>NC_064618.1:745210899-746505899 GCF_023898315.1 Schistocerca nitens | reverse complement strand
GATACACTTCTAAATAAAGTACTTTGCCTGTTACTGATGTTGAAGGTGGCGTGAGGCGGTGCTGCGTAGTAACATTGCGCAGGTACGGCTCTTGATGTACATAGCTCTGCCTTCCTCTTGGTGGCGACGATAAAATTACGAATTTCTGAGCTATTAATTTATTGCCGTACTGCGCCAATCATGTAGAACACATCCGAGGCCAAACCCCAGTCTTGCAGGGGCTCTAGTGCTTGACCAACGTAATGCGTGTTCACTATTTGCAGGGCAGCTACCGACTGTATGAGCCATCTGCGCGCCAAATCTCACTTGCGCGCCCCACCACCTTTTCCATTCCACCACAGAACGGAGTTCCGTTCCACCTATGATTCCTACACCTTTTCAATTTACACTTCTGCATACAAAAATACTAAGTATGAACCATCTACAATTGCATGACAACATATACATGCAAAACTGACGTAATTAATTACAGTTGTACTTGAAATACGAGGGCAGTCCAGAAAGTAAGTTCCGATTGATCGCGAAGTGGAAACCACAGTGAAAATCAGAAATGTTTTATTTGTAACAGTTAGCTACACGTTCCAACTACTTCTCTACATAGTCGCCGTTCTGACTTAGACATTTGTCGTAACTTTGTACCAACTTTCCAATACCCTCATCATAGACAGCCGCCAGTGCTTTCTGCCAATTCTCTATTCTGGCCTACAGCTCGTTTCTGTGCCAAAATGTCTTCAAAGCCAGCGGTTCATGTGAGCAGAGATGAAACTCAGAGGGAGTCAATTACGGGCTGTATTGTGGGTAATCAAACATTTCCAATTGAAAATGATGCAGGAGCATCTTCATTGCCCCTGCAGAATTCGGCTGAGAATTGTCTTGAAGAAGGAACCGCACGAAAGTTATGTAATGTTGGCTGCATAGCTTCAGGCGGAAATTTCTCACCAGGTCCTCGTACTTGGCGGGAGACACTATTTTCTAGACATCTTTAAGTGCTCACTGGGAGTTCAGAAATGAGAAGAGCGACGTGACGCTATCTAGTTTCATGCTAGAGACACTGCCCAACACATCTGTACAAAGCTTTATCGGACTGTCATAGTCGTTTCCATTTCGCGACCATTCGGAACTTACTTTCTGGACACGCCTCGTATTACATAATTATTTACAAAATATGTTTTAATACATTTATTCCACCTACGTCAAAGAGGTTATTTTAAATAGATAAACTACACTTAACAAAAGCTTACTCACGTTATAGTATTTTCTTAATTTTTCAAAATTATTATGAAAAAAATGTAAAATATACAGATTAATAGCAGTATTATATTTACAATAGCATTACAGTGGCAACTGACTAAATAATGAAATGTTTGAAGTCATCCACATGACTACCAAAAGAAATCCGCTAAATTACGGTCACACGCTAAATCACACACATCTAAAGGCTGTAAATTAAACTATATAGTTAGGGATCGCAATTACGGATAACTTGAACTTAACGATCTCATAGGTAATGTTGTGGCTAAAGTAAAGCTAAGATTTATTTGCAGAACACTGAGAAAATGCAACAAGTCAATAGGATCGACGGAGGACACAGAAAAATTTCAAAGAAGGGCAGCTCATTTTGTATTATCACCAAGTATGGGAGACGGTGTCACGAACATGATACGTGAATTGGGGTGGCTGTCATTAGAACAAAATGGTTCAAATGGTTCTGAGCACTATGCGACTTAACTTCTGAGGTCATCAGTCGCCTAGAACTTAGAACTAATTAAACCTAACTAACCTAAGGACATCACACACATCCATGCCCGAGGCAGGATTCGAACCTGCGACCGTAGCGGTCACGCGGTTCCACACTGAAGCGTCTAAACCGCACGGCCACACCGGCCGGCGTCATTAGAACAAAGGCGATTCTCGCTGCGGCATGATATTCTCGTGAAATTTCAATCACCAACTTTCTCCTCGATTGCGAAAAAATGTTGTTGCGCCCACCTACATAGGGAGAAGTGATCATCATTAAGTGTTGGTTTTTCCCGCGCCCTATTGGAGTAGTACGACAGAGAAATAGCTTGAAGGTGGTTCGATGAACCCTCTGTCAGGCGCTTAATTGTGAATTGCAGAATGGTAATGTGGATCTTAAAGTAATTGCAGTGGATTTCTCTTTTATTTGTGCCTGCTTCTGAGTGGGAAAAGGACCTGCGGAATATCATATTGTCGCAAAAGAAGCTGAGTAGTACAGTGGTGTAGTGGTTATGATACCAACCTGTTGCATGGAGGGTCGTGAGTTCAAAACTCACTTGGACTGTACAATTTTAATTTATATATTCGGTTCGAGTACATTCTAGAAGTATCCACAAATGTGAAGAATCATTGTACTGGAATGTACTGTAGCTCTCTCTCTCTCTCTCTCTATATATATATATATATATATATATATATATATATATATATATATATACTGTATGTGTTCTGGCCGGAGGCAGTTTGCCCCCGGGTCTTGTATGTGCAAGTGCTAAATAAACCTTCGTTAAGTGGAGTTAGTGTTTGTCATTCATCTAATTACACCTTCTTCTACGTGACAGTATTTTATTTGAAGAGAATGTTTAATATTATTGAGAATTTTCGGAAGAGGGTTCATGCAACTGTTGGTGGCGACCAGAAGCAGAGTTTTAATTGCACTGATGGCAGCATTGTGGAAGAAGTCAACTGTATCGTCATTCCTATGCTCTATTCTTTTTCTCTCTCGCATTACAAAGCAGCGAACCTACAGCCGCCATTAACAACTAATTCAGAAAAGACTGGACCGTAACATCTGATAATAACAAACTTTCCTGGCTACATGGATCACCCGGCTTCGATGCTGGGAGCATGTTTCAACAGAAGTGTCGTCAGTTAGAGTCTACCCTATTTCGTGAACTCGTTAAATTATGTGGATTCCAGCACCATCACATCACTGGTTGTCACAGAGCCAGAAAGCGGACGGCAGAGCGATGGCACAGAATACTAAAAACCGAGTTTTCATACCGTGAGACGACCTGGACAGTAACGTTACCCTTAGTGCTACTTGGCATTCTCACCGCCATCAGGGAAGACATTGGCGCCAACGACCCACCAACTCCGGCGCCGCTGTCCTGCCAGATGCGACGAGTGAGGTCAATGAACCACCAATTTCAGCGGCGCTTACACCACCATCGTACCAAGGGCACCCAGCGTCATCTCGCCGCCATTTTATACGAGGACTGGACGTGAAGTTAGACACTAGCTCCTCGACACCCCGGGAGCTCTACTTCACCGCGGGAGCAGGCTGTGTTCAACAATGTTCGTGAGTGCTTTTAAGTGCTCCCACCTCTCGTCATACGAGGGTACATAATACGAGGTGCATTCAAGTTCTAAGGCCTCCGATTCTTTTTCTAATTAACTACTCACCCGAATTCGATGAAACTGGCGTTACTTCTCGACGTAATCGCCCTGCATACATACACATTTTTCACAACGCTGACGCCATGATCCCATGGCAGCGGCGAGGGCTTCTTTAGGAGTCTGTTTTGATCAGTGGAAAATCGCTCAGGCAATAGCAGCACGGCTGGTGAATGTGCGGCCACGGAGAGTGTCTTTCACTGTTGGAAAAAGCCAAAAGTCACTAGGAGCCAGGTCAGGTGAGTAGGGAGCATGAGGAATCACTTCAAAGTTGTTATCACGAAGAAACTGTTGCGTAACGTTAGCTCGATGTGCGGGTGCGTTGTCTTGGTGAAACAGCACACGCGCAGCCCTTCCCGGACGTTTTTGTTGCAGTGCAGGAAGGAATTTGTTCTTCAAAACATTTTCGTAGGGTGCACCTGTTACCGTAGTGCCCTTTGGAACACAATGGGTAAGGATTACGCCCTCGCTGTCCCAGAACATGGACACCATCATTTTTTCAGCACTGGCGGTTACCCGAAATTTTTTTGGTGGCGGTGAATCTGTGTGCTTCCATTCAGCTGACTGGCGCTTTGTTTCTGGATTGAAAAATGGCATCCACGTCTCATCCATTGTCACAACCGACGAAAAGAAAGTCCCATTCATGCTGTCGTTGAGCGTCAACATTGCTTGGCAACATGCCACACGGGCAGCCATGTGGTCGTCCGTCAGCATTCGTGGCACCCACCTGGATGACACTTTTCGCATTTTCAGGTCGTCATGCAGGATTATGTGCACAGAACCCACAGAAATGCCAACTCTGGAGGCGATCTGTTCAACAGTCATTCGGCGATCTCCCAAAACAATTCTCTCCACTTTCTCAATCATGTCGTCAGACCGGCTTGTGCAAGCCCAAGGTTGTTTCGGTTTGTTGTCACACGATGTTCTGCCTTCATTAAACTGTTGCACCCACGAACGCACTTTGACACATCCATAACTCCATCACCACATGTCTCCTTCAACTGTTGATGAATTTCAATTGGTTTCACGCCACGCAAATTCAGAAAACGAATGATTGCACGCTGTTCAAGTAAGGAAAACTTCGGCATTTTAAGTATTTAAAACAGTTCTCATTCTCGCCGCTAGCGGTAAAATTCCATCTGCCGTACGGTGCTGCCATCTCTGGGACGTATTGACAATGGACGCGGCCTCATTTTAAAACAATGCGCATGTTTCTCTCTCTTTCCAGTCCGGAGAAAAAAAATCGGAGGCCTTAGAACTTGAATGCACCTCGTACATGAAGGAACACTATCGGACATGATCGTTCTGGTCGTCTAGGTTGTCAGGGTGTGGACAGACGTAATGTAGCAGGGTGTACTGACCTCCAAATCTTTGAACGCGAACACTAACCGTTCAATATTGTGACTCTGTACTCCTTCCACATGTGTGTCTCTTCAAGAGTGCATTCAACTCTGCCTGCATTTTTATGGATGACAGTACGCGACCCCATCGAACTGTGCAGATGGAAAAGCTCTCTGGAACGAGAGAATCCGCAGCAAACTGACTGGCCTGTCCGTTCCTCAGACGTAAATCCCATCGAGCACGTGTGGGATACGTCGGGGAGACGTAATAAAGCACATCCACATGCACCAATGATTGTAAAGCAGTTGCCAACCGTGGTGACGGAGGAATGGGACACCTTACCAAACTTCTGGCCAGCGCAGAAGTACGTTGCAGAGCATGCATTGCCGCCCGTGGTGATAACACACCCTACTGAAACCACATTCGCCTTCTTTAACGTCCTGGGGACCATCATGAATCGCGGTGACTTCGGTGTAACTATTGTCTTAACACTTTGCCATCCGCACATTTCGTACAAATTTATTTGCTTGGCGCCGGCAGCGTTAATTCGGATTACTTGGCTTGTCGCCGGCCGCTTGGCACCTCTCCGTTGATGACAAGCTTCAAACACATTGACTTCTGCGCGCTTTAATTTTTCCGGAAATTCTCTATTTTGCCGTATCGTTCCATAAACTCGAATTTTCTTTTCAAGTAACTTCCCTGCAAGTTCTACACTGTTATAATAATTATCCCTGTAGAGGTGATGCCACTTTCCATAAGAAGGTGTCAATAGTTCCATTACTGTTTCTGCTAAAGGTTGTCCACCGCCGGAATATATTTAGAATGAGGAAATGTATCCCGTACTCGAATCACACAGCATACGAATGAGTATGCCGTATTTCGCAATTTTCGACGGATTGTAAACTTTAAATTTAAACTGCCCGCGCCACGGTATTATCCCTTCATCAGTTGAGATACTTTGACTTAGATTCAACGTTTCTTTAAACGTTTTGGAAAAATAATCAATTATGAATTGCACTTTGAAAAGCCGGTCGGCATTATCCGGTTTATTGTTGTCGGAAAAATGTAAAAATATTTGTCTGAATCGGTTGCGGGACATCGCTTTGCTAAATGTCCGTTTTTCTATCAATGGATACGTTGACCAGTAATCATCGATCCTTGATTTTTTTTTACAAGTAATACTTATTGGTTTCGTTGCTAATATATTCAAATCGATCGTTTCCAATATATAATTCTACGATATCCGTGACGCTCTGTGTATCATTAGGAAATGTGTGGACCCGGAAATGCTCCAAATTTATTATTGGTTCTTAGTAAATCATAGTGTCTTCTTCGTTTGATTCATCATAATCAGTTGGCAACCGTAGCGTTCGCCGAATTCTTCTTGGACGTATTTCACTATCTTCCGACGACTTTGCTTGACTTTAATTTTTTTAATATCCAGTGTCTTCTTTTCAATCGGCCAAGTCGTCTGGAATGTCAGACAAGACCTCCGCGCATTCATCGTAAATAATCGTATCGTCTCTTTCGTCTGCCATGAAGAAAGTGCACAAGTATTTATAAAAACAAAAAACTTGTTGACGTGTGTAACTTCTTGTTACCTAAACAGAATGCAAAAGATACTAAAGTGCTGTCGCCGGCCGCTGAGCGATACTATGCACACTCCACCACTGTGGTGTCGCCAGCTGTAGACCGCTGTTTCGCTCACGATACCACTGCGGTGACGCCGGACGACAAAGTATTACTAAAAGTGTCATTTGAGTTCGTCTCGTTGCATATTTTTCCAGTTACTTTCTGTACTATACTGTCTCTTTCGTCTGCCATGAAGAAAGTGCACAAGTATTTATAAAAACAAAAAACTTGTTGACGTGTGTAACTTCTTGTTACCTAAACAGAATGCAAAAGATACTAAAGTGCTGTCGCCGGCCGCTGAGCGATACTATGCACACTCCACCACTGTGGTGTCGCCAGCTGTAGACCGCTGTTTCGCTCACGATACCACTGCGGTGACGCCGGACGACAAAGTATTACTAAAAGTGTCATTTGAGTTCGTCTCGTTGCATATTTTTCCAGTTACTTTCTGTACTATACTGCAGCAGTTCTTCCTATGTATGGTCGAAGATTCATCGACCTAAGTTACTTGACAATGACACCTCATGGTAAAGTTACTTTCGTCCTTTACTTTAGCACACCAGTGTGTTTGGTCACAAAGTAGAATTTGAAATGAAATGGTCTGAGGTTTTATGTATAATATCCGTCGTTGGTTAGGTACTTCAATCACGGTAACTGTTGAAATTCTGTGCGTGGAGACCTTTGAACCCCCGTGTGTCTCTATAAAACTGTGCATTATCTTTGATCATTGGTAACTGGTTGATTTATTATTTATGCACAAGAAATGCTCAGTCACGCTGCTTGAGCCCCCCAGGGGGTCCACAACTCTTTTGTGGATACGTGCGTAGCGAGCACGGGACCCCGATCTAGTGTGGCCCTCCTTCCTTTCCGGGCTGCACACCTTCCTTTTCCGCATCCTTCCCTATCCCCCATCTTCGCCACCCCTCCCCTCACCTCTGGCTCTTTCCTTCCCCTTCCCCCCTCTGGGAGTATGGTTTGTGCCTACATCCGGAGACGGACGCTCAAAAATGTAACAAATTCTTAGCTTTCTCTGCTTGCAAGTCTTCATCCTTCCTTTGTCCTTCTCTTTTCCTTACCTCTTCTCTTTACCCTTTTCTCCGATGTGGCGTTTGAGACCTCTCTTCTTTCCTTTCCCTTTCTTTGTTTTCCCTTTCTTTCTTCCTCCCTGTGCGTGTCTGAAGGCCGACCCATGCATTTTCGTGCGTAGCCGGTGACGGGGTAACGCGTAATTCCCCGCCCCGGGTAGACAGGTAGGACACGTACGTACCCCCTGGTAACGGCCAGGCCCAGGGAGGGGTGATTACCCGAGCTGATACCTTCCGAAATTGCCGATTGGTCCCTCCGTCCGTTTGTCGGGAGGTGTGACCTGAGGTGTGAACAATCACGTAAGGCGGGAGTGCCCTCAGAGAGGGCCCCCACAAGGGAGGAGCGCGCCGTCGGAGACGCCGGTAATCATGGGGATTCTTCCGCAATGGTTTCCTCATCTTCCACTATATCTGCTCACAAGCGTAAGTTCACTGAGTCTCAGCCACAGACAGTTCTTCCATCGTTGCCACAGTTCCTTGTTGTTTCTCGGTCTGACGAAGGTCACGACTTCTCCACGGTCAACCCTTTCATTATTCAGAAAGGTGTCGACGCAATTGCAGGTCCTGTAAAGTCTTGTTCCAGATTACAGAATGGCACCTTGTTGTTAGAAACAGTCAGTGCCCTCCAGGCACAAAAATTGCTTTGTACTTCACTGCTCCACACCTTCCCTGTCCGCCGGCCGCGGTGGTCTAGCGGTTCTAGGCGCGCAGTCCGGAACCGCGCGACTGCTACGGTCGCAGGTTCGAATCCTGCCTTGGGCATGGATGTGTGATGTCCTTAGGTTAGTTAGGTTTAAGTAGTTCTAAGTTCTAGGGGACTGATGACCACAGATGTTAAGTCCCATATTGCTCAGAACCATTTTTGAACCTTCCCTGTCCGGGTTGAAGTGCACCGCACTTTAAATTCCTCACGTGGAGTCGTTTATACACGCTCCATCGACGGATTATCTGACGAGGAAATTCAGCACTACCTGTCTGACCAGGGTGTAACGGCTGTTCATAGAGTTATGAAAAGGGTTGACACGAACATCATTCCAACCTGCACTGTCTTCTTGACATTTGACAAAGTTCAACTCCCATCGAAAATCAAAGCAGGCTAAGAGATAATTTCCGTTTGCCCTTACGTCCCAAACCCTACGCGTTGCTATCGGTGTCAGCGGTTCAATCGCACCAGCCAGTCCTGTTCCAATCCGGCCAAATGTGTTACGTGTGGCAAGGATGCCCATGAGGGTGCTTGTCCACCTCCATCCCCTCGTTGCATCAACTGTGTGGGTGACCACGCTGCTTCCTCTCGAGATTGCCCCATTTTTAAAGACGAAAAGCTCAATCAGGAAGTCAGAGTGAAGGAAAAGGTGTCGACCTTTGCTGCTCGAAAATTATTCGCCAGTCGACAGCCCACCGTGCCTCAGACAGGAAAATACAGCACTGTCCTTGCTTCTCCTCGGCCAATAAAGGAGGAGGCCACCTAGACTTGCGACCTCACCTTTAGTGCCACGGTCGTCAGATCGGCCAGCGCAAAGATCGCCTGTTCAACCTCACCACTTTCGCCTGCCCACTCTATGGCTCACCCTTCATCGGGTTCTGCTAAATCTCGAGCCCAAAAATCAGACACCAAGACTTCGAAAAAAGAGCATACTCGTGAAGATTTTTTAATTACCCCAACTTCACAACCATCGGTTGCTCCTTCATCTGAACATCATGTTTCCAAGAAGGCTAATAAGAAACCCAGTTCATCTCCTTCTCCGCCAAGGCGTGTCCCATCTACAGCACCACCTGGCGGAAATCGCCCTCGGCCGTCTTCTGTGTCGCCGAGGCGCACTGCTGGCGGCCGATCAACCGGCCGATCGCTGGTGGCAGGAGCTGCTCCTGAACAACCTATGGATCAGGATCTTCTGCCTTCGGCTGAATGCCATTCCATGCTGTCGGTCGCAAGCTCAGAGCAGTCGTTGAGTTGACGGCAACCTTGGTCACATTCCTCCATTTTCTGTTCACCCTATGTCCATTATCCACTGGAATATCCGCGGCATTCGAGCCAATCGGGATGAATTGTCGATCCTCTTACGATCCTACTCGCCAGTCATCTTCTGTCTTCAGGAAACAAAGTTGCGTCCCCGTGACCGCTTTGTTCTCCCCCATTTTCAGTCCGTCCAATTTGATCTCCCCTTTGTTGAAGGCACTCCAGCCCATGGAGGACTCACGATTCTTCTCCATGAAACTCTCCATTATCACCCAATCCCCTTAAACACTTCCTTCCAAGCTGTCGCTGTCTGTCTTTCCCTTTCTGGATATACCTTTTCTCTTTGTACTGTATACATTCCATTGTCCACATCAATGGCACGAGCTGATCTCCTTCATCTTCTTGGTCAGCTTCCACCCCCCTCCCCCTATTTGCTGATTGGGGACTTCAATGCCCACCACCCGCTTTGGGGATCTCCACATGTTTGTCCACGTGTCTCACTATTGCTAGACGTCTTCCACCAGGCGGATCTAATTTGCCTCAACACTGGGGTCCCTACATTTTTGTCTGCCTCCACGACAAATCTCTCTCATTTGGACCTTTCGGACGGTACTGTTCCGCTAGCTCGGCGCTTCGAATGGTTCGCCCTTGATGATACACACTCGAGTGTCCACTTTCCATGTGTCCTTAGACTGCAGCCTCAACTGCCATATATGCGCCCGCGACGCTGGAAGTTTGCCCAAGCCGATTGGACACTTTTTTCGTCTCTAGCGACATTCGATGACCGTCACTTTCCTAGCGTCGACGATGAGGTCACACATATTACAGACGTTATTCTTACAGCTGCGGAACGTTCAATACCTCGCACCTCCGAATTGCCCCGGCGCCCCCCAGTTCCTTGGTGGAACGAGGCATGCCGTGATGCAATACGTGAGCGGCGACGTGCTCTTCGTGTTTTCCGCCACCATCCTACTTAGGCGAACTGTATCCGCTATAAGCAGTTCCGTGCGCGATGCCGTCGCGTCATCCGCGATAGTGAGAAGGCAAGCTGGAAATTCTTTATTAGCTCATTTAACACCTTCACTCCCTCCTCGGAAGTTTGGAGTCTGCTTCGACGGTTCTCAGGCGCGCCTAGTTTCTCCCCGGTCTCGGGGCTCACTGTCGCGCATGATACATTAGTGGACCCCGTCGCAATTTCTAACTCATTGGGTCAACACTTTGCTGGGATTTCGAGCTCTTCAAATTACCCGCCAGCGTTTCTCCCGAAGAAACGTGCAGCGGAAGTGCAACCTCTTGCTTTCTTCTCTCAAAATCGCGAAACCTATAATACTGTTTTCTCCATGCGGGAACTCCAACATGCACTCTCTTCTTCTCGCTCCTCCGCCTCAGGACCGGATGGTATCCACGTCCAAATGTTGCTGCATTTATCAACCCATAGTCTGCGTTACCTCCTTCGCCTTTATAATCTAATTTGGACCGACAGTACTTTTCCCAGACGATGGCGGGAAGCTATCGTCCTTCCTGTTCCGAAACCTGGAAAGGACAAACATCTCCCCTCTAGCTATCGCCCCATTTATCTCACGATTAGTGTATGTAAGGTTTTGGAGCGTATGGTAAATTGCCGTTTAGCTTGATGGCTGGAGTCCCGCAGTCTTTTAACACCTGCCCAATGCGGATTCCGAAAGCATCGTTCTGCAGTTGACCATCTTGTTGCTCTCTCCACTTACATCATGAACAATTTTCTCCGGAAACGCCAAACAGTAGCTATATTTTTTGATCTGAAGAGAGCATACGATACCTGTTGGAGGACAGGCATCCTCCGCACACTGTTCTCTTGTGGCTTTCGAGGTCGGCTGCCCCTTTTTCTTCGCGAATTTATGGCAGAGTGCACATTTAGAGTGCGGGTGAACACTACTCTCTCCCGTACTTTCTCCCAAGAAAACGGGGTACCCCAGGGCTCCGTGCTGAGTGTTGTACTGTTTGCCATTGCCATAAATCCAATTATGGATTGTCTCCTTCCTGATGTCTCGGGCTCCCTCTTTGTGGACGATTTTGGGATCTACTACAGCTCTCAACGGACCAGCCTTCTTGAACGACGTCTTCAAGGATGTCTCGATCGCCTCCACTCTTGGAGCATCGAAACCGGCTTCCGGTTTTCTCCCAGTAAGACCGTTTGTGTTAATTTTTGGCGTCGTACGGAGTTTCTTCCACCATCCTTACATCTAGGACCTGTCAACCTTCCGTTTTCGGACGTCGATAAATTCTTGGGTCTTATGTTTGACAGAAAACTGTGCTGGTCCTCCCACGTTTCCTATCTTTCGGCTCGCTGTCTGCGATCCCTCAACACACTCCGTGTCCTGAATGGTACCTCCTGGGGAGCGGACCGAGTGGTCCTTCTCCGCCTCTATCGCGCCTTAGTGCGCTCGAAATTGGACTATGGAAGCATAGTTTACTCCTCTGCTCGGCCGTCTATTCTTCGTCGTCTCGACTCTATCCACCACCGTGGATTACGTTTAGTGTCTGGAGCTTTTTACACCAGCCCTGTGGACAGCCTTTATGCTGAGACTGCTGAACCTCCGCTGTCCAATCGGCGAGCAGTCCTTCTGAGTCGTTATGCTAGCCATCTGTCTTCCATGCCTGCTAATCCAGCCAATGACATTTTTTTCGACGCCTCCTTTGATGTAGGGTATGCAGGCCGCCCCTCCTCCCTACTACCACCGGGAGTCCGCTTCCATCAACTGCTGCATTCTCTTTCCTTCCGCTTTCCTAAAACCTTCTTGACAACTTGGGGTACAGCACCGCCTTGGCTCCGTCCCCGGATCTGCCTGCTCCGTGACCTTTGTCAATTTCCCAAGGATGGTACCCCTTCACTTGTTTATCGTCGGGCATTTGCTGCTCTATGTGCACAAATGAAGGAAGCCACATTTATTTACACTGATGGCTCGAAAACATCGTTAGGTGTAGGGAGTGCCTATATTGTTGGCGACACTCCAAATCAATTTCGGCTTCCCGACCAGTGTGCGGTTTATACTGCGGAGCTTTACGCTGTTCTCCAGGCTGTCCACTAGATCCGCCGCCATCAGCAGATACGGTATGTTATCTGTTCAGATTCTCTCAGCTCTCTCCTCAGTCTCCAAGCTCTTTACCCTGTCCACCCTCTGGTCCACCAGATTCAGGAGTGTCTGCGCTTGCTCCACCTGGGGGGCGTCTCGGTGGCGTTCCTCTGGCTCCCGGGACACGTTGGTATCTGTGGAAATGAGGCGGCCGACATAGCGGCCAAGGCTTAGTCTCTCTTCTTCGGCCAGCTATTCAATCGATTCCCTTCGCCGATCTACGGAGCGTTTTATGTCGTCGTGTTGTTCTTTTATGGCACGCACATTGGTCGACACTTCCCCATAATAAATTGCGGGACGTGAAAGCTCTTCCTTGTGCTTGGACCTCTTCCTCCCGAACGCGTCGTCGGGAGGAGGTAATTTTAACTAGACTCCGGATAGGACACTGTCTTTTAAGCCATCGACATCTTTTAAGCGGCGACCCTCCCCCACACTGTCCCCACTGCTCTCAGCTGTGGACGGTAAGACACCTTTTGAGTGCCCCTATTTTACTCCGTTACGCGCCCGTCTACAGCTGTCGCCTGATATATCGTCAATTTTAGCAGATGACACGCGCTCGGCCGATCGCTTTCTCGAGTTTATTAGTGCCAGTGAAATGACGTCAGTCATTTGAAGCTTTTTTGGGGACAACCAACCCCTTTCTGTAGTGAATTTTTAAGCCTTCCTTCTGCTTTTAGTTTCTCCAATTTTTTGAGTTTCGTTCCCATCGCTGCTGGTTTCCATGTTCGGTTTTTACTGTTTCGCAAGTCACGGACCGGGCGCTAATGACCGTAGCAGTTTTGCGCCCTAAAACCAAACCAAAACAAAAAAAAAAAAAACGCTGCTTCAGCGATTGTATTCAGGGTGCGTCTTCACCGGAGGTATACGGACCGTGTAAGCGAATACTTCTTGCAGTGACGCTACCGATACTCGATACTGCAGACACAGATTCATTTTTATTTTATCGTTTAAATGAATGATGTTGAAGCACATTTTATGAACACACAGTTACAAGGAAAGTCGCCACGAAATTTTAATATTTGTACTTATAATTTTTCCTTTCGCTCTTCCACAGATTCTTGTGTTACAATTCTGACGTAAAGGTTTTCTTCGAAACCAATAAATTTTGCCGGCCGCGGTGGTCTAGCGGTTCTAGGCGCTCAGTCCGGAGTCGCGCGACTGCTACGGTCGCAGGTTCGAATGCTGCCCCGGGCATGGATGTGTGGTGTCCTTAGGTTAGTTAGGTTTAAGTAGTTCTAAGTTCTAGGGGACTGATGACCATAGCTGTTAAGTCCCATAGTGCTCAGAGCCATTTGAACCATTTGAACCAATAAATTTTAATGCTGTGGAACGTGGTTGGGACGTACAATTTAACACAGATTTTTTTAAGGCCTCGTCGCTACTGCCGTGGAGGCAGAGTTGCCACTGTTGTTACGATAGGCCGAGTTTGTGAGTTCGTGAAACTGCTTGTGGTGCAGTACACCGCAAAGGCAATTTTTCCCTGCCACTATTACACAACTATGCCCCAGGGTCAGGTAACAGGATAGGAGACCGAAGGCTCAACAACACTCCAACAAATTAGTATCAAAGTAACACAAATAAGTTAAAAAGGTTTACTTGTTTTTGAGCCTTGCGGAATAAGGAAGTCTGCAACACTGCTTGTAGTATAACAAAAAAAGGGCCCTCAATGGCTAAGTGCAAATAATCGTAGGTGCACTTAAAGTGCATAGCAAATGCCATTTACAACGGTTTGTTAACTCATAAGAGTTCACTAAACGACGTTTCCTGTCTAAGTCTGTCCTGGACGATGATCTGTCACCAGTCCGCGTCTCCCCTCCCTCCCTCCCTCCCTCCCACCCCCGCCCCGCGTAGCTGAGTGGTCAGCGGGACAGACCGTCATCCTCAGGGCCCGGGTTCGATCCCCGGCTGGGTCGGAGATTTTCTCCGCTCAGGGACTGGGTGTTGTGTTGTCCTAATCATCATTTCATCCCCATCGACGCGCAAGTCGCCGAAGTGGCGTCAACTCGAAACACTTGCACCCGGTGAACGGTCTACCCGACGGGAGGCCATAGTCACACGACATTTACATGTATTACCAAATGGGCGAGATCAGTTCTTCTGTCTTCCGAGTAGGCTTGTGTGCGTTGTCGTCCGGCCAGTGGTTGATTGTACTCGGCCGGCAATTGGCCGAGACTAAGTCGATACCTTCATCCTCACAAGGGAACCTCCCCATCGCACCCCCCTGAGATTTAGTTATAAGTTGGCACAGTGGATAGGCCTTGAAAAACTGAACACAGATCAATCGAGAAAACAGGAAGAAGTGTGGAACTATGAAAAAAATAAGCAAAATATACAAACTGAATAGACCATGCGCAAGATAGGCAACATCAAGGATAGTGTGAGCTCAGGAGCGCCGTGGTCCCGTGGTTAGCGTGAGCAGCTGCGGAACGTGAGATCTTTGGTTCAAGTCATCCCTCGAGTGAAAAGTTTAATTCTTTATTTTCAGACAATTATTATCTGTCTGTCCGTCCGTCCGATGCGAGATAACTGCGCCGTAGTATGGGGACGCTACACCTAAACGGAAAAATTTGAAAACGTTAAAAACATATGTTTTGACAGAGCACAGGGAAAACTGTGCGACTGTTGCATTCATTTGTTGCAGTTTATGTGACACTCTTATGTTTTCATCACTTTTTGGGAATGATTGTCACATCCACGAGAAAAACTAAATCGGGCAAGGTGGAAGAATCTTTTTACCCATTCGCCAAGTGTACAACTTAGGTGGGTCGACAACATATTCCTGTCATGTGACGCACATGCCGTCACCAGTGTCGTATAGAATATATCAGACGTGTTTTCCTGTGGAGGAATCGGTTGACCTATGACCTTGCGATCAAATGTTTTCGGTTCCCATTGGAGAGGCACGCCCTTTCGTCTACTAATCGCACGGTTTTGTGGTGCGGTCGCACAACACAGACACTAAACTTATTACAGTGAACAGAGACGTCAATGAACGAACGGACAGATCATAACTTTGCGAAAATAAAGGACGTAAACTTTTCACTGGAGGGAAGACTTGAACCAAGGACCTCTCGTTCCGCAGCTGCTTACACTTACCACGGGACCACGGCGCTCCTGAGCTCACACTATCCTTGATGTTGCCTATCTTGCACATGGACTACTCAGTTTGTATATTTTGCTTATTTTTTTCATAGTTCCACACAACTTCTTCCTGTTTTCTCGATTGATCTGTGTTCAGTTTTTCAAGGCCTATCCACTGTGCCAACTTATAACTAAATCTGAGGGGGGTGCGATGGGGAGGTTCCCTTGTCAGTACCGCCCGTGGCGCTGGTGGAACTCGTGCAAGTGGCGAGTCTCTATGGCACTGTCACCAGCTCTCATCTTTGCGCCGGTGGTGCTTTTGCCCTGGCTGTGTCTTGTTCGGACGACACAGCAGATTTAAAATGGACTAGTGCAGGAGAAAACTCATCAATAAGTACCCATCGACTTGCCCATGAAATCCGCACTTCAAAGAACGCAGTGTGCATAATACTTGTGGAAAAGCGATTAAACCCTTATCACTAACAACGTGAGCAGTGGATGAAGCAACTGAAGTTAGTTCCGTTCTGTGTTCCAAAGTCGATTGACTAGTCATATGGTTGTCTGAAGATAGTTATGTAATTTTAAAATGAATAACATGCTGTACACACAAACAGCAAAAATAAATACAGCCAATCGGAGCTTGTCAGACATTAATATTTAGTTAAATATTAGCATCCGAGTACGGGTTTGTTAAACCATTTCCACAGCAGAGGCCGCTAACACATGCCTCTGTGGTCCCACTCGAGTCGGTGGGAACTGGTTTCAGATCCTGGCGGAGCAGAAAATTTCAGCGCCAGTATTTGCCCGGAAAGAACCTTCCCAAATCGCGTTAATTCCTGTTCGACAGACTTTGCGCCAGTGTCATGGATTAAACTCAAAGCCGATATGTAGAGTCTTACGAAATGAGAGTGCGGCGGCGCGGTTCCTTCCGTCCCTTTACTACGAACCTTCACTTACCTGTGAACACTGTCTCAACAGATCATCAGTAGGGAAGCCAAGCGAAACCTAATGTACTTCGACGTGAACCAGGCTGCAATTGAAGTCACTAATCTACGTTTCGGGAGAAATTTTTCATGCAACACCATAAACTTGTTAACTTGAGTGAAAGGGACAGTGAGTGACTGCGGTAAGACTAGCACGGGCTTGGCAGTGATATTTGTTCACCTAAGTTTCAGAAGATATTAATGAAGGACATAATTTCCAACCTAATAAAAGGTTGGAAATTATGTCCTTCATTAATATCTTCTGAAACTTAGGTGAACAAATATCACTGCCAAGCCCGTGCTAGTCTTACCGCAGTCACTCACTGTCCCTTTCACTCAAGTTAACAAGTTTATGGTGTTGCATTTCCCGAAAACGTAGTAGCTACAAAAAAATACGGATTGTTTTTTGATTCGGAATGCTCGCCAAATATTAAGTCTGTCGGTACCCAATGCAGTCACAGTTTTGAGCCACCGACCTGCTCAATACGCCACGCGAAATATGTCTTCTCTCGTCACATAATTCACTTAGAAATTCCGAAATTTCTACACACCTATCGGAATAATTATGCAGTCACTTTACCACACTTTTGACGTATGAAACACTGCTAGATCCGGCAACTTATTTCCATCGGAACTACTACTACTACTACTACTACTACTACACACGTCCGAACTGTTTCATGGCTAGGCTCCCACTCTTCTTTAGAATACTCAGTCTTCTCTACCAGCAGAGAAAGACGCGCGAAGAATACTGCTTTACCATTGGCCCGTTTACTCAACAGCCAATAGCAAAATAACATTCTTCCGCGTCAGTCCGCGCTTTTCATCAATAACTAATCGCAAAATAGTAAACCTAACGACTGCACTTTTTACCGGCCTAATTATCTAATATGCTGAAGTTTTGTTTATGCATAAAGTTATTTACTATTGTTGTTTATACCTGAATTAACTTTCCATTTACCATAAAATATTCTACAAAAATCCCCTTTGTCCACATCCATACTTCTTCGAAATGTTCCCACACTAAATCCCACTACATAACTCGTTAAACATTTATCTTCATATTAACCTTAAACCACACTCTAGCATCATACTGCTAAAACGATATAACAATTTATGAAAATAGTAGAACAGTTAATGAAAAACATTCTATTACTTTAGTGCACTCCAGTGGACACAATCGAAACTAAATCAGTCCTCTATCGGCTGATACATAAACTACATGCGCGTCCAGTCTCGCGTCACTATCCAGCTCTGAGACACATTTCCCACTTAACCGCCTCCAAGGCAGGATCGGTATACGGCGCTACGCCTCAAGAGCATGTGACACTGCTGATGTGGTCTGTTCTTCGGATGGGGACATCGTATCCGACGGCCGCATGGTGCTTGCTACATCTACATCTAAAGCCCGCAACCAACTTGACGGTGTGTGGCAGAGGGCACTTCTGGTACCACTAACTTATTCCCATTTCCTGTTGCATTCACGAATGGCGGCTGGGAACAATGATTGTCGGCAAGTCTATGCATGAGATGTAACTGTTTGATTTTATCGTCGTGATCATTTCGCTAGACGTATGTAGGAGGAAGTAATGTTTCTGGTCTCTTCTTGGAACGTACGCTTTCGAAATTACAATAGTAAATGTGCCCGTGACGCACAACGCCTTCTTGTAGCGACTGCCGTTGGAGTCTGTTGACCGTCTCCGTAACGCTCCTGGGCCGAGTCACCGATTCCGCGGCGAAAAAGTCGCAACTATTCGTTGGTTCTTCCCTATCCATTCTATCAGTCCTACTTGGTAAGGGTCAGAGACATAGCAGTACTAAAGACCTGGTCGAACGAGTGTTTTGTACATCTACATCTACATTTATACTCCGCAAGCCACCCAACGGTGTGTGGCGGACGGCACTTTACGTGCTACTGTCATTACCTCCCTTTCCTGTTCCAGTCGCGTATGCTTCGCGGGAAGAACGACTGCCGGAAAGCCTCCGTGCGCGATCGAATATCTCTAATTTTACATTCGTGATCTCCTCGGGAGGTATAAGTAGGGGGAGCAATATATTCGATACCTCATCCAGAAACGCACCCTCTCGAAACCTGGTCAGCAAGCTACACCATGATGCAGAGCGCCTCTCTTGCAGAGTCTGCCACTTGATTTTGCTAAACATCTCCGTAACGCTATCACGCTTACCAAATATCCCTGTGGCGAAACGCGCCGCTCTTCTTTGGATCTCCTCTGTCGACCCGACCTGGTACGGATCGCACACTGATAAGCAATACTCAAGTATAGGTCAAACGAGTGTATTGTAAGCCACCTCATTTGTTGATGGACTACATTTTCTAAGGACTCTCCCAATGAATCTCAGCTTGGCACCCGCCTTACCAACAATTAATTTTATATGATCATTCCACTTCAAATCGTTCCGTACGCATACTCCCAGATATTTTACAGAAGTAACTGTTACCAGTGTTTGTTCCGCTATCATATAATCATACAATAAAGGATCCTTTTTTCTGTGTATTCGCAATACATTACGTTTGTCTATGTTAAGGGTCAGTTGCCACTCCCTGCACCAAGTGCCTATCCGCTGCAGATCTTCCTGCATTTCGCTTCAATTTTCTAATGCTGCAACTTCTCTGTAAACTACAGCATCATCCGCGAAAAGCCGCATGGAACTTCCGACACTATCTACTAGGTCATTTATATATATTGTGAAAAGCATTGGTCCCATAACACTCCCCTGTGGCACGCCAGAGGTTACTTTTTCTGTAGACGTCTCACCATTGAGAACATGCTGTGTTCTGTTTGCTAAAAACTCTTCAATCCAGCCACACAGCTGGTCTGATACTCCGAAGGCTCTTACTTTATCAGGCGACAGTGCGGAACTGTATCGAACGCCTTCTGGAAGTCAAGGAAAATGGCATCTACCTGGGGGTACGTCTTCATTGATTCGGTATTGCAGTGCCTGTGGTGTTAAGAAAGATGCAAAGTTCCTTCGAACATTCATCTCCGAAGGAACAGGCACTGCGGCGACTACAGCTGCTGCGAATACGAAGACCCTTCAGCTGTTTAAGAGAATGACAATGAAAATTTATAGCGGACAGAGACTTGAACCAGGATTTCCCGCTTTACGCGAACGGTCGCCTTAATGGCTTTGGACATCCGTGCACGATTCACGGTCAGAGCCAGAGCAAAACTGGACTTAGCCGTGGGGGGTATCCCAGCCAACGGTGACATTTCATGAACATTTCCGAAGGTCGAGGACAGTGGAATGTCACTGCGGGTCTTCATGCGTGACTTTCAACGGCTGGGTGCGAAGGGCACGTCCATGTCTGCGACGTGATGCGGAGCTCACGAAGGCTTCGAGCGCTGGTGTTAAATCTGTTGTCACAGGATGCTGCGTAGTTTTCTTGGGGTGTCTTTGAGATGATCTTCTCGCTTGTTTGATTTGGCTCGTGGTCCGCCGTATAAACAGCGACTGAGTGCCCAGTACCGCGATAACTGGTATTTGAGCCTGGCACAGCTTTGGCTGTGAGGATTCTCAGCTGTTTGCTTCAGTTGT
This sequence comes from Schistocerca nitens, assembly GCF_023898315.1. Classification (NCBI taxonomy): domain Eukaryota; kingdom Metazoa; phylum Arthropoda; class Insecta; order Orthoptera; family Acrididae; genus Schistocerca; species Schistocerca nitens. The sequence goes on along the minus strand of NC_064618.1, from coordinate 746,485,735 downwards.
CATTCGGGCCACGAAGCAAGACGAGCCGTCAGTTTGTCCTATCTCGCCCGTTCAGTTTCACAGAGAGCGAAGGAAATGTGTCCAAGGCGATGGTATATAAGGGATCCATTGCGACACAGGTTAGTGCTAAAGTCTTTTTTGTCTCACAAGGAGAGGCCACGACGTTGGGATCATAGATTACCTAAAACTTTGCAAATCATTAGTAGGCCATTAAAACAGCATAATGTGAAAGCAGTAAGGAGCACTAGTCTTACTATTCCGAGAAAATAGCAAGAGCCGGCACGGTAGCTCAGCGTATTCAGTCAGAGGGTTAGCTGCCCTCTGTAATAAAAAATTGAGTGACTGAATCAACAATGAACTCAAACAGGTTCCATGGGACATCTGCCCCTAACAAATACAACGAACAACGAACAAAGCGAGATAAAAGTCGTTAGCGTGTGAGCTATGCAAGACGAACGTGCCTGAGGCGACAATTCGTCTCTCTTTCGAACTTAATTTTTAATCTCTCTTTTTTCATCACTAGTCTTATTTAATTTGTATGACATTTCAGACATAATATAATTACAAAAAAATGGTTCAAATGGCTGTGAGCACTATGGGACTCAACATCTTAGGTCATAAGTCCCCTAATATAATTACAAAGTCGACGTATATTTGCATGAAGTTTTAGTGAATTTCACGTTATTCGGCTATTCACTGTTTAATTAAACTAAATTATTAGAACAATCATATTTATAACTATCAACAAGTAAATTTTCCTGAAAATGTACGCTTGTCGTGATTTGCGAAATCCCTTAGGCATGCAGTCTGCTAAGGTACCCGGAACTACTTTGCACTTCCACGCTTCGAACTGCAGACACAGAGACAGGCCCCATTTGGCAGTTAACCTGCGTAGCGGTGAAACGTTGCTCATGTAACAAGAGCGAATAATGTGCGTCCAATTTTTTTAAATATCGCAGAATTTACACTTGTACTACAAAAATGAACGTTGGAGCGGGAATCGAAACGTTGCTTCACACACCTTCCTATTACGAAGCTCGAACGCTAACCCCTTTTTTAAATCTCATTTTGTTCGTTATTATTCGTTGCATTTGTTCGATGCGGACGTGACATGATAACCGTCAAAGTTCGTCGTTGATCCAGTCACTTTTTATTATTATTTCTTTCCTTTCTCAGACGTTATGTCTGGTTAAGAATGGAAAGTGACTCGGACCTTGATCAAGCGTACTTCCTTTTAACTGTACGGTATATGTTACATTGCATTTAGGAACTTTCGGGTAAGTGAACAAGTGTCAATAATTACAGATTTCTGTAGTTGTATATATAAGTTTGGATGTAGCTGTATTGCATTGATGTACTGGTGGATATTGTGTGGTATGACTCCTGTAGTTGATGGTATAATTGGTATAATGTCAACTTTATCCTGATGCCACATGTCCTTGACTTCCTCAGCCAGTTGGATGTATTTTTCAATTTTTTCTCCTGTTTTCTTTTGTATATTTGTTGTATTGGCTATGGATATTTCGATTAGTTGTGTTAATTTCTTCTTTTTATTGGTGAGTATGATGTCAGGTTTGTTATGTGGCGTTGTTTTATCTGTTATAATGGCTCTGTTCCAGTATAATTTGTATTCATCATTCTCCAGTACATTTTGTGGTCCATACTTGTATGTAGGAACTTGTTGTTTTATAAGTTTATGTTGTAAGGCAAGCTGTTGATGTATTATTTTTGCTACATTGTCATGTCTTCTGGGGTATTCTGTATTTGCTAGTATTGTACATCCGCTTGTGATGTGATCTACTGTTTCTATTTGTTGTTTACGAAGTCTGCATTTATCTGTTGTGGTATTGGGATCTTTAATAATATGCTTGCTGTAATACCTGGTGTTTATTGTTTGATCCTGTATTGCAATCATGAATCCTTCTGTCTCACTGTATATATTGCCTTTTCTTAGCCATGTGTTGGATGCGTCTTGATCGATGTGTGGCTGTGTTAGATGATACGGGTGCTTGCCATGAAGTGTTTTCTTTTTCCAATTTACTTTCTTCGTATCTGTTGATCTTATGTGATCTAAAGGGTTGTAGAAGTGGTTATTAAATTGCAGTGGTGTAGCCGATGTATTTATATGAGTGATTGCCTTGTGTATTTTGATAGTTTCTGCTCGTTCTAGAAAGAATTTTCTTAAATTGTCTACCTGTCCATAATTTAGGTTTTTTATGTCGATAAATCCCCTTCCTCCTTCCTTTCTACTTAATGTGAATCTTTCTGTTGCTGAATGTATGTGATGTATTCTATATTTGTGGCATTGTGATCGTGTAAGTGTATTGAGTGCTTCTAGGTCTGTGTTACTCCATTTCACTACTCCAAATGAGTAGGTCAATATTGGTATGGCATAAGTATTTATAGCTTTTGTCTTGTTTCTTGCTGTCAATTCTGTTTTCAGTATTTTTGTTAGTCTTTGTCTATATTTTTCTTTTAGTTCTTCTTTAATATTTGTATTATCTATTCCTATTTTTTGTCTGTATCCTAGATATTTATAGGCATCCGTTTTTTCCATCGCTTCTATGCAGTCGCTGTGGTTATCCAATATGTAATCTTCTTGTTTAGTGTGTTTTCCCTTGTCTATGCTATTTTTCTTACATTTGTCTGTTCCAAAAGCCATACTTATATCATTGCTGAATACTTCTGTTATCTTTAGTAATTGGTTGAGTTGTTGATTTGTTGCTGCCAGTAGTTTTAGATCATCCATGTATAGCAAATGTGTGATTTTGTGTGGGTATGTTCCAGTAATATTGTATCCATAATTTGTATTATTTAGCATGTTGGATAGTGGGTTCAGAGCAAGGCAGAACCAGAAAGGACTTAATGAATCTCCTCGGTATATTCCACGCTTAATCTGTATTGGCTGTGATGTGATATTATTTGAATTTGTTTGGATATTAAGTGTGGTTTTCCAATTTTTCATTACTATGTTTAGGAACTGTATCAATTTAGGATCTACTTTGTATATTTCCAATATTTGTAGTAACCATGAGTGGGGTACACTATCAAAAGCTTTTTGGTAATCAATGTATGCGTAGTGTAGTGACCTTTGTTTAGTTTCAGCTTGATATGTCACCTCTGCATCTATTATCAGTTGCTCTTTACATCCTCGTGCTCTTTTGCAACAGCCTTTTTGTTCTTCATTTATAATGTAATGACTGAAGTTAATATTTTGTATATTGTTGGTAGGCATGTTATGGGGCGATATTTAGCTGGGTTCGCTGTGTCTGCTTGATCTTTAGGTTTCAGATAAGTTATTCCGTGTGTAAGTGTATCAGAGAATGTGTATGGGTCTGCAATGTAACTGTTAAATAATTTAGTTAGATGTGAATGTGTTGAGGTGAACTTCTTTAGCCAGAAATTTGCTATTTTATCATTTCCAGGGGCTTTCCAATTGAGTAGAATTAATTGCTTGGCTGACTTCATGTTGCAAAATTATCACTTCAGGCATTTGTGGTATCATCTTGTATGTGTCTGTATCTGCTTGTATCCACCGTGCATGCCTGTTATGTTGTACCGGGTTTGACCATATGTTGCTCCAGAAGTGTTCCATGTCTGTTATGTTTGGTGGATTGTTTATTTTAATGTGTGTGTTATCTATTGTCTGGTAAAATTTCTTTTGGTTTGTGTTGAATGTTTGGTTTTGTTTCCTTCTATTTTCACTTTTTTTGTATCTTCTGAGTCGTTTGGCTAATGCTTGTAATTTCTGCTTTTTTTCGTCTAATTGCTCTGTCGCTTCTCGTTGTGAGATTTTACCTAACCTTTTTCGTTTTTTTTTTTTTCCGAGATTTCATTTCTTATAAATTGTGTTAGCTGTCCGATGTCTTTTCTCAGTTTTTCTATTTTGATCTGTAGCCTGTGTTGCCATGCTGGTTTTGTGGGTTTCTTCTGTGTGTTGGTTGGTTCTGATCTCTGTCTAGTGTGTCTATTTAGTGTAGTGAGTGCTCGTATATAAACCAGTAGTTGTAACTCTTCCATAGTTGTAACTCTTCCATAGTTGTGTTTTCATTTATTTTGTTGTGTATGATTGTGTTGATAGTTTTTATTGTTGTTTCGACTTGTGGGTTATTTGGTGGTCTATGCAAGAATGGTCTAATGTCTGTATTTGTGTCTTTGTATTCTATATATGTTAGCTGAATTTTTTCTTCTATATCTAACATGTGTGTCACTTCATGTTCTATTTGTGCTTGTGCTGGTGGTTGTCTTAAGATTTCGTTTTCCTCTGATTGTTTAATTGGTGCGTGTTGTTCTTTGTTTGTTTGCTCTGGGATGTTTGAGTCCATTACTGTATTTTCTTCTTCTTCTGATTGCACATTGTTTTGTTCCAGTATTTGTTGTACTTGTTGTTTGATGTTTTCTAATTCTGACTGGGGTATCCTGTTATTTTTGATTATTACACGGATCTGATCAGCTAGTCGTTGTTCTGTTAAAAATTTTAATTCTGGGTATCTGGTAATAAATGTTGTGTATACTTGTGATCTGTATCCAGTTGTGTTGGTTCCTAGGTTTGTTGCTTGGTAATAACAGAACATGAGGTGTCGATTAACTTCATCTGACCATCTCATCCTCTGTCTTTGTTTTCCTTCTAGGGTGGTTGCAGGAAGCATATCCTGCAAAACACCTCTATTTGGATTTAAATCATTTTCCAGTTGGCTAGCAGTGTCGTTACCATTGTGGGCGGGCATAGGGTTCAAGCGTCGTCCCCGACCATGACGGCGCTTGTCCGAGGCTTCTTTAGTTCTGTCCTGAACCAACTAATCACACTAAAAGGGGGGTTAGCCCTATGAGTGGTTTGTTCTTTTCGTCGCCTTTTACGACTGGCAGAACATACCGGAGGCCTATTCTTTTTATTATTATTATTATTTACAGAGGGCAGCTAACCCTCTGACCGAACACGCTGAGCTACCGCGCCGGCATCCACTTAACCACCATGAACTCCAACGTCCGGTACCTGCGCACAGATACATCAGTAATACAACAGACGCGTAAAACTTCTTTCGCAATTTCCTCGGAATTGCCAGAGTAGTGCACCATAAAAATTGCACGTTATGTTTTAATGGCCTACTAAAGGTGCACAAGGTTTGAAGTAAATCCGTGATCTCCAAGTCGTGGCCTCGCCTTGTCAGTATTAATGGATTACTCCGTTGCTATTTACTGAAACAGTATCATACATATGAATGAAAACAAATAAAGTGAATGTTATTCGGTGTTCATGTCATCGGCAGATATGCACTGGAGGAAAAACTCTTTACTACAAGTGTTCCATAGGACCTCCGTTCATATGAAAGGCAGCCTTTAGCACGTCTTCTCATCGATGTCCGTACACTTTCTAAAATCCCAAGTGTGTTCCGAATGTATTGACAACCATCCGCGGAGTTGATCGACACTATCAACAAGGATGGAATACACCAAAGCTTTTAAACACTGCCACACTAAGAAGTGTACCGGGTTCAAGTTAGGGGCCTGGCCTGGTATTGGCGAGACATGACCGATTACTTATTCTCAAAGATTCGTGCTGTATCCTCCCGAAGAGCCAAGTTGAAGATGGCAACGCCTCATTACACATGCACCATAAAGAACGTAATCCAGAACAGACTTACACATGGTGTGCCTCCCAAAAGAGTGTCACGTACGTTGTCTCCATTGTTTCACCAGGTTTCAGCAGTTCTGTTTTTGTATTGTGTAGCTGGAGTCAGCCCAAAAAAGTTGCGCTCATCAGGTCTTTCATATGACGCCGCGTGTCGACGGACAGCGTCGGTTTGTTTCCCATTACGAACAAAATGATTTTTAAATCTGTGTTTTCCGTGCCTGTTAGATAGAGCGCCCCCAGATTAGTCTAGTGAGATATTTGTTTTATAGATGTGTATTAACACAGGCAGTGAAACTCGAAGAATAAACACTAATCCAGCAGTGACTCAGTAGCGCTAGTTGATTTGCGGTAAGTCAGCGAGAAGCAGGACAGTGCTACGCAGCTGGGGACTGGAAATTCATGTTTAACTACCCCTGTTAATACCTATCGGTAAAACGAATATCATACTAGACCAGTGCTTCCCACCCTTTCATATCCCATTACCCCTAAGTGCAGTTACACATTACCTAGTACCCCGCCCTCCCCCTGCCGTCAGTTGTCCTCCCCCGCATTATTACTAACTTTGGCACCTAACTAAACTGTCGAATGAAAGACTTTTCCCCGAACACTTTTATTTTTAAAATAATGAAAGGTTAATGATCCGTCTCAGATAAGAAAGCTAACTATCCACAGTGAGGGTAGACACTTGTTACAAAACATGCTTCCCCTGCATTACTCCTACCATTGCGGCACTTGCTTGACCTGCACACTGCAACCCCGTTTAAAATCAACCAAGCTAAAATGTATGCGCTATACTTACTGTTCGTAAATCACTTCATTGCTGCACTCCTTGCTTGTGTGCTGACAGAAATTGGATGACTTCAGGCCGTTCATTCATTGTGGCTGACTACTCTGTTAATAATACTGTGTACAGCACTACAGTAGCCCTTATGTACGAGGGCCGTTCAGAAAGTAACCTCCGGTTGATTTAAAAAAATACACCAAGTTAAATAAAAATATTTTAATATATACATCTTACAACTACATCTTTGCACCATTTTCCTACATAGTCTCCATAGCGATTGAGGCACTTATCGTATCTCTTCACAAGCTTTGAAATTCCTTCTGCATAAAAATCACCCGCTTGTGCCTGGAGCCAGCCTGTGACCGCATCTTTGAGCTCTTCGTCGTCATCAAACCGCTGTGACCCGAGCCATTTCTTCAAATGCATGAAGAGGTGATAATCACTTGGCGCCAGGTCTGGGCTGTAAGGTGGATGGTTGATAACGTCCCACTCGAAGGACTCAAGAAGGGCCGTTGTTCTGCGAGCAGAGTGAGGACGGGCGTTATCGTGCAAAAAAACGATACCGGAAGTCAGCATACCACGGCGTTTGTTCTGTATAGCCCGTAGTAACTTTTTTATTGTTGCACAGTACACGTCTTGATTAATGGTCGTACCACGTTCCATGAATTCAACCAACAACACCCCTTTGGCATCCCAAAACACCGTTGCCATCAGTTTTCTGGCAGAAAAATCTTGCGAGGCTTTTCTTGGTTTGGTAGGCGAATTTGAATGTGCCCACATCTTTGATTGTTCTTTTGTCTCAGGGTTCACGTACTTAATCCAGGTTTCGTCACCGGTCACGATTCTGTTTAACAATGGTTCTCCTTCGTCCTCATAACGTGACAAAGTCTAATGCAGAGGCCATTCTTTGAGTTTTGTGGTGGTCGGTAAGAATTTTGGGCACCTATCGTGCACAGAACTTACGGTAACCCAATCTTGCTGTCACTATCTCGTACAAGAGAGTCTTAGAAATCTGTGGAAAACCAGTAGACAACTCCGACATTGAGAAACGTCGGTTTTTCACGAACTTTTGCATCAACTGTCTGAACGAGTTCGTCAGTCACCAATGATGGTCTACCACTCCTCTCTTCATCATGAACGTTTTCTCGTCCACTTTTAAATAAACGTACCCATTCATGGACAACTCCCTCACTCATAACTCTTGGTCCGTACACGGCACAAAGCTCACGATGAATAGCTGCTGCAGAATATCCTTTGGCTGAAAAAAACCTTATGACAGCACGCACTTCACATTTGGCGGGGTTTTCTATTGCAGCACACATTTCAAACTGCCACAAAAACTAAACTAGCGCAGGTACGACGTTCACTCGACCACGGCTTGATGCCGACTGACCTGTTGAGTGCGTGAACGCACAGATGGCGTCGCTACTCCCCCCACAACCCGCACTGTGACCAATCGGAGGTTACTTTCTGAACCGCCCTCGTAGTTACAGCTGTGTAGTGCTGTCAGTTAATTCATTCATCTATTTCGAAGCAAGTAATGAAGCAGTTTATGGACTACTGCAGTTACTATCAACAACTTGGACAAGACATTATCTTCAGATATTTAGCATTTGTTATGTATGTCTCACTTTTATCATCATCGACGTATGGAACAAAGCACAACTTGTGTGTGTAGTGGGCGAACAATGTGGGGAACCGGTAAGCTCCACTGCATTAATGCCACTAATTGAGAAAAAGTAATTATTGATTATTTTATGTAATCAGTATTAGTCTTACAAATTTGTGATGATAATAATGATCTTTTGAAAATAATTTAATTTCAGACTGAAACAGAATCTAATCGTTCAGTTGTTATCCGGAACCACTGCATTAGACTAATATGGGACCGAAGTTTCGAAAGGGGATCGGAAAATTCCGCTTTAAAAATCTTTTTTTGTGAGGGGAAACAAGCCGACGCTTTCCGTCGCGACTGGGCTTCGAATGAAAGACGTGATGAGCACTGCCTGGTATTTGGCTCATTCCAGCTGCATAATGCAAAAACGATACTGTAAGTATGTGCTGAAACGCCTGACAAAATGCGCCTGACGACTCTTAAGACACACCATGTGTATAAAAACTGTTGTTAACACTGGTATGGCTGCATTCGGACCTTTGTTTATTAGGATAATTTGCTTCTTTCATTGCTCTAGACTCGCTCCTTTAGTCACTAGCTGTAATAGAGCAACAACCTGTATTTTCGGGTACCGAGTCTGGTTGACAACTTCATTCCTAGGCGCGGTATTTAGACCACTGACAGTTTCGTTCAAGCGCTATGGGCAGCTGTGTCGGATGTGCTTGGTGTTCGCACGCCACGTATGTTCTGAAACGTCGTTGGTAACGGGCTGCTACTAATGCATCAGTTAATCCCTGTGAAACATCCCCTTAGAAAAATTAATGAACTACTGTGCTGATAAACCTCTTACGTTATTTTATTTTCAAACAGCTGAGCAGAACTGAACGTACTTAGACATTTCTCTCTTTACTTATTCTGATCAACACTGAACTGACACACTATTTTTAGCGCAACGCAATCTGACTTGCAATAATCCCTACAAAAGAATGGCCCTGACTAACAATAACCTATACCTTTCATGAATCACTTACCTCACAAAAATCTTCGTTACTCGAACACCTCTTGCTTTACAGCGAGCGCTTCAATACTGCCAGCTAAATGAAAGATTCTAACTACTGAAGGCACTAACTACTGATAGGCATAGTTAGCAAATGAGATTTTGATAGAGAACAAACAATGTATTTACCTCAATGTCCAAAAGTCGTTATGGGCACACGTCCAGATCGTCCGCTCTCAAAACTCTGCCATCTCTCTCTCCCCACATCCCATACTGCTGGCGGCTCACCTCCAACTGCGTAACGCTACGCGCTTTTCACATCCAACTGCCCAACACTACAATAGCAAATATTCCAACAATGCAAACCAGCCACAGACTGCACATAGCACAATCAGTGATTTTCATACAGAGCGCTACGTGGCGTTACCAACATAAAAACCTAAACAGCCTACTTACACCAGCTTCGGCATCCGGAGCAACGTCTGTCCTTCGGTGATACAAACTTAGAGAACAGCTGGCTGCCGATAACTTATTAAAATGAATGTCGTACTCCAAGCGTTGGGGAATGTTTCGTTTAATCGGTTTCCATTCACACATGTTCTGATACTCTTAAAGTACGTAACTTCGCTGCCCCATAAATTTCGAGGGTATGCCACGTTACTGGTCTTGTACTATTTTCTCATTGGAACACTCAGCTGCATTTGCTTTACTTAGATGGTAACTCGGGTGTGTAGCTGATGTCATTTGGAAATCTTCTCGTTTGTCCTAAGGAGGACAACGACCGACATAGATAATCATTTTATTGTCCAGCAGTCGGTTATCCGCCGTTCTTATGAGCTGAAAACTTAATTGTTTACTTATTCTCTCATGGCGTTTCTTCAGGTTTTATTCTGAGCACCAGCTGCTTCAGAACGGAGCACAGTCTCTCGGCAAAACACCCATCCGAGGCAGCTGATCATCATTACAGTTAACTAGATGTAAGCTTCATACGATCAGACAGACAGATCGAAGCCCAAAAATATCGCTTGAATTTTTTTGATGTTTGCTGCTAAGCTGTTGAAGATACAGAAATATTCCTTTCAACGTTTTTTGAACAAAATTGTCCCAGCAGTCTGAAATACACTCCTGGAAATTGAAATAAGAACACCGTGAATTCATTGTCCCAGGAAGGGGAAACTTTATTGACACATTCCTGGGGTCAGATACATCACATGATCACACTGACAGAACCACAGGCACATAGACACAGGCAACAGAGCATGCACAATGTCGGCACTAGTACAGTGTATATCCACCTTTCGCAGCAATGCAGGCTGCTATTCTCCCATGGAGACGATCGTAGAGATGCTGGATGTAGTCCTGTGGAACGGCTTGCCATGCCATTTCCACCTGGCGCCTCAGTTGGACCAGCGTTCGTGCTGGACGTGCAGACCGCGTGAGACGACGCTTCATCCAGTCCCAAACATGCTCAATGGGGGACAGATCCGGAGATCTTGCTGGCCAGGGTAGTTGACTTACACCTTCTAGAGCACGTTGGGTGGCACGGGATACATGCGGACGTGCATTGTCCTGTTGGAACAGCAAGTTCCCTTGCCGGTCTAGGAATGGTAGAACGATGGGTTCGATGACGGTTTGGATGTACCGTGCACTATTCAGTGTCCCCTCGACGATCACCAGTGGTGTACGGCCAGTGTAAGAGATCGCTCCCCACACCATGATGCCGGGTGTTGGCCCTGTGTGCCTCGGTCGTATGCAGTCCTGATTGTGGCTCTCACCTGCACGGTGCCAAACACGCATACGACCATCATTGGCACCAAGGCAGAAGCGACTCTCATCGCTGAAGACGACACGTCTCCATTCGTCCCTCCATTCACGCCTGTCGCGACACCACTGGAGGCGGGCTGCACGATGTTGGGGCGTGAGCGGAAGACGGCCTAACGGTGTGCGGGACCGTAGCCCAGCTTCATGGAGACGGTTGCGAATGGTCCTCGCCGATACCCCAGGAGCAACAGTGTCCCTAATTTGCTGGGAAGTGGCGGTGCGGTCCCCTACGGCACTGCGTAGGATCCTACGGTCTTGGCGTGCATCCGTGCGTCGCTGCGGTCCGGTCCCAGGTCGACGGGCACGTGCACCTTCCGCCGACCACTGGCGACAACATCGATGTACTGTGGAGACCTCACGCCCCACGTGTTGAGCAATTCGGCGGTACGTCCACCCGGCCTCCCGCATGCCCACTATACGCCCTCGCTCAAAGTCCGTCAACTGCACATACGGTTCACGTCCACGCTGTCGCGGCATGCTACCAGTGTTAAAGACTGCGATGGAGCTCCGTATGCCACGGCAAACTGGCTGACACTGACGGCGGCGGTGCAAAAATGCTGCGCAGCTAGCGCCATTCGACTGCCAACACCGCGGTTCCTGGTGTGTCCGCGGTGCCGTGCGTGTGATCATTGCTTGTACAGCCCTCTCGCAGTGTCCGGAGCAAGTATGGTGGGTCTGACACACCGGTGTCAATGTGTTCTTTTTTCCATTTCCAGGAGTGTATGTTCTTACAGTTGAGACTGGACGAGATGTTCAGCCGTCAAGGCTCGGAAAAAGGAAACTTTTTGAGCTGACGTCATCTAAATGGCTGCCATCTTAAAACAGTATAACACCTGAAAATGGACGATGGATTTTGTCTAGGCCAGGCATATTAGCCCGTCCATTCAGTAACTGATATGTGATTAACTCGTGGATACGCACTGACACTATCTCATTTTTATAAATGATTTTCCATAATTTCTGTTTTTGGTTCTAGGGGCTGTAGAGGAGACTTGGTAAATACAGTTCTGATACGAACCCATGTCCAGAAATGTTCCGTTTGGATAAAAGTTTAAATATCGGATCATTTTAAACTCCCCTGATTCACAGTACGCACGCAGTGTAGACAATGAGCTCTGACGTGTGACTGTTTTGACCATATAGCAATCCGTCTTCAGGCCACAAGTGGCCCATCGGGACCATCCGACCGCCGTGTCATCCTCAGTTGAGGATGCGGGCGGATAGGAGGGACATGTGGTGAGAACACCGCTCTCCCGGTCGTTATGAGGTCTTCTTTGACCGGAGCCGCTACTATTCGGTCGAGTAGCTCCTCATTTGCCACCACGAGGCTGAGTGCACCCCGAAAAATGGCAACAGCGCATGGCGGCTGGATGGTCATCCATCCAAGTGCCGGTCACGCCCGACAGTGCTTAACTTCGGTGATCTCACGGGAACCGGTGTATCCACTGCGGCAAGTAAAATCCGATGATCTCCTCGCTTCATTTTTTAACTGTTAAATGATCGTTCCAGATGACTCTCCCTTTCCTGGCATTTCCCACGCCTTACGGAATCCGCTGTTTTCATAAACTGACAAATTGGTTTCAGATTTGTGGCCGTATGCTGCTCCTGTCTCTAGAGCTGCCAGTTAACCTAAGGGAAAGGAATCACGTGCGCCATCTGTCTGTGAATCACGTAAACTTTGTCCTGTGTGTTGCCGTATTGTGACTATTTGCGTATCGTATTTCCTTAGGCGAATTTTCTGGATCATCCTAGTAGTCGCCTAAACAAGTGTGTAAAACCTCCTAAAAAACATTATCTGGGCAGGGTACCAGACGTGTGGTCGTTAATCCGCCACGCGCTTTCGGTCCGGGTTCTCGGTTTGGCTCACCTTGGGTTGCAAGGTAGCCCATGTCATAGATTAGTGTGTTCACGATGTCCGATTCTTGTGTATCTGAATCGGGACATGAAGGGACAATTTATGTGCTAGTAGATTAACTCGGAAACAAAACATTTACTGTTCCAAAATCCGGTTTGTGATCACTGCGAACAGCCACAGGTACTTAATATGTTTAGCACTTGTCTGCTCATAAATGACTGAGGAACATACAAGACAGGTGCTCACTCAATGGTAATTACTCTTCAAAATAACGGACAAAGCCAGATAAGTCCACGGACAACGCCATGGTCACGTGATGCTCATGGTGTGGATTGGGAGATCCGTACAATCGCCATTACTTATTGCTGTCCATATAACAGTTCACCTTGAATGTTCCGGATGTTAAGCGGTCAATTGGTTTGCGTTCCACGCTGTCTGCACATCCAGGGTGAAAAATATTGCGCTAAATGAAGAAAAAAAAATATAAATTAGTTACGAACTATGGCGTGTACACACTTAAATATGTAAACGTCACTACAGAGATTCGGGTCTAGGTTATGACATGGTAGATACGCTTGCCATCATTGGCGATGATGTGGCGCAGACGAATAGTGAAATTCTGCATGACCTACTGAAGTGTCGGAACATAGAGGCTGTCGATGACCTCCTGAATGGCTGCTTTCAGCTCAGCAATAGTTTTGGGGATATTGCTGTACACGTTGTCTTTAATACAGCCCCACAAAAAGGAATCGCATGTGTTCAGAACCGGGAAATGTGGCGGTCAATCGAGGCCCACGCCAGTGGCCTCTGGGTACCACAGAGACAGAATGCGGTCCCCAAAGTGCTCCCGCAGGACATCAAACACTCTCCTGCTTCTATGGGGTCGAGCTCCGTCTTGCGTGACCCTCATCTTGTCGAAATCAGGGTCACTTTGGATAATGGGGATGAAATGATCTTCCAAGACCTTCACGTACCGTTCAATAGTCACCGTGCTATCAAGGAATATCGCACCGATTATTCCGTGACTGGACACTGCACACCACACAGTCGCCCGTTCAGGGTGAAGAGACTTCTCGATCGGGAAAAGCGGATTCCCAGTCCCTCAAATGCGCCAGTTTAGCTTATTGATGAACCCATCGAAATGAAAATGGCAGACAACAACAAGGCGCATGCGCATACTACTTGCCATTATGCCCGGCGGCCAACCTTGCTCTTTCATCGTCGTAACGCAAATCGTTCAGAAGTTGTGACGATTCTATTTCACATAATTCAATAATTGTCATCCTGTATAAACGTGCTGATGCCAGGCTTCACACCCAACTATGACTCCCTATAAAGTGGTCGTTCAGTTAACTGCGCGTCCCCCCCCCCTCTCTCCCCCCCCCCCCCCACTCTTAACCAAGACTCGCTTGAATTTATTCCCATTCTGCACCTATTCTGACGAGTATTTGGTTTCTAGGTAACTATAGTATTTGGAGATTATTGCTTGTGCTTGATCTACACTTGATCATTTTCAAACATGCCCACTTTCTCGAAAGCGAGTGCATACTCATAAAATTACACATTTGGACACTTGAGATTCTTCACTCTGTGACTGGTCACTGGCTATCCAACTAGTGCCATGCCGTGCCAGCGATATTGGTGCCGACTCTTTATGACGTATTCACTAGTATCATTCTGGGCACTAATACCGGTCACAGTCAACTCTAACTGCACCAGTTCTGGAGCCTGTTTCTTCCTCCTCTGAAAGTTGGAAGAAAATTTCACCAGCCCCTGTGATCGAAGGAAATAAACTTATGTCTGGGGCAGAACACCGCCCTCTAAAAAGAAGAGGGCCCGCCAGTTTGTGAGCGCGTATGCCACATTAGTTACAGTGCGCGACTTTTTAACCAACTGCATTACATGGTATATGAACTAGACGGTAAGATTAGACTTGCCTAGGTCTGAGAGGGGGTGTTATACCCCTATCTTAGTTGCCAATGTAGCGCGAACAATTAAAATATAATGTTCTGGATACTGTGAGGACTTTTTCCTAAACAAATGGGGAGGTTCAAATGGCCCTGAGCACTATGGGACTTAACTTCTGAGGGAATCAGTCCCCTAGAACTTAGAACAACTTAAACCTAACTAACCTAAGGACATCACACCCATCCATGCCCGAGGCAGGATTCGAACCTGCGATCGTAGCGGTCCCGCGGTTCCAGACTGTAGCGCCTAGAACCGCTCGTCCACTCCGGCCGGCTCAAATGGGGGGTATTTATTTTACAATAACTGACTCAACCATTTGTTAGCGATCATACACTAATATTTATCTTTGTCAGGCTCTCGTAACGTCTGGCTTCGCTTCTGAAACGAAATCTAATCTGAAAGAGTTTCTTGTATTGTACTGTGTGTGTGTGTGTGTGTGTGTGTGTGTGTGTGTGTGTGTGTAAGGGGGGGGGGACGGCGGCGGAGTGTTGTGCGTATCTAATTATCCCGATTGAGCCCGTAACTAATTAAACACCCAGATTTGTCGGAAGCAAACAAGCGACGAATATAAAATGTTCAGACGGTTCAAATAGCTCTAAGCACTATGGGACTTAACATCTGAGGTCATCAGTTCCCTTAAAATGTCTGTAATAATTTGTGCTGAGGATTTGCAGTTATTTACAAGTATGGTGTTTAGAATGTTGTACGAGCAGCCACATTGATCTCTGTAAAACAGCAGCGTTCATTGCGCCATTGATCCTAAAATGATAAAATTAACTCAAGTTTTTCAAAGTTTCGATTAGTTTGATTAATAGATTATATAAAAGTTGCATGTGGGTGGGAAAGGTTGGTGTTGTTTTGTCTTACCATGAATGTGATGGACGACGTTTTTATGCCCAGCAGAAACATGACGATGTTCCGGCTGAACGGTGACGAGTTGATGTTCGGCACCTCAGTGCACCACATACAACAGCACATTCCTCAGATGAAGATGATGAAAGTGCATATACCCTTCACCTTCAAGCTGCTAGAGTCCACTAAGCCATCCTACTCGGGATCACCCACAGGTACGACAGCGGTACAAAACATATTTTGATTAATGTGTATAAAATTCTGTTCTTTTTGTTACTGTTCTTATCCTTTGCCTAGGTAATTGCTCAAATTCTGTAAACTTTAAGAATGAAGGTCTGCCAAGAGTCTGTTTCGGTTTCTTAAGTTTATATTTGCGATACACATTTTGGAGCGAAAGATCCATCATCAGGGTTTCTACGATCCAGTTCAGGCTTTTCGCCACGACCTAGTGAAGCTGTCGCACCTGTCTATCGCGCGAATCCGCTTCACTGCTGGTCCACTAGAATCTGTCTACGTGCTCTGATTTCACTGCGGATATATCGTCAACAAATTCATTTATGGAAATGTTGAAAATCAACAGGTCAGTATTGTCATACTTTAGTTTGTTGACAGGGTATGTGGAATGGAAATCGGGTAACTTAAAGCAGTAGCACTGAAGCAGATTCTAGGAACAGGCTAGTGCTATTGCTGTATCAGGTCGTGTCGAAAGGTCTCAGGTTAAGCTTAGAAAACCTCATGTAAGAAGTAAAGATTTAATAAAGAAATAGCGAAATACAGACAGTCCACGGATTTTCACTCATAAGACGTATATTTCACTGTGTTTCTGAAACCAAAGGAAAGTTATTTTGTAGCTTTAATAAACTACCATTCTATGAAATACGGCCTTTCTTCTCCTGACCAAGAATAATTGACGGGGTATAATTACAAATAAGAGTATGAACCACTCACTAGAGAAACAGTTATTTTTGATGACTTCTTTTGTCTGCTTTTTTACACGTGAATGTGGAATGAAATTTCTCGTATCTCAGTACGCTTGATCGTGTCAGGGAGTAAGGGACCTTTTCTCCGACTATACTCATACGCTGACTGATGTGAAGTAACCAGAATTAAGTGAAATTCTTAGGCACGGCGCAGGAGTGTTCCACGTTAGCCATCCCTGGCCTCTTAGACCGCCAAACGACTTTCTTGAAAGTGCCAACGGTGAACACAATATTAGTTTCATTTTTGGCAACTAACGAAACGTTCAGTTTACATTTGAAAATGAAGTGCAATAATTATACATTAGTATGACTGAAATACACTGATAACCCGACTCAACCGACAAAATTTCAGTGGTTGTTCAGGAACATTTTCTGAGTATTTTGATATAAGGGACACATGGCTTCGGTTTCACCTCTGTGGAAAATGTCTATAATAATTATTCCATTTTATCCTGGCTTGTTTGTACAGCAGTCTTCTAGCGCTACTGTAAAAAAAAAAAGTCGTAGGTTGCAGAATGTTCCTTGTTAACTTACGAACGATGCGTAGGGCATCATCAGGTTATTTATCTTGGCATGATGGCTGATGTGCGAAGTCGTTAGCAGCAAAGTTGTGGCGGCAGCGAAATAATATTTTATATATTTTTCGTTTACAAGCTAATACGAATTCGCACGCGAGAAGACGGTTATTGTTACGGTGTAATTGTTTACGGCACGTGAGTGTTAAGTGTCAGACAATTCGCTGGTGTAACACACGTGACAGTAAAAGACGAATTGCATTTTCATATTTCGCGAGTTGACGCGATTCTGCACATTTCAAAACTGTGAACCTGACGCTAGCAACTGTGCCACGTGGTAGACATGTTACAGCGCAAATAGAAACGCAAACCTGATGCGTACTGACTTCTTCCGACCAGCCTGCATCCAGCGGGACTCGAAGGAATGTTCTCATGGATTACGCACTCGTCAGAGGGATGTAAAGGATCTACTTTAGTATTAACGGGCTTGTCACAATTTCACTGCCGCCACCACCTTACTGCTAACGACTTCGCACGACGTCATCCATCATGCTAAGATAAATAACCTGATGATGCCCTATCCGTGCGAAACGCGTCGTTCCTAAGTTAATAAAGATCATTCCGCAACCCACGACTGGTTTTTTAAGTCTATAATATTGTCACCAAAACGCACAACAGAAAACGCAGGGTTGTGCAACAGCCGTCACATACAAAAGTTACGTTGGTTGCCGTCGGTGCGAGAAAAGCTGAGCATAGCGTCGTTGCGCCGGTCTTCCATTGCATTCAGTAAATCTGTACACGAGGCGCACATGTGGCAGCTCATCAGTAAACCTATCCACACGGCTGCGTATTACCGTTAATGCCCAAACAACACAGACAGAGTGAGAAACCCGAAACAAAACCGAACAGTACTTAACAGAAACTTGAGGTCGAATAGTAAAGCTGGCATTACTGTTGTCAACAGCAAGTGAAAGAAAGGATCTAATTTGTTTCGAAACAAGACACACACCGCACATGTTGACATTTACACTGTTATGCAGGTATTTTCAGAGCAATACATGTAAAAGATAAATGGGTGGAAGAAATCAAACGAAATGCAATTACTCTGAAACGGGCCGACGGCGAACACGAGTCCCTTACACTAAAACACTAAGAAAATATCACTGAACAACCTCAAAAGTTTTTGTCGGTGGATTTCGGTTTCACCCTGAATAGGTTTTAAATAGCCGCCGACATAAAATGTCTTAACCGAAGTTTCCTATTTAGATTTATAGGATCTTCTGTTGGGACGATGGTGACCAAAATAAAACGCCTGAAAAAATGTTTACACGTCCGACAGGAATTAAGTTACCGTGGTTAATGAACAGGTGATATGTTCGTGTAGTCTCTTTTTGGGTTTAACTGAACCAACTACTTCACACACTATGAGCATGATCACTTTACCGTATTGAAGGTATACTGTCACTTTCTCGTGTTTTCTTGATACAGTTGACCTCCTGTGCAGTGTCACTAATCGTGCCGCAAGACTAAGTTTCCAACTGTAGAGGGTCGATGGCTGTAAGAGAGCTCATATCTATGCCAACTCACTACGAAGTGGCGTAACTGCCCTTTAAAAGAACTCTTCTGTATTTGATTGTTCTCATATTAAGATTTACAACGTTTGGTGAAAAGTCTCTTACCTCTCACAAGGGAAGCTCTCCCCATCGCACCCCCCCCCCCCCTCAGATTTAGTGGTAAGATGGCCCAATCGATATCCCGTCAAAAACGGAACACAGAAAAAACATGAAAACAAGGTGTACTGAACTGTGAAAAAAGAAGCAAAATAGAAAAAGTGGACAGTCCAAGCTCAAGTTGTGCAACATCGAGCAAATTGGAATGGCCACGGTGCCGTGGTTATGTGATAACGGTGTTGGACTGCCAACAAGGAGATCCACATTCAAATCTCCCTCGTGTCACTTTTTTTTTCCCCATAAAGCACAAAGTTACGAACTGTCAGTCGTTGATGTCTGTAATTCTTTCTTTCTTTCTTTCTTTTGCTACTGCCTTTATCCCGCATCGTGCACAGGGTCGGCAGGGTTAAGTACGGATTTGGCATGGTGAATTTTAAGGGGTGGGCGGATGCCCTTCCTGCCGCTACCCCATACCCCATATCCCCCTGGGACGGAATTAGTGGACCCCAGTTGTCTGTGTCTACTCTAAATCGTGAAATAGTGTGAATGTGTTTCAAAGGTCTGCGAGTCGTGTAACTGAGGCGGGACGTGGGGACCAGCCCGGTATTCACCTAGCAGGATGTGGAAAACCGCCTAAAACCACATCCAGGCTGGCCGGCACACCGGCCGTCGTCGTTAATCCGCCGGACGGATTCGATCCAGGGCCGGCGCGCCTACCCGATTCCAGGAAGCAGCGCATTAGCGCTCTCGGCTATTCTGGCGGGTCATTGATGTCTGTAATCTGTATTCAAATTTCGGCCTGTGTCGTGATGTAAGGTCTATTCGCAACAGCGAGATGTAAGGATGGAACCTCCAGATGTACGTGCCACCTCTTTGTTCTATAAAAGTGCCACATGTTATGACTCTTACATTCCGTATTGGAAGTTTGAACTCGTGAATACCTTTGTTGTAATATAGTTCACACTCGTTTGTTGTTTTCATTTCTGTGAGAAGCCTAGGCAACATCTAGCCTGCTGTCACTGTTCATAACATAATTGCGACTGTAATACAGCCTTACCACACGACTCATATTCTGTAACCAATGTATGGTACGACGATTGCCACGATTACGGGAGGAGAACAGACACGTCAGTGACCGGACGGAAAGTTCATAATTTTGCGAGGAAAAGAGGCACGAGGGAGGTTCGAACACGGATCTCCCGCTTCGCAGTGCAACACCGTGACCACAAAACCTCGACGCCGTGATTATCAAGGGAACAACATTTCTACACAGTGTTCTACCAGTTTTTTTCTGGATGTTTATTTTGTCAGCAGAGGTGCTTCCTCTATGCCTTCCAAAACACCGCCAAGCATCTGATTGCGAGGAAGAAGTGGAACAGCCTGTTAAACTCACAGAAAAATCATCATTTTATTCAAGATATTGTAAAAGACTTCCATTGACGTAGAAGCAGCGCTATGCGCTGTCCATCTTAATTTCGAGGCACGTGTGGCAGTTCTGAGGAACGACAGTTTTATATTCGCCACCCTGTTCCGCTTACAGGAACATGGAAAATACTTCTGAAACACGTCGCGATAGCTGTCACAAACTCAGTAAAAGGCTGGAGTCGAGACTTGTGTAATGTTGACAAAATTGTGAAAGTTCGTCATTTATTATTACTCAGAATGCAAACAAAACCTTCATCACTGGTAAATACTTAAATGGAAAAAGTATTACTTAAATGGAAAAATAACAGAGATCAGTCCCAGGGAAATACACCATTATATAGAATGGCAATTGTTTCATCTTCTTGAAAGGCGTTACTGGAAAGCGGAATTCGGGGGGGGAGGGTTGCCGCGAGGTTGAGTGGGACGAGCTTCGTGTCGCCACAAGCACCGAGTATCGAACTGGGTTCCCTCTTTTGAGTTTGAGACTGACCTCTCTGCTTCAAAGGCAAGGTCTAAGTACCGAAAGTCCAATGACGATTGCGTAATCATCTTGTATTGTTAAAAGTTAAATGGAGCTTTAATCAGCCAGGGGGTGATACGAAAAACAGTGATCTGTTCGCTGTGGTCTTCTTGGAAGCGGTATCCTCTTGCGTGCCTCAGATTTGCTCCTAATGGCTAGTTCTCCAGGAATTACATCAAGTCCGAAATTTAGTGAGAATCTGAATTTCTGACGTGCACAAACTATTACCAGAAGTGAAAGTTGATAGAACTGCTGGAAAATATAATTTCGACAATCGGTTAACAAATTTTACTACCACGCTACCTGTAAGGTTGTTAAGTTTTTAATACCGTGTGTTTCAAGATTGTTCAGAAGCACTGACGGAAGACGGCAGTCATCTAAAGCATCGTTTTTAATTAAGAATAAATTATTTCAAATGTTTTCCTTTGCATTTATATTCTGTGTTTTCCTGGTTCGTTTTCAGTTTGTGGAGCATAAATAAGGTCAGAATAAATTTCGGCACTTCCCCTTTTTTTCTGTCTTTGTCTTACGAACTTCTTGAGGTTGGCCCTACGCCAGAAACTGCTTCTTAATGTCGTCCTTGCACGCGGATTTGAGCTGTAAATTTTTATCTTTTTTTTATGACAACAATCTCTCGTGGGTTGCAAATATCACATTCAAAATCATCGTTCGCAGATAAACATGAGGCTCCTCTCAATCAGAGAACGTGATTCAGCAGGCAGTTTGTCCTTGAACAACACAGACAAAAAGCTGTTTGGCAGAGCTCCTGTACAAATGTGTCTATGTTCTTGGTGCTGGAATGAGGCGGCCAATAATATGAAGTCATTCATTATCCCTCAGTCTTCAACCATCCGCTCAGACCGTGACGCACATTAAACGTATTAGGACACCCTCAGTTTTTAAGTTGAGTCAGCAGACTTTTGACGCTCAGACTTCGTATTATTCACAGGGCGGGGTATCAGTTTATATAATCTTTCTAGCTGTGCGGCAGAAAAGTATTAAATTTGAGCAAGCGCATGTAACAAGACTTTTACAGCGTCAACATTCATTACATTCGTTTTTTTTTCTTTGTAGGAGAAAAACGCTTTCGGAGGTGAGAAGCTTGAAGTTTTTTAAGATTGTCGTTTTCAAGGCGTGTTACGAAAAAAAGCAGAGCGAGCGGCACAGTCTTTAAGAAACTGAACTCCTTAGCGAGACGTGCGGGTTACAAATCCCAGTCCTGCTACCGAACTTTTTCTGTGGTGTCTCGAGTGACTTGAAGCAATACTTCCCACAGCAAAGACAGCAGCTAATCTCTTTTCCATCCTGTCCAATCGCAATATTTAGTAATTTATCATGGTTTCTAATGACAAGAGTATCTTTGGGGCCGTTGTTCTTCCTTCTGCTAACAAACTCTGAAAGCTGAACCTAATGTTCGTACATTTGGAAATCGTTAGACACGCTGTGCTAGTATCTCTGATGCTGTTTTAGTAAAAGCACATGAATTGGCAACATTTAACGGTTTTAGATCGCTCCTTTTACACAAGTCCACTTCCCACCTGTCCTGCGTAACGTTTAAAATTAAAGTTAGCCTCAGAGCGCATACATATAAATAAGAGAACCGGACAGAAAGCTATATGTTGCCTAAATCAGTGTGTCCTAGATGAAGGTGGATGTTTCTGAAATAGGTTTACGAAAAGAATCTATCATGACCTCGTTACTCTGCTTAGTTAAAGAACGCCGAAGTGAATTATCCTACGTTATGGATTTTACGTTTCTAGCATTTGTAGACTTACAGAAAGCTTTTGACGATGTTGACTGGAGTACTCTCTCAAAATCTGAAGGTGGCAGGGGTAAAATACAGGGAGCGAAGGGCTATTCACAATTTGTACAGAAACCAGAAGGCAGTTAAGAGTCGAGGGACATGGAAGGGAAGCAGTGGTTGGGAAGGGAGTGAGACAGGGTTGTAGCCTCTCCCCGATGCTATTCAATCTGTTTATTGAGCAAGCAGTAAAGGAAACAAAAGAAAAATTCGGAGTAGGAATTAAAATCCATGGAGAAGAAATAAAACTTTGAGGTTCGCCGATGACATTGTAATTCTGTCAGAGACAGCAAAGGACTTTGAAGAGCAGTTGAACGTAATGGACAGTGTCTTGAAAGAAGGATATAAGATAACATCAACAAAAGCAAAACGAGGGTAATGGAATGTAGTCGAATTAAATCGGGGATTCTGCGGGAATTAGATTAGGAAATGAGACACTTAAAGTAGTAAAGGAGTTTTGCTATTTGGAGAGCAAAATAACTGATGATGGTCGAAGTAGATAGGATATAAAATGTAGACTGGCAATGGCAAGGAAAGCGTTTCTGAAGAAGAGAAATTTGTTAACATCGAATATAGATTTAAGTGTCAGGAAGTCGTTTCTGAAGGTATTGGTATTGAGTGCAGCCATGTATGGAAGTGAAACACGGACGATAAATAGTTTAGGCAAGAAGAGAATAGAAGCTTTCGAAATGTGGTGCTACAGAAGAATGTTAAAGATTAGATGGGTAGATCACATAAATAATGAGGAGGTATTGAATAGAATTGGAGAGAAGAGAAATTTGTGGCACAACTTGACTAGAAGAAGGGATTGGTTGGTAGGACATATTCGGAGGCATCAGGGGATCACCAATTTAGTATTGGAGGGCAGCGTGGAGGGTAAAAATCGTAGAGGGAGACCAAGGGATGAATACACTAAGCAGATTCAGAAGGATGTAGGTTGCAGTAGGTACTGGGAGATCAAGAAGCTTGCACAGGATAGAGTAGCATGGAGAACTGCATCGAACCAGTCTCTGGACTGAAAACAACAACAACAACAACAACAACAAAACAACAACATGGATTTTATCAATGAGAGGTGCCCATTCAGCCAGCTCAACAGTCAATTGCCATTCATGACGATACGAACGTAAACACAGCACAACTACCAGTCCCTAAGTGGATAAAATCTCCGAACCATCCGGTAATCGAACCCGGGCCTCTTCAGTTGGCCGGCCGGTGTGGCCGTGCGGTTCTAGGCGCTTCTGTCTGGATCCGCGTGACTGCTACGGTCGCAGGTTCGAATCCTGTCTGGGGCATGGGTGTGTGTGATGTCCTTAGCTTAGTTAGGTTTAAGTAGTTCTAAGTTCTAGGGGACTGATGACCTCAAATGTTAAGTCCCATAGTGCTCAGAGCCATTTGAACCTCTTCAGTTGCCAATCCACCGCGCTGACCACTCTGCCACAAAGACGGACTGCGTTATAGACTTCTTCGTAGAGCTAAGAATGAGCCGCAGGAGCAGACGATTCGGCGCCTACTATTGTCCAAACGTGCCCCATGGGTAAGAGGCCCCTTGAGGAAAACGAATAATGCTTAATATCTTAAATGCGAACATTTTAGGTTAGGCTTTACTGTGACTGTTATTGACATTAAATGAAACAACGAGTTTACTGTTACCAGTCACTGTTTTTTGATTGGATATGTAGGATGCTGATACTTGGGTTATTAACATGTTTTGTTTCATACAGGTGGGTGGCCATTGATGATGTGTGGTATTTATTGTATTTAGTGCTGCCGTGTGTTCTTTGAATTTAACCTCAAATGATCTGCCTGCCTGGCCTATGTAGAAGCAGTCACATTCCAAACATTCAATTTTGTACACACCTGGGTGATAAAGTGGGTTTCGTGTGTTGATGTTGTGTGGTCACTTCTGCCCAGTCTTGTTCTCTGTGGTAAAGGATATGCTTATGCCTTTTCGTTTGAAGACATTGGCAATTTGATATGAAATGATACCTAGAAAGGGGATGGTATGGAAGATGTTATTTTGTTTTGTTTTTTGTGATGTGATGGCTTTGCCACTATTGTTTTAGGGTATCTACTATGGAGCTGTTATAACCATTTGTAATAGCTGTTTGTTTTATTATTTCTATGTCTTGTTCATATTTGTCTTCAAAGAAAGGTAGTTGAATAGCTCTATTGATCATGTACCGGAATGCTGCCATTTTTTGGGCTCTGGGGAGAGAAGAGGAGTTGTCGATTGTATGTGCTGTGGTAAAGTTCCAGTAAATTTCAAGCTGATTTCTGTTATTTTTTATTGTAATGGTAAGGTCTAAAAAATCTTATAACATCTGTTTGATGTTCAACTGTGAATTTTATGTTTTCATGGGACTTGTTGAATAACTGGTTCCTCACTGATGTCATCTTTAGTGCCTTTAATTAAAATAATGGTATCATATACATATCTGTAGTAGTAGAAGATATTTTTGAGTAGGTGCTGATTGGAATTCAGGATTTTGTCTCCTAAGTTACTTATAAATATTTCAGCTAGCAATCCAGGAAGATCTGAGCCCATTGCCAGACCATCTGTTTGTTTGTAGATTTTACTGTTAAATTTAAAGTAGTTGTGTGAAGGTTTAAATTCAAGCGGTTCCATTAGTTCAGTAATCTGAGTTGAAGGAATTTTCTGTGCATTTGTAGGTTGGCATTGATTAGCTATAGTGTGGGGTCTCTGGGGCACAGAGGAATAAAGGTTTTGTATGTCAAATGAGGCAATTGTGGCTCCATCAGGTACTTCCATGCATTTGACAGTTCTTTACATTTAAATCTATATTCGATATTAGTAATTTTCTTTCAGAAACGCTTTTCTTGCTAGTGCCAGCCTTCCTCTCTACTTTGATCATCATCAGTTCTTTAACTATCCAAATATCATAACTCGTCTACTTCTAGTGTCTCTTTTTCCTGAATTATTTTCCTCACCATCTCCTGATTTAATTAGACTATATTCTATTGCCGTTGTTTTGTTGATGTTCATCTTATAGTCTTCTTTTCAAATCGCTGTCCATTCCAGTCAACTGCTCTTCAATGTCCTTTGCTGTCTGTGACAAAATTGTCATCAAACCTCAACGTTTTTATTTCTTCTCACTGAACTTTAATTCTGTCTCCAAATTTTTCTTTCGTTGCCTTCACTGCTTGCTCAGTGCACAGATTGAATAACATCGAGGATAGGCTACAGCCCTGTCTCACTCCCTTCTCACCCACTGCTTCCCTTTCGTACTTCTCTACGCTTGTAACTGCCATCTGGTTTCTATATAAGTTTAAATAGCCTTTTGCTCCCTTTATTTTACCCTCTACTACCTTCAGAATTTCAAAGAGTATCCTGTCAGCACTGTCAAAAGCTTTCTCTAAGTCTACAAATGCTAGGAACGTAGGTTTGCCTTTCCTTAACCTATTTTCTTAGGGAAGAGGTAGTGTCAGTATTGCCTCTCATGTTCCTGCATTTCTCCGGCATCCAAACTTATCTTCACCTAGGTAGGTCAGCTTCTACCGGATTTTACGCTCTTTTATAAATAATTTGTGTCAGTGTTTTGCAACCATGACTTGTTAAACTGATAATTCGTTAACATTCACATCTGTCAGCACATGAGTTCTTTGGAACTGAAATTATAACATTCTTCTTGAAGTCTGAGGCCTTTCCACACGTCTTGGACAAACCGCACGCCTGATGGAATACTTTCGTTGTGGCTGGCTCTCCCAAGGGGATCAGTAATTATGAGAATGTCGTCAACTCTGTGGACCTTGGTTCGACTTAGGTCGTTCAGTGCTGTGTCAAATTCTTCTCGTCTCATCTACGTCTAAGTCATCTTCCCTTTTTAAAGTCGTGCCATCAACTTCATTTCCTTTGTATAGCCTCTCTTTACATTTATTCTGCCTTTCAGCTTTTCCTTCTTCGCTTAGTTCTGGTTTCCCATCTGAGCGTTTTATATTTATGCAGCTGCTTTTCTTTTCTCCAAACGTCTCTTTAATTTTGCTGTAGGTGATACCTATCTTTCCTCTAGTGATACATGCTTCTATATTGTTTGATTTATCATACAGCCATTCGTACTTACCCACTTAGCATCTACTGTCAAGCTCATGTTTTAAACTGTATTTCCTTTGTCTGCTTTATTTGCTGCATTTTTATATTTTTTCCTTTCATCAGTTCAATCCAGTATCTGCTGTGATTTCCAAAGATTTTACTAGACCATGCCTTATTACCTATAATGCTCTGATGCCTTTACTATATAATCTTTCAAAGCTTCCTCATACCCACTTGAAAACTGCCGCATAGGTATGTTACATTCATGTGATAAACACTGATGTAAGCTACATACTCGTATTATTAGTCTAGTATATTATATTTCAGCGAGTTATACTTGGCAGTGAGGGGAAGGGGAGGGTGTGATCAGTGACACCCCCCCTCTCAACCACTCTGGATCAGTGCCACTCCCTCCTCCCCCTCTGCCCACCCTTCTCTCTCTCTCTCTCTCTCTCTCTCTCTCTCTCTCTCTCTCTCTCTCTCTCTCTCTCTCTATATATATATATATATATATATATATATATATATATATATATATATAACCTTCACTTCTGCCCTTCTGCATTCTTGTGTAATGTCTTTTATTATCATTGATCACTCTTACGTACTAAAATCTCGTCTACTCTAATACTCCACTCGGCCCCAGCTAAACTATCTCTGACGGCATTGCGATGTGTCTTCCTTCTGGTAAGGGTTTCCCGTATACTTAACTTCCTAAATGTTTGTGGTACCTCTGTCATACTTAATCGGCCCACTTAACTTTTAACATCTTTACATACAGTAGTAGCACATTCTCAGTGCTTGGTCTATCTTCCATTTATATCGCGCTTCACTTGCAAAAGAAAGCTCTTCTCAAGACCACAGGATGAGGACTATATTGTTCCTTATATTGTGATTTCCTGCCAGCAGAGCAGAGGAAATTGTGCAATACTAATACAGTTGCACGTGATTTTTAACATTTGCGTTCTTTATCGGACAAGAGTCAGTTTGGAACTCTCATCCAACCATTCTACCTAGCTTTTCCTAACTTAATGTAACCCATTCTCAAGTACGTTGAGCAATAATTCCGCCGCGCGGGATTAGCCGAGCGGTCTGGGGCGTTGCAGTCATGGACTGTGCGGCAGGTCCCGGCGGAGTTCGAGTCCTCCCTCGGGCATGGGTGTGTGTGTTTGTCCTTAGGATAATTTAGGTTGAGTAGTGTGTAAGCTTAGGGACTGATGACCTTAGCAGTTAAGTCCTATAAGATTTCACACACATTTGAACATTTATTTTGAGCAATAATTCCATTTCCCGTCGTCCATGAAACACTCTGTCGACGCCTTGTCATACAATAAAAAACAGTCAAAGAAAGGACAATACCCTCGGCAAATGAGGCGGTTAGCTTGTATTCTTCCTCTGCAGAGCGCAGATAGGGCTGACTTCAGGAACAGGTTCTTCAGCGAGTTTTGAGTGGTCACTTTCTCGTAAACGGAAAACCTGATTCACTCGCGGACAGGTACTGGATTGCCGCCCATTGCTTTCAGTAAATTCTTTCCTTATGCGTCTCTAGGAACAGGGCCAAAGACGTCAACTGATCCTGCAGGTCATCAGTCCCCTAGACTTGATGGGTAGAGCGTCTGCCATGTAAGCAGGAGATCCCGGGTCGGTGCACACATTTTCAGCTGTCCCCATCGAGGTATGTCAACAACACTCGTCAGCAGCTGAGGGTTTCAATTAATTATAATTTAACCAATTATATATTCTTCCAAAATCTCATATCTGTTCGAACCTTTCTTCTGTAACTGCTATATAGAGCTGCAATAAACGACACTTTAATTGCTGTAGACAATTGGACGACAAAAGCTGACAGGTGACTGAAATAATTATTGGCACTACACGACATCAAATTACTGACCACTAACGAGTGCGACCGATTTCTGCCGGACAAGCCCGAAATATTTAGTATTCGTGAAGCGATTCCGAATCATTGAACGCGCCGAACTGTTGGATGCCGGATATCGGGCTTTTATTGTACCGGTACAAACTAAACTTGACGAGGGAGATAGAAGCCTTAACGAATAATGTTACCTGTAATAATACAACAGCCACGAAAGCGATTGACTGAACGTAATCTACGGCGAGGGAATTCGGCCACCAAACGCAAAGAAGAGGAGATAGGTGGCAGGAGTACGTTGACAATTTGTACTGGTGCGAGAAATCGTCTGCTGACGTGAATAGAAGGAATTGGTGTCGGTTTGGAAGACACGGGAGTTCAAATCTAAGAGTGTGACAGAGCTTCGGAATTTCTGAAACTCATTGGTGTAAGTGACAATCAAACGACTATTCAAGTTGGTTTCAGAATGTGAGATACTGGAAACAAATCATAAGACAATCGGAAAAATATCACCCACACAATCCCGAAGATAGCAAGGGTAGATAAGTGTGAGAACTATCGCACAATCAGACAATGCATCAAAGTTGCTGATAAAAGTACACTACTGGCCATTAAAATTGCTACACCAATAAGAAATGCAGATGATAAACGGCTATTCATTGGACAAATATATTAGACTAGAACTAACATGTGATTACATTTTCACGCAAATTGGCTGCATAGATACTGAGAAATCAGTACTCAGAACAACCACCTCTGGCCGTAATTACGGCCTTGACACGCCTGGGCATTGAGTCAGAGCTTGGATGGCGTGTACAAGTACAGCTGCCCATGCAGCTTCAACACGATACCACAGTTCATCAAGAGTAGTGACTGGCGTATTGTGACGAGCCAGTTGCTCGGCCACCATTGACCAGACGTTTCCAATTGGTGAGAGATCTGGAGAATGTTCTGGCCAGGGCAGCAGTCGAACATTTTTTGTATCCAGAAAGGCCGGTACATGACCGGGAACATGCGGTTGTGCATTATCCTGCTGAAATGTAGGGTTTCGCAGGGATCGAATGAAGGGTAGAGCCAGGGGTCGTAACACATCTGAAATGTAACGTCCACTGTTCAAAGTGCCGTCAATGCGAACAAGGGGTGACAGAGACGTGTAACCAATGGCACCCCATACCATCACACCGGATGATACGCAAGTATGGCGATGACGAATACACGTTTCCAACGTGCGTTCACCGCGATGTCGCCAAACACAGATGCGACCATCATGATGGTGTAAACAGAACCTCGATTCACCCGAAAAAATGACGTTTTGCCATTCGTGCACCCAGGTTCGTCGTTGAGTACACCATCGCAGGCGCGTCTGTCTGTGATGCAGCGTCAAGGGTAACCGCAGCCATGGTCTCCGAGCTGATAGTCCGTGCTGCTGCAAACGTCGTCGAACTGTTCTGCAGATGATTGCTGTCTTGCAAACGTCCCCATCTGTTGACTCGGGGATCGATACGTGGCTGCACGATCCGTTCCAGCGATGCGGATAAGATGCCTGTCATCTCGACTGCTAATGATACGAGGCCGTTGGGATCCAGCACAGCGTTCCGTATTACCCTCCCGAACCCAACGATTCCATATTCAGCTAACAGTCATTGGATCTCGATCAACGCGAGCAGCAATGTCGTGATACGATAAACCGCAATCGCGATAGGTTACAATCCGACCTTTATCGAAGTCGGATACGTGATGGTACGCATTTCTCCTCCTTACACGAGGCATCACAACGACGTTTCACCAGGCAACGCCGGTCAACTGCTGTTTGTGTAAAAGAAATCGGTTGGAAACTTTCCTCACGTCAGCAGGTTGTAGGTGTCGCCACTGGCGCCAACCTTCTGTGAATGCTCTGAAAAACTAATCATTTGCATATCACAGCATCTTCTTCCTGTCGGTTAAATTTCGCGTCTGTAGCAAGTCATCTTCGTGGTGTAGCAATTTTCATGGCCAGTAGTGTAATATGCAGTAGAATGAAAAAGAAAATTGAGTATTTGTCAGGCGGCGATCGCTTTGGCTTCACGAGAGACACCAGAGAGGTATTTCCGAAGTTGAGATTGATAATGGAAGCAAAACTGTTGGAAAAACCAAAAAGACTTCACAGTAGTTTTTAACCTACAGAAACCAAAAAGCATTCATAGCGAGTGTCGACCTTACAAACCGCTGGACAACATAACATTGTATTAGAAATTCTCCGGGAGACAGGTGTAATCTCGTATGAGGAAAGGTAATATACAATATGCAAGAGCCAAGAAAGGGAAAAACAAGATGGAACACAAAGAACGAAATGCGCGGATTAAAAAGATGTAAGAGCGGGATACGGTGTTCGCCCCCTACTGCTCAACCTGTATACAGAAGCAGCAATGTAATAAAACAAATGCTCAGGAGTACAATTAAAATACACGGTGGAAGGAAGGATATCAGTGGTAAGATGCTCTGGTGACATTAATATCCTCAGTGAAAGAGAGAAAGAATCGCATGGAGTGAACAGTGTAATGAGAACGCGCTATGGATTTAGAATAATTCGAAGGAAAATGAAGTAATGAGCAGTAGTAGAAGTGAGATATAATAAAATTAATATGAAAGTTGGGGACCACGAAGTAGAAAATAATGAATAAATTGTGCTACCCTCGAAACAAAGTAACACAGTATGGACGAAGCGAGGAGAACATAAAAATAGAGTAGCACAGGCAAAGAAGGCATTCCTGGTCAAAAGAAATAAACTAGTGTCAAATATCAGCTTTAATTCGAGGAAGAAATTTCTGAGAATGTATATCTTTAGCACAGCATTGCATAGAAGTGAATAATAGACTGGGAGAACTGGAGCGGAAGCAAAGCAGAGTCTACGTGATGTGAGAGCGAAAAATGCTGAAAATTGGACTGATCAGAATTGAAGAGACCATCCGCACAATCTGCGAGGACTGTAATTTGTGGAAAACTTTCCTTACGATAAGGGAAAGTACGATAGCACATGGTCCAAGACATGATCGAGGAATAACGTAAGTGGCGTGGATGTAACGGGGGGCAAAACACACAGAGGAAGACAGATATTGGAATACACTCCTGGAAATGGAAAAAAGAACACATTGACACCGGTGCGTCAGACCCACCATACTTGCTCCGGACACTGCGAGAGGGCTGTACAAGCAATGATCACACGCACGGCACAGCGGACACACCAGGAACCGCGGTGTTGGCCGTCGAATGGCGCTAGCTGCGCAGCATTTGTGCACCGCCGCCGTCAGTGTCAGCCAGTTTGCCGTGGCATACGGAGCTCCATCGCAGTCTTTAACACTGGTAGCATGCCGCGACAGCGTGGACGTGAACCGTATGTGCAGTTGACGGACTTTGAGCGAGGGCGTATAGTGGGCATGCGGGAGGCCGGGTGGACGTACCGCCGAATTGCTCAACACGTGGGGCGTGAGGTCTCCACAGTACATCGATGTTGTCGCCAGTGGTCGGCGGAAGGTGCACGTGCCCATCGACCTGGGACCGGACCGCAGCGACGCACGGATGCACGCCAAGACCGTAGGATCCTACGCAGTGCCGTAGGGGACCGCACTGCCACTTCCCAGCAAATTAGGGACACTGTTGCTCCTGGGGTATCGGCGAGGACCATTCGCAACCGTCTCCATGAAGCTGGGCTGCGGTCCCGCACACCGTTAGGCCGTCTTCCGCTCACGCCCCAACATCGTGCAGCCAGCCTCCAGTGGTGTCGCGACAGGCGTGAATGGAGGGACGAATGGAGACGTGTCGTCTTCAGCGATGAGAGTCGCTTCTGCCTTGGTGCCAATGATGGTCGTATGCGTGTTTGGCGCCGTGCAGGTGAGCGCCACAATCAGGACTGCATACGACCGAGGCACACAGGGCCAACACCCGGCATCATGGTGTGGGGAGCGATCTCCTACACTGGCCGTACACCACTGGTGATCGTCGAGGGGACACTGAATAGTGCACGGTACATCCAAACCGTCATCGAACCCATCGTTCTACCATTCCTAGACCGGCAACGGAACTTGCTGTTCCAACAGGACAATGCACGTCCGCATGTATCCCGTGCCACCCAACGTGCTCTAGAAGGTGTAAGTCAACTACCCTGGCCAGCAAGATCTCCGGATCTGTCCCCCATTGAGCATGTTTGGGACTGGATGAAGCGTCGTCTCACGCGGTCTGCACGTGCAGCACGAACGCTGGTCCAACTGAGGCGCCAGGTGGAAATGGCAAGGCAAGCCGTTCCACAGGACTACATCCAGCATCTCTACGATCGTCTCCATGGGAGAATAGCAGCGTGCATTGCTGCGAAAGGTGGATATACACTGTACTAGTGCCGACATTGTGCATGCTCTGTTGCCTGTGTCTATGTGCCTGTGGTTCTGTCAGTGTGATCATGTGATGTATCTGACCCCAGGAATGTGTCAATAAAGTTTCCCCTTCCTGGGACAATGAATTCACGGTGTTCTTATTTCAATTTCCAGGAGTGTATATCCAACAAATAACTGAGTACATTTGTTATATGTTCTACTGGGTTAAAGAGGTTAACACAGGAGGAAGTCGGATCAGGTATAATTCAGAAGATTGGTTTAGGATGTAGATAGATAGATAGAGAGAGAGAGAGAGAGAGAGAGAGAGAGAGAGAGAGAGACCAGGAACAGCATAAAGGAAACATTCATACTCAAGCGCTTATTGCACTTCGTAAACAAAGTGAATATATGGAGCCGGCCTTACTGGAGCAAAATGTGATCCGTGGACTTGGTGACGGCGTCCGATAGGGACTCAAATGGGTTCCGTAGGATTTACATCAGGCTTATTTGGTCACCAAGACACCAACGTCGTCAGTTCACTATAATGCTCCTCAAACGGCGAGAGGTGGAGGCCGGAGGTCAGAGAGAAAAATCTCTTGAAACTCCTCTGATTTCAGATATTGAATGAATGTAGTCGTGATAGTTTACGTGCTCTGAGTTACTACTTAGACATATTCACAGTTTCTAACATTAATATTAGTCTTGTTGTGTTAAATCGGTAACGTGAGAAGATGATTCGTAATGAGTTGTTTATGACAACATGTTAAATTTTTAAATTCTGCCAAGAATTATACGAGATTCTGAAAATGAAATTTTTGTCGTTAGCTAGGCACCCAGGGTCGGGTACTATTTCAGCCGTTTAGTTGAATAAAGGGTGGTTGTAACTAAACCTCCGCTACTTGACACAATGCAGACGGAAAACAGTTTACTGTATGGGTACCCAACTTTATAGGAATGATGTCCAGACTGTGCGCTGCAGGATGTGCGTTGTTAAGTGTTAGTGTCACGACTTGCTGTTTGGTGCCGGTACTGGTACGCCGACGTAGGAGGAACTCGGACCCCAAGGATCAAGGACGTGCAGCCTGAACGCCACACGTTACTGTGATCCACTTCACCAACATGTGATCCCTGCTCTACCAGAGATAGGTGCTTTGGGCTCATCTGTTACGATGAACGATGGAGCTCCACCTCACTTTTGCTCGTGAGGCCACTCGGCTACTACGTAACACATTTGGGGAAACCGAATCATTGGCCAGTCGTTCCAAACTGCGGGGCCACCAAGATCACAAGGTTTGAACCCTTGTGTTTTCTGGCTGTGGGGTTACTTGAAGAACATGGTTTATCAACATGACACCAACACAAGTTGTCTGTTGAAGATGAGTGTAGCGAGGGCGGTAGCCAGCCAGCCACTTGACCTCTTAGCCACAAACAATCCAGAGCTGATAGAGAGCATCATGACTGATACAGGGATTAGTGATCACAAGGTCGTTGTAGCTAGGCTCAATACCGTTTCTTCCAAATCCACCAGAAACAAACGCAAAACAATTTTATTTAAAAAAGCGGATAAAGTGTCACTAGAAGCCTTACTAAGAGACAATCTCCATTCCTTCTGAACTGACTATGCAAATGTAGACGAGATGTGGCTCAAGTTCAAAGATATAGTAGCAACAGCAATTGAGAGATTCATACCTCATAAATTGGTAAGAGATGGAACTGATCCCCCATGGTACACAAAACAGGTCCGAACTCTGTTGCAGAGGCAACGAAAAAAGCATGCGTAGTTCAGAAGAACGCGAAATCCCGAAGATTGGCTAAAATTTACAGACGCGTGAAATTTGGCACGGACTTAAATGCGAGATGCCTTTAATAGGTTCCACAACGAAACATTGTCTCGAAATTTGGTAGAAAATCCAAAGAAATTCTGGTCGTATGTAAAGTACACAAGCGGCAAGACGCAGTCAATACCTTCGCTACGCAGTGCAGATGCTACTGTTACCGGCGACTGTGGTTCAATCCCGTCTCCGGCCATCCTGATTTAGGTTTTCCGTGATTTCCCTAAATCGCTTGAGGCAAATGCCGGGATGGTTCCTTTGCAAGGGCACGGCCGATTTCCTTCCCCATCCTTCCCGCACCCGAGCTTGCGCTCCGTCTCTAATGACCTCGTTGTCGACGGGACGTTAAACACTAATCTCCTCCTCCTCCTCCGGCGACTGTGCAGCTAAAGCGGAGTTATTGAACGCAGTTTCCGTAATTCCTTTACCAGGGAAGACGAATGGAATATTCCAGAATTTGAAACACGAACAGCTGCTAGCACGAGTTTCTTAGAAGTAGATACCTTAGGGGTTGCGAAGCAACTCAAATCGCTTGATACGGGCAAGTCTTCAGGTCCAGATTGTATACCGAATAGGTTCCTTTCAGATTATGCTGATACAATAGCTCCCTACTTACCACTCATATACAACCGCTCGCTCACCGATAGACATGTACCTACAGATTGGAAAATTGCGCAGGTCGCACCAGTGTTTAAGAAGGGTAGTAGGAGTAATCCATCTAACTACAGACCTATATCATCGACGTCGGTTTGCAGTAGGGTTTTGGAGCATATACTGTATTCAAACATTATGAATCTCCTCGAAGGGAACGGTCTATTGATACGTAATCAGCATGGTTTCAGAAGACATCGTTCTTGTGCAACGCAGCTAGCTTTTTGTTCGCACGAAGTAATGGCCGCTATCGACAGGGGATCTCAAGTTGATTCCGATTTCTAGATTTCCGGAAAGCTTTTGACACCGTTCCTCACAAGCGACTTCTAATCGAGCTGCGGGCCTATGGGGTATCGTCTCAGTTGTGCGACTGGATTCGTGATTTCCTGTCAGGAATGTCGCAGTTCATAGTAATAGACCGAAAATCATCGAGTAAAACTGAAGTGATATCAGGTGTTCCCCAGGGAAGCGTCCTGGGACCTCTGCTGTTCCTGATCTATATAAATGACCTGGTTGACAATCTGAGCAGTTCTCTTAGGTTGTTCGCAGATGATGCTGTAATTTACCGTCTAGTAAGGTCATCCGAAGACCAGTATCAGTTGCAAAGCGTGAGTTCCAAAA
This sequence comes from Schistocerca nitens, assembly GCF_023898315.1. Taxonomy (NCBI): domain Eukaryota; kingdom Metazoa; phylum Arthropoda; class Insecta; order Orthoptera; family Acrididae; genus Schistocerca; species Schistocerca nitens. Next base: position 746,449,929 of record NC_064618.1, on the reverse strand, counting down.
GAAATCCGTTGGAATTCGATTACTCGATAAATAGTACAATTCTCAAGGCTGTCAATTCAACTAAGTACCTGGGTGTTAAAATTACGAACAACTTCAGTTGGAAAGACCACATAGATAATATTGTGGGGAAGGCGAGCCAAAGGTTGCGTTTCATTGGCAGGACACTTAGAAGATGCAACAAGTCCACTAAAGAGACAGCGTATACTACACTCGATCGTCCTTTGTTAGAATATTGCTGCGCGGTGTGGGATCCTTACCAGGTGGGATTGACGGAGGACATCGAAAGGGTGCAAAAAAGGGCAGCTCGTTTTGTATTATCACGTAGTAGGGGAGTGAGTGTGGCAGATATGATACGCGAATTGGGATGGAAGTCATTACAGCAAAGACGTTTTTCGTCGCGGCGAGATCTATTTACGAAATTTCAGTCACAAACTTTCTCTTCCGAATGCGAAAACATTTTGTTGAGCCCAGCCTACATAGGTAGGAATGATCATCAAAATAAAATAAGAGAAATCAGAGCTCGAACAGAAAGGTTTAGGTGTTCGTATTTCCCGCGCGCTGTTCGGGAGTGGAATGGTAGAGAAATAGTATGATTGTGGTTCGACGAACCCTCCGCCAAGCACTTAAATGTGAATTGCAGAGTAGTCATGTAGATGTAGATCCCATCTGACATGTTTCGGGCAACAGTAGAGCAATCTACAGTGCGGTTCAATGCTGCGTAGACGCAGATGGTCGGCACACTGAGCAACGTTTATAACCTGGAACTTACGGTTTTTTCGTTCCTTCTCTTCCGCATGTCATTATAAACTTTCCCACAAAGCTTTTGTTCTACAACTACTCGTTTTTCATGGGGGCCCCTCTGAAGTAGTGAAGTTTAATTATAACCGTCTTGTAGATTTGACTACGTTGTTGCTTAACACTGCAGGGTAGGCAAGCCCGACCAAGACGCTAATACACCTTGTCAGGAGTTAGTCCAGAAACTCCTCAACAGAGCTTAGTTGGGACGATGTCCGTCGTGCACGCGTAGAACCTAATGTAAGCGATTGTCAACAGGTGATGTACTAACAGTGTGTGCAGTTGGTGCGGGTAAATAAGACTACTACAAAAATGTCTACCTAGATTTTTTACTATCTCCAATAAAAACAAGTCAGTTTGAAATTTTCTCATTTTATAGCTGGTTCCGAAGCGAGCTTCTCACAATGACACATTTGGCTTTCTCCATCATGTCGTATAATTTGAATCATCATAGAAAGGCTCTGTGTGCTTTTTCTCGCGCAGACTTCTCCTGACGTACTGACCCCACTTCCATTTTCTGTAGGTGAAATAAATGACTGACGATAGTATGACTTTGATACACAGATATGTGGCTCAGTCCCGTAGTTGAAAAATATGCCACACCTGTCTAAGGAAATTATATTTTTCGTTGTTATGCACCCGCACCGTTGCTCTACCACCGTAAAATCTGACTTCAAATATCTAACGGCTCGGTAGATCCACCTAAAAGAGCAGTTCTAAACAGAGTATTGCTCTCAGCTGCCCATGATGAGTCCCACAATTTCCTATCTAGAGCATCAGCTAACCAGCTCCGCGCGTTCTCTCTCGAACACCGCAACGCCAGGGAGGTCGAATGACTGAAAAATGTGTTCCTTCATCGCTGCGTAGGGTTCTGACATGCCCACTGGGTGTGAGCATTGTGATGAACTTCGCAACAGAAAAAACATGTAATGGAGACATACCTGGCACGTCTACGTTGTCGGCGCGACCGACGTAATCCTCGCTACGGGGAAACAAATTTTGCAGACAGATATCTCAGCACGCAGCGTTTGACTTCCAAATGAGCTTGTCCGCCACTACATCGGAGGACCACAGAGTACGCACGCTGCATACAGTGGCCACCGATCTGATCGTAGCGCGTGCTTCTCCCTACGTCCAGCATTTTTAATTCGTCGTCTAGCGAATGTTACTAACAACGAGTGAATCAGCAGAGCACAAGAATTTCAGACAACTTTTAGCCAACCGCTAACAAGCTTTGGGCGGCAGCATCGTATACTTATAGACGGGTTCATGACCACGCAAAGTACTAAGACTAATAACAAAACATCTTTTTCTATTTATTATTTCTTTACTTGTTACCCCGAAACTGTTTGAGTGCTGGATCTCCTGTTGGCATCCAGGGAACATAACGTGTAGTGTTTCGATCAACAACCATGTTAGCTGTAGCTTAGTTATTGCACAACTGTATGACAAATTAGTACGGAGAATATTACACACTGCTGTTTTTCCACTTTAATAATTAAATGTGTCATCGTGTTAAACGAAAAGTCAGAAGTGTCAGCTTGCATTACTGGGCCCACTTTAGTAATGTTATCGTGCAAATCAGCCACCAACATAATTTCCTTAGTTGTCATTATGTTTTGATGTTTCCTGTTTGTAATTCTCAATAGATGCAAACAATGTTGCATACGTTTCACTGTTTTTAGCATTTAGCACTTGACACATAAAAGCTAAAGATTTTTCTGTCTATAGCAGCTTCGTTGGTAACACATATGTGTATATATATCTCCCCCATGAACCATGGACCTTGCCGTTGGTGGAGGCTTCCGTGCCGCGACGACACAGATAGCCGTACCGTAGGTGCAACCACAACGGAGGGGTATCTGTTGAGAGGCCAGACAAACGTGTGGTTCCTAAAGAGGGGCAGCAGCCTTTTCAGTAGTTGCATGGGCTACAGTCAGGAGGATTGACTGATCGGGCCCTGTAACACTAACCAAAACGGCCTTGCTGTTGTGGTACTGCGAATGGCTGAAAGCAAGGGGAAACTAGAGCCGTAATTTTTCCCGAGGGCATGCAGCTTCACTGTATGATTAAATGATGATGGCGTCCTCTTAGGTAAAATATTCCGGAGGTAAAATAGTCCCCCACTCGGGTCTCTGGGCAGGGACTATTCAGGAGGACGTCGTTATCAGGAGAAAGAAAATTGGCATTCTACGGATCGGGGCGTGGAATGTCAGATCCCTTAATCGGGCAGGTAGGTTGTTGTTGTTGTGGTCTTCAGTCCTGAGACTGGTTTGATGCAGCTCTCCATGCTACTCTATCCTGTGCAAGCTTCTTCATCTCCCAGTACCTACTGCAACCTACATCCTTCTGAATCTGTTTAATGTATTGATCTCTTGGTCTCCCTCTACCATTTTTACCCTCCACGCTGCTCTCCAATGCTAAATTTGTGATCCCTTGATGCCTCAAAACATGTCCTTCCAACCGATCCCTTCTTCTAGTCAAGTTGTGCCACAAACTTCTCTTCTCCCCAATCCTATTCAATACCTCCTCATTAGTTATGTGATCTACCCATCTAATCTTCAGCATTCTTCTGTAGCACCACATTTCGAAAGCTTCTATTCTCTTCTTGTCCAAACCAGTTTCACTTCCATACATGGCTACACTTCATACAAATACTTTCAGAAACGACTTCCTGACACTTAAATCGATACTCCATGATAACAAATTTCTCTTCGTCAGAAACGCTTTCCTTGCCATTGCCAGTCTACATTTTATATCCTCTACTTCGACCATCATCAGTTATTTTGCTCCCCAAATAGCAAAACTCCTTTACTACTGTAAGTGTCTCATTTCCTAATCTAATTCCCTCAGCATCACCCGATTTAATTTGACTACATTCCATTATCCTCGTTTTGCTTTTGTTGATGTTCATCTTATATCCTCCTTTCAAGACACTGTCCATTCCTTTCAACTGCTCTTCCAAGTCCTTTGCTGTCTCTGACAGAATTACAATGTCATCGGCGAACCTCAAAGTTTTTACTTCTTCTCCATGAATTCTTTTTACTGCTTGCTCAATATACAGATTGAATAACATCGGGGAGAGGCTACAACCCTGTCTCACTCCTTTCCCAACCACTGCTTCCCTTTCATGCCCCTCAACTCTTATAACTGCCATCTGGTTTCTGTAAAAATTGTAAATAGCCTTTCGCTCCCTGTATTTTACCCCTGCCACCTTCAGAATTTGAAAGAGAGTATTCCAGTTAACGTTGTCAAAAGCTTTCTCGAAGTCTACAAATGCTAGAAACGTAGGTTTACCTTTTCTTAATCTTTCTTCTAAGATAAGTCGTTTGGTTAGTATTGCCTCACGCGTTCCAACATTTCTACGGAATCCAAACTGATCTTCCTCGAGGTCCGCTTCTACCAGTTTTTCCATTCGTCTGTAAAGAATTCGCGTTAGTATTTTGCAGCTGTGACTTATTAAACTGATAGTTGGGTAATTTTCACATCTGTCAGCACCTGCTTTCTTTGGGATTGGAATTACTATATTCTTCTTGAAGTCTGAGGGTATTTCGCCTGTCTCATACATCTTGCTCACCAGATAGTAGAGTTTTGTCATGACTGGCTCTCCCAAGGCCATCAGTAATTCTAATGGAATGTCTACTCCCGGGGCCTTGTTTCGACTCAAGTCATTCAATGCTCTGTCAAACTCTTCACGCAGTATCTTATCTCCCATTTCGTCTTCATCTACATCCTCATCCATTTCCATAATATTGTCCTCAAGTACATCGCCCTTGTATACTCTATATACTCCTTTCACCTTTCTGCCTTCCGTTCTTTGCTTTGAACTGGGTTGCCATCTGAGCTCTTGATATTCATACGAGTGGTTCTCTTCTCTCCAAAGGTCTCTTTAATTTTCCTGTAGGCAGTATCTATCTTACCCCTAGTGAGACAAGCCTCTACATCCTTACATTTGTCCCCTAGCCATGCCTGCTTAGCCATGTTGCACTTCCTGTCGATCTCATTTTTGAGACGTTTGTATTCCATTTTTCCTGCTTCATTTACTGCATTTTTATATTTTCTCCTTTCATCAATTAAATTCAATATTTCTTCTGTTACCCAAGAATTTCTATTAGCCCTCGTCTTCTTACCTACGTGATCCTCTGCTGCCTTCACTACTTCATCCCTCAAAGCTATCCATTCTTCTTCTACTGTATTTCTTTCCCCCATTCCTGTCAATTGTTCCCTTACGCTCTCCCCGAACCTCTCTACAACCTCTGGTTCTTTCAGTTTATCCAGGTCCCATCTCCTTAAATTCCCACCTTTTTGCAGTTTCTTCAGTTCAATCTACAGTTCATAACCAATAGATTGTGGTCAGAATCCACATCTGCCCCTGGAAATGTCTTACAATTTAAAACCTGGTTCCTAAATCTCTCTCTTACCATTATATAATCTGATACCTTTTAGTATCTCCAGGATTCTTCCAGGTATATAACCTTCTTTTATGATTCTTGAACCAAGTGTTACCTATGATTAAGTTATGCTCTGTGCAAAATTCTACAAGGCGACTTCCTCTTTCATCTCTTCCCCCCCCCCCCCCCCCCAATCCATATTCACCTACTATGTTTCCTTCTCTCCCTTTTCCTACTGACGAATTCCAGTCACCCATGACTATTAAATTTTCGTCTCCCTTCACTACCTGAATAATTTCTTTTATCTCGTCATACATTTCATCTATTTCTTCATCATCTGCAGAGCTAGTTGGCATATAAACTTGTACTACTGTAGTAAGCATGGGCTTCGTATCTATCTTGGCCACAATAATGCGTTCACTATGCTGTTTGTAGTAGCTAACCCGCACTCCTATTTTTTTATTCATTTGTGTTTATAACCCTGTATTCACCTGACCAGAAGTCTTGTTCCTCCTGCCACCGAACTTCACTAATTCCCACTATATCTAACTTCAACCTATCCATTTCCCTTTTTAAATTTTCTAACCTAGCCGCCCGATTAAGGGATCTGACATTCCACGCTCCGATCCGTAGAACACCAGTTTTCTTTCTCCTGATAACGACATCCTCTTGAGTAGTCCCCGCCCGGAGATGCGAATGGGGGACTATTTTACCTCCGGAATATTTTACCCAAGAGGACGCCATCATCATTTAATCATACAGTAAAGCTGCATGTCCTCGGGAAAAATTACGGCTGTAGTTTCCCCTTACTTTCAGCCGTTCGCAGTACCAGCACAGCAAGGCCGTTTTGGTTATTGTTACAAGGCCAGATCAGTCAGTCATCCAGACTGTTGCCCCTGCAACTACTGAAAAGGCTGCTGCCCTTCTTCAGGAACCATATGTTTGTCTGGCCTCTCAACAGATACCCCTCCGTTGTGGTTCCATCAACGGTACGGCCATCTGTATCGCTGAGGCACGCAAGCCTCCCCACCAACGGCAAGGTCCATGGTTCATGGGGGGAGGGGGGAGGGGGGGGCAGGTAGGTAGGTAGGTTAGAAAATTTAAAAAGGGAAATGGATAGGTTAAAGTTAAATATTGTGGGAATCAGTGAAGTTCGGTGGCAGGAGGAACAAGACATTTGTTCAGGTGAAAACAGCGTTACAAATGCAAAATCAAATAGGGGTAATGCAGGAATAGGTTTAATAATGAATAAAACAACATAGTGAACGCATTATTGTGGCCAAGATAGACACGAAGCCCACGCCTACTACAGTAGTACAAGTTTATATGCCAACTAGCTCTGCAGATGATGAAGAAATTGATGAAATGTATGATGAGATAAAAGAAATTTTTCAGGTAGTGAAGGGAGACGAAAATTTAATACAATAAAGGATGACAGCCAAAAACAGTTGCAAGATAGAATTTTTTTTGTTTAAAATTCTTGACCAAGGTTTCGGTACATATAAATATACCTACATCAGAAGTAAATAATTTCCTGAACAGAAAGACACATTCATTAGAAAAGCCATATCAACGAAAGTGAGAAACAGAAGCTTAAGTAACAGTGAAATTACTAAAGTAATACAGGCTCAAAATCTTTAGTACTTACTAAAATTACATCATGCCATGGAGAATAATAAAACAATTATGCCAAAGGCGTCGTCAGTAATTTAAAACATCATCTCCATTTGTGTAACATGTGTAATGGGCACAGGATCATAGCGAACAGTTTAACACCGTTACTTCGCCTATGAACTATTGAGACACGAGTGTGAAAGCACTAAGGCAGATTATTTCGCCGCGAGAGGGCACTTGCATGTGCAGGACTCGCGTATATTAAAATCCATAAATACATACATAAGCGCATCAAAAATTATTAAAGGTTGTGTTAATTCAAACTCTGTCTTAATAATAAAACGTATCAGGCCAATTAAAGACATTTATGTAAAATAAAATAGAACCAAATTTACCTGTGTCCTAGTGTCAAACGGATAAAGCTTACGCTTGGAACATCTAACGAGAGAGGGCACAAGTGTAATGCGCGAGAGTCTCGCGTAACGTAGGCATGAAATACATACTAGCGAAACAACCAAAATGTTATGAAACGAAACCTTCTGTCATTATGAATAAAACATAGTAGTCATTTAACCACAAATACACATTAAAATTCATAACTAACAAACATCACAATACTTAGAATCCCAACAAGACAGGAAAAGCGCATTTCACCGGCATCAACAAGCAAAAAAATAACTACTAGTCAGCCAGACTAAATTACATTAAGGCAATGAGGGGTTTGAAACTGTCTAAAAAATTTTTGTTTCGAAGCTGCACCTGTTCATCAAGAACAAAACCATCTTTTAGAGATAGATGCTTAAAAATCTCTAATTCTTCGAGCAAGTCTAGTTCGTAACCTTTATTAGCTTCATGAAGCAGCTCTACGTCGTCCAGTTCACTTGGCGTGTGCCGTAAGAGCCATAGATGTTCAGCAAAGGTGGAATTATATACGTTTTCCCCATTTTTTCCTAACATGTGTTCTTTATACCTAACTTTATTGGGTCTACCTGTCTGCCCTATGTAATAGTTTGGGCAGTCGTTACAAGTAATTTTGTATACACCGGACTTAGTGCTGAGTTCTTCTCGTGCTCCAATATTATGAATTACTCTACGTTTCAGGCTATTATTTACGGAAAAAGCAACTCTATAACCGTATTGTTTCTGTAAAAGTCTTCTTATCTTATATGAAACGTTACCTAAAAATGGAATAGAAATAAAGTTACTCTCATACTTATTTGCCCTGTTATCTCCTAAAGTAGAAAATTTTACAGCTGTTTTTTTCTTAGCAATTTGGTCAATTAATTTAGGGTTGTATCCATTGTTAGTAGCTATTGATTTTAATAAAGATATTTCATTTTCAAAACAATTCTGTGCTAAAGGTGTGCTCACAGCGCGATGAACTGCAGAATGAAAAAAGGCGATCTTGTGAGTTTGAGGATGACAGGAATCTGCTGGAATAATATTATCAGAAAAAGTTTCTTTACGGAAAATGTCAAAGCTAATAGTGTTACCCGATAACTTAAGTTTCAAATCAAGAAAATGGAGTTCTCTCTCGTTATTTTGTATCTCTTTAGTGAATTTCATTTTCTCGTGGAAACTGTTGAAAACATGAAACAGTTGTTGTAGATCTTGGTCACACCCTTGGAATAGTATGAGTATATCATCAACATAACGAGCGTAAAAAGAAATCTTATTGCCTAAAGTAGGATTGTTTTTGAAGAAATTTTCTTCTAGTGCATTCACAAAGATGTCAGCTAAGATGCCAGCTAGCGGGCAACCCATGGCTAAGCCGAATGGTTGTTCATACATCTTACCATTAAACTGAAAGTAATTGTAATCTAGTACAACCTGCAGTAGTGCCATAAGTTCCGACAACTGTGGCTCACTTAGAGTTCTATGTTGTCGAATGTTGCCCTCAATAATCTTAAGAGTGATATCCACTGGAACATTAGTATATAAACTTACGACGTCAAAAGAAACTAAACGAGAGGAAGAAGTGATCTCTATCGATTTTAGCTTGTTTATTACCTCAGCACTATTTTTAACAGAGTAATTGTTTCCAAAAACAAAGGCTTCTTTAATTTTAGTGTGTAAAAATCTCGCTAATTTATGATGTGGGCTCTTTATTCCGTTAACGATGGGACGAACTGGGTGTTGACTTTTGTGTACCTTAAACTGGCTTCTAAGCGTAGGTGCTCTAGGGTTCATATTAATTAAGGTTTTCTTTTGAAACTCTTTCATAAGATGTTTACTTCTTCTTAACGTATCCCTAATTTGCTTTTGTAACGTAGGGGTATGATCCTGCTCAATTTCAAGTATACCATTTTCTTCGAAAAAAGCCAAAGTTTTAGCGATATATTCGCTTTTATAGGGTACAACAAGCGAATTTCCTTTGTCTGATTTAGTGATGAGAGCCTCATTATTTTTTAATTTACGGTTAATACTAGTAATGATGTTACCCCCTCTCTGTTTTAAATCACTGTTTTTTACCGACTTGACCTCTCTTTCTATAATTGCGCTACATTCATGAGCTATCCTATTTTGTTGGGATTTTTCAGTTTTTAAGGAGTCAAGACCAACTTTAAGGTCAACAATAAAATTATCTACCACTTTAGGATCGTTAATATTAGGCATGAAATTGTATTTAAAACCTCTCGCTAGCATGGCGCTTTCTTGAGGGGCAAAGCTTATAGAAGTTTTGTTTAGTACTCGGTCGAAAAATTGGTGTTCGCAATTGACAGTTCTTTTTGCATGAACAACATTAGATTTTGGGGTAACATTTTCACAGTTTATGAAGTTTAAAATCATGCCTACACTGAATTTCAACCTTATGATTGTACAACCACTCATTAACACTATGCCAAATACTGTCTACGTGAAAGTTAAAATAATCTTTAAAAGTTCTAGTAATACAGAGATACAAAGAGTAAGCTTCTTCATTTAGTTTATCTTTCTTCTTATAAAGGTCACTGATTCTGTCACTCATAATTTGTTTCACCATGGCATGATGTAATTTTAGTAAGTACTAAAGATTTTGAGCCTGTATTACTTCAGTAATTTCACTGTTACTTAAGCTTCTGTTTCTCACTTTCGTTGATATGGCTTTTCTAATGAATGTGTCTTTCTGTTCAGGAAATTATTTACTTCTGATGAAGGTATATTTATATGTACCGAAACCTTGGTCAAGAATTTTAATAAAAAAAATTCTATCTTGCAACTGTTTTTGGCTGTCATCCTTTATTGTGAAGAATTTTAACAGTTGCTGCTGCAGCCATGTTTAAAATCTTGAAAATTTAATAGTCATGGGTGACTGGAATTCGAGAGTAGGAAAAGGAAGAGAAGGAAACGTAGTAGGTGAATATGGATTGGGGCTACGAAATGAAAGAGGAAGCCGCCTGGTAGAATTTTGCACAGAGCATAACTTAATCATAACTAACACTTGGTTCAAGAATCATGAAAGAAGGTTGTATACATGGAAGAACCCTGGAGATACTAGAAGGTTTCAGATAGATTATATAATGGTAAGGCAGAGATTTAGGAAACAGGTTTTAAATTGTAAGACATTTCCAGGGGCAGATGTGGACTATGACCACAATCTATTGGTTATGAACTGTAGATTAAAACTGAAGAAACTGCAGAAAGGTGGGAATGCAAGGAGATGGGACCTGGATAAACTGACTAAACCAGAGGTTGTACAGAGTTACAGGGAGAGCATAAGGGAACAATTGACAGGAATGGGGGAAAGAAATACAGAAGAAGAAGAATGGGTAGCTTTGAGGAATGAAATAGTGAAGTCAGCAGAGGATCAAATAAGTAAAAAGACGAGGGCTAGTAGAAATTCTTGGGTAACAGAAGAAATATTGAATTTAATTGATGAAAGGAGAAAATACAAAAATTCAGTAAGCGAAACAGACAAAAAGGAATAAAAACGTCTCAAAAATGAGATTGACAGGAAGTCAACATGGCTAAGCAGGCATGGCTAGGGGACAAATGTAAGGATGTGGAGGCTCATCTCTCTAGGGGTAAGATAGATAATGCCTACAGGAAAATTAAAGAGACCTTTGGAGAAAAGAGAACCACTTGTATGAATATCAAGAGCTCGGATGAAAACCCAGTTCTAAGCAAAGAAGGGAAAGCAGAAAGGTGGAAGGAGTATATAGAGGGTTTATACAAGGGCGATGTACTTGAGGACAATATTATGGAAATGGAAGAGAATGTAGAGGAAGACGAAATGGGAGATACGATATTGCGTGAAGAGTTTGACAGAGCACTGAAAGACCTGAGGCGAAACAAGGCCCCGGGAGTAGACAACATTCCATTAGAACTACTGACGGCCTTGGGAGAGCTAGTCATGACAAAACTCTACCACTCTACCATCTGGTGAGCAAGATACAGTATATGAGACAGGCGAAATGCCCTCAGACTTCAAGAAGAATATAATAATCCAATCCCAAAGAAAGCAGGTGTTGACAGATGTGAAAATTACCGAACTATCAGTTTAATAAGTCACAGCTGCGAAATACTAACGCGAATTATTTACAGACGAATGGAAAAACTGGTAGAAGCCGACTTCGAGGAAGATCAGTTTGGATTCCATAGAAATGTTGGAACACGTGAGGCAATACTGACCCTAAGACCTATCTTAGAAGAAATATTAAGGAAAGGTAAACCAACGTTTCTAGCATTTGTAGAATTAGAGAAAGCCTTTGACAATGTTGACTAGAATACTCTCGTTCAAATTCTGAAGGTGGCAGGGGTAAAATACAGGGAGCGAAAGGTTATTTACAATTTGTACAGAAACCAGATGGCAGTTATAATATAATAATAGAGGGGTATGGAAGGGAAGCAATGGTTGGGGAGGGAGTGAGACAGGGTTGTAGCCTCTTACCGATGCTATTCAACCTGTATATTGAGCAAGAAGTAAAGGAAACAAAAGAAAAATTCGGAGTAGGAATTAAGATCGATGGAGAAGAAGTAAAAACTTTGAGGTTCGCCGATGACATTGTAATTCTGTCAGAGACACCAAAGGACTTGGAAGAGCAGTTGAACGGAATGGACAGTCTTGAAAGGAGGGTATAAGATGAACATCAACAAAAGCAAAACGAGGTTAATGGAATGTAGTCGAATTAAGTCGGGTGATGCTGAGGGAATTAGATTAGGAAGTGAGACACTTAAAGTAGTTAAGGAATTTTGCTATTTGGGGAGCAAAATAACTGATGATGGTCGAAGTAGAGGATATAAAATGTAGACTGGAAATGGCAAGGAAAGCGTTTCTGAAGAAGAGAAATTTGTTAACATCGAATTAGATTTAAGTGTCAGGAAGTCGTTTCTGAAAGTATTTCTATGGAGTGTAGCCATGTATGGAACTGAAACATGGACAATAAATAGTTTAGACAAGAAGAGAATAGAAGCTTTCGAAATGTGGTGCTACAGAAGAATACTGAAGATTAGATGGGTAGATCACATAACTAATGAGGAGGTACTGAACAGTATTGGGGAGAAGAGGAGTTTGTGGCACAACTTGACTAGAAGGGATCGGTTGGTAGGACATGTTCTGAGGCATCAAGGGATCACCAATTTAGCACTGGAGGGAAGATTGGAGGGTAAAAATCGTTGAGGGAGACCAAGAGATGAATACACTAAACAGATTCAGAAGGATGTAGGTTGCAGTAGGTACTGGGAGATGAAGGAGCTTGCACAGGATAGTGTAGCATGGAGAGCTGCATCAAACCAGTCTCTGAAGACGACACCAACAATTATATATATCTATATATATATATATACTCCTGGAAATTGAAATAAGAACACCGTGAATTCATTGTCCCAGGAAGGGGAAACTTTATTGACACATTCCTGGGGTCAGATACATCACATGATCACACTGTCAGAACCACAGGCACATAGACACAGGCAACGGAGCATGCACAATGTCGGCACTAGTACAGTGTATATCCACCCTTCGCAGCAATACAGGCTGCTGTTCTCCCATGGAGACGATCGTAGAGATGCTGGATGTAGTCCTGTGGAACGGCTTGCCATGCCATTTCCACCTGGCGCCTCAGTTGGACCAGCGTTCGTGCTGGACGTGCAGACCGCGTGAGACGACGCTTCATCCAGTCCCAAACATGCTCAATGGGGGACAGATCCGGAGATCTTGCTGGCCAGGGTAGTTGACTTACACCTTCTAGAGCACGTTGGGTGGCACGGGATACATGCGGACGTGCATTGTCCTGTTGGAACAGCAAGTTCCGTTGCCGGTCTAGGAATGGTAGAACGATGGGTTCGATGACGGTTTGGATGTACCGTGCACTATTCAGTGTCCCCTCGACGATCACCAGTGGTGTACGGCCAGTGTAGGAGATCGCTCCCCACACCATGATGCCGGGTGTTGGCCCTGTGTGCCTCGGTCGTATGCAGTCCTGATTGTGGCGCTCACCTGCACGGCGCCAAACACGCATACGACCATCATTGGCACCAAGGCAGAAGCGACTCTCATCGCTGAAGACGACACGTCTCCATTCGTCCCTCCATTCACGCCTGTCGCGACACCACTGGAAGCGGGCTGCACGATGTTGGGGCGTGAGCGGAAGACGGCCTAACGGTGTGCGGGACCGTAGCCCAGCTTCATGGAGACGGTTGCGAATGGTCCTCCCCGATACCCCAGGAGCAACAGTGTCCCTAATTTGCTGGGAAGTGGCGGTGCGGTCCCCTACGGCATTGCGTAGGATCCTACGGTCTTGGCGTGCATCCGTGCGTCGCTGCGGTCCGGTCCCAGGTCGACGGGCACGTGCACCTTCCGCCGACCACTGGCGACAACATCGATGTACTGTGGAGACCTCACGCCCCACGTGTTGAGCAATTCGGCGGTACGTCCACCCGGCCTTCCGCATGCCCACTATACGCCCTCGCTCAAAGTCCGTCAACTGCACATACGGTTCACGTCCACGCTGTCGCGGCATGCTACCAGTGTTAAAGACTGCGATGGAGCTCCGTATGCCACGGCAAACTGGCTGACACTGACGGCGGCGGTGCACAAATGCTGCGCAGCTAGCGCCATTCGACGGCCAACACCGCGGTTCCTGGTGTGTCCGCTGTGCCGTGCGTGTGATCATTGCTTGTACAGCCCTCTCGCAGTGTCCGGAGCAAGTATGGTGGGTCTGACACACCGGTGTCAATGTGTTCTTTTTTCTATTTCCAGGAGTGTATATATGACTTCTCTTAATAAACAGAGCTCTGTGAGAGTGTTGGGTGCCATTTGATATGTACAAGGAAGCGTCTTATGTCTGACAATTCATATTTGCTGCTTGCTTATTTTTGACCGTGGGTAATATTATATTAACAAGAACTCTTAGAGTATCTCCGGCCATGTTGATGTAATAATGATTATACTTCTATATTCCCCAAAAATTTTCTTTCTTTTTAACTTCTCATGACGCGTTCTGAGGTATCTCATGAGATCTGTGTTACAAGCAAAAATGGAGGACAAAATAGAGAAATGAACCGTACAATGAAGCAGTGAAGCCGAGTAACATACATTTAATATCGGTATACAGTATAAACTTCCGCATAAGCCTATGCTCCGTACAAATACCTTCATAAAAGCTGTCCTGACACTTAAATGTTATTTTTAATTACTGGTCATAACAACTTCATATTCCTCGCAAACGCTTTCCTTGCTGTTGTTTCTCTGCATTTTACGAGGGTCGTTCAATAACATTTTTTAAAAAGCCATCAATATACATAGACAAACGTTGGTGCATCACATTTGATGTTTGTTCTGTGCGCCAGTGATGTTTCGAACCGTTCTGGCAAATGGCAGAGCCGTAGTACAGAGTAAAAATGTCGTCTACATTCGATTCACGTTACAAGCAGCGCGCTGTTATTGAATTCATGTGTGCTGAAAAAGAAACAGTGTTGAACATCCATAAACGTTTGTGTGCAGTGTATGGCGATGCTGCAGTTATGAGTGAAGTTGTGCGATGGATGTAGAAAGTTACAGCCTCAGGAAATGCAGAAGCAGAGCTCCATGATCAGCCGCGATTGGGACGTCCTGTCACAGCCACTGGTCCAGACATGATGAATCGAGCGGACACCATTATTCGTGCCGACGGGCGCATCACAACTCGACAATTGGCCCTACAGTTGTCGGTCAGCATTGGAAGTGCGTCTGCAATGATAGTCAGTTATGGTGTGAAAACATGGCTACGCCTACAGCACCCGAGCTTTTACCAGCAAGGAATACATGCTCTTCCACAACGTTGGCGTACGGCCATAGAACGTGATGGAGACTACGTAGAAAAATAGGACGTGGAAGAGACCTGTTGATGTGTATCGTCACTAAATTCTGACTCTCAACAATAAATATGTGCTGAGAAAAAAAAATGTGGGGCGTTACTTATTGAACGACCCTCGTATTTTCTGTCTACTTCGGCCTTCGTTGGTTATTTTTCTGTACAATTAACAAAATTCTTAGACTGCCTGTAGCGACTTTTCCTAAACTAATTCTATCAGCATCGCCAGATTTAATCAGAGTATATTATCTTAGCTTTGTTTTACTTTCGTTGCTATTTCTCTTATAACTTCTTTTCGGGAACTATCCATTCCGCTAAACTGCTCTTCAGTCCTTTGCCGCCTCTGACAGAAGTACTTCGTTATCGGTAAACTGCAAAGTTTTCATTCCTTCTCCCTAAACTTCAATTCTCTTTACAGATTTCTCCTTTGTCTGCCTTATTTCTTGCTAGGTGTACGAAAAATCTGCTGAAACCTTTTTTTCACTGAAGTACAAATAGGGAAAAGATGTACAGGTCTTCCATGCAGGACAGTGCAAGAGGACACATAACTCTGCTGTGTCCACGATAGTATTACGGTGGTTTTCGTCTATAGGAACTATCCTCATATCACTGCCATACACACACATTGGTGGTGTGTGACCTCGCATTGTCCTGCACGAAAGAGATGCGAGTGTTTTCCTCAGTTGTTACAGTTATTAGTATCCTGTAACAACAAATGCAAGAAGTTGTTCATATATTTCAGAAATCTGGCGGAGGAAGGTAGGTCCAATAATTCGTATTGGACTAAGTGCGCACCACAATCTCATCATGAACAGGTTCTGATGTAATTACTGAGTGTTTTCAGTGTCAATTGTTCTGAGTTCACATACTCAATGTCCTGGTGCAAGTCTTTCAATTGGACGCCACTTTGGCGACATACGTGTCCCTAACCTACTCCAGTTATCCAACTGGGTAAAGTGGACCTGCAGTTTAATGTGGAGACTAAACCACGTGCCATTTCTGGCGACTCTTAACATCGTTGAGACGAGAAGATTAGGCTAAAGGCAGACGGAAAATTTCCGTGGTCCGACCAGGATTCGACGCCTTAAGCTCTGTTTCCAGACACGCACATTACCACTAGACCACAGGGTCTGACAGTTTTATGATCATCCATCCCACCATTATAGGCTGTAATAATTATACCAACAGTATCTGAATCGGTCGGTCACTGTGCTGGCACTATCTTGAAGAGTTTAATTTCAGTTTGCGCGTAGTTCTGAGAGCAGATGCTACTTGGACAACAATCTGACGTGATAACTGACGCAACGATTAACGGGAGCTCCATAACTCTTCTAATTCGACTAAAATCGATACGCCGCTTGCAAGAGTCCGAGCAGTGAGCTAGTGTACGCAGCGATCGCTGTTCTGCCTCTCCAGTAATTGGTTCCAGCGCGAAGCCGGAGACGGCGCATGCATCCTACTTGAAATGCCCTGTTCGTACCTGTGTGTATGGGAAGAATGCCAAGTTGGCCCGTGGTTACGAAAATTACAGTTCGTAGCACTATCACTCATTGAAATGTGTGGATAAAAGTCCTAGGTATAAACTGCTCCGCATGAGATTTTCATTGTGACTTTTCATCAGGGCGCTGATGATCATGATGTCGAGCGCCCCCTCAACCATAATAATAAAATAATAAGTCCTCGGTCAAGATCGCTAAAATTTGTTTGATTAATAGTTTCAGCTCATTGACAAGCCAGCCGTTTCAGATCTAAAATACAGAAAATTGCATGAAAGAGGCGGACAATAGCACAATAATTGTATATTTAAACTTCCATTCAATGATGAATACCAATAGAAATTATTTAATTTCATGTGTATCAGACACCAGGCGTTAAGCATCGTCCTGTTGTGTTGTACACACTAAAAAATTTTATAGATCGTGACATAAATGGACATACAAAGTACATTTGGTAAGTGCTATAAAGCTATAATCGTACATAAAATAAGTCGTCATGGTTACATAATGTATAATGTTAGCCATATGTTTCCAGTGCTCATATTGCCGCACTTGCGTTTAAATGCAAAGCGACTGGCAGTGGTTTGTGCGTGAATGTAAATACGGCGTATCAAACGTTTCAGGAGTAAGGAAGTAGCCGTATAACGGCTATAAGAAAACTTGCCACGTATGTAGCGTTATAGCTACACGAAAACTGCCAGATGCCGCTATTAATCAACGAACTTTTACATAATCGTGCCTTTATAATAATATAAAAAATTTCAACGTAAAGAACTTTCTAGAAGATTTACTTCACCGGTATTGAAAATATAAGGAACAACGTTCAATTTCTACACTCTGTAGTAACCATATTATAGAGGCACGACTTCGTAAAACTTCGTTTTTTAGGAGCTCGGTCTGGCAGTTAGGGTTTTCGTCTAGCAATAACGCTACATACGTGGCCAGTTCTCTGGCGGTCGCAATAAAGTTACTATCTTGTTCCTGCAACGTTGCCAGTGATACGCCGTATTTGCATGCACACACGGTCTAAGATAGTTACCACTGTCAGCCACCTTGCATGTAAACACGTGTGTGGCAATATGAGCACAGAAAACATACATGGCTAACGTTGTGTATTACGTAACCATGATGACCTAATTTACGTAATACTATAGCTCTATGCCACTTACCGAATGTACTTCGTATGTATTTTTGTCACTATCTATAAAATTTTTCAGTCTGTAGATAACGGGAGCGATACGGTTCAACAGATTGTGACGATGTGTAATGCCTGGTGACTGATACGCCCTGAATTAAATAACAATTTTTGATATGTATCGTTGAATGCAAGTTTAAATATAAAATGTGTTTTATGCAATTTTCTGTACTTTAGATCTGAAGATGGCTCTTCAGTGAGATGAAACCAGTAATAAAGAAATTTTAGCAGTCTTGCGATACGATTTTTATTCACCCATTTTAACACAACAGATCGCGTGTCTTCAGATTTGACAGTACCAAATAACAATATACCTAGTTGATAAATGTCAATGTTCGTTTGTTGTTGTACCGTTCATTACGGAAAATTCGCCTGTGATGTCACTCGAAAACTACTAGAAACTAAGGAAAATAAATCAAAGTTAATTGGAAAATCTTCAACAGTTATTCACAAAACTAAAAAAGAATTATTTATAATCACTTTATATTTGGACAGTTTATCGCGGATTTATTTAAATTCAAAGTTGATAACTGTTTACTAGCGCAAATTCCCGCAGAAAAACGAATCAAATGTGTTCCCTCAGCTATCCATACCGAAGACAGAAGTGCGAATGTGTTAAAATGTACACAATAATTCATTAACTGATGTTTTTACTTACTGTGACGATATTGTGATGTGTTTGTGTAATCTTAATTTTGTTAAATAAAAGGTCTAAACAAAACTGTCGCTCCAACAGTTCAGGCAGCTACTTTCTTTGCTGGTCAGCTTTTAGAACACATCTTAGTGCATGCACTTTCTTTGTAAATGCCGCAGAGGATATTTCAGTAGGTTTTTTATCGCTCGTGCAGAGCACGCCGTAAACACTGACCTTCACTCCATAACATTAAAGTTTCCTTAGTAAAATTTTATAACCTGCATGATAGAGAGCCTTCGCAAGGTTACACAGAATGACAACAGAGTCCTTTTTGTTCTGTACTTTGTGAGATCAAGCATCTCTTTATCTGTAGAAATATTTTATGGCAGCCAGGTTGAACAGCCATTAGGTTATTGCAAAAAAGCTAATACTCTGTTGCACTTTATTATCACAAATAAGTCTGCGCACGGGAAGGTCGGAGACAAGTCTATAATTACGGGTCACTTGCTTACATTTGCATCCATAAGCTGTAATATTAAAACATATTTTTGTTGTTCGATAGATACACGTTCGCTCATTGATGGATTACACTGGAGGTACTATTACTAGTACCTTGTATGAAACACCAGCCTAGCCAAAAGAGCAACGACTTTTCCGTGAGCTCTTTAACAGCTGAACTGTGGTGATGAAAATGTCCGTAACAGGAAAACGTGGCGCCAAAGTTATAAAAACTGGATTACGGAGCAAAGGAAGAATGTCATTTGGTCGCATGAGTTTAGTTACACACTGTAATGCCAGGTAGGCATCTGGCCCAGACGGTATGCCCGTAAGATTATACGTCGACTATGCTACAAATATAGCACCATTCTTATGCATTATCTATTAGAGATAATTGGAACAGCGGTAAGTTCCACGGGACTGGAAGAAGGCCCAGGTCATAGCAATCTATAAAACGGGTAGAAAATCGGATGCTTATAATTACCGCCCAATTTAACTGACATCGATTTGTTGTAGAATCATGGAACATATTTTGTGTTAAGACATAATGACCTTTCTAGACTCTGAGGAGCTCATCTGCAGAAAACACAGTTTTAGGAAACAGTGGTCATGCGAGACACAGCTGACCCTCTTTGTGCATGAGATACAAAAGGCTCTAGATACCGGCTCCCAGGTTGATGCCATTTTTTCTTGACTTTCGAAAGGCGTTCGACTCAGTTCAGCAATGTCGCTTGCTCCAAAAAGTGCGCGCTTACGGTCCATCCGATGACATACGCGGTTGGATAGAAAGTTTTCTAACAGACAGAGCAGTATGTCGTCCTGAATGGGGAGACTTCAAGAGAAACAAGCGTAACATCAGGTGCGCCCCAGGACAGCGTAATAGGTCCGCTGCTTTTTACGATTTACATAAACGATCTCGTTGATGGTATTGACAGCGGCATTGGACTGTTTGCCGATGATGCTGTAGTCTACAGGAAAGTAGTATCACACGAAACTTGTGAACAAATCAATGAGGATTTTCAGAAAATAAATGCGTGGTGTAATGACTGGCAGTTATCTCTCAATATTAGTAAGTGTAATCTCATGCGTAATGCAAGAGTACAAGGTAAATGCTCAGTCTTTGGAAGCGGTAACATCCGTCAAGTATCTGGGTGTGATTATTCGAAATGATCTCAAATGGAATGATCAGATTACACAAGTAACGGGCAAGGCGAACTCTAGATTGCGGTTTTGAAGCGATGCAGTCCTTCAACAAAGGAAATGGCTTACAATAGGTTAGTTCGTCCAGTCTGAGTATTGTTCGTCTGTATGGGACCCTTACCAGTTGGGTCTGATTCAAGGGATTGAGAAGGTCCAAAGAAGAACGGCAAGATTCGTGACTGGTATATTTAGCCATCGCGAGAGCGTCACAAATTTCTAAGAAAGTTTGAAGTGGGACACTTGCAGACAGACGACGCGCTAAACAGAAGGGGCTGCTCACTAAATTACGAAGTCCGATCTTCGCCGAGATGTAGAGCATATATGATTTCCAACAACTTTCAAATCAAGCAATGATAACCTTTTAAAGATAAGGTAAATTAGAGCTCGTACTGAGGCGTTAAGATAGTCGTTTTTCCCCTCTCGCGATCCGCGAGTGGCACAGAGGGGGCGCGAATTGTGCCCTCCGCCACACTCCGCTTGGTGGCTAGCAGAGTATATATGTAGATGTAGATGTTTTCAACTTTCGGCCGAGTTTACGTTCAAAGAGTGAAACATGGCGGGGAGGGTGGGGAGTTCGGTGATCTGGGTAGCTATATCGTGGTATTCGATGGCCCCCACGACAGCTCTGAAAGCTGCATTATCACGAAGGATTATGTGACCATTTTCGCTTATCAGTTCCAGCCAATGGTACAAGGTTCGTTTTCCAGTGGTGATGCTGCGTTCCAAGACGACAGGACTTCTCATCGTTCAGGAGTGGTTTTGGGAACACGAAGATGAATTGTCGCATCTTCCCTGGCCATCAGTCATCGGCTCTCAATATTAATGAGCTTTTGTGCTCTACTTCGGAGAGAAGGGTGTGTGATTGCTACCCATCTCCGTTATCGTTACCAAAACTTGCCACTGTTTTGTAGGAAGAATGGTAAGAGATTCCCTTGAAAATGATACAGGATATGTCTTTATCCAATCCGACACGACTGGAAACTGTTTTGAATGCCAACAGCTTTCCTACGCCGTATTAGGAATAGCAATGTGTTGTGTTTTTCATGTTTCCACACTTCAGTCCAATCCCTGTAATTTGTTTGAGTTGATTTGTTTCGTGCCTAATACCGGATTTTCTTTATTCCTGAAATTTTATATTTTTTGTGAGCATTGAATGGTTTTTGCTTATTTGATAGCAGGAGTATTTTAGCAGTGTTACTTGTAGGGCACATTTAAATCCCCATCAAAACTAGTCCTTTGCACTAAATAAAACAATCTTCATTACTTATTAGGTCTAGCTGATCTTTAGCGTTTTTCTGTTGCACTTGAATCTGGTTTCGCTGGACAAAGCGGATCAGGTTGTGGAAAGTGGCCAAGTTCAATTACTGTTAGTTACACAAGAACACAAACTTTATTCCTCGAAACAAATGCACAGTTTTCCCTTTAAAACAGCAAGGATGAACTCACGGCTGAGAGCCCAAGTAACTTCTCCGAAATAAGTTTAAATGATTGCTTCTAAAACACCAGGATTTAGGGAAAACGGCTGAAGGCCTTACTTAAATAAAATTACAATATCTTATCGGCTAAAGGCCGAAATAATATTTCAGATCAGCTAAGGAAATTCTTTAAAAGCCAAGCATTTACAAAATGGCTCTGAGCACTATGGGACTCAACTGCTGTGGTCATAAGTCCCCTAGAACTTAGAACTACTTAAACCTAACTAACCTAAGGACAGCACACAACACCCAGCCATCACGAGGCAGAGAAAATCCCTGACCCCGCCGGGAATCGAACCCGGGAACCCGGGCGTGGGAAGCGAGAACGCTACCGCACGACCACGAGATGCGGGCAAGCATTTACAAATTCCGACTAAAGGCCATATTAAGGAAAATTCAAATTAATTATTCGACTGAAAGCCCAATAAAATTTTTTTAACATAACAAAAGAGAGGCTTTACAGATAAGCTTTTACGCAGCACAACAGAAAAACATCCTGAAGGCCCAAACAATTGCTCGAGAATAATTAAGACAACCTTAAGATAAACATTTACAGAACACGGCTGAAGGCCGTTTCAAGAATTCAAGATATTTACAGAGAAACCTTACAGACAAGGATTTACATATTAAAGCCACAGATTCTGAAACAATCACGGCTGAAGGCCTAAAAACAGAGCAACAAGAATTTTAAATAAAACACGGCTGAAGGCCTAATCTTAAAATAGTTGTCATGAAGTAGGTTGAAGGCGATACACTAAACATAAAACAGACAATATTAATACTCGGCTGAAAGCCTGGCACAATACCTGCGACCAAATAAAATGACAATCGCAAACAATAAGCAGTGGTGCTCAAGTTTTCCAAGGGTCGGCTTGGGGAGGAAACTCTAACAACAGTTTAGGTGAGACAGGCAGACAAGCGTAACACTAAATAATCGGGTGGCAACACGACCTAGGGACGGCTGAAGAACCAACCAACAACCTAATAAATTCCCTCTGTCGCAACTGACCAACTGCTTACTCCAGTACACAGACAGCATTCGTTTGCTCAGTGGAAATCACAGAAGCTACTCACGGTTCCACGTAAAGACACTTGCACAAGAACTCCAACAATCGTAAAAGCAATCACTGTGGAACAACAAGGACGAATCAATTCGACACAGTGTTTCCACAAGCAATCGGCGACTAAATACACATTGCCCGATGAGACGACAAACCTACGGTCTTCCCGCTCCAATCTCCTTCCAACGGACAGTTCATGTGTGTGACCAGCGGTCGGCGAGGACTGGCTGTCAGCACCTCACTGGCACTCCGTCCCCGACTGAACTGCTGCCGTGTCCCGACTGAGCTCCCAACTGAACTCCAGACACACGACGACCCGGAAATAATGTCGGTCGCTCCAGAGATGTACGACAGTGCACTTACCGATACGCGCTGCAGCTGCCACTCACGAGCAGGTAAGGCAGGAAGTTAGTGACGCCAGTAAATGGAATGAGAAAACGAGGCGGCAGTACCGTAAGAGATGATGACAAACAATAAACAGGACGAATACGAGCCGCGCGCGGCTCCAGCACCAGATGTCAAAAGTTTGTGTTCTCTTTTTATTGTCAGTACAGTGTTTATCATTGAGTTTGCAGTTAACGACAGGCTACACTGCAGACTAATGCATTCAAAAAAAGTGTTAAGACTGTAACTGGCATTTTACTCATTCTACTGTTCTTTTGTCTTCGTAGCTCCTTCTCGTAGGCCTACACATTGCTTGGGAAATAGACATTGGCCAATTAATATATTTAATGCGAGAAGGGCCAATTTTGTGCGACAAACCTCTAGATAATTACAAGGGAGAAGATTGATATAAAAATGGGTGGATCTATGTTCCCAAGAAATTCAGTGGATAAACTGAAAACATAAATGACAGCGGAAACAAAATAAGTGTGGGAAGTCCTTCAATCACTTAAAGATGTTGTACCATTTTCATAAATCTGTGCACATTGTACTGAGTAATAACTCTTACCTGATATTAAATTTTAGAAAACAGATTTCCGAAAAAATTTGTTGCGTTGTAACGAAACCTTCAGTCGCCATTGTGGTTAGTGTTTACATGTTGTTGTTGTTCTTGTGGTCTTCAGTCCTGAGACTGGTTTGATGCAGCTCTCCATGCTACTCTATCCTGTGCAAGCTTCTTCATCTCCCAGTACCTACTGCAACCTACATCCTTCTGAATCTGTTTAGTGTATTCATCTCTTGGTCTCCCTCTACGATTTTTACCCTCCACGCTTCCCTCCACTACTAAATTGGTGATCCCTTGATGCCTCAGAACATGTCCTACCAATCGATACCTTCTTCTAGTCAAGTTGTGCCACAAACTTCTCTTCTCTCCACTCCAATCCTATTCAATACCTCCTCATTAGTTATGTGATCTACCCATATAATTTTCACCATTCTTCTGTAGCACCACATTTCGAAAGCTTCTATTCTCTTCCTGTCCAAACTAGTTATCGTCATTGTTTCACTTCCATACATGGCTACACTCCATACAAATACTTTCAGAAACGACTTCCTGACACTTAAATCTATATTCGATGTTAACAAATTTCTCTTGTTCAGAAACGCATTCATTCCCATTGCCATTCTACATTTTATATCCTCTTTACTTCGACCATCATCAGTTATTTTGCTCCCCAAATAGCAAAACTCCTTTACTACTTTAAGTGTCTCATTTCCTAATCTAATTCCGTCAGCATCACCCGATTTAATTTGACTACATTCCATGATCCTCGTTTTGCTTTTGTTGATATTCATCTTATATCCTCCTTTCAAGACACTATCTATTCCGTTCAACTGCTCTTCCAAGTCCTTTGCTGTCTCGGCGAACCTAAAAGTTTTTATTTCTTCTCCATGGATTTTAATACCTACTCCGAATTTTTCTTTCATTTCCTTTGCTGCTTGCTCAATATACAGATTGAATAACATCGGGGAGAGGCTACAACCCCGTCTCACTCTCTTCCCAACCACTGCTTCCCTTTCATGCCCCTCGACTCTTATAACTGCCATCTGGTTTCTGTACAAATTGTAAATAGCCTTTCGCTCCCTGTATTTTACCCCTGCCACCTTCAGAATTTGAAAGAGAGTATTCCAGTCGACATTGTCAAAAGCTTTCTCTAAGTCTACAAATGCTAGAAACGTAGGTTAGCCTTTCCTTAATCTTTCTTCTAAGATAAGTCGTAAGGTCAGTATTGCCTCACGTGTTCCAGTATTTCTACGGAATCCAAACTGATCTTCCCCGAGGTCGGCTTCTACCAGTTTTTCCATTCGTCTATAAAGAATTTGCGTTAGTATTTTGCAGCTGTGACTTATTAAACTGATAGTTCGGTAATTTTCACATCTGTCAACACCTGCTTTCTTTGGGATTGGAATTATTATATTCTTCTTGAAGTCTGAGGGTATATCAACTGTGTCATACATCTTGCTCACCAGATGGTAGAGTTCTAATGGAATGTTGTCTACTCCGGGGGCCTTGTTCCGACTCAAGTCTTTCAGTGCTCTGTCAAACTCTTCACGCAGTATCATAACTCCCATTTCATCTTCATCGACATCCTCTTACATTTCCATAATATTGTCGTCAACTACATTGCCCTTGTATAGACCCTCTATATACTCATTCCACCTTTCTGCTTTCCCTTCTTTGCTTAGAACTGGGTTTCCATCTGAGCTCTTGATATTCCTACAAGTGGTTCTCTTTTCTCCAAAGGTCTCTTTAATTTTCCTGTATGTAGTGTTTACATAATCACCCGAAAGTGCTGAAGGTATTGCTCAGGATCGCGACGGAGCTCTTAAAATACGCGAAACGACCCGTAATCGTTCCTGTTGTAATATGATTGTCTGAACCCTTCTACACTCCAGTTCTCCTTTCTAAACGACGATAAACAGAAATACATCCTTTTGTTCACCTTCCATTTCGTTGGAACTGTGCTGAGAGACTGGGAAGGAAGATTGGATCTACTGTGCTAGCTTCCTGTATAACAGCAGCTGGATTTATGGGAAACAGCCGCGGCGCCGTGCTGTGTGCACGGTACCTTTTAGACAACCGCCAGAAAAGTGTGGGACGGGTATGAGTCTGTTAAAATATGGGTGGGAGACAAGGTCATATCACCTTCAACGAGACAATGCCTTTAGTGGTGTGCGCATTAGAAGCTCGGTGGCGAGGCGATGCGTGGTAGCTACGGGTAGTGTACCGCGTAAAGCCGTCGGCACACGGGCCGTGCTGTCGAACGTCAACGTTGAGCGTGCCAAGTTCAACGTGCTGCTGAACGCTCAGAAATGATGCGACTTGCGCATACGGTACGTGGGCCTCAACGTGGTACACGCGATCACAACGCACTCCAGTGGTAGTTGCGGGATGTTTCTAGTTCGTAAATCACACTGTTCACGCGTAAAATTCCCACGTTCTCTCTGTTAAAACTCACATTTCCTCCATCGTCCACGAAAAGGAAAGTACAATGTCCAATCAATAAGGACACAGGCTTAGATAAGTTCCATTACAAACAGTGCGATACAAATTTGCAATACTTCTCCACATAAGATAAACATTATTTCATCATTCCCACATTTTAGTAAAACCACAAGGTCAGCCTTATTTGATCACTGTTACTACCCAGAAGCAGAATCTTTGAAACATCTTTATACAAGTAGCGCAAGCTGTCCTATAGATTAAGCCAATCGAACAAAGTCACCCCTCAAAAGAAGGCGAACTTACATTAACATAACATCAAATATTATAGTATATACTTATATTAAACTAATAATAAAGTATCAGAACCTAATAAAAAGGCAAATGCTAGGAATAAAATTCGGAAGTGTCGAGTCGCGCATCACTACCCAAACTACATCATCATACGGATCAGTGACTCTACTCACTTTTTTTAAATCTAATTTTGTTCGTTATATTTCGTTGCAATTGTTCGCGCCGGACGTCCCCAGACGCCCGTTGAAGTTCGTTATTGATCCATTCACTCAGTGTTTTTTATTACAGAGGGCAGCTAACCCTCTGACCGAACACGCTGAGATACTGTGCTGGCATCTTGGCTAAACCAACAACACACTGTTGACACTCATTTATAGGATGTTAGCACTTGCTGAAAACCTTAATCGTAGATATGTTACTAATTGGAATTTAATTATAACAAATTGTACCAAGAACAATGCGTTTTGGGTGGATCTTGTGTGTGTCGCTGCCTTCAAATAGCATACTCTCATAATACGCAAGTTACATTAATTCTTTTGCCACGAATATGGAGTTTCTGATTATTTTATTGGAACGAATCACACAGTTAACGTGTTTTCCAGTGATTCTCAATTTGCTGGCGCCCAGAAACGGCATAATCATGTACGTATAGGCTTGAAATGAATGCCAATATGGCTGGCGCCTCACAACTCTGTGCTGAAGGGAGACGGCGTGCGTGTGACGTTGTGCCATCACACTGGTCAACGCTCAGACGCAGCTCAGAGTATCTGACATGCTAGATGTTGCTCTGCACGTTCGGAAATACTCCCGAACGTGCTATTCCACGCTATGACGTCAGAAACACGGCACGCTCAACGCTCAACATTCGGCTGCACGGTCCGTGTGCCGACAGCTTAACGCTGCAGCTAATAGCGTCAAAATGGTTCAAATGGCTCTGAGCACTATGGGACTCAACTGCTGAGGTCATTAGTCCCCTAGAACTTAGAACTAGTTAAACCTAACTAACCTAAGGACATCACAAACATCCATGCCCGAGGCAGGATTCGAACCTGCGACCGTAGCGGTCTTGCGGTTCCAGACTGCAGCGCCTTTAACCGCACGGCCACTTCGGCCGGCTTAATAGCGTCATTTTGGAGCATCTTACTGTAGCGGGCGTGCACTTCAGGGTGTGCGTAGAACCTTAGCATTGATTTTTTTTCTGATAATTTAAGTGTGGTGATAGTACTTTGCCACTGTAGTGTTTATTATTGGTGGCATAAGCAAACACGACACATCACATTAAGAAGCTTCAAAAGAGTACTTTTCCATGCATATAAATTGTTCTAAGAGAATAATAAAGTCGTGTGACATGAATGGCTGGGGAGACACGGAAGGGCAGGTTCAGCCGGCTAATTGGAAAGATTTCCCTGTCCAGTCACATTAGTGACAACCTGTTAAAAGCATGAATAACCACCTTTTGCAGTGAGAATCGCTGCGAAACGTGCAGCAAGAGACTCGCTGAAGGCGTGGGACGTACCGGCAGGGATACGGAGCTATGCCGACTCTAGTGACATGGCCAGCTGCGCAAAATTCCTCGGTTGGAAGATCCATGGCGCGAAAAGCCCGACCGAGGTGGTCCCAGGGACTGTCGATCAGGTTTTAATCTGGGGAGTCTGGTGACTTGGCGAGTACAGTAAACTCCCCCTGGTGCTCTTCGAACCACGCAGGTACAATGAGCGCTGTGTGACATGTTGCATGGTTCTGCTGGTAGATGCCATCGTGCCAAGGGAGGGAAAAAAATGCATGTAGGGGTAGACACGGTCTGCAAGGATAGATGCAAACTTGTGTTGATCCGTTGCGCCGTTCGGAATGCCACAAAAACATTGCCCAGACCGTAATGCTCCCTCCTCCGACTTGGAGCCTCCCGCAGATTGTTGCAAGTCCATTTACACCAACGGCTATCTGTCCAGTCGAGCAGAAAACTTGATTCATCTGAAAAGGCCACCTGTCGGCACTCTGTGCACGTTCAGTTGCGGTAGTGGCGTGCATATTCCAGCCTCGGTCGCCGGTGAACTGCAGTCATCACGGGTGCATGAGCCGAGCGCCTCCTGCAGAGGCCCATACGCAGCAGCGTATCGAGGTAGCACCTTGGTTCGTCGGTGTGGTCAGTTGCTCAACAGTTTCACTTCAGTTTCACTTCAGTTCGCCCATACCCATTTCCAGAATCATCAATGACCCCTGTCATCTGTGCCCCGTGGCGCACCACAGTTGACTTGGCGCTGGTTTCGGGGTAGCGCCATTTTTCCATACACGGTAATTTGAAACATGGTGGCACATGAACAATTTACAAACTACGCCATTTCGCAAATGCTCGGAAGCCAATGGTTCAAATGGCTCTGAGCACTTAACATCTGAGTTCATCAGTCCCAGCCCGCATCTCGTGGTCGTGCGGTAGCGTTCTCGCTTCCCACGCCCGGGTTCCCGGGTTCGATTCCCGGCGGGGTCAGGGATTTTCTCTGCCTCGTGATGGCTGGGTGTTGTGTGCTGTCCTTAGGTTAGTGAGGTTTAAGTAGTTCTAAGTTCTAGGGGACTTATGACCACAGCAGTTGAGTCCCATAGTGCTCAGAGCCATTTGAACCATTTTTTTCATCAGTCCCCTAGAACTTAGAACTACTTAAACCTAACTAACCTAAGGACATCACACACATCCATGCCCGAGGCAGGATTCGAACCTGCGACCGTCGCAGTCGTGCGGTTCCGGACTGAAGCGCCTAGAACCGCTCGGCCACCACGGACGGCTCGGAAGCCAATGGTCATGACCTTCGGGTCGTCAGTTAAATTGCTTCGTTTTCGCATTGCGACGACGGCGCTGTTGTCCCCCCCCCCCCCCCCCCCCTACTGAGCGAGGTGGCACAGCAGTTAGCACACTGGACTCGTATTCGGCAGGACGAAGGTTCAAACCCGCGTCTGGCCATCCTGATTTAAGTTTTCCGTGATTTCCCTAAATCGCTTCAGGCAAATCCGATGGGACCGATGACCTCACAGTTCCTTCCCCCAAATCAACCAACCAACGAAAGTGTCTCCCATTGTCCCCCCCCCCCCTCCCTTTCATATACCCTCCACTGCTAGTGCTGCCACGTGCTCGATGTAAGTAGTTACTGAAAGCTGACGTCATACATGGGTGGTGGTGACGATATTGTGAGTGGGGCCATGTATGATTCATGTGGGTAAGTTTAGTGTAGGTGACTAATGCGTGTGTGGCATAGTGTTGAAAATTATGAGAGACGAGAGAAAGTGTAACCTGGTAATAATGATAATGAGCGTATGGCATTGGTGGCCGGGAGACCCCTTGCGGGGCGGTTCAGCCGCCGCTCCACAAGTTCTTTAAAGCCACTACTGGCGACTTGCGAGTGAATGAGGATGAAATGATGATGAAAGACACACAACACCCAGTCATCTCGGGGCAGAGAAAATCCATGACCCTGTCGGGAATCGAACCCGGGACCCTGTGCGCGGGAAGCGAGAACGCTACCGCAAGACCACGAGCCGCGGACTGAAACCTGATGATGGCGCCATAGCCTGTTCCTTTCGAACAGCACCAAGGGGAATGCCGACCTTAGAGTCCCCATCCAACGGACGGATCACCATTCCCCTCCTTCATAAGACACGGCAGAGAAGTTTGGAATTTAATCCAGGAAATTGGCGCGGATACTGATCAACTGAAACGTTACGCCCCTTGCGCGCCAAATACTTGCAGCGAAAAATTTCATCCACCACCATAATTTGAACTCAGAGTCGAGCGCCACCAGCGACCTGGGATACGGAGGCGGGTCTAAGAGAGTTGGAGGCAGAAACAGTGGCCAAGTGAGGGTCTTACCACAGCGTTGCCAGTTACCATGGGAGGTAACGGCTGGAGCGTGTGGCGTGGGACAGACAGAGCACACTGCCGGCGCCATCTCTGCTTGCGCAGGACGCATGACGCTTTCACCTTTTTGCACTGTTGCAGTGTAGCAGTGTGGTGATCAAACCAACCTCCTTGTTGAAGACAGCTGTAGTTGGAGTGGTGAATCGTAGCGTGGGAACACCGCAGTTCAGTATTGGGGTCGGTCGGTCAGTCAGTCAGTCAGCGCGCTGAGGCGGAGTGGAGTGAGTAGAAGGTAGGTAGGTAGGTAGGGGTGAGGGTGCAGCGGTCGGTCGTCTGCGGCACTCTGCCAGGAGAGGCAAGCCGTGCCAAAGACGAAGCCGGCGCGCGCCGCGCATGCGTGGAATCGGTCACCAGCGTGACGCGCCGCCGACCTGCCGCGGCCAAGGTCGGCTGTGGAGGCTGGCGCTGCTACACACCCCGCGGCTGCTGCCGCAGCCCAACACTCGTCGTTTTGTGACTGGCTTTTTATGTGCTTGCGTCCGCATCGCATTTTGTGTCTTTTTAATTTGATCATTGGAGGACCGTTTATAATGTGCTGCAACTCCGGCGTCAGATTTCACACGGGCAGCTGAGCAGCAGAACTGACCGTGAACAGTGACGGCGTAACGAGTTTTTCTTTTCTTCTTTTCCTTTTTTCTTGTGTTGTCTGTTGCGAAGGTGAAACAGAAACGTTCCTGTCTCTTCATTTTTAATTTTATTTTTATTATTTTATTTTTTTGCGTATTTGGAATATAAAGTTGCTGTATCATCAACACCCTTAATTTCCTTGCCCAGAGCTACCAGAGGCTATAAAGGTTTCACGAGGGAAACGAGGTAACACCTAATTCAGTTTTACAGACCTGCAGGACAGATTTCAAAAGTACCGAAGCCAACAGACGGCACCTATATCAATTAGTTCACCCTCCAGCACGGCGAAGTGCAGCAAATCAGCCTGGGATCCACCCGACTAGGGAACAGAAGACTGAAGAAATAATGTTGGGACTAATCGTAAATGCAGTGACACAGAGCAGAGATTTATCAACAGTCTAAAAATTTTGGCTGGGTCCGTATACGATAGTAAAGAGATTGACATCCGGGGTCTCGTCAAATTAGACATCTTCTGTAGCTAAATACGGGATGTTCAAAAAGTCTCTCCGCATTTCCGTATGATTGTTAGCCGCGCGAGCCGTATGCCGCAGTGAATATACCGAAATGAAACTCGGTGAAATAAAAGTTATTAATTTATTAAATATTCATTTTTACTTACAAATTTTCGCATTAAATGTTGAAAGTGTCCCCCCCTATTTTTGAATACACAATTAAATTCGTCTAATCATGTTTCCAAACACAAGTGTGTTAATCAGATCTCGCACAGTATCGCGATGTGGGAGTGTTGTCTCCGTGGAAACTGAATTAAATGTCTGACGAACTGAAACTGTGTATTTACCGCCAGCTTTGACCATTTGTTCGACTAAATTCTTCAATGGTGAGCATTTTAACAGTAACAGAAACAAAACAAACGACCCAAGGAACTAAACTTAAACGTTCGCGTCAACACGTAACGACGCACACCGATACTACTGACGCGGGCTGAGATAAACGAAACCGTTGGATGTTGGGAGAGTCCACTTGAAGGAAGGGAAGTAACCCAGCCAGGCGAACAATCATACGGCACGCGCGGCTAACAGTCATACGGCACTGCGGGGAGACTTTGAAAACCCCGTATAATAAAGTCTAGGAGATAGCTGTATATTGTTAAAGTATTGTTTTCAGTAATAATAGTAATAAGAATAATAGTAATGACAATAACAATGACGGTAATACACTCTAACACAAAAAGAACAAAATATACACACCGCAAAGAAATTATCCAAATGTGACCGAAATCGGTAGATGTACATGTACAGACGAACGAACGATTAAAATTTCAGAAAAACTGGATGATATATTCAAGACATAGAGCTTCACCAATAGAACAAGTCAATGATGAGTTGTTCCACATCTGGGCCTTGCGTAAGCAATTATTCCGCATGGCACTGATTGATGGACGTCCTCCTGAGGGCATCGTGGAGGGTAAAAATCGTAGATGGAGACCAAGAGATGAGTACACTAAGCAGATTCAGAAGGATGTAGGCTGCAGTAGGTACTGGGAGATGATGGAGCTTGCACAGGATAGAGTAGCTTGGAGAGCTGCATCAAACCAGTCTCAGGACTGCAGACAACAACAACAAGAGCTTCACAAGCTGAGCAAGTCAATAACGCGTTTGTCCATCTCTTGCCCTTATGCAAGCAGTTACTCGGCTTGCCATTCAGTGCTAGAGCTCTGAGTTCCTCCTGAGGGACATCGTGCCAAATTCTGCCAAAGTGGTGCGGTTAGATCGTCGAAATCCCGAGCTGGTAGCAGTGCGCTGTCCACAATGCTTCAAACGACCTGAACTGGTGAGGGATCTGGCGACCATGCTGGCAAAGGCAGGGTTTGGCACGCACGAAGACAAGCAGCAGAAACTCTCGCCGTGTGCGGGCGGCCGTTGTCTTGCTGAAATGCGAGACCAGTGTAGTTTGTGATTCAGGGCAACAAAACGGGACGTCGAATACCGTCGACGTATCGCTTTGCTGTAACGGTGCCGCGTATGGCAACCAAAGGGGTCCTGCTACGAAAAGAAATGGAAACCCAGGCCAACATTCCAGGTTGTAGGGCTGTATGGCGGGTGACAGGTTTGTATTCCACTGCTATCTGGGGCGTCTCCAGACAAGTCTTCGGCGTGGAATCTCTTCGACGGGAGTGAAATTGTCTTTAATGATCAGTCATGCTTCGAGCATAATCCCAATGACAAGCGAAGATGCACTAATGGCCATTAAAATTGCTACACCACTAAGATAACGTGCTACAGACGCGAAATTTAACCGACGGGAAGAAGATGCTGTGATATGCAAACGATTAGTTTTTCAGAGCATTCACACAAGGTTGGCGCCAGTGGCGACACCTACAACGTGCTAACATGAGGAAAGTTTCCAACCGATTTCTCATACACAAACAGCAGTTGACCGGCGTTGCCTGGTGAAACGTTGTTGTGATGCCTCGTGTAAGGAGTAGAAATGCGTACCATCACGTTTCCAATTATGATAAAGGTCGGATTGTAGCCTATTGCTATTGCGATTTATCGTATCCCGACATTGCTGCTCGCGTTGGACGAGATCCAATGACTATTAGCAGAATATGGAATCGGTGGGTACAGGAAGGTAATACGGAACGCCGTGCTGGATCCCAACGGCCTCTTCTCACTAGCAGTCGAGATGACAGGCATCTTATCCGCATTGCTGTAACAGATCGTGCAGCCACGTTTCGATCCCCGACTCAACAGATGGGGACATTTGCAAGACAACAACAATCTGCACGACCAGTTCGACGACGTTTGCAGCAGCATGGACTATCAGCTCCGAGACCATGGCTGCGGTTACCCTTGACGCTGCATCACAGACAGACGCGCCTGCGATGGTGTTCTCAACGACGAATGTGGGTGCACGAATGGCAAAACGTCATTTTTTCGGATGAATCCAGGTTCTGTTTACAGCTTCATGATGGTCGCATCCGTGTTTGGCGACATGGCGGTGAACGCACATTGGAAGCGTGTATTCGCAATTGCCATACTGGCGTATCACCCGGCTTGATGGTATGGGGTGCCATTGGTTACTCGTCTGTCACCTCTTGTTCGCACTGACGGCACTTTGAACAATGGACGTTATATTTCAGATGTGTTACGACCCATGGCTCTACCCTTCAATCGATCCCTGCGAAACCCTACATTTCAGCAGGATAATGGACAACGGCATGTCGCAGGTCCTGTGCGGGCCTTTCTGGATACGGAAAATGTTTGACTGCTGCCCTGGCCAGCACATTCTCCAGATCTCTCACCAATTGAAAACGTCTGGTCAATGGTGGCCGAACTACTGGCTCGTCACAATAAGCCAGTCACTACTATTGAGGAACTGTGGTATCATGTTGAAGCTGCGTGGGCAGCTGTACCTGTACACGCCATCGAAGCTCTGTTTGACTGGCCCTCATCCGCCATACGTCTCAGGGAGTGATGGCTCCGAGTGCCATTTATTTTCGTAGCAGGGCCCCTCTGGTTGTCACCCAAGGCACCCTTTACAGCACAGCGGTACGTCGACCATGCTCTACGCCCCGATTTGTTGCCCTTCATGGCAAGCCATCGTGGGCTCACATTTCAGCACGATGGTGCCTGTCCACACACGGTGAGAGTTTCTACAGCTTGTCTTAATGCTTGGCAAACCCTACAGTGGCTACCTGGATCATCAGATATCTCCCCAACTGAGAACATTTGGAGCATTATAGGCACAGTCCTCACCAGCTCGGGAGTTTGACGGTCTAAAGCGCCAATTGGACAGAATGTGATCCCTTGATGCCTCAGAACATGTCCTACCAACCGATACCTTCTTCTACTCAAGTTGTGCCACAAACTTCTCTTCTCCCCAATCCTATTCAATACCTCCTGATTAGTTATATGATCTACCCATCTAATCTTCAGCATTCTTCTGTAGCAACACATTTCGAAAGCTTCTATTCTCTTCTTGTCCAAACTAGTTATCGTCCATGTTTGACTACCATACATGACTACGCACCGTACAAATACTTTCAGAAACGACTTCCTGACACTTAAATCAATACTCGATGTCAACAAATTTCTCTTCTTCAGAAACGCTTTCCTTGCCATTGCCAGTCTACATTTTATATCCTCTCTACTTCGAACATCATCAGTTATTTTGCTCCCCAAATAGCAAAACTCCTTTACTACTTCAAGTGTCTCATTTCCTAATCTAATTCCCGCAGCATCACCCGACTTAATTCGACTACTTTCCATTATCCCCGTTTTGCTTTTGCTGATGTTCATCTTATACCCTCCTTTCAAGACACTGTCCATTCCGTTCAACTGCTCTTCCAAGTCCTTTTGCTGTCTCTGACAGAATTACAATGTCATCGGCGAGCCTCCAAGTTTTTATTTCTTCTCCATGGATATTAATTCCTACTCCGAATTTTTCTTTTGTTTCCTTTACTGCTTGCTCAATATACAGATTGAATAACATCGGGGAGAGGCTACAACCCTGTCTCACTCCCTTCCCAACCACTGCTTCCCTTTCATACCTCTCGACTCTTACTCCTGCCATCTGCTTTCTGTACAAATTGTAAATAACCTTTCGCTCCCTGTATTTTACCCCTGCCACCTTCAGAATTTGAAAGAGAATATTCCAGTCAACATTGTCAAAAGCTTTTTCTAAATCTACAAATGCTAGAAACGTAGGTTTGCCTTTCCTTAATCTAGCTTCTAAGATAAGTCGTAGGGTCAGTTTTGCCTGACGTGTTCCAATATTTCTACGTAATCCAATCTGATCTTCCCCGAGGTCGGCTTCTACCAGTTTTTCCATTCGTCTGTAAAGAATTCGCGTTAGTATTTTGCAGTTGTGACTTATTATACTGATAGTTCGGTAATTTTCACATCTGTCAACACCTGCTTTCTTTCTCTTTCTTACTGTTTCATAAATAATAGTTTTCTGCAGTTGTAATAATTTGTTTGTCTCTACATGTAGATAACATTTAGATTCCCGTCCCATCTGGATAACTTCTTCGTAGTGCGTCATTTTTTATTTTTCATTTTTACGGAATATTAAATCCAATGAATTTCCCCAATTTTGAAATCTAAACTAAATAAAAAAAACCTTCAACACCAGTTATGCATTTACAGTTTCCGTGCTAACTTACACTTTTGGCCTCATTAACGGGAGGTAGAGGAAATGCAAAGATTTTTTACTAACTCTGACATCTGTCATCCCACATGATAAAAAGGAGTCAGGGAGTAAACAGATATTAAGGAGCTGCGCGATAAATCAACTGTGGGAACTTCAGCAGTATTTTTGCAACAACAACCCATCAGTCCTTAAAGCAGTAGTAGCCGAGCCGTTAATTACACACCAGTCAATCTCTCAGAAACGCCCAGAACATTCCCAAGGTCTAAGGCAGCAATAATTGACATAATAGGCTGGCTTAGGAAAGAACTGCAGTGGTGACACACGAACGTCTTTAGCCAGCATAATGTCAGTTTGGTTGCCGCACGCAGGATTGCGTGTAGAAACAGAGGGATTTACGCAAGCGATAAGAGTTCAGGTCATTGTGACGGGGAATTGCCCCAAGTATACTTAAAGACCAAGGAATAGATTATGGTTGCAGCAAGTGGGTGGGGGAGGGGGGTGGGGGTGGGGGAGGGGGACGAGGAGGAGGAGGAGGAGGAGGAGGAGATCGTAACACACATCTGGATGTAGGACGTTGTCACCCACGGAATATTTGAAAAAATGAGGTCGCCTGTATAATATTGGGAACTGTAGTGAAAGTTAATGAAAGGCTCTGCTTCATACTAGTGTGCAGCGATCTCATTGTGCAGGAAAGCAAATATTTCAAAATTTACTTGAACCGCAGCATAATAACCCTTAAAATAATCCGTTGTAATGGCTCTAATGCAGTAGTGATAAATATAGTTGAATATGCCACCTTCCTCGTAGACATTCGGTGTACCAAACACCCATCTTCTCTAAGACGCCTTTCATTGAGAAGGTGGCCAGATACAGCGAAACTTGGCAGATAAGGCAAAATTCGTGTGGAAAAGTTGTCCCTGTGGTTGCCCCAAAGTAGACTATGAGGAGCCTGCAGGACTGAAAACTGCATCCATCGCTCTACTGAAAACTGCAGAACCTATTCGTACTGAACACCTGCAGAATAGCTCATCGGGTTGTTGCACAACACAGTTTATTTAGTGATAATTTGTTATTTAAATCATGATCGTTATATCAATAGCATGCAAAAATGACAGTCGATGATGATGATGATGATGATGATGATGATACGGATTGGACTCATATTAGGGAGTAGGGTGGTTCAAAGCCTAGCCGGGCCATCCAAATTAAGGTTTTTCTTGTTTTTTTCTGAATGTGAACTCAGGGATGGTTTCATTCAAGGGACAATGCCAACTTCCTTCCCCAGTTTGTATTCCATCTGTAACGACCTCGTCGTCTGTGGGACTTCAAACCCCAACCTTCTTCGTTCCTTCTCTTGTAGTGTCACTTCAGTTGCTATTTCTGGAGACTTACTTGACCGTTCATCTCCTTTCTTACCTTCCACTTTTATAGTTTATATCCATCGTCAACAGTTCCAAAGGATATTTAGATATTCACTTAAACATCCAAGTGATGTAAATTCCAACTCTGTTTCCTATTTTTCCGTTTTCTTTTGTTTCACGTTCTGTACCTCCTGGTCAAATGATAATAGTGAAGCCAGGAAGAGGGTTGGAAGTCACCATTAACGGAGCAC
Organism: Schistocerca nitens; assembly: GCF_023898315.1. Lineage (NCBI taxonomy): Eukaryota > Metazoa > Arthropoda > Insecta > Orthoptera > Acrididae > Schistocerca > Schistocerca nitens. The sequence goes on along the minus strand of NC_064618.1, from coordinate 746,412,357 downwards.
CTTCGTCACTGCCCGAAAGCTCTGTAACCGATATGACTGCGCCACCTGTAACGATACAGGTATCATTAAAACACTAATCAATCTTTATTAAAAGAATCGTTAAATTTCGGTCAGGTAAATTGTTCGTCTCTATGCATCAGAACGTTGAGAAGAACAGTTGACGCTGCAGAAGCAGTGGTCCGCTGGCATTGAAAAGGGGCGCTGCAGGATACACACCTAATGTAGACGCTCTTGTCATCTAGCGGCTCCAAAGATACAATCTGTTTGTAAAATCTGGTGGTTATGAACATTGAGGTAAAAAAGAAGGGTGGTGGCACTACAGGCTTAACGTTGTACTTTGTTTTGAAACCAGATTGGGCGGGGCCTGCCGCCATTTTAAGTAGCCGAAAACATCGTTCATTCCTCTTTTCATTATTTCCGTCATCTGCACGCAACAACTGTTATATATGCTAAAAATTATAGAGTTCACATGAATAACAGTGTGTCAGGAAGGCGATTTCAACCGTTTTTTTCTGGTCTTGAATGTGTATTTAGTGATGGAACACGTTTTTTCTACTATATTTCAGATAACCAGAAACAGAAGGAAGTGATGTGAAAAGCTTGCTTTCGTAATCCATTTAATTCCACTTTTACTGTATTTGTATCGATAGCGAATGAAACTGGAACTCCGAAACCAATATTTGTTTGCTTACTAGTATCGGCACTGCTTCTTGTTCGTTCCATTTTCAGCTTTCAGCTCGTATGCACAACATTTTTAGTGTTCACGTTTGCAAAATAACTTAAATACGTCTTCTTTGCTAGCCCATAAACGTGTGCAATGAGGAAAAAAGCAAGGCGTGCTATCGTATGTTGTGCATGTCAACAAAGTGAATGATTAGTGGAACGTCAAAAGAAACAGAATCGCGCCAAGTTATAACTCCATGCAGAATAGAATTATTTGTTAGTTCGCCAGTGCAATAGACTCACTGAGTTTACGCATCTTTTCACCTTCAAATCTTACCTATGATGCTTCATTTAGTGTGTGGCCAATAATAGGAACTTGCAGGGTAAAAAAAGATATAATTTTTTTAAGCATCAGCCAGCATTGTGGAATTCTATAAATGTGGTTAAGGGGGGTAGGACGTCAAACGGGCCGACTTGGAGCAAGAGAGTCACCACAGGACATTTTAATTTCTACTGTCTATACTTTTACAAATAAATTCATGAAACTTTCTCACCATGACCAGGAAGGATTGAGGACTCACACTCATCGCAGAGCAAGTTCAAAAACGTAGCAAAATACCTTTTTTTACATGTGAAATTTCATCATTTTTTCACTTATTACTGACTGCATTTGTTGCTATAGGTACACTTTTCTTCCTAAGTAAGAGAGATTATTCGTTGAATTTTTCATAGCATACAAACAGTCTTTACAGGTGTATGAAACTCTAGATTTTTCCGAATCTATTAAACTGTGGAAAAAATTGAGATAATTAACTATAAAACTTGAATTTTTTCTAAACATGAAGTTTAAAATGTAACAGTTCATTCATTTTTTCATACATTAAATAACTTCTAGAGTTTCATACACCTGTAACTATGGTTTGTATACTGTGCAAAAGTCATCGAAGAATCTCTCTTACTTAGGAAGAAAAGTGTACCTATAGCAACAAATGCAGCCAGTAGCAAGTGAAAAAAATGATGAAATTTCACATGTAAAAAAAGTGTTTTGTTACGTTTTTGAGCTTCCACTGCTATGAGTATGAATCCTGGTCATGCTGTTAGTTTTATGAATTTATTTGTAAAAGTATAGGCAGTGGAAATGAAAATGTCCTGTGGTGCCTCTCCTGCTCCAAGTCGGTCCGTTTGACGTCCTACCCCCCCTTAAAGGAATAGTCTCAAACACTTAAGACCTATTAAAATGGATATTTTGCTTTAATATGTATGTGAATAACTTTTTGGTAATGATAGCCTAACCTATGTACCTTTCCATCAGTGGCGTGTTTGCTTATTTTCCCGGAATATTTCTCGCCAGGTAACTCTGTCAGTTTTCAGGAATAACCAAACATAGCACAACTGGAATGTGCGTCTTTCTGACCATCTGCTTGATTTTACTTTTAAATTTCATTTTGAGGTTTTCAAAGTATATGTCTATACCATGCTTTGTGATATACCGATAGTTAGTTACATGTTCCGTGTATCAATTGCAGCCGGCCGGTGTGGCCGGGCGGTTCTAGGCGCTTAAGTCTGGAACCGCGCGGCCGCTACGGTCGCAGGTTCGAATCCTGCCTCGGGCATGGATGTGTGTGATGTTAGGTTAGTTAGGTTTAAGTAGTTCTAAGTTCTAGGGGACTGATGACCTCAGATGTTAAGTCCCATAGTGCTCAGAGCCATTTGAACCATTTATCGTTTGCACGATAACTCGTAATTATATGAAACGAGTCATTATAAACTGACATCAATTTCTTGTTTGTAAATATGTTTCCATAATGATCATTTATTGGCTTTTACATTCTTTAATTAAAGACTTACAGATGTTAGTCAGTAATTTCTACCATCACATTACAGTAACAGTCTTCCGCGGAATAGGAGTTGTGCGAATATATTACTTCTTTTGCAAAAGATTTTAACTGGGCTAAAATTATTGCTCAGCCAATCGCATCATTTGTATCTACATCGTTACCATTTTACATGCAAAAATATGCAAAAGAAAATATTTCCGGGAGGATTTTGAAGCGCGCCTCTTATGTACTTAACTTATGATTCGGTTCAAACTTTTCGCAAAGGTAGATAAATGGATAAAGTCAAAACGATTTTTTTTATCCAGTTATCTTTATACGTTGTCATGGTACAGTGGTTTAAAGTCGAGCTACATCCACCACATAAAATTCGTTCGTATGTGAACTGAATGAGCAAAAACGGTTTAAAGTGAATTTTTATAACATTGGAAACTATATTTCAAAAATCTAGCTTTATCGGGATTTCACGTGCAAACATGTTCTTTTGTGAGTTTTTTACGCGCGCCGCTTCTGTGTTTCATACATGTGCTGTTCGGTTCAAATGTTGTAAGAAGGCAGACAGACATACGCAATTAATGATCGTGCTGTTTTCTGAAAGCTTTATCCGTTGCCACGATATAAGCAACATTGTTCGAAAGACACTAAGAAACCTAAACCGGATCAGTTGCCGCCGGAGTCCACGAAAATCTACATCGGTTGCCACGCTGTGGCGGTCTAATGTCAAAATTATGATAGAGTAAAAATTTGGGAATCAGAATGAAAAATGCTCCTATCATAGCACAAAAAAGGCGAATATATCGTGGGCAGAGTTGATGTAAAAGAAGAGAGCTATCTTTTCGATTTATCTGGCAGTTTCAGAGACATTTAAATCAAAACCACTTGACATAGAGGTATTCGCGCTTTTTTTGCGTGTTAAGACTACTTTTTCAGTGTAGTGGACTCCAATAGCTGCAATGAAATATCCCAGAGTGGAGGTGCATGCATCCCAAAACATTAATGACAGGTTGTCACATTTCACTAAAATAGAAATGTCGTCCTGGATAACATGGCATGTGTCATGTTACATGACTTGACATCGTATATGATATTACTTTAGTTAGCGCGATGCGTTAAATTACATATGACAAATAATACTAATAAGTAAAAAAGCGCGAATATGTCAAGATGTTTCAAATGTCTTAGAAACAGCCAGATAGGTCAAAAAACTTGTTCCCTTCTTTTACATCCCTAACTCTGCCCAGGACATATTCGTCTTTTTTGTGCTGTGATGGCATTTTTCATTCTGGTTACTATTAACAATGCTGTGCTGATAGTTTCAGCTGTCAAACGTTGATACCTTTATGACGAGTGTTTCTCATATAACAGGCGTGTAATTGAGTTGAAAATGACTCCATGTCTGCTTGCGACCGTATTGTTTAACGTTATACAAAGATTCCAGAAATTATTGATAGTAGTACCCAGTCCCCAGGAAATGCAATTTATTCCCCATGTTTTGTTATGTGACTGCTCTTGGCGTAAGTCGCGTAATCCTCTGAAGCAGGTACTTGCTGCATTGTGTTGTTCCTGACATTTCGAGCGGACATAAAACTACTTCTACCGCTGGGCTTCCCGGACTAGCTAAACAGAATGACTCAGTCCCTCTTTTTCTTCAGTTCTTGTTTTTTCATGCCCATTTGCAGCCGCGGTAGTTGTGTGTGAAGAAGGCGATGTATTTATTATGGATTCTGAAGATTTATTCTGAGCACAAGAATGTGCTTCTTACGTAACTGCTACGTAGGTAAAACCTTAGAACACAAACACATTAAGCATTCTCGCTCCTCGAAGGTTTTTTTTATTGGAAATAAACAGATAACGATGTACTACAATGACAAAGCAGCTATTGCAGCTGTTAGGCGATCATTTACAGTGACTGTAAAACCATGTCTTCTGCATAGTAGCTATCTGCAGACCTGCAGCCGGCCGCGGTGGTCTCGCGGTTCTAGGCGCGCAGTCCGGAACTGTGCGACTGCTACGGTCGCAGGTTCGAATCCTGCCTCGGGCATGGATGTGTGTGTGATGTCCTTAGGTTAGTTAGGTTTAAGTAGTTCTAAGTTCTAGGGGAGTAATGACCACAGTAGTTGAGTCCCATAGTGCTCAGAGCCATTTGAACCATTTTTTTTTGCAGACCTGCAGTTGCCGTTTATACAGAAAGGCCATTTTCATTTTTACTTGTCTATTCCGGGAAGACTGGATTTGAGATGTAATTTCTTAATGCAGGAGTATATAGTTCTTTGATGCGGTGTATCATCGATTCTGCTGCAGGGTGTGTATTGCAAAAAAATGGTTCAAATGGCTCTGAGCACTATGGGACTCAACTGCTGAGGTCATTAGTCCCCTAGAACTTAGAACTAGTTAAACTTAACTAACCTAAGGACATCACAAACATCCATGCCCGAGGCAGGATTCGAACCTGCGACCGTAGCGGTCTTGCGGTTCCAGACTGCAGCGCCTTCAACCGCACGGCCACTTCGGCCGGCTGTGTATTGCAAAATTTGAATTTTACACTGAGGGTGAGTTTATTTCGGATATAAACTCGACAATAATATATGAGAGAGAGAGAGAGAGAGAGAGAGAGAGAGAGAGAGAGAGAGAGAGAGAGAGAGAGAGATTAGAGGGGGGGGGGAAGAGGAGGCTAAGAAATTCAAGTGGCTGTCACAGATCTGGGGCCCTATTCTGTAGCGTAGATACCAATCGGTGCAGTAGGTTGGTCTCGGTAGTGAAGTCATTTTCGGTTCTTTATCCGCCAATTTCCGATTCAGTAAGGTTCTGAGACCTGTTACCGAACGGTCCTGCCGATTTTTCGACAATCGTACCTAGAGGTTTTGGATTTCGGTATGGCCCTGTCGTTCGGTTAGCTGTGGTTTATTTACACCTATAATTGTTATTTTAAACATATTGAGCGGTTTTAGCTTTGGATTTAGTGATTGTGTTAACTAAAGAATCACCACAGGACGCGTCCAGTTGGAAAGTCATAAGACTATTTTCCTTTGTCAGAAATTTGGTTAAGTTAGGTTGTTACTGTGAATGATCACAACATAAAAAAAGTTTTCGGTCAATATTCTCTCAAAATACCTGTTATTTTATGCAATTAAGAGGTTGAAGCTCACTAAATATCAAGACATCCGCTCTGCTTGCGTATATTACAAGAGTGTTAGTTGAAATTACTAGTGACTTCACGTATTCTTTTCCGCAAATGGTTTACTTATTAAATATCGAAACGCGTTGAAAACTTGAGTAACAATGCAAACGAATTTTGTGAAGCCTGCTAGAAGAAAACCTCCAAAATGTCATGCATTTACGCCTTACGCCCGCGTCGTTAAACAACGAAAACAGTCTGCGTCCATCTTGACTCAATTAAAAGTTCCAGCAGCACATAAACTGTAGTAGCGAAGTTGGTAAGGCGATGAACTGCCGTGGCGAAGGGCGTAGGTTCATATACAGCCGGATGCGAAAATGTTTTTTTTCCTCTTCGTGTTTGCAACGATTTCTGTGACTTCGTTATTCGTCAAAGTTAAACATTCGTCTGAAATATTCGTTGTAATTTACACGTAAGAGCGCACTTTCTCAGTAACGATTCTCCGATTTCGTGACTTCCATATGTTCAAGAAATGGATGATGAAATTACTGTGCATGAAACAACCGAAAGTGACATGTATACTTCGTCTTGTCACAAATAATTCACCATTTTTTTCGGAATACGTAGCGACTTTCGAGAGTGTGGTCAGATAGGAATCTAAGAGCACAACGTAAATTACTGCGAATGAAACTAGCAGCAGTCGTCTTTATACTTTAGCTTGTCGCAAGTATTTATCTGCGATCGAATCGTTAACACCAGTAAACAGAAATGAAAGGTTCCCGCCACAATATTTTCAGACTATACCACCATGTATGAAACATTTTGATTCATCAGATGCATGTTACAAACTACAACGAACTTCTATAGCTGCACTCGCTCCACGATTTTGAAAAGACTATTTTTAAAAATTTTGTTTTTATGAACCAAATCGTTAATGTATCATACAGGGAAGTAGGCTACTTCATCATTTGGATCTCTACCAGCGAGCTTTAACCACATTCTATGCTTCTTCTTTTTCTTTGACACTCTCTTGGAAAATTTTTCGGGTTCATGGAGATGTGTTCAGTCTGTGCAACTAATTGAAGGCAGTTTAATCCTATATGCGTTCCGCTTTTTTTATTTATGAAGCATCATCACGAATAAAGGAAGCGAAACGCGTATGACACATTTAATCTGACTTCAATTACTTGCATAGACGAAACGTACCTCCATGAAGTTTGAAGCCCTAAAGAACGACGGAAAACAAAAAATGACGAATATTTCGGGTGTTTCTATAGATGTATTTGTACAAAGTGGTACTACACTCTATTCCTAACTCATATTCCGAAACGTAAAATCCAAAACAAGACGTTGATGTGAATAAGAATAAAATGACATAATATGACATCTACAACAGTTTCCAGATCAGTCATTTTCTATCGTTATCATGTGTTCATGGAAGCCCACGGTCAGCGAAATCTGAACAGTATTACGTACTCTAACCACACTTTTCGGTACTGCGAAGAATGGCATGCCTGTGTCAGCTACTAGCCGCTTAAGAGTTCATGGCGCTGCAGTGCACGTGGGCTGATTTGAGGCAGATTGCTTCTCATTGGTTGGCGCGACTAGAACTGACAACAGCGTTTCGGTTCCCTAGGACCGTTCGGCATCGCTTTCGAAATGCTTACTGAATGATGTTGTGGCTCTGTTTCGAAAAAAGACTGTTCGGTGCGCTCTCGTAAATGGCAGAAGGATACAGAATAGGGGCCCGGTCTGATGCAGAAATAGCTTTCTTTCAGATCAGACTTCGGACACTAGTGTTGACAATTTAATTTACTTTGTTGGTTTGCATTCTGAGTGGCTCTGAGCACTATGGGACTTAACATCTGAGGTCATCAGTCCCCTAGAACGTAGAACTACTTAAACCTAACTAACCTAAGGACATCACACACATCCATGCCCGAGGCAGGATTCGAACCTGCGACTGTAGCAGTCGCGCGGTTCCGGACTGAAGCGCCTAGAACCGCTCGGCCACCACGGCCGGCTTTCATTCTGAACTTTCGTTAAAATATTATGGGGCAACTCTATATTGAGGAAGAAAACATTCATCGGCCAGAAAAGTAAAAGAAGTATAGTACCTGGATCCCATTCCAAATATCTTACAGCCAGCTCTCCCGACAACAGCATTGCAGTATATCTATAGACTTAAGTTCGCCGTCAGCAGTAAACTGCAGGCCGACCGCTGTGGTCGAGGGGTTCTAGGCGCTTCAGTCCGGAATCACGAGGCTGCTACGGTCGTAGGTTCGAATCCTGCCTCGGGCATGGATGTGTGTGATGTCCTTAGGTTAGTTAGTTCTAAGTCTAGGCGACTGATGACCTCAGATGTTAAGTCGCATAGTGCTCAGAGCCATTTGAACCAATCAGTTTGTTGTGGTACTGAGCCGTCAATGACACCTTTCCGACTAAACAGCGACTAGCAGACATTCACCTCAGCCAGACGACCTAGTGCAGCCAGTGTGGAGCTGCCGACACCAGAGACCACCGTATAGCGTGCCGCTACCTGTGGAGAGTATGGGAGTTACGCCGACTGATGGTAGGGCTTATCAACCAGACTGCACCTTCCAGTGTGACACCAATGTGGATTATCCTTCCTGACCTTAAACTTCAACCAAAAACGAAGTGCAACGCTGTGGCATGGCTATTGGGACACACTGCCTACGCCATTTTTGAGTTACAACTCAGTGACGCCGTGCAGCACATGGCCTACCTGTGGGAAGGTCATCAACGATTGCAACGTTCACCGCAGTACCGCGAACATTTTGCCAACATTTTATCGGTTGCGTTATTGTACGGATATCAGAGGGCTCTCCACTTACAGTGAATACCATCGCTAGAAGTATCCCTTTTGTTTCTCTTTTCTCATTTGGATTTTCTATTTTCTCTTAGTTTCTTACCTGATACACTTATTTCAATTTTTGTTTACATTTCACAACTCATACTGATTTTTTTTCTTGTCTTTTTTTTTTAGAGTTGTTACCAAATAGCTCTCTGTGAATAACTTGTCACACATCTCTATTGTTTTTATTTAGTTCAGTTTTCAAAGGATTTAGACTATGTGAAATATTGACCAGCTATTCACAATTACATTTTTTCTGTTCATGTATTGTTGTAACGATGTTATGTTCATAAATAAATAAACTAACAAAATATGCACTTCCCTCTGGCGCATAATTTTTGGTAGTCGGGATTGCGTTCGCGCTGTCCTGACGAAAAAAAAAAAAAACGTATGAAAGGACCAATCACGTGGGATCCTCACAGAAACGAAATCAGCAAGTTACTGTTAGTGCCTGTTAGCGAGTTCGGCTGCCGGATGACCCCAAGTCGCGCGGCAGAGGAGGCTACTTGAGATTGCAGGCGGCTCTTGTCGCTCGGCCGCCTGTTCTCCATAAGCATTTATCGGTGCCAATGGCAGCGCCTTCCGTAGGGGGCGCCCGGGCCGTGGTGGGGCCTCGCGCCTGCCTTCTGGGGAAGCTCGTAAAGCACCGTGACCTCGTGGTCCGCCGCACGTTGCCGCAGAATGTAGCCGTCCGCGTTACCTCGCAGGCACACGCGCTCTGCCAGCGCATCGATAATTTTATGCAGCTGGGTGAAGACCACTTTCCTCGAGCATCTGTAACGAAGCGTGTCTATCTCATCTTGAAGTCCACAAATTATTGCTCACAGAGGGAGGTGGTTGTCGACGTTGTAGACTGACAATATAAACTGAATTGCTCGAAGTAATAGAAAGTGTTGCCCCACAGGAAGATGTGCTGCGTATGACGCCAGAATGTTGCTGCTGCAGGAGGAGTGTGACGCGAGTGTAGACGAGATATCAAAGCAGTATGCTAAATGCAGGTGTGAATTGAACGTGGTAGCACGTCGCTAGTTACCAGACTCAGAACGTGAGATATTAATAACCGTGCAAGACGCGTGCCTCATAGCATTAGGAGATCACAGAAGAACTGGGGTCTGGGAACTTGATGGTGGTTAGTTGACCGATACTTGTTCTTAAAAGTTCTTTATCAGCTAAAAGTGGTAAAAATGACACTTTTCGCAAGGGGGCGAGTGTAGAACAACGAAACAAGCAAATAATTCTAATAAACATAGGCTAGGAAACCCACGGTTTTCTCAACAAGACTTACTACGACTGAGTAGTATCATGTTTCCGACTTTGATAAAGGTCGGATTGTAGCCTATCGCGATTGCGGTTTATCGTATCGCGACATTGCTGCTCGCGTTGGTCGAGATCCAATGACTGTTAGCAGAATACGGAATCGGTGGGTTCAGGAGGGTAATACGGAACGCCGTGCTGCATCCCAACGACCTCGTATCACTAGCAGTCGAGATGACAGGCATCTTATCCGCATGGCTGTAACGGATCGTGCAGCCACGTCTCGATCCCTGAGTCAACAGATGGGGACGTTTGCAAGACAACAACCATCTGCACGTACTGTTAGACGACGTTTCCAGCAGAATCGACTATCAGCTCGGAGACCATGGCTGCGGTTACCCTTGACGCTGCATCACAGACAGGAGCCCTGCGATGGTGTACTCAACGACGAACCTGGGTGCACGAATGGCAAAACGTCATTTTTTCGGATGAATCCAGGTTCTGTTTACAGCATCATGATGGTCGCATCTGTGTTTGGCGACATCGCGGTGAACGCACATTGGAAGCGTGTATTCGTCATTGCCATACTGGCGTATCACCCAGCGTGATGGTATGGGGTGCCATTGGTTACACATCTCGGTCAATTCTTTTTCGCATTGACGGCACTTTGAACAGTGGACGTTACGTTTCAGATGTGTTGCGACCCGTGGCTCTACCCTCCATTCGATCTCTGCGAAACCCTACATTTCAGCAGGATAACACACGACCGCGTGTTGCAGGTTCTGTACGGGCCTTTCTGGATACAGAAAATGTTAGATCTGGAGAATGTGCTGGTCAGGGCAGCAGTCTCTCACCAACTGAAAACGTCTGATCAATTTCGGCCGAGCAATGGCTCCTCACAATACGTCAGTCACTACTCTTGATGAACTGTGGTATCGTGTTGAAGCTGCATGGGCAGCTTTAGCTGTACACGGCATCCACGCTCTGTTTGACTCAATGCCCAGGCGTATGAAGGCCGTTATAACGTCAGAGGCGGTTGTTTGAGGTACTGATTTCTCAGGATCTATGCACGCAAATTGCGTGAAAATGTAATGACATGTCAGTTCTAGTATAATATATTTGTCCAATGAACACCCGTTTATCATCTGCATTTCTTCTTGGTATAGCAATTTTAATGGCCAGTAGTGTAAATACCATATAAGAGCCCCCAAAGATACAAGCTGCAGGTATGCACATGAGGACACACAGTTCCACATGGTCACCATTTATGTGAAGGCAGGTTTCAGAACGTCTCGACAATGCCGGTGGATGTTCAGATATCTCGGGCATATTTCGAACGTTTTGAAAACCATTCACAATGTGTCCCCAGAGTTCAGACACTACCAACAGGGCTGGAATACACCAAAGCTTTTAAATATACCCACACAACAAAATCCAATAAGTCGTGGGACCTAGAAGCCTGTGTTATTGGCGAGTCATGAGAGATGCTTCTCGACCACGATATCATTACAATTGGACTACTGTGGCTGTATCGGAATCATGGTGGGCACGCTACAATAAACAAGTACAGTAGTGACAACGGAAAACGCATCGAACTTTGATTATAGTGCACTGTGCTATAGTGTCAAGTGGTTCAGCGTGTCCTCGGGAAATCCCACGTCAAAAACTCTAGATACGCCGACCGAAGCGCCCTCACTCCCAGGTGCATTAATATTGTGGTTGATTAATACATTTACTGTCGAAATGATTTTTCATTTGTCAGATACTACGCGTGATGATAAAATCAAACGAGGATCTGTCCACACTGAACGTAAATCGCCCTAGACGTAGCTGAGTCACTTAGTTGAAAGGATAAACGAAGGCAAGACCTCACCACTTCCAACAGGACCGTGTCTAGGAAAGCGCTGCTGTGTTCAAACCAACCTTCGGATTCGAGACATATTAGCCTATTTACTGTATCGTGGCACGCCCCAGAGTGCCTATCTATATCTCAAAACTTTTTTTTTACAGAAGTTCATAGACAAATAGCAACGAAGACAGGCTTCGGACAAATGGAAACGAATTACATTGTATATGAACAACCAGCGAGTCACAGCACACCATGGTGAAGGTTTTCAGACTCGCAAGCTGATTCTGACCTGTGGAACAGAAGTGTAATGTATGAAAGGGCCACACTTTCGTTGCTGTCCAAGGAATTAGAAGTTTCTAAAACTTCTCCAGTTAGAAAGGCTTACTTGCATCTCAAATAATTGCTAATGTCTTTATCGCTTTAATGTTTTAGTATTAGGCAAGCTACACTGCTGGCCATTAAAATTACTACACCAAGAAGAAACGCAGATGATAAACGGATATTCATTGGACAAATATATTATACTAGAACTGACCTGTGATTACATTTTCACGCAATTTGGGTTAATAGATCCTGAGAAATCAGTACCCAGAACAACCACCTCTGGCAGTAATAACGGCATTGATACGCCTGGGCATTAGGTCAGAGCCTGGCTGGTGTGTACAGGTACAGCTGCCCATGCAGCTTCAACACGATACCACAGTTCAGCAAGAGTAGTGACTGGCGTATTGTGACGAGCCAGTTGCTCGGCCACCATTGACCAGACGTTTTCAATTGGTGAAAGATCTGGAGAATGTGCTGACCAGGACAGCAGTCGAACATTTTCTGTATCCAGGAAGGCCCGTACAGGACCTGCAACATGCGGTCGTGCATTATCCTGCTGAAATGTAGGGTTTCGCAGGGATCTAATGAAGGGTAGAGACACGGCTCGTAACACATCTGAAATGAAATGTAACGTCCACTGTTCAAAGTGCCGTCAATGCGAACAAGAGGTGACACAAACCACTGGCACCCCATACCATCACGCCGGGTGATACGCCAGTATGGCGATGACAAATACACACTTCCAAAGTGCGTTCACCACGATGTCGCCAAACACGGATGCGACCATCATGATGCTGTAAACAGAACCTGGATTCATCCGAAAAAATGACGTTTTGCCATTCGTGCACCCAGGTTCGTCGTTGAGTACACCATCGCAGGCGCTCCTGTCTGTGATGCTCCCTCAAGTGTAATCGCAACCAAGGTCTCCGAGCTGATAGTCCATGCTGCTCCAACTGTCGTCGAACTGTTCGTGCAGATGGTTGTTGTCTTGCAAACGTCCCCATCTGTTGACTCAGGGATCGAGACGTGGCTGTACGATCCGTTACAGCCATGCGGATAAAATATGTCATCTCGACTGCTAGTGATACGAGGCCGTTGGGATCCTGCACGGCGTTCCGTATTACCCACCTGAACCCACCGATTCCATATTCTGCTAACAGTCATTGGATCTCGACCAACGCGAGCATCAATGCCGCGATACGATAAACCGCAATTGCGATAGGCTACAATCCGACCTTTATCAAAGTCTGAAACGTGATGGTACGCATTTCTCCCCCTTACACGAGGCATCACAACAACTTTTCGCCAGGCAACACCGGTCGACTGCTGTTTGTGTATGAGAAATCGGTTGGAAACTTTTTCATGTCAGCACGTTGTAAGTGTCGCCAGCGGCTCCAACCTCGTGTGAATGCTCTGAAAAGCTAATCATTTAAATACCACAGCATCTTCTTCCTGTAGGTTGAATTTCGCGTCTGTAGCACGTCATCTTCGTGGTGTGGTAATTTTAATGGCCAGTAATGTAGATGTGAACTTGATAACATCAGAAGGCATCAACGGTTCGATGCTAGACCCACGCCATGATGGTAACACTTTCTTATTTAATTGAGGCGACTTCTAGCGCTGAGAGTCACGTGTGAAAGAGAGAAACCCAGATTTGCACCGTGATTCTAATTACTCGATGAACTATGGGTTCCCCTGCAACAAACCGGTTTAAAAGGCTCCCAGGTGGGGAAAGCCTTCGGTATTCCGAATACATATAGGATCGTAACTAGCACAGGATACTGACGTTCAAACAATCCTCTTCCTATATAGACGGAACAAGACAGTCTCACTTCAAAGCTTTGCCACTTTAAAAAGTTACGTAATTCGTAGTGCTTTTGAGGAAAGTATGCTTTGTCAAAAAGGAAATTCTACTGAGATCATATAAAGACACAGCTGCGGGTGCCCGCATGGCTGTGGCGGCACACAAAAAACCTTTCTTCCAAGCTGCCGCAGGCAGTTTTCATAAAGTTAACCCCTTTGCTTTATTTTACTTTGTACGTATCAGCAACTACGTAACGTCTACAGAAACCGGCTCTGGCGACTTGCTAGTGGAGTGCAATTTTGCATGAACTGGCGCCATTCTATGAGGCACGTTATGCCGCACAGCGTGCGTTGGATTTTAAGCAGCCTCCAATCAGTGCTGGCTGGGTTAGCTGCCTAAGTACCCGCACGCACTATCCTTAGTCTGGAGGTAACGGTTCGAATCCTGGTATTGGAAGAAATATTTGTCGCCAGTGTCCGGTCCAAGATGTGTGGGGGCGGGGTATACAATACAACCGCTGGCAGTCAGGTTGTGCGCCGGCGTCGTACGATTAATTCCAGAACTCTGCACAGTGGCTCAAGCGTGAGAGGCATTGTTTATGATCAATCGTTCGTTCATACGCTGTACAGGTATAACGACGTAAAGTTCGCCAGTCTCTCTGATAACAGTAGAGAGTTGGATACTGTTTCTTCCATCGAACAGCACGCTCTACAGTCTGTCATCGTCATTCACAGCACGAATAAAACTCTATCCACACACCCATCAGCCATGCAACGTTATAACTAACTCTTCTTAACAGGCCGATTAAAGACGATGGAAAATTGCCTTCACTAGGATTTGCCAAGACTGTCAACGTTGGTTACGGACATTGTACCCAACAGCGGTAGTTAGGGGAGGTTTACTATCTTTTGGTTCAAAAAATCGATTTTTTTTAAATTGCATTTTTGGATCCATAAAAGTGTTCAGTATCCACCCCTGAAACGGTTTTTCCGAATACGGAACGGAAATGTTTATTCACAGTTGAACAAAAACTGCACCTGCTTGAAATCGGCCTTTTTTCACGCACCAGTTTTTTCTTTCGGAGGACGAGTTATTGTACCGGTGCTTGGGAGGAAACACACAAAATTCAAATGAAAGTTTGAACGCGTGTGTTTGGAAGTTAGCCCCCAAGCAATTGCATTCTGGTGCGACGACTGTGGAGATAGCGACTTTCCTGGCAGTGAGCAGCTTCACTGAAGGGTATTCAGCAATTCTGAAGACCATGACAACAATGGACGTCACCCTGGGACTATTCGACGCAGTTCGCTAAGCATTCGGACGACCACCGGATTCAAACGGCCGAAAACCGCTTGTCACCGGCCATACGAGCGGCTCTGGAGCAGGGCAGGATGGCCCAGACCAAGCAGAACGCCTTCTGAGGAAGAGGAAGGACTAGTTTATGGACCCGAAATAGCATATTGAACGTAAGTTGCATAATATTGAACTTATATGTACTGAAAACTTCAAACGCGTTTCTCTCGAAATGACTTTTTTTATCACGCGGTATGGTAACTTCAAATCTACTGAACAGATTGGCATGATTCTTCGCTTCCGACGAAGCTAACTAAATTGTCTAGGAGCTGCACCACTTTTATTCCGATCCATCAACTGTAAATAATTTTACTTGGCCGACGAAGTCGAAAAATCGAAGAAAAAAACTCTATTCTTTAAATGGCCGCCATTTTGTTTCCTATGGTCCAAATAACTTAAGCGAGGTACAACTTCTAAAGAATCTTATATACTTCGCTAACGTCAACTCAATTTTGATTTCAGACGAGCCGGCTGACCTGTGACATAACGCGCGTGGAGGTCTACGTCGAAATTTTGTTTCGTTCCGACGGCACTTCCGCCTTTGCTCTTCGACATTTCCGGTCGAAAAAATTCCAGTTTGTAGACGAAATATCAATAAACATTTTGACCAAATTTGACATAGATATCTTAAACACATCCCGAGAAAAGAATTCTCAAAGAACATGCTTTTTTTGGGTCAAAGATAGTAAACCTCCCCTTAAGAATGAAACTGGCGTTCTAGGCTACGCTGAGTAGGTATTTACGATATTATACGTAATAGTCAGCAGAGACGAAGCAAAAGGATGGGAACAAATGGTCGCTGGCGGGTATAACACAATTAAGGGACGTTCAAATGGCTCTGAGCACTATGGGACTCAACTGCTGTGGTCATAAGTCCCCTAGAACTGAGAACTACTTAAACCTAACTAACCTAAGGACATCACACACATCCATGCCCGAGGCAGGATTCGAACCTGCGACCGGAGCAGTCGCACGGTTCCGGACTGCGCGCCTAGAACCGCGAGACCACCGCGGCCGGCAATTAAGGGACGTCATTGTTTATACAACAGCTGCTGCGGTTTTTTAATTTTTGACCAAGTAGTTCAGGTATACAGGGTGAGTCACTAATTATTGCCACCTAGAATAACTCCGGAAGTATGATAGGGGCTCAAAAGTTTCTGGGACAAAAGTTGCATGAGAGAACGGGGGCCATAATGTGACGTTGGTTTTTGTTGCTAGGTGGGGTCGCTTCAGATATAAGAAGGTCAACTTCGGTTTTTAAATGGGATGCTATAGTTCGGAACCTCCTTTCTGACAGAGTTCCAAAAGAAATCCGTCGGAATTAGATTACTCAATAAATAGTACAGTTCTCAAGGCTGTCAATTCAACTAAGTACCTGGGTGTTAAAATTACGAACAACTTCAGTTGGAAAGACCACATAGATAATATTGTGGGGAAGGCGAGCCAAAGGTTGCGTTTCATTGGCAGGTCACTTGGAAGATGCAACAAGTACACTAAAGAGACAGCTTACACTAAACTCGTTCGTCCTCTGTTATAATATTGCTGCGCGGTGTGAAATCCTTACCAGGTGGGATTGACGGAGGACATAGAAAGGGTGCAAAAAAGGGCAGCTCGTTTTGTATTATCACGTGATAGGGGAGAGAGTGTGACAGATATGATACGCGAGTTGGGATGGAAGTCATTAAAGCAAAGACGTTTTTCGTCGCGGCGAGATCTATTTACGAAATTTCAGTCACCAACTTTCTCTTCCGAATGCGAAAACATTTTGTTGAGCCCAACGTACATAGGTAGGAATGATCATCAAAATAAAATAAGAGAAATCAGAGCTCGAACAGAAAGGTTTAGGTGTTCGTTTTTCCCGCGCGCTATTCGGGAGTTGAATTGTAGAGAGATAGTATGATTGTGGTTCGATGAACCATCTGCCAAGCGCTTAAATGTGAATTGCAGAGTAATCATGTAGATGTAGACATATGTTTGTACTTCGCAGCATGATCCACAGATCCAAGGTAAAATTTCGGTTAACCACGCGAACTCACGTACGTTCTCAGCGACTTGGAACGCAGACGTGAGGACGTGTTGCGGAACGCTAGCCGCGCGCTCGGCAGCCAGTGTCCAGAGTACACGGGAGCGCAGCGCAGCGCAGCGCGGCACGCGACGCCGTAGGATTCGCCGCCAGAAGCGAGCACGAGAGCAAGCGGTGGCGTGTTGCCTGAGGCGGCGCGTCACCGCGCGGGCCTTCTGCGGGGTCCTTGGCGAAGTTGCGCAACGGCCCGCGCGGCGCGGCCCGGCCCGGCTAATGAGCTGATCGTCCGCCTACCTTCCGGGAGGCTCTCCCCGGTTGGGAAAGCGGCCGCCGTTACCTGCTGACTGCCCGGTGGGCTGTCTGCCATCGCACTCAAATACCTGTGCATGCCCCACCTATTATTGTCACGTGCAAGACGCAGGCCGCGCCATTGAAATTGTAACATCGTTAAGGACAGCGCATAATAAAAGGGTACTCATTGTATGTTTAATAAGTCACGGCTGCAAAATACTAACGCGAATTCTTTACAGACGAATGGAACAACTGGTAGAAGCCGACCTCGGGGAAGATCAGTTTGGATTCCGTAGAAATATTGGAACACGTGAGGCAATACTAACCCTACGACTTATCTTAGAAGCTAGATTAAGGAAAGGCGGGTGGCCGAGCGGTTCTAGGCCCTACAGTCTGGAGCCGAGCGACCGCTACGGTCGCAGGTTCGAATCCTGCCTCGGGCATGGATGTGTGTGATGTCCTTAGGTTAGTTAGGTTTAATTAGTTCTAATTTCTAGGCGACCGATGACCTCAGAAGTTAAGTCGCATAGTGCTCAGAGCCATTTGAACCATTTTTTTGATCACCAATTTAGTATTAGAGGGCAGCGTGGAGGGTAAAAATCGTAGAGGGACACCAAGAGATGAATACACTAAGCAGATTCAGAAGGATGTAGACTGCAGTAGGTACTGGGAGATGAAGAAGCTTGCACAGGATAGAGTAGCATGGAGAGCTGCATCAAACCAGTCTCAGGACTGAAGACAACAACTACTACTACTACTACTACTTACTACTACTACTACTACTACTACTAACTACTACTCATTTTATGTCTACAGTATAGTAGGAAGAGGACACGACCAAATTTGGACGATTTAGAGGTGTACAGGATGCGAAATTTTGTCATCACTGGCAGCGGCTCTAAAGGCCTACATACACAAGTGGATCAGTCCGCCGACGCGTCGGCACGACAGTGTCCAGCCCTAACAGTTCGCCTGTGTGTGGGCCATGTTCTCGCAGTCGGGTCCATAGTCCGCGTTCGTAGGTTCGATCGGCGGACCTCTGCCTTCTAGTCCCTGCTGAATTGGCCTGGGCTGGAGGAAGTGTGTAATATTTAAAATTTGTCCCTGTACTGTAGTATAGCTACAGTATACCCATTCTTTCGATATGTGTACAAATGGTCGCTAGGCCAAGGGTTATCCAGAACACTTCACCTTCATCCCTTTGATCAACAGAACCCGATACGTGACTTCTGAAAAGTAACATTTTCGCGTGAGGGTATCGTGCACCGAAATGAAAAATCTGAGACAGTAAGGACGTAGCCGAGCGGTTTCAGGCGCTGCAGTCATGGACTGTGCGGCTGGTCCCGGCGGAGGTTTGAGTCCTCCCTCGGGCATGGGTCTCTGTGTGTTTGTCCTTAGGATAATTTAGTTTAAGTAGTGTGTAAGCTTACGAACTGATGACCTTAGCAGTTAAGCCCCATAAGATTTCACACACACTTGATAAAGTAAGGATGTAACCGACCGTAACACATTCGTACTCATCTAACTCGCGGCTTGACAAATAGCACAAAAAACAACTAACTTTAACATACCTTAAAACAGATTCCTTTAAATACTATAAAAAATGTCATTACCGTTATAAACTTGTATGGTTGTTTATAAATGTTAGTCGCCCGTTGCCGTTACAGTTGCGACAGGCACTCCACTAATAGCGCTTAGAAACGGTTTTTTCTTCCCTACAATTACAGCGTTTAATCACGAGAGAAATATTTGTGATAAGATAAAGATTGTAGTCATAAACAAATTATCGTTAGCCTCATTCTGCAGAGATACATTTCTGGAGTGTGCGTTCACCTTCAATGGAGTGGTTTTCCTTCGGCGCACTAACTGGTCTTCTGGACTGAAAATAAACCTTGTTGCACGTTTGCTATAGTCTGCAGCGGTCTTTCTTGAAGTTTCTTTGTCACAAATAGCTGTACTGATTAGTACGTGTAAAGACGATTTACATAGTTCACACTGTGAGATAAGAACATAGTCCACACTGTGAGATAAGAAAGCCGCCTTCACCTAGAAGTATTCCCGCGCTGTTCCATTGAAAGACAAATTTTTAGCGTCTGGTTCGTCCGCCTCAAATTGTGATCTAGTTTGCTTATTACACACCGTATTTTCACCCCCTTGCAATGCGCATTTTGATTTCTATAACAGAACTGTATCTTTCCAAGAGCACAACTCGCTCCAAAAAATGCAATGACATAAACAAAATATATATACCTTAAGTGCAGATTTTACTCCTATTCTTTAATCTTCACATATGTTTGTCACGTACTCTCAGGGTACTCCAAGCCATTCCTTTCTTCGCGCTAGACGTTCCATTGACCCAGGCCTGGCTTCCCTAGAATTAAACAGCTGCTCATCTAAGTTTTCGTCTTGGTAGGTTAGCTAAGGTTTTCCGGTCACGGATTAACTCGCATTGTCCCCTCTCTGTTCGCGCAGCCATGTAATGAAGAGAGAGGCAGCTGTCTGGACTCACGGATCTTAGAGTTCGATCCAGACGCTTGTGCCGATTTCTGCCTTGTAGTAAACAAAGCCGGAGCAGACGACACGTTACAAACACCGTTACGGAGCACTGCCGAAGCTAATGGATACTTGAGCGCTGCGGAATGGTCTTTCCAGTAAGAGCAGATTTTCCCCTCCTCCATTATTTCCTCTTCGTAGAACAGGCTGGTCGCATTTCCTTCTGATACATGAGTGGATCTCTGAGGCAAAAAATAAAAAAATTAAAAATTTGTGCTCTGTTTCAGAGAGTGCAAGATCTTTCTCGAGTTTTCTCGGTAGTATCACACGATGAAGTAAAAGTAGAGCAGTTAGACAGTTCTGTAATATTCGTTCTCATAAATTAATGCCACTGCTTTTGCGGCCGCAGAATGTGAGTTCATAGGCTGTGGCGTACTAGAGTAACTGGCACTCCTGCCCAAAATTCGGCTTTGCGCCCACCCCCCCCCCCCCCCCTCCCTTCCGATCTCTCTCAATTTTAAATCCTTGCCGGTGCTTAGACAATATTTTCGTTTATTGAGTTGAACAAAACTTCTCAGATCAGTAAAAGATTTAATTATACTTCATTAACATTTTTCTTTGGATTCAGTTCAGAACATGGGGCAACACGCAGTCCAAAGTCCCTTTGCTAGCAACAATAACGCGATTTCGTTTTGATTGTTTAACTACTAATCAATGCAATTTGGCAAAAAAATTCTTTTTCATATCTCAGCCCCCTTCCCATTTTTGTGCCCTCCAAACGTTTCCGTTCTTCTTCTTCTTCTTCTTCTTCTTCTCCTCCTCCTCCTCCTGCTCCTCCTCCTATTTTCTTTTACCCCGCATTTTTTCCGCCCGGCACAGAACTTCGCCACGAAGGAGATCGTGCTTAGGCGCATGCCTGCCATATCCTTGTTACTAGCGTTGACATGCATTCCGTATTTGACATTCTTCTGCTAATTTATCTTACTCGTGTAACTCATTTGTAGAAATTACGTCAATGTTAGGCTTATATGCCGCTGATCAGTATACTGAAGTTATAATTTGTCTTATGACCCGTTTTTCGGAATAACTGTATGATACATCACATTAGGGTACTTATTTTTCAGCCGGCCGCGGTGGTCTAGCGGTTCTAGACGCTTCAGTCCGGAACCGCGCGACTGCTACGGTCGCAGATTCGAATCCTGCCTCGGGCATGGATGTGTATGATGTCCTTAGGTTAGTTAGGTTTAAGTAGTTCTAAGTTCTAGGGGACTGATGACCGCAGATGTTAAGTCCCATAGTGCTGAGAGCCATTTGAACCATTTTTGAACTTATTTTTCAGAAAACAATGCTTTTAAGTTTGAATTTTTCCTTATGTAAACTTCAGCGTAAATCAATCCTCAAAGTAAGATTGAATAAGACAGCCTACAGAGTATATTACTTAACAATCGTTTTGAAGTTCGAAAAGTTGCGACAACAATAAACGACGCTTTATTTAAACGATCCATTGCCGACTGCCGCTCCGGATCAGTGGCAGTTACTCGGTGACAAAGTTAATCCTCAACGGCCGGCTCCCTATATTAGTTGTTCAGAGAGCAAATTTGATGAACATCGAAGCAATGAAGTCTAATTCAATGGCTGTTCGTTTATCAGGGAAGCTGAGAAAAATATCCATGGCTAGTAAACATCACTAAATTCGAGCAACGCAAAATACGTCCGTTGTAACAAGGTTTCGGGATTTTTTTAAATTGTTAAGAATGATAAGAAACTTGCCTAAACAGAAACTAATAGGTAACAACGATTTGTAAAATATTACCCTCATGATAGAATGATAAATGTTAATGTTCAACGTTTAATATTTTCTATGTTTTGTAAAAGTTGAAAGAAGCTCTGTAGTATTCACATTCGAATTTACTAACACAATATTTTACACTAAACAGTTTAACGTAAGTTTTCTCGTCATTACCTTCTGCACGTACTCTCCTGATCAGCGTAAAAATTTGGTCTTATCTTTGATCTCCCGTACTGGGGCGTTGCAGAAGTTGGCAACCCTATCAGTTGCGCAACTATTTATAGGCCGAACGTTGTTACGTACTTAGTTTTCTCAAAAACCTGTTATATCCCACTACCTTAGCATCCTCTGCTTCGCTCGCGTAGACTGTATGGTCTTCACAATTTTTTTAATTTTTTCTATAATCGAATTTTTATGTTTTTTCTCAAATAGCAACACCTTCTACAATTTCCATGCTAATTAAGGTCATAGAAGCATGTTTTTTTTTTTTTTTTTTTTTTTTTTTGCCGAATGTGCCTCCGACCAAAAAGCCAGTCTGTTAGAGTTTAAGGGTTTTTGTTAATCATACCTTTTGCGTTGTTCTTGCTATATTTCCGTAGAATCTTTCATCCACTAAACACTTACTTATGTCTGCCTAACCAGAATTTGAAATACGAATTTTCATACATTTAGCTTTAAAATTTTTTAATACAACGAAATATTTTCTTAAATATTTTCAGCCCCTCAGAGGTTGAATTTCCAAAAACACTTAAAGACTTGTTTTTTACTTATAATCGAGAAGTCAAATACCAATTTGCATAGATGTTCATTTAAAAATACTGTAGCAGTTGTATAATATGATGTATTTTCAAAAATCTTTCACCAAGTATTTTATACCATTAGTGGTTGAATTTACAAAAATGGTGAAACATTTTTTTTTTATTTCTGACAGAGAAACCAAATAACTTTTCGTAGTTCTAGTTTCAAGATCGCATTATGAGCTGCTTTGTGTGCCTTGTGTTACTGCCGTAAACTAAAAGAAAGAAACAAAGAAAAAGTGCGAGGTTCCTCCCAGAACATAATAAAAATCAGTATATACAAGCTGTCTAGCCTCCAGCATATAAATGGGACCGCTATAGTTACTCGCTATGTTGGCTTTTGTGCAATGGGAACGATGACCGCGTTGCCGGGATCCGGTTGAGTGGACCGGTTACGGCGGCCCATATTTACTACAAGCGCAACAGCTGGCCTGGGAAGTGCGAGAGCCAAGGTCGGCGCGAGAATAGAACGATGCTGCCTCGCACAGCCTGCACTACACGAAAGGCGCTCTGGCTGAGGGAATTCCTCGATATGCAAAGTGCGTCCGACTGATCGGCCTAGCTGCATACTGTACAGCCCGGCTAAGACAAGTGGCAGACAGCGCGTATTGCAACTACACGAGCTACAGTATGCTCAGACAGTCTTACAGAAGAGCACAGAGACTCTTAACTTTATCAATGCACACAAACGATGTATATCATCAGCAGCACCTATGAATGTTCGCTGACTATATTGCTGTCTTCAGGAAAGTACTGTCGTTGGACGATCTTTGAGAAATGCATGCGGATCTGAGAAAAATTTTCCACTTGGTGTAAGGAATGATAGTTCTCTTTAAATGTGTGTAAGTACAATACACTGCATATAAACGCAAACAGGTTCATCGAACAGATGCATTGTAGTGTTTGGCAGCTGGATGTGAACAGCGCGTAGCGTTGCGCAGTTGGAGGTGAGCCGCCAGCAGTGGTGTATGTGGGGAGAGAGATGGCGGAGTTTTGAAATTTGTAAGACTGGATGTCATGAACTGCTATATGTATTATGACATTTGATGACTATTAAGGTAAATACATTGTTTCTTCTCTATTAAAATATTTCATTTGCTAACTATACCTATCAGTAGTTAGTGCCTTCCGTAGTTTGATCTTTTATTTAGCTGGCAGTAGTGGCGCTCGCTGTATTGCAGTAGTTCGAGTAACGAAGATTTTTGTGAGGTAAGTAATTTGTGGAAGTTATAGGTTAATGTTAGTCAGGGTCATTCTTTTGTAGGGATTATTGAAAGTCAGATTGCGTTGCGCTAAAAATATTGTGTGTCAGTTTAAGGACAGTCATGTATAATTATTCTAAGGGGACGTTTCAACCTCAGCAGTTTGTTCCCATAAGGCCTTACCACAAGTTTCCAACTTTTTTTCTCTTTGGCTATTTGAAGCAAGTACAGGTGGTACATAGAAGTAGTCCGATTGCAATGAGAGGATGGCGTGAGAATGGAATAACAAGATTCCCGATGTGGAGAAATACCACACCAGATGCGATAAAAGACAATCTTTAACCCAATTAGTGTGCTATTTCTTCACGTCGGCATCCTTCAAAAAGTTGCTGAAAAAGATGACCCTAATCTAAATGACAAGATTGGTTTTTGTGGTGGGCGGAGGCGTGTGAGGCGATACGCTGACGTAATAGATGCTCTGCGCTACCAACGGAAATTGCAATGTTTAACTTCAACATTCAGTTTTGACGCTACAATTGTAAGGCCGCTGGCGTTCGCAGAAATGAAAAGACAGGGCGAAACCGAATAAAGGACCCATCGGACACTTTTTATTGTGCCACTTACATACAGTTACCATTATTAGGAAAGTGGTTATCGCCAAGCGTGAATGTGCATCGTTTAGCTTTCAGTTCTTGCTCAAAGGAAGATAAGCATGCAGCTAGCTTGTTGATGTACAGAATATCTAATAGTAAATCAATACTGAACCATACAGCTTTAAAACCCGCAGTATATTTTACAACCGGCAGCCGATATTTTGTTGGTTGGTACGTCGATAGTGTGTCCCTAGATATTTCAACGTATGGATGTATACCTTTTTCGGTATATCGAGGGCAGATAATTTTTTTTAAATACAGATATACTGTGCTCCTGATACTTTTAAAAATATCAACAGTCCTACTTCGGAACATCACAGGCACTGCAATTCCGTGTTGTATAATTTTCCATCACATGTTACGCTCGGTGACCTGAAATCTGTAAGAGTAACATGGATTCTGTAACTAGCGATAGTATGACACTGGGCCCGCGAGAACCAGAAAGCGTTTGGTAAGGCGATTTCGTCGTATGTGGACATCACTTCCCGACCAGATATCCAATGAAACTGTCACCGGCCTTCCCTACGATTAGTTGTAAGTGGTAGCCCCACTTCAAATCGCTCCTTACGCACACACTCAGATAATGGACGTGACTACTTCCAGTGATTGTTCTGCAACCATGCAGTCATACGATGTCTGATCTTTTCCCCTATCTGTGCACAATAGGCTATTGTATATTTTTAGCGTTAACTACCAATCCTCGCACCAAGCGCCGATGTGGATTTCGCTACAATTTTCTAGCGTTGCGAATTTCCTGTCTCAAAAATGGTTCAATTGGCTCTAAGCACTATGGGACTCAAAATCTGAGGTCATCAGCCCCTAGACTTGTTGTTGCTGTGGTGGTGGTGTGGTGGTGGTGGTGGTGGTGGTGGTGGGTGGTGGTGGTGGTGGTGGTGGTGGTGGTCGGTCTCCCTCTACGATTTTTACCCTCCACACTGCCCTCCAATACCAAATTGGTGATCCGTTGATGCCTCAGAATATGCCATACCAACCTATCCCTTCTTCTAGCCAAGTTGTGCCACAAATTTCTCTTCTCTCCAATTCTCTAAAAATACCTCCTCGTTAGTTATGTGATCTACCCATCTAATCTTCAGCATTCTTCTGTAGCACCACATTTCGAAACCTTCTATTCTCTTTTGTCTAAACTATTTATCGTCCACGTTTCACTTCAATACATGGCTACACTCCATACAAATACTTTCAGAAACGACTTCCTGACACTTAAATCTATACTCGATGTTAACAAATTTCTCTTCAGAAACGCTTTCCTTGCCATTTCCAGTCTACATTTTATATTCTCTCTCCTTCGACCATCATCAGTTATTTTGCTCCAAGACTTAGAACTACTTAAGCCTAACTAACCTAAGGACAGCGCACACATCCGTGCCAGAGGCAGGATTCGAACCTGCGACCGTAGCAGCAGCGCGGTTCCGGGCTGAAGCGCCTATAACCGCTCGGTCACAGCGACCGGCTTTCCTATCTCCGATAGCAGCATCGGCGAAAGGTTCGTGAGGCTTCCGACGTTATCCATTTGATACTTTTTGTACATTTTGAACAGTTATGGTCCTAAACCCTTTTTGGGGTAGGCCCGAAGGTACTTCTACGTCAGAAGATTTCTCTCCTCACAAAGTTAGTCTGATATTCCTTGCTCCCGGTGCTTTCTTCTGGAAAAGGAGGAGCCAACAGCCACGAAGTGATTTTATTTCAGCAACATCCACTAGTTCAACCTAACCTCCGATGTACACTAATCGTTTCTAGTTCTCCCTGAAACTACATTAGTTATACATTTAATATATTCGCAATTTCGAATTAGGGCAACCATCAGCTGTAGAATGGAATGAAAGGGGAAATTTGTGCCGGAGCCGGGACTCGAACCCGGATATCCCGCTTATCGCGAGCGGTCGCCTTACCATTTGGCTATCCGTCCGTGACTCTTGGCGACATCCAAATTCCATATGTCGTCATGGAAGTTTGGGTCTGGCCGTGATTCGCGCACAGATAACCAAAATGGTAAGGCGACCGTACGCGATGAGCGGGGAATACGGGTTCGAGTCCCGGCTCCGGCACAAATTTTCATTGTCATTCCTTTCTACTGTTGTCCTTATTCGGAACTGCGACTACATTAAATGTATTTCATAACGGCTGTGCCGGGCGCCGTGGCCGAGCGGTTCTAGGCGCTTTAGTCCGGAACCGCGCGACTGCTACAGTCGCAGGTTCGAATCCTGCCTCGGGAATGGATGTGTGCGATGTCCTTAGGTTAGTTAGGTTTAAGTAGTTCTAGGTCTAGGGGACTGATGACCTCAGCAGTTAAGACCCATAGTGCTCAGAACCATTTGAACCATTTGATGCGCAGAAACGCCACTCCTGCCTTTGTCACAGTACCATTTCTAACCATATTACATAGCGTGTCGTCTGTTTTTCTCTAAAGTTATCTGACAGCTTGTCCTGCCCAGCTTCATTTCATTTTCATTACTCTCGTAATTGGTTCGTCCACTCCAGTAAGTCCCATCGTCAGTTTTTTATCTTCCAGTAATCCCCTACGTGCATTTCTCCACTGCTTTTTGAGAAAATCCAGTCTTTAGAGGAAATCCATATCCCGCCATCGTAAATCAGAACTGGCGACACCTCCTGATGTAAACTTTCATCGTCGAACAAACCGGAAACCCAGCTTCAAAATTCACGTTAAGTTTCCCACAAGCACTTTGCGCAGTGCCACTTTGCTGTTTTCTTCTACTGTTGCCCGTCCAGTCGTTACCTTCAATAGGCGTAAACACAAAAATCCACCACTTGGCTGTTTTAACTTTATTCTTAATCTTGACTTTACATTTTTCAGTGCGCTGGCAATATCTTACCGTAGCCTTACTAAGAACGATTTTCAACCTTGTTTTTGAAATTCCTCTTAAGTCTTACACTGTCTGCTGTGTATATTCTTTACAAAGTGACTAGGACCACAGTTTCATGCAAAAAGAAAGATACTGTCAAATAAGCACTTTTTTAAAACTTTTGTCCGGCTTCGGCGAAGTATAGATTATAGTATAGGAGACAAGACGTTACTATTCTCAGATATTTCGTCCAAATGAGCGTGTAAACCGAATGATGTATGCCTGCCACTCTCGCCAACGATACCATGGGCGTTCTCGGCAGACTGATAGTACAACAGCCATCCGGCGTACCTTCTTTGCAAAGCACATGATGCGTTGCAATATTTATCTTGTTAGCCAAGTTTCACAGTAAACGTTAAACCTCCACAGCACGAGAGTAAATCCCCTACGAATTTCTATACGTAACGTGCCCATCGCCACAGGAAAACCGCTGCGTACACTTTCTGGAGAACAGTCTTCGGACTTCACTCTGAAAGTGATCGTTGTGGCGTCGTGTAATGATACACAAGTGCAATCACAGTGCATGAACACCAGAGGTTCTGTCACGATTAGACAACATGGAGCCTAACTTAGCGTAAATGTAAGGCGAATCCTTACGCGATAGGAGTACAGGTATTCTGTCGGCAAGATTTTCGCATGAGATACATATACCCACAGCAAATTCTGAAGATTTCACTGTCAAGGGGCAATGCTAGGAAGGCACTAATCCAATTATCGTTGCTCTAAGTCGAATAAATCAAGTAAGAAGGATCGCCTAATTCTAATCAACAGTCAGACATTGCCTACTGCAGAAGGAGAATGCCTCGAATGGTGGAAGCAGTGCCTTCTTTGGTCTATGAAGCAGTACGAGGAAGTTTTAGCAGGTGGTGATGTGTCATGATGCAAGCTATGGCACTTACACGGGTAGCCACCAACCTACTCAGTCCATACTGTAGCGACAGAAATTCGGTGATTCAGGTGCGAAAGTCTGGGACTGTTTTAATGGCTTGGGCGGGGACTAATACTTATCTCTATCAGCACTGTAAACCTGTTTAGAAAGCAAAAACCACAGAATTGTGGCTCCAACGAAATCAGTTGGGATTTCTGGGCAAGTTCCTTGAATGATACACCTCAGAAACAGGTAACCGCCATACTTCTGGAAAAACGGGACGTTCATCTTCTGAAGGAAAACCATTCCATTGAAGGTAAACGCACGCTCCAGAAATGTATCTCTGCAGAATGAGGCTGACGATAATTTGTTTATGACTACAATGTTTAGAAATACCGTCTATGCAGTTCCGACAAATGTACTAATATTACATGCTTTATAAGCACCACTTCTCTGTCAAGTGAGAATTTGCTAGGTATTTATGTTAATGTAATAAGAAACATATTTGTACATTTTGTGATATGAAACCAGTATTCATGATAAATCTTGTGTCCAATACTTTCCTAAAATTTCCTGTGGAGAAAGAGAAGTAAGTCCAATGCATGGCTAAACTTTATCCATCCGTACAATAACTGTAATGAATTGATATAATAAAACTTAGTTGCCCATTTAAACACTTGCGAAGAGCACATAAACCTTCAAAACTATTTAAATCGTGTAGTTAAGGTGAATAAAGACAAAACTGAGTCCATAGAGTTAGGAAGAAGACAAGAGCAACAAGAGTTTCTTGAGACAGCTGGTATGAGGTTCAAGAGAGTTCACCAGTTCAAATACTTTGGATCTTGGTTTAGCAGCAACAGCGGCATAGAACTCGAAATCGAGGAAAGAATATCAGAGGAAATGAAATACATGTAATACTCAGGGAGACGCTAAGCTCAAAATAAATATCAGCGAATGCTAAGGTGAGAATCTATAACATAGTGATATGCCCAGCAGTCATCCACGGTTCAGAAGCCTGGAGCATGATAAAACGCTAAAACGACGAACTACTGATATTTGGAAAAAGACTAATGAGGAAGATATGGGGACCAATTTTAAATAAAGAAGAATGGAGAAAGAGGAGGAGTAAGGAAATCTACCTCTCAACGCATCAACCAACAATACTACAGAAGCTGAAGATAAAAAGAAACCAGTGGGCAGGCCATGGAGCCCGTATGCCAAAAGAAAGAAGAGCGAAGAAAGAATTTGAGGGGAAACCAAATACCAAATACCCCTTAGGAGACAAAGGCAGTGGTTGACGGACGACCCGGCGAAGGATCTAGCACTCCTGGACTTGAAGACACCTCGAAGAACCTAGCATAAAACAGAAAGGAATGGGGCAGTATGTGAAAGCAGCACGTGGTGGATATGTATGAAGGTTAATTAATTAAAGTGGTTTACCTTTCCAATACTTCTTTGAAAATTGACTTTAGTGGAATTGGCCCCCTTTAATTCTGAACCCTGTAAATCTTATTCAGGAAGAGAGTGAGCGCTGGTCCCGAAGAATAAACATATGACGCGAAGATAATAAACAATCAATCATTTCAGCTGAAAGTAAAACTGTCAAGAACAACGAAAACATGTGAGTGACTACGTCCTATGGAGATGGTGAATGCGTATTTCTTCACTCTCCAAGCTACGAATACAAAAGCGGGTGGATAGTCACGATGTTAATGTAAATGTAGACATTTTGCCTTGCTTCGCGGATAAAGACTATGACACACCTGCGTGAAACTCTCCCTTCTTAACAGCTTGAGCTTTAAGATTTTTTTTAACGATGAACGAACGGAGCTCGACATTCTGTACGCCTTACATAAAAAATGCGGGCGACTTACGTAAGAGAGTATCTGTTACTAACATTGGCAGTTATTAGCGTATGTAATTTCGTTGTCATTAGTATTTAGGTAGCAGCTGTAGTGTAACGACGTAAGTTTTGTATAAATGATTTTCTTTTGACATATGACCATGTGCAGACTTCGTCACCTACGTCAGTTACAACACACTTCAAAACTATTTAAATTCTTTTTAAATTGTCTCTGAATGGTTCTTGAACGAAACTGTAAAACATCATCATTTGAGTCGTATGCGCAGAATTACGTCACTCAGTCCAATTGGTTTGCGCAAACTTTTTCCAATTTAGATGTCGTTTTGTTTCTTCTCAGAAGTTATATTAATGCAAGTTATCTGATTTAACAAATATTAGAACCACACTGAATAAACTTTCAAGACTCAAACTCGCGATGAATATTGTCAAAAATTAATAATCATTTCAAATAAATCAGTCATCCTTCTTCCTTAATATAATTCTTCATAAATAAATTCTCGGAACACGTATTTAAACTTTTGTAGTATACACTACTTTATTATCTTCATACATATAGACGTGAACCTGAGCCTTGACAAGATAGGACTGAACATTTACAACATGATTAAACTTTCTATGACGTCATTGTTGTAACATTACAAATTCTTATTAATCAGTTTTTAGAAGCACGACGCAACAACTCTGTTTCAGGATCTTCTGTTGTTCTTTGGCTGTCGACCCGCGACGTATAGTGGCCAGCAATTTTCTCTCTGGTCCCGGCAGTGAAGATGCTGTCTCCGTTCGTTGCGCCGCCCTCTCCGTACATGAAACATAAAAAATAAATACAAAACTTTAGATGATTCACAACAATTACAAAGATTACAAAAATATATAAACAAAACACTAATTTAAACTTATATTCACCTGCAAACTGGGCTGACACTGGTGGATGGGTGACGCTTCAATTTCGCGTCCCACTACACAGCACAGTCTACTTTTTTTGCTCCTGTGGCGTTTAACAAGGCCACGAGTGACAGTAAGCAAGTTTTGAAAATGAATTACTAAAGTAACCTCGCTACTAATTATGTACTTTAGCTTTAACAGAAGGAAAAAAAAAGGATATCTCCACGGTAATTGCGATACATTTCTTGCCCCGTAGAAACTCTGTTACAAAACAGTCTTTTTTATGTTACAGGTATGTCAGAGCTATTGCTGCAACGTCACAGCTCTTGCGTGGTAAGTTCTCAACAGATCTGCTTGTACTCAACGATACCACAGTATGGATGTCGGTAGAAACTTAGAGTATAGAGGACAGCCAAGATCTGTCTGTTCAGCTTAAAGCGCTGGCCGCTGTGGACGATTGGTTCGAGGCGCTTCAGTTTGGAACCGCGCGACCGCTTCAATCGCAAGTTCGAAACCTGCCTCGGACATGGATGTGTGTGATGTCCTTAGGTTAGTTAGGTTTAAGTAGTTCTAAGTTATAGGGGACTGATGACCTCAGATGTTAAGTCCCATAGTGCTCAGTGGCATTTTAACCGTTTGAACAGCTTAAAGCGCTGCGTGCTTGCTAGCAAGAACGTGAGTGGCGCCAAACCAGAAACGAATCCGCGCGGCGTGTATACGGGCCAGCCTAAGTGCCGCTTACAGACGCTTTGCCACACTCGTTTAGGCAAATGCTGGGCTGGTCCCTGTTTTCTGCATCAGAGTACACGATACACAAACAGTTAAAATACGATAACTCACGGAATAAAGTTATACGTTGTATGGTCAAAGGCGCACGCAAATTGCTTCCCTTGGGTTACCTTGCCGACTTTGGTGGCAGGGAGGGCATTCGACCACCGTGTTCAGTAATAAAACTAATCAAATCATGAAAAAGCACATCCGTACTAGTCGGGATAAACGCTACGAGAAACAAAGAAGACAGAGAATAATGAAACCATAGTCTGAACAATATATTCAGTATTTAAATCGTACAGTAGACTTAGTTTTCCAAGTATTTTATAGTTCCTACATTGAAATCAGTAGCTGATCAGTATCTGACATTTTATGAAACAACAATTACGTAAGACAGGTACGACTTAATTTTTCCACTTTGATTGAAATAACCACGACTGGTAATTCAGATAAAACCATACCAGAATGAAAAATGCTGCTTGCGCAGCGCAAAAAGGCGAGTATGTTGTTTACAGAGTCGCTGTAGTATAAATGTAGTTTTGTGACGGAGATATCTTGCTTGAAAATGCCATCACCGTCGGGGAGGACATCAAGAATGGAGGAATGGGGCTGGTTCGCTAAAATTTTCACGTAGTCCACAGCTGCCACGGTGCCTTACATTGCTATCACAGGTCACACGGAAGCTCAGCTGAATGTTCCTTATACACTGAAGAGCCGAAGAAAAGGTACAGCTGCTCAAATCGTGCAGGGCCCCCGCGAGCACACAAAAGTGCCTCAACACAACGTCGCATGGACTCGACTAATGTCTGAAGTAGTGCTGGAGAAAACATAATGAATCCTAAAGGGCTGACCATAAATCCGTAAGAGTACGAAGGGTTGGAGATCACTTGTGAACTGCACGATGTAAGGCATCCCAGATATGCTCAATAATGTTCATGTCTGGGGAGTTTGGTGGCCAGCGGAAGTGTTTAAACTCAGTGTGTGCCCGGAGCCACTCTGTAGCAATTCTGGACGAGTGGGTGTCGCATTGTACTGCTGGAATTGCCAAAGTCCGGCGGAAGGCACAATGGACATTAATGGATGCAGGTGATCAGACAGGATGCTTACGTACTTGTCACCTGTCAGAGTCGTATCTAGACGTATCAGTGGTCCCATATCGCTCCAACTGCACACGCCCCACACCATTACAGACCTTCCATCAGCTTAAACAGTCCACTGCTGACAAGCAGGGACCATGGATTCATGAGATTGTCTCGATACCCGCACACGTTCATCCTCTCGAGACAATTCGAAAAGAAATTTGTCAGACCAGGCAATACGTTTAGAGTCATCAACAGTCCAATGTTGGTGTTGACGGGTCCAGGCGAGGTGTAAAGCTTTGTGTCGTGCAGTCATCAAGGGTTCGCAAGCTGGCGCTTGTTGATGGCTCAGCATCGAAATCTGCAGTAATTTGCGGAAAGTTTGCACTTCTGTCACGTTGAACGATTCTCTTCAGTCGTGGTTGGTACCGTTCTTGCAGGATCTTTTTCCGGCCGCAGCGAACCCCCTTTCTTGTACCGGTGAATCGGCAAGGTATAACTATTGTCAGGTATTGTGACGAGGTCTTGGGACCTCATATGCGGTTGTTGTGAGGTGCTGTGGACCTAGACTTCGTAGTGATGAACGATAATGCTCAATCTCATAGAGCACATGTGGCTGACGTTTTCGTGGGAACGGAAGATATTGCACGCATGGCATGACCTTCTCGTTCTCCCGATTTGAATCTCATAGTCAACGTCTGGGATGCACTAGGGGGATAGGATGCATCGCGCCAGGATGGTGTCTTACCGGATTCGTGATAATCGTGGCACACTCGTGAAATGATCGTACGGGAAAATCGTCACTTCATCGCTAGCGCGGAGATTCTGTGTTCCATCGTCTCGTGCACCGGCTATTAAACCACGTTCAAAGTCACTTACATCGTGACAACGTGCCATTGTAGCAGCAGTAATCGATCTGACGAAATAAATCTGGGATGAACAGCCTGGTATGAGTGTGCATAGGACACAATATTTCGGCAATCGACCACGTTGCCGTCAGGTGCGCTGATGTACTGACCAGCGGTAGGCCGGCGCCATGTGTATATAGGACAATCCCCCTCCCGCTCCTCCCACAGGTGCTTCCTATGAGTCGGTGCGGTCCGCGCCCCGAGCGCGGTCCAGGTACAGCGTCCGTTCTCCCGCCGTCTGGGCGCTGCGTCCTAGGTCTTCTCGTTCAGGAGGGTCTACCGGCACCGCTATCGTTATTCTTCCCTCCTCCCCCGAAGTCGGTACACTCTGGGAAGTATCCTTTTTCTTCTTAATCCGGGTGATCGCGGGTTCCCACGTGTTGCTAAGGATGTAACCGCTGTCACGATTTAGTTGTGGCTCCCTTACTGTGATCTCTATGGCTTCTTTGATTACACAGTCCCAGTATTTTGGAAGTCTGTGTCAGGACTTTGGTTTGGTCATAATGCATGCTGTGGAGTTCAGACAGGCAATGCTCAACGATTGCCGACTACTGGGCTGTTGCAGTCTAGTGTGCTGTTGATGTTCTCGGCATCGGTCCTCAATGGTACGAATGGTCTGCCCTATGTATACGCTATCGCATTGGCAAGGTATCTGATAAACCCCTGATTTACGTAGACCAAAGTTGTCTTGACTCTACCAAGAAGGCTCTTGGTTTTTCTTGGAGGACGGAAGATGGTTTTTACTTGGTGTTTCCGTAAAATGCGTCCAATTTTTCCGGATAAGGCCCCACAAAACGGAATAATAGGCAAGGCCGCCGCCTCCTGAGGTTCATCCTCAGTTTCCGCCGGTGCTGCAGGTGTGGGATATAGTCTTCCGAATTTGCCCTTCCTTGTAACCGTTCCTCCGAAACACGGTCTTCAGATGGTCCAATTCTTGTTGGAGACTGTACCTGTCTGAGATTGTGTGAGCTCTGTGTACTCGAGTTTTGAGCACGGCATTCTTTTGTGCCTGGTGGTGGCAGCTATCCGCATGTGGGTCAACTCGTCTTCTAATCAAAACATCTAGGAAAGCGAGCATCCCATCCGTTTCGATCTCCATGGTGAACTTAATATTCTCGTGTCTGGAGTTGAGATGTGTGCGAAAGTCTGCCAGTTTCTCTTCTATGTGGCCAGATAACGAAGGTATCATCCACATATCTAAAGAAACAGGTGGGTTTTAGATGTGCTGATTCAAGAGCTTCCTCCTCGAAATGTTCCATGTACCTATTTGCGACAACAGGTGATAGTGGACTCCCCATGGCTCCCTCCGGGAGGGGGATTGTCCTATATATACATGGCGCCGGCCCACCGCCGGTCAGTACATCAGCGCACCTGATGATGGCAACGTGGTCGATTGCCGAAATATTGTGTTCTATGCACACTCATACCAGGCTGTTCACCCGAGATCTATTTCGTCATAAAATACGCCTGGAGAAATTGAAGTAACCGATCTAACAACTGCGCCAGACATTTGTCAGCACGTATATAGCCGTTGCCGACCGCAGCGCCATATTCTACCTGTTTACATATTTCTGTATTTGAATACGCATGTCTACGCTAGTGTCTTTGGCGCTTCACTGTAGCGTAATACTGCCCACGGCGCCCTGCGTCTGTGGCGCGCTGCATGTTCCGAGCAGCCATTCGCCTGGATGATGGCGTAGCCGTCGACGACCATCGACCTGGTTTGACAAACTTCACTCATTCAATCAGTCCACCGGGCGCGAACCGCACAATAACCCTCAAAGAGTGGTTCGGTGTGGGGCGGCGGAAGGGTGAAGTGCACTGCGGTAGTCGTCGTGGGGTTGTGGACCATTGCGGCTGCGGCGGGGACGGACCCCTCTCCGTCGTTTCTAGCCCCCCTGTTACCATACAGTACAATACAATACAATACAATACCAATTACGCTGCCTCAGACCAAACGCACAGTTTCTAACAGTGACACCTGTCTTATGGTGTTGCACTTATTACTCTTAATGAGCAAATTTTGACAGCTTTTAAAATTTTGAAATTCTGCCAATAATTAGACTAAATATCGAGGAGCTAATTTTTGTTGCCCCTGGATGCGTTTAGAAGGCAACGTGAAACTTGAATTCAGTTATGGGATGGTCGCCTAGTAATACAGATATACATGCAGAAGTGCTACCTTAACTTGACTGTCTTGTGTAGGGCCTGTCTGTTGGTTTTTCACTGGTAATACGTGACATTGTTTGCTATCACCATCTGTGGTTTTAGATGGTTCCATCCTGAAACACACCTGTAAATCTTCATCCATACTTCCGCGAATCACATTACGGCATACGGTGCAGTTTAGACTACTTAGTGTACAAATTTCTTTTCCTCCGTGTGTTCTTCGCGAATTGTGTGCGGAAATAATGACTGTCAGTACGAGCTCGACCGTTTCAGGTTTTCTCGTTATGTCATTCCACGGGAGGATTGTGGGACGAACTAAAATGTTGCCGGTCTCTTCTTGAAACTTGCCCTCCCAGAACTTTAATAGTGCACCATTCTCTGAGGCAGAACACCTCTCTCATAAGTGTCTGCACTGGAGTTTGATAAGTATCTCTGTCGAGCTATGGTTCTTCCTAATGGGAGTTGCGGTGCGCCACTCTTCTTTGGAACTACACTAACTCCTTACTTCCGATCTTCTATGATGACGAGAAGTATTCAAGAATCAGTTGGACGAAAGTTTTGTAAGCTACCTTTGCGTGGGTGAATTGCATTTTCTTAAAGATCTTCTAATAAATTTTAGTCAGGAATTTGCGTGTGCAGTAACTGGTTTTATATCGCCACCTCACTATACACGGTGTTAGAGATGTTGTTACCTTAATATGCATCTACATCAGTGTTAGTTGTTTTCCTCTGCGTCTAACAGTCTTCCCTCACACACATCATATAATTTACTACCGGTGGTTTTCTGTATAGTCGTAACTGCGCCCCGAAGTGGACTGCACCTGTCAGTATAAACTACCCGTTTTGCGTCCACGCTTCCACACTTCAGTATCTAACCTGCTTTCAAAGACGAAAGTAAATGTTATGGCTTCTGTACATTAAGGTGGAGGGGGGAGAAAGGAAACTGAAGGAACTAATGATACAGTTGCTTCTTGAAACTTACCCTCCCAGAACTGGCAACATTTGTGCAGAATTTCTGAGGACATGTGAAAATACCTGCCAGACTGGGACTCGAACCTGGGGTCTGTTGCTTAGGCTACTAGGCAGTTGCATTAATGACTGCTCCACGCAGACACAGTGTTAACTGCAAATGGGCAGGGCATCTCGGCACGCTCCCCGGCGGACTCACACTCCCAACTATTGCCATCTACCTGCAGATTCTGTCAGTGTCCTGTATGCTCGCTAATTGTTGATTCCCGCTGAAGGTCGAACATAAATGTACATCCGCAATGAAGGTTATGGATTCATTGCCCATTGAGGCAAATACATTACATGAATGGATGATATATATTCTTTCGGATATGCATTCATGTAATTAATGGCGTGGTTGAGCCCCACCTACTTGGAGGTACAAAGCAACGTAAAACTATGCTACTGATAAGTTATGATCATTGTCTGCAAATGAAGTAAATACTGATGTAATGATGTTCGGTACACTATCCTCATTCATCAATAGAAACACCTGTACTTATACTCTCAACACGCTGTATATCGCTATGGAGGCATTCCCCTATACAGGGTGGTCCATTGATCGTGACCGGGCCAAATATCTCACGAAATAAGCGTCAAACGAAAAAACTACAAAGAACGAAACTCGTCTAGCTTGAAGGGGGAAACCAGATGGCGCTATGGTTGGCCCGCTAGATGGCGCTGCCATAGGTCAAACGCATATAAACAGCGTTCTTTTTAAATAGGAACCCCCATTTTTATTACATATTCGTGTAGTACGTAAAGAAATATGAATGTTTCAGTTGAACCCCTTTTTTCGCTTTGTGATAGATGGCGCTGTAATAGTCACAAACGTATAAGTACGTGGTATCACGTAAAATTCCGCCAGTGCGTACGGTATTTGCTTCGTGATACATTACCCGTGTTAAAATGGACCGTTTACCAATTGCGGAAGAGGTCGATATCCTGTTGATGTATGGCTATTGTGATCAAAATGCCCAACGGGCGTGTGCTATGTATGCTGCTCGGTATCCTGGACGACATCATCAAAGTGTCCGGACCGTTCGCCGGATAGTTACGTTATTTAAGGAAACACTAAGTGTTCAGCCACATGTGAAACGTCAACCACGACCTGCAACAAATGATGATGCCCAAGTAGGTGTTTTAGCTGCTGTCGCGGCTAATCCGCACATCAGTAGCAGACAAATTGCGTGAGAATCGGGAATCCCAAAAACGTCGGTGTTGAGAATGCTACATCAACATCGATTGCACCCGTACCATATTTCTATGCCCCAGGAATTGCATGGCGACGACTTTGAACGTCGTGTACAGTTCTGCCATTGGGCACAAGAGAAATTACGGGACGATGACAGATTTTTTGCACGCGTTCTATTTAGCGACGAAGCGTCATTCGACAACAGCAGTAACGTAAACCGGCATAATATGCACTTTCGGGCAACGCAAATTCCACGATGGCTGCGACAAGTGGAACATCAGCGACCTTGGCGGGTTAATGTATGGTGCGGCATTATGGGAGGAAGGATAATTGGCCACCATTTTATCGATGGTAATCTAAATGGTGCAATGTATGCTGATTTCCTACGTAATGTTCTACCGATGTTACTACAAGACGTTTCACTGCATGACACGATAGCATATTTGCTATCGTGATCTACCGACAACGCCTGACTACATGCGTCAGCGCATTGTCAAGGCATGTGCGAACATTACGGAAGGCGAACTACTCGCTGTTGAGAGGAATGTCGTTACACGTATTGACAAATGCATTGAAGTGGACGGACATCATTTTGAGCATTTATTGCTTTAATGTGGTATTTACAGGTAATCACGCTGTAACAGAATGCGTTCTCAGAAATAAGTTCACAAAGGTGCAGAACAACCGAAATAAAATGTTCAAACGTACCTACGTTCTGTATTTTGATTTAAAAAACCTACCTGTTACCAACTGTTCGTCTAAAATTGAGCGCCATCTATCACAAAGCGAAAAAAGTGGTTCCACTAAAACATTCATATTTCTTTACGTACTACACGAATATGTAATAAAAATGGGGGTTCCTATTTTAAAAAAACGCAGTTGATATCCGTTTGACCTATGGCAGCGCCATCTGGTTTCCCCCTTCAAGCTAGACAAGTTTCATTCTTTGTAGTTTTTCGTTTGACGCTTATTTCGTGAGATATTTGGCCCGGTCACGATCAATGGACCACCCTGTATATTAAATGGATGTCACTATCTCCAGCGATAAATCACCAGTTAATGTTCCAGTCGACCAGTAATGGGTCTATTCGCCTAATTATACTTAGTAATTTAATCTGGTGACGAATTAACATGGCAGACCACCTCGTAAAGCTCAACGCCCAGGCACTAGGTTGCGAGACAAACGACCGTAGGTCTGGTGCTTCAGTCTGTAAGTGGTTTTGGGGTGTTTTTCCCCGCTTGTTTTGGGGAATTTTGGGCTGTTCCCAAATATGCCCCTCAGAAAATACTATACTCCAACAGTTAATGTAAGAAAACACCCAGAACAATGTTTCCATGATAACGAGACAGATGGCCCCTGTAGCTTCCCTCCCTTAGATAAACTGATGGCTGTGGGTACAGGAAGGATATCCATCCCTAAAAGTTAAAAAAAAATATTTTTTCCAAACTGTCGAAAAATAGGGTACTCCGCACAACGGGGTAAATGTTTGGAAAGAGAAATTAACCTGCTTGCGAGCACGTCGAATTTATCGAAAAATAAAGCGGCTCTTTGTTTCTTTGTTCTGACTAATCTCTCATTAAATTTCTGTGTATTGGTATATTTAGTATGTGCCGTCATACGTCCTCAGTATTCCATAATACTCGGCGCTGTGACGTTTGAAATTGTGCTACAGATTTCAGACATCCGGTTAGTAATGCGGCTTTCTGGTCGTGACGAAAAATTTTCCACTCTGGCTATTCAAATTCCATGCGCGTTTTGTATCATTACACAATATAACATTCTTGCCAAATTCAAAACCTATATATTTAATTTGATGTAAGGCGTGAGACTCAGTTTAAAGTGAAATCAACCTGAGACCCAACTTTTTTGGTAAGGTGCCGCATTCAGTAAGCCCTCTTGCTTGGGTTTGCGACCTGAAGACTGGAATGCGCCCGGACTAGACTCGCCGCTTTCCACTACCTTCCCTGTCAGCAGCGTCTGGTGTGGCTAATGTTGCTCAGATTCTATTCCCACTGCCCTGTGTTTAGCGTCTTCACCTCGTCGCTGGAGCTTGGCTCTTTGTGTCAAAACCTAGTCCATCTTCTCATTCTAGTATCGACCTGCCCCATTCTTCTCATGGGCAGAGGGGCGGATTCGCGGATATCACGACGATTGATGCGATCTGCCACTGTTCTAAAGTAAACAAGTAAACATCCAACAAGAAGGGAGAGCAAATCCTATCGGACAATTACGACGTTGCAATGCTCGTGCCCAAAACGTGCCTCTGCCAAGCAGATGGTGACGCATTTGACAAACAGTTTGAGACTACCTTCCCCATAAGGAGAGATTAGTTCTATGTGTGTGTGATGATCTCACAGTCGTTGGCCATTAAAATAATAGTAAGAACAATAACTTGGCAGGATCGTTTTTTGAGAACATCTTAATAGCACTTGTCATGTGTAACTGGCTGGACAAAGTTATTGGTTCAAATGGCTCTGAGCACTATGGGATTTAATATCTGAGGTCATCAGTCCCCTAGAACTTAGAACTACTTAAACTTAACTAACCAAAGGACATCACACACATCCATGCCCGAGGCAGGATTCGAACCTGCGACCGTAGCGGTCGCGCGGTTCCAGACTGACGCGCCTAGAACCGCTCGGCCACCCCGGCCGGCGGACAAAGTTATTACTGCTCTCTTCTAAAAAAGTCTACTTACCGTATAACATGTTGCTGGAGACAGCGCCCTAGTTAATTTTGTTGTAATCTTCAGTTTCTACGCGGTGGGATTGGCTGCGCCACATTGCACGTGCCAATGAAATTCCCCAGTGGTATTTGGCTGAAAAGACGCTTACTGTACTGTGCGTCATTACTTGAGTAGACCACTGTCCCTCGAGAATGAAAAGCGTAAAAGTAAAGTGCGTGTTAGGGAGTAATTTTTGCTGTGGTGTATACAGGGCGTCCGGATTAAACATATAATATTATAAAATTAATAACTGGAGACGTAATAGAGATGTTTATTGGTGGTTTGCTTCTACAAGTATGGTAACTGAATGTTTTCTGCGTTTGCTTGCGGCAAGTTGGTGCAGCGTGCGCATGCGCTTAACTGCTTTTTTCACGTAAACGGGTGCCAGTAGCCATGTCGACATCGCAGACGAAGGTATTCCGCCCGTGTGCTTTCTCTTTCGGAGCTAAAGTCTGTTACATTGGTACAACGTAGTTTTCGACGTGAGTATGGAC
The DNA here is from genome assembly GCF_023898315.1 of Schistocerca nitens. NCBI lineage: Eukaryota > Metazoa > Arthropoda > Insecta > Orthoptera > Acrididae > Schistocerca > Schistocerca nitens. Next base: position 746,371,194 of record NC_064618.1, on the reverse strand, counting down.
TGCGACCAACTGACTATGGTCCCACGTAACGTAACAATCAGAAATGGGACAAGCGGCTTCGGGATCGCTGGATTGGCAGAGGTGGACCATCGATTGCTTGGCCCCCTAGAAGCCCCGACACTATGGCACTTAATTTTTTTTTTTTCTGTGGGGGATTTACCAAGAATAAAGTTTACCAGACACCAGTTCGTGATGTATCAGATCTGAGCCATCGCGTTCGTGCAGCTGTCGGGGGGAATGTCACATTTGCAATGATGCAAAACATTTGGAGAGAATTAGAATGCAGGTTAGATGCCTGTCGCGCCGCCAACGGTGGGCATGTAGAGGTGAATTAGGCATAAAAATAAAAAGCACAGGAGTATAAAAGGTAGACATTGCTGAAAAAGCTATTTCGACCTAATTAATCTAAAGCAGAAAGAATTAATTGTAAGAGGGGAAGGTCTGATAAGGGCGATAATTGCTGAAAGCAAGAACAAATAACAAAGTGGATAAGTCTACTTCTGATACCATGATTACTGTTCTTCCTAAAGACAGGTTTTCACGCGGTAACTCTCCGCGTACTCCTGTCTTTTTGCCATTCTCGTCAGGTCCAAGTAATTTCATCTTCACTTTGTTGTCCACCATCTTGTATCTCCTCCTTCCTCTCAATATCGTTTCACAAACTATTCCTTCCTTCCTCTCGTCTCGACTAATTTTCCATCCACTTGTTCTTCCTCTCTCTTACACCCCGCAGCGGTCTGATGAAAATGAAAATTGCCTTTGTATTTACCGCTTGAAAAGATACAACCAGTCAAAATGAAATCAGGAACGGGACCATTGCTTTAGGTCTGAAAGGGCTCACGGCTATTCCGCCACAGGAAACATAATTTTTCGTGTGCATAAATTGCAACCCGGACAATAATGATGAATAAGCCTTTAATTAACAATTACACTTCTGTGTAGGCCATTGACCACTGTTGCGTTCTATCATAGGCGTAAACATGCCGTTTTACGTTGCGTAAACCTCTCCCATACCTGAGTAAATTGCACTCGACTTCAGCCTATATGACATTATTTTGCATTCTTAAATGTAAAGTCGAGTTAGAAGTACACTCTTATAAACCAAGTTATACTTTAATAAACTTGATATAACACTAAACAATTTTAAACCCGATAAATCTATCCGAAAAGAATTTTAAAAAATTCCTAAAAGAAGTCTGCTGAATGTGGCCTGGTCTCTGCTACACTGAAAGTCCACCACCTGGATTAACCCCTCGAACTCCTCGCATCTCTGTTGTCGTCAGCACGACATTCACTAATTAGCCACCGATACTCACTTGGCAAAGGGAAAGTGCCATTGTACACGAAGAATGAAACACCTCGTTAGACGACTGCACTGTCCTTCGGGTTCAGTGTCGTTGACGTCGTAAAACGATAGTTACTTTAACATAACCCTCCTGATACAAAGTAAATCAGGGCCTCTCCGTGAATTTTTGCGATGCTCTAGGCTGCTGCGTGACGGTAAACTCCAGCGCCTCAGGAAAACGTTGTGCAATTAACTCTGTTAAAAGGACACAGTTTGGTTAACATGTGCCGCAGAAATTGGTGGCAGCTTTAAGCATAATAACTTAATTACATATTCTATACAGGTCGAATGAACAACGACCAAATACAGTCATAGTAATTATGCTTCCTGAAATTGTAGCCACCTATGTGACTATGAAAACCAAGTGATGAATTGAAGGAAGGAACAACTAACAAGATTATTTCTCGCTGTTTGATGTCGCCTAGATGAAATAAAACTAAAATGTGTTGAGGAAAGCTGTAAGTTGGATCCACAAATTCAGAATAAAATATACGTAGGTATAGGTCTGTTCAAAAGTAACTAAAGAAAGCTTAACTATTAATCGAAGTAATGTGACCTGCAGCAGCTCTATTCCTGCGGAACGTAATGTGGATCATCGCGTGATCTACACTCGGAAGCAGACAGGCGAAAAAGCCTAATGTGAGGACCCTATATTGCTAAGCTGTCGATGCCGGCAAAAATCACAGGGGCTGATAAACTCAAAATTAGACGATAAATAAGAATTGATTACTTTTGTGGCTAGTGATACACGTTAAGCAGTGGGTAGAATATCTGGACGCTCTGAAGCGCATAAATTCTTTTTAAATTAACTGTGTTCCACACGACCATGGTGAAGGTAAGCTGTGCCAGCCATTGTTTCGGTAGTATTTGGAGGATACTGGCAATGCATAGGTATAACAAGCGTGTTTGAAATAAGCAGTTATGCTTGCTAATAAATAATTGATGAACGAAATAATTGTGAAAGTGAGTACACCTACGCGGTGATCGTTGACTGAATGACTTGGCAGACAAAATCTAAACTGAAAAATTCATCTGGGTAGGTCTCGCGAACACTAAGGCATCGGACCTGAAAGGGTCGCAGATTCGCTATTCTTTACGATCAGAACCACAAACGGCGATTGAGTCAGATACAAACAGGGTATTGCTAATATTTGAGAAGCACTGGTGGCTGGAAACAGAACTGGCAAAGTTAAATGAGGGCCTTGTTTTCGAAAACTACGAGCATGGAATTCAACCAGCTATTGATTTACCTGTTCTTTTATTTACAACGGGGAATCAAAAGAACGGCAGGGAGGAGCGGTGGGGTTTATGGCTAGCAATTTCGGATCGAAAATGTAACGCAACTACTGAACATATAAGAATTACATATAAACTGTGCTTTAAAGTGTAGTAGTGTGAGAGATCGTTCTTGTTTACGTGTAAAAGTAACACGTTCCACTACTCAGTCTCCTCCCAGATAGTCAGAAACGCCACAGTAAATTTAGAAGAGGAATTTATTCCTTAAAAGACAACAAATTTGAGAAATTAAACATGAAAGGAATCCAACAGAGACCTTTCATAACCCCAACGCTCCGGGAAAAGACTGTGCAGGGAATTTTCTGGCCATGCTAGGACATTCCCAAGCAGGCTTCTCACACCCTACTTAAACCAAAAGTGTAAAGAAAAAGGCAAAAGGTCACCAGCTACTTGCTAAAACACAATAATTTCAAACATCTTTACAATCTACCAATTTCAAAGAGAGAAAAAATAAAAACACGCAATCTGTGACACCTATTTAAAAGATCATGTAGACCTAAATCGGTCAGCAAGTAAAAACAATGGTTCCTGTGTCATTAATATGAAAACAATTTCTGGTTGTTACCCTTATGGAGTTCACCAGTATTTGCTCATTGCAAGAGCCAACTGATCACAGGCAAATTTATGACTGTTTATTAACAGGCAAAATTTATGAAAATAGCAAAGGTGCCACAGCAATTAAAAAAAAGAACATCAAATAACATCAGTATCATAAAGTAGAACATTACAATGCACAATTCGCAAAAGCAAAAAATCGACAAAAAAAACATGTTTTACTAAGTGGTTATCGCAAAAAAATTCTATATCTTATAAAACTAATAATCTGTAGGATTAACCTAACTATGTGGCACTAATTTAATCACTCAACAATATTTCAGTTAGTTAGCAAACAATGAGCACTGTGTCATTATACTGAAAGTACAATAATTGTGTGATTGTTACCCTTAAGAGGTTCCTCACAATAAATATGCCCCATGCAAAGGCTAATCGATCACAGTCCAATGAGAATGAATAGCTATCTGACTCATAAAGGAAGCAGTGCCACAGCAATGAATTTTCGAAACAAAATATCACAGATCTAATACCTAACACAAGAACAAACATTGATCAATAAAACAGTACAATAGTCAACATCTAAAACAAAACACCAATAAATAAAACACCTGCAAAATACAAGAGTCAAAGTTTCAAAACAATACAAAAATATAGAACACCTGCAAAATACAAGAGTCAGAGTTTAATAAACATCAATAAATCGAGTCCCTGCAAAACACACGAGTCAAAGTTTCTGTGACAGAAACACACGTATATGCATTGAACTGAGAACCGTATAATCACTGTTCACTGATACACTCACTAGTTCCACTGTTCCGTGGCACAATATAAGGGGTGGGGGAGGGGGTTCGTCGCCGCAGCTGTCAGTAGGGATTTTTGTCCATCTGTTGCGTGCGATCCCGCCGTCTCTGCCCTCTCATGAAGTTTCTCTTGTGTCACGTACATCTCGATTTTGTTCCATGTTTGTATTGTCAAATTCGTGCAGTATCCTCGATTGACATGCCAGGTTGATATTCCTGGGCAAGGATGACACTTCAATGGCTCTTCTTCGTGTCACCCTTAGCGACCAGAGAACATCTAACCATGAATTACTGTCGCTTGACAGTAGGCATCCGTCAGGAAATGTCGATAGGCGTCGTTGACGTCTGCAAGTTTCTTTGGACAGTACCTGTCAAAAGGCTCCACGCCCTTTGTGTTGTTACACCGCAGCCGTCTCGTCACGGTCGCGTGCGTGAGGTGCGTTGCCAGGAGATGGGTTTCCGCGCGGTGGACCGCTCGCCCATCTCAGGTCATTCCCTTCAGCTAGGGTCGCGCGGGGCGGCCGCCCATTAGCTACAGGTGCAAGGGAAAGTGTTTCCCGCGTCCTTTTGTTGTCGGCCGCGCTCCCGAAGTGGCCTGGCTGACAGCGTGTCCCGCTGGGAAACCCGCCAGTTTACAACTAGTCCGGCTGCTCCCGCTGTCTCGTAAGAGTTTAGCCGGTTCGCTTTCACGTTCTCAACTGCATTCACAGAAATTTTTCATCATCCTTATGTGATTACACAATGTCATACATAATATCACTTAGTATTGTCTTTCACAATTTTTAAGAACAAAGTTAGATGAATCGACAATATAAAATTAAAAGTTAAATGACTTGACAATATAAAAAATAAAAGTGAAATGACTTTACAATGTAAAAATAAAAATTAAATGAACTGACAATACAATATTTAAATCCACATCACTATTGTGGTTCACTTGTGTTTTAATAAATCAAATGCCACTTATTAATTCACTAAAATGAATAGGGTTATGCCTTGCGCAAGTATAGGTTAGAGCATGGGGTTCACATGTTATTTACACATGCACACCTGTTGTCTATTCTACAAACTAACTACCCATAAACATGCATTACTCAAAATTCTACTTCTATCCACTACTAATTAATCCCACAAGCCACTTCAATGCTACTTCAACAAAGTGCTTACACCACTACAGCAATGTTCTAATTCGCCCTCTTCTTGACGCTCGCGGCATACGTCTTGTCACATGATAAATATGGAGAAACTTTCCTTAAACATACACAGTAAAAAGAACAATGGTTATTTACACACAAAAACATTTATACCAGTTCGCACACCTGAAAAGAGACTCCCAATTATACATTTATCATACTCATATATTCACACATAACACAGTAAGAAAATTTCATCTAAAATTACGTTATTACAAGAATTAATCACACAGATGGCTCTGAGAAGGTTAAATTATTTGCATTATACAGGTTATATTACATTTTCTTACCCATTTTGCTTCGATTTCGTTCCTTCTTTACGTTACCTTTCGCTTTCAAATCAGTTATTTCGCCTGTGGTGGTTATTCTGGATTCATTTCCCATGAATGGCAAAATTGTGGTCACCTCTATTCTGTAAAACAGTATCATCTTAACATATTGAACTTACAACAGACACAAAAGATCCGAATCCTCCTGAAGTATAAATGACAATGTTTTGCTTCATCCTTATTACCTTAAACCAAGCTTTCCTTCGTTCCCATAATCAATATTATTTAATCATCCTCTACCTTCAAGAGGGAAACTTCCTCAGTACAAATCATATAGGCTGCAGTGCATCCCGCACCAGCGAAAACAGTAGGCTGTAATGCTCACAGCATCAGAAACACACATAAACGTCGCTTTTCTAGGACAAGTATTAACGCAGAATAATTTTTCGGGCTTTGGCTCAACATCAATCAAGACTACAAAAAGGATCTATATTTCCGTTCCATTCTCCATTTGCTGAAAAAACTGCTCGTATGACTACCACAATAATATTTCAGAGCCACGTAAATTACACAAACCACAATTCTTCTTTCACCTTGAAGGGAATCAATATACTTACGAAATCCACAGACAGCACTTTACGTACTCAGCTATAAAGAACAAAAAAGACATATATCATCAATATTAACATATCATCGCATATTGGGAAGCCAATGGTTAAACAATCGTATTATCGCATCCTGTTTTCAAGATTCCAGATTTACTCATTCCTTTCTCAGAGTTCTCCTATCTTAAAATATTCATACAGCACTCATACTATAGTAAGAGATCCTCATTTATACAGACAGATATAGAATAGTAATAGATAGATAGTAGCACTGAAAGCAGAAAATCGGAAACAAGGCTACTAACAGCTGGGGACCTGGGTTTGCCAGACCCATAATATCCACAGATCGGATATTCCCCTGAGTTCTTGCAATTTCAGCAACGATCTTGCTTCTCTCAGGAGCGACTCTTTTCAATTGACACAAAAAAAAGCATTTCACTTGTTCACAAGGAAACCTTTTATCTTTACGTTTGAATCAAACTAAATCCTAATTGCACAAGGAAAGAAAACAAATTAACAACATCACTTCAATCAATCACATAAAAATATCTTTATCATTATTTTTACTAACATATTATTCAAAATTCATACGCCACAAATTTAAACTAATCAATTCATTCTCCTCTCTATAAATCCTATGTACTCATTTGCCATGTCGCTCATTTGTTCCGATTGGCGCCTTCTGGGCTGATCATTTGTCATTGCCGGTTTCGTTCATTCCCATTTGTTGGATTATGTCTGGGGTTGGCCGGCCGAATTTCGACATCATGTGGGGCTCCGCCTACAATTCTACTCCCACCGTGTTCATCGTAGTAACGATGCTGGTTGCCGTACCTGTTGCGTTCATGATCTTGTCCCCATCCTCTATCATTTCTGTTGCTCCATCTGTGTTCGCGACTGTTACCCCAGTTTCTATACGGCCTGTCTCGATTATTGTTTCGTTCGCGTCGCGACGACCAGTCACGCCGTTGATTAGTAATACGGCCACGACTGCGATCGCGCTGCTGAGCCCCGTAATAACTTTGTGCCTGATTAGGCGGGCATTCTGGTGTATTGTATTCCAACTCTTGGAGAAGCGTTTTAAACGTTTCCACGTCCTCTTTGCATCGTCCCGCAAGAATGACGTGCCGCAAGTGCATCGGCAATTTGGTGATGCATATCCTAATTAGTTCCGCAGGTCTGTATGGGTCGTATAAAAATTGATTTGCCTGCAGCATGTGGTCGAATAGGCGTGCAGGGCTGCCGAAACCAGACTGGTTCAAATTTGGCAGCATAATTATGCCATGTTTGACCCTATCTTGTGCCGCTTCCGACCAATAGGCGGAGAGAAAGGCTTGTCGAAACTCCCGAGTGGAGTTGCAGAGACGCGCTGCCGACCTCATACGACTCGCCGGTTCGCCTTCCAAATAGCCACACATATACTCTATTTTATGTGAACTTGCCCAGTCGGGAGGAAGACAGAACTCAAATTGCCCGAGCCATGCTCGTGGATGTATGCCTTTTTGAGAATTTCGGAATATCTCAAATTTTCTTACCGTAAGGAAATGTTTGAAATCAAATCCCCGCATTTCCTCCTGGCGAGGCCCTTGAATGTTTCTATTTGTCTCATGTCTGCCCCTTAAATTACATTCTTCCCTGTCGTCAAAATCTCCCTCGTGGCCGGAGTCCCTCTCTGCACTGTTCGTACGGCTATTTTTATTGCTATTGGCGAGTTCGGAATCACACGCCATGCGGTTTTCCAGATGCGCCACGCGTTCTTGTAAATCGCCTGTTACAGCTTTGTGCTGTCTGTTCACTTCAAACTGTCCCTTCTGGAATTTAAGAAGCGAACGCACTTCTTCGGTCTCTGCGGCCGCTACCTGTGTGATATTGTTCTCGCTTTCCGTCAGCTTCATCGTGCCTACAATGTCCGCTAATGCCGCGATCTTCTCATCTATTTGTCTCTTGTCCTCCGCCCCAGTCTGCTTCAATTGTTCGACCTCCTGTTCCAACGCGTGGATCGCTAAACTGTTGTCCGCTATTGTGTTGCTAACGGCCGTGGGACAATGCGTTTCAGCCTCTTGGACCCTCGAGAGTACCTGCTGGCGATCTCTTTGGCATTGTTCTCTCAGCTCTTGGAAATTCCTAAGTAGCCGTTCTTCGCTTTCTTTAGATTTGGCCTCGCCACTCCGCTTACTCTGTTCTAAGGCTTGCAGACGACCATCGATTTGTTCAAATGTACGGCCTAATTCTTTCATAATGTCACTTTTTATTTCACTTGCCAGATCGTTTATTCTTTGTGAGATATCATCGGACACTCTCTGCATCGACTTGTCGGCTTTATTTGTCTGCTGGATTAGTTTTTCGTCTATTTGTTCGCCTAGCTCGCGGATCGATTTTTTGGATGACGTCATTTGTTCGCCTAGCTCGCGGATCGATTTTTCAGATGACGTCATTTGTTCGCCTAGCTCGCGGATCGATTTTTCTGATGATTCTTTTTGTTCTCGGAACAAGGCTTTCATGAGTTCTGCCAAATCAGTTTGGTTAGTTGGAGGCAAATTAATTTCTGGCTCTGCTGTGAGCCCGTTCGTGCTGTTTTGCATTTCGTCTGAAGTATTCTCCATTGCATTTTCGGGACCGCCCGACGCGTTAACATTCGAAATTAAATTATCCCCTTGGTCCATGTTGCTTAGGTTGTCGGACCGCTTACTTTTAGTTTGGTTACGTGTCTGCATTGGTGCAATTTATAACCGGTATGCGACACACTAATCAAAATAAATGTGTCCCACAAAAATTACGACAGTCACACGAAAGATACTCAACCTAGTACGCACTTTTTCACACGCAAAACAAATTTTTATCTTAGATCGAAACAGTGGAATTTACAAGCGAGAGAAAAAAAAACACACACACACATAAAACACACAAATATAGAAAACAAAACAAGACAAACAACGCAACGCCGATCAACAACGCCGTGAATCTTTTGAACGTCTGCTCGGAAACAACGCAAAAGTTGTTTGAGCGCTGTAGGGAAAAAAATTAAGATTATTCAACGCTTGCAATCTAACGTCTCAGAGATTCCAGAGACTAGCGGAATCACAGAACAGGGTCGCCATGTGAAAGATTGTAACTCTAATTTGCTTTGCTGAATAGCGTAAGATTGTGACTTGAATTTGGTATGCTGAAATCGGGTGCTAATTAGACCATGAAAGCGGTTTAAAACTGTGAGCTGTCTTGGGAGGTTAACCGTGCGTTTACTGGGCCACTGTTTCACGACTGGGTAACTAGTCTAGGTTTACCACCTTACCAATCAGACTAACATTGATTATAATCTTTTACAGTCATACAACAACCGGTAATATATCTATATAAAAGGAGAATTTAAATAAAAAGAAAGAAATCAGTTTATATTTGCAAATTTATTTTAAAGATTGTTCATTGAAATTTCAGCATATTATACGTGAGTTATAACTGAGCTGGTGCCTTATTTACGATTGTGAGACTGTGAGATTGGAATATTACGGAACACATAAAATATGGAGCCAAGATTGGGAGACTGGGTACAACACTGCATTCATAAAACAACACACAAAGAACATTGAAACACATGCAACAGAAAGTTAACCACAACCAATAGATTCAAATTTTCAGTTAAAGAAATTACTTTCGTAGCACAATCCTGTCCGTCTTGTAATTACCCTTCACGTGGTCAACTTGGTTTACAGAAAGCGTATAACTCCGCAATAATTTAGATAATAAAAATAAATTAGATCAAAAAGCAAATTACAAAAACAAAAACCTCGAACTGGTTACTAACGTCTTACTATTAACCTGATGGGTCAAACAGTTATATAAGCACGTGGTACTGGTCTCACAAAGTACACGCCACGTGGGTTGAACATAAAGAAAAGTTGGTATATTCGAAATCTTTTCAAGACGATACGTTATAATCACACAAGCATTTGCATTTAAGATTGATCTTACTTAGAGTTACTGACCAACACGTGGTTCCACTTTACTCACAAAGTAGTAACAAAGCAACTACCGCAAATTAATCTGAACTGGACACGAGAATTACACTCCGCTGCAATTAAAGATAACCTTAGCTATTTTAAAGCTAACCCGAAATAAAATGATTAAATTCTCAGTTAAGCTGAACTTAACAAATCCATTGTCCTATGGACTTAACAGACACGCGCTTAGCCGGAGATCTTACCACTTCAGACGCTCGCTACCGCCAGACTGCTACTGCTGGACTGCCCTGCGCTACTACTGGACTCCAACTGCCTACTGCTCGGCTGCAACTCTCCAACTCCCAGACTCCCACTGAACTACCCAGCGTGCTCCCGAGAGTCGCTCACAAAGACCAACGGAAGGCGCCAGAGGGGCAGCTTCCTATACCAACATGACAGGGGACGGACCGGACCATACTAAGAATGGAAACCTCTCTGCTTTTAGGAACCGTAGCTACCTGTTTCAACGTTGGTCCTACTGTTCTCTAGCAGACAGCCTTGTCTGCTACCCTCAAGCATGCAGCTACAAACACATTTGATCATTCATCCTCTCACACAGAAGGGAAGGGGGATGACAGTATCTTATCATACACAGTATATAAAAGAAAGCGGATGTAGGTTCCGTATGAGACTGTGTGACATGAATTACATATAAGAATTACATATAAACTGTGCTTTAAAGTGTAGTAGTGTGAGAGATCGTTCTTGTTTACGTGTAAAAGTAACACGTTCCACTACTCAGTCTCCTCCCAGATAGTCAGAAACGCCACAGTAAATTTAGAAGAGGAATTTATTCCTTAAAAGACAACATATTTGAGAAATTAAACATGAAAGGAATCCAACAGAGACCTTTCAAGGGCGTCCGGATTAAACATATTAGATTATAAAATTAATAACTGGAGACGTAATAGAGATGTTTATTGGTGGTTTGCTTCTACAAGTATGGTAACTCAATGTTTTCTGCGTTTGCTTGCGGCAAGTTGGTACAGCGTGCGCATGCGCTTAACTGCTTTTTTCACGTAAACGGGTGCCAGTAGCCATGTCGACATCGCAGACGAAGATATTCCGCCCGTGTGCTTTCTCTTGCGGAGCTAAAGTCTGTTACATTGGTACAACGTCGTTTTCGACGTGAGTATGGACTGCGACCAACTGACTATGGTCCCACAGAACGGAACAATCAGAAATGGGACAAGCGGCTTCGGGATCGCTGGATTGGGAGAGGTGGACCATCGATTGCTTGGCCCCCTAGAAGCCCCGACACCATGGCACTTAATTTTTTTTTTTGTTTCTGTGGGGGATTTATCAAGAATAAAGTTTACCAGACACCAGTTCGTGATGTATCAGATCTGAGCCATCGCGTTCGTGCAGCTGTCGTGGGGAATGTCACATTTGCAATGATGCAAAACATTTGGAGAGAATTAGAATGCAGGTTAGATGCCTGTCGCGCCGCCAAAGGTGTGCATGTAGAGGTGAATTAGGCATAAAAAAAAGCACAGGAGTATAAAAGGTAGACATTGCTGAAAAAGCTATTTCGACCTAATTAATCTAAAGCAGAAAGAATTAATTGTAAGAGGGAAGGTCTGATAAGGGCGATAATTGCTGAAAGCAAGAAGAAATGACAAAGTGGATAAGTCTACTTCTGATACCATGATTACTGTTCTTCCCAAAGACAGGTTTTCACGTGGTAACTCTCCGCGTACTCTGTCTTTTAGCCATTCTCGTCAGGTTCAAGTAATTTCATCTTCACTTTGTTGTCCACCATCTTGTATCTCCTCCTTCCTCTCAATATCGTTTCAGAAACTATTCCTTCCTTCCTCTCGTCTCGACTAATGTTCCATCCACTTGTTCTTCCTCTCTCTTACACCCCGCAGCAGTCTGATGAAAATGAAAATTGCCTTTGTATTTACTGCTTGAAAAGATACAACCAGTCAAAATGAAATCAGGAACGGGACCATTGCTTTAGGTCTGAAAGGGCTCACGGCTATTCCGCCACAGGAAACATAATTTTTCGTGTGCATAAATTGCAACCCGGACAATAATGATGAATAAGCCTTTAATTAACAATTACACTTCTGTGTAGGCCATTGACCACTGTTGCGTTCTATCATAGGCGTAAACATGCCGTTTTACGTTGCGTAAACCTCTCCCATACCTGAGTAAACTGCACTCGACTTAAGCCTATGTTTCATTATTTTGCATTCTTAAATGTAAAGTCGAGTTAGAAGTACACTCCTATAAACTACGTTATACTTTAATAACCTTGATATAACACTAAAAAATTTTAAACCCGATAAATCTATCCGAAAAGAATTTTAAAAAATTCCTAAAAGAAATCTGCTGAATGTGGCCTGGTTTCTGCTACACTGAAAGTCCACCACCTGGATTAACCCCTCGAACTCCTCGCATCTCTGTTGTCGTCAGCACGACATTCACTAATTAGCCACCGATACTCACTTGGCAAAGGGAAAGTGCCATTGTACACGAAGAATGAAACACCTCGTTAGACGACTGCACTGTCCTTCGGGTTCAGTGTCGTTGACGTCGTAAAACGATAGTTACTTTAACATAACCCTCCTGATACAAAGTAAATCAGGGCCTCTCCGTGAATTTTTGCGATGCTCTAGGCTGCTGCGTGACGGTAAACTCCAGCGCCTCAGGAAAACGTTGTGCAATTAACTCTGTTAAAAGGACACAGTTTGGTTAACATGTGCCGCAGAAATTGGTGGCAGCTTTAAGCATAATAACTTAATTACATATTCTATACAGGTCGAATGAACAACGACCAAATACAGTCATAGTAATAATGCTTCCTGAAATTGTAGCCACCCATGTGACTATGAAAACCAAGTGATGAATTGAAGGAAGGAACAACTAACAAGATTATTTCTCGCTGTTTGATGTCGCCTAGATGAAATAAAACTAAAATGTGTTGAGGAAAGCTGTAAGTTGGATCCACAAATTCAGAATAAAATATACGTAGGTATAGGTCTGTTCAAAAGTAATTAAAGAAAGCTTAACTATTAATCGAAGTAATGTGACCTGCAGCAGCTCTATTCCTGCGGAACGTAATGTGGATCATCGCGTGATCTACACTCAGAAGCAGACAGGCTAAAAAGCCTAATGTGAGGACCCTATATTGCTAAGCTGTCGATGCCGGCAAAAATCACAGGGGCTGATAAACTCAAAATTAGACGATAAATAAGAATTGATTACTTTTGTGGCTAGTGATACACGTTAAGCAGTGGGTAGAATATCTGGACGCTCTGAAGCGCATAAATTCTTTTTAAATTACCTGTGTTCCACACGACCATGGTGAAGGTAAGCTGTGCCAGCCATTGTTTCGGTAGTATTTGGAGGATACTGGCAATGCATAGGTATAACACGCGTGTTTGAAATAAGCAGTTATGCTTGCTAATAAATAATTGATGAACGAAATAATTGTGAAAGTGAGTACACCTACGCGGTGATCGTTGACAATGATTTGGCAGACAAAATCTAAACTGAAAAATTCGTCTGGTTAGGTCTCGCGAACACTTAAGGCATCGGACCTGAAAGGGTCGCAGATTCGCTATTCTTTACGATCAGGACCACAAACGGCGATTGAGTCAGATACAAACAGGATATTGCTAATATTTGAGAAGCACTGGTGGCTGGAAACAGAACTGGCAAAGTTAAATGAGGGCCTTGTTTTCGAAAACTACGAGCATGGAATTCAACCAGCTATTGATTTACCTGTTCTTTTATTTACAACGGGGAATCAAAAGAACGGCAGGGAGGAGCGGTGGGGTTTATGGATAGCAATTTCGGATCGAAAATGTAACGCAACTACTGTACTACATTAATATGCATAGTGAGACCTGGTATTACAACTATCTTTGGACAAGCGCGTTCGCGATCCAGTCACCACGACACTAATGCCCATGAGCGAGAAAATAACGTTCTTGCAACACCTCTATCTATTGATGAGTGTACAGTGAGTTGAAAACTTGTTAAGGGTACAATAAATCGTATCAGATTCAAAAACAGATTGGCAGCACATGACACAAGCATAAACCACTAATTTAAATCACAATTGCAGTGTGTTACCTACAGTGGATATAATGAACAACGGAAATAACCTTATCTTGCAATTATCATTAATGATCATACAAGAGAATTGGGGTAAAGTTTACAAAGCTTTAATTAGAGACTGGGTAGATAAGTCCTAAATAGAGCACAAAAGGGTTTGTCGGCGTACCAAATAATGTTTAGAATAAGTATGGAATTCTGCACTAATAATTTCGGTGGTATAAATTTTTCGAGTCGTTTATTTTTATCTGTTTATCGATGGGTGTGACATGAACCCACGTCTAGTGACAGAGAGGAAGCCTACTGAGAGATCTGCTTTATGGTGTAATTAAGAGTAGATATGTGGTTTTCAGCTGCAAATTTCATATAGGACCCCACAGGGATGTCGTCGAACTCCACGCTCCTGTTGTATATTCAATTGTTTTAGGTGCCGCTGGCAGTCATATCAAAAGCACTTTTCATGTGTGTTAGACGAATCAGATTTTAGATGACTTAATTTCATTTTTTTGTATTTAGAAGAGTCAGGACATGGAGAAAGAATTTAGCTTTTTGGTTTTCATCGCCTATTTTACGTCTTTGCTGTGTTATTGTGCCGCTGGCTTCTTTACGAAAAAGAAGCTTACATCGCACTAAGAAATAACTTTTGATATGCCTTTGCTATGGTAGCGATTACAAATATGTTCCTGTAACAATTCGACTCTATTTTAAAATTTTGTGTGGCAGTGGTTTTTTAAAACCGTTCCCATGCTTTTAGTGTGCCATGTGGTAAATCTGTAGGCTAGCTACATGTTTTCTAGAACGTGACAAACTTTTAGGCCGAGTTGTCAGCTTCCTGATAAGAACTTGATGTTTCTAGTTCGTTCTTAACCACAGTGTTCTTAACCAAATCTATACAGTGTTTAGTGAGTATGTATAATTTTTGTGTTAAATGCATTTAGTGCTTTGCCAACTGATAGAGGTGAGAAATGTGCCGCAGAATGGTCACAATCACCTAATGCCAACATCGTTGATATAAGTCGCCAAAATAATTCTGCCGTATTAAAAATTGTCTTTAAAGGTCGGTGCTTCATGGTTTATATGCTAGTTGCTGCACAAAGTCTATATGTACAAAAACTAACCTTAAGACAACGTAGTTAGAGAACGTGATACGAAGGTATATTTAGTACCAATTTGTCGTTCTCGGTCAAGTTAGTGCTGAAACTTCAGTAGTGTTAAAAACAATTGTGATAAGTGTATTTTAATAATATATCAAACTTTTTTACCCTGATAGCAGGCTGCTCTGCACAACAGGTGTGTTGTGTGGGTATTGTATGTTAACCGGGGACCTACAAATGACGGAGAGGCTCCGTCCCCACCGCAGCCGCAGTGGTCCACAACCCCATGACGACTACCGCAGTCCGCTTCACCCCTCCGCCGGCCCACACCGAACCCAGGGTTATTGTGCGGTTCGGCCCCCGGTGGACACCCCCCCTCCCCCCGCACCACCCTCTCGGGAACGTCTCACACCAGACGAGTGTAACCCCTATGTTTGCGTGGCGGATTCGTGCCGGGGACCAGGCGCTCCTTCCGTTAGACCGCACGGTCAACCGGGCGGGCTGTGTGTGTAGTAATGGCATACCTTTCAGGGAGTACAAATGCAGATTGGCACAGTCAGAAAGCAGCGGTGGGGGGGGGGGGGAGAAGACGGGATGAACAGACAGAGGGGCAAGAAAATGGTGGCAGAAAGCGGGGGAGGAGCAATTGGACGGAGGGAGAAGGGGCAGGAGGAGGTGGATATCTGTGCAGTATGTATCAAATGCATATGTGAGCGAAGCTACAGGGAAAAGACTAGTCTTTCAGTAAACATAAACAGATACCTAGTTCCAATGACATAAGATTTGATTGTTAGATACACTGGTGAAGATCTCTATTCATTTGGTATCTCTCTCTTCATCCATGTGTAACTGATACTCTGATCAGATGGTGCCAACGTTTCTTTTCATGTAAATACTTATTTTGCATGTAAGATGCTATTTTATTAAAACTGTAAACTGCTTAAGGCTTTGCAGCCACCATCAGCAGTGACAAGGAGCCGCGTACTCAGTATACTAAGTACTGACTACCCGCCCATGTAATTCTTAGACCTGATGATGGCTTCAGAACGGAAACTAGTTATGAATTTTAATGAAGTAGCATGCGGAAATGACTTTTATAATGTAACCTGTTACGATGGTCACTGGTCTCGTCTGCAGGTACAAACCGCTTCATTTCATGTGAAGACGGTAGCACTGATGAGACCATCGGCGTTTCTATAACGTGGTCTCGCGTAAATTGGATGGGGGCGTTATTAAATACGCGGTTCAAGACATAACACCATAGTTTCTGATAACTGATGGAACGTTTGCTGTACGGGTAGTATTTAGAAAATATAGATATGTTGTGATATTGAATATGTTAAATGCATCAATTTACTGCATCGAAGGCATTAATTAGCCCTCGAATAGCGGATTACTTTCATGTTAACACTTTCAGCAAAATGGCCTGGAAACGAGTTAAACAAGAGGTCTGCACGGCTCGCTTCCAGCCACGTTAAGCATGTATGCGCAAAAGAATATCAAAACTACGCTGTGTAGACTTATTAGCCACATTCTAACCTGCCTGTACCAAGTGTCAATGTAACTATTAGTGTAGTCTGCGTTACATCTCGGGGCTTGTTTCTGACGAGCCTTCGAATCGCGCTAAAATTAACAGTTCCATTTAACTGAAAACAGTTTCTTCAATATCGCGGCAGATATAAATTTTACTAGTATTAACCATGCAATTGAATACTTTTGCCCACTAAACATTGTCAAAAACCTTTTTTTTAGAATCGTGCCACTAAAAGATGTTCTACATTGTTTCAATAATTTTTGAGAACTTACTGTAATATGGGTCTCTGATTAGTCTTTGTTACTTTGTTACCACTACTTCCCTCACATAACGATCTACAACGTAAAAGCTTGCTTTTCTTACACTCGTGAAGTGTATTCTTGAAGTCGTGAAACACGACGCCTACTTGTTCACCTTAGCAACACATTTCGTAATTTCAGCCGCGACGGGAGTGAGCTGTTTAAAACGACAGGTGTTTTCGAAAGCCTGCTTACGGACTTCTCTCCACACGAGGAAAGTCGTTATAGCCAAGCATAGCTCGTCCTGATGCAGTGTTCCAACTGCGGATCTCTATTTCTCGATTACAGTTTCCTGCACGCCCTCAGCAAAATGTTCTTCAGTCAATTGGTTTTGATGCTGAATTATCCATCTAGGATCTGCGTGCCAGTTTTTGAGTCAGGCAGAGTTACAGATACAGACAAAAAGCAATATAAACAGAGCATGATTTAGAACGAAATGTTGCTAAAGATTTTGGCCAGTCAAGTTGCGTGTAAACAGAATAGCCATGCAGGGATTTGTACTTTTTCTGGTGTCTTAACCTCTGCACCATCCGTGTTGAAATGTACGCATTTTGTGAAGAACCGTAGATACTCCCACTGGGAGAGTTAAAATTAAAGTTAGTATATGCACCGTGGTAATCATATTAGACAGTAGCCAATGGGACTCTGTCAGAAAGGTCACAGTTCGTAGTAATAGACGAAAAGTCATCGAGTAAAACAAAAGTAATATCCGGCGATCCCCGAGGAAGTGTTATAGGCCCTCTATTGATCCTGATCTATGTTAAAGAGATAGGAGACAATCTGAGTAGCCGTCTAGATTGTTTGCAGATGATGCTGTCATTTACCGTCGTGTAAAGTCATCAGATGATCAAAACGACTTGCAACATGATTTAGATAAGATATCTGTATGGTGCGAAAAGTGGCAATTGGCCCTGAATAAAGAAAAGTGCGAAGTTATTCACATGAGTACTAAAAGAAGTCAGCTAAATTTCGATTACGCGATAAGTCACACAAATCTGAGGGCTGTAAATTCAACTAAATACTTAGGGATTACAATTACAAATGACCTAAATTGGAACGATCACATGGATAATATTGTGGGTAGGGCAAACCAAAGACTGCGATTTATTGGCAGAACGCTTAGAAGGTGCAACAGGTCTACCAAAGAGACTGCTTACACCACGCTTGTCTGGCATATTCTGGAGTACTGCTGTGCGGTGTGGGATCCGCATCAGGTCGGACTGACGGATGACATCGAAAAAGTACAAAGAAGGGCAGCTTGTTTTGTATTATCGGGATCTTCTCATGAAATTTAAATCGCCAGTTTTCTCCTCCGATTGCGAAAACATTCTGTTGGCACACACCTATATAGGGAGAAATGATCATCACGAAAAAATAGTAGAAATCAGGGCTCGCACAGAAAAATTTAAGTGTTGGTTTTTCCCGCGTGCCGTTAGAGAGTGGAACGGTAGAGAGACAGCATGAAGGTGGTTCATTGAACCCTCTGCCAGGAACTTTATTGTGAATAGCAGAGTAATCACGTAACAGTAGAAACAAAAAACACAGTCGCGCACTTTCGTGCACAGCAGACTGCAGGTTTATTACTGTGATACACAATACTACCAACAACATAAACTCTTTCCTGAATAAGGATATGTACAGTTCTTTACAAAAGGTACACACATGCATGCGACGGCAAACTTAGGCGTGCGCGCAGGTCTGTGAGTCTTGGGCCGAAGAAGCTAATGTTATCAGTAGACGACGTCAGATGTTAACGTTGCTGTTGTAAATATTTACATTAGGAACAAGTACTGCTTTACTTAACGCTCGGAAATTTCTGACACCTTTTGAGTTTATCAATCCAGAGAATTTTTAACTGCGGGCCGCTGTGGCCATGCGGTTCTAGGCGCTTCAGTCCGGAACCGCGCGACTGCTACGGTCGCAGGTTCGAATCCTGCCTCGGGCATGGATGTGTGTGATGTCCTTAGGTCAGTTAGGTTTAATTAGTTCTACGTTCTAGGGGACTGATGACCTCAGATGTTAAGTCCCATAGTGCTCAGATCCATTTTTGAACCAATTTTTAACTCTCAACAGTCTAAGTTTATAGATTTATGTTTAATATTGTACATAATCCAATTTCCATATCTCCTTGCCGTTAATCTAGGCTATCTAGTAAACTGTCCTCGGCACACAATATTTAATGCTAGTACACAAACGTACTAGAGTACGAATTTGAAACAAAAATGTGTGCTGCACTGCACACTAGAACACAACTATTTTACGTAGCTCATTGTCTTGTAGCTAGAACTCTTTAAGCGATTTTTAAGGATGAAGGTTGTTTGCTGACTTAGGTTCGCAAGACTTTGCAGGTCTGTATTCAGCTACGGATCAAAAAGATGAAATAACGATGTTAAAATGCTTTACTTTTATTCTGTACTTCCGATGCACTTTCTCGAAATTATATTAAGTTCTTAAAGGGCACGGAAGTAGTCTTTCTCCCTCTATCCAATACCACAATGTTCTTGGTTCTGTGGAAAGACGAGCTGCTTTAACATCATTTACAGAATTCTATTAGTGTGATAAGGCACATAACCGAAAAACTTCAGGCCACGCACACACACATGAGGCGAATCTGCTGTGTCTACCAAGGGCGCCCGTATTCCAGCGGCACACACGGACAAACGGTACTTACATTTACTATTATTTATGATCATAATTAGTTAAAAGGATAGTCTAATCATACACTTCTTTGTAATAATTCTTTGTTTTTCTGTCCACTTAACCCTGTCTTCTTGTTTTGTCTTGTGGTTTCAAATTAGAGTTCGTTGATGGGTTTTCGTGAATTCTTCCTGATTCTTCACATCATATGGTGTACTAAGTGGTGTGAGGTCATTTCAGCTTCCTTTATCCACTTTTTTTTCCTCTGTCTGAATGGATGGCGTACGGAACTGATCTTGCTATTGTTCTTATTCATCCTATGAATGTATCCGTAACTTATTTTTCTTTCCGGTTTTCCTTCTCTATTGATTGGCCCCAAAAATTTTTGATGGTACAGAATAATCTTCACAATAGGGTATGTCTGCTGTGAGGCAGTTGTGTGTGTGACCAACTGTTGAAAGAGGCAATGACGAATTAGTCCAGAAAAAGATTCCATACAATATGTAGAATGAATGATTTATTGAACATAATCCATGTCCATGAGACACTAATACAAAATTCATTACTGTGTTAATATTATAATACATTATGCCGTTTGACTCGTGCTTAACATGACTTAATGAAATTGTCTACCTTCACCGTCACCCCCCCCCCCCCTCATTTTTAAACAATGCAAGGTGATACCGCCTGCTTCCCATGTCATTTGGCAAAAGGCTTCTGTGTAGTTGAATAGCTGCTTGCGCGTGACAAAATGAAGTGTCATGTAGCCTTGATCTGAAGCATAGGAATGATGCAGAAGCAACCCGCATTGGTAGAGCGCACAGAAACGTGATTCGCACTGTGACAGAGAGCGATGCAGCACAGACACGTATCACAGTCGCACCGCCCAGTGCAACATGGTTGCCGTACGCAAGTATCGTAGTACACGGAGAGTGGAGGGGACATCCAAATTGTGGGTCGTCTGATGTGCGTCGAAAAAATTCATGTTTGTAAATGAAGCAAAGCTAGATCAATCCCTCTACTTAGTATCTCAGTGCCTTTCACATAAAAAATTAAAAATGATTTTGAGATTCGATGTGTTCTCCGCTGTTTAGTCTTTCTTATTTTATTATAAGAAAGTATCTAGTAAAAAAATAGATTGCTTCTCATATAGCAGTTTAATGATAAACTGGTCTTCGTTTTGCTGTTGTGCATCGTTATTCTGATAATTCGAAACTAAGTAAACCAGACCGCATATTTTGAAAAACTTGTAATGAAAAAATATAGTCGCTGGGCAGTTTACATTTGGTGCATTATAGGTCGTATACTTCTGTGTACAAAATGTAGCTGACGTATTCAAATAGTCTTAAATGCTGAGAGGAGAGCAATACCTCTTTCCAGTCTTGAGTGAATAGCTGATACATATTGCAGCGACACACAAGATAGGCTATTATTACTGCCTGCTAAGCGAAACTGCCTCGTGTTTCTCTTGTTCCTATGCTGCCGCATGCATGCTTTCACGCTGGAAAGACGTCTGCACATCTGCAGTGTTCACCATCAAATGCTACACCATCGATGGTAACTCTATAAATTCAAAACCAGTAATGTGTCTTCTGAATGCACCTGAAGCCGAATCATACGGTACCCTGCGAAACTGAACAGTTGTAGAAACACTCTTGTAGCTTTATTAACTTGTCACGGTTATTTATATGTGTACCACATTACATAAAATACGTTACAAGGCAGTGTTACTAAAATAAACGTTACATGGTGGCTTTGTCACACTTGCACCAACTTCCCTTTCTTGTAATGAGTAGCTTCTCTGTAGGAGAAATAGTAAGTGGAAAATTTGTGTCCTGCTTTGTCAGAGTAGCTGATACTAGTTGCTTGAGAAAAGTGGAAACTGTCTGGTTCATACAGTAGAATTCGTGGAATTTGTGTTCGTGTTAAGAGCACCCGCGATAGACCACTGCTGAATTGTGCTTGATATGTATAGTACTATATGGGTGCACCCAGTACTTACTTTTCGTTTACAGTTTCCCGAGCTTTCAATAATAAACAACAACAACAACGTCCTCTCCTGAAGAGTTCACGATTGCACCTGAGCCAGAAACGTGATTCGTGCTGCCTTGTTAATTAAATATTGCTGGGGGGGGGGGGGGGTGATGTGTGTGTCTCTTTCGACACATCGAAATCAAACACATAACCAGTTCGTAGTTGCCACACACTTCTTTATTGTAAACATTTTGCTCTTGTCAAATTAACAGTAGCAATGATTATAGATAGGGCTTGCATTATATAAATTGTCTCAACCAAATTTCATTAAATGAAAGAATATTCATAAAACCATTATTAATAAAATATAACTAATTTGCTTAACCAACTTTCATTAATTAAAACAATATTCATAAAACCACAATTAATCAAATCTCAAACATGCTTCAACTAACATAGAAACTGGTTTTCATGTAACTCAGGACCCAGCTAAGAACATTAATCAAAATGTTCAAATGTGTGTGAAATCTTATGGGACTTAACTGATAAGGTCGTCAGTCCCTAAGCTTACACTACTTAGCTTAAATTATCCTAAGGACAAACACACACACCCATGCCCGAGGGAGGACTCGAACCTCCGCCGGGACCTGCCGCGCAGTCCATGACACCAGCGCCCCTGACCGTTCGGCTGATTCCGCGCGGCGAACATTAATCCACTTAAGTCCAACAAGCTCAGATCTTTCCAAAATTTGTCTTAAAATTTCTGACAAATTAACAGGATTATAATACATTCAATATAATAAAAACATATGAAATCGTCTTAACACGGGACCGCCTCTAGTTGACAATAAATTGGTGATGGACGCGAGCAAACCGAAAGGTTCTAACAGATCCAGGAGATGCACGGACCAGAAGGTGAAATAAAAGTATACTCATCTTTGACCTAGAAGTAAGTTTGCGGAAGACCACAACGCTTCACCGGCAAGATGGAATTGCCGCACGTTAACAACGTAACCATAGACACCGATCCAGGTCCTTAATTTTCACTCCTCCACCGTGATACTCCGATCGGTGCTTGCTCGCGTCGACTACCGCCAATTATCTGAAACATAAACACGTCAGCTGCAGAAAACATTCTGACGCAACAGATACACAAGGATATTAACCCAATCAGTTATCAATAAACCTTTAATTCTACGCGAAACAAATGAACCTTAAGCAGACTTAACATACGTGACAGTGGCTCTTAAGATCTGATTAGACAACCTCTAAAACAACAAATAAAATAGAAAAGGAATTTGGGAAAATGTTTTTACCTGCTTCCGAACGCCAGGCACAAACTTACGCACTACTTGGTATGCATTGAACACGGCTTCATGTCTATTCGTTGTGTTTCACTAGCACTCCCTTAAATGCCGTCAACATATGAAGCAGCAAGATCAAAGGTAACTAAAACAGCCAAGATATTTTTCAGTGCACAGGGGTATTTAATTATCATGAACAGAAGCCACCGATGAACACTTCGACGACTCCATTTAATTGACTTTAAATCACATGGAAGAGACATGAAGGAAATCTGTCCTTCACATATCCAAGAAACCCCAATCACGGTCGGCAGTGGATCTGCATTATAACGGCTAAACGCGCCGCAGCAGCGGCCCCCGCTCCTTCGTTGAACTGACTCGGCCACTCGCCACGCTGCATACAGGCACAACGCCTCACGTGACTTTCGCTGACAGCTGATACCCGAACTGAAGACCCAGAGAGCCGCGCGCCGCAGTTATAGGCATCCGCCAAAGATGCGAAGCCAAATAGGCATCGAAAATCGTCTCAGACGATCATGATGAAATCGATGGAGACTGGCGCCAGCAGCGCACCAGATCAGGGGGGATGCGAATGTTGAACGCATAACCGTCGTGTCAGGCATTATTACAACCTGTCTATCGCATATCGTCTGTTCTCAGTGGGAACTGCGCCTTTTTATGCAGTGCAGCAAAACAAATGCCACGAAAAGAGAAGGCAAAAGTAGTCTCTGTATGAAACTTCCTAGCAGATTAAAACTCTGTGCCGGACCGAGACTCTAACTCGGGACCTGTGAAGTTTGGAAGGTAGGAGACGAGGTAGTGGCGGATTTAAAGCTGTGAGGACGGGGCGTGAGTCGTGCGTGGGTAGCTCAGTTGGTAGAGCACTTGCCCGCGAAAGGCAAAGGTCCCGAGTTCGAGTCTCGGTCCGGCACACAGTTCTAATCTGCCAGGAAGTTTCATATCAGCGCACACTCCGCTGTAGAGTGAAAATTTCATTCTAGTCTCTGTATATAAAAGGCAATGAATGTCCCGACTGACTGCCACACCCACTGACTCATCATCGCCCACCCCATACTACTGAGGATGACACTTCAAATTTGCAGATGGTGTTGATCTTATACTGTAGACGTCGTTCAAGAAAAAATTTTTCGAAATTTCATCCACAAGGGGGTTAAATAGGGTATGAACAGTTTTTTGGAACTATGAGGCTCTTATTACAACCTGTCTATCGCATATCGCCTGTTCTCAGTGGGAACTGCGCCTTTTTATGCAGTGCAGCAAAACAAGCTAGACATACAAAAATCGTATTTGGTACCTTGATGAGATATAGAGAAATGTTTTTCAGCACTTACGAGAATTCAACCCTTATGGTGGTGAAATTCTTCTTAAATAAATAATTATCAGAGATTACTAAGGTATTTTTAATGCTACATCTAAGAAAACTGATATTTGACTTCCTAGTTTCAAATAAAAAAAAAATATTTTAGTGTGTTTCAAAATTCGACCCCTGAACAAGTGACACAGAGGATTAGTTATGCAATTATTTAATTATAAAAGCATTTTCAAAGCTGAATCTATGAAACTTACTGTTTCGCTTCTCTGTCAGGATTAAAAAAGTACCTGTTCACTGCTTGTGGAAATGCAACCCCTATGGGAGTGGCGTAGGGGATGAAAAGTTGTAAGAAAATATTAAATTAAAATTTTTTTGAAGTTAAATCTATGAAAACTGATATTTCACTTCTCGGTTGGATATAAAGAAATTCTTGTTAGGGGATGAAAGTTTCTGTAGAAGTATCAGCACAAGAACGCAAAAGGCATGATTAACAAAAACCTTGTACTCCAACTACGAGAAAAGCTTCTAGGTCAGAAGTACTTTCGGAAAAGACTATGTCATGGCCGTAATTAGCGTGAAAATTTTAGGTTTTGCAACAACATGAAAATTCCATTAAATAAAAACAAAAACAATCTGTGCAGACCACGCAGTCTATGCAAGTGAAAGAACGGGCTCCAAGCTAGTAATTAGACTAATTATTATTATTAGATCTTACTTTGCCTAGGATATAAATCTCTGTTGGTCCATTATGGACAGGATACCAGTTGTAAAATACCCTAGGCCGTAAATATGCATACTGTTGTACTTCATAGATTAGTATGATATTTTACTTTAAATGAAGATAGGTTCTCATATATACTAGGGGTTCCCTCACGTATGAGAATTTTGTAGGATTTTATATTTAAAAGAAAAGCGTTTTTTCAACGGAACTTCTGATTGTATACTGTATAGTTCTAATCTTTCTAATGCTTTTGCACATTCTCTTGTAAATATGTGGTGTTAAATAGTTTTATGACTAACAAATATGTACATATGTTTTAGTCTACTGTACTGGATGTACACAGAGATTTGGTTTCACGCCACTACTTCAATTTTTAAACTTTAAGC
Organism: Schistocerca nitens; assembly: GCF_023898315.1. Taxonomy (NCBI): domain Eukaryota; kingdom Metazoa; phylum Arthropoda; class Insecta; order Orthoptera; family Acrididae; genus Schistocerca; species Schistocerca nitens. The sequence continues at coordinate 746,345,786 of NC_064618.1, read as the reverse complement.
ACTATTATGGTTATCAGTCACTTTCTGTAAGCTTGCTTTGTGCACCCTCATATACACTACATGTATAATCTTTTATTATGCAGAACCATGGACCTTGTCGTTGGTGGGGAGGCTTGTGTGCCTCAACGATATAGATAGCCGTACCGTAGGTGCAACCACAGCGGAGGGGTATCTGTTGAGAGGCCAGACAAACGTGTGGTTCCTGAAGAGGGGCAGCAGCCTTTTCAGTAGTTGCAGGGGCAACAGTGTGGATGATTGACTGATCTGGCCTTGTAACACTAACCAAAACGGCCTTGCTGTGCTGGTACTGCGAACGGTTGAAAGCAAGGGGAAACTACAGCCGTAATTTTTCCCGAGGACATGCAGCTTTACTGTATGATTAAATGATGATGGCGTCCTCTTGGGTAAAATATTCCGGAGGTAAAATAGTCCCCCATTCGGATCTCCGGGAGGGGACTACTCAAGAGGACGTAGTTAACAGGAGAAAGAAAACTGGCGTTCTACGGATCGAAGCTTGGAATGTCAGATCCCATAATCGGGCAGGTAGGTTAGAAAATTTAAAAAGGGAAATGGATAGGTTAAAGTTAGATACAGTGGGAATTAGTGGAGTTCGGTGGCAGGAGGAACAAGACTTTTGGTCAGGTGATTACAGGGTTATAAATACAAAATCAAATAGGGGTAATGCAGGAGTAGGTTTAATAATGAATAAAAAAATAGGAGCGCGGGTTAGCTACTACAAACAGCATAGTGAACGCATTATTGTGGCCAAGATAGACACAAAGCCCATGCCTACTACAGTAGTACAAGTTTATATGCCAACTAGCTCTGCAGATGATGAAGAAATAGATGAAATGTATGACGAGATAAAAGAAATTATTCAGGTAGTGAAGGGAGACGAAAATTTAATAGTCATGGGTGACTGGAATTCGTCAGTAGGAAAAGGGAGAGAAGGAAACATAGTAGGTGAATATGGATTGGGGGGAAGGAATGAAAGAGGAAGCCGTCTCGTAGAATTTTGCACAGAGCATAACTTAATCATAACTAACACTTCGTTCAAGAATCATGAAAGAAGGTTGTATACATGGAAGAACCCTGGAGATACTAAAACATATCAGATAGAGTATATAATGGTAAGACAGAGATTTAGGAACCAGGTTTTAAATTGTAAGACATCTCCAGGGGCAGATGTGGACTCTGACCACAATCTATTGGTTATGAACTGTAGATTAAAACTGAAGAAACTACGAAAAGGTGGGAATTGAAGGAGATGGGACCTGGATAAACTGGAAGAACCAGAGGTACAGTTTCAGGGAGAGCAAAAGGGAACAATTGACAGGAATGGGGGAAAGAAATACAGTAGAAGAGGAATGGGTAGCTTTGAGGGATGAAATAGTGAAGGCAGCGGAGGATCAAATATGTACAAAGACGAGGGCTGGTAGAAACCCTTGGGTAACAGAAGAAATATTGAATTTAATTGATGAAAGGAGAAAATATAAAAATGCAGTAAATGAAGCAGGCAAAAAGGAATACAAACGTCTCAAAAATGATATCGACAGGAAGTGCAAAATGGCTAAGCAGGCATGGCTAGAGGACAAATGCAAGGATGTAGAGGCTTATTTCACTAGGGGTAAGATAGATACTGCCTACAGGAAAATTAGAGACCTTTGGAGAAACGAGAACCACATGCATGAATATCAAGAGCTTTGATGGAAACCCAGTTCTAAGCAAAGAAGGGAAAGCAGAAAGGTGGAAGGAGTATATAGAGGGTCTATACAAGGGCGGTGTACGTGAGGACAACATTATGGAAATGGAAGAGGAGGTAGATGAAGATAAAGTGGAAGACACGATACTGCGTGAAGAGTTTGACAGAGCACTGAAAGACCTAAGTCGAAACAAGGTCCCGGGAGTAGACAACATTCCATTAGAACTACTGACAGCCTTGAGAGAGCCAGTCCTGACAAAACTCTACCATCTGGTGAGCAAGATGTATGAAACAGGCGAAATACCCTCAGACCTCAAGAAGAATATAATTATTCCAATCCCAAAGAAAGCAGGTGTTGACAGATTTGAAAATTACCGAACTATCGGTTTAATAAGTCATAGCTGCAAAATACTAACGCGAATTATTTACAGAGGAATGGAAAAACTGATAGAAGCCAACCTCGGGGAAGATCAATTTGGATTCCATAGAAATGTTGGAACGGATTCCATAGAAATGTTGGAACACGTGAGGGAATACTGACCCTACGACTTACCTTAGAAGAAAGATTAAGGAAAGGCAAACCTACGTTTCTAGCATTTGTAGACTTCGAGAAAGCTTTTGACAATGTTGACTGGAATACTCTCTTTCAAATTCGGAAGGTGGCAGGGGTAAAATACAGGGAGCGAAAGGTCATTTACAATTTGTACAGAGAGCAGACGGCAGTTATAAGAGTCGAGGGTATGAAAGGGAAGCAGTCGTTGGGAAGGGAGTGAGACAGGGTTGTAGCCTATCCCCGATGTTATTCAATCTGTATATTGAGCAAGCAGTAAAGGAAACAAAAGTTCGGAGTAGGTATTAAAATCCATGGAGAAGAAATAAAACTTTGAGGTACGCCGATGACATTGTAATTCTGTCATAGACAGCAAAGGACTTGGAAGAGCAGTTGAACGGAATGGACAGTGTCTTTAAAAGAGGGTATAAGATGAACATCAACAAAAGCAAAACGAAGATAATGGAATGTAGTCGAATTAAGTCAGGTGATGCTGAGGGAATTAGATTAGGAAATGAGACACTTAAAGTAGTAAAGAAGGTTTGCTATTTGGGGAGCAAAATAACTGATGGTCGAAGTAGAGGAGATATAAAATGTAGACTGGCAATGGGGAGGAAAGCATTTCTGAAGAAGAGAACTTTATTAACATCGAGTATAGAGTTAAATGTCAGGAAGCGTTTCTGAAAGTATTTGTAAGGAGTGTAGCCATGTATGGAAGTGAAACGTGGACGATAAATAGTTTAGACAAGAAGAGAATAGAAGCTTTTGAAATGTGGTGCTACCGAAGAATGCTGAAGATTAGATGGGAAGATCACATAACTAATGAGGAGGTATTGAATAGAATTGGGTAGAAGAGAAATTTGTGGCACAACTTGACTAGAAGAAGGGATCGGTTGGTAGGACATGTTCTGAGACATCGAGGGATCACCAATTTAGTATTGGAGGGCAGCGTGGATGGTAAAAATCGTAGAGGGAGACCAAGAGATGAATACAGTAAGCAGATTCAGAAGGATGTAGGCTGCAGTAGGTACTGGGAGATGAAGAAGCTTGCACAGGATAGAGTAGCATGGAGAGCTGCATCAAACCAGTCTCAGGACTGAAGACCACAACGACAACATGCAGGGGTCTGAAGATGCCATAATGAAATGCTGAAACTGGAAGACTTAAAAATAAAATAAAATAGAGGCTTGGTTCTAAAAGGGGCAATGTCCAGTATCTTAGTTTTAAGTTATAAGCTTCTGAACATTTTCTGTCAACTATTAACAATATATTTGGAGCTATTTGTTACTATAATTATAGTAAATCAACTTAACTAAAGCATATTTTTAAATAATAAATTTCTAGAATTTTCAGCTTCAAAATGAAAGGACTTCAGAGGACATTAGCCCTTCTTAACATCATAAACTCCCTTAAATTATTTGACATTAGCCCTTTGGACATCAGGGTCAGGTACACTGAATAACCAGAAACAGGTAATTTTAAGATAAATATTTCCTTGTACTCATTAATAAAATCACATTTTATCATCGTAAATAATGAAAACACTGTTTGGTCTCGTGATCAGGGCGGAAACTGTCTATTTACATTTCTAAATATCAGACAAATGATTTGCACGCGCTATGGTTGATACTGTAAAAGACAAGAGAAAAAATATATCACTCGTTTCCGTCATCTTCACCATCCGCATCCTCCCCTTCTTAAGATATCTGTTCATCTCTTTCATCTGACTGTGTACTGGCGCTCTCAGGTGATGCATGAACGGCATGTAGAATGGATGACTGCTTACACTGATGTATGGAAGGAGATCCCTTAAGTCCTTTAAGTTCTTTTCTGAAATAGGTATGATAGCATCAGAAATAGGTGGAAGTTTTGGTATAGACAAGCGTCGAGTTTTCCTTCTGTTCAGATCTATCATCTTGAATGGTTCTTCTGAGGATTAACTGTATTTGTAGGAGACAATTCCTGGCATTCCTGAGTGATACTTCATCCATTTTATCTTGTTCCAAACAACAGGATTCCCTTCTGTGTTAATTTTCTTGAGCTGATATTGACTTCTCATCAAGTCTTTAAAGTTGTAGAAGTCCTTTCGTTCCAGCTCTATTGCAGTTATGGGTAGCTTTCGGGGAACCATGCGTATTAATTTGGCACAATCTCTTGGCAGTTCTACTTCAACCGGTTTTTTCCTCCAATGGCTGCGTGAATTGAGTCAGCTTCCAAGTGAGTATGTCCAACTTGAAGAAAGTTGTGGTTGATTTCCAAATGTCTCCCCTGAATCATGAATTCTTCCACTACTCTCAGAAACAGGATGCCAATAAAAATATTTGTTTTGTCTGGTACACGAATCGCTGTACAGGTGCACCTCAACAATTTCGTGGGCCAGATTCAGCAAATAATCATATAGACAAGAAGCTATTTCTTAGCCACCTCTTCCTGCCACTGTCTGATTCCAAATGTAACATACTGGAGAACACTATTTTTATGTCTCTTTACGTAGATGGTGAAGTTGAAGGTCCAAAGTTCTCTTTTGTATAATGCCACACCACAGCGTAGAAAAGGAGTGGGTAGACATTTCTGCAAATCAAAGGCCGGGGTTACTATATTGGAATTATGCTCAGCTTTCTTTTTATCACTGTCTTTCTGATCGTAAAGCAGCTACGGCTAAATCCAAATGTTGCTGTCGTTCCACTTCAACCTTACAACGTTCAGCGTCATCACTACAGTTCTTAAGCAACATGACGTATTTGTCACATTTTGCACAAGTGTCAGTCTAAGGTTTGTTGAAGCTAAGACTGAAACAGGTCACAAAAACTCTCCGATAACACGCTTCACTTCTTGGCTTCATACCTATGGTTTGGCAAAATTTTTGATAGAGCCGGTACATTGCTGAAATACTCAAGTCTGGAGATAAATATTTGTTAGAAGAATGAGATCGAGAATAACGGCTTTCGTAAGAAGGAAACATGTTAATGTGTTCCTTTATTAAATCAATGTCGTGAGATGGAACTTTCGGGTGATTAGAACGTTTACCACGTACATCTTCAGAAGACACTCCTCCTTCAGAGCCTCGTCTTTTCTCCACAATTATTCTTACCTTCTTTTGTGTTACAGAAAATGTACTGGGGAGCATATTCTGGCATACTTCTTAGTCTGCAAAAAAGGACTGTAAAGAAAGTAGTTCCTGGAATATTTTCGCTTGCTTGCAGTTCCTTCAGGTTTGTTCTTTAAACACTCCTCAAGTTTCTTTTCATCAGACACATGATTAGGTATGAACGGATTTTGTGGTTCTGGGGACAATTTGTAATATTGTATGAAAATTTTCTCTCTCACATAGTCATTTACTTTTCCTCAGCAATTTTACCTGCACTTGCACGATGATTTCAGAACTTAAACAGGTATAACTTTTCCTTTCCTGCAGTTTTCAGTTTTTTCCTCCGATTTTTCTCCCATAATTTTTCGTTTCGCTTTCTTTTTCTGGATGAATCCTGTGGATCACATTTCTTCCTCCCCCTTCCACTGAACTTTGTTTCATTGCCAAGCTGCTGTTGAATTAGATCAATTTCTTCAATTCTTGAAGATCTTTTAACTGTCTTTCGTACAGCTGTATTCCCTCCATCATTGCGTTCATCACTACTTACGCCACCACTTGGAACATATTCATCAGAATCTTCAATGACATCTTCATCAGAATTTGAAATCACATCTGCCAATAATGACGCACATGCATTTCCTCCTGTACTGGTAGGGTACTGGGATTACCTTAAAAAAAATAAAAATGAAATAAATTTAATAGGCAATTGATAATATTTTAGTTTGGCATTAAGTAGATATACCAGTCAATTTATGTTGAAAAAATTAGGGATAAATGCTCCTGACACCCGTTTATTTTAGTAAACTTACCGTCAAGGCAAAGTGAAGACTTCAGCGGTGATATTTCAGGAGCAGTTTGTTCCTCATGTTCTTCCTTATCGCCTCTGTGAAACATGATGGTTTGTGCCCACCAAGACTGTCTAGACTCCTCACTAACAATGCGCCGAATGGTTAGGGGAATTGTTAAAGGAACAACTCTTATTATTATGTATTACCGCTAGATTTAAGCCCAATGTCACAGCATTGTTTGACTTGCTGAAACCATCTGTCAGCAAAAAAGGCCAATGTTGACATTGGCCCTTCTTACAACAAACGTAAAATTAGAGGGAGGGCCAGTGTCAAGATTGGCCCTTTTATGCTGATTGGAAACTTGATGAAACACTTCGGGGCTCACATCTTAAAACCCCAATATCTCTCATCCTATGTGGCTTAGACATTGGCCCTTGTTGACATTATGAAGAACACGTGAAACTGTATGGCGTACATCAATAAAATCAGTTTTGACAAATATTGACATTGGCCCTTTTAGAACCAAGCCACAGAGTTGGTGAATTTCATTGACATTGACAATTATATTAATGGCTTCTAGTGCATTCAGCTCATTTTAAACATCATCATCTGTTCCTAATATACACGTTGACCTCGATGTTTAGCATCAGAATTCAAAGCGAACAGCACCAAGAATTCTGACCTTGGGTAGCACCTCACCGGAGCCCCTGTCCCCTGTGTCCTTCCGCGCTTTGTCATCCTCACTGTTCCGGGTCGATAAGGGACGACCTCGAGTGCCCATAGACACGAGCGCGTACCCCGGAACGGACGTGTTTTTCTTTTTCCCGCTTCCCGCTGTCGTTATCTGGCCGACCGCAGTCAGCTCCGTGCCGCACGCAAATGCCGGCGGCGGTCTGTTTGCAGAGCGCGCCGTTTGGGGGCGCGTGTGGCGGGGCCGCCCGTTATCAGCGGCGCCGCTGTCTCAGCTGAGGCACCCGACGCCGGCGTCGCCAAGGCCGCCAACCGAGGACGCCGCCGCCCGCCGAGAGGCGACCGCCCGCGTCCTCATTCTCATTCTCACTTGCGCAAAGCGGGCCTAATCGCGCGCTCACTGCACTCTACTGTGTCCGGCTGCCTAAGTGTGCGCATGTCCGAAAGAACAGTGGCCACTGATTAGGTCGTTTAGCCTGCGCGGACCTGTACTTCAGCAACGCTGCTGTCAAACTGTAACGCGAGGGTACGCTGAAGCTACTACCCTTCCGCCAGAAGTAGCAACAGCTTCTAGGCATATCAGCTGGCGCCGACACCCGTCTAAACTGCGAGCATCTGTCCACTTAGCACACTGAAGTCGTCGGCACACGGACTGTGCATTCGAGCGTTGAGCGTGCCGAGTTAGTGCCGTCATTGCATGAAATAGTACGTGGGAGTCTTTCCGAATGTGCAGAGCAATATCTAGCGTCAGATATCCTGAACGTGCGTTTGAACGTAGACCAGTGAGACGGAAGAACGCCACGTACGTCACACGCACGCCATCTCTCTTCGGTATAGAGCCGCGAGGCGCCATATTGGCTTTGAGTTGCTGACCATCCAAAATATGACCACTCCCACCGCGACGTTGGATGCCGCCTGCTGACGTTGCGGACACGTGACGCGGTAGCAAAAGTATGTATGAAATGGTAATGAAATCAAGACGCTAAGCTGTACATGGCAGACGCTGTATCCATCTCAGACACCTAGGGCACGGAGGACAGTGCGACTGCAGGGATTTATCCCTTGTACTCTCCCTGTGAGACCCTCATTCCCAACTTAATGTCCACACACTACATTCGTAGTGCCCCTGCCCATTACACTCATTAGTCGCGGCAGACAATCTTACCGACTCCCGTAAGAGTTCGGGCAAAGCGAGTGCATCCAGCACAGGAGGAGGTCAATGGCCGGTTAACCTTAACTAAATGAAGATGGTATCTGTTCTTTCGGACATGGCCGAATGTGGGTCTCACGGGAAGCGTGGATAAATCTTTCCAGTCGCACTGTCTTCTGTGCCTACGGTGGCTCAGATAGTGTCTGCCATGTAACAGGAGATCCTGGATTCAAGTCCCGGTCAGGGCACACATTTTCAACTGTTCCCGTTGATGTATATCAACGCCTGTCGACAGCTTAGGGTCTTGATTTCATTATCATTTCACTCTAAGAGAGCTGCATGGTCACCGATGCTATCTGTTCTTTCGGACATGTCCGAAAGAACAGACACGATCTTCATACAAAAGTATGTAAGCGGAGTGGACACGGACGGGAATCGCCCAACCAAAGATATGGACTGCAAATCAGGAAATGCATTGGGATAAGCGACTTAGACGAAGGGCAGATTATTATTACGCAAAGCCTGTGAACAAGTATCCCGAAAACGGCGGCGCCGGTCGAATGCTCACTTGCTACTGTTGTGAACAACTACTAAAAGAGAGACAGTGAAACTACCATTAGGCACTGCATGATTGGACGTCCACGACTCCACAAAACGTAGAGTTCAGACGCTTTTCTGCTCTATAAAGTAGGTTAGGTGCACGCACAAGTGTTTCGGAGCATAGCTTTCATCGTACATTGATGAACATGCAGCTCCGCAGCAGACCACCCCTACGTATTCACATGTTGACTCAACGACCTCGACAGTTAAGATTTCAGTGGGGTACAGCACCATCGGGGTTGTACCGTCGATCAATTTAAACGTGTCGGCTCTTCGGGTGAATCACATTTTTACTACACTAAGTCGATTGTCGTCTCCACAAACGCCGTCATGGAGGTGAACAGCGGCTCGAAACGTGCAGCGCGCCACGGACGCAGGCTGATGGGAGCCAATGTTGCACTATGGAAGACATTCTCCTGAGCTTGCGTGGGAGCTGTGGTGGTAATCGAAGATACGCTGACAGCTGCGAACCACCTGCATCCATTCACACTTTGTCTTTCCCGACGGCAATGTCATCTTTCTCCAGTATAACAGCCGGCCGCGGTGGTCTAGCGGTTCTAGGCGCTCAGTCCGGAGCCGCGCGACTGCTGCGGTCGCAGGTTCGAATCCTGCCTCGGGCATGGATGTGTGTGATGTCCTTAGGTTAGTTAGGTTTAAGTAGTTCTAAGTTCTAGGGGACTGATGACCACAGATGTTAAGTCCCATAGTGCTCAGAGCCATTTGAACCATTAGAACCAGTATAACTGTACGTGCTACAGTGATTTGACGAGCGTTATAGCGAACTCACGTTCATATCTCGGCGACCGAATTAGCCCGATGTAAATCGTATGGAACCCATCTGGGTCGCTATCAAGCGCCATCACCGCGCACGCAAATCACTCGCACTCACTCCGTCTCCAGGCCACAAGTGGCCCATCGGGACAATTCGACCGCCGTGTCATCCTCAGAGGAGGATGCGGATACGAGGGGCATGGGGTCAGCACACCGCTCTCCCGGTCGTTATGATGGTATTCTTGACCGAAGCCGCTACTATTCGGTCGAGTAGCTCCTCAATTGGCATCACGAGGCTGAGTGCACCCCGAAAAATGGCAACAGTGCATGGCGGCCTGAATGGTCACCCATCCAAGTGCCTACCACCCCCAACAGCGCTTAACTTCGGTGATCTCACGGGAACCGGTGTATCCACTGCGGCAAGGTCGTTGCCCCGCAGCACGCAAATCAGCGGCCTGTTATTTACGCGAATTACATGTCCTGTGGGTAGATGTGTATTGCCACAAACCTACCAACAAACTGTCGGATCCCTGATACGAGGTTGAGGAATTACTGTAACTTACCTACTATTAGAGTATGTCGTTTGAAGGGAACGGCACATTGAGGATCGATCAAAAACTCATTGTTCGTGGTACAATTTGTTATAATGAAATGTACGTTAATACACTCCTGGAAATGGAGAAAAGAACACATTGACACCGGTGTATCAGACCCACCATACTTGCTCCGGACACTGCGAGAGGGCTGTACAAGCAATGATCACACGCACGGCACAGCGGACACACCAGGAACCGCGGTGTTGGCCGTCGAATGGCGCTAGCTGCGCAACATTTGTGCACCGCCGCCGTCAGTGTCAGCCAGTTTGCCGTGGCATACGGAGCTCCATCGCAGTCTTTAACACTGGTAGCATGCCGCGACAGCGTGGACGTGAACCGTATGTGCAGTTGACGGACTTTGAGCGAGGGCGTATAGTGGGCATGCGGGAGGCCGGGTGGACGTACCGCCGAATTGCTCAACACGTGGGGCGTGAGGTATCCACAGTACATCGATGTTGTCGCCAGTGGTCGGCGGAAGGTGCACGTGCCCGTCGACCTGGGACCGGACCGCAGCGACGCACGGATGCACGCCAAGACCGTAGGATCCTACGCAGTGCCGTAGGGGACCGCACCGCCACTTCCCAGCAAATTAGGGACACTGTTGCTCCTGGGGTATCGGCGAGGACCATTCGCAACCGTCTCCATGAAGCTGGGCTACGGTCCCGCACACCGTTAGGCCGTCTTCCGCTCACGCCCCAACATCGTGCAGCCCGCCTCCAGTGGTGTCGCGACAGGCGTGAATGGAGGGACGAATGGAGACGTGTCGTCTTCAGCGATGAGAGTCGCTTCTGCCTTGGTGCCAATGATGGTCGTATGCGTGTTTGGCGCCGTGCAGGTGAGCGCCACAGTCCGGACTGCATACGACCGAGGGACACAGGGCCAACACCCGGCATCATGGTGTGGGGAGCGATCTCCTACACTGGCCGTACACCACTGGTGATCGTCGAGGGGACACTGAATAGTGCACGGTACATCCAAACCGTCGTCGAACCCATCGTTCTACCATTCCTAGACCGGCAAGGGAACTTGCTGTTCCAACAGGACAATGCACGTCCGCATGTATCCCGTGCCACCCAACGTGCTCTAGAAGGTGTAAGTCAACTACCCTGGCCAGCAAGATCTCCGGATCTGTCCCCCATTGAGCATGTTTGGGACTGGATGAAGCGTCGTCTCACGCGGTCTGCACGTCCAGCACGAACGCTGGTCCAACTGAGGCGCCAGGTGGAAATGGCATGGCAAGCCGTTCCACAGGACTACATCCAGCATCTCTACGATCGTCTCCATGGGAGAATAGCAGCCTGCATTGCTGCGAAAGGTGGATATACACTGTACTAGTGCCGACATTGTGCATGCTCTGTTGCCTGTGTCTATGTGCCTGTGGTTCTGTCAGTGTGATCATGTGATGTATCTGACCCCAGGAATGTGTCAATAAAGTTTCCCCTTCCTGGGACAATGAATTCACGGTGTTCTTATTTCAATTTCCAGGAGTGTAATATATCCACGATTAAAGCTTTCAGGCGATTGTAACATGTAAAGTAACGGTATGATCGTACATCACTCGTGGTTGGTATAATACAATGAGTAGCATCAGAGAAGTATAGGGAGTCAGGTGATGTATTGCTGGTTCGCGTTCCACTGGAACCAAATATTTTTTTTTACTAACTTGAGCTTTTGTCTAATAGGTTCTGATACTTATTTATCAGATTCACAAAAGTATATTCTATAACAAAAAAAAGTTCAAATGTGTGTGTGAAGTCTTATGGGACTTAACTGCTAAGGTCAACAGTCCCTAAGCTTACACACTACTTAACCTAAATTATCCTAAGGACAAACACACACACCCATGCCCGAGGGAGGACTCGAACCTCCGCAGGAGCAGCCGCACAGTCCATGACTGCAGCGCCCCAGACCGCTCGGCTAATCCCGCGCGGCATTCTACAACATCTGATGTTATGTAAATATAACTGCTCTCGTTCTGAGCAGTGAGTTTTGTTCCATTGCCTTAATCAAATGGTTCAAATGGCTCTGAGCACTGTGGGACTCAACTGCTGTGGTCATCAGTCCCCTAGAACTTAGGTTAGTTAGGTTTAAGTAGTTCTAAGTTATAGGGGACTCATGACCACAAATGTTACGTCCCATAGTGCTCAGAGCCATTTGAACCATTTTTCAATTGTCTATTTCATATGTTGTAAAGATTCTGCTTCTGAATAGGGACACCGATCAAGTAAGAATAACCTCAGAGTTCTACTAAAAAGTGAGGACGAAATAATTTTTATCTTATGTGGAGAACTACTATTTTTGACACTTTAATAAGCTGATGTCTACATTGAATGGACATGACTTTCTTTTTTGCCCTACAAAGTGTTTACGGATACTCAAATTTTTATTCGTGTATACTGCAGACAAACAACATGACTGGCATATGGGCAAGGGAGGAAATGTGCCGTTTAGTAGAACTAACGTAGGAATTTTACGCACATCCATTTCGTAAACAGTGTGATTTGCGAGCCAGATGCAGCCGAAAACTGACGCTGGATCGCGCCGCTATCGCGTATACCACATTAAGGCACACGTACCGTATGCACAAGTCGCAAGTCGTTTCTGAGCATTCAGCAGGATGGTGCACGCTGCACGCTCAACGCTGACGTTCAAAAGCACGCTCCGTGTGCCGACGGCTTCACGATGAGGCGGCTGATGTTCGTCGCTGGGACTCCGCTGCTTGTGTTGCAGAGCACGCTCCTCTACACACTCTGTGGTGCGATCATAAAAGTTGCACAGTGCTTGCACTGTTTCCCATCGATCTAAAAATTCTTCCCTCTGGCGCATCTTCAGTGGCTTTCACCTGTAATGCAGGCCGTGTGGGTTAATAAAGATGATCCCGTGTCTCCCTAGCGATTCTTCTCACAAGGGAACCTCCTCATCGCACCCCCCTCAGATTTAGTTATAAGTTGGCAACAGTGGATAGGCCTTGAAAAACGGAACACAGATAAATCGAGAAAACTGGAAGAAGTTGTGTGGAACTATGAAAAAAATAAGCAAAATATACAAACTGTGTAGTCCATGCCGGCCGCGGTGGTCTAGCGGTTCTGGCGCTGCAGTCCGGAACCGCGGGACTGCTACGGTCGCAGGTTCGAATCCTGCCTCGGGCATGGGTGTGTGTGTGTGTGATGTCCTTAGGTTAGTTAGGTTTAAGTAGTTCTAAGTTCTAGGGGACTTATGACCTAAGATGTTGAGTCCCATAGTGCTCAGAACCATTTTTGAGTAGTCCATGCGCAAGATAGGCAACATCAAGGAGTGTGAGGTATGGAGCGCCGTGGTCCCGTGGTTAGCGTGAGTGGCTGCGAATGAGAGGTACTTGGTTCAAGTCTTCCCTCGAGAGAAAATTTTAATTTATTTTCAGACAGTTATCATCTGTCCGTCCGCTATGTTTTCATCACTTTTTTGGGAGTGATTATCACATCCACAAGAAAACCCATTCGCCAAGTGTACAAGTTAGGTGGGTCAACAACATATTCCTGTCATGTGACGCACATGCCGTCACCAGTATCGTATAGAATATACCAGACATGTTTTCCTGTGGAGGAATCCGTTGACCTATGACCTTGCGATCAAATGTTTTCAGTTCCCATTGGAGAGGCACGTCCTTTCGTCTACTAATCGCACGGTTTTGCGGTGCGGTCGCAAAACACAGACACTAAACTTATTGCAGTGAATAGAGACGTCAGTGAACGAACGGACAGATAATAATTGTCTGAAAATAAAAAAGTAAACTTTGCACTCGAGGGAGGACTTGAACCAAGGACCTCTCGTTCCGCAGCCGCTCACGCTAACCACGGGACCACGGCGCTCCTTGGCTCACACTTTCCTTGTTATTGCCTATCATTTCGCATGGACTACTCAGTTTGTATATTTTGCTTATTTTTTTCATAGTTCCACACAACTTCTTCCTGTTTTATCGATTGATCTGTGTACCGTTTTTCAAGGCCTATCCACTGTGCCAACTTATAACTAAATCTGAGGGGGGGGTGCGATGGGGAGGTTCCCTTGTCAGTGAGATTCTCACACGGAAAGCACGGTGTCATCATCACGATGACGGATGTATCGACCAGCCTGACAACTTAAAGAAACTGCTGATAATGGGAGCAAGGTCAGCGAATTATATCCCAGACTACACAGCAGACAAAGTAAGCTAGTCCTCCTGCCTCACAAGCAGAAACAAAAAGTAAGAAAGATGCATGACGTACGATGCAAGGAGGCTATAAAAAGGTGAACACAGTGTGAGGTAACAGGCGAATTGTGGTGCCTTGAAAATATTATAAGTTGGCGTGGCCGCACTGGACTCAAGTCAAAGCCGGGGCCCGGCAGCAAACACATGCTGGCAAACGTTAGCCGGACGAGAGGTGTAGCCCCAGCGCATGGTCCAGGCGCGTGGCCGGCAATTACGCTGTGACGATGACGGTGCTTTTTGACAATGAAGGAGACACGCCGGGAATGCCAAAGATGGCGGACTTTGTGAAACCTTAATGGCAGACATCTCACAGTTCTTACAGAAATTAATAGTAGCCAGATGAATCATGATACTTCAAAAAGAAACATGTACATTGCCATTAATTGCACGAAGATTCTGATGGTGTAGTCAGATTTTCAATATCTTTATTAGTTTGCAGTTTAGTATATGAAAGTAAATTATACAAGTAACACCTAGCAACGAATTTCCAAAATATAAACGCTTCATCCGATTTTGTCGATCGCCGTGCCTTTAGAAAGCTATTAGTGTAAACCTAAATTGGTATGAATTATAGGCATTTAACTTGAATAGTACATGTGTTATTGGAGGTCAAAGTGGCCGATTACTATCGATCTGTCTGGCCATAAGTATTCCACAGTTACACGATAAAACGGTAGCAGCATGCTTATAAATATATTGATTCATCTATGTCTTTGTTAATATCCGCTGTATGTTATTCATGAAGAAACTGGTCAATTATTTACTGTATTTTAGAAAGCACAGAGACTTCAGGCTCCTGGCCTACCTTTTGCTTCTTTTCTTTTGTTGTATGTTCATTTAATTGTTTATGTATTTAATAATGTGTGTTAGAGCGTGTTTATGGTCCAGCCGTAGGAATATTTATTTAATTTCGAGTTATTTAAATGTAAGTCCAGTATTTAGAAAGTGTTTCATTATGTTTGTGCGTTCGCTTGAAGATATGGCGGAAGCGTTCTAGCCAATCACAGCGCTCGTGAATGGGGAGACTGGATGGAGGAGAGCATGGTTTCCGGAGAGGACACGAGGTAGTTCTGGGGAGTACAGGACAGGAGGCGGGAGATGCTGGACGCGACGACGCGTCGGACGCACGGAAAGACTTGGAGAGTGGAGCAGTTTGCGCGAGGTCGCGAGAGATAGAAATACTTCGGAGTGCGGACTTGTGAACTTGAGATTTCCGAGGTTTATACAGTGAAGATGTAGTGTGCGTTTAGAAGTGAATATCTCGAGAGCTATGTTGTTGTTCATAGATAATTACGTGAAGTAGGAATCTATTGTTTCCCTGTTGTTCAACTTATATTTTATTTAATTGCTGGACCATCGACACCAATAAGTGTTTTGCAGAAATGTACCTCATTCTCAAAAGTACTTGTACTATCGTGCTCATCATTTAAAGTCGTTAAGATAGCACCTGCAGATTTTACTTAATTGCAATATTTCATTTATAAATTTATGTTACTTTCATAATTCGCAATTGCCGAGTGATAGAAACCTTCGACCATTCGATTGATGTGTGTGTTCTTATCGTATACTGTAGACTCAGCAGTATTTGGCCTGTAATGCGGCAACTACGTATCCCAGCCCCTAGACAACGAAACCAGCCAAAACTATTGGTATTGCAACTCTGAGTCGGAGGGTACGTAGTTGAGGGCCACCAACATCATTTCATCATTTTCCTGTTTTATCTGAAAGCCCGAAACAGGCAGCATTCTTCGTCAAAAGAAGTTTGGTAGTGTCAACCATATGCCTTGTAGAAAAATAAATAGTGGAAGTGTACGTTCGTAGCATTGGTACATCTAGAGAACGCATTTGACAGTGTCAATTGGAGTGTTTTAATCAGTACCCTTAGCCAATCCGGAATCGGCTTTAGAGAGGGAAGACTTGTATATACAACACCTACGTATGTGAAATCGGAGTAGTTCGCTGTGGTAATAAAGAAGAATCAATTAGCACTCAAAAGGGGTACGGCAAGGTTGCTCCCTGTGCCCATGCTTAGTTTTCTGTACATAAAGAAGACAATCGACAGGATGACGAAAGAAATAAACGTACGAGTAACAACTCGTGGAGATCAGGTAGACGTGCTGAGATTTGCCGATGATATAGCATTAATTGCAGGAATTGAAGGAGACCTGCACGAAATCCTGAACACAGTGGATAGAATAATGGAGGAGGAATTTCACATGACAATAAACACACACAAAATGAAAGATCTTGCCTGCAGTAGAAACAAAGAAAAGCAAGACAGCGGTAAAACTGAAAGATGCAAGATTCGAGGAAGTGAAAGAGTTTCACTAGCTGGGAAGTAAAGTCACGAGTGGTGGAAGAAGCTACAAGGAGATAGTAAGCAGAACTGCCCAGGCCAGGGATGATTTTAATAAGAAAACCACATTCACTACAAAGAATATGAGCCGTGACGTGAGAAAACAAATGCTCAAGACCTACGCCAAGAGAATTGCAACATACGGCAGCGAAGCTTGGACGATATAAGTGAGAGAGGAGAGCAGACTCGCTCCATTCCAAAAATGGTGCTACAGGAGAACGATGAAAATCAGCTGGAGAGAAATGATCACGAACGAGGGAGTTTTCATTAGAGCAAGAGAGAAAAGATGCTTCATGAAATAGCTAAAAAGGGCTCAACTGATAGGATATATATACTCAGACATGAGGGTCTATTAAAAAAGAATCGTTATTGAGGGAGCAGTAGAAGAGAGAAATTAGAGAGGAGGGCTCAGACTGGACTACATTAAATAATGGAGTACATGAATTGTTCCTCACGCTACAAGCTGAAACGGACGGCGGACAGGCGAGAAGAATGTGGGATGTGGGTTTGATGGCAATCAGCCTCACGGCTGCTGAGAGAGAGAGAGAGAGAGAGAGAGAGAGAGAGAGAGAGAGAGAGAGAGAGAGAGAAGGGAGGAGGGGAGGGAAGGGGGAGAGAGGGAGGGGGGAACGTTATATGTGGAGAAACCAGAAAAGAAGAGAATCGAAGCGTTTGAGATGGGATGTTACAAACTGGTAACAAAATTAAGTTGACCAATAAGAGATGAGGCAGTCCCCTCAGAATCGACAAGAAAAAGAATATACACTACTGGCCATTAAAATTGCTACACCAAGAAGAAATGCAGATGATAAACGGGTATTCATTGGACAAATATATTATACTAGAACTAACATTTGATTACATATTCACGCAATTCGGCTGCATAGATCCTGAGAAATCAGTACCCAGAACAACCACCTCTGGCCGTAATAACGGCCTTGATACACCTGGGCATTGGGTCAAACAGAGCTTGGGTGGCGTGTACAGGTACAGCAGCCCATGCAGCTTCAACACGATACCACAGTTCATCAGGAGTAGTGACTGGCGTATTGTGATGAGCCAGTTGCTCGGCCACCGTTGACCAGACGTTTTCAATTGGTGAGAGATGTGGAGAATGTGCTGGCCAGGGCAGCAGTCGAACAGGACCTTCAACATGCACTCGTGCATTATCCTGCTGAAATGTAGGGTTTTGCAGGGATCGAATGAAGGGTAGAGACACGGGTCGTAACACATCTGAAATGTAACGTCCACTGTTGAAAGTGCCGTCAATGCGAACAAGAGGTGACCCCATACCATCACGCCGGGTAAAATGCCAGTATGGCGATGACGAATACACGCTTCCAATGTGCGTTCACCGCGATGTCGCCAAACACGGATGCGACCATCATGTTGCTGTAAACAGAACCTGGATTCATCCGAAAAAATGACGTTTTGCCATTCGTGCACCCAGGTTCGTAGTTGAGTACACCCTCGCAGGCGCTCCTGTCTGTGATGCAGCGTCAAGGGTAGCCGCAGCCATGGTCTCCGAGCTGATAGTCCATGCTGCTGTAAACGTCGTCGAACTGTTCGTGCAGATGGTTGTTGTCTTGCAAACGTCCCCATTTGTTGACTCAGGGATCGAGACGTGGCTGCACGATCCGTTACAGCCATGCGGATAAGATGCCCGTTATCTCGACTGCTAGTGATACGAGGCCGTTGGGATCCAGCACGGCGTTCCGTATTACCATCCTGAACCCACAGATTCCATGTTCTGGTAACAGTCATTGGATCTCGAGCAACGCGAGCAGCAATGTCGCGATACGATAAACCGCAATCGCGATAGGCTACAATCCGACCTTTATCAAAGTTGGAAACGTGATGGTACGCATTTCTCCTCCTTACACGAGGCATCACAACAATGTTTCACCAGGCAACGCCGATCAACTTCAGTTTGTGTATGGAAAATCGGTTGGAAACTTTCCTCATGTCAGCACGTTGTAGGCGTCGCCACCAGCGCCAACCTTGTGTGAATGCTCTGAAAAGCTTATCATTTGCATATCACAGCATCTTCTTCCTGTCGGTTAAATTTCGCGTCTGTAGCCCGTCATCTTCGTGGTGTAGCAATTTTAATGGCCAGTAGTGTATGAAAATTGAAACAGAGGTAGCATGACAGGGAATGTTGTAAGGCTTCGAGGATTAACTCTCACGGTACTAGAGAAAGCCGTAGAGACTGATACAGGAGTATATAAACTAAACTAAGCTCCGCGATCAGAAATGCTCCATGCCCATCTGTCGCCGTCTCATTGGCTGTCATATCATGCCATTTGGATACAGTATATAGGGGCATGGTCTCAGGAAGCCACTTTCGTGGCCTTTGCCGGCAATTCTGAACGTGTAGCCGCTACATCTCGTTCAAGCAGCTCATCAGTCGGCATCAAGAGTCTGTCTGATCCCCGTTGCAGTCTTCGCATCAAGGGAAAATCGCGGGCAGTACGAGGAACTGAACCCAGCTCCTCTGCCTGGCACTAAGACGCTATGATCACTCAGCTACGGAGGCCGATGATATTGGGCGGTAAACGAAAATAAGTGAGAACGTTGGGTGTACGTGTCACTCAGAGTTGAGCAGATTGGCGTAGGAGATAAGACGTGGCTGTCAGCATGGAATCGATCACAACACTGATGATAAAAAGCCAAACAAATACATGAAAATACTCGGAATATGATTTTCGTATAACAATAACGTGTTCTGTCGTTCCGTTATCTGATGACATTCACCTCAGGGATTAGACACGCCCTCTGCGTTCGAGCAACGCCATGCTAGCCAAAAGCGTCGGAGGACGACGCGTGATCAGCGTGTCGACACCTCGCAGCCAGCGTGGCAACCACAATGAAGCGGCTACATTATTTAGTCGATTGTAGTGTTCAGTGTCTAGAGGCTGAGGCTGGGCGAATGGGGCCGCGAGGGATGCTCAGACACCTATTTGGAATAGCCGTCTCTCTTCGCGCCCAGTAGCACTTCCTTTTCGGGATGTGTCGCAGTCCGCAGCTCGTGGTCGTGCGGTAGCGTTCTCGCTTCCCACGCCTTAGGTTAGTTAGGTTTAAGTAGTTCTAAGTTCTAGGGGACTGATGACCATAGATGTTAAGTCCCATAGTGCTCAGAGCCATTTGAACCATTTGTTTGATGTGTCGCATTTGTATGTGTGTGTTCAGTGTGGACCACATGAATGAGACAACACAAGTGCGGGAGTGGTTAAAGCACTGGTGAATTATTCGAGAAGAGGATTGGGGAGGGGTGGGCAGGTGGGGTGGAGGTTCAACTTAGTTTAACTGTGGTTTCCATAACACGCATAAGATGAACATTTGAATCGTTTCTTCAGAATAACCATCCTATTCCAACGTCGTTGGCACCAAGTTTCAGCGTCGACGAGACATTAAAATTTCTTTCTTTCTGTGATTGAGCGTATTTGTAGTATAGTATGGACTCGTTTGTGTTTTTGATTAGTTGAGTATAAAATTCGTCCAGGTAGGCGCCATAGCCTCGATAACTTCGAAGAACATATATTCCACCACACTGTTACTTTACTGATCATTAAAGTACTCATTTAAACTAACAGCCTACCTGGAATTGTGTCTTTTTTTGACTTCAGAAGTGAGCTACGGAGGTGAAATCCAGTGAGGGTGCTGCTGTACGCGTCTCGCACATCACGAACCGGGCTGCTAACTCGGCACCCCATCCGGCGGCCATATTGCCATCAGCAGTCCATTCGTATTTACATACAATCCAGGCTACGGCCGGTAGTCATTCGGCTACATTGTTTTACGTGCGAGACGACGTCTTTGCATTGATTATATAGTAATGTTTGGTACAGTAAACGCTATCTGATGGCAGTGACTGTCGAAACCAGTAGTGGCACTGTTAATAAAAAATGCTATCGTGGCTAATGAACAGAAGTGACTATATATACTACGAATAGTGCTGCTTGCAACAACTTCGAGAAACAGTGGGGTTTTACAAGGTAGACTGGCGCATAATCTGGTGATCAAGAGGTATGTTTTACAATATTTCTTCTCATCACCTGCCAAATAGTAACGCTAAAATTTATACTACTGGCAGGATTCTAATTGGATCATTTCTGGTAAAGTGCTGTCTCACTAGCTTGTTACAGCTCTCTCTGCATGTACGTCGAATAGCAGGTATTTAAATAGCTAACTCACAGAGCACACAAACTAATCAGCTCACATAAAAAGCCCGTATATAAAAAATCTGTCTCACTAAATAAGACAGGTGGAAGCATGTGCCCTGACTTTACATAGATAGTGATTTTGAAAAAAATCATAGCCAAAGCTAGGACAACTAAAATCATACGCTTCTCTCTGAAACAAGCAATCGTGCTGAACACTTAAAGATGCCTGGCAGTCACTCTGAAGATAGTCATAAATTCGTATAGTCCTATTTCCATAATTCGCAACAGTCCTTTGAACTGACTAGATCGTTAGAATTCCATTAGAAGAATTACTTGTTACAGCAAATCACTGTGTTCGCAATATTAGCTACCCGATCATTTTAGTTTGTAGCCAAGCTTACGCAGTTGTACTAAATGTATCTATGGTTTCATTTTCGCTTATCTTCTGTTTTAAAACAACGTAAGGAGTGAAGTCTCGTTCTTGTTTGCCTTCCTTCCTCGAGACTGACTTCATGTAAGGATGCATTTCTTTGTTCTCTGTAATTTTAGTTGTAATACCAACGTTATTTAACTTCATTTGTGTTTTATTTAGAGTCAGTTGGTCCATATTCCTTTAATAAAGATGTAGACAGTGTCTGTTCGTATTTCAGCTGTTTAACCACGTTGGGAAGCAATTGCTTTGGTGACATGTCCGTTGCGCCCAGTCACATACACATCTGCATTTTTTTACAAACCTAACCTTGCAATCTGAATTTCTTATTACGAAGTACATTAACTGTCTCCGTACAATGCAGACCATTTGTTGCATACTTCATACAAGCTCGATCCGCCGTCACCAAGCTTTTCCGCTCCCCAATAACGACACTGCCCCTGACACTAAAAGAAATAAGAAAAAAGCAGGTAATGGAGCCGTTTTCGGTCAACTAGGAGCTTCAATACCAGTTAACATTAATATCCTTATTGCACGTGTTTTTTGAATGTGCTGTGATACGTCTCATCTCCTAACAAATAGCTTTCAGAGGTAATTTTATTACACATTCCTGCTTTGAGGGACACATTGCACTGTGAAATACAGTCGAAACGAAAATCGGAAAATGTGGTTATAACTAGAAATCTAAGAAGCCAAAGTAGTTTTCAGAGATGCAGAAGCGCCCTCGTAAGTGAAACATATAGGAAAGGACCAACTGTACCAGTAACGATTTAAGAACATAGGCAGGCTGTAGAGAGGCAGAGAAAGGAGGCTGTCGGTTTGAAAGACAGTCAAGCGGCAGGAGGGGATAGAGCAGTGCCTTACCAGACACTGACCTCGCTGAACATTGCAGTGGCCGTTCTCACGTGGCAGCAATTGATTTCCGTTGTTGACCGCAAAGGTGGCCGACAGTGTGTTACCGCTGCGCGCCTTGATGCTATTCTCAAAGTCTCTCTCTTTCAACGCTTTGCCCTCGAGCTAAGAGAGGAAAAACACACACAACTTCCTAAAGACGTAAGAGAAACATCAATGATTTTAACTTCCAACTGTTATGCGTCGCGTGATATCGATTGGTATATACTAGGCCAAATAAACTAGAGACTCTTACTCGTTTTTGGAGGTAAGCAGAGATTGAGGTCAAACTGTCAGCGGCTGGAACTGCAATGGACCAGAGACCGAATTCGGCATTCCACTAGTACCTAAAGTCATAGCCTGTTTTGTGGAGAAGACTTGAAGGTTCAAATGGCTCTGAGCACTATGGGACTTAACATCTTAGGTCATCAGTCCCCTAGAACTTAGAACTAGTTAAACCTAACTAACCTAAGGACATCACACACATCCACGCCCGAGGCAGGATTCGAACCTGCGACCGTAGCAGTCGCGCGGTTCCGGACTGACGCGCCCAGAACCGCATGGCCACCGCGGCCGGCGAAGACTTGAAGGTTCCAGCTGTGAAGAGTAAGTCGGTTCTGCTCTGAGGTACACTTGAAAATGGAATGGAAAACAGGACACCACACGAAAAGACAACCTGACTAACTACTACCACAAACAACAAAAATAAATTATATTAGTCCGCAGCTCGTGGTCTCGCGGTAGCGTTCTCGCTCCCCGAGCACGGGGTGCCGGGTTCGATTCCCGGCGGGGTCAGGGATTTTCTCTGCCTCGTGATGACTGGGTGTTGTGTGATGTCCTTAGGTTAGTTAGGTTCAAGTAGTTCTAAGTTCTAGGGGACTGATGACCATAGATGTTAAGTCCCATAGTGCTCAAAGCCATTTGAACCATTTTTTAATTATATTACTCTTGTAAGAAGCTTGGATGCATGAGCTGTTAAGCTGATTGTGCGGTAATTCTCGCACTTGTCAGCTCTTGCAGTCTTTGAAATTGCGTAGATGATGCTTTTCCCAAAGTCAGACGGTATGTGGCCACTCATGCATTCTACACACCAACGTGAATATTCGTTTTGTTGCCACTTCCCCCAATGGTTTTAGAAATTCCGACGGAATATTATCTATCGCTTCTGTTATATTTTTTATTAAAATGAGTAAATAGACTTAACTGACTCCTTAAACTTCACTGTTCTGCCTGCCTGCACAACTGTTTGTAATTTGTTCTGTTCCGACGGAAGCGAGTTGTTATTGCTGTATCCAGTGAGGAAAAGCGTTCTGGTCATTGTTAGTAATCAAGTAGTAGCAACACACAGTAGTAGATAGTAGTAGTTGTTACTAATAAGACTATCGTAGAATCTGCTGTCTTTCTGTACAAGATCGTCGGCGTACTGCAAACGAAGACTTCAGGGGTTGAAGTTTCTCATCGAACAGTCATAAAATGGTTTGTGAGCGAGGGCTCCGAGGAAGTAACCTCATGTCAGCAAAACGCAGAGGCAGAAACGTGTTCAGTGGGCATTAGCACATAGGAAATGGACGCAAGCAGACTGGGCTAGCCATTTGGAGTGAAGAGGCTAAGATCAGCATCTTTATGGAGTTAAATTCGTTCGTCGTCGACCAGGCGAAGAGTTAGCGCCACAGTGCGCCACTGCCATGTGTGTCATGGTGTGGAGTTGTATAGCAAGTCACGGCGCGCAGGGCAACATTACCGCAAAAAAGCACCAAGACAGTCTTCAATGGTGAAACTGCTTCCCTGTACCCGCGATTTCTGTGAAGGCAACAACCATCAGTGCATTTTTCAGCAAGACAGTGCGCCATCTCATGCCGGAAAAATCAAAAGAAATGGTTCGATGACCATCAGATTATTGCCCTGCCTTAGGCTGGCAAAAGTCCCGACCTCAACCCAACTGAGAATTTGTGGCCAAAATCGTAGTTTCACGACGGAATCCCAGTAAAAAGAGGCGACTCCTTGAGGCCATCGTAAATTCGTGATTCAGAGTGATCAAAGCAGTAGATCTTCGGCATTGGTTGGATTCGACGTCGCACTTTTAGTGGAGGCAATGATGAAATGAAAAGGATATCCTACAAAGTACTACGAAGTATTGCAATAACTTTTGTGCCAAGTAATTTTTAACTTTCTGAAATTGTTGCGTTCTGAGTACTTTGTTTAGTTTTTAAAAATTTATAATTAAATTTTTATATTTAATCTGCAATTTTCAAACAGTGAACAGTAAGGGAAGTTTTTGTAGTGAATTATATTGTATATTTCACCCAAAATAAACACCTGAGTGCAATATTCAATGAATCTCTACAATGTGTCAGAATTAATGTCTCTACTATACCTGCATCATTTACTAAAATCGAAGGTTGTTATTAATATTGTCTGCAAGGTCATTAATAGAGATTGGTTTATATGCATTTGCTTGTTGCGTATGCATTTGCATATTTGGCTCCTTTTCGCCGGTTATTTCGTATTTAGTTTTGATCTCACACATTGACAGCGACCTAGAAATGCGTACAATCGCTAATCCAGAGGCCGCTGCCTAGCGAAATCATTTCAGAAGATAAACAGGAACAGGCAGACGGAGTCATTATCCTGCGCCCCCCCCCTCCCCCCCCCCCCCCCCCCCGCCTGGTTAATCCCCTCCGGTGTCATACCGTACGCATCGGCAACAATTAAATTAAATCACGCAAGCTTTTAGTCGCACGGAGATTGTTTCAGTTTAGCTTTCTATTTACTTGTACACAGTTGAACATGCACAAGTGTACTGTGTAACGTGTTGTGCGCCATGCCACCCCAAAAAAGAAACGTCGTTTCGTGGATAGCTGGCCATCCTGGAACATTTACATTATTTTTTTTTAATGTGTTCTGAGCGGTGGTAAAGAAAGATGTAGATCTCGGTACTGAATATTAGAGCGTGCCAGAAATTTCCAAGTCTCTCTCGTAGGTCAGTTATGGCGGAACTTTTTTATACAGCACTTACCCTCTTTTAATCAATAGCCCTACAAATTATTATTGCCAGTTGCGATATCGTCTTATTTTATTGTCGTTGGCATGTGATGAGGTCTCCTAGACCGAGGCTCATGACTACGCACCTGCTTTCGTTAGTTCAGTACAAAATATGTTAGCAAGAATGTGACAATTTTACACTAAGTTCGATGAAATTTTTAGCCAGTAGATGGAGAATGTTGTCAATGATATAGAACAAGAAGTAGACGAAGAAGAAAACGATTTTTCAATAGCCCGTGATCACAATTCTGCTAGCGAACAAGAGGACCATTCAGAGGAAAAACTTCAGGACAATGGTGATAAGGACCTTTCTGTTTGTCCAACAAAATACTTAGTGTTAGTTAAAATTAAAAAAGACATTGCCGTGATTAGGACTCATTTTTTCCCATATACCTGCAAGTATTAAAAAGCTTGAAACTCAGTTTGGCGTTGAATGAGTCTGTTCAGTTAATGAATGAAATTATTCTAGTGAACTCCTTATTGTCGGAGGTATTCCCAAGAAAACTTAAAGAAAAGTTTGAAAACATTTTAAACAATAACCCAGGCTTTGAACCCTTCTGCCAAATTGTTTGTTTTATTAATGGGACAGGTGAACTTTTACCATAAACAGTAAGTGCCAACATAGCACCCAAATTCAAATACTGCCCAGTTACCTCAGTTTATGTAGAGTGGTCCTTTTCCGCTTATAAAAATGTTTTGAGCGACCAAAGACACAACCTTGCTTCCGAACGTTTGGAACAGTACTTGGTCGTTTGTTTACAATAGTAGAAAAATTTAAAGTAAGTTGTAAATCATGCTTTAGTCCAATAGTGTTAAGTAATAAATTAATGCTGTCCAAAAAATTCATGATTGTATGTTTTTTTTTTTAATAAAATGTTACGGAGTTTTTGAACGTGCCGCTCTGCATGCGATATATCTGGAAGTTGGTCCTGTACATATAGATTGTTTCGCTGAGACTCACTCGCATCGCATCCACTTGTTACCGACAACCATAGTAAAGAAGAAACAATTCTTGAAACACGGTATGCGTCCCCATTTTGCAAATTTTTAGAAAACAATCTCAGAAGGGCCCCCTTCCTAACCTCTACCAGAAAGTATTCAGAAAATATCCGCGTACTAAATGTACAGATTTTTCGCGTGGCCGGCGCTCTTCCTCGTAACTGATATGCACAAGTTCGACTTTGAGATATAATGCGCTCAGTGCATGTTTTATTATTTGATCTTGCATATTTCGACATTTTTTCATGCATATTTTAATGTTTTTATGATGCATATAATCCGGTCTATAGTCATTAATGTAAAAGAAGAACAGCAAGGGCCGCAATACACTTCACTGGGGCACTCCCCGATGTTCAAATGGTTCAAATGGCTCTGAGCACTATGGGACTTAACTTCTGAGGTCATCAGTCCCCTAGAACTTAGAACTACTGAAACCTAACTAACCTAAGGACATCACACACATCCATGCCCGAGGCAGGATTCGAACCTGCGACCGTAGCGGTCGCGCGGTTCCAGACTGTAGCGCCTAGAACCGCACGGCCACACGGGCCGGCTTCCTCGATGTTACTGCAACATCTGTAGATGACTCTTCACCCGAGACAACTCTCAGTACTCTGTCCTCACTCCAGGTGCGGTGTTGGTGGTTATTGTGGCCCCCTCTTCTCGGCTCGGCAAGGCCGAGCTTAACTCAAGGGTGTGACTGCGGGAACCGTGACCGTAGTCACGCGCTGTGACTCATCGGCAGGTGTCGAGCCGAAGCGAGTAGCGTAGCTTCGCGCCGCTAACACACCGGAAAGTTCCCAGACGGCCTTCACGCCACCAGTCCCGCCAACACTCCCGAATCCTCTGAAGAGTCCTCTTCTACCCACGCCAGTACATTCGCCACTCACTTAGGAACCGTTTGTACCCAGACTTGGGTCGCTTATGACCGCACGCTTATGCAAGCAAAGGTCCAGACTGCTTCCTCGATTGTCAGAAGCTTTACGTTTGGTCTTACTGTAACTCGTGAGTTACTAACTAGCAACTAGTAAGATGCACTACTCTGACAATTCCGAGAAAATCGCGAGAGAAGTTCCACGTGTTTGTTAAGTGGTTTACATATCGGGTGATCAAAAAGTCAGTATAAATTTGAAAACTTACTAAACCACGGAATAATGTAGATAGAGAGGTAAAAATTGACACACATGCTTGGAATGACATGGGGTTTTATTAGAACAAAAAAAAAAACAAAGTTCACAAAATGTCCGACAGATGGCGCTGGACAGCAAAACTGCTACCGTGATGGGTGAGAGGTATTTTGATATGTTACAGAATCGCATCATCCCCAGCCTGGCTGATAAACACCTGCTGGAACGTACGATGTTTGTGCAGGATGGCGCTCCACCCCATATTGCTAGACGCGTGATAGATCTCTTGCACGCGTCGCTTGGTGATGATCGTGTGCTCAGCCGCCACTTCAGTCATGCTTGCCCTCCCAGGTCCCCAGACCTCAGTCTGTGCGATTATTGGCTTTGGGGTTACCTGTAGTCGAATGTGTATCGTGATCGACTGACATCTCTAGGGATGCTGAAAGACAACATCCGACGCCAATGCCTCACCATAACACCGGACATGCTTTACAGTGCTGTTCACAACATTATTCCTCGACTACAGCTATCGTCGAGGAATGATGGTGGACATATTGAGCATTTCCTGTAAAGAACATCATCTTTGCTTTGTGTTACTTTGTTATGCTAATTATTGCTATTATCATCAGATGAAGCGCCATCTGTCGGACATTTTTTGAAATTTTGTAATTTTTTGGTTCTAATAAAACCACATGTCATTCCAAGCATGTGTGTCAATTTGTACCTCCGTATCTACAATATTCCGTGGTTTATTCAGTTTTCAAATTTATACTGACTTTTTGATCACCCGGTATAATTAATCTAGTTTTTAATCACTCGTCATACTACTTAATTTACATTTTGAGAGGTAATATAACGGAAAAAACCAGGTGTATGTGCATGAAGTTTCAGTTTGTGTTTTCCATGTCTTTATGACGAATACCATCCTGCACGTGTGATATTGCGAGCCCATCCGATGGTTCAGATGGTTCAAATGGTTCTGAGCACTATTGGACTTAATTTCTAAGGTCATCAGTCCCCTAGAACTTAGAACTACTTAAACCTAACTAACCCAAGGACATCACACACATCCATGCCTGAGGCAGGATTCGAACCTGCGACCGTAGCGGTCTAGCGGTTCCAAACTGTAGCGCCTAGAACCGCTCGGCCACATGAGTAATTGTACATGACTCTTGTGGTCTGGGACATTGAGACTTACTATATTACTGCTTTTGAATTACATTATTCGTGTCCTTATTTATCGATGTTTGAGGTGGACCTTCCAAGCTTGTCCCTCTTCCTTAAATTTAATTACAAATAGTAAATAGTCAAATATTAATATGAAATTCGCTACAACGTCATGAAAATGCACATGGGTTTTTTCACTGTTACGTCTCAGATGTCATATAAACTAATGTGACCAGTGATGAAAAAAAACACAATTAAAAGTGTTTGCGGGACTCTAACCGCCGCCTCGTCTACGACCCTCTCGCAACGTGCGAACGACAACCATTTGACCACAACGACTTCTTACGATCTGTAACTTCGAAAAGATACATCAGTTACGTAATAGAAACGTAAAACTTCTCCTGCGATTTTCTCAGAATTGTCTGAGTAGTGCATGTTACTATTTGCGCATTATGTTGTTTTAATGGCCTACCAGAAGTGTACAAAGTTCAAAGCAGATCCGTGATCGCATCGTTGTGGTCTCCTCTTATAAGAGAACGGTTTAGATTTGCTAGCGTATTACCTTGTGTCACTCGAGTATAAACAGCTAGTTTACACGGTGCCTACAATAATTTTGCTTCAGATCGTACTCCTCTCTTGCTACAGTGTGTGGTTCATGATCCGGCGATTCAAGTATAAACAGTTCGAACAGACTGTGGACAGGAGAAGGAAACTTACGTAAAGTGAAGAGGTGGAACAACTTCCAATCGTGCGTAAGAACCTGCATAGCTTGTGTACAAAAATGTCTGTTTTCCAATATTTCAGTATTTAATATTAAAGCAAGAAATTTTGGATCAGGCAATACCTCAAATCAATCAAACCGTAAGTCAATAGTGTCGGAACCGTGAGACACATGTAACATGTAACTGTCTTTCGGTTCTCAAGAACACCTCTTCGTTCTGTTTGACAATCTATTATTTTAAAATACCTACGTTTCTGTGTCGAAATACGTGCTCTGATGTTACTATTTCACAGATGTTAGTGTCTTCTGGAGTTCTATGAAACTGATTTTCAAATCCCAATAAGTGATAATGCGACATAATAGACTTTACAATACACAGTAAAGAAATTAAGTGATAATGTTATCATTCATTTTGAAACTGACGTATCGGGACTTGAACAATGCAGTGTGCTACTAATTGCGCCATCTGACCACGCATTACTCAGTCTTAAAAGCTGCATCCACTCTCTCGAAGGTGCGTTTCATAGTACCGTCGAAATGCCCTGCAGAGTCTGGACGGATAGAGAAGTTCATGACATGCAGAATCAAACAAATCAATTTCGTAAGTTTATCTCTTAAGTTTTCAATGTACACTCCTGGAAATGGAAAAAAGAACACATTGACACCGGTGTGTCAGACCCACCATACTTGCTCCGGACACTGCGAGAGGGCTGTACAAGCAATTATCACACGCACGGCACAGCGGACACACCAGGAACCGCGGTGTTGGCCGTCGAATGGCGCTAGCTGCGCAGCATTTGTGCACCGCCGCCGTCAGTGTCAGCCAGTTTGCCGTGGCATACGGAGCTCCATCGCAGTCTTTAACACTGGTAGCATGCCGCGACAGCGTGGACGTGAACCGTATGTGCAGTTGACGGACTTTGAGCGAGGGCGTATAGTGGGCATGCGGGAGGCCGGGTGGACGTACCGCCGAATTGCTCAACACGTGGGGCGTGAGGTCTCCACAGTACATCGATGTTGTCGCCAGTGGTCGGCGGAAGGTGCACGTGCCCGTCGACCTGGGACCGGAGCGCAGCGACGCACGGATGCACGCCAAGACCGTAGGATCCTACGCAGTGCCGTAGGGGACCGCACCGCCACTTCCCAGCAAATTAGGGACACTGTTGCTCCTGGGGTATCGGCGAGGACCATTCGAAACCGTCTCCATGAAGCTGGGCTACGGTCCCGCACACCGTTAGGCCGTCTTCCGCTCACGCCCCAACATCGTGCAGCCCGCCTCCAGTGGTGTCGCGACAGGCGTTAATAGAGGGACGAATGGAGACGTGTCGTCTTCAGCGATGAGAGTCGCTTCTGCCTTGGTGCCAATGATGGTCGTATGCGTGTTTGGCGCCGTGCAGGGGAGCGCCACAGTCCGGACTGCATACGACCGAGGCACACAGGGCCAACACCCGGCATCATGGTGTGGGGAGCGATCTCCTACACTGGCCGTACACCACTGGTGATCGTCGAGGGGACACTGAATAGTGCACGGTACATCCAAACCGTCATCGAACCCATCGTTCTACCATTCCTAGACCGGCAAGGGAACTTGCTGTTCCAACAGGACAATGCACGTCCACATGTATCCCGTGCCACCCAACGTGCTCTAGAAGGTGTAAGTCAACTACCCTGGCCAGCAAGATCTCCGGATCTGTCCCCCATTGAGCATGTTTGGGACTGGATGAAGCGTCGTCTCACGCGGTCTGCACGTCCAGCACGAACGCTGGTCCAACTGAGGCGCCAGGTGGAAATGGCATGGCAGGCCGTTCCACAGGACTACATCCAGCATCTCTACGATCGTCTCCATGGGAGAATAGCAGCCTGCATTGCTGCGAAAGGTGGATATACACTGTACTAGTGTCGACATTGTGCATGCTCTGTTGCCTGTGTCTATGTGCCTGTGGTTCTGTCAGTGTGATCATGTGATGTATCTGACCCCAGGAATGTGTCAATAAAGTTTCCCCTTGCTGGGACAATGAATTCACGGTGTTCTTATTTCAATTTCCAGGAGTGTATTTAGAACTGTCATTTAATTTCGTTGGTAACAGTTCAGTGTTTTTCCCATAGTACACCAAACAACATGAAAAACATTTTTTTAAACAGTAACTCTGCAAATTATTGTTTAGAAGCTAAAAATATACATAGCAACCGCCAGTGGCGTAATACCAGCTGAGGTTCGCAAAACAGCGAATCTGCTTATAATTTGAAAACATTCTCGAGATGAATATCAAGACTGCAACCACATTTGTGAAAGAAATTCCTTATTTACAGAGAGTACTCCACTGCACTGGCTCCTTACTTAGCTTGCATTTATCGCGAATCTCTTGCCCAACGTAAAGTCCCGAGCGCTGGAAAAAAGCGCAGGTGACACCTGTATATAAGAATGGTAGAACGAATCTTCAAAATTACAGACCAATATCCTTAACATCGGTTTGTTGCAGGATTCTCGAACGTATTCTCAGTTCGAACATAATGAATTTCCTTGAGACAGAGAAGTTGCTGTCAATGCATCAGCACGGCTTTGGAAAGCATCGCTCCTGCGAAACGCAACTCGCCCTTTTTTCACATGATATCTTGTGAACCATGGATGAAGGTTATCAGACGGATGCCATATTCCTTGACTTCCGGAAAGCGTTCCTTGACTCGGTGCCCCACTGCAGACTCCTAACTAAGGTACGAGCATATGGGATTGGTTCCCAAGTATGTAAGTGGCTCGAAGACCTCTTAAGTAATAGAAATCAGTACGTTGTCCTCGATGGTGAGTGTTCATCGGAGGTGAGGGTGTCATCTGGAGTGCCCCAGGGAAGTGTGGTAGGTCCGCTGTTGTTTCCTATCTACATAAATGATCCATAAATGATCTTTTGGATAGGGTGGATAGCAATGTGCGGCTGTTTGCTGATGATGCTGTGGTGTACGGGAAGGTGTCGTCGTTGAGTGACTGTAGGAGGATACAAGATGACTTGGACAGGATTTGTGATTGGTGTAAAGAATGGCAGCTAACTCTAAATATAGATAAATGTAAATTAATGCAGATGAATAGAAAAAAGAATCCCGTAATGTTTGAATACTCCATTAGTAGTGTGCTTGACACAGTCACGTCGATTAAATATTTAGGCATAACATTGCAGAGCGATATGAAGTGGGACAAGCATGTAATGGCAGTTGAGGGGAAGGCGGACAGTCGTCTTCGGTTCATTGGTAGAATTTTGGGAAGACGTGGTTCATCTGTAAAGGAGACCGCTTATAAAACGCTAATACGACCTATTCTTGAGTACTGCTCGAGAGTTTGGGATCCCTATTAGGTCGGATTGAGGGAGGACATAGAAGCAATTCAGAGGCGGGCTGCTAGATTTGTTACTGGTAGGTTTGATCATCACGCGAGTGTTACGGAAATGTTTCAGGAACTCGGGTGGGAGTCTCTGGAGGAAAGGAGGCGTTCTTTTCGTGAATCGCTACTGAGGAAACTTAGAGAACCAGCATTTGAGGCTGACTGCAGTACAATTTTACTGTCGCCAACTTACATTTCGCGGAAAGACCACATAGATAAGAGATTAGGGCTCGTACAGAGGCATATAGGCAGTCATTTTTCCCCTCGTTCTGTTTGGGAGTGGAACAGGGAGAGAAGATCCTAGTTGTGGTACGAGGTACCCTCCGCCACGCACCATATAGTGGATTGCGGAGTATGTACGTAGATGTAGACACCCAATATGGTTCTAAGTAAAGATACAGACGTGGATAACGTAATCTGACGTACCTTACTAAAAAAAAAAAAAATAGAATATCCTCAAGATTTGCACCTAATTTTCACATATTTTAGGAAAGCATATGAGTAATGAAAACTATGGTTGACAGTGAAGATATTTTTTTGAAAACATTGTGGTGACATACTGACGTGTAGCACACCCCAGGCTTACGTAGGTTTGAAACGAGAGACTTTGATTACGAGTTGGCAAAGCGGTATCGAAAAAATTTAAACAGCTTGTAAAAGTGTGTACTAAAAGCTCGAATTTTAGAGATAAGGCACAAAATAGTATCTCAGGATTGTTTTGTTACTTTGGAGTCAAACGGATGCTGTATGCACCTTTCCCTTGCTTTCTCAACATTGTTGCAGAACACATTTTTAGAAAGAAATATTCATCACATCTTTGAGCAAAACTAAAAGGCAGGTTCAACTTTGTCATGTACAATTAATACAGTAATCTTAAGAAAAAGTTTTATAGTAGCTTACTTGGAAATGACTGGGAACCAAGTAATTTTTGTCTCATGACAAAACAAGTGCTGAAAATTGATGTAGCATAATAGTGAAAAATAAATAAATAAATTAGTTCACCTTGGTCACGTTAGCTACAAACAACGCTTTCAGGTCTTATCTCGCGAGTACAATAATGAAAAGGGAAGTTATATTACGTATATATTATATATATTTATATTATATATTTTTTATATTTATTTTATATAGATTTATATTATATGTTATATATTATAAGCAACTGTGACGGCAACATTAATCAATAAATTATAATTAATAATTTCATATCTTTTCTAATATATACTTGTGATACGTAGACTGCACCTATAACAGAATCTGAAGCATTGAAACTAAAAATCTTAGAAATTAAAATTGTGAAGA
Organism: Schistocerca nitens; assembly: GCF_023898315.1. Taxonomy (NCBI): domain Eukaryota; kingdom Metazoa; phylum Arthropoda; class Insecta; order Orthoptera; family Acrididae; genus Schistocerca; species Schistocerca nitens. The sequence continues at coordinate 746,312,058 of NC_064618.1, read as the reverse complement.
ATCAAAGATAAAGCCACAGCAGAACGGAGAAAACTAACAGTCAAGTCTATGATCTGTATGGATAGCCAGATATAAAACCCTGAACTGAAGGTGAGAAACTCACTCTTCGGACTGCAGAAGAAAGAAAATCTACAGAGTGTGAACAGAACGTTTTCAGGCACTGTAGCCTCTCGAAAGATCTAGACTGCGTTTGTTAGACATCATAAAACATGAAAATCAGACGTGCAAGGAACTAAGAGATTAAATATCAAGGCAGAACTGTGTCGCTAAAGTTGGTGAAATCAGCAGTTAAGAGATCTCATAACTTGTGAAGCTTGGTAGCATAAAACCACTAGAATACAGGTTTCGAACTCGCAGTCGAGGTTGTGTAAAATAAAAACTTGTGAAACACAGCGGTCTCTTTTGCAATAATCGCGTTGTTTCAGTAAGACCTCACAGTCAAGTCAGTTAACGGACTTTCTGCCGGCATAGTACTGTGTGAAATTCTTAAAGCAGCAGTCGTCACTAGTAATAACGGTGGTATTAACATACTGATTAAAACCGTTGGGACTTTGCAGGAAAACTGCCGATTAGTGCAACCACAGAGTACACTGATTTATTTAATGCCAGCTACATTTGCTAAAAACCCGAGTTCAATATGCCAGGAAGTTTCATATCTGCGCACACTTCGCTGCAGAGTTAAAATTTAATTGGAAACATCCCCTGGCCTGTGGCTAAGCCATGTCTCCGCAATGTCCTTTCTTCCAGGAGTGGTAGTTCTGCAGGGTCTGCATGACAGCTTCTGTGAAGTTCGGAAGGTAGGAGACGAGGTACTGGCAGAAGTGAGGCTGTGAGGACGGGTCACGAGTCGTGCTTTGGTAGTTCAGATGGTAGAGCACTTGTCTGCGAAAGGCAAAGGTCCCGAAATGGAGTCTCGGTCCGGCATGCAGTTTTAATCTGCCAGGAAGTTTCAGCGAGAAGGTGTTGGACGTTAGTGTCTCATCACAGGAATTAGTGAACGGTAACTTGCCCGATCTGTATAACGGGACAGGCCGAGATGTTTCAGATCTGGTGACGAAGTCCAATGCCGGTATTGGCATAATTTTCGGAGCACACAGTTTAGCGCAAGATGTTGAACCTAGGACTCTGCTGCAGACGACACCCACATGTTCCCATGTTGACCAGACATCGTCCGTTATCACTGCAGTGCGCACGGGATCAACGAGATTGAGCCGTGGATCAATGGAAACGTGTCGGCTCTTCGGATGATAAAGTTTGTTGATAGGCTAGATCGATGGTCGCGACTGTATACGCCATCACCCAGACATGCACCGTGCCCTAGGCGCAGTGAAGTTGGTATCAGCATTTTGCTGTGGGAGACCTTCACCTAGGTTTCCTTTGGACCTGTGGTAACGATCGAAGGCACCATCAGCACTGCGGAGTACATGAACATTACTGCTGATCAACTGCCTCCCTTCGTGCTTGGTGTGTTCTCCGATGGCAACGGCGTCTTCCAGCTGAAAAGCTGTCGCTGTCAAAAGGCCAAAATCGTCCTTTAGTGGTTTGAGAAATAGGATAGTGAATTCAGGTTGATGTCTTGGTCACCAGATTCTCCTGATAAAAACTCTATGGATCACATCTCGCAAACTATCGAGCGACCATAAACAATAGACTTCTAATTTACGGGAGTTGGGTGACCTGTGCGTAGCATAGACATCTGGTGCCACATACCTCCGGAAAACTATAAAGGACTTACTGAATTCATGCCACGCCGAATCACTGACGTACTGTGTTGCAAAGGTGGACCAACACGGTGTTCAAGCAGGTGATCATAGTGTTTGGCTCATCAGTGAATGCGCCATGTTCTTCAGTCTTACTTCTCACATGGGAGGTAATATTGTCAGGGATAACGCGATATATTTGTCTTCAACAAAGGAAGTAACAGAACATCAAATTTGGTCAGTGGCTCATGTTATCTGTACTGTAAATTATGCGAAGATGCGCGATAGATCCAAATTAGTGTCAGATAAGCGGACGTAGGATCTATGTACCAGTATGCAGCTTCAGTTGGTGGTTGCTTTTAAAATTGATTGAAATGGTTGAACAGCTGGTATTAAATTAGAGGATTTTAATTAATGTTGTAGTTGCGAGTCGAGACATAATAGTCGAGAAGGGAGTGTGACAGGTTTGTAGTCTATGCTATTGTTTAATCTGTATATTCAGCAAGTAGTAAAGGAAAAGAAATTTGGAAAAGAAATTAAAGTTAAAGGCGAAGAAATGAAAACTTTGATGTAATTCCGCCACTACCTCCTCCCCCGAGGTCGAGTCTCGATCCGACACACAGTTTAATCTGCCAGGAAGTTTCATATCAGCACACGCTCCTCTGCAGACTTAAAATCTCATTCTGGAAAAATCCCCCAGGCCCTGGCTAAGCCATGTCTCCGCAATATCCTTTCTTCCAGGAATGCTAGTTCTGGAAGGCTCGCAGAAGAGCTTCTGTGAAGTTCGTAAGGTAGGAGACGACGTACTGGCGGAATTAAAGCTGTGAGGAGTAGTCGTTAGTCGTGCTTGTGTAGCTCAGTCAGTAGAACTGACAAAGGTCCCGAGTTAGAGTTTCGGTCCGGCACACACTTCTGATCTGCGAGGAAGTTTTGCCGATAATACTGTGATTCTCTCAAAGACGGCAAAGGAGTTGAAAGAGCGGTTCAAAGGTGAAAGGAATCTATAAGATAAACATTAACAAAAGCAAAACGTGAGTAATGGAGTGTATTCGAATCAAATCAGACGATGCTGAGGGAATTAATAAGAAAATGAGTGACTAAAAGTAGGAGACGAGTTACGTAATTCGGGCAGCAAAATAACTCATTATGGCCGAAGTAGAGAGAATATAAAATGCAGTCCGGTAATGGCAAGAGAAGTGTTTCAGAAGAACTTTAACATCGAATATTAATTTACATTAGTCAGCGTTGTAGCCTTGAACGGAAGTGAAACGTGGACGATGAACAGTACAGACAAGAAGTGAATAGAAGCTTTTGGAATATGGTGCTACAGACCAGTGCTGAAGATCAGACGAGCAGAGCGTGTAACCAATAGGAAGGCATTGAAGAGAATTTCGGAGAAAACAAGTTTGTCGCATAACTTCACTAAAAAACAGGAATCAGTTGGTAGGACGCATTCTGAGACATAAAGGGATCACCAATTTAGTATTGGAGTGAAATCTGGAGGGAGGGGGTAAAAATTGTAGAGGGAGAGGAAGAGATGAATACAGCAAGCAGGTTTGAAAAGAATGTACGTTGCAGTAGTTATTCGGAGGTGATGAGGCTTGCACAGGAGAGAGTAGCGTGGAGAGCTGCATCAAACTAGTCTTCAGGTTGAAGACAGCAGCAACAACAACAACAACAGCAGCAGAATCAAATAGCGCGGTGAAATGTTATGAGGTATAATTTTATCATTTTGAAATGTATGTATAATGCCATGAGAAGTACTCCATTAATAGTTTCCGATGCACTTCCTTGTATGTAATAGTCACATTTTTTTCTTTTTTCCTATGTGGAATACGGTATTTGTAGCGCCAGAATATAGTCGACACGCGTGCGCTCATGGCGCTTGTAGTTAGTTCTAGTACGACTTTTTTATGTGTTTTCTGGAAGTTACTGTTTTTCTTAAATGAGTTTTATTCATTTTGGGGCAAGACTTTGGTTGTCTCATGAGGTAAATTTAACTTCTTTATAGAATGTGTGGGTGTTGTGCCTTGGAAACTAAACTTTATACTGTGTTCACATTTGGATGTTTCTGACCCAAGTGATAAGCTATACTTTACTACTTTATCAAAATAAAGCTGTTTGTTTACGCTTCGAATAGTCATGTCTTTTAGGATAAATATGAACAGTTAATTTGTCGCGGAGTACGTCCAGATCATCAATCTAGTTCTCGGCGTAAACGCGCGGTTTAGGCTCCTCCTGTCCTTCACTTAGTTCCCAGCCCACGTATGAACCGGCAGCTGTGGTAGAGCGGTTCTAGGCGCTTCAGTCTGGAACCGCGCTGCTGCTACGGTCGCAGGTTAGAATCCTGCCTCGGGCGTGGATGTGTGTGATGTCCTTAGGTTAGTTAAATTTAAATAATTCTAAGTCTAGGGTACTGTTGACCTTAGATGTTAAGTCCCATTGTGCTTAGAGCCATTTGAACCCACGCACGAGTTTCTCTTCAGTTTATAATTTGCTGCGGCACGCTTTAAAAGTCCGTCGCCTTTCCTTGTTTACAAAACAAGACAATTAAGCGAGCTCGCGTTAGGCCCGAGTGACGCTGCGCGAAGGACGTGGCTAGCACTTCCTGGACGCGCTCTACTTACCCACACTGTTGTTGGCGCGACTGCCATCTTACCTTGCGGGAGAATGCATTCGGGACGTGGATAACCTCGAAGCGGAATGATTACCACTTTAGTCAGAGACAACTCATTTATTGTTATTGTTACTCTTGATATAAACGTTTACCGTACAGCAAGTCTAGCTGCGTCATGCATGTTGCTTAAGTTTCCTTCTTTAGCTGCATCAGCTAGCACATTCCATCCCACTATACATCCGTCTGAAATCCTGTTCAGTATCGGCGACTACTGCTATGCCATCAGCGGATCGTATCGAGCTGAATTTCTGTCCGTGACAAACCATTCCCGCATGGAGGTAGCCCTTTACTCCCCTCATTGCCGTATCTACAAGTTAAATATCAGTTGTGACAATGAACAACGCTGCCTCACACCTTCGCTGATTTTGGTCTCTTGCACCATTCAGTTTATGCTGACTCCTCAGCTCCGTTCGGATTACCCTTCCCTCATTGTAGTAGATACCTCACTTGCTAAGAGACATTTTATGTCATTCCACATTATCAAAAGACTTCTCAGTTCCCACGAATGCAATGTATTTTACTGTGTGTTGTCACTAATTAATCCGTTCACAAGCTGCAGCCAAAGTTAGGTGTGCCTTCTGCGTTAGTGACAGGTCACGGCCGTCGTCCGTCTCCGTAACGGTACACGATGCGTGCTCTTTTGCTTTGAAATCTTGTTGAGGCTGCTACATCAATGTCCACAGTTCTGTATGCAATTGCAAATTTATTGTGGGAGCCTCCTACGTAGAGTCGAAATATTACATATAGTTTCACGAAATGTGTTTGTAAGTAACGAAGTAATAGGCGACGGAAATATTTACTGCCGTAGATCACCATAAGAAACGTTACTGTCTGCGGAGCTATGAACATTATTTATTGTGTTATTATCCAAAGAGTTACAGCAAAAATATAGAATTTTTTAAATGGAACAATAGTTGTTTCTATCATTCACTGGAGTCAGTAACACCAGCTGTGTATACATAAATTTAAGTTACATTCCTTTCACTTTTAGTTTGGGAGCTACAACCCTTCAAAGTTTCAGGGGCAGATACCATACACGCTGTGCACAACGCAATGCGCTTCCCAAATGTGGTGCGGACGTATTGTAACGTCGCCGGTGTCATGGAGCGAGAAGCTTCCTCGATGCGCTGTGAGACTGCCGACTGTCGCCGCACACGGCCATATACCCATTTCGAGCCACACAAACAAACGGGGCTCAATATACCAAAGTAACTGACATCGGATGAAGATGGCATACACGAACGATGAGTACGTTGACATGCTGCTGATGCTCGGCGAGTGCCGACACGATGCCACTGAAGCAGCCATGGCGTGCGCCGTGAGATATCCTAGGCGAAGAGCTCCGGCAGCCATTACGTTCTTACGTGCCGAACGACTTCGGGAAACGGGCAACTTGGCAATGCGCCGCAATAACAGACGAAGAACTGCAAGAACTGAGGAGACGGAGGTGTTTGTTTTAACTGCAGTACACCACGATCATCATGTCAGCTTAAGAGCCGTTGCTGCAGTCGCTGGTGTCAGTCTCACATGTGTGAGGCGTATAGTACACGGCCACAGGTTTCACCCGTACCACCTGTCACAGACCCACGAGCTGCATGGGAACGATTTCCGTGCGAGAGTTACATTCTGTGAATGGGCCATGTGTAATTTCACGCTGGAGTCTTTACAAGGTGTTACTTTCTCTGGTGAACCCACGTTCACAAATTATGGTGCAGTGAATTGCCATAACGTGTACTACTGGGCCACAGACAATCCTTGGTGAATACGACCTGTCGACCGTCGATGTAGGTGGTCTATTAATGTATGGCGCGGAATCCTTGGGGATGAAATCATTGGTCCACACTACTTCCCCGGTACACTGACAGGTGAGTTATATCGCGCGTTTATAGTCGACAGTTTGGGTGGTCTCCTTGAGCATGTGTGTCTACACACGAGAGTCCATATGTGGATGCAACGCGATGGTCACAGAGCCCATTCTGCGCGTGCTGTTGTGGAAGAACTAAAGAACAGGTCTACAGGAAGGCAGTTGGGGCGCCATGTTCCTCATTCATGGCCCGCAAGATCGCCCGATTTAACACCATTATATTTCTTTTTGTGGGGATATCTAAAGGATCGTGTTTGTCACTGAGCCCACATCTAAAGATGATCTAAGGCGCATGGAGAACGCATGTTGCTCCGTGACACCGGAATTAGTGCATCTCGTCCGCAGATCCTTTAGAAGGCGCATTGCATTGTGCATTCAGGAACATGGACACACATTTGAACATCTCATTTAAATCAACTTCCCACCGCCAGAACATCCATCACCCACCACACAGCCACGTATTATGTGCAGCGTGAGGTATCTGCCCCTGAAACTTTGAGGGGTTGTAGCTCCAAAACTAAAAGCGATAGGAATGTAATTTAAATTGATGTATACACAGCTGGTGTTACTGATTCCAGTGCATGATAGAAACAACTATTGTTCCATTTAAAATTGTATCTTTTTGCTGTAACTCTTTGGATAATAACACAATAAACTATGTTCATAGCTCCAAAGCCAGTGTAACGTTTCTTATGGTGACCTATGGCAATAAATATTTCCGTCGCCTATTACTTCGTAACTTACAGAGACAAACACTTTTAGTGAAACACCCTCAAAAGTATCCGTATACCCTTTTGTTGCGGAATTGATCTCTGTGTGACACGAGAGGCGGGCGATACTGTATTGTCAGTACAGAAGCAGTAACGGCAGAATGGGTTACTCAAGCGAGCTCAGCGACTTCGAACATGGAGTAGTCGTATGTCACCTGTCTCACTAATGCTTCAGTGGCATTGGAACCCTTCTTAAGTTGCCCAAGTGATATGGTAGTGAAATAGAAACACGAAGGAAGAACCCCGGCCAGATCAAGACAAGACGCACTTCATGTACTGACTGTCAGGGAACGTCGAGCTTGTCTGAGAGTGGTTGCAAAAAGTAGCGTGGCATCAGCGGAAGCAACCACTCGGAGTTCCAAAGTACTACCAGCAGGTAGTCTAGCCTAACGACTGTGCGTAGAGAGTTATAAGGAATGGAGAACAATGGTCGAGCATTTCCTCAGAAGCCACACATTTTTGAGGGAGTGCTGAGCGACGCTTGACGTGATGTAAAGAGCGACGCTACTGGAGAGTAGATACCTCGAAACGAGTGATTCGGAGTGATAAATTACGCTATACCTCGTGGCAGTCAGATGGAAGGGTTTGGTTTGGACAAAAGTATGGAGAACGGTACCTGCCATCACGTGCAGTTCCCACAGTGAAGTACAGAGGCGGTGGTGTTACGGTACGGCAATGTTTTTCCTGGTTAGGCTGTATTCTCTTGTTGTCTTAAGAAAAACCAAATTTCGGAAGGCTATGAATGCCTTTTACAGCATTGTGTGCTGGGTGCAGTGGAGGACACGTTCAGAGACGATGAATGTATGAGCATGACAATGCACCCTGTCATAAAGCAGCATCCGTGAGGCAATGATATATGTACAACAACATTCCTGAAAAAGACTGGACTGGCCACAGTTCACACTCGAACCCAAAGGAATTCCATTGGGATTAATTAGAACGTAGACTTCACTCCCGAACGCAGAGTCCAACATCACTACCTTCTTTCGTTTCGGCTCTTGAGCAAGAGTGGGCTGCCGTTCCTCCAGACAGCTCGGGTGAACGTGTCCCCAGCAGAGATCAAGCCGTCATAAAGGCGAAGCGTGAACACAACCAATATTAATGTCCACTAATAGGTGCCCGGATACTTTTGATACAAAAGTACACAGGAAGAAGAAAAAATGCCGCACTTGGAGGTCGGCAAGAGATTCCACAACCAGATTCAGGACACAAGTTTATCTCGCACAATCAGATCGGGTGCAATTTGACAATACATGTATGAAAACATGGAGCTGGCAAAACCGTCACATCGTGCACACATCGGAATGTACCAGCTATTGTGGCTCGCTGAGTAGACTGCTGGGGCATCAGGCCCACATCCACCATGGATCTATGCCACGAACCCTCGTCAGGTTCCTTTATTTTTTAGGCGTCCTAGTTCTGGTCGTTTATAGGCAGAACATCATCCTGTCGCTTATCACATGACAGTGGGAGCCATTAAACTGCACGCACGTGTCCACTGACCGCACAGTGCACAACCATAACTGCTCCTATCAAGTTCATGTAGGTCAGCTTTCCAATGGAGTCGCAAAGGATGAATACGTCGATAAGCTTCTGGTGCTGGGCGCATACGATAACAAAGCAGCAGCTGCTGCTGCTACCACCCGTGCGTGTGCTGCACGGTACCTCAAAGGCGCCATCCCGATAAGGATGTTTCTCGTCACCTGATGCAACAACACCATCGAAGAACCGGTAATCTTCATCCACAGGTAATGGACAGAGGTCTTCCAAGGACTAGACATACTCCACAAAACGAGCACGCGATTCTTGAAACTGTTCAGCAGTCACCTAGGCGAAGTATCCGGGATATTGCAAGGCAGTCCCAGATATCTCAAAGACTGGTTATTGAAGTGATGCACGATGAACAACTGCGTCCATATCATTCGACTTTAACTTAACACCAGCGGCCAGAAGATCCCATTCGGCGAGTAGAGTTTGGTGAATGGCTTCTTTACCAAGTGGAAGATAACGAACATTTTTTAAATAATGTGACATGGACTGACCAACCTCGCTTCATTTGTGAAGTATTTTCAACCTCCACAACAGTCGTTATTGCTTGCAACACAACCCATATGTTACCTGTGGACGTGGCCTACATGCAAGCTTTGGCGTAAACCTGTGGGTTGGAATCATCGCAAGAGTGCTTTTTGGCCCTCAGCTATTGTCGGACAAGTTGAATGCGCCCCTGTTCCGTAGGTCTCTTTGGAGTACTTCACCTGACGCATTAGAAAACGTTCTATTTGGTGTTCGGGAACAGCTATGTTTTCAGCTTGATGGTCCACCGCCACACTTAGGAATGAATGTGCGTAACTATTAAAATGAAGCGTTTCCAGGGAAATGGGTTGGTCGTGGAGATCCAATGTTCTGGCCTCCACGCTCCCCGGACCTAAATCCACTAGATAATTATTTGTGGGCACACTTAAAGAAAACCTAATAGCTCGCGTACATGCCGCTTCGGCAATGATGGATGCAGTTGTGTTGCGTAGACTTCAGTGAAGTATGATTCAGCGAGTGGCGAAGTGTTTGCAGATGTAAGGTGGTAGCTTTGAACATCTGAAGTGAACGTCGCTCGTACGGTTAGCTACCGGCTCTGTGAACATAAGTTTCGGCGTCAAATGTACAGAATGAATTTATTGAGCATAGCATAGTGTGAAATCTAGTGTAGCCTTCTTATTGTGATTTTTGTACCTCACTGTTATTTTCTATTGGCTTTATTAGTGTCACGGATAAAACAAAAGTGGTCGTTTACGTCTGTGAGACGTTCATTTTATATCTAATGTGTCATCGGCGAGTCCGCATATCATTCTCCACGACACTGCATCGTCTCACTGAGATAATAGGACACCTCCAGCACAGCTCAGCACAGAATTCCACCTGTTCTTCGTCACGCTGCACACATTTACAGCGTTGCCCCGAGTCTCGTTTTTTTTTTTTTTTTAATCGCGTTTCTATTAAACCTAGATACACTTTTGTCTTGAACTAGGATGAGGAATCGCTTGCTGACCGCCACGTGCGGTATTTTTTCTTCAACCTGTACGTATAAGACAAGTGTACTTGACTGGGATAACTGTGTTTGTGTGAGCGAGGATGTGTATTGAAAACTTCTGTCACGTAACTCCTTTGATTAAAAAGCAGAGTATAATTCAATAAAACACATACACATACTCTGGAGTTGTCTAGAAACGAAAGGGATCGGTGTATGCTACATTATAGATTCTTCTCAAGCTCGCAGGTACGTGCTTAGCTATCATAGTAAGTCTACGCTGGCGTGGATGGAAAACAAATAAACTTACAAACCCAAGCCGACAAAGGTGCGAACAGTCTGCCTCGATCACCTATCGTAAACATTCATTTAAATTCTCAGTATTAAGTGTGTACAATAACCTACAGGTCGCCTTTTCCTGTGAAAAGTTCATCTTCAGAAATTTTATAATGTGAAACATCTCTCACTTTTTAGACCGTAAACTTCGTGCCAGTATTCCGCTTCCATTTCTTCCGATGTTAAACATCGCGTCAGTGCTCTGCGAGTGCTCTTCCCATGGAAGACTAGTATTGTTTGTGGCTCGCTTGCTATTGGAAAACTGTTCATTCCTCGTGTGGTATACTCCCATTTACTTGCTTCCCGATCGCTGAGCCTTGTCGAAACTATAATTAAGGAAGCGTAAGGTGGCGAGAATGTTAATAAATGAAAACCCAGTACTGATTATCTTCGTTTGTGATCAGTACTACCAAATTCGGAACAAAAACAGCTAAAATGCTAAGGAGGAAGGGATGAACTAGTGTCAACGCAATAAATTTTGAGACGTTTACATGACCTTGTAACGGTTTTGGTACCTCACTACGAAACCAAACTGTAAAGTCACCAGCTGCCTGTGCAAAATTTGGCCGGCTAATAATGCGAAGTCTACGTGGCGAATGGCGAAATATTGCCACAATCACAGGCAAGTAACAGCTTCACACCGGTAACTTCAATAAGGTACTTCTAGCCGAAAGAAACTAACAGGAAAGTCGCGTCATAATTACCGCTCATAACACGAGAAAGATTCGTTTCTAAATTGGACGAAAAACGCTACAACTGCATTTTATTGTTATAGGTTTAGCTTTCGTTTGGAGGATCTTCATTACATATATATATTCGTGGTGATTCAGCAAAAAATACAAAGCCTATTCAGAAAAAACCGGCCGATGTGGCGCTTCAGTCTGGAACCGCGCGACTCTTCAGCCTGGAACCACGCGACTGCAACGGTTGCAGGTTCGAATCCTGCCTCGGGCATGGATGTGTACGATGTCCTTAGGTTAGTTAGGTTTAAGTAGTTCTAAGTTCTAGGGGACTGATGACCTCAGAAGTTAAGTCCCATAGTGCTCAGAGCCATTCAGAAAATTTAAGACATCTGATGACGTCAGTTTGTACAAACGTGGAAAAGACTCAAGACGACCGCTACATCCAATAATTTTTGATCGATGTCTGTGGACGCTTAGTGTACTAAATACCTGATACTGCGCTCCGTTCTCACACCAGAGTACCGAGACTCGGTGTACTTAGCGAGTACGTTCAGCTAGTGCTGGCCGTCTACAAACTGCAACCAATATGAGACTTGTTCCTTTCCTTCACGTCTGCTTCCATGACGTCCGCGGCTCAGATTTCTGCGTGCCATTTTACACGAGACTGAGCAGGATCTCTGCTTTTCTGCTTTCCAGCGGAGTGCCAGAACTCGTTTGTAATAAATTGCTTGTGCACTGCGAATAGTTTGATCAAGCAGTTCGCAAATTGTTTCAGAGTAGGCACACAATTCAAAGTTGGAAAAAAAAAAACCGACGCACTTTTTCATTTCACATATGAACTTCACATCTGCAACGGTTGTGCCCGTACCTGCTACAGCAGTGCGGAAATCTTTTAAGGGACGGCATCACGTGTTGGTTGTTCAAACACCGTGAAAAATTCCTTTTGTTCGTCCCCAGTGCTTCCGTCGCCTCGCACGAACTCCCACTCGTGAGTGAGGCGACAATCGGAGCACTGTTAGCGACGTTTTGCTCCACGGAGTTATTTGGAGATCAGTCCAAATGAAGGCCACCAGCCTCACTGGCCCTCGAGGAAGAGTTAGCGTAACTACTAAAAACGTCAGTAATTTAGTCCCTACAGCCGTCTAACTACTTTCAGAAGGAGTCATGGATCCAACCAGTCGACAGGAAATGTACTCAGTTAGCAGTTCACACACCGCCTCCATCTGGCTCCCAGCAGCTTCCGCCGGTAACCTCTACAATAAAACTGGAATACAGTTCAGTCACTTGGTCAAGTGACATAGAAACGCTAGAGACAAATTTTCGCGGTAACATAAGCAGTGTATCGGCTTGAACTCAACCTTCCATTGTCACCACTTCTATCCAACACAACCACCAGTTAGCCACTGGATTTGCGATCTGATATAAGGCTTCTATCCCCATCCTAGAGGGCATAAGACATGCCTCCTATATCTTGCGAGGTTTGTTCGCAAACTTCCTTTATATTTCGTGAAAACCCGGTAGCGACGAGAATTTGTTTTAACATTCACGTACTTCATCGCCTGCATATGAGCCCTAATTTCTAGTATCTTATCTTCGTGGTCCTTACGCGCGATGTACGTTGGCACCTATAAAATCGTTCGGCAATCATATTCAAATGCCGGTTTTCTCAATTTTCTCAATAGTGCTTCCTAAAAAAGAACGTTGTCGCCTTCCCTCCATGGATTCCCATTTGAGTTCCTGAAGCATCTCCGTAACACTTAAGTGTTGTCTGAATCTACCGGTAATAAATCTAGCAGCCCGCATCTGAACTGCTTTGATCTCTTCCTTCAATCCGACCTGGTACAGATCCCAAACACTCAAGCAGTACTCAAGAATAGGTCGCACCAGCATCCTATATGCGATCTCCTTTACAGGTGAAGCTCTCTTTCCTAAAATTCTCCCAATAAACCGAAGTCGACCATTTGCCTTCCCTGCCACAGTTTTCACATGCTCGTACCACCTCATATCGCTTTGCAACGTTACGACCAGGTATTTGGACGACTTGACTGTGTGTCAAGCAGAACACTAGTAATATTCTATCGGAACATTGCAGGTTTAATCTTCCTATTCACCCGCATTAACTTACATTTTTCCACATTTAGGGCTAGCTGCCATTCATCTCACAAACTGGAAAGTTTGTCTGTGTCGTCTTTTAGCTTCCTACAGTCACTGAACTTCGGCACCTTACCGTACACCACGGTATCGTCAGCAAACAACCGCAGATTGGTGCCCACTGTGTCCGCCAAATCATTTATGTATACAGAGAACAACAGCGGTCCTATCACACTTCCCTGGGGCTGTCTCTGATGGACCCTCGCCGTTGAGGACAACATACTAGGTTCTGTTACTGAAGAAGGCTTCGAGCCACTCACTGATCTGTGAACTTGTTCCATATCCTCGTACTTTCTTTAACAACCGGTAATGGGGCGCCGTGTCAAATGCTTTCCGGAAATCTAGAAATGTGGAATCTGCCTGCTGTTCTCCATCCATAGTTCTCAGTATATCATGTGAGAAAAGGGCAAGCTGAGTTTAGTACGAGCGATGCTTTCTAAAATCATGTTGATTCATGGATATGAGCTTCTTGAGACTAATAAGTAAATCAGTAATTGGATTGTCTAAGTTCGTCTAAAATCTAAATGATGAATCTGCGCCAAGTTTGTGGTGCTTGAGACCAATAACGCCGGTTGCAGGAAGTCGTAAGAGCTGAATTACGAAAGTTAGAAAAATTCATAGGGGGCACTGTTTTATAGATAAATACGCTTTGCAGTAACAAGAAAGCAAGGAATCTACTTTCAGGGAAAAATTCAGGAAGTCGATAACTGCCCGGATGTGTTAGCCCAGAGCGGTTTAATGTTTCATTAAGCGAGTGCTTGACCACTAAGAGGCTTGTGCAAGTAGGGGGCGGGGGAACGTTCTGTGCCCGGTCTGCTCCCTTTATACGCATACGGTGCCGGATCTAGGATACAGGCATAGTTACCGCGTGGCACGATCGATAATACTCACAGGCTAACAAAATGACCAAACACGGAGGTACCTTGAGGACCAGCGTATTGATCGAGAGAAGCTTGTCGCCAAAGTGAACAAAAACGTAATCGTGATTCTTCAACTTCTCCCGGATCCGCGTAAAATGCAAAATTATTTTCTGGCAAGGAGTGAAGTGTAGGAAAAAGTACTTGACGATTTTCGGAATATGGTTTTTGAACAGTGGCACTGTGCAGACATTCAGTAGCTCTGCTGTACGAAGTATGATTAAATTTAAACCTGTGCTAGTGTACTGGGCTTCGAATTGTCTACAATTACATAGAGTTGAGACTGAAAACAATTGCGATGGGCATATTCACGTGTGGCACTCTGACCATTTTCGTATACACGCCGTTGCGTGCTATGTAAAAACCACAAGGTACCACTTCCATATTTCTGGCAGGTAACGATAGTTGGTGTTTCAGCGCGAGCAAACATTTTATGAACTTCATTCCTAAACTGATGAGGTGGTAGGATTTTGATTGATAATTGGATTGTTCTTAATAAGTGGTCTTTTATTGCAACTAGCGACTCGTCTCGGCTTCGCACGTATAGCACTAAGTATCTACGGCTGGATGACTTGTTTGGCGTAGCGGGCCGGCCGGCCGGAGTGGCCGAGCAGTTCTAGGCGCTACAGTCTGGAGCCGCGCGACCGCTACGGTCGCAGGTTCGAATCCTGCCTCGGGCATGGCTGTGTGTGATGTCCTTAGGTTAGTTAGGTTTAAGTAGTTCTAAGTTCTAGGAGACTGATGACCACAGCAGTTAAGTCCCATAGTGCTCAGAGCCATTTGAACCATTTGGTGTAGCGGTAATATACTACTCTGAAGCGCCAAAGAAGCTGGTAGAGGCATGCGTATTCAAATACAGGGATGTGCAAACAACCAGAATACGGCGCTGCGGTCGGCAACGCCTATGTAAGACTACAAGCGTCGGGCGCAGTTAGATCGGTTACTGCTGCTACAATGGCAGGTTATCAAGGTTTTCGTGAGTATGAACGTTGAATTGGTCGGCGCACGCACGAGCAGTGGGACACGGCATCTCCGAGGTAGCGATGGAGTGGGGGTTTTCCCGTACGACCATTTCAAGCGTGTACCGTGAATATGAGGAATCAGGTGATACTTCAAACTCGACATCGCTGTGGCAGGAAAAAGATCCTGCAAGAACGTGACCAACACAGACTGAAAAGAATCGTTCAACGTGACAGAAGTGTAACACATCCGCAAATTGCTGCAGGTTTCAATGTTGGGTTATTACAAAGTGTCAGAGTGCGAGCCATTCAACGGAAGATCATCGATATGAGCTTTCGGAGCCGAAGCCACACTCGTGTACCCTTGATGACTGCACGACACAGCTTTACGCCTCGCCTGGGCCCGTCAACACCGACTTTGGCGTTCGCAGCTCGTGGTCTAGTGGCTAGCGTGGCTACGTCTGGATCACGGCGTCCCGGGTTTGATTCCCGCCCGGATTGGGGATTTTCTCGGCTTGGGGACTGGGTGTTTGTGTTATCCTCATCGTTTCATCATCATCCTCATCATTCGTGACAGTGGCTAGAGTGGACTGTGGAAAAAATTGGACTGTGAGAAAATAGGGACTTTGTATGGGTGCTGATGCCGCACAGTCGAGCGCCCCACAAACCAAAAATCATCAAACGACGTTAGACTGTGATGGCTGAAACTATGTTGCCCGGTCGGACGAATCTCGTTTTAAATTGTATCGAGCGGATGGACTTGTTACGGGTATGAAGACAAGCTCATGAATCCATTGATCCTGCATGTCAGCAAGGGACTGTTCAAGCTGGTCGAGCCTGGTTAATGGTGTTGGGCGTGTGCAGTTAGTGATATGGGACCCCTGATACAGGTAGATACAGACTCCTGTCTGATCACCTGCATGCATTCATGTCCATTGTGCATTCCGACGGACTTGGGCAATTCCAGCAGGACAATGCGACACGTCACACGTCCAGAATTGTTAGAGAGTTGTTCCAGGAACAGTCTTCTGAATTTCAACACTTTCGTTGGCCACCAAACTCCCCAGACATGAACATTACTGAGCATATCTGGGATGCCATGCAACATGCTATTCAGGAGAGATCTCCATACCCTCGTACTCTTTCGGATTTATGGACAGCCCTGCAGGATTCATGGTGTCAATTCCCTCCAGCAATACTTCAGACATTAGTTGAGTACATGCCATGTCGTGTTGCGGCACTTCTCCGTGCTTGCGGGGGCCCTGTACGATTTTAGGCAGCTGTACCAGTTTCTCTGGCTCTTCGGCGTATGTACATAAACTTTCCTTATGGATCAGTCTATTAGTGAAAACCATATCAAAATCCCTACAGAACCCGTGGTAGGGTATTTTAGTTTATTCATCATAAACTGTTTTTCCAATACGAAGTTACGTTGTTATCCATGTCCCGATCCACAAAATGTAGTGTAAGCGCAGATGTGTTGTCTAGGCATAGTGCTCAGTGCCCTTGTCGCAAGTTAAAATACATCATACGTTTATGGATTTATGGGGCAGCAAATAATTTATTGAAAAACAGAATATAAAACCATTTGATTACTATACAGGGTGTCACAGCAGGAATGGTCGATATTCTGCAATATGGTAGGAACCATCATTCAAAGCAAAAACGTCTGGCAAACATGGGCTGTAAACTAGGAGCTTAAGAGCAATGAGCACTTGTTCGTCTTCACTACGGTAAAACACATCTCTTGTACTGAGCAAGTAATCGTAGCTATTAATTACACATTTTAGAGCCTATGTTTGCTAGACTTTTTGCTTTGAATGATCCTTCCTGTCATATGAAGACAAAAGAACAATCTATGGACGTAAGTTATTTTAAGCGCTTCGTGTGCAATTCCAAAGACTGAAAATTTAAATGGGAATAATTCATCATTTTAATGGAATGCAGTCCTATGTGACATAAGTGTACCAGTTACTTTTTTATCGCCGGTGTAGGACTACTGTATGAGAAAAAGAGCTGTAGGTTACAGGCAGAGATCGACGCGGAATGTGTTATGTAGAGGTGTGCCGTAAGAGGTCAGGTAGGAGAGGACGTAATGGTGTAAATAGGCCGCTCCCAGTGGAGTTCCAATTCGCTGCATGCGCGGGAGCGGATTCTGCCAATCGCGACACGTCGCGTGCGTCTGTGCTTGGCCGCCACACCCAGCACTCCACGTGCCGCCCCTCTCTGACGCGCAAGCGCTGTTGTGCACCGCTCCGTGCCCTGCATGTGGGAAACGCTGGTTTGACGCTTGAATGAATCCGGACTGCGGCGTTTGTTCGTTCACGAACGCTTGCTGCTGCCGACCGAGCTGGCGCGCTGGAGCCGCGGCATCAAACCTCTGTCCAGACATCCTGACACCTATTTTACGAGGTTTCCCTAAATTACTTCAGGCAGATGCCAGTGTGCATCGTTAAATATGGCCACTGCGGCTACTGCCCTCATCCGTGCCCGCCCGGAGTATTCTTCGATCTCGAATGTACTCTATGACGGCGGACGCTAAGCAAGCAAGCAACCTTAAAACTTACCTACCACCTTACCTCTGTGCATTATTGCTTACCTCTGTGCATTATTGCTTAGCACAGCTTTCGTAACTTACATAAGATTTCCTGTGGCAGATAACAGTAAAGAAGTAGCATGCAGGATGTCATTGTTCCAGATGTGTCTCTGACACACATCGTTTCATTTCTTTTTTTTTTTATTTTGTATAGTTTCGAGCAGTGGACCATATAAACAAATGCAATATTAACGCAACTTGTGGCACCGATCAAACTGAGGTTTCTTTGTCGATAAGATGTACACCGCCCGAATTTTGTTACCTGTACACGTACTTACCATGAATTTAATCGAACTGCAAATTGTATAATTATCGGCCGAATCTTAACGGTAAACTAATCAGATGAGTGGAGAAGGCACCTTAGAAGTAAAAATTTCAACTAATATAAATGTTACTGTTACGAATTCTTATGAATTTGCGAATGTTTTTAAGGCTTGTTGGTAAATGAACCTATTAACTGAGGTGAAAAAAAATGGTTCAAATGGCTCTGAGCACTATGGGACTTAACACCTGAGGTCATAAGTCCCCTAGAACTTAGAACTGCTTAAACCTAACTAACCTAAGGACATCACACACATCCATGCCCGAGGCAGGATTCGAACCTGCGACCGTAGCGGTCGCGCGGTTACAAACTGAAGCGCCTAGAACCGCTCGGCCACTCCGGCCGTCTGAAGTGAAAAGTAATTAACCATTTTGATAACTTCATGTAGTTTTTGGTTTTTTGCTTGTATGTCACTCACTCGACAAAACATGCAAAATGCTCTCTTTATCTGTACAGTTAACGCAATTCGGAGAGTGTACCGACTTAAAAGGGTTCTTCGTCTTGTTGGTAGCCACGTGGCCTGCTCGGCATGAGGCCAGTGTTTTGGAAACATGGATTACTGTTTGTTTGCCTTTCTACATCTACATCAACATGGCCACTCTGCAAATCACATTTCGTTGGCTGGCAGAGGGTTCATCGAACTACCTTCACACTAATTCACTATTATTCCACTCTCGAACGGCGCGCAGCATGCGACCTATCATTTCCCTTATTTTATTATAATGATCGTTTCTCCCTATGTAGGTCGGCGTCAACAAAATATTTTCGCTTTCGGAGAGGAAAGTTGGTCATTGAAATTTTGTGGGAAGATCCCGCCGCAGCGAAAAACGCCTTTGTTTTCATGATTACTACCCCAAAGCCTGTATCATGTCCGTAACACTCTCCCATATTTCTCGATAACACAAAACGCGCTGCCCTCCTTTGAACTTTCTCGATGTACTCTTCGAAAGGAAGGAAGGAAGGAAGACTAGGGTTTAATGTCCCATCAATATCGATGTCTTTACTGGCGGTAAATTACCTTTCGAGAATGCAGCCATATGATGATTACTTGTTGTACAAATGTTTTGGCTGTAAACCTTGTACCATTTTCTAGGTGACAGAAGATTGATGTTTGAGTGTAGTTAACACACCCAGAGGAAAAAATTCGGAAGGATTATTTAGAACTTGGGCAGAAACCGGACAGCAGTTATGAGAGTCGCAGGCCATGAAAGGCAAAAAGTAGTTGAGAATTGACTGAGACAAGGTTGTAGCCTATTCCCGAATTTGCACAATTTGTGCATTGAGCAAACAGACGTAATCAAGGAGAAACTTGGAAAATGAATTAAAGTTCAGGGAGAAGAAATAAAAAGTTCGTTTTGCCGATGACATCAAAATTGTCAGAAACGGCAGAGTGTTTGAATGGAATGGACAGTGTCTTGAAAACGTAGTTATAAGGCGAACATCAACAAAATAAAACAACCGTCATCCACCATTGTAGTAAAGGGAACTGTATGCCACGTCAGCGTGTATCGGAAGGGGCGTAGGAAAAGCATTAAATTGTATGTGATATTTATTTATTTATTTATTGTTTCTTTAGCATGACCAGATTAGGGCCTTGAGCCTCTCTCCTACTTCTGACGAAGAAACAGCAACAATAACAATAGTAAAATGAAAGAGGAGACTGAAATGACAGTGGCATTGGTTGTTAAAAAAGAACAGAATTAAATAAAGAACTCTGTAGACAAGGGGAGGAGAAAGTTGCACAGAAGAGGTGGTTGACGAGCGTGAGTTGCACACAACTATACAGAATTGATAGCTGCTGCGATAAGTGGACCATTAGCTGTCTTTCGAAGTTTGAAAGTAATTTAACTTCTATTATTTTGAGTGAAATTGCTCCGAAGTCTGGTTCCTGATACAGGAGATTAAGAGAACGTAGCAGTGGTACAGAGAGGATTTTACGTTGTTCAGAACGAGTGTTTCTGCTGAGCATAGGAGTTGAAGATAAGTAATACAGATTGCAATGACTGAGAAGACAATGGAGCGTACACAAGGTGTGATAATCTCTGCGTTTACCGGCGCGTAGTCATGATAACTTTTCGCAGGCAGCGGTAGTATGTTCCAAATAACGGAAGTCACAAATACATTGTACAATAGCATTCATCGTCAGTTTCAACATGCGTGAGCTTTCACACTAAAGTCCTTCGGAAATAGGACCACCATAATCAGGGATGGGGAGATTAGTGACTCTTGAGTATCTTCTTAAGCTCGAGAGGGAATACTCTTTTATATTTCTGTACTGAACGAAGTAATGCTGACACCTGACAGACTGCAGTCCAGTCAAAGTGATGGTCCAGAGTTAAGCCATACTAATCTTTAAGCGTATTTATGGAAGCAAGTAACAAAGTCGAAAGGCATGATACAAAGGCGAATCTTGAAACGGGTGCTCCAGTTGGCGGTATTCACGCCGGAGTAAGCGCTTCTGGCCGTCTTGCCCTTGTATTTTAGCACAGTTCTCGGATAGTTTTGTGAAAAGCTTCGAAGCAAACATTAACAATCTTTATATCACCGTACTCGTCATCTGAAGAACTTTTGAATGCCCTTAAAATACGACGTTCCATTTCTTAAATAAAAATCCATTCTTGCTTCACTATGTACGTTGATACGGAAATTACGTGGATTAAATGCCCAAGGTGTGGCTATAAAATAACTGGAATGATGCTGTCGGAGTATTCGTGCGCCTAAGATGAACAACCAATAGCGGTGAAGCGTAAAGCCGCCTTAGTCGAATGCGACATCTCTGATTTTTGTAGACAAATAAGTTGGCCGTGGCCTTCTTTTGTGTTGGACGCGTTATTTTGTTTTAAAGGAAAATACGTGAAATAACAGAGCAACGAACTGCCAGGTTTCAGTGAAACTTGGAAAAACTGTTACTGAAATCTGTCTTGTATTAAAAGAAGTCTATGGCGAAGACTATTTACGATATACGCGAGCTTTTGAGTTGTTCAAGCGCTTCCAAGACGGCCGAGAAGACGGATGAAAATATCGATAAAGTAGGCAGTCTGATTCGACCTGCCCGTCGGTTGAGTATTCAATAAAGTCATGAAACTGAAGGAAGTGACAAAGAATGCGTACGGCAAATTTTACGTAACCAGTTTAAAATGAGAAAAGTGAGGGTGAAACTGGTGGCGAAAATTCTCACCAACGAACAAAAAGCAGTTCGTCAAAATGTTTGTACTGACGGTTTGAATAGTACTAAAAATGATCCTAATTTCTCGGAAAGAGATAACATATGGTGAATCTGGGTTTCTTTACTTATGATCCAGAAACTTAAGCGCCAGTTCGTGCATTGCAGCTACCCCCGTCGGAGGTTAGTCCTCCCTCGGCCATGGGTGTGTGTGTGTTGTCCTTAGCGTAAGTTAGTTTAATTTAGATTAAGTAGTATGTAAGCCTAGGGACTGATGACCTCAGCAGTTTGGTCCCACTGGAACTTACTACAAATTTCCAGGCAATGGAAGAGCCTAACTTCACAGAGCGAAAAAAGCTGGAATGAACAAATCAAGATTCAAAGCGATGATGATTTTTTTTTTCGATATTCTTGGAATTGTGCATCTTCACTGGGGTCTTGAACGTCAGGCTATTAATCAGTGCTCAACTCCGTGAGAAAATAAAAAAAAAGAGCTGAATTGTGGAAGAGTTCGGCATCAAGGCAACGCACACCAGCTCATACCGCATTGTCTGTTACCCCATAATAGTTAATATATTAACTTGCTTATATTTGAAAAATAAAAGATGAAAAATTGTCTTTCTTCGTGATAAATAATACACTTCTTCTACAAAAAAAATTTAAGCTAACAGATTTTAAAAATTGGTGAAGTGGGACGAATTTGCCCCCCCGTCCCTAACAAATTTTCGGAGTTAAATTTTTGATTACAGGAAGATTTATCAGGATGGCTATTATGGAAAAAGTGTAACAAATCAGTACCAAATCATTTATTCTCCTGGCAATGAAAAACATTTAATATCGCACACATGTTTCCAATATAACATTTGAAGATGGCTTTGACATACCACACACCAATATTTTGTACATTCTATGAAGTTTTATGGGGCATATACGTCCCACTACATACAAATTACATACAAACCAGCAGGATTACTGAGGTGTGTAGTAATGTTACAAAACAATGTCTATAATGTAAAAGGAAACACAACTAGTTACTACAGACATTCTTGGAATCGAGAAGATGCTGATTCGATCTGATTCTCATGAAACAAACGTACTGTGCTACCTATAAACACACGCCGCCCGATTTGATCGCTTGCAGCCTTCTATATATCCATCCCATTGTCCGTAGTATTTTTCTCAAAGTACGAAGTCATTTCGCTACGTTCCAACATTAGACAGGTACGAGATATAAAAGTCCCAACATTCAAAACTACACGTTATTTTAGTGGGACGTGTGTATCTCGTCAACCACGAAAGGGTTAAGAGGTTTCTCTAGTGTTAGACTAACCACCTTATTCACATGACCTAGCACCAAGTGAGTTTTATCTACTTCCCAAGATGAAATCTATATTAAAAGGAACATGATTTCAGTCCGTTGAAGCAGTGAAAGAAAGAGGCACGAAGGAGTTCACAGAGGAAGACTTCCAGCACTGTTTGCATCAATGGAAAATTCGCATGGAGCGTTGTAGGGATAGAGGAGGGAAGTATATTGAGGATTACAATAACTAAATGTGTATGTTTTCGAAATAAAATGTTTTACAGCAGTAGGCACATCTCCTACAACAGCTACAACAAAATGACGTTGCCTTCTGCTTCTGTCATTTTGCAGAGAAATTCGTTTCGATGTACGAAATAAAAGGAGCGCAAGTCTCAGGTGTTTTAGAAGCGTTTCATCTGGACAACTTACATCCACACTTTTGCTTGCTGTGTAACATACACTCCTGGAAATGGAAAAAAGAACACATTGACACCGGTGTGTCAGACCCACCATACTTGCTCCGGACACTGCGGGAGGGCTGTACAAGCAATGATCACACGCACGGCACAGCGGACACACCAGGAACCGCGGTGTTGGCCGTCGAATGGCGCTAGCTGCGCAGCATTTGTGCACCGCCGCCGTCAGTGTCAGCCAGTTTGCCGTGGCATACGGAGCTCCATCGCAGTCTTTAACACTGGTAGCATGCCGCGACAGCGTGGACGTGAACCGTATGTGCAGTTGACGGACTTTGAGCGAGGGCGTATAGTGGGCATGCGGGAGGCCGGGTGGACGTACCGCCGAATTGCTCAACACGTGGGGCGTGAGGTCTCAACAGTACATCGATGTTGTCGCCAGTGGTCGGCGGAAGGTGCACGTGCCCGTCGACCTGGGACCGGACCGCAGCGACGCACGGATGCACGCCAAGACCGTAGGATCCTACGCAGTGCCGTAGGGGACCGCACCGCCACTTCCCAGCAAATTAGGGACACTGTTGCTCCTGGGGTATCGGCGAGGACCATTCGCAACAGTCTCCATGAAGCTGGGCTACGGTCCCGCACACCGTTAGGCCGTCTTCCGCTCACGCCCCAACATCGTGCAGCCCGCCTCCAGTGGTGTCGCGACAGGCGTGAATGGAGGGACGAATGGAGACGTGTCGTCTTCAGCGATGAGAGTCGCTTCTGCCTTGGTGCCAATGATGGTCGTATGCGTGTTTGGCGCCGTGCAGGTGAGCGCCACAATCAGGACTGCATACGACCGAGGCACACAGGGCCAACACCCGGCATCATGGTGTGGGGAGCGATCTCCTACACTGGCCGTACACCACTGGTGATCGTCGAGGGGACACTGAATAGTGCACGGTACATCCAAACCGTCATCGAACCCATCGTTCTACCATTCCTAGACCGGCAAGGGAACTTGCTGTTCCAACAGGACAATGCACGTCCGCATGTATCCCGTGCCACCCAACGTGCTCTAGAAGGTGTAAGTCAACTACCCTGGCCAGCAAGATCTCCGGATCTGTCCCCCATTGAGCATGTTTGGGACTGGATGAAGCGTCGTCTCACGCGGTCTGCACGTCCAGCACGAACGCTGGTCCAACTGAGGCGCCAGGTGGAAATGGCATGGCAAGCCGTTCCACAGGACTACATCCAGCATCTCTACGATCGTCTCCATGGGAGAATAGCAGCCTGCATTGCTGCGAAAGGTGGATATACACTGTACTAGTGCCGACATTGTGCATGCTCTGTTGCCTGTGTCTATGTGCCTGTGGTTCTGTCAGTGTGATCATGTGATGTATCTGACCCCAGGAATGTGTCAATAAAGTTTCCCCTTCCTGGGACAATGAATTCACGGTGTTCTTATTTCAATTTCCAGGAGTGTATTTTGTGCATATGGTGTTATGTGATTACTTGTAAAATGAGAAAAAAGAAAAGCTTGTAAGAATATTCAAGTCATCAAATACGTGGTTGATTGATACATGTATTGATTCCGTAACAACGTATTGACGTCTAAGCATTTTCGTTTCGTACCTGAGGAAATACTGCAGCATTTTACAATAGAAGAACTTACGTGGCCTGCCTAGGCTAGGGATGTTATGTCCTTTGTGGAGATCGACAGGTTGTGGAGATAACTACTAAGAGAATTATGCGTTTATCTGAAGCCAACATACATCTAAAATATTTCGTAATAAGCTGGCAGTTTTTGTGTGTCTTTGCAGCAGCGTTGTAGAAGATAAATGTTCGTTTACCTTAGATCGTGTTGACATTCTGTTGCTGTTCTGCGTAAGAAGACGCAGTAGACACCCATTTTAGGTTACGCAATGACATTCCAGACAAGCTGCCTCATCGTAACAGTTTTATGTAATGTGAATACAGCTACGACGCTTGTCTTTTACTTTCTTTTTCCACCCAGTGAATGCCACGCTGGGGCGGCTCTTAACACGATGATCTCTATCAGACAGGAAAAGAGTTGTATGCCTAGTTTAGGCATGCAGTGTTCTGGACTGAGTTAACATGCTGAACCGTTGTTTCGTAAGACTGATACGGAGCCGTAGTATTTGAACCACAAGGAAGTGATCAGCGCGAAGTGGTTTTGTTATTAATGATGACCTCAGCGCCTGTGTGAGATCAATGTGAATGTTTGATTAAGCGTTACTGGCTTCACCCTATTGCAGTGCTTGCCAACCTGGGGGTAATTATCCCCGGAGGGCTAAATTGATTGTCACGAAAAAAAAATGGTTCAAATGGCTCTGAGCACTATGGGACTTAACATCTGTGGTCATCAGTCCCCTAGAACTTAGAACTACTTAAACCTAACTAACCTAAGGACATCACACACATCCATGCCCGAGGCAGGATTCGAACCTGCGACCGTAGCAGTCGCGCGGTTCCGGACTGAGAGCCTTAACCGCGAGACCACCGCGGCCGGCTTTGTCACGAAACTAAATTATTTTTAAAAGAGGATTACTATGATCACTGTTTCGTAAAACTGTAAAAGTCATTATATAAGTAACCGATATTTACATTTTTGTTAAATACCAGTGTTAACTTGTGGGACTGGATGTTGCAACTTTTGGAACAACTGTATGATCATCTTCTTCCCCACTTAATCCATACGCTACACACGTATTTTGTACTAAGTACCATGTATCTCTGGCAAATTTTAGACGTCACATACGCTTAAATAGCTTCAAATTTTGTACATAACTGGAGCAGTAAACGTAGAATGAAATGCGTTACATGTTGTGGCAGAGGTGCATTAAAATATAGCCGAAAGGCTTCACTCAAATATAAAATTTCACCTGCTCGTTAGCTGTACATTGGTTAGGAAATACCAAATGAAAACACCCATGTTTTGCATGTTTTGGTTGTTATGGAGATGAAATTTTGTGTTTTATTGACCCCTTTCGGCTATATTTTGACGTATTTATGCCACAACATGTAATCCAGTTGTCAGTAGTTCTTTCTGAAGAAGACGTTACTATGAAATGTGAAATCGTGGTAAAGGAATTTTAATAAACCTTCCATTTTGCAACTAACTGGCTGTTTACTATTTCTACAAAAAGCTTAAACATCTCATGAAAATGTCTTTTCCGACTTGGAAATAAGCACTATCAATTGCCCCATTGATTCATCAGTTCGTGGTTTAATAAACGCCTTAAACTAAAATTTAATCTAAATTTTGAAAGTTTAAAATACGTATAAGCGTCCAAAAAATTTTAATTCCTAAGTTTAATTAGAAACGAGTGTGTATGATTGTAGGGGTGAGGGTGGGGTGGGGGTACTAGCTAATATGACTGCACTCAGGGCAAAGCTCTTAGAAAGATTGGGAACCACTGCCCCAGTGAATAATGGTTTCGCTTACTTCACTACACGGCTTAATAGGCGGTTAGTTTCTTGGAATAGGACATTCGATGATCAGGATCATAAGGGTGCATAAAATTACACGAAACGTCATGCCTGGAGTAAGACACACAGACTGGCGCAACAAGTGTTGTTATGGTAGCTGACCTTGTTCAAGCCACAGAGATTATTCCGTGTGCTCTGGTCTTTAAAAAAGAGTTGGACCATCATAAGCACGCAATTATCAACACATTAAATCAAATCTGCCACTATCTCAGAACACATCCTCTACTCCGTAGCTCCGCAATTTGAGGATAGCTCAATGAAGTCTTCTGGCGTAAAAAAAATCAGCCCTAGAACGTCATCAATTAAATTTTTGAAACTTCCTGGCAGATTAAAACTGTGTGCCCGACCGAGACTCGAACTCGGGATCTTTGCCTTTCGCGGGCAAGTGCTCTACCAACTGAGCCACCGAAGCACGACTCACGCCCGGGCGTGAGTCGTGCTTCGGTAGCTCAGTTGGTAGAGCACTTGCCCGCGAAAGGCAAAGATCCCGAGTTCGAGTCTCGGTCGGGCACACAGTTTTAATCTGCCAGGAAGTTTCATATCAGCGCACACTCCGCTGCAGAGTGAAAATCTCATTCTGGAAACATCCCCCAGGCTGTGGCTAAGTCATGTCTCCGCATTATCCTTTCTTTCAGGAGTGCTAGTTCTGCAAGGTTCGCAGAAGAGCTTCTGTAAAGTTTGGAAGGTAGGAGACGAGATACTGGCAGAAGTAAAGCTGTGAGTACCGGGCGTGAGTCGTGCTTCGGTAGCTCAGATGGTAGAGCACTTGCCCGCGAAAGGCAAAGGTCCCGAGTTCGAGTCTCGGTCGGGCACACAGTTTTAATCTGCCAGGAAGTTTCATATCAGCGCACAGTCCTCTGCAGAGTTAAAATCTCATTCTGGAAACATCCCCCAGGCTGTGGCTAAGCCATGTCTCCGCATTATCCTTTCTTTCAGGAGTGCTAGTTCTGCAAGGTTCGCAGAAGAGCTTCTGTAAAATTTGGAAGGTAGGAGACGAGATACTGGCAGAAGTAAAGCTGTGAGTACCGGGCGTGAGTCGTGCTTCGGTAGCTCAGATGGTACAGCACTTGCCCGCGAAAGGCAAAGGTCCCGAGTTCGAGTCTCGGTCGGGCACACAGTTTTAATCTGCCAGGAAGTTTCATATCAGCGCACACTCCGCTGCAGAGTGAGAATCTCATTCTGGAATACACTAAGCAGATTCAGAAAGATGTGGGTTGCAGTAGTTACTCGGAGATGAAGAGGCTTGCACAGGATAGAGGAGCATGGAGAGCTGCATCAACCCAGTCTCTGGACTGAAGACGACGACGACAACAACAACAACAACAACAACAACAACGAGATACGATGATGTAATTCACAACACTCTGACGCCTTAACTTTCGAAGATGGTACACGTGATGATGTCTTCGCTGTTTACATTACGTTGTCACAAAACGCCAGTCACTTATAGAACCATATTTATTTTTGCCACCTTTATCTTGCAGTAGACAACGCTAGACTCCATCCCCAAACATTGTTAAACTGTGGTACTGTAAATAATTAAATGTACAAAGTTATGTATGTTACAAAGTTTTTACGTAAATGCGGTAGACGTCTGTTTAGATGCACAGATGCCAATTAAAATATAAAGAATTACAAACCACATACCTCTCCCTCCGCTGCTGTTTTTCAGCCGCAGGAATAAGTCTATGAATTTCACGGTTGTGCAGTTGAGTATCTCGTGTCTTGCAATCTCGTGACACACGCAACGGCATGGTACTTAAGCCATTTTCTGCAATTCGGATGTCCTTCATGGCAGCCTGTGCCTTAAAAGCAGCTTTCTCTTTTTTAGTGAGGTATCTGACCCTGTGGTCGCACGCTATTTCGCAGGAATTGTATAAATTTCTGTGTGTTTTTGTCGTCGAAGGAATAGATTTGCTTCCTTCCCGATCGCTTCTTCCAGTGACGCCAGCCACGTGGTATGCTACGTATTGAAATGTGTTCTGCTTATGCTTAATGCTCAATATTTGAGTACGTTCTTTTATGAACTATGTGTTTAATTCTCCTTTCAGTAAGTACAAACCTATCTCTAGAAAAGTGTTCTGAAGCGATGCGTTAATTATACTTAGTTTGTGGATGTTAAGTGGTGATACATGCACGCATTGTGTCTTTTGCACTAGTGTCTAAAGTTTACTATGGTTTAGAGCACCTTTATTTATTAGGTTGCCAGAAGGGTTGCAGGAGGAGATAAAGATTAAACACAGGACACGTGGAATAGAACAGCGTCCACAGCAGGTGATGAGAAAAATTCTTAATACGGTTACCCCTATGTGATACATTATTCTGCGGCAGTCATGGATCTTGTTCTATACAAGGCTGTTCAAAGAGTTAAATCGACATAGTTCCCCATTATTTAGAAATAAGTGTGCGGAATTTATAAGAGATATTCATAAAGAAACGAGCCAGAGGCAGTAAAATGGAAACCGCTGAAAGGACCACAATGCCATTGCCTACGGAACAAACTATGGTGCCGGTAAGAGCGCCCAGGCCCCAATCTCGTCCGCTAGAGAGACGTGTGCGCACGAACACACACGTGACGATAAAGCAAGCTCAGGTCCGATGCACTCAGTAGTGCCGAAAACATATAAATGGAGGCTTCAAAAGAAGGGCACAGAGGTGTAGTGCGTTCCCTTATAGCAGAAAGTGGGGCAGGAGGAGGGAAGGGTGTGTGGAAATTGATCGAAAAAGGGGAAAAGTACACGGACGGTACTGAGTCTCCGTTGCAAGTGTCAAGGCGTGGCACAAGCGAATCGGGGAAGGACGGATGTCACCGGCCGATGATGCTTGATCTGGAACGCCACACAGCGTTACTGATACCATAGGCCAGCAGCTGGATGCCCTCATGATTGAAGTCAGGCCAGTTAATGTGTGCCCCAGAGGTCTGATGAAATTGCTACGGATATGAAGTGCTCTCCGTACACATGCGCCAGTCTTCGATGAATTTCCGTTCTCTGCGATTCTTCCCCTATAAGGAAACTCAATACATGCCTCTGCTCTTCTTCTGAAGCCTCCGTTTACGTTCTCCGGACTACTGAGTGCAGTGGGTTTGTGTTGCTTTGTCGTCGCCCGCGTGCGTGCGTGCGTGCGCGCGCGAGCGCGCAAGTTTGTGTGTATGTGTGTTTGTGTGTGTGTGTGTGTGTGTGTGTGTGTGTGTGTGTGTGTGTGTGTACGTACGCCCTCGCCCATCTAGTGGGCGAAGTTGGGGCCTCAGCGCTCTTACAGGCACCACACCTTGTTCCATGGGCAATGGCATTATGATCCTTTCAGCGGTTTTCATTTTACACTCCTCGGCCCGTTCCTTTTCTTAAGCCCGTTGTGGAAGAGTGCTTGGTGGCAGCTGACAGATTTTAATTTCTCTGCACAATGCATTTCAGCCATGTGATCTCTGGAGTTTTCTCAGCGTGATTGACTGATGGCGTGCTTTCGGGTGTTCTGTCGAGCTGTCGTTTGCATTTTATGTGCACAGACTCGAAGATCGACCCAGGCATCTTTTCCAGAACACTACTGTGTCAAACGTCCCAAAATCGTACATAAAATGGAAACAACACAATGGCAGAACGACCGGAAACACAGCATCAATCATCCCAGTCACGTCATTTGTGATTGTGATTAGCAACCGAGGACATCGCTAGCTAGATGATGCTGTATTTATCTCCACAGCCGAAAATTTCATTGAGTAGAACAACTCGATACGGACAGACATTATTGCCCGTGACCAAATGCGACTCTTAAATCAAACATTTGGCAGCTGTACCGCATCTCCCTCGATCACTGACGTGCGAGTTCGTGGGAATGAGGTACGAGGGTAATCCCAAAAGTAAGGTCTCCTATTTTTTTATAAGTAAATAGACCTGTTTATTTCTACATTGGTTTACATCGGTTTACAGCTTGAACATTTAGCTATTTTTCGACATAATCACCATTTCTGTCGATGCATTTTTGTATGCACTTTGGCAGTTTTTATATGCCCATGTCATACCAGCTCGCCGCCAAGCTGTCTAGAAAGTTACGAACCTCTTCTTTCACCTCGTCGTCGGAGCTGAATCGCTTTCCGGCCAAATGTTCTTTTAACCTAGGGAACAGGTGATAGTCACTGGACGCCAAGTCAGGTCTGTAGGGTGGGTGGGTGATTATGTTCCACTGAGACTGTTGCAGGACAGCAACGATTTGCCGAGCGATGTGTGGGCGAGCGTTGTCATGGAGAATGTTTACGCTCTTGCTCAACATTCCTCTTCTCCGGGTCGAAATTGCCCGTTTGAGTTTTTTCAGAGTCTCACAGACTCTCCCAGCGATTCAGCTCCGACGACGGGGTGAAAGAAGAGGTTCATAACTTTCTGAACAGCATGGCGGCGAGCTAGTATGACATGGGCATACAAAAACTGCCACAGCGTCTACAAAAATGCATCGACAGAAATGGTGATTATGTCGAAAAATAGCTAAATGTTCAAGGCGTAAACTGATGTAAACCATTGTAGAAATAAACAGGTCTATGTACTAATAAAAAATAGGAGACCTTACTTTTGGGATTACCCACGTATCATGTACCGTAGCCAAGGCATATACTTGACCCAGAATGAGCTAATTTCCTTCCCTCGCCACATTTTAATCGAGTGGTTATCATGAAAAGAGTGCCGAAACCAGTTTACTAACAGACCAACCTTCAATTTGAGTGACAGTAAAATGAATGTAGCACACGTTTCAAAATTATGTGTATTGTCATACTGGAACTACACCGTCTGTCACATTAATGCCACCTCCGCCTATGTTAGACGTCAACTTTCAGTAATCACTCACAGATGGATGGTGGCAGCAGTAGTGGTAGATGATATATAAAGCGTGTTGACTGTGCAGGAGGGGGGGGGGTGGTAACAGAGCAGTTGTTATAAAGCGGAAACGGAGCAATTTGTGACGCGCAAAAGGGTGTGATCATTGGTTTTCGGGCCAAGGGTGTAAGCATTTACGAATCCGCTAAGTTTGCAAACTGTTCGCGTGCCGCCGTGGTTAAAAAATACAGTGTATGGCGAAATGGCGCTAAATAAACGCGCGGCCAAGGCAGCTGTGGTGACCATGGGCCATAGATGACAGGGGTAAACAGCATTTGCGGAGATGTGTAAGGGCGACTAGATGTGCAACTGTTCAGCAACCGACCATCCAGATGAACCAAGGTGGCAAGCAACAGTTGTCTGTTCAACGACCAGTCAGCGAACATTGCTGCGTATGGGCCCTCGCAGCAGATGCCTGGTTCATGCACCCATGCTGACTGTTGTTTAGGCGACAAAGACTGAATTTGCATACCAATACCCCAACTGTATATAGACGTCCACAGAGAGGCGACAGGTGGCCTTTTCAGGTGAATCACGTGTTGTGCTACATCGGACAGATGGCAGCTATGCTATATCAGACAGACGGCCTTTGGTCTGTACGGCAGGAAACGTCTGAAAGCAAGCATCCTGCAACAATCATCGGAAGGGTTCAGACCGGAGGAGGGACCGTTACGGTCTGGGAAATGTTTTCGTGGCATTCCCTGGGTGATTTCGTCGTTGTGCAAGGCACAGTGTATTAACACAAGTATGCTTGTATCCTTGGGAGCATGTCTACATGTACATACAGTTTGATTTTCCTCCGACGATTTACCATAATCCCCGGCCACCAATCTCCCAAGTCTTAAACCCATTCGAGAATCTGTGAGACCACCTCGAAAGGGCTGTTCGCGCCAGGGATCGTCAACCAAGAAACCTAGGGCAACTGGTCACGTAAATGGAGACGGCATGGCTCAACATACCTATCGGTACCTTCCAAAATCTCATTGACTGTCTTCCTGCATGTTTCTCAGCGGTCCACGCTGCGAAAGATGATTATTCAGGCTTTTGACAGGACGTCACATTGTCACTCGACTGTGTTATGGAGACGATTTTAGTGTGTATAGCCGGCCGCGGTGGTCTAGCGGTTCTAGGCGCGCAGTCCGGAACCGCGCGAATGCTACGGTCGCAGGTTCGAATCCTGCCTCGGGCTTGGATGTGTGTGCTGTCCTTAGGTTAGTTAGGTTTAAGTAGTTCTAAGTTCTAGGGGACTGATGACCACAGTAGTTAAGTCCCATAGTGCTCAGAGCCATTTGAACCATTTTTTAGTGTGTACAGAATATTGTTGACACATCTATTAACTTTCGGAATATTTGCGGTTTCCATATTTTAACCAAACTTACCTCATAAAGTAATTGTTTCGTGTTTAGGGCAACGCCGTTTAGCACTCTCAAGTCATCAATACTAACAATTGACCACCAAGATCCATATGTCTGTAAGCTGATTTGTCCCCGTATCAGGACACCACCACCCACCATCCAGTAATTGGACCCCCCCCCCCCCCCTTTCTCTCTGGCTCTGGCTCTGACTCTCTCTGTTGTTCCTATGATTGTTTGGGCAACTACTTTCCTCCCACACGTGCGGCAAGGATTACTCTGAACACGGAAACGGGATTAATATGCGAAGAGCGCGCTCCTCAGTTCATCGTCTAATCTCTGTGTCGGTGACTGCAATATAATGGCCTTCCTTGAGCGGCGTGCACTCTGCCCGACGTGGCGTCTTGCATACTGACACACTGTTCAGAGATTCTGGAGCACTGGGGAAGCTGCAGTCCCTGACTAACAGAGTGACGTTGCGCAGTGAGCAGACGCTGAGCTTTTATTCGGAAGCATGGCGGTTCAAATGCCCGTCCAGTTACCCGGGTTTAGGTTTTCTGTGACTTCCCTAAGTCGTTTAAGGCCGTTGCTGGGATGGTTCCTTCGAAAAAGTCACGGCCGATTTTCCTTCCTATCTTCCCCCAATCCGAGCTTGTGCTTCATATCTAATGATCGCGTTGCTGATGGTATGTCAAACCTTCCAATCATTTACTTTTGATCTCCCGAGGCATCCGCAAACTTCCCAAACTCTGTTGGGATATTATGCTTGGTGAAGCTAGTCTGGCCTGCTTAAACGTAGGAATCGTTGCGAAAACGTTGAAACGACACTTCGAGGTACATTCAGTGCTTCTGAGAATGTTAATGTGTCAAAGATGTGGTTCTCTTCCGATCTGGGCTGCTTCCATCTCGAACAACGCGACCGGCCTGAAAACCGGATACCAGCCTTCCGCCACAGGGTCCCTCTAAACTGACAGTCTCTAAACGTAAACGTGCCATTACCCGACAATAGTTAAAATGGAAACGCTCTATTAGGAAGGATGTGAGACTCAGCCTCTGTGTAGCTTGTGATTTACGGTTACCATTGTTTCCCGAGGCGACATGAGGAGAAAAAAAAAAGTTCAAATGTGTGTGAAATCTTATGGGACTTAAATGCTAAGGTCATCAGTCCCTAAGCTTACACACTGCTTAACCTAAATTATCCTAAGGACAGACACACACACACCCATGCCCGAGGGAGGACTCGAACCTCCGCCGGGACCAGCCGCACAGTCGACTTGAAGAGAGTAGCGCGTTTATTTCCTTCCACAAGGTCCCGACCTGTCTCACTGCATTGTCCATTCCTGACCAACGAGTTACCGTCCCGTCACTAATGACATCCAAGTTGACAAGATATCTTCCTTTCCAGGTTTCATTCCACAGATACACCTTTTTACAGCTCGTCGTTATATGTAGGTAGTCCGTAAGACGAGTGGTTAAAGTTATGTACCAAGTCACATTTCTTTGTTTGCACGACACAAGCTTTCTTGTAACTTTGTAACTGTCATTGAAAGGTGTACTGTCTTTGCGTCTTTTACGAAAAGTGAAGAAGGATAGTTACCTTCGAGGAAGATGTAAAAAGATCTGCGTTTTCCATACTCCATATGAAATGGATACGACAAACTGTTGTATAAATTCAAACCGGTGGCGATAGTACAGTGGGCATTGAATGTAATTCAGCAAGAAAGCGTCATAGAAATGATCAGTGACCTTATATCGATCGAACATCTTTATATTCTTCCCAGTACAGGTCATACACAAAAATTTGTGAAAAAGTTTTTTGTGTTGGCCAAAACCAAATATATTTTCTGCTTATTTTTGTCCTCAGAGCCGTGGAGACAGTTCCGGAAAGAAACGTAAAAGGGAGAAACGTCCAGAGTCACTAAGGTATGGTTCCCTACGGGAACGGCCCAGGTCCTTACTGCCGAGACCCTACCTCTAATTCTGCGGTAGCAGCTCACCATGATTCGAAACGCTTTCAGTTTATTGTCTGAGCCTCAATCGTCACCGTGCCACGTCGTGCATTACGCGACCAATCCAATGGAGATGGCAAATCACGCTCTTGCCAAGGAGGCCTATGCACAGCAGAGATACCAGCCCGTAACTTCCTGGACTACTGCTAAGAGGCTGGGACAGGGAGTGACACAATGTCGGGAACCAGGGTACGTAGGCTAATGCGTTCCTTTTCCAACAAGACGGTACATCAGTTTGCGCTGCTTGTGGCTGAATGACATTGGTATGGTTCAAATGGCTCTAAGCACCATGGGACTTAACTTCTGAGGTCATCGATCCCGTAGACTTAGAACTACTTAAACCTAACTAACCTAAGGACATCACACACATCCATGCCCGAGGCAGGATTCGAACCTGCGACCGTAGCGCCAGCCGGAGTGGCCGAGCGGTTCTAGGCGCTACAGTCTGGAACCGCGTGACCGCTGCAGTCGCAGGTTCGAATCCTGCCTCGCGCATGGATGTGTGTGTTGTCCTTAGGTTAGTTAGGTTTAAGTAGTTCTAAGTTCTAGGGGACTGATGACCTCCGAAGTTAAGTTCCATAGTGCTCAGAGCCATTTGAACCATTTTTGCGACCGTAGCGGTCGCTCGGTTCCTACAGAATTTAGATTCTGTTTCAGGTTTACGAGATTGGGCAGCTTGCAACAAGTTTATTGGAGACAATCTAATTTTTTTCTTTTCATTTTTCTTTTCATTTTTCTTTTCATTATTCTTTTCATTATTCTTTTCATTATTCTTTTCATTCCTATACCTTTCCTACTCTTGCCATCAGCTCAATTGTCACGGGAGCTTTAACTCTTCGCTCGAGAGGGTAATGAATGGGAACTCGCATAAAATTAAGGGCACCTATACGATCCACTGGGCTGTTAGCAAGTGGCGCTACGGTGGGAACATGTAGGTAAAGGTGCGGCTCATCAAGGCGAATTATAAACATTAAACTTGGAGTTGCATATTTAGGGTACACCAGTAACATGACGGACCAAAGATCTCAAACTGCACGAACTGGCTGTTACACACAGAAAACAGACGGTAGTTTGATAGCCTTCGACCACAGAATTAGTGTATAAGAACCGGATTATGTCACATCATACAAATCCACGCAAGTAGCGATGTGAGGTGGAACATGAGGCCAGACTCACGGGACAGAGAGATCCTGAAAACATGTGTAGAGGAGAGGGTTTTTCGACACTGAATCTACAATAATCGCCGGCAGTCTATGTATCACTCACGTAGAGACGGTGGACATATAGCTAGACCTACACGGAGGTGACAAGTCGTGGGATGCCACCTAGTATCGTGTCGGACCTCGTCTTGCCCGGAGGTGGCATGCACTCACAAAGTAGTTGGAAGTCCCCTGGAAAAATATTGAGCCATGCTGTGTCTGTAGCCGTCCATAACGGCGAGTGTCGCCGGTACATGATTTTTGTGCACGAACTGAGCTCTCGATTATTTCCCATAAATGTTCGATGTAATTCATGTCGGGCGATCTGGGTGGCCAAAACAAACGTTCGAACTGTCCAGAATGTTCTTGAAACCTGTCGCGAACAATTGGTGCCCCCATCGTTGTTTGGGAACATGCAGTCTATGAATAGCTATAAATGGTCTCCAAGTAGCCGAATATAACCACTTCCATTCAACTATCAGTTCAGTTGGACCAGATGACGCAGCCATTCCATATAAACAGTCCACACCATTATGGAGCCACCACCATCTTGCACAGTGCCTTGTTGACAGCATGGGTCCATGGCTTCGTGGGGTCTGCGCCACACTCGAACCATGCCATCAGCTCTTACCAACTGAAATAGATACTCGTCTGATCAGGCCACGGTTTTCCAGTCGTCCAGGATCCAGTCGATACGGTCACGAGTCCAGGAGTGGAGCTGGAGGCGATGTCGTGCTTTTATAACAAAGGTCGTCTGCTCCCACAGCCCGTTAACGGCAGATTTCGTCGCACTGTCCAAACGGATACGTTCGTCAAACGTCCGATACTGATTTCTGCTGTTATTTCACGCAGTGTTGGTTGTCTGTTAGCACTGACAACTCTATGCAGACGCCACTGCTGTCGGTCGTTAAGCGAAGGCCACTGCCCACTGCATTGTGCACGGTGAGAGGTAATACCTGAAATTTGGTATTCTCGACACACTCTTGAGAATGCGGTTCTCGGAACACTGAATTCACTAATGATTTCCGAAATGAAATGTCCTATGTGTGTAGCTCCAACTAGCACTCTCCATTCAAAGTCTGTTAATTACCATAGTGCG
Source organism: Schistocerca nitens (assembly GCF_023898315.1). Taxonomy (NCBI): domain Eukaryota; kingdom Metazoa; phylum Arthropoda; class Insecta; order Orthoptera; family Acrididae; genus Schistocerca; species Schistocerca nitens. The sequence continues at coordinate 746,275,169 of NC_064618.1, read as the reverse complement.
GCCATAAGCAGGTCGGAAACCTGTTCGCATCAATCACCTGAGTAAAAATGACAGCTCCCCCAATGCACTGCCCTTTTATACCCTGCTTAGGCGGTAATAGTGCCATCTGTATGTATGCTTACTGCTGTCTCCTGACTTTGTCGCCTTGGTGTAAAGATACAGCTAGAACGACTACAGCACGAACACAGGCGTCTGAAGACATTTTCCCCACTTCCCATACTGTGTCCTAGTAAAGTAGATGTGGGCTAAAAGGAACGCCAGCTGTTGCTGTCGTTGCGGCCGTGGAGGGAACGCACTCTCTCGAGCGGCGGCCTGCCTGGAAAGCGCAGATCGGCCGTGCAAGAACGCTGCTCTGCTCGCGTTACGTAACTGGTATCCGTCTCGATCGACGCCGGAGAGGCTAAGAAACATCCGTTCCGCCGGCGTGGTCACTGTTTTACTGAGCCGAGAGATGTTCCCTGGAGTGGGTCAACAAAGAGAGGCCGTTGCCCGTTTGCACACGGGATTCAGCACGCTATCGCAGCCTGTTACTTCCTCCTTCAAAGTACAGCGTTTTGCTATACGCTCATCTCGGCCTTTGCGTCTATCCTCTACAATTGTGCAAATGGCAGACAAAACGTTCGTTTAACCCTGTCTGCGCTACAAGTTTTCCTAACTAAATTACGCTTACACTTCATCTCCATAATTAAAACCCCACGGAGAAGCAATTCTAAAATGAGAACACCCGCATAAAAGATGTGAAACATAAGACTTCGGTATGTACACTATCTGATCAAAGGCATCCAGACACCTATTCCTAGACAGTAATATGGGGTGTATCCACACATTTCATCTTCAAGATGGCTTGAGCTCTGCTGAGGACAAATCGTCAGGTCTCTACCTGTGGAGGAATGGCAGCTCATACTTCCCAAGAGCCGAAACCAGAGAAGCTAGTGATGTTGGACGCAGCGGTACGGAGTGAAGTAGACGTTCTATCTCATCCCAAAGGTGTTCCATCGGGTTCAGGTCGGGGCACTTGGTAGGCCCGTCCATTTCACGAATGTTACTGTCCGCAGATCATTGCCTCACAGATGCTACTTTATGACAGGGTGATGCCGATGCAGTCAGTCATCGTCTCCACCTATTCCTCAACTGTACACAGTACACGATGCTGTAAAATGTGTTTATATCCTTACGCTTCTAGCGTTTTCTGAAGAACTATATGGGGACCACACCCTATCTACAAAAAACAACTCCATATTGTAACATCACCACCTCCGTACTTTGCTATTGTAACTGCACATGAGGGTGGTATCGTTCCGGTCTCCAGGTATTCGCCAAACTCAAAACCAAAATTCCGCAGCTCGGCGTCTAGTGGCCAGCATTGCTGCCTCTGGATCACGGGGTTCCGGGTTCACTTCGCAGCCAGGTAGAGGATTTTTCTCTGTGTGGGGACTCTGTGTATGGAGTGTGTAACAGTTTGGACTGTGTACTGGCGCTGATGACAGCGCAGTTTAGCGCCCCACATCACCCAGTCATCATCATCAAAGCCAAAACCTTTCACTGGCTTGCCACAGGGTATGGCGTGATTCAGTAATCAGAATCATTCGTATCCAGCCATCCGCTGTCCGATGGTGTCTTAGCACACTGGACTCGCATTCGGGAGGACGACGGTTCACTCACGTCTCCGGCCATCCTGATTTAGGTTTTCCGTGATTTCCCTAAATCGCTTCAGGCAAATGCCGGGATGGTTCCTTTGAAAGGGCACGGCCAATTTCCTTCCCCATCCTTCCCTCACCCGAGCTTGCGCTCCGTCTCTAATGACCTCGTTGTCGACGAGACGTTAAACACTAATTTCCTCCTCCTTTAATGAAGGTATACCATTCCTTTTAACTCATCAGCTTGGACTGCTGGTAGCATTGGGGAACACGGGAGTGGTTCATTCTGCTGATTGCGTGCGATCTTCTACAACCACCCTAGGCAATGCTCGGCAGTCCCTGTCAGTCAGTACACGATGTCTTCCAGATTTTGGTTTAACTGTGATTGGTTGTTTGTTCGCGTTTCCACTTCACAGTCATGTCACCAATAGCAGAAGTGGGCAGATTTAGAAGACATGAAATGTCTTTGGAATTTGTGTTCATCAGGTGTACAGATAAGCCGCCACGTGTCGCATATTATGTATTTGTAGTGTCGATCGCAAGATGCGAGCATTAGGTATTCACTGGCGTGATAACACACTAAAGGTTTAAAGCTCCTCTCGGGAACATAGTTTTCTGTTGAGGATCGTGCTGAGCGCAGCCTTAAACCGTCAACGTGTTGCCTTCAGGGCAATGAATACCTGTTGATGCTCGCGTCTTGTGAGCGAAACTAGTAATAAATTAAATAATACGCTACCTATCTGTACGTAGCAGTATACTGCATCTTCATACTTTATTGCTAAAGAGAAGGCAGTCCATTGTCTGTCTCTGCGCTGGGCTCTGTCTTGAGAGACAGCACTGAAAGTATCGAGTGTCTTTGGTATTTTTGCGTAAACTCTCAACTGATCTCTGGGGTGTTCTGTGGAGAACATATAATTTGTTGAAGAAGTGGTTCTATCACATTGTACACGTAGAGCTTTTTGGACGCTTAATTTATTATTAATGTGTCTGAAAGCTTACAATCAATCAGCGACAACTACTGTATCTCCCACTCTCCCTGTGTGTGTGTGTGTGTGTGTGTGTGTGTGTGTGTGTGTGTGTGTGTTTTTCCTTCCCTTGAGCGCTGAAGTTCCGCAACAGTTACTGTAAAATACTAACAGTCTCGTGTGTTATTTCTGTCCTCTACCGTTCCTCATGAACATACAAACTGTGCAAATATTACAACGGTCCTCTCGTTCTGAGAAACGAGGGTGGCCTGTATTCACGTGCTCCGTTACTGTCGCGACCGAATAAGACAAACATTTTGTTAGCTGTCTGCACGCGGCACGTAACGCACTGTGAACTTCCATTTACTAACATATTCTTGAAGATGACACGTGTTCCTCCGCCTTTGCTGCTATTTTTCTTATTTACAGTCCCTATAAATATGAATGTTTCGTTTCATAGTGACACTTCTCTACAACTCCATTGTCATAGATATGAAGTTGGTATTGCATGAACCTTCTCCATCTTACCAATTTAATGAGAGTGCCGTTGAAAAATGACATATACAGTGTTTTTGTGACTGTCAATGCCTGAGGAATTCACATGTGAAGAGAGTAGCGCTGATAAAACTAAAAACGTAAAGGAAAAAAGCTTACAACCCATTTTCTTTTTTTCTTAGTTACGGCTATCTTCTAGAACACTCACGTTGTTGCAGGTGAATATCTCCGCCAAAACGAAGGGATGTGCTACAAATCATATAACCTAGTAATTAAGTGCAAACATCACAATTATAAAAGCAAAAACCTTTAGACTTTATTTTCCATCGTAATTGTTATTCTGCAAATGTAAGGTGAAATATGTATGGGTGCTTTGAAAAAACAGACGGACTACGATCCCCAGTATCCGAAATCTACCTTGGGGTTTCGACTGTGTAAGATCAACGGAAATATCATAATACATATATTCACGCACGACCAAGATTCCAGCTATAACTCTGTCAGAGAGTAGATCAGACAAAGTAATTGTATGATGAACCTTACGAATCTGAAATAGGGACGTTGGGGTAGCGCTGGGATTAATCAACCTATAGACTTTACTGAGAACAAGAGTTTGGCAGGTACGAAGGTAAGTCAATTATTATCTGCAGTTTAGTTACATTTTTGTTTATTTTGGTAGTACTGTCGTTTTACGTTGACGAAACATGCTTGGTTTATTTGTTGTTATATCTTTGCAATTTTCAAGCTGCTACGTTAGTTTCGTTATCGCTGCCGTGCTGTTAATCATGGCTGCTCCGCTGTCTATTTGCACCAAAGAAGACCAACGTTAAGTGATTAGTTTTTTGTGGTCGGATGGGTATCAGGCGCCGAAATTCATCGAAGACTTTCGGTACACTACGGGAATAGTGTTTTGCCATATCGGAGTGTTTACGAATGGATTGAAAAATTCCTAAATGGTCGCACAAGTGTTACGCACGGCGAAGGAGCCGAACTACCGTTTACCGCCACAAATGAAGAAACCATTGAGCGTTCACGTGAAATGAGTCTTTTAGACAGACGATTAACTATTGACAGAGTGGCACATCGTCTGCAAATTAGTCAGTTCTGCCTACGAAATCATCCACAACAGACTTGGGTTTCATAAAGTTTGTACAAGATGGGTCCCAAAACAACTCACACAGCTGCATAAACAAACGCGCTTGGACATCTGCAAAAAATATTGGATCGCTATGGTAACGAAGGACAACTTCTTAGACAGGATCACTACTTATGACCAAACATGGATCCATTATTAAGAGCCGGAGAGTAAACGGCAGAGTATGGAATGGAAACATCAAAGTTCGCCGTGCAAGAAAAAGTTAGACCCAACAGTCCGCAGGGAAACTGAAAAATGATCCTTACGGTTTTTAGAGACGCACGAGGTCCAGTACTGGAACATTATGGGGAAAGGAGCTCAGCAATAAACAGTGTACGTTACAGTGAGATGCTTACTGCCAGCCTAAAGCTTGGAGTCGAAGCAAACGTCCCGAGAGGATTGCTGTTAAAAGGTGTTGTGTTGTTGCACGACAATGCCCGTCGCTGCCCACACTGCTGAAACGCTCCAGAAACTCAAATTCAAAGAACTGGATCATCCTCCATATAGTCCCGATCTTGCCCCCCCCCCCCCCCCCCCGCTCCCCTTCTGACTTTCACTTGTTTGGTACACTCACAGGCATTAAGGGGCCGCTGATTTGCCTCGGACGAAGCAGTGAAAGAAGCGGTGCATTCCTGGCTCGCAGCTCAACCGAGAACCTTCTTTTAAGAGGCATTAGGAAGCTTGTACAACGATGGACCAAGTGTGGTGAAACGCAAGGAGACTGTCGAAAAATGTTCTTGTAAGTTTTCCTATTTGATTATAATAAAATTTTATAACTACTTTGCGGATAATAATTGACGTATCCTCGTAATTGTTAATAGTGCAGTATTAAATTCATTTCCATTTCGGGTCGAAAATTTATTATTATTTGAATAATTCTGATATTTTGCAGTGCAGTGTAGCGGTTGAGAATGAACTCCCAGTGCAAGTATCAGTCATCTCGCTCGCATTGTTGATAGTACTCAGAACCCTTATCCATTATTCCACACGCTCTCGAAGAACGCGTAACGTACACATTATGAAGTACGTAAAGTAACGGTACAATGCAACAAGGTACATCACAAATGACTTGGAGGATATTTTAATTTTTAGCTAGGATTAGCATAATCCACTGAAGTATATGTAATCTGAGGAGGCCATTGTTTTCTTCTTTGTTTAGTGTTGACAGGTTGTATATTTGTAGCAGTATAACGATTAAAATACTTACCTGTGTACATAATAATGTTGATTTCTGATTCTTCCATTTATTATGGATGATACAGCCGTGTTGAATACTAGGGGAACTTTTCCATGCATCTCAATCTTTTCTCCGCATTTTATCGCCGCAAATACGTACGTTCTTTGCACACTTGTAAATTAAATGTAGTCCCGTCGGTAAGCTCTAGTCAAAATGAGTAATAAGAAATTCCCTTAGTGATCTTACGTATCTACATAAAATATAAACTATTTGAGCAATTTCTGAGAGCGGGAGAGCTTGCCCCACGTAAGCAAACGTAGGCTGCCAGTCAGAACTTGGGAAAGAGCTATCAATACACGATTGAAATGCATTCAGTTACGTATCTTCCATACTGACCGCAGCTTAACCAGCTGGGAACATTCTGTAAGCTGGAGAAATCACGTGTCTTTTTTTCCACCCATTCACACATCTCTTGTAACTCTTTCCTGCACAATTATCGACTTCGCAAGAAATGCCTTGGGGCATCGGGTAATTATTTCTTCTGGCGCAGGTCTTAACTGTCACCCTTTTGCTTTCAAGAAGCGGAGTGCTCGATTTCTCCAGTGGTAGTCTCCTGGCGGGAGACGTGCATCAGTTGCAAATCTTTCAGCAGTGTGTAAGCTGTGGGCACAATCTGAACAGATCAAAATGCACTTACCTTGCATTCAAAGGACCAACTCCGAAACACATGTCGTGTATCTAGTTTCTTTCCATTTTAATTTTTTCGTTGTTGTTCCTTTTTTCTTTTTGGGTGCCAGGGGCCTCTTATGCTTGTGTCTCCAGGACATTGCCCTGGTTGCCTCGGCGTAGTTAACCCACGTGATTAAACGGTAAATTTTTATTGCCAAAAGGCTTTCTGTAGTTTAAGAAATTAAAGGAAACTTCCTTCGTGCTGTTTCACTAACTGTCCCACAGACAGACAAAACAATAATCAAATGACAATGTCGTTGCCGGACATCACGTGCACTGAGATTCCACTCGTCTGTCTAGATTCAGTTCCTCTTTGATTCATCTGCAGGATACCACACAAGTGGAGAAGATAAATTTAAAAGGGAAATCTTTCGCGACAGATTTATTGAATAAAAACAACCCTATTAAACTAGCGCATCGGTTTGTAGTAATACATAAATAGAGAATTTTAAGAGTGAAAATATATTTTAAAATGTGCAAAGTGTGGGAAATTAGTTGCTCATCAATGCTTTAATTTGTTTCGTTTTAAGGCTTTATTTGGCACACACAGAAATGGGAAGTAAGATTAATTACACAAATTAGATGTATATGGTAGTGTGAACAATTTTACATACATTGTTTCAAAATACGGTATGTTACCTGTATCACTGCTCACAAGAGACCCATGGGTGCTACAAATGATAGCACTACAATGTTGTTGCTGTAGCTGAAAATATGTTTGAATTTTACACTATTGCGTGTGAAATGTCTTAAAACGATTCCTTTTTCCCTCATAGCACAGAACAATACGTTCTTCTCATTTTACAGTCGAATATCCCTGAGGGCAAAGTCTACACTTAGCTTTCGGCTCATACGAGTACTCTGTCCAGTGACAAAAACTATCATAGCGTATATCATTCAGTGGCACAGGAGCTCCTCTTCACTAATTCTTTCTCTGATCTTATTATCCATTCAATACTCAAAGTCAGGCTGCGTCTTCCCAAACATAACTCCATTTGCAGCGTCCCAGGTAAGGATTCGCTAACACATTTGTATAACAACTCGTCTCCAAGACGTACTCTTTCCGTTTATAAGCAGTTTTCGATGGACAATGAAAAAAAGCGCCACAAAAGCAAATCAAACTGTTACACCGGTAACTGAAGCTCAAGTAACCTTGCAAGATGTCGACTACAGATGCACACTGTTCAGAAACCTTTCACCAGAGACAACAGAATATCGTTGTATATGAGAGCTTAAATGATGTTGCTTACAAGCACCATTACCCATTGCAGAAAACAGTTGCAGTTTTAATGTTGCTTTAGAGCAACTTTGCCAAAAGAAGGGTTAAGCAGGAAGAAAAAAAAATTGAGCTAATACTGCTCCAGCATTCGCTGGAGACTGACATGGTGAATTGTGCACTAACAGCGAAAACCCAAAATCTTTCACTTCAGAGGTTTGTCAGACCCGTTAATTCCTATCATCTTTCTAGACAATAGAATCAAGCCTTCTTGGTGCGAACAGGAACAAAACACATCGGTTTATATATATATATATATATATATATATATATATATATATATATATATATATATATATATACGAGGGCGGTTCAGAAAGTAACCTCCGATTGGTCACAGTGCGGGTTGTGGGGGGAGTAGCGACGCCATCTGTGCGTTCACGCACTCAACAGGTCAGTCGGCATCAAGCCGTGGTCGAGTGAACGTCGTATCTGCGCTAGTTTAGTTTTTGTGGCAGTTTGAAATGTGTGCTGCAATAGAAAACCCCGCCAAATGTGAAGTGCGTGCTGTCACAAGGTTTTTTACAGCCAAAGGATATTCTGCAGCAGCTATTCATCGTGAGCTTTGTGCCGTGTACGGACCAAGAGTTATGAGTGAAGGAGTTGTCCGTGAATGGGTACGTTTATTTAAAAGTGGACGAGAAAACGTTCATGATGAAGAGAGGAGTGGTAGACCATCATTGGTGACTGACGAACTCGTTCAGACAGTTGATGCAAAAGTTCGTGAAAATCGACGTTTCTCAATGTCGGAGTTGTCTACTGGTTTTCCACAGATTTCTAAGACTCTCTTGTACGAGATAGTGACAGCAAGATTGGGTTACCGTAAGTTCTGTGCACAATGGGTGCCCAAAATTCTTACCGACCACCACAAAACTCAAAGAATGGCCTCTGCAGTAGACTTTCTGTCACGTTATGAGGACGAAGGAGAACCATTGTTAAACAGAATCGTGACCGGTGACGAAACCTGGATTAAGTACATGAACCCTGAGACAAAAGAACAATCAAAGATGTGGGCACACTCAAATTCGCCTACCAAACCAAGAAAAGCCTCGCAAGATTTTTCTGCCAGAAAACTGATGGCAACGGTGTTTTGGGATGCCAAAGGGGTGTTGTTAGTTGAATTCATGGAACATGGTATGACCATTAATCAAGACGTGTACTGTGAAATAATAAAAAAGTTACGACGGGCTATACAGAACAAATGCCGTGGTATGCTGACTTCCGGTATCGTTTTTTTGCACGATAACGCCCGTCCTCACTCTGCTCGCAGAACAACGGCCCTTCTTGAGTCCTTCAAGTGGGACTTTATCAACCATCCACCTTACAGCCCAGACCTGGCGCCAAGTGATTATCACCTCTTCATGCATTTGAAGAAATGGCTCGGGTCACAGCGGTTTGATGACGACGAAGAGCTCAAAGATGCGGTCACAGGCTGGCTCCAGGCACAAGCGGGTGATTTTTATGCAGAAGGAATTTCAAAGCTTGTGAAGAGATACGATAAGTGCCTCAATCGCTATGGAGACTATGTAGAAAAATAGTGCAAAGATGTAGTTGTAAGATGTATATATTAAAATATTTTTATTTAACTTGGTGTATTTTTTTAAATCAACCGGAGGTTATTTTCTGAACGGCCCTCATATATATATATATATATATATATATATATATATATATATATATATATATATATATATAGAGAGAGAGAGAGAGAGAGAGAGAGAGAGAGAGAGAGAGAGAGAGAGAAACTGCCCAAACTCTGACCAACAACGTACTGTGGAGCACATTGCCTGTAACAGAAAGCAGAAGCATAACAGGGGTTTGTGACTAAGTTGTAACGTAGACCTACCTGTAGGTACTGCGTCTTCGAAGCTCATTCGCACTTCCTCGACCTGTTAAACTTCCTACTCTTACCTGTATTGCAGTTGCCAGTCCGCTGCGCTCCAGTATTAGAAATCTGATAACGAATTACTGTAACACAACAACGCTATGGGAGAAGATGGTACACCTGTAAATGAATAGCAAACAAATCCGGTAAAATATTAATATATTGTTAAGGCCCAATGTCCGCCAATATGGTACGTGTACATTCTTTACATCAATTCTCAAAGTTAAAACTCCGTTTATCAGAATTCATGGAGCTCACGCGACATTACCTATTTTAGACCAACACTGCACTACGCATGTCTGAATTTACAGTGCTAAACTGCCACTGCATTGCTACACTGTGCGCCATATGATTTATGCATTCTTCACGCGGGAGTTAAGTGCACAGAGCTGAGGCATTAAGCAACTATAGGCCACATCATCCTACTTACCGACATGAGTTGCGGTGATGGCATATTGAACGCTATAAACTTCTGCTGATTATATATCATCGCCTAAGTATGTAAAAATGTCACAAGCAAAATACACTGAAGAGCCAAAGAAACTGATACATCTGCCTAATATCATGTAGGGCCCCGAGAGCACGCAGAAGCGCTGCAATACGATATGGCATGGAATCGACTGTCTGAATTAGTGCTGGAGGAAATTGACCCCATGCAGGGCTGTCCATAAATCCGCAAGAGTACGACAGGATGGAGATACCTTCTGAACAGCACGTTGCAAGGCTTCCCAGATATGCTCAATAATGTTCATGTCTGGCGAGTTTGGTGGCCAGCAAAAGTTCTTAGTCAGAAGAGTGTTCCTAGAACCACTCTATGGCAATTATGGATATGTGGGGTGTCGCATTAACCTGCTGAAACTGCCCCAGTCCATCGGAATGAGCAATGGACATGAATGGATGCAGTTGATCAGACAGAATGCTTACGTACGTGCCACCTGTCAGTCGTATCTAGACGTATCAGGGATTCCATATCACTCTAACTGCTCACCCCCCACACCAGTACAGAGCCTCCACCAGCTTGAACAGTCCCCTGCTGAGATGCAGAGTCCATTGATTCATGAGGTTGTCTCCATACCCGTGCACGTCCATCCGCTCGATACAATTTCAAACGAGACTCGTCCGACCAGGCGGCAACATGTTCCGTCATTAACAGTCCAATGTTCGTGGGCCCAGGCGAAGCGTAAGGCTTTGTAACGTGCAAATGTTCAAATGTGTGTGAAATCTTATGGGACTTAACTGCTAAGGTCATCAGTCCCTAAACTTACACACTCATCATCATCAGTTATCTGCTATATTAGCAGGTCCTTTGCCTCTCCATTTTCTGCGATCCCTTGCTTCCTTCTTAAGGCTGCTGTATGTTGTACCGTCCATCATGTCATCCAGTATCTGGAATCTCTTCCTTCCTCGCTTCCTTTTCCCTTCTACATAACCTACTAAAACTGTTTTTATCAGTCCGTCATTCTTTCTTAATATATGCCCAATCCAATTTCTTTTTCTTCTCTTTATTACATCTAGTATCTGTCTTTTCTCTCCCACTCTTCTCAGTACCTCTTCATTTTTACTCTGTCCATCCAACTTATTCTTTCCATCTTCCGCCATGTCCAGATCTCAAAAGCCTCCAGCCTTTCTCTGTCTTTTTTCCTCATAGTCCATGTTTCAGCGCCATATAGAAGAACACTCCATACAAGACATTTTATGAGTCTCTTTCTGAGTTCTCTGTCCAGACCGCTGCAGAAGATTCAGGAGTAAGACAGGGATGCTGTTTATCACCTACTCTTTTCAACCTGTACTTGGAAAATATGATTGACCAATGCTCATTAGATGACAAAGGAGTAGAAATTGGAGGAAGAAGAGTAGGGTGCTTGAGCTTACACACTACTTAACCTAAATTATCCTAAAGACAAACACACACACCCATGCCCGAGTGAGGACTCGAACCTCCGCCGGGACCAGCCGCACAGTCCATGGCTGCGGCGCCTAAGACCGCTCGGCTAATCCCGCGCGGCTTTGTAACGTGCAGTCATCAAGGATACACGAGTGGGCCTTCGGCTGCGAAAGCCCATATCGATGATGTTCCGTTGAATGGTTCGCACGCCGACACTTGTTGCTGGCCCAGAATTGAAATCTGCAGGAATTTACGGTAGGGTTGCACGTATTTCACGTTGAACGATTCTCCTCTACGCGGACGCAAGCGATGTCGCAGATTTGATGTTTTACTGGATTCCTGATATACACGGTACTCGTGAAATGGTCGTTCTGGAAAATCCCCACTTCATCGCTACCTTGGAGATGCTGTGTCCCATCGCTCTTGCGCCGACTATAACACTACGTTCAAACTGACTTAAATCTTGATAACCTGCCATTGCAGCAGCAGTAACCGATCTAACAACTGCGCCAGACACTTGTTGTCTTATAAAGGCGTTGCCGACCGCAACGGCGTATTCTGCCTGTTTACATATCTCTGTATTTGAATACGTATTCCTATACCAGTTTCTTAAGCGCTTCAGTGTATATTTGATCAACACCAATCAAATTCACTGCCTATTCAACAGTACTCCAACTTATTCAGACACCCGATGCGTTCTCTCCACCAGTGGCTTAGCTCCCTCCACTGCTAACCTTTATTATCTGCAGTGACGTGAGGCAATCCCGTTTAGCGATATTAATCCCCTAAATAATATAAAGCCTTAACTCGATGAACACACTTCGAATGATACGTGAAATAATGTCTTCCACCTCCTAACTGTGGCAATATGTAATTTTATAATGGACAATTTCTTCTTTCTCTTCTGCATTACTTTGGATCGTTCCACAAAGTCGTAGCTGAGGGGTTGCCCGCTCCTACTAGTATACTTATACCAGACTTCCAGACGCCCTAGTCTGAAGTCCAGCCATGGCGACTTCTGTTCCTTCGTGCACGCTTATGCCCTCCTGTATGATAATGGCTTCTCGCGTCCGCCAACGGAATATTACCCTGAGTCAAAATTCAAATTTCTCATGATTCCTAGCTCGGATCACGATGCGGTTTGCGTGAATCTCAATTCAGTAGAAATTCGCGTACATCTACATAGGTTTCTACCAGCTTCTTTCTCTTAACCATTATTTTTATCCACCACTTTATTGACTCTGAGATGAGTGAGTGTGAACCACCGCCACAGCTCAGGCTGATACATCTCGATCAGCGTGAACGTACGCGGGAGACTAATTACTAGATTAAAATGTTTTCGTAACAAAGTGTCTTTTTTAAGAGGAGTGTATGAATTTAAACACATCCTAGACTCAAAGTAAGATTCTCAAATTTTTTTAAAAAAATTCACACTATTATTTTCAAAAAGGATTGATAATAGTTTGATTTTTAAGTGTTGTGATATGAGACGTCAAAGCAGAATCACAGTCAAAAATCTGACATAATGCTTCGAGCTCAACAAAGATGAAGGCTCCAAAAATGCCAGACCTTCTCCTAAAACGTTTAATGAAGCGAGTTCGGAAGACATAGGTTGGCGTCTAACGAACCAGGATCAGGTATGCATATGCATTTTGTTTCATGAGGTGGAGAGAGCGATGAACCCAGACTCATTAAACCGTGTTGTCCAACCAAATATGGCGATGAGACCCAAGTTTTGACTTGTATTAGGTCGCCGACTACCGTAAGTTTTACAAATCTAGTTTCGGTATATTTTAAACGAACTGTTCTTAACCCATGTCCCGCTGCTCGCATGCGGCCCACAGAGACATCATTGTCATGGTTTTCATAAAAGACACTAACTACCAAAGATTTATGCTTTTCGCATAAGAAAGTACGTTTTTAAATAACCAGTAAAAAACCGAACAGTGGTTCCAATGCTACGAGCGTGTTAGTATTAACAAATCAGTCGCGTTTACATTCTCTGTCACAGTGTTTTTGGGGAGATAAGTTTTGCTGTGGCCTGTCCAGTGATGTGACGATAAAAGCTAGCCTGCTTCTTCAGTTGGAGTTCGTTTTGAAGTACATGGAGTTGTTTATTCATTCCCTTTGAATTGTTAAATTGTAAACCTGTGTGTCCCACAGGATAGACCGGGCTTGATAACAATGCGGGGCGGCGGCCTAGAGAGAGAGAGAGAGAGAGAGAGAGAGAGAGAGAGAGGGGGGGGGGGGAGGCGCTTAAGTTTAGCTACTGTCTCACACAGTGTAACAATTTTGATGAAAATAATACGCTACCAAGAAGAGACTCAGCAATTACGTAAAACGTAGTCTGAAGATATACGTTAGGGCTATAGGTTACCATAAACTTTTCTGGGTGTAACATCTGTTGATGTGGAAATGAGACTTCCGTAAATGCCTTCGCAGTTTTCACGGAATGCGTTTACTGGATCCTGTTTTTTATGCCGGCGTTTGCCTTTAGCGTCCTCTCAGGGAATTAGGCGTTCGAACAGTTTCCCTCTTTTCAGTTTGTTCATCGACTACTTGTTTTGGCTACTCAGGACTCTGTAATAGCCAGCAGTTCTGTCTTAACTAATACGTCTATACCACAGTCCTGGCCTCGTTTTGATGAAAGACCCTATCCTGAATTTTGCAAGATTTCTCTGCGAAGCCAAAGCAACATCAGTGCTGCACGATCGCTTAAATGGAGACTTCTCGCGATGAAAGGCAGGGAAAACGACAGTGAGAGCCAGTTCCGTGACCCCGCTAGAACCTGTCTGGTGGGCCAGATTCTGCCATGATTCTAGCGCTCAGATAAGCTTACTGTCCTCATTTAATAGGATGCGAAATGCAACAAACACCACTATGCTTCAAATCCGTACACTAAGCAATAACTCCTTCCAACCACACTTAAAGTTCACGTGGAAACTTGTGTTAGTGTACAGATTGTGCTACATAGTTTCAAACGCAGCTAAATGTGGCCCTATGCAGGTACTGCTTTTTCGATAGACCCTGGTGTGTGTAAGGTACACACAATGGTCCTCAGAGATGTATGACTGTAAATTTTTAGAGTACATTATAATTTTCTGATAATCCCCAAGAAGGGCGAAACGCGTCAATGGAACTACTGCTTCCCTTGCAACCAAGACTGTTTGTCTTTCGAAAGACAAATGTAGCTCACTAATTGTAGAAAGAGGACGACACTTGATGTAATTAGACTGTTCGCGCATTAGGTTGTTCAGTTTGTCAGCAGCGACAGTAGTTAATGAAGAATAACTTCTATTACTTCCAGGTGCTGGTGTTAACATTTCTAAGAAGGTAGGACAGAGGAAGACTGGAAAAAGGGCAGCGTATAAAGAATTCTTTTGTGTAAAACAAAAGTGTGCTGCTTATGCAGTGACGCTTCGGAATGTGTGGTTTGGGACTTCGTGAATAGTACAAGGTGTTCCAAAAAGATTCATCCTATTTCACAAGACTGTATTCTATATAAATAAAGATAAAAATTTAACTTCCGCATAGGACTCCGAAGTTTTTAATTTCAACAGAATAATTCTGTACAGCAAGGACATATATTTTACATATAGGTCCGTACAACTTTAAGGTACTTACTACAATTACGTTTAGAATCAAAATATTAAAATACCTTTCACGAATGTTCAATGTGCCCTCTCCTGGGCACACGACGAAGATGCAGACGCGATCAAACATGGAAGGGGAGGCACATAGACAGAGTCTCTCAGGAAACTTCCCACAGAAATGAAATCACCCACATGAGATTAGGCGACCTTAGAGGTCAGTGCCAGAATGCGAGATCAGTACGTCCGTTAAGCTTTAGGAAGTACAGTGCGTTACTCTCCACGAGTATCACACCGCGTAGTTGCAACTGGATTGCAGAAGTTGAAACACATACCGCAAAATTCCTTTTGTTACTGTTTTATCGCCATCTTGACTCGACGCATACCGGGCAATGAACGAGCGAGTACTCAAATGCTCTACGAGGGCTGTTTTGTTTCTCAAGGTCAGTTCGTTCGCGAACTTAAAACCATAGCGAAAATCCAATGAAGCTTTGCGTAGAAGCGTTGCGCAGTGTCTCCAGTATGCTCATCGATCGCTTCACGGCCCCCTTATCGAATCTGAGCGTCCAGTGAGCATGTGAAGATGACTGGAATAATGGTGTCTCCCACCAAGCGTAATGAGTGCTGTCTTTCGATATCTTAAAGCAGATTTCATGCCTGCCTCATAATCAAACTGTTATGCTTGACAGTAAAGTCCTTCGTGATAAAGCTCGGCCACACTCTGCAGCTACAACACAGATCGATGGGAAGGGTTTGATCAGTGTTTGGCAGACAACGAGCTCCAGACAAGCGTAGAGGATTCGTGGAAAGCACAGGCGGCTGCCTTCTATGTCGAGAGTATTGGGAAGTTAGTACCACGTTACGACAAGTGTGTAAGTCGAAGCGGCGACTGTGCAGGGAAGTGGCTGGAAGTTGTAGCTAAATGGTGCAAATTTTTGACTTTCATTGTGGTTCCCATTTCGTTAAAGATCGCACCTTAAAAATAGCCTCACATCTTCATTCTCGTATGAAACCGAATTCACGTTTTTGAATATATAATATTTGAGTTGTATATTGTGGTTTCTTCGAAAGATAACACAATTGAGCATGCTAGTGGCGAAACATACGTTATGACATTTGTAATACGTGAAACCTAAAGTCTCACGTGAAGTTTACTTATGCGCCAATGTGAGTTGTACATGATCTACCCAATGTTTCGCTCTGGAGATCTAACCAAATTGTTGCTTCGGAGAACAAATACGTAATTCCGTGAACCTACACTGAATCTACAGGCCTCTAAATGCATTAAAATGTTTGGCTGAAGTCCGATTTGGTTCCCCAAAATTCCTCTGAATATGCTGATACTAGCGGCCAATCCCACGGATAAGTATCTACGGCCGGAAGACTTCTCTGGCATAGCGCTAGTGAATTACAACCACAAACGTTCGGCGTGAATCAGTGTGTCTACTAATGAAAACCGTATCAAAATCCCTACAGTAATGCCTGAGTGTAGGCTTCACCAGCAGACAGAAATGCTGCGGCGAACTTCATAATATGTATAGATGAATTTTAAATTTGAGAATTTTTTTAAGATAAAGTATTCTCATTGATGAATTTGCACTCGCGACTGTACTTCCTCAGAGTTATCGTTTCTCAATGCGTTGCGCTCCTGTGTTTCGTAGTTTGATGATGAGCAGATACGCAGCTGGTTTGGTTAAAGCCTTGTCGTGCGGTTTTGTTATTGCCAGCAAGGGATGTTGTCATAAGCCTCCGTGCCATGCGTCTACCTTGGAGGCGCTTGTATACAAACAAGACTTGCTTGTATTTGGTGGAACGTCTGCTGTACCGGTTTTAGGTCGCAGTACAGTTGCTTTACTGATTCATACGATAATAAGAAATAACTACAACATGGTGAAATGTATACTTGGAAAGAAAAGTCTTACAGCGTCGAAAATTACACTATTTATAGTAATTGGTAGGAATGCTTTCCGTAACAGAGCAATAGATGTATTTCGATTTTTGTTATAATTTAAGTTACTAGCATCAAGATGGAGAGGGGCAAGTTCTGAAAATTTCAGCGCAGATCCGTGCCGCCTTCCGTTGCGAGCTGATAGTAGAGAATAATTTGCAAAAATCAATACGGTGCCACAAAGTACAATAGTTCAGAATATTTCTGCAGTAGCTCGCACCTGTCTCCCGGTAGCGGTAGCTTGTCCCAACATGGCACTGTAGTTGTTACCTCGTTGGCCTGCGCTAATCTCAGGAGTTCAGACACTTCACGTCTAGATGGCAACATCATCATTTTCACAGCGGCAGGGAATTCTAATTCATAATACACTCACGGGAAAAATTAATTAATAGTTAATGTAGAGTAATGAAATTTCTGGAATACATGTGTCTAGCTAATACATTTAAACGATTAATATTGCAAGATCGCAGCTTAATGTAAGCGCGAGGTAGGCCAATGCAAATGTGAAATGCTGGTACATTAACAACTGGTGTAGCCACCGGACTGTTGAATGCAAGCATGCAAACGTGCATGCATTGTTGTACATGTGACGGATGTCAGTTTGTGGGATGGATCGCACTGCCTGAAGCACTTTGGCGCTCAATGCAGGGACTTTTACTGCCGTTTGTGGATGATGCTAGAGTTGTTGTCTGATGTCCCATATGTGCTCGATTGGGGGCAGATCTGGTGATGGAGAACGCCCAGGCAACAAGTCGACACTTCATAGAGCAGGTTGGGTTACAACGGCAGTATGTGGGCGAGCGCTACCCTGTTGGCAAACACCCCCTGGAATGCTGTTCCTGAATGGCAGCACAGCAGATGGAATCACCAGACTGACTTTCAATTTAGCAATCAGTGCGCGTGTGATGACCACGTGAGTGATCCTGCTGTCATAAGAGGTCGCAACCCAGACCATAACTTCAGGTGTAGGTCCAATGTGTCTAGCACGCAGACAGGTTGGTTGCTAGCGCTCAACTCGCTTCCTCCTAACCAAAAAACGGTCAACACTCACACCGAGACAGAACCAGCTTTCATCAGATAACACAACAGACCTCCACCCTGCCCTCCAGTGAGTTCTCAGTTGACACCATTGAAGTGGTTTGGGTTTGGTGGAATGCACGCTACACAGCGTCTGGCTCGGAGCTATCGTTCAGGTATCCGATTTGTAATAGTTCATTGCGTCACTGTGGTGGCAAGTGCTGCTCGAATTGCTGCTGCAGATTCAGTGCAATACACCAGAGCCATACGCCGAACACGATGGTCTTCCCTCGGTATAGGCACGTGGCCGTCCAGAGCCCGGTCTTTTTGCGTGACCACCGCTGCGAGCAGTCATGTACACTGGCTACATTCGTGTCAAGTCTTTCTGCAGTATCGCAGCAGGAACATCCATTTTCTCGTAGCCTCGTTCAAACTCAGTTAGGTGTTGATAATGGCGTCCTTGTCGCCTTAAAGGCATTTCTAACTAACTCACCACTTCCAATCTCAAAGGTAAATAATTCTCACGACCGTTAGAGCGTTTTTAAAGTCAACCTGATTTGCATCCTCATAGTGGCGCTACTATCGCCACTCTCATGCGACTCGCTCATATTCTGACCAGACATAGTTTTCTCAGTTGTAGAAACATGCCTACCAGCTTTCGTTTATGCCTCTCAGCTCCTCTTTGGTGCTGCAATTTTTCCGTCAGTATAGTTCAGCCAGTTTACACGAAATATTTATAAATTATATACAGCCACCTTCTTCATGAATTAGTCTTTCATACGCTAGTTAACACCGCATCAAGAACCCTACAAAATTTCCTGAGATTAGCCCGAACATACAGACAGAAACTTAAGTACACAGTGTATAGAGAGAAGAAGAGAAACGGAGGATGGTGGATATACACTGCTGGCCATTAAAATTGCTACAACGCGAAGATGACGTGCTAAAGACACGAAAATTACGGACAGGAAGAAGATGCTGTGATATGCAAATGATTACCTTTTCAGAGCATTTACACAAGGCTGGCGCCGGTGGAGCGTTGCCTGGTGAAACGTTGTTGTGATGCCTCGTGTAAGAAGGGGAAATGCGTACCATCAGGTTTCCGACTTTGATAAAGGTCGGATTGTAGACTATCAAGATTGCGGTTTATCGTCTCGTGACATTGCTGCTCGCGTTGGTCGAGATCCAGCAACTGTTAGCAGAATATGGAATCGGTGGGTTCAGGAGGGTAATACGGAACGCCGTGCTGGATCCCAACGGCCTCGTATCACTAGCAGTCGAGATGATAGGCATCTTATTCGTATGGCTGTAACGGATCGTGTAGCGACGTCTCGATCCCTGAGTCAACAGATGGGGACGTTTGCAAGACAACAACCATCTGCACGAACATTTCGACGACGTTTGAAGCAGCATGGACTATCAGCTCGGAGACCATGGCTGCGTTTACCCTTGACACTGCATCACATTTTTTTGGATGAATCTAGGTTCTGTTTACAGCATCATGATGGTCGCATCCGTGTTTGGCGACATCGCAGTGAACGCACATTGGAAGCGTGTATTGGCCATCGCCATACTGGCGTATCACCCGGCGTGATGGTACGGGGTGCCATCGGTTACACGTCTCGGTCACCTCTTGTTCGCATTGACGGCTCTTTAACAGTGGACGTTATATTTCAGATGTGTTCCGACCCGTGGCTCTACCCTTCATTCGATCCCTGCGAAACCCTACATTTCAGCAGGATAATGCACGACCGCATGTTGCAGGTCCTGTACGGGTCTTCGTGGATACAGAAAATGTTCTACTGTTGCCCTGGCCAGCACATTCTCCAGATCTCTGACCAATTGAAAACGTCTGGTCAATGGTGGCCGAGCAACTGGCTCGTCACAATACGCCAGTCACTACTCTTGATGAACTGTGGTATCGTGTTGAAGCTACATGGGCAGATGTACCTGTATACGCCATCCAAGCTCCGTTTGACTCAATGCCCAGGCGAATCAAGGCAGTTATTACGGCCAGAGGTGGTTGTTCTGGGTACTGATTTCTCAGGATCTATGCACCCAAATTGCGTGATAATGTAATCACATGTTAGTTCTAGTATATTATATTTGTGCAATGAATACTCGTTTATCACCTGCTTTTCTTCTTGGTGTAGCAATTTTAATGGTCAGTAGTGTAGAAGTTACTTATTCAGGAGATCCAAATAATGTCCGACGTGCTTATGAAACGGTTGTCTTGTTTGCGACTTGCAGAAAGCAGTTAGACACGCGTCTATCAGCTGCAGCTCCCCTCCATATGCCCATGCGGTTGCGCGCTACCAGACGCCGCGCCGCCGTAATCCCATTCTCATTGTCGCGCCATTGAGAGCGTGCCTGTCTGGCTACATATGTAACGCGTCCTTCAGTGCCCTGACGACCATCTGCATCCAGAAACGAGTGGCAGCAGACGCGTCGCCGCGCATGGAGATGGCCCTCTCGGTAGCGCGCGCGCCCTGCGTACGTGACGGCAGACATGCGCGCGTTGGGCGTTGCGCTTAATGGT
The DNA here is from genome assembly GCF_023898315.1 of Schistocerca nitens. Lineage (NCBI taxonomy): Eukaryota > Metazoa > Arthropoda > Insecta > Orthoptera > Acrididae > Schistocerca > Schistocerca nitens. Next base: position 746,254,891 of record NC_064618.1, on the reverse strand, counting down.
AGAGGCGGCGGTGGCGCCGGGGGCAACGGCCAAGTCAGGCCAGCAAAGGAGCTGCGTCAACTGAGTCATACCTGCACGTGTTGGAATTGGAGGCGAAGAACGCTCAGACCGACTGGCGAAACTGGTGCAGCATCTGCTTCCCATCTCTGAGCGAGGTGGGGCAATGGTTAGCACACTGGACTCGCATTCGGGAGGACGATGGTTCAGATCCGCGTCCGGCCACCCAGACTCAGGTTTTCCGTGATTTCCCTAAATGGCTTCAGGCAAATGTCGGGATGGTTCCTTTGAAAGGGCACGGCCCATTTCCTTCCCCATCTTTGACATAGTCAGAGCTTGTGCCCGTCTCTGACCTCGATGTCGACGGGACTTTAAAACTAATATTCCTTCCTTCCAATTCCCATCGATACAACCCTACCACACAGTGATCTTCCTAGTAGACCCGCCGACCAAGCAAAAACGGAATGGACAAAATTAGTGGACATGGGCCGTAATATCGAAGGCACATGGTATTGGACAATTCGGCAACAGATTCCACGTTATTCTTGGTTGCTCAAGTCGGCGCTCACGAGTCGAGGAGTTGTTACTGTTAACAGACAAAGTCACATGAATGCTAATAAAACTGGAAATTTATTAAATTAAGTTTCCCTTCCAATCTGTGATTCCGGTATCATTAACGAGGACATTGTAATCATACGAATAGAATATGATACATACATTCATCCAAGAATAATTATACTCTACAGTATTTTAAAAATTAAGCACTATTTTCTTCTTGGAGTAGCTCTTAGTTCCATGAATAAGGCCGTTGCCTAATGTAAGTGCAATTTCATCCGTCTTCGTGAAAGGGAACTTCAAAATTTGAGGACCTTCGTGTTTGATTACGTGTACTTATTATTATTATTATTATTATTATTTCTTTACTTTCTCAGACGTTAAGTCTGGTTGAGAATGGAAAGTGACGCGGACCTTGATCAAGCGTCACTTCCTATTAACTGTTCGGTATGTGTTATATTGCATTTAGGAACTTTCGGGTAATTGAACATGTATCAATAATTACGGATTTCTGTAGTTGTATATATGTGTTTGGATGTAGCTGTATTGCATTGATGTACTGGTGGATATTGTGTGGTATGACTCCTGTAGTTGATACTATAATTGGTATGATGTCAACTTTATCCTGATGCCACATGTCCTTGACTTCCTCAGCCAGTTGGATGTATTTTTCAATTTTTTCTCCTGTTTTCTTTTGTATATTTGTTGTATTGGGTATGGATATTTCGATTAGTTGTGTTAATTTCTTCTTTTTATTGGTGAGTATGATGTCAGGTTTGTTATGTGGCGTTGTTTTGTTATAATGGTTCTGTTCCAGTATAATTTGTATTCATCATTCTCCAGTACATTTTGTGGTGCATACTTGTATGTAGGAACGTGTTGTTTTATAAGTTTATGTTGTAAGGCAAGCTGTTGATGTATTATTTTTGCGACATTGTCATGTCTTCTGGGGTATTCTGTATTTGCTAGTATTGTACATCCGCTTGTGATGTGATCTACTGTTTCTATTTGTTGTTTACAAAGTCTGCATTTATCTGTTGTGGTATTGGGATCTTTAATAATATGCTTGCTGTAATACCTGGTGTTATTGTTTGATCCTGTATTGCAATCATGAATCCTTCTGTCTCACTGTATATATTGCCTTTTCTTAGCCATGTGTTGGATGCGTCTTGATCGATGTGTGGCTGTGTTAGATGATACGGGTGCTTGCCATGAAGTGTTTTCTTCTTCCAATTTACTTTCTTCGTATCTGTTGATGTTATGTGGTCTAAAGGGTTGTAGAGGTGGTTATGAAATTGTAGTGGTGTAGCCGATGTATTTATATGAGTGATTGCTTTGTGTATTTTGCTAGTTTCTGCTCGTTCTATAAAGAATTTTCTTAAATTGTCTACCTGTCCATAATGTAGGTTTTTTATATCGATAAATCCCCTTCCTCCTTCCTTTCTGCTTAATGTGAATCTTTCTGTTGCTGAATGTATGTGATGTATTCTATATTTGTGGCATTGTGATCGTGTAAGTGTATTGAGTGCTTCTAGGTCTGTGTTACTCCATTTCACTACTCCAAATGAGTAGGTCAATATTGGTATGGCATAAGTATTTATAGCTTTTGTCTTGTTTCTTGCTGTCAATTCTGTTTTCAGTATTTTTGTTAGTCTTTGTCTATATTTTTCTTTTAGTTCTTCTTTAATATTTGTATTATCTATTCCTATCTTTTGTCTGTATCCTAGATATTTATAGGCATCCGTTTTTTCCATCGATTCTATGCAGTCGCTGTGGTTATCCAATATGTAATCTTCTTGTTTAGTGTGTTTTCCCTTGACTATGCTATTTTTCTTACATTTGTCTGTTCCAAAAGCCATACTTATATCATTGCTGAATACTTCTGTTATCTTTAGTAATTGGTTGAGTTGTTGATTTGTTGCTGCCAGTAGTTTTAGATCATCCATGTATAGCAAATGTGTGATTTTGTGTGGGTATGTTCCAGTAATATTGTATCCATAATTTGTATTATTTAGCATGTTGGATAGTGGGTTCAGAGCAAGGCAGAACCAGAAAGGACTTAATGGAGTCTCCTTGGTATATTCCACGCTTAATCTGTATTGGCTGTGATGTGATATTATTTGAATTTGTTTGGATATTAAGTGTGGTTTTCCAATTTTTCATTACTATGTTTAGGAACTGTATCAATTTAGGATCTATTTTGTATATTTCCAATATTTGTAGTAACCATGAGTGGGGTACACTATCAAAAGCTTTTTGGTAATCAATGTATGCGTAGTGTAGCGACCTTTGTTTAGTTTTAGCTTGATATGTCACCTCTGAATCTATTATCAGTTGCTCTTTACATCCTCGTGCTCCTTTGCAGCAGCCTTTTTGTTCTTCATTTATAATTTTGTTCTGTGTTGCATGTGTCATTAATTTCTGTTTAATGATTGAAGTTAATATTTTGTATATTGTTGGTAGGCATGTTATGGGGCGATATTTAGCTGGGTTCGCTGTGTCTGCTTGATCTTTAGGTTTCAGATAAGTTATTCCATGTGTAAGTGTATCAGGGAATGTGTATGGGTCTGCAATGTAACTGTTAAATAATTTAGTTAGATGTGAATGTGTTGAGGTGAACTTCTTTAACCAGAAATTTGCTATTTTATCATTTCCAGGGGCTTTCCAATTGTGAGTAGAATTAATTGCTTGGATGACTTCATGTTGCAAAATTATCACTTCAGGCATTTGTGGTATCATCTTGTATGTGTCTGTTTCTGTTTGTATCCACCGTGCATGCCTGTTATGTTGTACCGGGTTTGACCATATGTTGCTCCAGAAGTGTTCCATGTCTGTTATGTTTGGTGGATTGTTTATTTTAATGTGTGTGTTATCTATTGTCTGGTAAAATTTCTTTTGGTTTGTGTTGAATGTTTGGTTTTGTTTCCTTCTATTTTCACTTTTTTTGTATCTTCTGAGTCGTTTGGCTAATGCTTGTAATTTCTGCTTCTTTTCGTCTAATTGCTCTGTCGCTTCTTGTTGTGAGATTTTACCTAACCTTTTTCGTTTTTTTTTCCGAGATTTCATTTCTTATAAATTGTGTTAGCTGTCCGATGTCTTTTCTCAGTTTTTCTATTCTGATCTGTAGCCTGTGTTGCCATGCTGGTTTTGTGGGTTTCTTCTGTGTGTTGGTTGGTTCTGATCTCTGCTTAGTGTGTATATTTAGTGTAGTGAGTGCTCCTATATAAACCAGTAGTTGTAACTCTTCCATAGTTGTGTTTTCATTTATTTTGTTGTGTATGATTGTGTTGATAGTTTTTATTGTTGTTTCGACTTGTGGGTTATTTGGTGGTCTATGCAAGAATGGTCTAATGTCTGTATTTGTGTCTTTGTATTCTATATATGTTAGCTGAAATTTTTCTTCTATATCTAGCATCTGTGTCACTTCGTGTTCTATTTGTGCTTGTTCTGGTGGCTGTCTTAAGATTTCGTTTTCCTCTCATTGTTTAATTGATACGTGTTGTTCTTTGTTTGTTTGCTCTGGGATGTTTGAGTCCATTACTGTATTTTCTTCTTCTTCTAATTGCACATTATTTTGTTCCAGTATTTGGTGTACTTCTTGTTTGATGTTTTCTAATTCTGACTGGGGTATCCTGTTATTTTTGATTATTACACGGATCTGATCAGCTAGTCGTTGTTCTGTTAAAAATTTTAATTCTGGGTATCTGGTAATAAATGTTGTGTATACTTGTGATCTGTATCCAGTTGTGTTGGTTCCTAGGTTTGTTGCTTGGTAATAACAGAACATGAGGTGTCGATTAACTTCATCTGACCATCTCATCCTCTGTCTTTGTTTTCCTTCTATGGTGGTTGCAGGAAGCATATCCTGCAAAACACCTCTATTTGGATTTAAATCATTTTCCAGTTGGCTAGCAGTGTCGTTACCATTGTGGGCGGGCATAGGGTTCAAGCGTCGTCCCCGACCATGACGGCGCTTGTCCGAGGCTTCTTTAGTTCTGTCCTGAACCAACTAATCACACTAAAAGGGGGGTTAGCCCTATTAGTGGTTTGTTCTTTTCGTCGCCTTTTACGACTGGCAGAACATACCGGAGGCCTATTCTTTTCCCGGGCCTCCACGGGGATTATTATTATTACTATTATTATTATTATTACTATTATTATTATTAATAGCGTCGAGGCCCTGTAGCATCACACAAAGCATTCTGCCTCATTTGAGCATTCTTTCTGACCTTCGACGATTCTCTCTCTCTCTCTCTCTCTTTCTCTTTCTTTCTTTTCTCTTTTTTTCCATGGAGTCTCTATCGATCCTAAGCCCACATTGTCTCCGGTTTCTTTGGAACTAGATTCTCTGACCTAACATGTCACGGATCAGTTTCTGCTGTTTCTAGGTCAAGTTTGGCTTTTGTGATCCATGGTGTTGTTGACTCTACCCCTGTATGTACTTCTGAATCCTGTTGGTGAGTGTCGTTGGTGGTAGCCTGCTGATGTGCCCGTAGAACTTTAACCTTCTTTTTCTGATATCTTTTCTGTGGTTTTCCTAGAGCTTGTCTGTATCCCTCTTCTGTTAGCTTTGGGCCGAGAATTTTTCTCATGATTTTGCGTTCTTCCTTCAGTATGCTTCCCATCTCGCTTTTTGTATGGAGTGTTAGTGTCCCAGTTGCATATACAGTATTTCAGGCTTGCTTACTGCGTTCTAATGTTTGATCTTCGTTTTAATGTGTATGCATTTCTTATTGTATATGTCTTGCATTGTGCCGTAAATTTTTTTTTTAGTCTAGTCTTCCGTGAGATTTTGTCTCCTCCAGTAATTTCGAGGATTTCACCTATAAATCTGAAATGTGTAATTCTTGTTTGTTGCTGTATTTTGTGTCTAATTTTTGAATGTTAAATTTTGAGCAGAAGAATTCAGACTTCTAGAAAGAGATTTGCAGGGGAACTTTTACTGCACAATCTTTTAGTATTTCTATTTGTTTGGTTGCTCTTCCTTCGTCATCACGGAATATGGCCAGATCGTCTGCGAAACTTACGTTTGAGATTCCTGTCTCGTCCGGGGATCGCCCTAAAATCGTGATACTTTCCAGGACAGATATTTCTTTTATGTTTTGTAATGAACTCAAGTCATTATCTTGAATATATCATGTGAGATATCCAAATTTGGTGAAATAGCCTCTGCCTGAAACCAAATAGGTTAGAATAAAAATCTTAAAATGACACGCCGCGCTTAGTCCAGTCCTCAGGAGCAAAGAGAAGGGAGATGGGAGTCTGTAGTATCAGTTAGCGTCAAAAGGACAGAACAAGAGGGTGTTCCAGCTTCTGGATCACACAGGTTAGTGTTCCTGTCTTTAGTGAAGCCCATACTATTTCACGGGTATGAGGCTTGGGCAATGAATAAGAAAATGGAGGGAAAACTGAAGACATTAAAAAATTAAACGAAGAAAATTTTTGGGACTCTCGGAGGAAGATAAAACACAGGACGACAAATAAGAGACACAAAAGTTCTGGAACGTGGTAGATCTGACAGCAGTCACTAAGACCAGGCGATGCAGTGACTAGGGTACACTCACAATCGGCCATTCACATTACAGGGATAGAAAATAAGGTAATTTTTCTTGTAGTGATCATGAAGTGGAGTAGGAAGAATGCATGATGAAATTTGTGAGCTATTTGAGGTAGATATGATGCGAATTTTGTAGGCAGAGCTGCCACCTCAGGCAGCAATAATGGTTTTAACTTGAGTGAGTTTGGTTGACAGATACGGGTTCGTTATTCTCTGCTGCTTCGGCTCTGTGCCAAAATTCATGCAGCATAGAGGGTGGCGAGTGGCAACGAGGCAGTCTCTCGGCGACCCATGACCAGATGTTCTAAGTGCGTGATCTATATGGAGAACTTGCCAGCCGCGACAACAGTCGGACACCCTCTTCATCGAGATACATCAGGACAGCACTGGAAGCGTTATTGTGTTGAAAGACAGTTACGGAGAACTCGCATATAAGTCACAACGGCCATCCTTGGCAAGTCAGAAATGTAGCGCCCGCTGTCCAGATTACCGCCAAATACGAACCAGAGCTGATTGTGTTATGCATCCAACGACAAACCACAGCTTCGCTACATGTTCTGGGCCCGTATGACGATAATGAATCAAGCTAGCAACATTCGTTCTGTTCTCTGTCTACACATGCGGTCATGTCCATAATGGTGCTCTTCACAGCACCAGAACTCGACTGAAAAGACAGTGATATGTCCTGTGTCCAGTGTTGTTACTGGGCGGCCCGCTATCGCCACGTCTCTCTGTGATGCTGCTGCGTCAATGGAAGTCACAAAAGTGGTCGCCGTACTGATCTTCTCTGGTGCTCCAGAGGTCGTCGCATTGTTCGTGTAGATACTAGTCTCGCTGCAAAAACCCCATTTCTTGACTCGTGGGACGTGACGTAGCTGTACTGTCCTGTACAGCCAAGCGGACAATGTCTGTCCTCTCGGGCGCTAGTTGCGTGAGGCCTATGGCAACCTATACGGCGTTTAGTAGTGTCCTCCAAACCGATGTTTCCATATTTGCATGACAACCGTCGGACCGCGATTAACGCGAACAGTAGTACCGTTGAACCATAAATCGCAGACTCGACAGGCAACGATTCTGCCACTGTCTAATTCGAAGTGCTTGATAGATATTTCTTTCCTTCTTACACTAGGCACAGCAGTCTTTCCACAACCAACGAATTTCAAATGAGATTTCTGAACAAGATACCGGCTACTTGATCTTTCCTTATATCATTCACAGAATGTAAATGACGTTACTCCTACCTACTTTGTGCGGTTACGCAGAAATGCCAACTATTTACAATATATCCAAGTAAGTTTGTACCGCACTCCGTGATAGTTTGACAGTTGTTGTCTGCCGCCTTCATTTTAATGGTGAGCGCTGTGGTATACTTCAAAATTTAGCTTTGCTGACTGGTCCTTAACATAAGATCTATATGTACGTCTACGTATATACTCCGCTAGCCGCCGTACGATGCTTGGCGATGGGTACTTCGTACCACTGCTAGTCATTCCTCTCCTGTTCCATTCGTAAATAGAGCGAAGGAAAAACGACTTTCTGTATACGTCCGTACGAGCCATAATTTCTCGTCTTCGTGGTCCTTACGCAAAATGTTCTGCGGTCAACTTAAAACGCTGGTTCTCTAAATTTTGTCAGTACTGTTCCACGAAAAGAACGTAGTCTCCCCTCCAGTCTCATATCTGGCAAACTATTCCGTATTCTCGTACTTCCGTTAACAGTCTACAGTGCAGACTGCGTAGCTAAGAAAAGATTGTGGTAGCAGCGTTCTTGAAGTTTTCCTGAACTAATGTTAACTTCACTGGAACGAAATGAATCTCTTGCGATGTTTTAGTAAAATTCTGATAATTTACAACTATTTTCCTGTCAGGTATTCTAACAGCATAACAATACATACTTTCTAACGCCTTCAACGGTTGTCCACAAGATGATCCTGGGTAACTACCTCATATTGTTCGTCTGATGGGTTATTATGTAATGGAAAATTATCTTCCTGAAAAATTAACTATACCAGACTATAATTCCGTGTGATTACTATTCATGAAAATTACGATATTATGTTAACTAGTTACTTATTTCCAAGAATTTCAATGGCGCGATGTTGAAAATTCGCTCAAGTAAGTTGTTTAAGAAGGTCTAATTTCTTTTAAATTTAAATTCTCATAAAAATGTAAACACAAAAGTAGGGCACTATATTCATATGTTAGCCATATTACAAATTATAATACTTCGTTACTTTTAATTTGCTGTGTTTTACTCATAAATTAGCATTTCAGGCGGGCTACAGAAGACATTGTGTTACGGGAGAACCACAGAAAGTCACGAACTACAATATTTTGAAAATAATTATGTCAAGTTTTTTAGGTGGCTATACATGTCTTTCTTAGGGAATTCATTGGTCATCATGAACTACAGTTGTCGGCAGCAAATATGGGCAACGAATATGGAAAAGAGCAGAAAAATCTGTAATGTCGTTACAAGAAAATAAAGACCACTGATTTTTCTTCGCTTTTGGGCAAAAGGGAACAAACTATGCACGGAGATAAACCACGAACAAAAAGTAAAAAATTGCTTCTTACTATTACGTATCAAGTTACGGAATTTATCACACTGAGGTAAGTTACCTTCAGTATATGTCCTTACGTTGCTGAAGAAACCCAAGCCGTAGTATATTGCCAGATTGTATCCAAAGACGTTTTTCTTTCGCTTTTCTGAAATATGAAAGTTCCTCATGAAAAGTCTTGGATTTGGCGGAGAAGCGTGTAAGCATTTCAGCGCTGAAGGTTTATCTGCTTGGACGAGCGTTGTCATACACGTGAAACAGCGTTCATGGATGCTAACACTCCGACCTAAAAGAGAGAAGTGAAAAACGTGAGCTGTTAAAATTGTTCGAATGTTATTTGTACTGGATAAAATGAGCAAAGAGAGAAACGGCAATTATGATGATGAGAAACCAAAATCGGCGTATGCTGTGTTCTCCGCCTATCCTTAACATGATGACGCGTGACCGTGGAAAGAGAATTAAAGTTTTTTCGGCAGAATGAACCTTGTAATAAAATGACGCTAAAAAAAGCTGGCATCAGACTTCGTAATCTGGCTGCTGAATGAAGATAAGTGCTTATTGCAAGTTCCAAAAACGAACCTAAGATTGTCAGAACTGGGGCCGATCCGTTACGTCACCATATTAAGACGACCGACAACGAATATTTGCTAAAAAGCATTAAAATCAGATTACGACTGGGAATAAATTATTAAATGATTAGAAGTGAGTAAGTAAATATTCATATCATAATTAAACTGAAGCAATGTGCCAGTGCAGTCGACCTTTTAATCCATCCGTACAGGCAGGAGGCTAGAAAGAGCGTAAGACGGTGCTGAGACACCAGCATTTGTCCTTCTACAAAACAAATTCGGAACGAAAAAAAGAGAATGAACTCCTACAAAGTTTTACTATATATTTGAGATGGGGAAGCAGTGTGGATCATGTTAAATGTTGTATCATAAGTTGTTTTTCATTTGAAAAGTCTAGTGTCTTTACTAGTTGCAGTTGCTTTCCCTTCACTGGTGAGTTCACATCCTGTTTCATTAACTTTGTCATAAAGTGTGAGAGTAGACCCATAGTCGAAGAAAGAAACTAATCCGGGATCGTATGATAATGTTTCTTGAGTCACTGCCTCTAACTACATCTTTCGTAACTGGAAACCGGTATCTCGCTCTTTGCTATGCAAGGATCTACAAAGTATTAAGCTGTCGAGAACTTGTAGCTGTCGTAACTTCTTTACGAGGAACTTTATTTCCAGTTAGGTTTGAAACACACAACTCAGTATTTACGTATTTCTTTTGAAAGTGTGACAGAAAGCTCAGTTTAGATTCGTTTTCCCTTATGAACGTCGATCATTTACCCTGCCTTTAGCAACTGTAATTTGAATCAATGTATTTCAAAAATTAAAATCTACGCTCATACTCAAAGTGGGAATTGAACTGGTGAAATGTTTTTGAATTTCTTCTACCGCAATCTTATCAGTGTCAATGTTGTCAGGCGTAGGCATAACTGGCACACCATTATCGGTGTGTAAGAAGTATATAATAATCCTTCTATTCTTTTTTTAATCTTACGGGCTATTTTATCAACTGCGCAATATTTACTTTCATTCATGAGGTAGGCTATCTGCTGTCCTCTTCTCAACATATTGTTAAGTTTTCTATACTGCTCGGATTCTCAAAATCCTATGGCGCACATCTTTAAAATGTCCAAAACTGTATTGTTACATGGTTTTCATGAGCTAGAATGATTTGCTCATTTGGAAAAGAATTTACGGCCTGATCTTTTTTCCCCACTCTTGCGACTTTAACTGCGATATGTCAGAAGATGACATAATCAACGCAAAAGTAACATACAAATACCGCCTCCACAGAAACGAGACATTCCGCTTCCTTTCATGGACAATACTACTTCCATTCCCTCTCACAGGATCTCAGTGGTGAAGTGGCTATCGTCTTCGACTACTAATGTAGAGGTCTAGGGATCGATCCTAACCACAACAGAGATCTTGAATAAGTAGTTAACCCTAGTGGCAGAATACTTCCGATATAGTGAGTTTCGTCAAAAAGTGAAGGAGCAGATTAATATCCATGGAGCACTATTGGTGTTGTAGTAGGGAAACTTCACCTAGCCGAGGAAAAATCGGCAATGATCAACAGAATAAAGATGCAGAAAGCAAGAGTAACACGCAATTTATCCTCAGAGCATACAGTTTCGTAGCTTCAAACCAGTCGAAAGTTTACCAACTTCAAAAAGGGAGCGTTTGACAGACGGTGAGGCATCAGTCTTCTCAAGAGGATGCAGACACTTCAGTTAATCAGCGTTTGTTGACTATTTACCAGGAGTCAGAGGCATTCGAAATGAGTGATATGCCAGTCAAGACAGGGCGAAGTTATTGTAAAATTCTATGAGGCGGCGGTTTTATCAGTCGACACAGTACGAAGCTTGACTCTTGCATTGCACTGAAAGTTTCTCGCCGGCCGAAGTGGCCGTGCGGTTAAAGGCGCTGCAGTCTGGAACCGCAAGACCGCTACGGTCGCAGGTTCGAATCCTGCCTCGGGCATGGATGTTTGTGATGTCCTTAGGTTAGTTAGGTTTAACTAGTTCTAAGTTCTAGGGGACTAATGACCTCAGCAGTTGAGTCCCATAGTGCTCAGAGCCATTTGAACCATTTTTTTTTGAAAGTTTCTCACCATTTAGTTAATCGTGACACCCTTCCACCGTAAGCCGCCAAATTTTGTCATGTGTACCTCTGGACTTCATATGGTTTAGGGTTTTCTTTGCGTTGCTATTAATGACATAAATGCAAGAAAGGCGACTCTCCTCGGACTGCTACTAAACGAAATCATCACAGATATTGTGATCTTTAGCTAACATGTAGATGTAGTTAGAAATTAATCACTAGAAGAAATTTCAGTAATCATATGAGGTGCATGTATTAAGGCACCTTGTGTAATTATCACAGGAAATACGGACTCGTACCAGGCAGGCAATAACTGACAGGACTCACACTCTAGAACATAATTACAAGTAACCTCTCAAAGTTACTTGGTTAAAATAGACAGTAAATGAAATTTAAAATTCATTTGTGGCATTACCTTTTCTTGGCACCGGTGGCAGTTTATGAACCATCTGAGTCTCATTTTGGCATACCGTAGCCGTTGGATTGTCCATATCTCTCTGCCCTAGATCGTTAGCAGGGGTTGTGTTAGTGTGCAGTATTGGAACCTTATCACCGTATTGTTGAGACACAGGCACATATATGGGGCCATTTGCATAACTGTTCACACATCGTAAAGTCCACCCGAGCAACACCTCACAATATTTGATTCACCGCGACGTCTATCTATGTATTCAAATTTTTAATGTGGAACCATCCCCAGGGAAGCCTCCGATGGTAAATCTGGAAGATTAAAATACAAAGGCGATTTGTACAGCCTTTTTCCCGTAAGCACACAGTAATCCTTGATCTGCTTTGTGTTGAATAATCAGCGTAAATTTTTTGAGGCTACCCGCCTTCGTCCAAAACACCTATAGTAAGTTTATTATGGTCTCCTGTATCTTATGAATATGAGCGAATTTAGTCGTGCTGGATGATATTTACCTTCTTGTTTGAGCGTTATTTCTTTTCCAACAATTTTACCCCGTTCTCTTAAGAAGTGAGATCACCGAAGTTAAGCGCTGTTGGGCGAGGCCGGCACTTGGATGGGTGACCATCCAGCCGCCATGCGCTGTTGCCATTTTTTCGGGGTGCACTCAGCCTCGTGATGCCAGTTGAGGAGCTACTCGACTGAATAGTAGCGGCTTCGGTCAAGAATACCATCATAACGGCCGGGAGAGCGGTGTGTTGACCCTACGCTCCTCCACATGGCGGTCGGATGGTCGCGGTAGGCCACTCGTGGCCTGAAGACGGAGTGAGTGCTCTCAAGAGTGTCTATTATTGCCTTTACTTAGTCATTGTAAAGTTTTGCTGGGTTTCTTATCATAAGTGCAGTCGTCTAAACTCGTCGTTTATTCGTATCGACTTAAGGTATTATCATTAGTAATATAATCTTAAACTTCAGTCCCTACCGTAGGGAAAAGTTAGAATCTTTTCACTAAAATCCTAGCGAAATGGTTATGTGAGAGACTGTTCCCAGTTGAAAATACCGGGTGATCAAAAAGTCAGTATAAATTGGAAAACTGAATAAATCACGGAATATTGTAGATACAGAGGTACAAATTGACACACATGCTTGGAATGACATTGGGTTTTATTAGAACCAAAAAAATTACAAAAGTTCAAAAATGTCCGACAGATGGCGCTTCATCTGATGATAATAGCAATAATTAGCATAACAAAGTAAGACAAAGCAAAGATGTTATTTACAGGAAATGCTCAATATGTCCACCATCATTCCTCAACAATAGCTGTAGTCGAGGAATAATGTTGTGAACAGCACTGTAAAGCAATTCCGGAGTTATGGTGAGGCATTGGCGTCGGGTGTTGTCTTTCCGCATCCCTAGAGATGTCGGTCGATCACGATACACTTGCGACTTCAGGTAACCCCAAAGCCAATAATCGCACGGACTGAGGTCTGGGGACCTGGGAGGCCAAGCATGACGACAGTCGCGGCTGAGCACACGATCATCACCAAACGAAGCGCGCAAGAGATCTTCCACGCGTCTAGCAATACTTTGTTTTTTCTTTGGTTCTAAGAAAACCCCATGTCATTCCAAGCATGTGTGTCAATTTTTACCTCTCTATCTACATTATTCCGTGGTTTATTAAGTTTTCAAATTTATACTGACTTTTTGATCACCCGGTATATGGGAGGGGACTACCGGTTACACCATTTGATTTGCAAACAAGGGAACTCCCTCAAAACATCGTTCAGGGCGAGACATACTTATTTTTGATTCTGGGACAACAGACACGATAGCCCAGTCTGAAAGAAAATCTATGATTCATTCGACGAGTGTTGTCACTGACGACACGTTTGTTAGTTTTCTATGAAAATTTCAGGGTTTCAGTTTACAGATAATATGGGAGAGTACTAAATTCAGACGTAATGTTTCATAGAGCATTTGCGAAAGCACAGTGACCAGATTTTCATAAATGATATTGAAGCTTCATATACTTCGAAGGGAGGGAGGGAGTCGTTCAGTAGCCTGAAAGACAGTACTCAAAGGGTACTTTCCATGTGCTTAACACTATTAAATTTTTTGTCTACCGAGATACTGCACTGACCTTTTTGGTAACAGAGCTGTGTATTTTTCAAAAATTGAATTTAGGACTTTGGACTCTGGTTTACTTTACTCTGGTTTACTTTACTCTGGTTTACTTTACTCTGGTTTACTTCACTGATGTTCTCTCTGAGGCGAGGAATGTGCTAAATATAAAGGTGCAAGCTCTCGTTGTTTATTTGGGAAAGGAAAGTGAACTCGAGCTGCGAAGTCAGTCTTTACTTTAATTTCCAGTTGCGGCGTTTCGGATAACGTCTCCTTGTCAGTTCCAGCGTGCGTTATATGACTATACTGTAGACCGCAGTTAAAAGTACACCACTGCGTTTAAAAAGACCAAAAGTACTGTGGACACTCTAACTGAAGTCCTTCCCTTGTCTCATCAACAAAACTCCCCCAATTTTTCAGTCGGCATAGGCCTTTTCATCTACTCCCAGCTTAGCAGTGTCTTTTCTCATAGTAACATGTTTGTCTCAGTCTCCCCATTCGTCTTAATCCATGAATATACCCTTTAATAGACTTCGCTTATGATTTCTCCATCTCTTCGCCTAACATGCATCGCTTGTGAAACGTCTGCTTCTGCACTTACTTCCTGCACCTTTGTTTTTACTTGGTCCCCGCATTGTTCTCGGTTAAAACAGAAACGTATATGTCTAAGGACTTAGTTTTCTAATGTCATAACCTTGGCTCCCTCCTTTGGGTTATCGTCCATGTCTCATCTCTCTATAAAACCAATGCTAGGCTTATTGATTCGGCCTGCAACAGACCTAAAGGCAGTGCCATAGATATGTATTTTGTTATCCTTAATGATTAAGCCGCTTGTGACAATTTTTTTCCGGTTTATCTTCACAATAAATGCCCTCTTGCTTTCGTATATTTCACGGAAGTGTGGTGATCATTATATTGGCTACCAACACTAGTGTACAGTGTTCGGATTCCTACGAATGTATCGGAACGTATTGGATAATGCAGCATCTAATTTGATCGATGCCATCCCAAGCACCTAGAGGTTTCCAGTAGCTGTTATTTTATTGAAGCAGTTGCAGACATACGGAAAGATTTTCTTCGGGCATTCTTGCCACCATTTTATGGTGTGTCGTCGCAGACCAGTATTCTGTAGGCTCGAGTCCCCATCAAATCGATAGATACTTGGAGAAAAATCGTGACTACCATGTTGTATAAGAATCAAAAGACATAAACTGAAGAGTAGTCTGTTGCACACTTCTTTTTATAAAATGTCACCATCAGCCTCCTTGCGTCAGATGTGTACACGGTTTCGCTGTTATCTCGCTCTAGTAGCGGGGGGAACTGTCGAAACTTCCCGGCAACCACCCGCTGTGACCGAAAGTTAACAACGCTTGCACTCTCCAGCATAGAGCCGGGTGGTGAGATGATGGGTTAGTGTTGCGTTCCATACCACACCGTTACGCAGATTTGATTTTCTGTGACGGGGGTCGAAACCTCTTCATAAACGCCACTCATCCTGAACTTCACCTAATATTTCGCACCCTTTTGACTCTGCACTTGCCAGTCTTTATAACTTTTGGTTCGGTAACACTTCTGAAGATCTTGGAATATGTAGTTGTGTACTAATTCAATAAAAATCTGAGTTTTTGCGACCAAGTTAGATTTTAGAGTGAATAATTGAGATAGAAAAGAAATACACGATCACGCTGGTATAAGCACGTAATTTCCGTATGGTTTTTTCTGCCTAGTATACAGGGTGTATCATAATTACTAGCGAAAACTGAGACGGGTGAACGTTTAAGATAATAGAGGAAAAACATTCCAGTAGACATGAGGCCGCAAACGATCTGTTTGTGAGATGATGAGAGCTGCGAATGTGCCGTTATAATCAGTCGCTGACGTCAGTACGAAATATATCCTAGATAGTTCAAATATATTCCAAATAAATACTTTTTGACTGAGTCTCCATCTAACTGGACTCAAATTTCACTCATAGTCTACTTTAGCAAGAAATACAGGGTAGTGTAGTTAAAAGTGGCCCGAATTTTCTTAGAGTGCCAATGCAATACTTCGACTTCTGAAATAAACGGCCACAGCACTGGACAGTTTTATGCAATAACCGATTGTTAGCATTTTTCTGTTAGCATTAGTTTCTTTCGTTGGTGAAGTTAGACGTTTCTTTTTGCGGTCTGGAAAATTACTTTCTCAATAGAAGAAAAAAAATTGAAATTGTAGAAACATATGTGAAAACAAGTTCGACTAAGGAAATTAGTGAGTCCGTATAAAAATTTGTGCACCTAGGGATCTGCGCAAAATGTAAAACGACAAAGAATTACTTTAGTTCACACACCAGAAGTTATTGCAGACATTCGCCAAAGAATTCTTCAGAGCCAAAATAAGTCTGCAGGTAAATTGGCCCAACAGGTGCATGTAAGTGGGCCGAGTTGCCAGCAGATATAGAAAAGTCTTAACCGGAAGCCATATCGTGTGACGGTTTTACAGTCATTACGAGAGAATAACGTCAGAAACGTGTAGATTACCGTTGGTGGCTTTTGAATGACATCAGCGATGGTTTGTTAGACCCGTTCCATTACATCATGAGTGATGAAGTATTGTTTCAGCTTTCCGGTCATATGAGTTCACAGAAATGGCTAACGGAGAACCCTGTCTGTCGGCAATCATTCCTTGATAAAAAATTGGCGTTCGGTGCGGTGTAACAGATACCCGCATTACTGGACCGCTATTTTTTTGACGCTATTCTCAACACGGTTGCATATTTCAAAATTTTTGATAAATTTTTTGGTCAACTCACTGAACATGAAAGAGAATACTGCTTCTTTCAGCGAGACGGGACAACAAGCCACACGGTAAGACATCCCTGGACTAAGTCCATGATGTCTTCACTGAGGATCGAACTATCAGCAAACACTTAGGCCACCACGTTTGCCGGTCTGACATGTGCCCTTTTCCTGTGGGGACACTTGAAGAGCAAGGTCTATGAAACAAATCCACACACAACACAAGAACAGAACAGAAATAAAACATCAGCCGTGAAGTTGTCGCAGCCGGCCGATGTGGGCGAGCGGTTCTAGGTCGCAGGTTCGAATCCTGCCTCGGGCATGGATGTGTGTGATGTCCTTAGGTTAGTTAGGTTTAACTAGTTCTATGTTCTAGGGGACTGATGACCTCAGATGTTAAGTCCCATAGTGCTCAGACCCATTTGAACCATTTTTGAAGTTGTCGCCATCGATGTCCGAACTTTACGTCCGATGTATATGTTTATGCTTAGAGGTGCACATCTGTGTATTGATGTTGCAGGAGGTCACTTTCA
Source organism: Schistocerca nitens (assembly GCF_023898315.1). Classification (NCBI taxonomy): domain Eukaryota; kingdom Metazoa; phylum Arthropoda; class Insecta; order Orthoptera; family Acrididae; genus Schistocerca; species Schistocerca nitens. The sequence goes on along the minus strand of NC_064618.1, from coordinate 746,237,722 downwards.
ACATCTTATATAAGAAGTTTGTCACTTTTTTTTTTTTTTTTTTTTTTTTTTTGCCCGCATCTCGTGGTCGTGCGGTAGCGTTGGTAGCGTTCTCGCTTCCCACGCCCGGGTTCCCGGGTTCGATTCCCGTCGGGGTCAGGGATTTTCTCTGCCTCGTGATGGCTGGGTGTTGTGTGCTGTCCTTAGGTTAGTTAGGTTTAAGTAGTTCTAAGTTCTAGGGGACTTATGACCACAGCAGTTGAGTCCCATAGTGCTCAGAGCCATTTGAACCATTTTGAACTGTTTTTTTTATTGTAAATAAATAGTAAGCTCTTCGTTTCTGTGATTTTACTGCGTTTCCTTCATACTTGCACCGGCTACTTTTACCTGCGTCACGCTGTACAGTAGTACTTCAGCACCTAACGAACTACTGTATACTAGTACCTTAAAGGTGGTGTTCCTCGTATCATCGTATTTCCTGCAATACTCCACTCGTCTTTACAGTGGGTTACGAGGTCTTTCAGATATTCGCTGAGCATTTCGTAAAGCTCGAAGAGACTACATTATTCGTTGCTCCAGCTCTTCAAGTGTACCAACGGGAGTTCTGTACACTTCACACGACTCTGCACAGAAAAATCTAGAGGACTGCGGTCAGGTGATCTCGGAGGCCGTGATACTGGCCCTGATGGACGTATCATCTTGCACCGTACTGTCATGTTACATGTCGTCTTATATCAGCAGCCGGTGCCCCGCCATGCTTGTATCACATTCCCCAACGTGGTACAAGGACATGGCTGAGATATGAGCCCAATCAGACTGGCAGTTAATCGAAAAGTTTACATTCCTAAGACATCTGTGCCAACTAGGACAACACTGCATGCTCAAGCTAGTGACGACTCGTAACAACACTTGGCAGTTATCACGCAAATGGTCGTTTTGCGGGCTCAGTTTTACTGGGACTTTTTCTGCTTGTATTATCTTATACTTTCGCCCGTGTCGGCTTCCGCAATTAACCAAGCAAACCGTGAATAACACACCGTCGCTGCCTACTTTTCCTAGCACTAACTAGGTTCGTGCTTCGGTTACTGGAGCCGCTGGCGTGCAGCGGAAGGACTCGTGGGGTCGCAGCTCTACGTGGCGCCACGTGGGGACAGCGCCGCTTACGGGCAACTTGTACTCCGGTCATGTTCGCGAGACGTCCGTTGCTGCCGCGAGAGATCGGCTAATGGGAAAAAAGTATATACGCACTTCTCAGGACCGATATACGTGCCGAACAGCTCGCACGCCGGCAAGGAAACTGCGTTTCTGAGAAAACGTGTGAGTGTAATACGCTAGAGCTAGACTGTCCAAGGCCGAGAAGTGCGTGTGGCATTGCTCGTTCCTGCCAGACGGCAGAGATTAGTCTGTTATGGCTGAAACGTTACGGCAGTTTTTAGCGCGAAGAGATTTCGTCTTGACCTTAAGTGAACATAGGTACGCGTGATTCACGCTTCACTTAAAACATCTCGCAAAGCAAGCAGTCGGATCGCTATTAATAGGAAGCCTGTTAAGCGGCTATCCAGGTTCGCCGTTTGATTGTTTCCATTTCCATTCCTTCACAGTGTGCTTCCTTTCCCCATGCCGTTTTTTATCTTTCCCCATGCCGTTTTTTATCTTTCCCCATGCCGTTTTTTATCTTTCCCCATGCCGTTTTTTATCTTTCCCCATGCCGTTTTTTATCTTTCCCCATGCCGTTTTTTTATCTTTCCCCATGCCGTTTTTTTATCTTTCCCCATGCCGTTTTTTTATCTTTCCCCATGCCGTTTTTTTATCTTTCCCCATGCCGTTTTTTTATCTTTCCCCATGCCGTTTTTTTATCTTTCCCCATGCCGTTTTTTTATCTTTCCCCATGCCGTTTTTTTATCTTTCCCCATGCCGTTTTTTTATCTTTCCCCATGCCGTTTTTTTATCTTTCCCCATGCCGTTTTTTTATCTTTCCCCATGCCGTTTTTTTTACCTTTCCCCATGCCGTTTTTTTTACCTTTCCCCATGCCGTTTTTTTACCTTTCCCCATGCCGTTTTTTTACCTTTCCCCATGCCGTTTTTTTACCTTTCCCCATGCCGTTTTTTTACCTTTCCCCATGCCGTTTTTTTACCTTTCCCCATGCCGTTTTTTTACCTTTCCCCATGCCGTTTTTTTACCTTTCCCCATGCCGTTTTTTTACCTTTCCCCATGCCGTTTTTTTACCTTTCCCCATGCCGTTTTTTTACCTTTCCCCATGCCGTTTTTTTACCTTTCCCCATGCCGTTTTTTTACCTTTCCCCATGCCGTTTTTTTACCTTTCCCCATGCCGTTTTTTTACCTTTCCCCATGCCGTTTTTTTACCTTTCCCCATGCCGTTTTTTTACCTTTCCCCATGCCGTTTTTTTACCTTTCCCCATGCCGTTTTTTTACCTTTCCCCATGCCGTTTTCTTTACCTTTCCCATGCCGTTTTTTTTTACGTTTTCCTATGCACATACAATGTAATGGCCGTACTACTGTCATCCTAAGAACTACTGCCGTGGGAATTCAGTGGTTTAAATTAATGCTAAATAAGGGACACTCTCACTGCAGTATATCACATCCCAGCCTTCCTCTGAGCTATAACATTTTCCTCTACCAGTTTTCTTCGGAGAATCCAATAATTCATCACTCTTGTCCATTACCTCTTCTTGGAATCTGTCGCACAACCCGTACCAGAATTGCAACGACCTCTCTTCCCTGTAATGTGACATGATAAACATTAGGGAGCGAGACTGGTGGCTCGTTATCGCTCGACCAGGGGTGTTGTCTCTCCATTTTCTGAGACCATATCAGCTGGTAATTACTGCCTGTGTATCTATTGCAGATTCATATCACTTCGCAAAACGATCTGTGCTGCTTTGGAGCACTTCCTTCAGGCGATGAAACCTGTGTAGTACCTACAGGTTCCACAAAGAACGAAAAACTAGTGGAAGCTAACACAATGAAGTCTTGGTAGATATGCGTGGAGGACGAAAACAATCAGCAGTTGCCTACAGTAAGACTGCGAAGTGGAAGGGCAGCAATATAACGATATCCTGTTCCTTGCAGAGCGCGAGTGGGCCTTATGTTCGTATACGTGCTAATATTTCAGAAGAGGCAGGACATGCTGCCTAGCACCGGGTAACTATTCAGAGATGTCTATTATTAACAAGGAAGTACCTCGTCTCGAATGGCTAAAACCGAATAAAAATTATTTCAAAATGCAGAAATTGTATGGTGTACCATCCATCAAGTTAATTTACCTGTAGAACTCTGAATTTGTGTAAAATCACGTGCTCAGGGTAAACGAAACTAAAGATTAGAGAAGCTCAAGACAAACTAACACAGTTACAACAAACAGATTAACAAGACTCATAAATGAGGCATTGTTTACAGTAAATGGAGTAGCTCGGGGTAAAGCCATGGATAATGTGATCACTGTGGCTGTCGAGAAGGGAACACTGCAGTGCAGCTACATCGAAATTAATGTGTCACATCCATATGTTGCCCTTATCAAGAATACGACTGTTCCATTTCACTGTGTTTTAATCACGTAATTGAAACTGCATATTTGCACTTCAATAAGGAAGAAAAGCCCGGCAAAAAACAGTAACTTCTCTTCTGGGAAATTTGAAATCATCTCGTGCGTTAATATATAGGGTGTTAGGGGTGTAGGTGCAGATTTTGTGATCATTGGTACCTCAATACGTAGCAGTTACAGTATGTACGTTGGATTTCTCCGCGTATAACAGTCTTCCCACAAACATATTACGGGATGTTTTGTGCACGGTCGTAACTGTACTGCGACGTGGACTACCCCTGTCAGTATAAACTATTCTTTTGTCTCCACTCATCTGCACTTCAATACGTGGCAGAGGTACTAAGCAATCTAAGAACATACTACTGGTAACAGCTATAATTATCAGTCTGCAAATGAAGTAAATACTGATGTAATGGTATTCAATACACTGTCCTCAATAATCACTAGAAATATCTGCGCTTGTACTCCTTACGCACATGTTTAGCTTTTTACCAAATAATACCTCAAATTTTATGGCTCTTGTTAATCTGCTGGTCATAATTGTCTGTTATACAGTATTATTTCTTTAGCAGACTGCCGTAGTCTGTAGATACGTCAACCTTCGACGTTATTTATCTGGGTTAACTGTTTGTTTGACGGGTGACACAACAGCCGCATCTTTGTTCTTTACAATTATTTTTATTCAGTTTTAGCCGTTAGAGCCGACGTACTTTGCTTCTAAGACACTGATCCCTTTCATCCCACTTTGCACTCTGAAGAGCGAAAGGTGTGATTTTATGACAGTGCCATATGGGCAATAAACTGGTCTGTTTAGCCATGATGTAAACCTGGCATTAAATATTAATCGTTATAAGATACTGACTTTGTACCATTTGAGAAATTCTCTTCATTCGTACTGTGTCAAAGTTTGGGTACTGTGCTACAACTTGTCTAATGTCCTAGTTACGCGTGCCAAATTTGTTTTACTTCGTAATAGTTGGTTCAAATGGCTCTGAGCACTATGGGAATTAACTTCTGAGGTCATCAGTCCCCTAGAACTTAGAACTATTTAAACCTAACTAACCTAAGGACATCATACACATCCATGCCCGAGGCAGGATTCGAACCTGTGACCGTAACGGCCGCGCGGTTCCAGACTGTAGCATCTAGAACCGCTCGGCCCCTCTGGCCGGCTTCGTAATAGTCGTAATTGATATCCGTAGTGTCAGCAGTTTTATGCAGCAGACATATGTTGTAATAAACAACAACTCAATGTATACAGAATGCTGTATAGGAAGTTACTTGCACATATCTTTTGTAGTTATTAATATATTAACAGTACCTGGGTACCACGTAAAATCAGGTATGTCAATCTCAAAACGGGAGACAGTATCCGTTTAGAACTACAGCTGACAAAAGATTCATATTCATCCAAGAGCAGTAGTTCACAATCTCGGAGTAAACCCTGAGGGTAAAATGAAATTGTTCTGAGGGGTAAAAACTAAAAGATTAGATTCTGTTTCAGTCACGAAAGAAATTGTTTTCAAAAATGTTATCACAATCTTGTAAGACTCTGATATTGACTATATAAGTTATCAATAATATCTTCTCTCAATTAGTAGCATTAATGCGGTTGAGGTTATCGATTCCTCACATAATCCACCCACTGAACACATATGTAGTGCTTTGTTCCGTACTTCGCTGATAATACGACTCACACATATACGTAACAAATGCTAAATATCTCAAGAGAATGTGTTCTCCAAATTGTAGAGAGTACCTGCAATAGTCCAGAAATTGCTTCCTTACTCGCTTCCAAACACACAAATGAATTGACAGAACGACACAACAGTAACTACATAAAGGCTAAAAATAATGTATTATTGCTATTAATGGATGTGGTCAGACACAAGGCATTAAAAGTCTGAAGTCTTCCAGTTTCTGCCAGTTCAGAAGCAAGGAGTGCAGCAGTCAAGTGATTCACGAACAGTAAGTACAGTGCACACATTTTAACTTGGTTGATTTTAAATGGAGTTGTAGTGTGTAGGTCAAGCAAGTGTCGCAACGGAGAGGAGTAATTCAGGGGAAGTATAGTTTGTAACATGTGTCTATCCTCGCCGTGTACAGTTAACTTTCTTATCTGAGGAGGAGTTCTGGGTAACACTTGAAATGCACCACGAATACCTTCGTCATTCATTCTAACACCCCACCACCCCACCCCACCCATCCCCAACACAAAACACGAAACAAACATTTTTCATCGTTTTAAATGTAAGTGTACCAAAAGAAATCTTTCATTCTACAGCTTAGTTAGATGCTAAAGCTGGTGATAATTTGGAGGAAGGGGAAGGGGGGGGGGAGGTACGGCTAATCTAATGTCTGATTGCACTAAGCACTAAGGGGTAAAGGTCTAAGAAAGGTTGGGAACCACAGTCCTAGACAATGAATCAATGACAGAACTAACTTAACTGTATCGACTATACTGTTTGTACCATTTGTGTTAAGAGCTTCTTTCCCATCATACTACGCAGTTCAGTTTTGACGTGACAATGAGAGGTACACACAGTGCTCAGTGTGGGGGCTGGCCGTCTCCAGTTTGGTGAAGGCTTAGTATTCGCATGTTGTCCTCTGGGCATATACGCTATCCACTGCAAAGATATCAACAGTGTCCACAGTTTGGCGCCACCAGTGATGATCTTTAACAAATTAGCCTCAAAAGTGAGGATTACGATTCACCCACATTAAATGTCTTAGCTGATGCTTGTTAGGTTCGACGGGTTTTTGAACTGAAGCACAGTTCAGTGTAAAGCATCTGCTGAGAAAGCCAGTTGTCATTCATACGGCAAACAAGTCCCAACCGTTTCCGCTGAGTCCAGCTATGGTGCCTTCAGATCTGCTTGTGCGCTTTTCCCAGTAGTTGAACGCTGATGACGTACTCGTTTCTTTTGACCTTCACTATCCACCAAAGGAGCTGGTGCAATGCTTAAGGTACTGGACTGTCGCCCTGGCGAGAACGGAGCTTCAACTACCTGTTCTGCCAAACAGATGGTTTTACATGGTTTCCCTAACAGCATGTGGCAAATGGTAAAATGGTTACTTTGAAAAGGACATAGCTGATTTCGTTCCCCATACTTGGGGGCATACAGTCGTTGGACTGAGACTCAAATGAACTCATCGCTGATGGGACGCAAACCGTAATCGTCTTCGACAAAATTTAGTAGTTTAGGTGGAGAAGAGGCTCACCCTTTCTAAAATATTACAAATACCAACAAATACGACGACGGCGATGACGACGACAGAAAGATAGATAATAAATACAGGAGAAGACAGTACTGCTACACAGGTCAGAATGACGCATAACGGTACAGCCCCGTTATTGTGGTTCTCCACGTAGAAAGGTTCTAAGTATGGTTGGGCGGAAGAAAGCTACAATTATGTAGGTAATCATATCAAACCATGGAATGAGTAACTATTGACATGAGATAGAACTGCGGCTAATCTTTGAAATCTTCCTGATATATTAATATTTCTAGTTGCTTGTGTGTGTCCACCAGACCTGTGCGGAAAGCGAGGCGCGATGCCTGTCTGCGGCAAACGGCAGAGTGAACGTTATGACTTGCAGCAACTGTCCCTTGTCTCTCTCGAAGGCCGGCTGCGGTCCCGTGACGCCCGCAAGTGCCGTGTCGCGTGACAGCACATGCCGCTTCTGACTCACAGGCTGTGTGCAACCAACAAACCTCACTGTGATGGAGTGCTAATCTAAACAAGTTGGCGTAAGACACAGACAATGAACAGGATGTCGAAAGTAGTAAAATCTCAAGGTGAGGCTTGATCGTAATAAATATGGCGCACAGTAGTGTCTATAACAAATTTCTGAACCCAAAGTCTACATTACAAAAAGGTTATCAAAAGCGGATATATGTCTTCCTCATAAGCAGAAAAACTTACAGCGGTTATGGTTACCCTTACCTGCTGCACATGCTTGGCAGCAACGTGGCTTGTCATTGGAATCCTTGGTGATGGGTATCGATGTGCAATTATCTCCCGAATACATTCAAATGTTGACTGATCGCCAAGTAGAGGATAATTTATCCACCAGAGAAACTGTTTGGGAATAATGAGTCCACGTCGAGCATGTATGAAACAAGCGTTATTTGATAAAGCTGCGCATATGATCCCAGTAGCTCGTTTGGGAGCCTCCGGGTATTAGCAGTACTTTTTCCACGGTCATTGGAGATGTGAAGTTTCATTAGCCCAACCCCAAATAGGTGTTGCGGTGATTATACCGGTCACCATTTTCCGTCGGGGCAGCAGTGCGATGGGAATAATTTTGCCGGCAAAAGCAGGATTCATACGTGAAGAGGACATTCCTCCATTTGTTCATTTCGATGCTGCGGCTTTTTAGTACACAGTCCCTTCCAGTTCCGTTACTTCCGTGGCAGAACACGCACGAGCGCGATCCTCCCCCCCCCCCCCCCCCCCCCCACACACACACACAAATTCAACTTTTATGGTCCGCAGCTCGTGGTCGTGCGGTGGCGTTCTCGCTTCCCGCGCCCGGGTTCCCGGGTTCGATTCCCGGCGGGGTCAAGGATTTTCTCTGCCTCGTGTTGTGTGCTGTCCTTAGGTTAGTTAGGTTTAAGTAGTTCTAAGTTCTAGGGGACTGATGTCCATAGATGTTAAGTCCCATAGTGCTCAGAGCCATTTTCAACTTCTAAGGCAACTATGAGCCTTACCTCCTCCCGTTTCCATCCTTTTTCAACTTTACTCTACTTAGAATAGCACGTATGTTTCTCGAGTAATTACTCTGATCATTTACATGAAAAAAATTTACAATTATTGACTAACTCGTTGGCGAAACAAAAAAAAAAATAGATACCTTCGTCTAAGGGTCTCCTTAGCCGAGTGCTCAACGCGACAGCCATCATACGGGGAACCCGGGTTCGATTTCCGGCGCTGCCAGACATTTTGACTTGATGCGAGGACTGAAGGGAGTGCACTCAGCCTTGCGACGCCAGTTGAGGGGCTACCTGATTCAGAGGTAGCGGTTCCAAAGTTGGAAAGTAGGCAACGACTGGGAGTGCGGTGTTTATGACCCCATGCCCCTGTATATCGAACCGATGAGGAATTACTGAGGCTGACACAGCGGTCGGTCGACTATCCCTTGTCTTCTGGGCCTGATCGCGGGTTAAAAATTTCTTTAGTCCCAAATTATCCGTACGTCATTGGAGAAGCTTCTGCACGCGTACCGAGCGAAGTGGCGCAGTTGTTAGCACACTGGACTCGCATTCGGGAGGACGACAGTGCAAACCCGCGCCAGGCTATCCTTATTTAAGATTTCCGTGATTTCCTTAAATCGCTTGAAGCAAATGCCGGGATGGTTCCTTTAAGGGGCTCCGGAAAGGCTCAAAATCATGAAAAGTTCAATTTTTACTTTTTTGCGTTTTCTGAATCTGCAGACTATTACCTTTTAATAGATATATAATTTATTCAATTCCGAAGACTACAACTATTTTTAAATTTTTTTTTTAAATGTGTTCTACATGGGCGTGACCCTCTGTGGCGCTGTTAAACTGCTGTCAAATGGTGTTGTCATTAACGTCCGTGTTCATCAGGTACATTTTAGTGATGTGAGATAAAGTATGTGTTGTGGTTAACCTGTGATGGTACAATATATATCGCTGGTGTGATTGTCGATTGTTTCATGTTTATTTACTCTGGCGTTATCTCGAAAATATTCGTAATTAATTCTGTTTCTTGAGTCTGTTTTGTTGAAGTATAATAATGAGTAAAAGTAAAGTTATTAGAACTCCTCTGAAGGCTTTTAAGAAAAGAGAAATGTTGGAAAGCCAAAGGTATTTAGAAATATGGGAATGAAGATAGGTTCTAACATGATACGAGCGATGCTTGCTTTAGACAAGGAACGCCTTCGGGCTGCAGACAGGGCTGTAAAGAGTCTAGAAATACAAGCAAGAGTAAACAGGAGGAGGAACAAGAGGAAGCTGGAGGAGGAGTTTGCATAGGATGAAGATAATCCATCCTATGGACCTGGAATGCACTAAAAAGTTAATCCAATCTTTGTCGCTCGATTCCCAAAACTTTTATTTTCTCATACTAATTACATGTTTTCTAAGGATCTTCCAAACATATTTGTTTCAGACTTTCAGTAAATGTTACACAGTACCTTCTGCATAATTTAACACAGCCTTTTTCCAAAAAAACTTTATCTTTGAATATATAAATAAAAAATTGCAAAAAATGTTGTGAATTTTCATTACAATTGAAAAAAAAATCATCTTTAATAACTGAACTAAAATTTTGTAAAATCCCTGTGTTAAGTTGTAGCCCATATTCCAATAAATAATCTGTAAAAAGTTCAACTTCCTACTTCAAATACTTTGTGAGGAAAGATGTAATTTATAAGCGTTATTTTAACATTGCAAGTATAGGGTGTTCCGGAGCCCCTTAAAAGGGCACGGCCGATTTTCTTCCGTAGAGCTTGTGCTTGTCTCTAATTACCTCGTTGTCGACGGGACGTTTAAACAATACTGTATGCACTAAAAGGTGATTTGGCGACAGTTTGAGACGTGGCAGGGATAATAGTACTAGATGTATTGGTAATCGGACCATGTGGTGTACTTCCATCTGTGGGAGAACGTCACTATGAGATGTGATGCCTTTACACGGCAATATGACTCAAAATCTCTCTTCTTGCAGTGGATATAGCGTATCTTACGTATCGCTTCTCACTGTTGGATGTTTGCAGTAGTGAGCGGTCGCGGTACTAGGACTACGGTTTTTTTCGGCTCGCGCTCGAGCGTGCTATGCATATTAAATAGGAATGTAATATAAGCTTGGCGCTGGCCACTGTAGATGCGTGCTGCCCTCATATCGTGGGTAATCGTCTACAAGCCGTGACATCGGCCACCATTTTCCATATGATGGAACTCAAGTACGTATGCTTCGTGGAAATGATGCACCTTCTGCTCTGGGACTCTTGACTAGACCATAGCGTCGCAGTACTCAGGCGATGACCATGTTGTGGCTTAAGTGCTGCCGACATGAAGCCGTCAGACAAGAACACTGGCGTCACCACATTGCCGTAACGTCTTATGAAAATAATCACTGATTGACGGGAATCCACGACTGCAGATATTCACAGTGAGCGAGAAACGACTTTCGCCGAGCCACGCAGTCCTCTTTTGTGTGGGTGGTTGCGTGCAGCAGGCCGTCGAGCCTAAATAGCAACTCTCGAAGGCAGCGATATACACTGGCGGAAGATGTGTGATCGAGGAGACTGCTGCGATGTGTCTAACGAAGGCAGGTGCTGTTCTGGTTAGACGTATTCGTGCACGATTCTTTGTATTGAGGGTGGTCATTGCCCGTATTGCCGTTGAATGTTCCCTGGAAGGGTCTCTACAGCAGTGAAGTTAAAAGCAACATTAAATTCCTGGCCAACCACACACGACCTTCAGCTAATACTGTGTACCATACGCACACACAGCTTCTGTACACAAGATTTGCGCCCACATGGACTGTTGCAAGCACACTTAACGGGCTATTACTTGAATGCCATGCTGGTTACAGCTATCGTATTGTCCCACATAATGTCGACAGGAAGTTTTTTGTAAGATACCTGCAGTAGTGGGGCTGGGTTTGCAGTCATCAGCTGTTATACCTCCTTTTTGCGAGTGAATATTATGAAAAAAAGTGAGAAACGATTGCAACCTCTAATAAAAACGACACTCTATCTACTACACATTTAAGTTTTTAACTGTAATACTGCTTTATTTGTTTTTACTGTAGAGATAGTGTAGGTTTGTTAACGAAGCTCGGGTAAAAACTGTTGCAGGAGCACATGTAAAAGCCAAGGGAGATCCTAAAATCCTTAAACAGAAATCGTGAGAGATTTATGAGGCGTAAGAGACTAAATCAAAATACAATATACAACGATCAACTCAATATAATTTACAAATAAGACATTTAACAAAAGTGTGTGTGCTACATAGGAACCAGAGGAAAGAAGAAAGGCCGGCCGGTGTAGCCGAGCGGTTCTAGATGCTTCAGTCTGCAATCGCACGACCGCTACGGTCGCAGGTTCGAATCTTGCCACGGGCATGGATGTGTGTGATGTTCTTAGGCTAATTAGGTTTAAGTAGTTCTAAGTTTAGGAGACTGATGACCTCAGATGTTAAGTCCCATAGTGCTCAGAGCCATTTGAACCATTTCAAAGGAGAAAGCAACCACGAAAAAGCAACTCTGGCGACGACATCTAATGTAGTTGAAAGTAGTCTGTACTGAATTGCTGCGAAGGATTAATTTTTTTCGCGATTTTTCTGTTTTACGAATAACCGACATGGTAATGTCCCATGGAGGAAGAGATCATTCGGCACGGAGTAGAAGGTCACGTAATAAAAGGTAAATTGCCGTACCCGTTTGATAGGTACTGTCGTGGCAGTTGTCTTCACGGATTTAGGGAAACCCCGCAAAACGTAAATGAGAACGTCTGGGGAAGACCTGCACCGCGTTAGTCTTTTTTGCTGGTCCACTGCCGATCACATCAATTCGCTCGGCCCACGCAATTAGACGAGGAGCCGAGAGTGCACTACCATGCAACACTGGCTAGAAAAATTAGACCTAATTTTGGTACAATTTTCAAGAAGAGTGAAAGTAACTGCCCGGGACACGCGGAGTGGAGCAGCCGAACGAGTCGGCGGAAACTGCAGCAGCAAGGCCAGCCGGCCAGACATAACGCACTATTTTCTTTACAGCAACTTTCTGTTATATTAAGAAGGAAATAACTTTTCAGTGATTTGGATTTACATGAAATAATACATTCTGCAACGCTTACTTGTTACTAATATTTTATTAGCACGATGCGTTTCGGCAGCATGCTGCCATCATCAGGCGCATTTGCTGCCGAACGCGTCGTGCTAATAAAATACTAGTAATAAATTACGGTTGCAGAATATATTATTTCATGAAAATCTCAAAATACATCCATATAAATGGATAAATGTAAGGTTTATTTAAAGTGCAATCATTGAAGTAAGACTGTGATACATGTCTAAAACTGGCATGGTAACTATCAGCCAAAAGTTTTATGTTGGTACTGGTGCAGCATTAACAACCACAATGGGTTTCGCCCCCCCCCCCCCCCACTCCACCCCGGGGCGCCCTCCCAGCCTCGACTGTAGCGGCAAGCAGGATCATTTGCGTCTCATTGCACAACATCTTATATCCTTCATTAAGACAGTGTTCTGCCACTGCGGATTTCTCTGGCTGGAGCAAACGAGTGTAACGATGGTGTTCTGCACATCGGTCGTGAATAACACGGATAATATGGCCAATATAAGCCATCTCTCACGCCCAGAAATTTCATTTGCTCACGTAAATAGTCTGTCAGGATTAAAGTCTTCTTTCTCTTTGTGTGTGTGTGTGTGTGTGTGTGTGTGTGTGTTTGTTTGTTTGTTAACTAGAAGCTAACTCGTCTTAATTTGCAGCCGAAAGTCTGACTCCTAAGTCGAACTAGAGCCAATTTCATGGTCGATGTTCTGTATACTAAAAAAGAAATAGTTAGATTGTCCAAAAAGGCTTTGACTTTTGATCCTTTCAGTACTTTATACGGTTATTCGCTCTGAGTTACGTTAAGTTGCGTCTTCCACGACTTAAACATTCTCCTTGATCTAGAAAAATGTAGATAATTATGCATTCATAAATTCACTATATTGCAAGTTTTAAAAAAATTCCAACTCATGTATATTTAGAAAAGTTTGTTTCAGTCGGAACCTACAGTACTTGCATCCTAAAAGTAGCCCTCTCACGTGATTTTATATCTTCAGACGCCGTATACGGTCAGCAGCGTATTCTATCAAACTTCCCAATTGTATAATACGGAAAAATCTACTAAAGGCTGCATCTTTTTTTTTATTTTTAAGCATGCATAAAAATTTTTTGAAACGACAATTAGATCATTCACTGATCTACTTCCGACAAAGTATAATTTTAAATCCTAATAGCTTTCGTGAGAAGTTAAAGTAAGGAGTTTGTGCCTCACATTAAGACTTCAGTCTGCAGACCGGTGTTATATATGGACTGTGGTGAGACACAGTAAGAAAGAAAGAGAAGCGTGTGATGTAATGTCTGCCGTCAGCAGACAGGAGCCCATCACCAGATAGATAGGAACGGATAAATTCGCACCAGTACAAAACTCTTAGGAAAAGGAAGCGGAATGAAGGACACGTCTACCATCAAAGAGGGGACATTCAAGGGAAACTGTCTGTGCAAGTGTGAGGGTCTTGTTGGATAGTTAAAAGAGAATAGTGCACAACAGCTAAAAAAAGTTATTGGCAAATAATTTAACGTGCAAGAAGAGAATAAGCTGGCCTGTCGGATGCTTGTACACGGGGGCCATGAGAACTTTACAGCACGATAGGGAAGAGATCCTCTCAGTTTGGCACTTCACTGATATATTTTACTTATTAATTTACTTAATCGTGTCAGGAACATACAATGTAACTTGCAGAATATCACTGACATTAACAAAACCATTCCAGACATGTCGGTTATATAAGCGTTATTATTTGTACTAACGTAAATGGGACGACTAACCATATGCTACACAAATACATATTAAATTCGATGTGATCAGTATGCAGCTAATTCACATGTTTCCATGGTGGCATTAATCGCGATCTTGTGAGAGCACGTAAAGTGAGTCGCACGCAAATCCCAACTTTCTCATGTTGCTTTTCTTCCTGCTAACTCCTGAGTGCAGCCTGTTGAGTGTCTTCCGTATAGGCTTACCTCATGACATCAGGGGAGGCCTTCGGAAGGCATCATCCATCCATGTGGCCGGATCTGGAATGCCATGGATTTACTCTGAAGTATGAAGACGGTTGAGCGTGGCTTTCTGTCACATGAAGGAAGCTCTTGCTTGACTTCTGCCTTTGGATTGCCGGTTGATCCCCCCTGAAGTATGGGTCCTAACATTCAGTCCCGTAGATTCCTCCTGTCTGGATGTGGCCTCTCGACAGATATCTGGAGATGGAATACTTGCTAGCCAGTAGACTTTTTAAAGTTGTGTACATCTCAAACAACATGAAATGAGTCTGCAGATCTCACTTCAGGCGACATCTACTTGATCCTTATGAGGAGAGTTGCGACGGACGAGGCAGGCACATTCTGCAGCCGAAAAACGGAGGACTATTACTGATGTTTTTACAATGCGTCCCCCATGTTGTTCCAGGTACGTAATTTCCGGAGAATACTATTCCTTGCTGACAACCCCCTTCCATTGTTCAAGCAGCGTGTTCTGTAGCTGAGTGTTCGGTCAAGAGTTGTTCGTAGATATTTGGGAGTGAAACAGCGTGTCTGTTTTTGAGCTGAAAGGCACATACTTGTTTCCGCTGGGTTCGATTTCAGCTGTTTCTCTCGATATCATGCTTAGAATTTATAAGAGCATGGCAGAGCCTCTCTTCGGCATCTTCAAAAGTTGTCTGTTGAGCTGTGAGGGCGACATTGCCTGCATAAATAAAGCTCTTTCTTCCTTGTGGTCAGAGCCCACCATTAGTATGGACTTAAGATTACGGACTTTGATGATAGCCTTGATGAGACACTTCGGTGCAGTTCTGAGGTAGCTCAATATCTTGCTTCTGAGCGCTTCCCGTGATGTGATGCTGTGAGTGACAAGTACTGAAAGCTCTGATAACAAACCCAGAGACTTTATTAAAATTGAGGGTATACTATTGTTTTATCTTTTTAATGGTAGGGGTGTAAACATATTATGTTGTAAAGTATTAGAAGTCAACAGACGTGGTCGAAACACACCGTTTTGTGGAAATAAAAGATTCTGAGATACTCTTTACGTTCTTGCGCCTGGCACACGTAATATCTTTATTTACAATTCATACATGGGGAACGCACAATTGCAGTTACTGTAATGTCATAAAAGCAACCTTCGGAAATTCCATCGCTGTAGCCGGCCCCGAGCGCGAGGCTGCAACTACAGCAAATTCCGCCTCCAACACCGTTACACGAGACAGAGAAAAGAGGCTACCAAGAAGATCGAGACAGAAATGTGGCCGGATGAAAGGAGCAGGTACGAAGATCCGTCTTAGAAACGCCAGCGTGATGAACCTGTAGAAAGTTGGACATTTCGGGCTCTCCCAGTGTGCTTTCGAAAATTTCTTTTGCGCATCGCTTAGGAACTGTCGCTTAACATGACGGGAGTTTCACATATGCAGCTGGGAGCGGCACACCCAGTGCTGCGAAGCGTTGCAGTTAGTCACGCCTACCAAAAGTGCGACCTGGAACATATGTGTTGGACAAGTATGCTTTGTCTCCATGCAAATCTAAACGGCTGTATATTAACTATCGGTATTTTACGTAAGCGCAAATGGAAAACGACGTTCCCAATCAGAGCGAAACGCGGTGGCATTACTTTGCAAACGACTGTCATTAATCGTCGGCCGAGAAACAGCGCAACGGCGGTATCCACTGCAACACTTTCCCACCGGGCCAGATATCGTCCTGAAACACAATGGCTTGTTCCGCAGGCTTATCTGCGCTTACAGCACAAGGCCCGGTGTTTGCACTGGAATCAGGTTCGAGACTGCACAGTCCAGAGCACTGCACTGAAATGTGCCTATCGCGTATTTAGCCGGGAGTTCCCTTGTAGAGATTTCGGTCACCTGGAGCAAGTCTATTTGACGTTACTTCGGCGACTTGGGCGTCGGCCGTGGTGTTAGTGTAGAAGACACACACACACACACACACACACACACACACACACACACACACAAACACACGCACACACACACGCACACAGTCCTGAGAGAAGGCAGACTTGGAAGCCTTCACCTCTGCTGTCACTGCTGAATCTCCTCCACATGGTGCCATCGATGTTGTCGTTGAGAAGGTCTCTGTAACGATCGTTTCTGCGGTGGAAAACGCGACCCCTCGTTCTTTAGGGTGCACTGAGCGAAAGAAAGTCCCTTGATGGTTGCCGAAAGTCGCTGCGGCAATTAAAGAGGGTCGGCGAGCTCTACAGCGACATAAGCGGCACCGTTCCCTTGAGCATCTCCTTTAAGCGGCTCCGTGCCCGCGTTCGCCAGCTTATAAGACGACGGAAACAGGAGTGTTGGGAGAGGTATGTGTCGACTATTTGGTGCCAAAGATCACCTTCCCAAGTCTGGACGTAGATTAGACGTCTTTTTGGGTACCAGACCCCAACAGGTGTCCCTGGCATTAACATCAATGGCGTGCTATGTACCGACGCTAACGCGATTGCCGAGCACTTTGCTGAGCACTGTGCTCGAGCCTCTGCGTCGGAGAACTACCGCCCCCCCCCCCCCCCCAGCCTTTCGCACCCTCAAATTGCGGATAGAAAGGAAAGTCCTCTCGTTCACTACCCTCCACAGTGAACTCAATAACGCCCCATTTACGGAGTGGAAGCTCCTCAGAGCCCTTGCACATTGCCCCGACACAGCTCCTGGGCCGGATCCGATACACAGTCAGATGATTAAACGTCTATCGTCTGACTACAAGCGACATCTCCTCATCTTCAGCCGGATCTTGTGCGATGACGTCTTTCCAGCACAGTGGCTGCAGAGCACCATCATTCTGGTGCTCAAACCCGGTCAAAGCCCGCTTGATGTGGATAGCTACTGGCCCATCAGGCTCACCAACTTTCTTTGTAAGCTGCTCGAACGTATGGTGTGTTGGCAGTTCGGTCGGCTCCTAGAGTCATGTGGCCTACTGTCTCCATGTCAGGGCGGCATCTGCCAAGGTCACTCTGCTGATAATCTTGTGTCCCTCGAGTCTGCCACCCGGACAACCTTTCCCAGACCTCAACATCTGGTTACCGTCTTTTTTGACATACGTAAAGCATATGATATGATATACAATGAGGCAAGGATATGATGTCGCCAGGTCATGCCATGACATCCAAAACTTCCTGTCGCTCCGTGATTTCCATGTCCAAATTGGTGCCTCCCATAGTCCCCCCCCCCCCCCCGTATTCAGGAGAATGGCGTTCCGCAGGGCTCCGTATTGACTCCTTTTTTTTTAGTGGCTATTAACGGTCTAGCAGCAGCTGTAGGGCCATCGGTCTCCCCTTCTCTGTATGTGGATGGCTTCTGCATTTCGTACTGCTCCTCCAGTACTGGTGTTGCTGAGCGGCGCCTACAGGGAGCCATTCACAAGGCGTGGTCATGGGCTCTAGCTCACAGCTCTCGGTTTTTCAGTCGCGAAATCGTGTGTCGTGCATTTCTATCGGCATCGCATCGTTCATCCAGAAGCTGAACTTTACCTTAATGACGATTCTCTCACTGTAGTGGAGACGTATCGATTCTTAGGACTGGTTTTCGACGCCCAATTGACTTGGCTACCTCACTTTCGTCAGCTTAAGCGGAAGTGCTGTCAGCACCTCAATGCCCTCCGCTGCCTGAGGAACACCAACTGGGGTACAGATCGCTCTACGCTGCTGCAGCTCTACAGAGCCCTTGTTCAATCCCGCCTTGACTAGGTGAGTCTGGTTTACGGTTCGGCGGCGCCCTCGGCGTTGCGTTTACTCGACCCAGTGCACCACTGGACTAGCGACGGTAGCTTTCAGAACAAGTCCGGTGGCCAGCATCCTGGTGGAGGCTGGAGCCCCTCCATTGAAGGTTGATTCATCTCCCGCATCGGTGTCACAGGTTAGAGCTTAAGACTGCAGTTCGCGGCAGGTCCCTTCTGTCTGAACTGGAGTCCTTCCCTTTACCATATCTCCTCGAAGTCCATTCACGTACACCTCCATGGTGTACATCTAGGCCGCAGATTCTTCTGGAACTTTCACATTGCCCTAAGGACTCCGTTAACCCTGCGGCTCTCCGCTATCACTTCCTCTCGATTCTCGACATGTACCGGGGCTATGAAGTTGTTTACACCGATGGCTCGATGGCTGATGGTCACGTAGGCTTTGCGTATGTTCGCGGAGGACATATTGAACAGCACTCCTTGCCAGATGGCTGCAGTGTTTTCACTGCAGAGCTGGCGGCCATATCTCTCGCTCATGTTCTGGCTAGTCATTTCTCCTGTGTACTGACTCCTTGAGCAGCCTACACGCTATTTACCAGTGCTACCCTCGCCATCCTTTGGTAGCGTCCATTCAGGAGTCCATCTATGCCCTGGAATGGTCCGGTCGTTCAGTGGTGTTTGTGTGGACCCCAAGATAAATCAGAATCCCAGGCAACGAACTTGCCGACAGGGTGGCCAAACAGGCTACACGGAAACCGGTTCTGGAGATGGGCAACTCAAACTGACCTGCGTTCTGTCGTACGCCGCAGGGTTTTTCGGCTTTGGGAGATGGAATGACATAACAGTACGCACAACAAACTGCGTGTCATTAAGGGGATTATGAATGTGTGGAAGTCTTCCGTGCGGTCCTCTCACAGGGAATCAGTTGTCCTCTGCCGGCTCCGCATTGGCGATACGTGGGTAACAAATGGTTACCTCCTCCGTCGCGAGGATCCACCTCGGTGATGCTGTGGCTCCCAACTGACTGTCGTCCACCTCTTGCTGGACTGCCCACTTTAGCCGCTCTGCGGTGGAGTTTTAAATTTCCCAGCACCCTACCTTCGGTGTTGGGCGACAAGGCCTCAGCAGCAGCTTTAGTTTTAAGTTTTACTCGTGATGGTGGGTTTTATAATTTGATCTGAGTTTTAGCACACGTCCTTTGCCCCTCTGTGTCCTCCACCCTAGTGCTTTTAGGGTGGAGATTTTAATGTGCTGCAGAGTGGCTGGCTTCTCCTTTTTGATTCTCATGGCCAGCCAGCCATGGTAATCTGCCTTCTTGTTTTGATCTCTTCTACGTGTTTATTGCGCCACTCTGTGGTTTTCTTGTCCGATTTTGTCCATTTGAGTGTTTGTTGCCCTTCTGTCGTTCTTTTGGTTTTCTCCTTTCTTCCAGCTGTGCTTTGTATGTCTCGATTATTTTACTCCCACCCTTGCGGAATTATTTTAATCGGAACGAACAGACTGGTCCCTTCTCCCTCTTTTGAACCAACCAACCAGGTGAAAAGAGCTTTGTCGTGTTGACCAGAGCGACCAAACACATTCACCCACTCTCGAACAAAGGATTGCGAACGGCAAGGAGCACGTTAATATTGGAAAATAGTTTTCAGTGTCACCTTCTAATTAGTGAAAGAGCCATTCTGCAACATATGCGATAAGCCACCGGTATTACGGTAGCTTCACCGAAAATAAAAGCTCAGTGCACTTCACACCGGAATGCACCGCAGAAAACATTAAATTATATTGGTGATATTGCACAGATTCATGAGGATGCTCTGACCCCTAGATACGAACATTATGGGTACTTACCTTCCCACTTAGATGAAGTGTTTCCTTATCACTGAACACCACACGATCAAGAAAATGATCTTCCCGCTGCAACACTTCACTTGCAAAGTTACAACGCGCACCATAGTCATCTGGGTTTGAAGCATGTACCAACTGTAATCGGTATGGACATACGTTTTCTTAGTCTTCCTCACTGTCGTCTTTGGCAACTGAAGTTAGACATGCCTTCCGAACATTCTTCTTAGGAGTACGAAGGTAAAATGCTCTAACATGGTAAACACCCTCTTCAGAAACTTTCCATTGTCCCGTGTTTTTGCATTTGCGCACACATCCGGTCGTTTCGAACTGACTATACCATCGGCAAATATTTTTGGCACGTGGAGGATCACAATTAAATTTTAAACGAAACGCACGCTGAACTGAAATTACAGATGCACTCTTAGCAAACTACAGAACTCTAATCGCTTTACGCTGAGGAGTCGTCATTTTGCGTATGTGGTGTTACGAGGGGAAAACAATAGAGTAATACTCGCACATGCGCTTATCTACACTGAAGCGCCAAAGAAACTGGTATAGGCATGCGTATTCAAATAGAGAGATGTGGAAAGAGACAGAATACGGCGCTGCGGTGAGCAACTCCTGTACAAGACAGCAAGTGTCGGGAGCAGTTGTTAGATAGGTTACTGCTGCTACAATGGCAGGTTATCAATATTTAAGTGAGTTTAAACATGGTGTTATAGTCGGCACACAACGATGAGACACAGCATCTCCGAGGTAGCGATGAAGTGGAGATTTTCCCGTACGACCATTTCACGAGTGTGCCTTAAATTTCAGGAATCCGATAAAACATCAAATTTCCCACATCGCTGCATTCGGAAAAAGATCCTACAAGAACGGTACTAACGACGACTGAACAGAATCGATTAACGTGACGTAAGAGCAACCCTTCCGCAAACTGCTGCAGATTTCAGTGCTGGGCCATCAATAAGTGTCAGCGTGCGATCCATTCGACGGAACATCATCGATATGGGCTTTCTGAGCCGAAGGCCCAGTTGTGTACCCTTGATGACTGCACGACACAAAGCTTTGCACCTCGCCTGGGCCCGTCAACACAGACATTGGACTGTTCATAGCTGGAAACATGTTGCCTGGTCGGAAGAGTTTCGTTTCAACTTGTATCGATCGGATGGACGTGTTCGGGTATGGAGAGAACCCCGGCAATCCATGGACCCTGCATGTCAGCAGGGGACTGTTCAAGCTGCTGGAGGCTCTGTAATTGTGTGGGGCGTGTGCAGCTGGAGTGATAAGGAAACCGTGATACGCCTAGATACGACTCTGACAAGTGACACGTACGTAAGAATCCTGTCTGATCACCTGCATCCATTTATGTCCATTGTGCATTCCGACAGACTTGAGCAGTTTCAGCAGGACAATGCTACACCCCACGCATCCAGTATTGCAACAGAATGGGTCCAGGAACAGTCTTCTGAGTTCAAATACTACCGCCGGCCACTAAACACCCCAGACATGAACATTATTTAGCATATCCGGGATGCCTTGTAACGCGCTGTTCAGATTTGTCCACCCCCTCGTACTCTTACGGATTTATGAACAGCCCTGCAGGATTCATGGTGTCGGTTCCCTCCAGCACTACTTCAGACATTAGTAGAGTCTATGCCATGCCATGCCATGTCACGTCATGTTGCGGCACTTCTGCGTGGTCTCGGGGGCCCTACATGGCATCAGGCAGGTGTACCAGTTTCTTTGGCTCTTCAGTGTACCGATGTAACTGTTTGAGTTACTGTTTGTGACCTTGAATCAATACTCTACAGCGCTAACAGTTTATACTATTAAAATTTATAACTGGGTCATTCTTCTACGTGCACCCTGCACTGTAAATATGGTGATACTAATAGCGACGATGCGGCAGGCGCATCGGAGTGGTGTTCGCATATTGTAATTCTATACAGCACTACTGTGAGGACACAAAACTATAGCGCCAATTGCTTTTTGCTCCTGGATTATTGATCTTTTTTAATATTATCTAATTTTTAGACTGCGGGCTGTTGAGTCTGTTTGACGCGGAGTGTCGCTTGTTTAATGCTGGAACTGGTTTCACCGGCTTCTTCAGCATTTTCAGAGGTATAGGTGTGTCAGGACAAGTCTATGACGCTTCTAGGCTTAGAGAAAACCGAAAATTTTATCTGTGCTTAGGTTCCAGTTAATGAGTGACAGTTTCGCTACCACAATCGATGTTGACTGTCTTTTAACTCTGCCGTGTACAAGAAACTCAAATAGTCTGTGACTAGCAGCAAATGGTTGTACGATACTAAACTTACACGTATCCGTAACAGAGGAAGCAAAGCACGCAAATGCAGAGATTACTAGTTCGAATCCAGATGGTTGAACTTCACGTCACGAGCGTTTCGACGTATAGGGAGTAGCGTCGGTGACGTGTGTCTCCTGACCGCCCAGTTGAGCACCGGTCACTTCAGTTACACAGCGAAGTCTTTCACACTGAGCACACGTGACACTGGTGATGGTTCACAGGACAAACTCGACGGACTCCTCAGTGGGATTCGAAAGTAGGAGACTGTTTGCTGCCCACGGTTTCATCCACTCGTGTTCTTTCATTTGGACAGTCATCCACGAGAAGACAAACACAGCACAATAAACACCTATACTACACTACATTTCCCTTCACAGTACTCTTCTACTGAAGACACACACTTGACATACTGGCCTCAGCGAAGGAGGGGCATCGTATCCTTACAGTACGTCCCATAAACACTCTTTTAAAGGAGGTCACAAAGATCGAGGACTGCACTGAAACTTCAGGCTAAAAATCTTCTTACATTATTTGCATACGGTGTTGCAGTTTAAAGAAATTGAACATTGAAACTTCCTGGCAGATTAAAACTGTGTGCCGGCCGCGGTGGTCTAGCGGTTCTAGGCGCGCAGTCCGGAACCGCGCGACTGCTACGGTCGCAGGTTCGAATCCTGCCTCGGGCATGGATGTGTGTGATGTCCGTAGGTTAGTTAGGTTTAAGTAGTTCTAAGTTCTAGGGGACTTATGACCACAGCAGTTGAGTCCCATAGTGCTGAGAGCCATTTGAACCATTTTTTTTAAAACTGTGTGCCGGACCGAGACTCGAACTCGGGACCTTTGCCTTTCGTGGGCAAGTGCTCTACCAGTTCTAATCTGCCAGGAAGTTTCATATCAGCGCACACATAGCTGTAGAGTGAAAATTTCATTCTAAATTGAACATTTTAGAAAGGCTTTCAAAAAAACCTTTATCATCACTATTTTATCCTTCATTTGTACACGGTTAGTAGAGAACCCGGTCATGCTATTCCTCCTCGTGGCCAATCAGGCGAGTAGAACCAATTTTAATCCGTATCTGACTAGGATATACCCCTGTGACACATGGGTTCATTCCCCATCGCTGTGGCGAACGTCTCTTATAGTTTCACAGGAGAGCAGTCTCTGATTTATTGCCAGACATACTCAAAATAATAATGAGCTGAATGGCTAGAGTTTAGTGTTGTATGTTGCATCTGATCTTGTCCATCCGGTCACACTATCCTGACTTATTATTACAGTCTGTATTCTGTTATGTTTATGGTATTTTAATAATACGTTTAAAATAGACCCTTTTGATCGTTTGGGGAAACTTTAGGCCTGAATTTAAATGTCAAAGCAAATTTCAGTGCAAGTAGGTAGGAGAAAAGATATTTAGACGTGGTTTTTATGCTGTAAACGGACGAATTTTAGATCTTTTATCGACATTCCTGTCTCGTTATCTTAGAAATGATGATAACGACGACAAAGATTTTTGGTTAGATTCTCTCGACACTGGCGTCATTAGAAGCGCGCTATATACGAACACTAGTTAAGCGCCCGCTGCTTCGCTCGCGCAGACTGTATGGTCTGCGCACACCTTTTTTGTTTTTGTTTAACCGAATTTGTATGTTACGGCCATTGGTCATGTGTAAATCTAGTCTACGCAAACTAAGCTGCAGACAGGATATTAAAATTCATAAAGCAATTCGTCCTACAAGGTTTTCCTTTTTTTAAAAAAAAAAAACAAATTGAATTGAATTTATATATTCTTAAGCATATTGTTAATGTGCAAATCAACACTCTAGAAACATAGTACCTGGTCATCTCAAACAATATTCCTGTACATGTAATCGCTCTTAAACGTGGTATATACAGGGTGTTTAACAATTGATGTTACACAGTTCTAGAGGCTGTAAAGGGGACTTAGTGGATAAACTGTCACGTAGGAAACCATCCGGAAACAACATCCAACGATACTACAAAGCGTCAAACATAGACGCCGATGCCTGTAAACGTGTGTTTTGTATATATAAAGGGATTCCGTGATGATGTTGCAAACTTTCTACGATGATGGAAAGGATAAATGTATCAGTTTGAGGTTGAGAGTCCCTGTACCGGAAACGAACTAGCCGAAAGTTAGAAGAGAAAACCGTTCTGGTACCCCTGGCAGTGGAAAATGTGTATCGGTACTGTTGTTGCTAGGACTGTAGGGTATGCAACTTTCCGAGGTGGTTGTATGGACCAAAACAAGAAAGAATGTCCGGTAAGCATGATCTCTACAATGCATACCTTAAGCGCTATGAGCACTTCTTCAATAGAGAAGATGGAAAAAGTGCTCACAACTCGCCATCCATGCATTTTAGAGCCCATGTTTACTGGATATTTTTTCTTGTTTTGGTCCATACTATCACCTCGGAAAGTTGCATGCCCCATATTCTTAGCAACAAAAGTACCTGTACATATACTCCACTGTCAGAGATGTCAAAATGATTTTCGCTTTTAACTTTACACTAGTTAGTTTCTGAACCAGAGACTATTACTCGTCTCCATCATCCTGAAGTCTGTAACACCATCACGGAATCTCCCTGTACACGCATACATTTACAGGCGCCGGCGCCTATAACCTCGACTCTCTACCGTCGTTGGACGACTTTCCTGGACATGAGTTCCTTTGTAAAACTTGATCTAAGTTCCCTCTATAAGTGTACAACATGAATTGTGAAACACCCTGTAGTTTGTCGTCAGTAATGGTTAATTTGCATAGCAGTTATAACAAAAGAATTTTATAAACATTCATCAGATGTACTTAAGATCCGTTTATTTTTCTATGCAATTCTGACAAAGCCAGTTTGTCGTGGTGACTGCTAAATAGCAACACCCTCTAAACTTTTCACGCTAATTAAGGGCGTAGAAGCAGGGTATTTCCCGAATATGCTTCTGACAAAAAGAAAAAAAAATAATCTGGAAGCTGGAGTCGGAGGTTTTTGTTAATCCTATTAATCTTGGTGGTAATTCTATAGAAGCTTTCATCCCCTAATACATATTTCTTCATTTCTAACCGAGAAGTCAAGTATCATTGTTCAAAGCCTTTGCTTTAGACGTGTTTTCATACAACTAAATACTTCCATAAAAGTTTTCTTCCCATATTTCACCCTCTTAAGGATGAATTTCCAAAAACACTGATACATATATTCATTCCTAACAGAGAAGTCAAAGACCACTTTTCATAGATTGACCTTCCAAAATCCTTTAGTAGTTCCTTGATATTTTCAAAGAGAAATTCACCCACCATTTCACCCCGTTAGGCGTTGAATTTCCAAAAAAGTTATACAAGTATTTTTTTTCTATGTCTGACCGAGCACCAAATAATAATTTGCGCAGTTTTAGCTTCAAAATTGCGTTAATAGCGACATAGACATTTCACACCCTTAGGAGCGGACTTTCAAAAAATCCCTTCTTAAACGATGCCTACATTATAAGACAAACACACTCTCCAAGTTTCCGTCCTTAGCGGATTTGGCTGTGCGATGAGTCAGTCAGAACATTTTCTGAGTGACTGGCTGACTGAGGTATAGAGGGAGATACCTGCGAATTCAGTATTACCACAAAAGATACACACTTCTGCAAACTCGCATGAAATCTAAGTGTGTGAATTAAGGAAAAAAAATCACATTTCTTACTGTGCGAAATGAGATTTTCAAATATTTCCTCGCTTTAATTTTTACATTGTTTTTGAACGATTTTGGCTACTAAAGAGTAGAGTGTGTACTTCCAGAGTGTGTTGAAAGGATGAAGTGCTGTGTACTACAGAGGAATAAATTATACGATTAAACGCAAATAGAGCAGACTTTACACTTTAGTATGAACAGTACAGTGAACAAAAACGTATTTGAGTTAAACAATCGGGACGATTTTGTTCAAAGAGTTTAAGTGACGTGAATTTTAATAGGAATATTCAGTATTTTTATGTAATTAGTATATTAAAAATACGTCATAACTTCAGACTTTGCTATTCGGTTTAAAGACCATCACTCACAGTATCGTTCAGCGGTTGCAGAACGATATAGTTCCCTAAGTGCAAGAGAACGATGATTGACGTTAAGTAACTGACTAAATGCGTTATGTAACAATGTTTTGAGACCCGGTTAAGGTAAGCGCCCTCAGGCTAGTCCCACGTCGTTCGTGTGTGTGTGTGTGTGTGTGTGTGTGTGTGTGTGTGTGTGTGTGTGTGTGTGTGTGTGTGTGTGTTTGCGTTTGCGTTTGCGCAGAGTACTTTCGCCATGTTACGGCCTGTTACAGCCACCCATACTTTCCCTCTGCAGTAATCGCTAAGCTGCGTCACATTTGCAGATAGTGTTTGCAGGTACCTGCCCATACTCAGACTAAATTTTTCGAATCCCTTCGTGTCAGATGTAGCAGGTGCGGTTCCAGGGCGGGGTGGGGGGACGGTGTTATGGGGGTAATGACATCCCACCCCCCACCTCCCAAAAACATTTACCAAAAGCATTTCTGTTTTTACAGATGTCAATTACAAAGTTTCTGACCTAATTTCCGGAGAAAGTAGCTTGAAAACAGTCTAGAATTTGCAATGAATTCTAGAAATTACAAGCTATTTTTAACATTGGATAATTTTCCGTTGCTTGCCTGAAAGCTCATTCCACGTGGATGCGATTGCAGCTCGACAGCTTGGAAAGAACATTTCAGTCAGGCAAAGGCGCCCTTACAAGGATGACCAAAAGAGCTGTCAACAATAATAAACTGGACACAGTTCCTGAGTCCACAGGTAGATTCAGTATGCCTTAGGAAGGTGAGTCCACCAAGACAGAAATCCTCCTCTATCAAAGAGT
The DNA here is from genome assembly GCF_023898315.1 of Schistocerca nitens. Taxonomy (NCBI): domain Eukaryota; kingdom Metazoa; phylum Arthropoda; class Insecta; order Orthoptera; family Acrididae; genus Schistocerca; species Schistocerca nitens. The sequence continues at coordinate 746,210,668 of NC_064618.1, read as the reverse complement.
AAACGACAGAAATACTGACTTTCCCGAACGGAAGCGAAAATAGCTGAAGGAAGCAGCAATTCCCTCCATTTACACACAGCAGACCTGTGTTCGCAATCGTAGTGCTAAGTGCGATACTGATAACGGTGAGGTTACAATTTTATAGTTTGTAAATTACAGTGTGTAAATTCGTTGACGCGTTTCAGTGTTTCGATAACCATCTACATTGCCGATGTTCTATGGAATCGTGGATGACGCATTCCACGTACTTCCAGCGTGATTTGTCGTGTATGCAGTCGGTTCAGTGTTGGCAATTTATCTGCTAATATCACTAGTGCGGAAAGCGAGCTGTAGCTGGATATGAGTAAACATGAAATTTCTGAGAGTCACAGAGGATCGTTATTGCCGCATATTTACGGCGCAATTTTTCCGCTTCGATTTTATAAGTTATTTGGTGGCTGCCATTATTGATATTCATTTTTGTCTTCTTATTATTTGTAGTGCCATTTGACGTAAAAGACAAATCTAATCCTTATACGGCTATTTTCGCTGAAGAATTATCCATCGTGAATCTTTGTTTTCCGTTGTACTACAAAACATCCACGAATGAAACGAGTTCGTAAACTTCTAAGAATGATAAAACTGCAATCAGAAAAGTTTTAGTGATTCAGGAAACTAGATTCGTTTGTAGGCCGAACTGTTCATGTTAATTAGATATGAGGTGCAAGTGTCTCCAGCAATCGTCTTAATGTATTCTGATCTTCTCCGACAAACACACCGGGCCGAAGTTTCTGCAGTTTCTAGCAAAGTGTTCAGAATGTTCTTTCCCTGCTGTTAAAAACGAAAGAAATAGTCCCTGTAGCAACTTACCTGCCAAGAAGCGAACCATAATCACTGTAAATTCTGTTATCGGTGGCAGCGTGAATGAAATCATACCGACTCTGAATACTTACTGTGAAGTCTGTTTCTTTAGCGACAATCATCTTTCGTGTTTTGAAATTACATTTTCTTGTTCACAGGTACGTGTCCCAGCTTGAGTCTTGATGGCAGTAACTCAGCTTGGTGAGTCAGCAAACCACAGACGCAAATTAAGACTCAAAGAAGATCTCTCACTGTTATTCCCTCCTTACTACCTTGCACGGTGCTGCAAGATATCCCCACTATGTTTCGTTAAGAGGTATTTCGAAACGGAGGTCTTTTAAAAGATGATATCGGTATGGTTGTCGAAACATGTAATGGACAATATAAAATAAAATCTGTTGTCGGCAACGATACTAAGTTTGATTTAGATCAGCAGGTGAAGTTCTGACTGCAGTCTACAATGGAGAAAACAGTTATGCAGTTCTACTTTTTCATTGAAGAGGAGATGTTTTATTGGTAAAGTAACTTTACATTCCATGTTCTACCTTGACTAGTTGTCTCTGGTATGTACTGAATGATTCCGGCAACGTTACTGTTATAGGAAGAACTATGAAAATTCCACTGGCAATAACATATTAAGACAGTTGTGATTGCGCTCAGATTTCTTCGACAGAATGACGGCTCCTTTTCAATTGAAATTTCATTTTAGGGATGACACAGCCGGCATTTTTAGGGAATGGTATAGTTAGATTCTTGGACGATCAGAGTTACACTTTAGGACCGCAAATCGAAATATTTCACCTCTTGTCCAGCAACGAAAGTCATAAACCATCATATATTTCGATGAGCTGTTGCTGCTTTTTTCGTCTGTTTGCTACAAGCAGATTCCTTGTACCATTAAGTCTGTCACGTCCAAATTCACAGTATATTGGGCATGATGTAATGAAAATAGCAAAATAAAAATGAGCGTGCACTCAAAAAAAGACGCTCCTTGACAATAAGTTGAGATACGCATTAAGAAGAAGGCGCCCAGCGTCGTAGGTAGTACAGAAACTCGTTAGAGCTTAATATTCTACTTTCGAGGAAATCTGGAGAACACTCCATCTTCGAAGAAACAATTTCATTAATATTCAATCTCTAAAAATTGTAGTAAATTCTTTCTGTGTGTTGGGATATGTTGGGCAGAAGTCTCAAACAGGATCCGCCAACTCAACTGCCTCATTTAGAAGCTGAAGTATTAAAGAGTATTCATATAATTAGAAATGATAGCCGTTGATTAATGACTCGTATTAGGGTGACATCCGCCTTTTGATCAGCAACTACGTGAAATGCAAAGTACCAGACCCTGGGTTGTTATGCCGATTTCTGGACGAGCTTGTGGAGACGAAATGACTACCCCTCCCCCTATTCAGGCGTAAGAAGGCTACCTTAGCTCCTCCGCTTGTTGCCTAACTGTGTCGTATTGTTGGCTGGCGGTCTTTGCTTTTGATAACTGACTTACCTACCTCACCATTCCAGCCTTTGCCTATTTCTGTCACCGTAGCAGTCAACCGTCCTGTTTTTGAATACAAATTTGAAGTATGAAGGTGCACAACGTTTTTGTACAGCTTAAGGGGAGCCGGAGGTGGTCAAATCCAAAAAAATTACGATTTTTTTTTGCTACCGAAAATTAATTGGAACATTCCTCTTTAATGTAAACTTTGAATTATTGTTCTGCTCGCCCTAGAAGTGGAGTTATTACCATTTTCCCCCACGCCTGCAGAGGAAATGGGCGGCCGCTGAATGCATCTAACACCCTCTCGTGACTTCCTGGCGAACTGCTTGGGATTTTCTCGGCCTGTTACGCATACAGCGCCTTATGTTACGCATACAGCGAGTGTGCAAGGGTTGGCTACATTGTTTTCTGTGACAAATATTACCCGTATTTCCTTACAGCTTACTCCTATTTTCCTCAGAATTTCGAACATCTTGCTCCATTTAATATTGTCGTACAATTTTGTTCTGGTTACGATGCCACGTTTTAGTAACCGTGTATATAAGAACAGGAAGAACGTAGGGAAAAGAAAATTAACACTAATACCAAGTTGCGATACTACAATGAATAAGAGCGCGGAACATCGTCTCTTTGCTGTTTACCGTTTCGAATTAGTTCAGTGTTGCGCCTGTTGTTGGTAGTATTATACTTCTTGTGTAAAGCGGGTAATATGCAGTATGTACAAGAATCAGGAGGGAACAATAATACCAATTTTTCATGACTTAGCACAGCCAGAATTGTTACACAAATGTCTACACGGAAAGACGCAGAATCCTAATGAGAGCGTAAACAATTTGATTTGGAAAGTTATTCCTAAAAGGGTGTTTGTAAGCATAAAAACACTGCACTCTGGCATTTATGATGCAATAGCAACCTACAACCAAGGGAACAGTGTGAAGTGTGAAGTTGTGAAGGCATTAGGATTTACAGCTGGGGTGAACACTGTACGAGCACTAAGAAATATTGACAGAGAAAGGATAAGAGGAGCAGAAAGAAGAGAAAGGCATATGAAGTATGATGGAACAACAGGCCAGAAAAGAAGACAGAAGAGGAAGCTTTTGGAGGATGAAGAAGAAGACCGTGATAATCCATCCTATAGTGCAGGAATGTATTGAGAAATTTTGATAGCCATTTCCCGTAAATTAGAATTTTTCGAATATAAGGAACATCTTCTCAAAATCCACTCAAGCTAGAGAGATGAAATTTTTATACAGCGCTGCTAGTAGTCAAACTTACATTTTAACACAGCCATTTGGCAATATGTTCAATAGTTTCATTTCAGTTTAATTATAAAGCAATTATTTGTAAAAAATGTGGGTCATTAATAAAAAAAATAATTGGAAGGAAACTAGAAAAGATACTCCAAAATCCCTCTGTCATAACTGCAATACTAAACCACTCTATGTGTAAAAAAAAATCAAATTTTTCTGTTTGGTAATTTATTCATAAATGTTCCTCAAACTTAGTGATTTTAACATGGGGAGCATAGGCACCTCCGGCTCCCCTTAACCAGCAATGTTGTGGATTTCAAGACAGAGGTAGAGGCGATAAAGTGAGTGCCTTGGACTAGAAACAGTTGATATGGCGCACCAGCCGACCTGAATATCGTTCCATTTAAATTCCGCGTACTTAATTCACCCACTATCCTCAAATTGTTATATACTTTTCTTTGTCCGCCCCACTTCTGCAACCACCTCTTCCTGAGAGCCTTGCCACAAACACCAGTAACCAGTACTTTATCTGTCCACCTCTTTTTCCTGGCCTTTGTCACGAAATCGTCACGGGGTGGGGATATTAATCCCTTGATTTGGCTACATTAGTGATAGTGTCCGAATGCCCTTCCTGTCACCACCCCTTCTACCCCAGAACGAAACTGTATTATCCCACCTGTCTGCGTCTAGTGATAATCCAGATGTTTGCGAATCGTATAACCGGAGCGGGACTTGGGTACCAGCCCGGTATTCATGTAGTCGGATGTTTGGAAACCGTTTAAAAGCCATATTCAGGATGGCAAGGACAGCGGCCCTCGTCGTTAAACCGCCGGGCGGACTCGATCTAGGACCGGCACGTCTCCCTGAATCCCGCAATTAGCGTGCTAAAGCCACTGTCCGGGCAGGTCGTTATCTCTCCACTTAATTTCTAATATCCTCTTGCACAGTCACATCTCAGATGTTCCGTGTTCGTTCTTTCAATTTATTTTTTCAGTTGTTTAGGGCTTGAAGCGGGACTTGGGTACCAGCCCGGTATTCATGTAGTCGGATGTTTGGAAACCGTTTAAAAACCATATTCAGGATGGCAAGGACAGCGGCCCTCGTCGTTAAACCGCCGGGCGGACTCGATCTAGGACCGGCACGTCTCCCTGAATCCCGCAATTAGCGTGCTAAAGCCACTGTCCGGGCAGGTCGTTATCTCTCCACTTAATTTCTAATATCCTATTGCACAGTCACATCTCAGATGTTCCGTGTTCGTTCTTTCAATTTATTTTTTCAGTTGTTTAGGGCTTTGTACTAAAAGCGTGCAATTTAACATATTTTTCAGCATTATGTCAATATTTAGTAGTATTGAAGAGCTATTTGTTGGAGACGTCTCGTTTACTTTTTCCCGACGGCCTCTGATTCCTTATTTGTTTCGCTGATCTCGTGCGTTCTTTAAAATCTAATGTGTTTGCTCAGTTTCGGTTTTCACCAATTTTCTCTCTCTCTCTCTCTCTCTCTCTCTCTCTCTCTCTCTCTCTCTCTCTCTCTCCCCCCTTCTCTCTCCCCCCCCTCTCCCTCCCCCCCCCCCCCACACACACACACCATCCTTCCCTCCTACTAAAAGTATTGTTAACCCTTTGGTTTTTTACTTTCCTATTGATACCTTCATTATGAGCTAATTAACTGTGTCAGTTCGAGTCAACAGTCCATTATATGAAGTAAGCAGCTGTTTGCCTCCGTACTCCCTTTGTCGCTCCATTATTTGGAAAATCCATGTTGCATGCGATTTGAATCTTGAACAAGAAAGAAGTAGAGAGAGACTCATTAGAAATAAGCCTGTAATTTTCTACATTGTAATGGAACCAGGGTAAGAGTTCAACAATGAAATATGCGCGTATAGCCCGCACCAGATCTTTTCAGTACAAAAAGAAAGCAACTGTGGCCTTGAACACGACTCCATGCACTTTCAACGGAATACATAGCCAAAGCAACTTTTATAAATAGCAATAATCTCCAGCACTAGCTGTCGTTACCTGGATTAAAATATCCTTTTATTTTGTATTTTTCACTTCTGCACAGTTTAGACTGTGTACTCATTTTTAAGCGGACGGTATAATACGTCACCTCTGACCAGATGCCTTTGGCCTTTTACACCCTTGCACCAGCAACTGGTATGTTACGTCACAGCTATTGAAGAAGCTCTTGATGATACGTTCTTTATTTTAAAGAAAGGGCAACCTACATCATATTAAATATGTATGACCAAGTATGTATTTGAATGTAAATCCAAATATGTCAGATTGACGGATTATGCTACAGGCTTGGAGACGGCTACAATGCCGAAAATGTGCAATAGTGAAAAATACAAAATAAAATATTGTAATCCCAAGTAACAACACTATCACGGGAGATAGTTATTTATACAGTTTCACTCAGTTAAAGGCTTCACGCTGTTAAGTGTGGGACCCAAATAGTACAGCAAGCTAGCGAGCATGCTGCCGCGGCTGTAAGATTTCACAACGCTAATATGTAGTGCTGCCGATCGAATGCTGTGGGAACAACCTTATTTGGGTACTTCGAAATTTCTTACGGCAGAATTTTGTTGAACCTGACAGTGTTATCTGTGCCGTGGATGCTCTATGGATCGGACGTGCTGCAATACAGAACAGGTAACAAAGTTCAGCCAAAGTACAGCAGTTCTTGAAAAGTATCATGGACCTGGAAATTTAACACTAAAGAGAATTTCCACTACGTGGACGTATATCAGTGGGGGAACGTACTCAGAAACCGAAGTACCCAGAAAACTGACCCTGAGTACGAAATGCAGAGTTGTGACGTCCTCTGTCACCGGCGCGCTACGTTTCGCGAAGTCGGTGCGATCGGACCGCGAACCAGTTGCTGTGACAAGGAGAGCGACGTTCTGAACAAACCGCCTACGTGTTGGGCAATCCCGTATCATTCTTTCTACGTTTCTAGTCGCTAACGTATTGGGAAATTACACCGATGAGCCAAAACATTAAGACCACTGCCCAACGTGAGATGGAATGCCGCTAGTGGGAGGTGCGGGCACGTAACATGGTAGGGAAAATATAGTCATGAAAAAAAAAAACCATTCATCCACCGTTGTTCACGTAGAGTAACTTTATTTATTGCAATTAAAGATCACAATCAGGTATATTATACGTTAAACTAACAGTATCGGGGCCGGCCGTTGTGGCCGAGCGGTTCTAGGCGCTTCAGTCCGGAACCGCGCTGCTGCTACGGTCGCATGTTCGAATCCTGCCTCGGGCATGGATGTGTGTGATGTGCTTAGGTTAGGTTTAAGTACTTCAAAGTCTAGGGGACTTTTAAACCATTTGAACAGTATCGGGTTTCCTTTCTAATCTGTTCATATAAAAGATTTAACTGAATTGGCCTTTTGCAAAAAGTAAATAAAAATTTTGTACAAGCTGGCTTTACACAGTGAGGAAAGAAGTATTCATACACTAAGAGAAATGTAAACACAGGAAGACTAACGAACCGCTTGCAGCTAGGAACACCTTCAGTGGCAATGTGTGTCTCATGCATATTGGTTCTCATACGCGATACGCGGTGAACGGCGTGCAACAGCAAAGTGGGCCGCAAAGGGAAGGAAACAACTGTAGAGGAAAGGCACATAATTATCTCCCAGTACAAAAAGGAAAATTATTTTCGGAAATAGCTGGTATTATTGGAAGAAGCTGGGGCAAATGTGCAGCCCATAACATCGCGATTTAAAGAAATAAATGCTCTCATTAATAGCAAAAGAAGAGGTCAATCACAGAAGCTAATGCAAAGAGAACGAAATACGCTACTAAGGATTATCGGAAAAGATCCTAAATTGACAGCTTCTGCATTGCCTGCGCATGTTAATGATCGGTTGTGGAGCAAATCACACCAAGGGTTGTTCGCTGAATTTTAAGTAGTGCAGGTTATGGAGATGGTGTACGTAGAAGGAAACCATACATCTGAAAGAACAACTACAAATGGAGACTTGAATTTGATCGAGTCCATATAAGCAAGAACACAAGTTTCTCGGGCAAGGTACTGTTCACAGATGAAAGTAAATTTAACATAGCCGGCCGGTGTGATCGAGCGGTTCTAGGCGCTTCAGTCTGGAACTGCGCGACCGCTACGGTCGCAGGTTCGAATCCTGCCTCGGGCATGGATGTGTGTGATGTCCTTAGGTTAGTTAGGTTTAAGTAGTTCAAAGTCTCGGGGGACTGATGACCTCAGAAGTTTAGCCCCATACTGCTCAGAGCCATTTCTAATCTGAGATTTTGTACACATGCTTCAGGCATGCTTCAGTGATGAATCTGTGTTCGGAAGAAAGCAGCTAGTATGTTCGTCGCAGACCTGGAGAACAGTTCAAAGCTCTCTCTCTCTGTGTGTGTGTGTGTGTGTGTGTGTGTGTGTGTGTGTGTGTGCAGCAACGTGTGAAGCACCCAACTTCCGTTGTGGTCTGGAGTGTGCTGTCCGTGAAAGATCCTGGCAGATTACACATTGTTTAGGGGATAATGAGGCAAGAACAATATAAAAAATCTTTGAAAAGGAACTTTTCCCCCAATAAATGAGTGGTTTCCTAATGAATATGGCGTTTTCATGCATAATGGGGCACCTTGCCACAAAGCCAAAAGTGCTACCAATTACATGAAGAGAAGAAAAAAAAAAAACACAGCTGAAAGTGTTGTCCTGGCCAGGGAATAGCCCTGATATGAACCTAATTGAAAGTTCATGGGCTATTGTGAAACAGAAGATCAGGAAATTTACAATAACCACCAAACAGTATCTCATAGAGAAACTAGAGGAAATCTGGTACCATGACAATGATATTAAAATGTCATGTGAAAGGTAATAAGAACTATGCCAAACAGGATAAAAATGCTAAGAACAAAGGCATGCATACAGAGTATTGAATGTACAAATATAATCTGTATGTGGATGTAAATGAGTAATAAATGTAAAGTTTTGGAGAAAATGTCTTCAGTCTATTAATTTGAACACATCTGTACACGAACAATGTGTACGAACATTTTTTTCCATGACTATTTGTAAGCGGAGGAGAGACGAATCCGAAATCATTTTAGAAAGATGCGCGCTGAGAGTGGGGAAATCCACTGACACGTGCGACTTCGCCAAGGGGCAGATTGTTAAGGCCCGGCGCCTGGAAACGAGTGTCTCGTAAACGGCGGAGCTGGTCGGCTGCTCACGCGCCGTTATCGTGACCATCTATGGAAAATGGTTGGAGCTCGGTGAAATCACGAATAGGCGACAAGATGTTGGACAGAACGTGAAGTTCCGAGGTTTGTATGCTGTGTAAAACAGAATAAGCAGCGATCTTTGGCGGATATGAGTAGACTAATATCTGGTGTAGTCATGTTTCGCAGCAGAACGTTCAGCACAGATTGCCGAGCATGGGGCTCCTCAGCTCCCCACGTGTTCCCATGGAGCCCCTACATCGTCCATTACGACTGCAATGGGCACGACATTACAGAGGCTGGACCATAGATCAGTGGGAACTTGTAGCCTGATCAAATAATTCACTTTTCTTGTTAAGCTAGGACAACGGTCGTGTCTGCATATCCGTTATCCATGCAAACAAACACCATCCGAACAGACCTTCGGTACCGACCGGCCGCCATGTCATCCTCGCCCTGAGACGTTACCGGATGTGGATGGGCATGTGGTCAGCACAACGCTTTTCCAGCCGTTGCCAGCTTTCATGACAGGTGCCGCTACTTCTCAGTCAAGTAGCTCCTCACAAGGGCTGACTGCTCTCCGCCTGCCAACAACACTCCGCAGACCAGGATAGTGACCCATCCAAGTGCTAGCCAAGCCCGACTGCGCTTAACTTCGGTGACCTAAGGGGAACCGGTGTTACCACTGCAACGAGACTGTTGGCTGTTATCCGTGCAAAGTTCTACTCAGAATATCTATCACGCAACGGACGCAGAATTATGTTACGGGGGACACTCATCTGCGTTCCGTAGGACCTGTGGTACTAACCGAAGGCATTATGAATGCTTAGCGCAACGCGAACGCTATTGCGGAAAGCCTGCATCGCTTCATGCTTGATATCTTTCCGACAGCGATGACATTTCTAGTAGGATAAATGCATGTCTCAGAAGCCCACAATCCCGGTACTACGGTTTAAGGAGCATCATAGTGAATACACGTTGGTGCCTTGTCAACCGAAGTCGCCTGATGTGAACACGATGAGATGCGTCGGAGACGCTGTCGGGCGCCAGTTCCGTGGACACAAACCACTGGCCCGTAATTTACGGGAATTGCGTGATCTGTGTGTAGTCCCGGTGCCATATACCTCCGGAAAGCTACCAAGAACTTGACGAATCAATGGTGTACTGCGTTGCAAAGGTGAACAAACTCACCGTTAAGCAGGTGGTCATAATGTATCATTGTTTAAGAGATAGTAAATAAAATTTTCGTTAATTGAGATACAGTTTTTAAAACACATTGCCTATTGTCTCTTTGCTGCTATTAATTTCATTCTGTCGCGTTTTAAACGTCATATTTAGCAACAAAAAAGGTACGGTTGTCTCCTTATACACTACTGGCCATTAAAATTGCTACACCACGAAGATGATGTGCTACAGACGCGAAATTTAACCGATAGGAAGAAGATGTTGTGATATGAAAATGATGAGCTTTTCAGAGCACTCACACAAGGTTGGAACCAGCGGCGAGATCTCGTGTAAGGAGGAGTAATGCGTACCATCACGTTTCCGACTTTGATAAATGTCGGATTGTAGCCTATCGCAATTGCGGTTTATCGTATCGCGGCGTTGCTGCTCGCGTTGGTCGAGATCCAGTAACTGTTAGCAGAATATGGAATCGGTGGGTTCAGGAGGGTAATACGGAACGCCGTGCTGGATCCCAACGGCCTCGTATCACTAGCGGTTGAGATGACAGGCATCTTATCCACATGGCTGTAATGGATCGTGCAGCCACGTCTCGATCCCTGAGTCAACAGATGGGGACGTTTGCAAAACAACAACCATCTGCACGAACAGTTCGACGACGTTTGCAGCAGCATGGACTATCAGCTCGGAGACCATAGCTGCGGTTACCCTTGACGCTGCATCATAGACAGGAGCGCCTGCGATGGTGTACTCAATGACCGTCCTGGGTGCACGAATGGCAAAACGTCATTTTTTCGGGTGAATCCAGGTTCTGTTTACAGCATCATGATGGTCGCATCAGAGTTTGGCGACATCGCGGTGAACGCACATTGGAAGCGTGTATTCGTCATCCCCATACTGGCGTATCACCCGGCGTGATGGTACGGGGTGCCATCGGTTACACGTCTCGGTCACCTCTTGTTCGCATTGACGGCTCTTTGAGCAGTGGACGTTACATTTCAGATGTGTTACGACCCGTGGCTCTACCCTCCATTCGATCCCTGCGAAACCCTACATTTCAGCAGGATAATGCGCGACCGCATGTTGCAGGTCCTGTACGAGCCTTTCTAGATACAGAAAATGTTCTACTGCTGCCCTGGCAGCACATTCTCCAGATCTCTCACCAATTGAAAACGTCTGGTCAATGATGGCCGAGCAACTGGCTCGTCACAATACGCCAGTCACTACTCTTGATGAACTGTGGTATCGTGTTGAAGCTGCATGGGCAGCTGTACCTGTACACGCCATCCAAGCTCTGTATGACTCAATGTCCAGGCGTATCAAGGCCGTTATTACGGCCAGAGGTAGTTCTGGATACTGATTTCTCAGGATCTATGCATCCAAATTGCGTGAAAATGTAATCACATGTCAGTTCTAGTATAATATTTTTGTCCAATGAATACCCATTTATCATCTGCTTTTCTTCTTGGTGTAGCAATTTTAATGGCCAGTAGTGTATTATAAATCTCGCAGTCTTCTCCGGGAGCATTCGATAACTTGACGGTGAATGTCCGAGAGACATACCAAACATCGAACCAAAACTGTAATTTCCCAGCACCACTAATATATGACTAACGTGTGTTCATTCTTACTTGCGATGATAGGCGGTTTTCCCAACAGTGGACGGACGGAATGTTGTGAGCGAAGTGCTCAACCAGAGTTCGTCAATCTCCTGCAGTAAGTTTGTCAGCTGTCACACGTGACTCTGTTTCTTCGTAACAGACACAACTCCGAATTGAGACACTCTCTCTTTGACCATTATGTCGCGTTCGGTATTGTTTGCAGCCTCGTTCCTCTGTCTTTATGCTTTATTGTGATAACTACGTGTTTCGCCTCGTGGGACAGTTTTTCTTGTAAGACTGGGCCTGTAATAGAATAGTGACAATGTCGACTGAACTGAACGACAAACCCGCCAATGGGTCGGAAATCTTTCCGGTAGATGTGAACTGTACTTGCAGGGGTGTTTGTAGATGGTTTGGGATAAGGCAACCTTGCTCTCCAGCGACTCTGTAAAAAGGAATTTAATGTTGGTGTGTTAGACGTCTAACTTCGCAGCTACTATTTCAGATGAAGTTTGATATTAAAAGTAAATGAGTCAACTAGTCAGTACATTCTAACGGTTGTAATCTGATCTTACAGGAAAGGAAAACCAATCCCTCTTATCTCAGCTGACAGAGTTTCGTTGTATGCAGGGGAAATAGTCATTACTGCGGTGGTCTCCGACTGTCAGTATTGGTTGAGCTAGTGGGAGCGTTGCTTGTAACAAAAATCTGAACGGAAAGAGGGATATGAGAGGGAGTCAGAACCGAATATGGACAGAACAAACTTCTATACCAGCTTAGTACGTCGTGGTCGTAGTCGATGTTTTCTCCCATCTCAAAGATTGCATTTACTGTAGGTTCCCTCAAACGCCTCCATTTTCCTGCATTTATTTATTTCTGTTCATCTTATTGATATTGCTTAAGTCCCTTATGTATTCTGTAGTTACATTGATAATTTTCTCTTCTTTTAATTGGTTTGTGTATCACTCTCAATGTTTCATACCTCCTGATACCTTGTCTAGTACTAATTTTATTTTATTTTATTAATTTGGTTTATTAATAGAAACTGTTATGTAGGAATGCTATTCCTATTTTGTGTTAAAGGTTTTCCTGTCTACTCCATTGTTATTTATGAAGTTCAATTTTTACTTTTTCATTGCGTTACCACCACACTGTCAAAGATGTTCCTTACTGTATGTTTCTACTGCAGTCTAGACGTGTTACTTCTCTACCAATGTTGTTTGCAAACACTGTAATTTCTTTGGTGATAACTCTGTAAATGTCTGAAGATGGCCTTGTAAGCGGAAAACCGGTGAACAATAAAAGTAATATTGTAGAACAAAAGTAAACTGGTGCTTTTCATTTATTGTATTATCACGTAGATAACGGAATCATTTAACGAACAGGACAGGAAGGTTGATGACAGCCAACACCTAATGCTAAAATTAGGTTCAATTCATACACAACACAGTGGAGTTCGAAAAACTCTTGAACGGATAGCCCTCTCGACCATGGTTGCGTAAGATAGAGGAGGAGATTGGGCCTGTACTACCTCATTTATGACACTGAAACTTAGCAAGCAATGACGGTTGCAATTACACAATGTTTATTGTACTCAATTTGTATTGTGCGCTGCTCTTTGTACGAGGGTTGCCCAGAAAGTAATGTACCGCATTTCTTTCTTCATCAATACCTTATTGAACAGCATTCGGGAGGACGACGGTTCAATCCCGCGTCCGGTCATCCTGATTTAGGTTTTCCGTGATTTCCCTAAATCGCTCCAGGCAAATGCCGGGATGGTTCCTCTGAAAGGGCACGGCCGACTTCCTTCTCTGTCCTTCCCTAATCCGATGAGACCGATGACCTCGCTGTTTGGTCTCTTCCCCCAAAACCAACCAACCAACCAACCTTATTGAACATAATGTGAATTACACACACTAAAGAATTATGTTTTATCTACACACCCTATTTTTTCCAGGTAATCTCCATCCCGTTCTATGTACTTCTTCCTGACCGAAACAAGGGCGTGTATGATGCCCTGTCGGTACCAATCCTCGTCCTGGTGGCGGAGTCAGTGTTTCACTGTGTGAATCACCACCTCATCGTCCTCAGAACGTTTTCCTGTGTTGACATTTGCTTCTGAATGAATGGTACCGCGTCTTGGCATCACACCAAAGAGAATCACACCTTCCCAGTCTCAGAACACGTTGACCACGACCTTACCGGCGGAAGCAGTTGCTTTGAATTTTTTCTTCTGTGGGGAGTGGGACTGGCGCCATTCCGTCGACTGTCGTTTTGTTTCTGGCCCAAAATGGTGTCATCACCGGCCACAATCTGCGATAAGAAAGCCTCCCCCCCTCAGCTTCAAAATCAATACAAATGTTTTCTTCCGTGCGATTTGTGATCCACCGCTAGACATCGCTGGACCCGTCTTGCACACACTTTTGAATATCCAAGAGTGCGGATAATTGCATCCACACTTCCTTTGCTGATTGACTGATGCAGCGCCAAATGTCGAGTCGTAATGCGTCTGTCCTCACGAAGGACATCATTAGCTCGCTGCAACATGTCAGGTGAGACAGCCGTGGATGGTCTCCCCGACCGCTGCAAATCGTGGAGCTCCGCCGAACCGCCTTCTGGTGACCTCGCCCTCTGTGCTCAGCGACGAACTGTACTTCTGTCGACAGCAGATGCTCCATAGACTCTGCACAATCGTCTCTGAATGTTCCCCACAGTTTCTTTCTCTAAGTGAGAAATTAAACGACGGCACGTTGCTTGTAACGTACATCATCTACAGACGCCATTTTGAAACTGTCCTGCAGCTACGGTATCTGTCGGAAGTGACGGAAAGTTGCCGCGCTCACTCAGGAAACTAAAGATAATACACAACTGGCCATTAAAATTGCTACACAACAAAGTTGACGTGCTGCAGACGAGAAATTTAACCGACAGGAAGAAGATGCTGTGATATGCAAATGATTAGCTTTTCACAGCATACACACAAGGTTGGAGCCGGTGGTGACACATACAACGTGCTGACAAGACGAAAGTTTACAACCGATTTTTCTTACAGAAACAGCAGTTGACCGACGTTGCCTGGTGAAACGTTGTTGTGATGCCTCGTGTGAGGAGGAGAAACGCGTACCATCACGTTTCCGACTTTGATAAAGGTCGGATTGTAGCCTATCGCGATTGCGGTTTATCGTATCGCGACTGCTCTCGCTGGTCGAGATCCAATGACTGTTGACAGAATATGGAATCGATGGGTTCAGAAGGGTAATACGGAACGCCATGCTGGATCCCAACGGCCTCGTATCACTAGCAGTCGAGAGGACAGGCGTCTTATCCGCATAGCTGTAACGGATCGTGCAGCCACGTGTCGATCCCTGAGTCAACAGATGCGGTCGTTCGCAAGACAACAACCATCTGCACGAACAGTTCGACGACAGTTGGAGCAGCATGGACTATCAGCTAGGAGACCATGGCTGACCCTTGACGCTGCATCACAGACAGGAGCGCCTGCGATGGTGTACTCAACGACGAACCTCAGTGCACGAATGGCAAAACGTCATTTTTTCGGATGAATCCAGATTCTGTTTACAGCATCATGATCGTCGCATCAGTGTTCGGCGACATCGCGGTGAACGCACATAGGAAGCGTGGATTCGTCATCACCCGGCGTGATGGTATGGAGTGTCATTGGTTACACGTCTCGGGGTCACCTCTTGTTCACATTGGCGGCACTTTGAACAGTGGACATTACATTTCAGATGTGTTACGACCCGTGGCTCTACCCTTCATTAGAACCCTGCGAAACTCTACATTTCAGCAGGATAATGCACCACTGCATGTTGCAGGTCCTGTACGGGCCTTTCTGGATACAGAAAATGTTCGACTGCTGCCCTGCCCAGCACATTCTCCAGATCTCTCACCAATTGAAAACGTCTGGTCAATGGTGGCCGAGCAACCGGCTCGTCACAATACGCCAGTCACTACTCTTGATGAACTGTGGTATCGTGTTGAAGCTGCATGGGCAGCTGTACCTGTACACGCCATCCAAGCTCTGTTTGACGCAATGCCCAGGCGTATAAAGGCCGTTATTACGGCCAGAGGTGGCTGTTCTGGGTACTGATTTCTCAGGATCTATACACCCAAATTGCGTGACAATGTCATCACATGTCAGTTCTAGTATAATATATTTGTCCAATGAATACCCGTTTATCATCTGCATTTCATCTTGGTGTAGCAATTTTAATGGCTATTAGTGTACATATGTAACGTTTCGCAATCGTAGTATTTTATTCGTCTGAGAAAAGAAATGCGGTTCAGCACTTTCTGGGCAACTGTCGCAATTTTGAAGTGGGTGAAGAGGTCATTCAGTGGTCGAGCAAGACTCCCACTGCCCCAAGAAGGATCGACCATCACTATCATCGTGTATCATTTGTGCTTTCGCAGAGCACAAAACTCGGGTGTTAGTCGCTTGGCCTTCGAGAGGAAGGCGGTGTTTGTTTCGCTGCAAAGCTCCTCTTCCCCCCCCCCCCCCCCCCCCATTACCCGGTCCGTCAGTCCTCGTTCGCTTACCCTCGCTACCGACTGCCACGTTAAAGTGTCCGCACTACAGGACATGCTCCAGGAGTCACGCTAGCAACGTTCGGGGCCTGGCGGCGGCTTTCGCCATCAGCTGGTGGTCGGTGCGCTCTGGTCAAGACAGCCAGGAAGCAGGCCTCCGTACCTGCTGTCCCACTTTCGCCACCCGCCTCGGCTATCAGCGAGCTTCCCCAAACACGCGGGTGGCCGCCTCGGCAGCCGGACTGTAGTCTCTCGGTGCGCATTGCATAACGTGGGGGCGTGTCGGTCCCGAGCGTTCTGCTGCCTCCCGTCTGGAGTGACCCGCGCATGCTGCCGTTCGCTCGTATTCCTTAAGACGCGCTGTTTCACAACACCAAAGCCAGCACCCGTATTCACTCCTGACCGCAGCTTACGAAGGCCAAGAAGACATCGATCCGATGAGTACAAACACGTGGCCCATCGCACCAGTTACTCTGATCTGCAGATACTGCTTACAGATGTCATACTCACACGTAACAGAAGTTGGGGAAGGAAAAAGTTGGATGGGAAACTCGTGACTTCCAGCGGCACAGGGCATTGTGGTAACGCAGTGGCGAAAGTTGAATATTGTGCCCGACCAGGATTCGAAACTGGATTTACAGTTTCTCCTGAGCGATTGCCTCAACCGCTTCGGCCATCCGGACACGGTCCCTGACTGACCCAAATTCCCAACTTACTGTGCGCTGCAATGCAGTGTCCCTCGTGCATTAACCCTCTACTCGCAGGTTATTGATTCTCGTAGGATTTCGGGCGGTATTCATGTCGGAGAGAACAGAAACCACTCATATGTATACATCGTTCTTATAGTCACTCCTGTCACGTAAACTCTCGTGTCCAGAAGGGAGAGGCCCCTCTACGCAACCAAATAACTGTAGTTTCGAGAGCGAGTCTTAGCAGACAGTAGCTTCGTCCTTTCCCAAGGTAGTGTGGAAATTGACGGTGAGTAAAACTTCGAAAGGGATATAAATGACAAGGAGGAAAATAAAAGCTATGAGGACTGAAGGTGACGATGTAATCCTGTCAGAAACCGTAAAAGACTGCACAGATACGTTGAAGGGAATGCATCGCATCTTGAAAACCAGCTATAATATGAAAATTATTGAAAGTAAAACAACGGTAATGGAATGTTGTCTAATGCAGAAAATGTTGACGGAATAGGGTTAGAAGATGAAACTATTAGACGAGGTTTTTTGCCGAATTAGGCGTATAACAGGGTGTATACGCGGTTAAGAAAAAATTCCCGGATTTCCCGGTAAAAGTTCAATTTTCTCCGGATGGAATATTCTTTTTCCTGAGGAGGAAAAAAAAAACGCACTTTCCCTGGCTGAAAGTACATTTCTCCGTGTTAAGTGGCAGTATACTTTCCCTCGGAGCTGTAAAACTTTTCAATCCTGTGAATAGTAAAGGTTTATGCATCGATCCGGCCGCTGTGGCCGAGCGGTTCTAGGCGCTTCAGTCCGGAACCGTCCTGCTGCTACGATAGCAGGTTCGCATCCTGCCTCGGGTGTGGATGTGTGTGATGTCCTTAGGTTAGTTAGGTTTAAGTGGATCTAGGTCTAGGGGACTGATGATGACCTCAGATGTTAAGTCCCATAATGCCATTTGAACCATTTGATTATGCGTCGACGTAGAACTACCCGGCAGTTTAGAAAACGAAACCCAGCAAAGAACAGCAATAACGCGTTTTGGACAGATATTCGATGCGCGGCAACATGTCCACTGCATATTTTCATTTTACCTAAGTATAAATAGGAATTCCACCAAATACATGACGGTAGGTTCAGAAGCTCTGAAATAGAGTTTACGCTGCGCGATGCGCTTTTGCCAGCCAGTCATAGGTCATACAACGTGATCTCGCCAGTCTATGACAGCAGATATTCAGAGTGATGTAGTCAGCAATAGCAGCATCTGTTAAGCAGCGCGAACACACAAATAGGAAAAGTTAATGGTTTAAATTAATATAAATACAGCGTAGCTACAAGAAAAGCTATGCTTTCACATGTAATGTTGGTCTTGAAAAATTTTGTGCTGTTCTTTCGAGGGTGTGGTTCGAGGAATCCCAAGAGCACAGCTCAAATTGCAGCAGCTGAATGTTTCTGACAAGCATGGCTATAAGTTCCACTGTTGTGCACCGAACATTTCGTGTGTTACCTAGCTGAGTAAATGTTCTGTCGAGCACTTTGACTTTTCTATGTAAAAGTCAGTTAAGTTTGTAACTGCTCAAGAACTCACCTAGCAATCTTTTTTGAAGAATGATTATACTTTTTTCCATTGTCATTGCATAAGTAATCTCTGAAAGAACTAAAATTAATATGGAAAACTGATCTTGATGCTTTCTTTTTAGCGTGTGTTATCCTTAAAGCAAATCAAACACAAATGTTCCAGTAAATTTTTCTAAGTGGCTTTCCCTCGAAGTCTTAATTTTTTAATGAGTCAAACGCTCTGTGATTTAAGAAATTCATCTCATATTCTCACACGTAACATATTTCATATTGCGTAAAACGAGATTTGCTTTGAAAGTAACGCTTCTGAAACCACTATTCGCAATATTTTCCGGCGGCCTGTTAGAAATGTAATGTTTTGACGTCACGCCCATCGAAAAAAATTCGTTGTTACGAAGTTTTGCGTAGCCTTCGTCCCAAAGCCTTTGGCACTTTTTGCAGTAGACAGACGCTTGTGTGTGCACTGTATTCTGTTGTGAATGGCGCCTTTTCTTTGCAACTAAAGTTTTATTTTGGTGTTAGTTTCGCGTTTGTTTTATTGCTGCAGAAAAATGGTTCAAATGGTTCTAAGCACTATGGGACTTAACATCTGAGGTCATCATCAGTCCCCTAGACCTAGAACCACTTAAACCTAACTAACCTAAGGACATCACACACATCCCGAGGCAGGATTCGAACCTGCGACCGTAGCAGCAGCGCGGTTCCGGACTGAAGCGCCTAGAACCGCGGACTGAAGCGCCTAGAACCGCTCGGCCACAGCGGCCGGCTTTATTGCTGCAGGATTATCCTGCAGTAGCGGGCTAAAGTAAAATTGTTTATTAGAGTATCGGTTCTTACCAGTCAAAATTACAAAAAATTAATCGAAAAAAGAATGAATTTCCGGAATTTTAAAAAATTTACGTGCTTTTTCCCGGATGGAAAAATTCCTGCGTTCTTCCTGAATTTATCGGTTGTCCCGGTGCGTATGAACGTTGTAGGAAATGCAGATTGGCAAGAGCATGAAATCCGTTCCGGAAAAATAGAACCATGTTAATATCTAATATAAACTTCAATGTTAACAAGTTTTCTGGAGGTTTTTGTACGGGAGTGACAAATGGATGATATGTACTACATACAAGAACAGCACAAGAGCTTTTGAAATTTGGTACTGCAGGCTAATGTTAAAGATTAAATCAGCAGATAGTATTTTTAGTGAAATGGTAATGAATCGAAAGCGGAGAAAATAAATTTATGGCACACGTTGACTAAGAGAATGGATCAGTTGGTATGACAAACTTTGAGGCATAGATGAATCGTCAATTTGGTTTTGGAGGAAAGTGAGTTGGGTGAAAGTTGTAGAGAGGGACCAAGGCACGAATACAGCAAGCACTTTCGAATGGATGTAGGGTTCAGTAGTTACAGAGATGTCGACCCTTTCTCGGGTTAGACTAGCGTGGATAGCTGTATCAAGCTATTCTTAGGCAGGAGATAACATCGAGGTTGTTAGCGGCTGATGCTGCTGTACGACTATGGACAGGTAAGTCGCAACGCCAGAACTGGAAAACATGCACGGCATTGGCACTTGGTGCTTAGACTGACAGTTCACCCTTAATATCAAGAAGTCTCATGGAATGAGGACGTGTGATTGTGGACGGGTCACCGTCCATCGGCTGGGGATGCTATACTCGGATATCCTATTGATGCTATTCGAGAGAAGTAAGCTATGTGTCGGCACCAGGTTTCACTTCTTCTCTCCTTCTCTTCTCTGATCGTCATGCAACACAAAAACGACACTATAATGCGCAAGTTTATTAGTCACCTACACCACAGACACACTTAAGATGCAACTCACGTTCCGCGAAGGCAAGCTGCCTTCTGCGCGAAAGAGGGAAAGCGTTTCAGTTAAGCGGGGGAACCTACCCGTCAGGGTTTCCCAACCAAACAATGCCATATGACTTTACTTTTTGCTCTTTGAGACAGAACTTGCCCTGGACTCTCACTTCGAAACGCGTAAAAGGCGCTGAGAAATACGCTGATAATGGAACAGCAACATAGCGATGGAGCCACAAGGAAGAAGTGACGAGTAGTAGAATCCGTTTCGTACTTCAGGCGATACCAAGTGCTTACGCTGGTCGTGTCAGCATAAGACACCGCTGGGCTGTCGTGTTACGTGGCTAGCCCGGCCTATTACGTGAAGGCGCGGTCACCTCTGTACTCTTACAGCCGCCATGCTTCCCGCTGTTGGGCAACGGCTGGACCCGCTGGAAGCCCCGGCTTTCTTCTCTGAAGGCAGATCATGAAACGGGCTGTAGAACTTCCAAAGAGCCAGCTGTGACTCGGCGATAGCGTTTAGGACAGTAACTCGATGAAGTCAGTCTTTGACGTGTGCTGTCAGGGATAGACTGATTGGTTTAACTGAATGCTTAGATACCTCTTCGCTAACTTACAACCAAACTACATCCTTTGAATGTCACCTAGAACTCTGTCTGCGATGCAGATCAGTATATCACAACACAAACATTCCAAAAAGTGTAGACGCAAAAGAAATATTGTCACTATTTTGTTCTTTTTCTACAAGGAAGAATAAGAATAGTCGACGATCGCTATACACAACGATTCGCTGTGGAATCAAAGTTGGTTGATGTTCTTTTTCTGTTTTCGCGCGTATGACTTCACACGCCACATCAATAGAAAAGAAATCACGTCCTGTCTCAAACACGATCTCTGGTATCGTTAGGTTCAATTCGCCAGTTTGTAACTTAAGTTTCCAATGTGTTCTGGTCGAATCTGCGAGGGGCCGTTAGCGCAGAGAATGGTGTTTTGTAAGACCACAAAGAAGTATAGAGTAGTCCAGAATGAAATTTCACTTTGCAGCGGTTTGTGCGCTGTTATTGCTGTGATAGATTGTAACTCTTGTGTTGGGATGTTTAGGAGCGTACGTGCACGTACTTGGACGTTGAGAATTTACGTTGTTTCCATTATTCCATTACTTTCAACACAACATGCGAACTGGCACAGTGGTTAAGATACTGGAGTCGAGCTCGGGATGAACAGGACTGAAATCCCACTTCGGCGAACCGCACAATAGTCCTGGTTTCAGTGTGGGGCGGCGGTGGGGTGGATGGACTTTCGTTGCCTGTTGTGGGGTTGTGTACCACTGAGGGCTATGGCGGGATGAAGCCTCTCCGTCGTTTCTAGGTACCCGGTTCAGTACACAGTACAACATAAGGGCAAGGAAAGAATATTATCGAGAAATTGCTTAGCCACAGCCTTGGGGTTTGTTTCCAGCCTGCACTTCTCTGCAGAATGGAATATTCATTCTGATAATGGAGTCATCACCACATACAGTAGCTTTCCAGTGTGGAGCTAACAAGGGCATCGCTGCGATATGAAATGTAAATTGTAGCGATACTGTGGTTATCTTACCAGGAACAAATACACACACTGGGTCAACTTCGTAGCTCTGAGGAGCATAGGCCCTACAGTAGGTTGGGTATGAACTATGTGTCTAGAATGAAAATCGTAAACACTTGTCATTTTTCTCTAGAGTAATGGTAGGTGTACTGAAAATGCGACATTTGCATCATCTCATCTAGATAGATTTTTTTAATATTCTCTGTAGATACTTGCAGCAAGTGATCAAAACAAGGAAATGCATTTTTAATTCTCACTTTCAGCTAATATATCTTTAACAGAAGTTTACTGAAAACATTCTTGCATTAATATTTTATTTATTTTCTTTCGCTCCTTAGTTAATAAATAGAATATTGCTATCTTCTGAAGGTACAATTTCATATTTGCGTTTAATGACCTAGTAAAATATCGACGTCCACATAATTTGTCTGTTAGTTGAGAGACTGCGGTCAGGGTATCAAAACCACCGAGAAACTGGCCCATTGCTAATACGTACAGAGAAAGTATTATTCAGGAAATGTCTCCTTCCGAGGTAACTTGGATCTTGCTGGGAAACTGTCAACTGGTGGTCAACTTATAAGCTGTAAGGTAGGGCTGCAACACTTAAAGGTAATGTGTACAATACAGTAAAGTCGGTCCTTTGTTATGAAGAATAGTGAGAAAGTGCTCCATAATGACGTTGGAAGTTTCACACACCCGTTTTCGCACAGCTTATGTGCGTAAGTCCCAGTTCAGAAATTCTTTTTCTCCTGACACATTGAAAATAAATCATTCACAGAAAAATACTGTCTTTATTTTAGAAAACTTTCAACATCTCCGGAAGCTGGAGAATTTCAACAGAAATTGTATGCGTCTCATTGTATTATTTGGCTTCATTCTCTGCCGTAATTGCTAGCGATGGAAATACTTAAGAGTACCTCTCGTAACTGTCAAATCAGAGAGAGGGGTTTTCTGCTCCAGGAACATGTTCCATTTTCTTTTTGACAACGGGAAGGGTAGTTCTTTGACGTGTTGTGGTCCGACTTTCCTCTTGTCTATCTCATCTGATTTGAACCTTTCACACACTGTATATTTTCTCATTCTGACACCAGTACGTCTTAATCGGCTTTCCTACAACGCGGGGGACAGGAGGTGGTGTTCTTAGGTTAAAGTACTTTTTGGGACAACGTCTTTTCGTCGGACCATAAGTCTTCATATAAAGGGTAACCCTTACTCGGACATAATCGAGGGATTTTCATGTTTATAGCTGAATGTCTAATATTTATCTTCTCTTACTAAGTATCAAAAATCAGTTGTCGAACAGCCTGATCTAAGGGCCTGAAGGATCGCTAACCAGAACGTATTGAAGGAATGGAATGGTAGACACTCAGTGACTTTCATCCTGAGGAAATTGTCAGCTGTCATTTGTCGGTAATTTTAACTAGTTATGTGCAGCTCATTAGTGTACAAACTTAATTGTGCAGTTATTTTGTGCACGCCTTGTGATGTCGGTATTTTGACTGTATTTTCTGCGGAATGTAATTCCTTACGAGAGGCTACTGGAATGGCTGAGTGCCAAGGCCGACATATTTTTACAGAAAGTGACGTTCACCATCTCATTAAAAAGAAAATAATGAGGTTTCAGCATCGTCTGCAGATGCTGGGGATAAATTGACAAGTTAAAGACGACGACGACTGCATTGGCAACTTGAAGATTGTGAGCTAACTCCGCTGGACGAAACACATGGTGTTGGTTGCACCAACGACGCAGTGTCTTCATTCCTAAAGACGTGTCCCGCATCATTCTCCAGTGTCTTACTATAGAAGACACTTAGAGGGAACTTACATTTTTAAGTTACATTCTTATGGTAGGCCAAGTAACTTATTGAAAGCTGCCCTACATTTTCGAGTGAAACAGATACATGACACTATGCTACAACAGTCAGGAAGTCTCCGTAAATAACGGTCGGAACGTCCTACCAATCGTTCTGTTTCCCAACGACAGAAATCAGCTCCAGGCTCACGGGTAATTCGAAAACCGTTGTGTGATTGCCCTTATTGTTCGAAAATGTCTTTGCTCCCAGAGGTTCTTCGGGGCTGGACATTGTCGTCTGTGGTCGAAATAGATGATCTCACTTCCCAATCAGAATGACATACGTCTGTGCAGCGTTGGTCTTCACAACGGCTAGAATTTCACAGTGAAGCTATGTGCAATTTATAAGTTTTGTCCTCAAGAACTGTATCGTCCCGCGTACTTCAACTCTGGAGTAGTCCAACTCAAGCTACGGAGTGAGCGCGGCAGATTGATAAAGGAAGGGTCCCGGGTTCGATTTCCGGCCGGGTCGGAGAGTTTCTCCGCTCGGAGCTGGGTGTTCTGTTATCTTTACGTTCACATCGTCGTAACTGACCAGAAAATCGTCTCAACTACGCTCTCGTATCGTCTTTTCAATATTGAGATGGCTGAATCGCCACGAACCGAAAATGCCATACGCAAGACAAGATTGAGATTCAGTGGACATATTTACGGAACGCTAAACAATAGAATCTTCACAAGATTACTCAATATTCTTAATTCAAAAAGCGCTGGTTCCAAGAAATTATGCGTACTTAATTAATCATGAGCGACACGGAAGAAATAGTCTTTTTATCTAGCCTGTGTAACACTATTAACGCAGCACAGACTCACGAAGCCGCCTAAAAAGACAACCGGTAAGAAATTGTCGGAAGAACGGAAGAAAAAACATAGTGAATTCTTGAAGAGATTTCAAACCAGTTTTTAACGCGCTGCTTCAGTGGTGAAGATGAAGAAAGGACGTTAAGAAGTCCTTATGGTGTGTGGTGGAGGGTACTTCTGTTACCACTGACCATCCTTCCCAAATCCCCTTGCGAATGGCGAATTGGAAGAATGATTGTCGGTTAACCTCGGATTTTCTCATTGTGCTCACTTAGCGAGACGTATGTGAGACGAAGTAATGTGCTGTCAGACTCATTCCGGAATGCACGCTCTCGGAATTTCATTAATGAACGTCCCAGTGATGTGCAGCGCATCTCTTGTAGCGTCTGCGACTTGAGTTTGTCCAGAATCTCCGTAATAATCTTTCGCCAACTAAACGGCCCTCTGACGAAGTGAGCCGCTCACAGTAATTGGATATTCTCTCTCTCTCTCTCTCTCTCTCTCTCTCTCTCTCTCTCCCTCCCCTCCCCTCCCCCTCCCTCCCTTGTGAATCCAACATGGTAAGGGTCCCAAACTGATGAGCAATATATAAAAATCGGTCCAGCAAGTGTTGTTTTGTAAGCCACTTCTTTCGTAGACGGATTACATTTCCTTAAGATTCTTCCTATATATCTCAGCCTTGTATCTGCTTTTGCCACAATTTGTTTTACATGATCATTCCATTTAAGATCGCACCAGGTGGTTGCTCATAGGTACTTTACACCTGTTACAGTTTCCAGCGATTTCTCACCAATAGTTGAATTTTACATACCAGATTTCTTCATATATTTGTGTACAACTGTTAAATTTATCTACGTTTGGGGTCAAATGCCAGTCCCTGCACAATTCATCAATCCTCTGCAGGACTTGCTGCAGTTCACCACTGGGGAAGGACATTTATTTTCATAGTATTCTTGTCAGTTTTAGATCGTGTCATATTGTAAAATCGTGTACCTACGTTTCGGCAACCATTACAAGTGGCTTTCATTATTAGGGTGTGTAGCACTGCTGAGATAATGGAAGTTGAACGCTATTGTATTGTCGTCACTCCTGCCTCTGTAAATCCTTGAGCCCGCATCTCGTGGTCGTGCGGTAGCGTTCTCGCTTCCCACGCCCGGGTTCCCGGGTTCGATTCCCGGCGGGGTCAGGGATTTTCTCTGCCTCGTGATGGCTGGGTGTTGTGTGCTGTCCTTAGGTTAGTTAGGTTTAAGTAGTTCTAAGTTCTAGGGGACTGATGACCATAGATGTTAAGTCCCATAGTGCTCAGAGCCATTTTTTTGTAAATCCTTGAAAACAGCGTAAATTAAATTCGTTATGTGATTCGGTGTCGGAAGTGAAAACTCGTGGAGCTGACGATCGTTGTTTTAAGATGGAATTTTATTGGCCCACGCTGAGAATCAGGAGGGAGCTGCGTGTCGTGACGCGGTGCTGCTCCCGTAGTTCGAGGTTGCGGTTTGGGCGGATCAGTACGTTGTGTGCCTTGGGTGGAAGTGTTTACGGCCGCGTGCGGTGGGATATCCTCGCTAGTGCACTCTGTCGGTATGCTGCCTAGTGTTGGCGGTCGAGATGATGGAAGCCTGTACCTGACATGAGGTTTGTCAGTGGGCCGCTTGACTAACCCGATCGCATCTCGTTACCTCCTTTGGAAAGAAGTGGCTGCCTGATCAGCGCACAGTCTCTTCGAGCCGTGAACATTTTCCATATTCATTTTGGCGTTCTATCAGGGCAGACTGATTCACGTACGTGACGGCCGTGCTCTCTAAGAGGTTTTTCTGATAGACTTCGAAGTAAAATGTTCCTTACTTGCAACTGGCCACATCAACTACCGTCGTGTGCAGCGTATTGACTGCATCTATGGCAAACCTCAGCAGGTCTCTAATTTGGTTGTTGCTTTGTACGACAGGTGTACTGTCCATTCCAGAAATAATTTTTCCTATATACGGTCGGTGATACCTTGTACATACGATACCGACACGCTGTAGCTCCGCCTCTTTGCTTTTGTTGCTCTTATCGTTGGCGGGCGTGATTTTTGTTGGGTACTTCGCAGTATCTGTTAGCTCTGAAGGTGTTACGCAACATCTAAAATACCGACCTCGTTATCTTTGTCGCAGATTCGGTGAGTTCTTTAAAAGGCCGTTATGTTAGAAGTAAAAGTTTACAACATTAGTGTTCACTGCGGGTACCGCTAGCTAACGTACTTCGCAGAAATTTGTCCACTTAAAAATTGCGGCTGCAGCACGAACAATCTTGACTTTGGTTTGGTAGTTGAAGGCAGTGGATTTAAGAATTTAAATAATTCATGAATCATGGAAAACAATGGTCTGTACTCAATCATTGCGCAAGGAAATGCCGTAGGACGAGCCGTGGATCAGAGGTGGACGGGGCGTGGGATGAATTTGTGTTCTTGAAAGCCTGAATACAATTACGGGTAAAATAAACTTTTTTGATTAGGTATATTAATTAATAACATTTGGAAACAAAATAAAATGTGACTGGTGGCTGAAATTATGTACTTGATTAATTATAAACCTTGCTTCTGAGTCCGCTACTAACTTCGTGCTTTATGGAACGGGAATAATCGAAGGATGGATTAACCATACACACACTTAGCATCTACATCTAGTTGACGAGGTTCAAACAGAGAAGTGGAAAGAACAAAGGCCCTCCGCCGTGGCCACGCATGGCTAGGTTTCAACACGCGGAATGAATATCTAGAATTATTTTTGTTGAGACACAAAAATGAAGAGCGAAACATGAAATAAAAGTACATTTAATTTAAATACACTGTGTAAGAGAAAGCTTACGGAAGCTATAACACAAGATGGTTTTATACCAGAACACGAGCACGTCGTGGTGACGAACGAAGGTACGAATAAGTACCGAACAGATAGGTCTGTCAGGATAAACGGATTAGAATTGCACTAAATGCGATTCAGGAAAATGCCGGGATGGCTCCTATGAAAGCGCACTGCCGATTTCCTTCCCCATCTTCGACACAATCGGTCTCTAATGACCTCGATGTCGACGAGACGTTAACCCTAATCTTCCTTCCTTCCTTCCTTCCATGTTTTCCGCCATACGCTAATACATAAAATAACACGGTACTGGCGATTAAAATCTTAGTGCTCCACCTGATTAAAGAACACAATAATACTCCCCACGTTCAACCACGGATGCTACAGCAAACACTTTCATCGAATCTTGTTGGTGACATCAGTATGCGAATGCGAGAAAGAAAGGTATGACAACCACATCTTGTTTGGTTGTCCGAACAGATACGATGGAGCAAGTCAGCTACTGTACTAAAGCATCTGATCAACAAATCATGCCGTCTACTGGCTGCCGCTGTGACTAAAAGACTTCACAGTATACCACCTATTATTTTAATTGAAGGGCAGATCATCGTCTAAGTGATACAACTGTACTTCAAATCTAAAGTTGACGTTAATGCCCTCTACAAATCATTGTCACGCCAGAGTAACAGAATAACTCATGTTGGCATTGAGCGTAGTACTTTGAAGCATAGCCTCAAACTCTTGCAAGCAGATTTCAGTATGCCACTCGGTAAGAGTGACATTTGTTGTTGACAAAGGAGGCAGTTCACAAACTAGGTAAAGGACGAAAGATCTCACAGCGAGACTACTGGCTCTGGAAGTACAGTTTCATAGAATTTGTTTCGAATGCGTAGATTTTTCTAAGAGATGTTTAAGAAAACAGTCACCATATTCAGTCAACATTTTATAATATTTTCAAAAGTTAATATGCGAAAATTGCAACAAATCATCCAGTTCTCCGGGAAATATTGTCAACGCCATGATTAGTTTGCATCTATCGATAGTACGATTAAAGTGAATGAATTTGCCGTGACAACTCACCTCTTTCGAGCTCAGAAACAGTTGAAAATGCCGGAACGGAGCCAGATTGTTTTTTTTTTTTTTTTTTTTTTTTTTAAATAAGGGAAAAATCTCGCAACCCCATAATTTGATGCTCTCAAAGAACCCATTTTAGCAGCGACAGTTATCCAGTCCAAACAGCCAACCACGAAGCTCGTAGCACACATTCCGCGCACCACTACAGAGCATTCAGGCGCCTGAAAATAAACACTCCCATGTCGCTGAATTCACAGTAACGTCATCGCGTGATACTGGAATCGCCAACGAGTAACACACGTCGCAACCAAAGTGTCAGTGTTGTCGTTAGCTAGGCCAACAAGTTACACAGCAAAAATTATTGCTAGTCTCGAGACTCAACGCTTCACCTTACGTCACTAGTTTCTGGTTAGTTTCTGCACTGCTACGGACAGAAACTGTGCGTCCATGGTTAAATTGTACTGAAGGAAGTTGCACAGTAGTTAAGGCACATGACGTACGCTGGGGAGGAATGAGTCAAATCCTTATTCTGTCGTCTGAATTATGGTTACCAACTGTTTCCCTAAATCACTGAAGGTGGGTTGGCGGCATGACTGCTTTTAAAGGCCTTCGCCGATTTTTTCTTCTATTCTTTTCTAGTCAGCTCTCGTGCTACGACCCAGCTTTCTGCGAGACGTTTATCTCCGATGTTCGTTTCTTATTTACATTAGAATGGAAAGCCGTAGAATTCAAATTACGGGAAGATTAATTTTGGATCCGAAAAAAGTAAGAACACGTGAGGCAATATTGACCCCTACGACTTCTTCTAGAAAGAAAAACCTACATTTATACCATTTGTAGATTCACAGGAAGCTTCCACAATCCATGCAGAAACCAGACTGCAGTTGTCAGTCGATGGACATGAAAAGCAAGCAGTAGTTGAGAAGAGAGTGAGACAGGTTGTAGTCTGATGTGATTCTTGAAGTTGGTAATGGAATTTAGCCGAATTACATGAGGCGATGCTAAGGGAAGAAGGTTATGAGAAAGAGAATAAAAGTTGTAGATGAGTTTTGTTAAGCGAGCAGCAAAGTAAGTGACGATGGCCGAAGTAGAGAAGATATAAAAAGCTGACTGGGCAATAGAAAGAAAAATTAAGAAATTTTGCACACAATATAAATGTAGGTGGTTGGAAGCCTTTTCTGAAGATATTTGTCTGGAGTCTAACCTTGCTTAGAAGTGAAATGTTGATGACAAACACTGCAGAAGAGAACAAAAGCTTTTGAGATCTGATGCAGACTTTGCTGAAGATTAGATAGGCAGATCCGATAACAAATGAGGAAACACTGAATCGAATTGGGAGAAAAAAGAAATCACGGCACAACTCGGATAAAAGAAGGGGCAGATTAATAGGATCCATCCGGAGGCAACAAGGAATCAGTTTCGTGACTGAGGGAATTGTGGGGAGTGAAAATTGTAGAGGTATAAAATAGCTTGACTGCGTAAGCAGATTCAGATGAATGTAGGTTGCAGAAGATAGGTAGAGATGAATATACTTGTATAAGACAGACCAATTTGGAGAGCTGCATCAAACCGTTGTTCGGGCTGAAGAATCCGATGACGACTAGGGTCAGCGAGAGCACAGGCTGTTGTTGGCAGGCGGAGGGCGATCGACTGCTCCAGCGGCACACTCTCCCTTTGAGCAAGTGGCTCAGCCCGGCCGACGCGGAATGCCGTGTCCCCTGGCAGTGGTGCACCAGTGACGCGTCGCTGCGAGCGCAGCCTCATTCCAGCAGAGTTGACTTTCCGCGTAAGGAGCCCCACCTATCGCGTAGCGGAGCTGCTACGGGGAAAGCTCTGTCGCTATACGCACGCGTTTTTCTCGGCAGTCTCACGTAAACCTCGCCGGTCTAATGTGGCTGTGGCACTTTTATCAGAACTCATAATACGTGCCACTCGCGTGCGTCGTAACTTTTCTGTGGCCAATGCATTGCCTTTAAACATCGGGATTATGATTGGGCGTGTTTGAACATGTGGATGAATCAGCAGATTAATGCTCCTGTCGCAGCACAAAAAAGGCGAATATATCCCTCTTTGAAAGACTGACTGAAAAGTGGGGTACCAGTTGCCTAAGTCTGCTTTCTTCGCACCTTTAAGAATTTTGGCGTGCGAATATATTCGCGCTCTTCTTAACATGCCACTCACTTCTCACACCGACAAGCTCCCCTAACTATAAGTCGCTCTGATTCCGCCTCGTTCCCACTGCCCCTGTCGCCTCTCTCAGTACAAAAAAGCGCGAATATGGTCACACGCCAAAATTTTTGGAAAAAAAATTAACGGTGCTGAGGAAGACAGAATAAGGCAGCTGGTACTCCACTTTTGTCAGTCTTTTACACTGGAGCATACTCGCCTTTTTGCGCTCCGATAGGAGCGTGTTGGTGCAAAACTGTTCTTCCTGGAACCTACTAAAAGATCAGCGATATTGTTCTCCGGAAGTCTGTGTTTGTGATCGATCATTAGTAACGGTACCTTTACACCCTCCCCCGTGATTAATATACTCTCATTTCCCTTTGCATTCTTAATACCCGTTCTGGACAACCACCTACATTTATATTCTGTGCAAAATTTCTTAATTTTCTTTCTATTGCCCAGTCAGCTATTTATATCTTCTCTACTTCGGCCATCGTCACTTACTTTGCTGCTCGCTTAACAAAACTCATCTACAACTTTTATTCTCTTTCTCAAAACCTTCTTCCCTTGGCATCGCCTCATGTAATTCGACTAAATTCCATTACCAAATTCAAGAATCACATCAGACTACAACCTGTCTCACTCTCTTCTCAACTACTGCTTGCTTTTCATTTCCATCGACCCGTTCAGTCCCCTCATACATCGTCTATACGTAATCTTCTGCTGGTAACATCCGTATATACGAGGGTTGTCCAGCGATCACTTAAACAGCAGATTCAAGAGTCTGCAAAGGCAGACACGATGTTACACACCGCGTCTTGTCTGATAATATAAGACATTTACTGATGCAATGCTGTGTCCTTTTCAAGGGAACCATTAGGCCTTTTCCTTAATCGATCTAGAAAAGCCACGGAAAACCTCATGACGTGCAACAGTGCTTTAGATAAATGCACCTTTCGCTGTAGATGAACTCACTTTCAAGACGTCTGAACGCCTCAAGCACTTAAGGAGCCCTTTTAGTAAAGCAATAAGAAATAGGTGCCACAGCGAACGCTTTTTTAGTTTTAACAAAATCTTAAGGAAAAGTTCAAACTTCGAAATCCGCTCTTATCAAACTACTAAACCGGCAACATACGAATGTGAAGCATTAATATTGAGACAGAAAAATGAAGGAAAACTTAATATTGGAAAAGAAAATATTTAATAAAACTTTTGGACCTGTATGTGATGAAAATATCATGAAATGGACCATTATAAACGAAGGAAGAATTTTGGAAGCGGTACAGATACCGTATTATCGTCAAGTAATAAAAAAGGAAAGGTTGAACTGGGCAGGCTGTATTGGAAGAATGACTGAAAATGGACTGCCGAGAATAGCATTCTGCAGAACAGCCGGAAAGAGAGGAAGAAGACGACCCAGAATTAGATAGCGAGATAACATTTTTTATTTCGTCATTTTATGTCCTCTGATTGCTCGTATTCGTGGTCCAATGGCAAAGTCTCTGCGTCCATGTCAGTTGCTATCCTCAGCGAAAGTGAAGAATAATTCAGGATTTGTTCAATGCAATGAACAGTATAACGAGTACAGAATGTAAACTGGGAGTAAATCGAAGAAAGACGGAAATAATGAGAAGTAGGAGTAAAGAGAAAGCGATAGACTTAACACCCGAATTGGGGGATCACTAAATTAAGGAATTTTCTACCTAGGCATAACCCATGATGGACGGAACAAGAAGGTTATGAACAAAAAACTAGCACAGGCAAAAAGAGCATTCCTGGGCAATAGAACTCTGTTGGCATCAAACATACGACTTTGAGGAAGAAATTTCTGAAGATGTACGTTTGGAGAAGAGCATCGTATGGTAGTGAAACATGGACTGTGGGAGAATCGAAGCATTTGAGATGTAGTACTACAGAAGACTGTTGAAAATTAGGTGGCATATGAAGGAAGAGAATGACAGGACATCTGGAAATAGCTTTGATGCCACAGGAGGGAACTGTAGACGGTAAAAACTGTAGAGGAAGACAGATTTGAATACATCCAGAAAATAGAGGACGTAGCCTGTAATTGCTCCTCGGAGATGAAAAGGTTGCCACAAGAGAGGAACTACTGGCGGGCTGCATCAAACCAGTCAAGACTCATGATTAAAATAAAATGAAAGCTTTTATTTCCTCCACCTGAAATCAGTGTTCGGTCAGGTTATTCAAGCATGGACGAATAGCAACAACGAACATTGTGCTCTGTAGACGCAGAAACACACCTTTCTTTAGGGTTTCTACTGACATTGATTTGTTTATATCAATTTTTGTATTGTCTATCGATTTCGTTGGTTGTATTGTGTCGGCTGTATGAAAGTAAGGATAATGGCCGGCAGTGGAACAGAGACTGCAGAATGGTATTACGATTTTCAAAACGGGTGGGAAGCAAAGAAGCGCACGTACTTTGTGCAGGTATTGTTCAAGAGGTAGTTGCGACGAAGGACAAGCAAACAAAGCTGGCTTTATAATGATGCAAAAGTCGTGAAAGTGTCGCAGAGAAACACGTTTCCTCACTGGTAAGGTAAGTGATCGTGACTTCGTATGACGAAAAACTACGTACGTGTCAGCTGGACCTCGTGTCCTGTGGAAAATTACATCGTGCTGTGCTCACATCCCGTTTAAGTAAACTAAATACCTATCGCTGTCAGTCGTGTTTCCGGTCGTACTTGTTTTAGCCGAGCAACAGGTTTTTCGGGATAATGCCTGTTGCTCCTTTTGCAGCATCTTGACCAAAAATTGTAGGCAGGGTTAGGTACACCACCCAAAGATCCCGTTTCTGGCACGAAGCCACAGCAAGTGTCACTGGTTGTCACGTGGAGGCGATAAGTGTCACACACGATCTCTGCTAGTCAGTGCGCTCACCGGTGTCTCTCGCCGCGCCGCCAGTCCCCTCGTTACTGATACCATTATTAGTTCATAAACGAGAAATTTGGAGGTTATAATCACTCCGTCCTGATTCCGTGGGCGCTGGTTAAAATATGCTCGTAAGAAGCACGTCTTTGCGAAACAGTTATTTCTATTTGTATGCACTAAAAATATTTCAACGCAGTTGTTTCGCATTTAATGGGCTCTAATTTATTCACTCCTTCAGGATTATTCCTAAGGTAGGGGACCAGTGTGTCATGGAAAAATGTACTGACAAAAGGCGCTGTCCGTATCTGCGTCTTACCCGCAATAGCTCTGATTAATATGCAGTCAGAAACTGGTTCTGTGACGCTGCTCCTTCCAGTATTCTGCTCACGCTTAGGACGGTATCAGTCAAGCCTGGGACCCTAACGGTTGCTTCTGGGCTCCTATTACTCTCTTCCGTACTCTAACGACTTCGCGTCCGTTTTCTTGTGTACATAGCCTGACAGGGTTGAAAATGCGCTCCGCCAGCACTTTCCGGTATAACGTTTCAGGCCAGTCAATGAGAGAAATTTCGCAAAAAAAGGTTGGATACGTACTCCACTTTTCACGGTATATGGAATATTTATAACAATTTTAATTCTGTCGTTAGTTTATCCAGTCCTAGTTGCACTTTTTTTTGACAAGATGACTAGTTTCGATCTCCCAGGACCATTTCTAGGTCTAAAAATAAACTTAGGGACATGAAACTCGACAGAGTGCAAAATAAACGTGCAACAGGGACTGAAAAATAAACGATAGACTAAAATTGTTTTAAATATCAATACAGTTGCCGTCCTCTCGCGACGAAAAGTGCTCCATTCAGTTAGATTAAAGTTACTGAAAATAACTCAGTAGGTTAAGAAATAGTGTCCACAAAAGCAACAAAATACTCCGTTGCTTTATATTACCTGCTGAAAACCTTATTTAGAAAATACGTGGTGTGTGCACATTACGCACGAAATGCTATTCCGAAAGAAAGACGTGCAATGTTGCCTGGGAACGCTATTTTTCTCCGCAAAAATTTATCCTCATATGGCAACCTAAATGTAACAACAGTGACTGCCTTGCTTTTAAAGTGTCAGTTGTTTGGGCCCATTGCTAGGTCATCTGCCTTGGGCGCTTCTGAGAGACCCTGGTACAAGTTCCCAGCTTTGTTATCATTGATTGCGGCACTGCATGGCCCGTGGTACTGAATGCTTGCCGAAACCGTTCACTAGTTATGTACACAGACACCGCGTTGAATCGCAGCTGTACCACTGAATGCGCCCGTAGTCTCGACTGAACATGTTCGTTTTTTCAATCATGGTGAGGTTATGTGTGAAGTTCTTGATACTTTGATCTGACAAAGCGAGTTTGGTAAAGGGCTTTCTTATTGGTCTGGGTGGTCAAAAGTCCTGGGAGGGAACTGGGTGTGACAACGGTCGTCACCTGCTGAAGTTTACGCTGTGTAACTGTCTCCATACAGTCCTAGCAGAAATGGCAACCTGACGATCTAGACTGAGATCGGCGGCCATGTGACTGCGAAGGTGACATAATGTCCGTTCGTCAGATACTTGTGGCCGTCCTGTGCGGCGGTTTACGCATGTGGAAACATTGTCTACTATACTGAAGGACCACCCTAGCTATTGTTGCCCCTGGAAACACAGTACTTGTGTAATCTAAAATGCGCTAGGACTCGTGCGTCTTGCAACTATCATCCCACGTTCAAAGTCGGTTAAGGGGAGCCGGAGGTGGTCAAATCCAAAAAATTGCGTTTTTTTTTTGCTACCGAAAATTAATTGGAACATTCCTCTTTAATGTAAACTTTGAATTATTGTTCTACTCGCGCTAGAAGTGGAGTTATTACCATTTTCCCCCACGCCTGCAGAGGAAATGGGCGGCCGCTGAATGCATCTAACAGCCTCTCGTGACTTCCTGGCGAACTGCTTGGGATTTTCTCGGCCTGTTACGCATACAGCGCCTTATGTTACGCATACAGCGAGTGTGCAAGGGTTGGCTACATTGTTTTCTGTGACAAATGAAGCGCTAAGAGCGCGGAACATCGTCTCTTTGCTGTTTACCGTTTCGAATTAGTTCAGTGTTGCGCCTGTTGTTGGTAGTATTATACTTCTTGTGTAAAGCGTTGTTCTGGTTACGATGCCACGTTTTAGTAGCCGTGTATATATAAGAAGAGGAAGAACGTAGGGAAAAGAAAATTGCCGGCCGAAGTGGCCGTGCGGTTAAAGGCGCTGCAGTCTGGAACCGCAAGACCGCTACGGTCGCAGGTTCGAATCCTGCCTCGGGCATGGATGTTTGTGATGTCCTTAGGTTAGTTAGGTTTAACTAGTTTTAAGTTCTAGGGGACTAATGACCTCAGCAGTTGAGTCCCATAGTGCTCAGAGCCATTTGATTTGAAAAGAAAATTAACACTAATACCAAGTTGCGATACTACAATTACTGAAACAGTGCGTTCTTCTGCTAAGCAACACATGGCCGGCCATAGCCCTGTGACATCTTCTAGCAAGAAGCTGACTGTTGGAAGTGACAGATTTCGTGAATATGTTAGTGACAGTGATGATATTAACGAAGTACTGAATATTGGATTATTATCTTCTGTGCTGAAAGAAAGTGTTCTGTGCAAAATGTGTTCAAGTGTAGGAGTGGGACCAGAGATAACAAAGCACTTTGGTTTAGCTTGTGAGATGAAGGTAATCTGTGCATGTTGCAAGTATCAAGTGACTTTCTACATTCACATGCCAGTCTCTTTAGTGAAAATGGACGATCTAGAGTGTTTGCTGTGAATGTTCGACTTTTGTATGGTCTTCGATCCATTGGAAAAGGGTCTGCTGCTGGTAAACTGTTTTGTGGTATTATGAACTTGCCATCGCCTCCAAGCAAATTTGGGTACTACTGTGAACTGGTAGGATCCTCTGTTGAAGATGTGGCTTTGACCATGAAGGAAGCAGTGGAGGAATCTGTAGAAATGAACTGTGGTTCTAGGGATTTGGTAGTGGCATTAGATGGTTCCTGGCAAAAGAGGGGTCATAATCCCTGAATGGGGTTGTAACTGCTACTTGTGGAGATAGTGCAAAAGTGATAGATGTTGCAATATTATCAAAACATTGTAGGTGCAAAAATAAAATCAAAGGAGAGCACAGTGGAACCTATGAGGCAAATTTTAGTGGATCAAGTGGAGCAATGGAAGTGGATGGAGTGAAACAAATTTTTGAACGTTCAGTTCCCAGATACAACGTTAGGTACAAATACTACCTTGGGGATGGTGACTCCAAAGGTTTCAAGACTATAGAGGAACTGAAACCATATGGAAATGAATTTGTAGTTGAAAAGTTGGAATACATTGGGCATGTGCAAAAGCGTATGGGTGCACGGCTTCGAAGGCTCAAACAAACTTTGGGTTCAAGTAAGCTCAGTGACGGAAAGACAATAGGAGGGAGAGGCAAGCTTACTGATGAGGTGATTGAACGTTCACAGAGATACTGTGGGTATGCTATAAGGCAAAATACTAGTAATGTTAGTGACATGCGAAAAGCGGGTCTAGTTTAGCAGGGGATACAACCCGTCGGCTTTGACCAATGACGTCAGAATTGGCCAGAGAGCATGTATTACAAAGATGAAAGAGCTGAGAAGAATGTTCAGAAACAAAGGAATGCAAGAGGGAAAAACTGTACTTCAAATATATAAGAGCCAGTAGTATTTTTACGTCAACGATATCGCGCGTTTGCATCTTAGTATTTCTCCGCAAAATGCAATGGAAAGAAATGAATGAAATATATTACTAGCAAAGAATACATCACGTTACATGTATGTCAGTTGTATCTCGAAACTCTTTCGAACTGTATTGCTTAAGTGCAGTACGGTATACAAGTTCAGCGTACGTCGATTTCTTAGTTTCAACTAGCATTGCTGTCCTGTTGTTCACTTGAACTATGTATCCTCTGCTTCACTAAACCGTAAATGAAACACCGGATACGTCGATTTCTTAGTTTCAACTAGCATTACTGTCCTGTTCTTCACTTGAACGATGTATCCTAGCTTCAGTAAACCCTAAGTGGAACACGGGATACAAATTGTAGATGTGTTGTTTATTTCGTCTCCGCTATTACTAACAGTCTTTTCTTACGTACATAGCAGTACTAATGATGACAGAAGGACCTACGTATGTAATATATGTATACCAGACTTCCGTTGACCTCTATATATGTACAGTGGTAACGAAAAGATGGAAATAGACGTAAGTTACATTAGCAACCTGTACCTCAATTTAACTACACGGAGACAAGAAGACGACACATGTACAATTTGTATTCCGTACTTCACTGTGGGGTACAGTTTTCTTGTTGCCTTGGACGCTGCTAGTATCCCATTCGTTACTTGAGTTATGTAGCTATATGCAACATTTCCATCTTGCTCGCCAATTGACATATATAGTGTCAGTGTAAAGGTGAAGTGAAGGACGGGATACAAATTTTAGTTGTGTCGTCAGTGTAAAGGCGAAGTGAAGGACGGGATACAAGTTGTAGTTGTGTCAGGGGTTTCACCCGTAATATAGCAAGTACACATTCGAAAATGTCGTACCGATACTAGTGCTGGGAAACGAAAGAAGATCGACAGCCGAGAAATTTCTATTACATACTTCACAACACAAAAATACACATATTGGTGGGAAAAACAGTGAAATATGTCAAAATAGTGAAATACAGTGAAAGAAGCTAATGGGAAAGTGAATTTATCACACGGAAATATCGATTAATAACCGAAGCTCGCCTAGACAGACAGTAACGAAAATTACATTCCCACAAACAGACAAATCCATTCCTATAAACGAGAATAAGACACTAAAAATTGTTCTACAATAACAAACTAATATTCCAAATTACCTCAATATCATTACGAATAATTATTTTAATGTACGATGATAGCGCTTATCTGGAACACAGAACTGCTTTATTATCTATGCCTCGAAGTGAAGACATTACTATCTGTGACTAATGTATGACGTCATTGGTCAAAGCCGACAGGTTGTATCCCCTGCTTCACTAGACCCCGAAAAGCAGTGTGGGCATTGTTCCTTCATACTGCCTCTTCCAATGAATACCCTCAACACAGCCTGTGCCCAAAAGATTCCTGGTGCAAATATAATGCAAAAAAGGACTATGATCACAAACATGGTTTGCCAGCAGCTGTGATAAATGCAATAAAACCAATTTTTCATGACTTAGCACAGCCAGAATTGTTACACAAATGTCTACAGAATTGTTACACAAATGTCTACACGGAAAGACGCAGAATCCTAATGAGAGCGTAAACAACTTGATTTGGAAAGTGATTCCTAAAAGGGTGTTTGTAAGCATAAAAACACTGCACTTTGGCATTTATGATGCAATAGCAACCTACAACCAAGGGAACAGTGTGAAGTGTGAAGTTGTGAAGGCATTAGGATTTACAGCTGGGGTGAACACTGTACGAGCACTAAGAAATATTGACAGAGAAAGGCTAAGAGGAGCAGAATGAAGAGAAAGGCATATGAAGTATGATGGAACAACAGGCCAGAAAAGAAGAAAGAAGAGGAAGCTTTTGAAGGATGAAGAAAAAGACCCTGATAATCCATCCTATAGTGCAGGAATGTATTGAGAAACTTTGATAGCCATTTCCCATAAATTAGAATTTTTTGAATATAAGGAACATTTTCTCAAAATCCACTCAAGCTAGAGAGATGAAATTTTTATACACCACTCCTAGTGATCAAACTTACATTGTAACACAGCCATTTGGCAATATGTTCAGTAGTTTCATTTCAGTTTAATTATAAAGCAATTATTTGTAAAAAAAAATTTGGGTCATTAATAAAAAAATAATTGGAAGGAAACTAGAAAAGATACTCCAAAATCCCCCTGTCATAACTGCAATA
This sequence comes from Schistocerca nitens, assembly GCF_023898315.1. NCBI lineage: Eukaryota > Metazoa > Arthropoda > Insecta > Orthoptera > Acrididae > Schistocerca > Schistocerca nitens. The sequence goes on along the minus strand of NC_064618.1, from coordinate 746,171,334 downwards.
CTAAACCACTCTATATGTAAAAAAATTCAAATTTTTTTATTTGGTAGTTTATTCATAAATGTTCCTCAAACTTGGTGATTTTAACATGGGCAGCATAGGCACCTCCGGCTCCCCTTAAGTCGCGAGGTACAGCCATGTTCTCCGCTTAAGGCGCGACAATAGGCCGTCATGTAAGGTACATCTTCAACTGTGACAACCCTTCCCACAAATTTTGGCCACTAGGTAAACTATCCCAAACAAGTGTTGGCAGTTTCAAAGTGTCAGAATTAAAGTACGCACCTCACTGGTCGTTGGGTAACAAAGGCTACGTGAGGGAAAGGACAGATAATAAACAGATGCCATTCCTATTTATTGTTGCTGAGTTTAAAGCCAAAATATCTATGATATATTGAAGCACTGCCGCGTCACATAATGAAACAGACATCCAGTTACACCGTGAATGAAACTGAGTAAACAAGTTATCGGTTACTTTGCTATTATACCTCAATTTTTAGAAGTAAATATTACATCACAATAAATTTCTTGCACTAAATACAGCCACAAGCTACCTCTTGTTCGTGGCATTTGTTCACGCTAGATGTCTAAACGGTTAGTCTGCAGCTGTGGACAACATTTTTGAAATTCTGTTTTCGATCTGCTTTATAAATCATTCAGCCAGACAGCACATGTGTGAGAGCCTTTCGATCCTAGAAAATATTTTGTGGTGGTACCGAAGACGCCTCCCTAAGTCTCCCTCTCCGCCAGGGGCTCATGTCTCTTGTGAGTACGTGCTTGGCCAACACGGGACCCCGGCCCTTGCAGCGCTACTTTCCTTTCCGTGCTGCAAGTCCATTCTTCTTCAATTTTTCCCCTCCGCCTTTCCATTGAATGGTCTTCTTGATGACGACGATGTTTGGATTTGGTTTATGACTTCGGACACTCGTTTTTTTTCCCTCTTTTCAGGCACGCAACAAAACTTTTCATCCTTCACTACATGGTCCCCATTGTCTGATCTGACCTAGAATTTCTCTTCTAAATTTTACAGAAGTGCGGGGCGAGTCACCCAGTGCGACGTTCGTTCAACCTTATGTGCTTTTCTGTCCTTGCACCCTTCCTTTCTGGCAAAAGTAATACTCTGAAACCTCAACACGGTTTCCCTCTTGTAAGTATCTGCACCACTGTCGCCTCTGACCAAGCAGGGATTACACTATTGGTACCTGAGCTGCCTCCCTGGTCGCTTCACGTATGATGCCGATAGCGTTATCCTCCAGAGGAACTGCAGCGTTTTCTTCCACCACATGGCTGTGCTACGACGTCTGGTTTCCGCATCTTTCTCTAGGAAACTGGGTTCCCAGAACGGAGTATCCCTGCCCTCTGCGGCTATTTCAGGAATTGAGCTATGACAGAGTATTGGGTGGAGTTTGCACATACGTTCTGGACTCCAGCGACCATGTCACTCAGACTTTGGAGGTTGTGCCTGTTCGTGAGAGGATATCTCTGGATTTTACCATCTGTAGTGAGTATCTCCCTCCCAATGGTGAAGTTTCTCAGAGCGCATTGTATGCACTGATTTCTCAGCTCCCTCCACCCACAATCCTTTGTGGGGCAGTCCTACGACCACTGTCCCTGGTAAAGTTATCGAAACTTTGCTCGCAGAGCTCGATCTTTGTCTCTGGAATACTGGTGCCCACAAACACTTCAAAATGGCATGTGGATTTTATTTGGCGATTGATATTTCTATTTGGAGAATGAAGAATCCATTATGACTTGCATGACAGTCGCCTTGGCATCCACCCCAATGGGCTGTCAAAATTGCTGAATGGATTACCTTTGCCTGTTGTCACCGTTAGCACTCCACCACGTGGAGGTATCTATGCAGCTGTACAGAGCACAAGCACAGCCACTCTATCAACAGCAGACTTAACGATTCTCTGTTCCTCTGGATCGCCCCATCGGGAGATAGTACCTTGGTGGACTTCAGAAATTGCCGTGGCCATTAGAGATCACAGATGGGGTCTCTAACGCCATAAGCGACATCCATTTATGGAGCACTTAATTGCCTTGAAAGAGGTTCATGCCTGGGTCTGCCTCCTAATAACATGACAGAAACAGCGGTATGTTACCATTGTACCATTTGTAGGTTTGCCCAAAGGTTTGCTGCCTCTTTGGACACCAGTCTTCCTGCAGGTGTATCTGGCGTCTCCCTGAATGGTATTGTATACATTGACCCAGATGCTGTCGCCAAACATTTTGCTCTGCATTATGCTCGAACCTAAGCGTCTGAGAACTATCAGCCAGTGTTTCGTGTCCTCAAACAGCAGATGGAACGAATTCACTTAGCCTTCACTAACACGCCGCCTGGAGTCATATAATGTTCCGTTCAGTGAGTGAGAATTTCTGAGTACCCTAAATCTTTGCCCTGGCACGGCTTCAGCAGCAGACCTCATTCACAGCTAAATGCTCAAATATGTCGGTGGTTGCCAGCTAAATGCTCAAATATGTCGGTGGTTGCCACTATGATATCTTTGCCACTTTTAGCTGTATCTAGAGCAGTAAGAGTTCCCACTTCAATGGCGAGAAAGCATGATTGTCATGGTACTGAAACGCCAATTAGTCTCTCTAATGTTCTCTTTAAATTGCTTGAATGTATGGTGAGCAACTTGCCATGTTGATTCCTAGATTATTGGAGTTTTTGGCTCTGCCCCGTATTGTTTTTGCCAGACTGTTCCACTGCTGACAAATTGATCTGCTCCAAGTCTGCTATCCAGTCAGATTTTGACCAGCATCGGCACCTTACTGTTGTCTTCTTAGATCTGCAAAAGGCTTACAACACCACATGGTGTCACAACAACCTAATTGCCCTACATGAGTGGGGTCTCCAGGGCCTGCTCCCGATTTTTGTACAGAACTTCCTATCAGGCTGTACTTTCCAGGTTCAAGTTGGTAGTTCCCACATTACCGCCCATATACAAGAGAACTGGGTCTGCGGGACTCTGTATTGAGTGTGCCCCTTTTTCTAGAGGCTGTCAGTGGTGTAGCCGCAGCTGTGGGTTCTACAATGTCCCCCTCTATGTATGCTAACGATTTTTTCTATTTACTGTTTCTGCTGAACTGTTGGTGTTGCTAAACGTTGATTGCAGGATGCCATAGAAAAGGAACAGATCTGGACTCTCACTCGTGGGGCTTCAGGTTTTCAGCTGTGAAGGCATGCATCTTGCACTTCTGTCACATAATACTGTCCATCCACACCCAGAACTCTACCTCGACAGACAGTTGCTCAGTAGTCTTACTGATTTTTGGACTGCTCTTCAATGTTGGCTAACGTGGCTTTCCCATTTTCGCCAACTTAAGCGAATGTGCTGGTCACGCCGTAAGTCTCTGCAGCTGGTGTGCAGAGAGCTCTACACTTTTGCAGCCTTAAGAAGCTCTGATCCTGCTCATTATGAGTGTCTGACATATGGCCAGGAATCGCCTTCAGCGTTGCAGATGCTGAACCCGATACACCATTGTTGGATCCAACTTCGGACACGTGCCTTTCGCACCAGCCTTGTGAACAGCCTATTTGTGGAGAATGGGTTCCCTACACTACAGAGCAGGTGCCAAAAAACAGCTGTTCAACTACTCTACCCACACTCACTGCTGCCTTGTGCATCTGAACTATCGTGCCCCCTTTCGTAGTAGCGATGTCCACCTCCCACAACAGAACTAGACATGATCACAGCTCACGTTCAGTGTTTCTGTTTTGATATGCAAATTCCCCCACTGTCACTTCTTGTGAGGTAACAGTTGCAACGCCCCTGTGTTTGGTACCCCGTTAGATCTGTCTCAACATCTCATCTGGACTGAAAGACTGTTACCCCAAGGTTTTTCACTGCTTGTTCCTGCCCAGCTTTGATTCATTTCAGGGTTCGGAAACAGTATACGTTGATAGCTAAGCAGTATATACTGATTGCTCTACAGCCAACAAACTGGTTTTGCCTAAAGACAAGCAAGGTGCAGTGAAGTACACTCCCTGCTGGGTTGGAAGCGGTGTATTCACTGCAGAATTGGGATGGATGCGGTGTATTCACTGCAGAATTGATGACCAACACTAGAGTCCAAAGTCGCATTTGGTCTTGCGACAGTGAGACTTAGTTAATTGGCAGTGACTTCCTGAGTAGTTTTCATGCTATTTACCAGTGCTACTCTCGACACCCACTGGTTGTGACTATCGAGGATCTCCTTTCTGCCCTCTCTCGAGCTGGATGGTCGGTTGCCTGTGTGTTGGTCCCAGGTAACGTTGAGATCCCATGAACGAACTTGGTAATAGACTGGTCAAGTTGGCCACCAGGATGCCAATTTTGGAGACAGGTGCACTGGAACTGGACCTTTAGTTGGCTCTGTGCCACCAACTGTTAAAGGCCTGGAACACAGATTGGTGTGCCCTAGTGTCTCTGAATGAGCTGTGAGCAGTAAAGGGGATGACGACCGTGATTGTGGCAGTGTTCTCGTCATGCTTCTCGTAGCGAACCTACCGTTTGTTGGCTTTGCATTTGGTACATTGGCTGTCACATGACCACCACATCCTACGGAGTGAATATCTATCCCACTGTCTGTGTGGTGTCCATCTGATGGTGTCCCACATCGTATTGGACTATCCCAGTTGGCCCACCTTACAGCAACCTTCTGACTTGCTGACACACTGCCTCTGGTGCTACCAGACGACGCCAGAGCGGCTGATTTGGTCTTCATGTTGCCCATGATGCGCCCTAAAACCACAAAAAAAAAAAAAAAGAAGTTGCCCATGAAGATGGTTACTACTCCTCTCTGAGAGGCGTGGCATATCGGCCGCTTCAAAGATTAGTGGGATGTGCCATCGCCTGCTTCGGCGCAGGTTATCTAGCCTGGCTCCTACCCTTCGCACCTTTTTAATTTTTCTTATCCTTTTGCATATGTCTTTGGTTTACTGTCTCGTTATAGTTGTTCTCTTTTCTGAGATTTTATCAACTCGTCAACATTGCTAGTTTTCTTGTGGTAGTGGAGAGTGAGGGCACACTGGTCAGATGCAGAGTGGGAGTCTCTAATTGCATAACACGGGCGGGAGTCTCCGGCGGCTTTCTGGTCGGAGCAACTCGCCCACCTTTTGACCTCTTACTCCTCTCTTACTTCTACTCCCTTTTATCTCTTGGTTTTATTGATTCTCGGTTACAATAAGGTTCAACAGGATTTATCTTGTGTGTCCTATTTCTCTGAGGACTCTTCCCAGCTTGACACATACAGGATGGAGGGACTAATGACCTCATAGTTTGGTCCCTTGAACCACATCAATCCAATCCAATATAAGTCTTTAAACAGATCCATCTGTTGCAAGGATTTTTAGCATTTTTTCCTCTACATTATCTTCAGAGATACTTATTCTAGTCCTTGATTCTGGAAGAGTGACTTAAATGCCCTGTCTGCCGCGACGTAATAGAGCTGTAAATTTTCGAACGACTCAAGCAGTCATTAGCATAGACACCTGAAATCATTTTATACGCTTGTTCGGAATTAGGACACAGCAGCCGTAAAAAGTCGAAATTTTCCAATGAGCAACATAACACTGTAGAGTCGTTCTGCAGGCTCTCCTTCATGGTGGGATTCGTGGAATGTGACCGATGAATGAATGAACGAATCAATGGCACTGCGAAATTATATACGGCCACTTTCGTATATTCAAAATTTTAACGCCACAATTCGCCAGAAGATAGTTTAAAAAGTTTTTAAAAAATCCTATTAGAATTTGGATACACTATGTATGTACGTGTGAAATATACAGTGTGATTTTCTTAAAGCAAGAATATTTTAATCATCAAGAATATATTTCTTTTTCTACATAATATGTCAAAGCACGGACGGATAATAAATTTATTTCTGTCGGAATGGCGCCAAAATAACGTGTTTGACAAGCTCACTTCCATCTTCGTAATGTGTGCAGCGACCGCCTGCGAGCAACGCCTCAAAATTAAGTCGGCACGATTCCGGAATGAGCCTGCAGCTATAAGGTCACTGCTACTGCTATTATGTCAGTCTGCGCATTAATCAGAAGGCATTATACATCTAATTTAAATTGCACTTGTGTGTCTTACATCATATCACTTACCACTCTGTCCATGAATAAGCTAGTACTCACGTACGAAGAGATTCTCACGCTTGTGAAGTAACGTTGGAAATAGACCAACGAGCAACTGACAGCCAGCATGTCAGAGAATTGAAATCCTGTCGTATCGACGTAGAGGGCAGTTCGACTTGGCAAGTAACCTGATGATGTCCTCAGACCTTGCACTTAGCATCATGATGACAGCCGCACACACTTTGGGCAAGACGAAAACTTAAAAGGGAAGATCAAGCATGAAAACAGAAAGGTGTAGTGAACTGTGAAAAAAGAAGCAAAATAGAAACGGTGAACGATACAACCTCAAGATATGCAACATCGAGCGAAGTAAAAGAACCACGGCGTCGTGGTTGTGTCTATACGGTGTTGGACAGCAAAGCGGGAGATGCGTGTTCAAACCTCCACCGTGCCCATATACAGGGTGTTTCAAAAATGACCGGTATATTTGAAACGGCAATAAAACCTAAACGAGCAGCGATAGAAATACACCGTTTGTTGCAATATGCTTGGGACAACAGTACATTTTCAGGCAGACAAACGTTCGAAATTACAGTAGTTACAATTTTCAACAACAGATGGCGCTGCGGTCTGGGAAACTCTATAGTACGATATTTTCCACATATCCACCATGCGTAGCAATAATATGGCGTAGTCTCTGAATGAAATTACCCGAAACCTTTGACAACGTGTCTGGCGGAATGGCTTCACATGCAGATGAGATGTACTGCTTCAGCTGTTCAATTGTTTCTGGATTCTGGCGGTACACCTGGTCTTTCAAGTGTCCCCACAGAGAGAAGTCACAGGGGTTCATGTCTGGCGAATAGGGAGGCCAATCCACGCCGCCTCCTGTATGTTTCGGATAGCCCAAAGCAATCACACTATCATCGAAATATTCATTCAGGAAATTAAAGACGTCGGCCGTGCGATGTGGCCGGGCACCATCTTGCATAAACCACGAGGTGTTCGCAGTGTCGTCTAAGGCAGTTTGTACCGCCACAAATTCACGAAGAATGTCCAGATAGCGTGATGCAGTAATCGTTTCGGATCTGAAAAATGGGCCAATGATTCCTTTGGAAGAAATGGCGGCCCAGACCAGTACTTTTTGAGGATGCAGGGACGATGGGACTGCAACATGGGGCTTTTCGGTTCCCCATATGCGCCAGTTCTGTTTATTGACGAAGCCGTCCAGGTAAAAATAAGCTTCGTCAGTAAACCAAATGCTGCCCACATGCATATCGCCGTCATCAATCCTGTGCACTATATCGTTAGCGAATGTCTCTCGTGCAGCAATGGTAGCGGCGCTGAGGGGTTGCCGCGTTTGAATTTTGTATGGATAGAGGTGTAAACTCTGGCGCATGAGACGATACGTGGACGTTGGCGTCATTTGGACCGCAGCTGCAACACGGCGAACGGAAACCCGAGGCCGCTGTTGGATCACCTGCTGCACTAGCTGCGCGTTGCCCTCTGTGGTTGCCGTACGCGGTCGCCCTACCTTTCCAGCACGTTCATCCGTCACGTTCCCAGTCCGTTGAAATTTTTCAAACAGATCCTTTATTGTATCGCTTTTCGGTCCTTTGGTTACATTAAACCTCCGTTGAAAACTTCGTCTTGTTGCAACAACACTGTGTTCTAGGCGGTGGAATTCCAACACCAGAAAAATCCTCTGTTCTAAGGAAAAAACCATGTTGTCTACAGCACACTTGCACGTTGTGAACAGCACACGCTTACAGCAGAAAGACGACGTACAGAATGGCGCACCCACAGACTGCGTTGTCTTCTATATCTTTCACATCACTTGCAGCGCCATCTGTTGTTGAAAATTGTAACTACTGTAATTTCGAAAGTTTGTCCGCCTGAAAATGTACTGTTGTCCCAAGCATATTGCAACAAACGGTGTATTTCTATCGCTGCTCGTTTAGGTTTTATTGCCGTTTCAAATATACCGGTCATTTTTGAAACACCCTGTATATATTTTTTTCCTCACAAAATTACGAACGTCCCGTCCAGTGATTGACGTGTCTGTTGTCCTTCTGTAGTTCAGGCAAATGTGATACTATACACCGGTTATAGTATGTGTCATGTAGTAAGAATATGTTACTGTCACAGGTAAATGTGATGAATAGTGAGAGCAGGTGAAATGCCACATAGACTTCTCACAGAAACGAAACAACAAATAAACGGGTGTGAAGTATATCACAAAAAAGGGATTCAAGAGTCAGAACTTGTGGTACTTGGGGGAGAATAAATAAGAGATACGTACGTCTGTAGGTTCCTTTCTTCCACCTCGCTGTTGCAAACGGATTTTACACCACTACCCAGACACAAATTTGAATACAGCGAACAGTCACATCAATGACCAAACGGACAGTTCATAACTTTGTGGGAAAGAAAATGGGGGCACGAGGAAGATTTGGATACGGATGTTCCCCTCCGCAATCCAACACCGTGGTCCAATAACCACGACGCCGTAGCTGCTCTAGTTCGCTCCATGTTGCACATCTTGAGCCTGGACCGTTTACTGCTTCTGTTTTGCTTCGTTTTTCACAGGTAAGTACAGCTTCTTTCTGTTTTCATGCTTGCTCTGTATTCAGTTTTTGACCGATTGTCCACTGGGCCATCTTACCACTAAATCTGCGGGAGTGGGTGGATGGGAGGGGGGGGGGGGTGCGATGGGGAGTCTCCCTTATCACCTTCCATCGCAGCCAGCCCATTGGGCCAAGACGCATGGCGTACTTCATAAATGAAGTCCTGCAGCCGGCTGTGGTGGCCGAGCGGTTTCTAGGCGCTACAGTCTGGAACCGCGCGACCTACGGTCGCAGGTTCGAATCCTGCCTCGGGCTTGGATGTGTGTGATGTCCTTAGGTAAGTTAGGTTTAAGTAGTTCTAAGTTCTATGGGACTGATGACCTCAGAAGTTAAGTCCCATAGTGCTCAGAGCCATTTTTTGAAGTCCTGCAGCGCTACGCTATTCACGAGCCACTTCGTACATGACACGGCGCGTGCAACTGGATGCAGTTAAAACGTCCACATCATTGGCGATCTCTTTTCAGTAGTTATATGGGCGCAAAACCTAGGACATATCCAAGGAAGTCCCATAAAAAATTACTTAGTTCTGAATTGTCTTCTCGACGGCGTCGCAATACCACATCAGGAAACGATGATAAACTTACATGTAGCTTTGGCTGAGCTCCCGAGCTGGACAGTGACCCTAACCTTCCCACGATAAATAAATCAACGAATAAAAATAAAAGCTGCCACCACGGTCAAGGGGCTTGGTCATTCAAGTGTGTATGGGAGGAGTCAGTGTTGCTCAGCAGCAGTTTGACCTTGGACAGACGGCATGCAATACGGTGCTTGGTAAGTCAGCACTATACTATTCGTGATCAGTCATGCCATATATAAAATTCTGGTCAAATCGGGTGAGGATAAAGACTGACTGAACTGACGAATCAAGGTACATACCGGCACTGTTACTTATTGTGAATGTACAAAAATTAAGTTCCCATTTCCAGTAACTTAAAATGAAATTCGCTGAATGTCAGAAGGTTTAGCTTTATCAGCACGGGTCGGGCTACTACAACACGGATTTGCAAGCATTGAGTTACACAGTGGCCACCGTCTTTATTGCTGGGTCAACGATTTCACTTTTCCTGTAGGACTTCAGTTGAAAATAGTTTAATTTTCAGAGGATCGTTAGTTCGTTATGCGCTGCGCGAACTGAACCACCGTTTGTTTGAAGAAACATGAGTGAAGTAAATTAGCTCCGTGAGCGTTATGAGTATTTGTAACAATTACACGCTTTCCGCCGTCCATCGTAGATAGGAATTATATTTGTAAATTTTTTGAGAGAGTGTCAGAGTCATAATGCAGCGATTAACCATGGTCTGAGAGAATGTTGGCCACAGATAAGATAGAATGCACATCTCTGGCTGCTTTCTTACGTAAGAATGATTATTAATCATGTGACTAATTAACAGACCTGAACTGTCTGTCTCGGTTGACAGCCTGTAGACAGCGAGCGTGTAACGAGATTTACGTTCCAGCGTTAGCAAAAGCACACGCAAACAATATCCATTCTGGTACACGGTCGATAATTCAGTGTTAAGCGAGGAGGGGATTTTACAGAGTTCGGCAGCGGGCAGAGGGAGTACTGCATTCTGCTGGGCACGCGACCTTCAGCGGCAGGTGTGGCTGCTGCATACTGAGAAGGGTGGCACGAATCCGCGTGTGTCAGTCGCTGCGTGGCAGCTCTGATCAGGATACTTCATACTAGGCCGCTGGGTTTACAGGGCACCCGTTTGTGCCGTAGTGGACGTAAAGACGAGGGAAACATCAAATTCTGGGTGCAGCTCACTAGAAACTCGCGCCGCTGCTTCACTAAGTTTCAATCATTTACAAGCGTACGTGACTGAGAATTCAGAGACATAGTCGAATTTGTTATTGACTGCCATGTACTAGACTGCCTTTTGTCACTAAACTAGCTTCTTTGCGATCATAATTTTGTCGATACGAACTTATTCGCTTTACTTACCTCTATTCAGACGTTTCTGGGTTTACTAAGTATAGGGGAAATATTTTGGCATCACTTAAATTGAGCAACTATAATGGCACTATGGAAACCGGGGTTGCCAATATTTCAAGGTTTGGAGACCATAATTGTCTAAATTTCAGTGGCGAATCACTGTTATATTTTTCTATCTTTGCAAAGTTCCGAAGATTTTTAATGCAAATAACGCAACAGTGTAATGTAGAATTAACCATCGATATCCTTAGGTGGATAGTTGGCCCTGTGTTGTCTCAGTGTGCAGCTTCATTTATGTCTTATTCGGGCAAAACATTCTTATTCTCAGAAGTAAGATTCCAGCAAGAGCTAGATGAGGCACTAATGCCGATTGCTACGATCTTAAGAGGATACGTACATAGCATTCAGAATTTCAGCATCTGCGTTCACAAACAGATCCGAGAAGGCCAGATCGCATAAAATCACGTCAAACTTGGCAAATAAATTGCCCTTGCAGTCCATATTAACTTACGACACCATTGTTGAATATAGACTGATGTAGTTGCTTCAACGAGCGTCCAGAGAACCCAGGACGTACCTACGGCGTCACTGAAGCAACTGTTGAAATTTTGAAATTGAACGATATCATTCTTTTATTTATTTAAATAACTCGCGTCGGTAGGCTCACATGAATTTTACTACGTTGTCCGTCGTAACTTGGCGAAAGCGCGCCTCGATATATTTGTTCTGGATATGTTTGCGGTGGCCTGTCTTAGCTGCCTCTTCGTGTATACACTTTTACTGCATAATCAGTGTCGGCTTTAAATAGCAGTTTTAAAAAACCCGCAAAATATTGCATACATACGCGACACTGTCTAAAACAGTATTCATTCAATCAATAAGTGCTCCTGAAGATTACCACAGTGGTGGTATCGAAATGTCGATATAGCTATTTCAAAAATGAAGAAGCTTTAGCAACTCCGAATATTTTCTCCAGAAGAAAATGGTCGTGTGTCGGGTAGTCGAGAAAATGTCACAATACGTGAGTATAATTTTAATTGTACGAAACTTTATCAGTACAATTTAGAAATTATCTGCGGTAATATATCTTAGTTGAATAAATTTCTCCAATCAGCACCTGAAAATAATATAATGATTTGGACGATATAAAACCCAAAAACACTAAATTTTCGTGAAACTAGAGACAATTAAGAGCAACGGATGCAAGATTACGAAGTTACTCAAAGGATAACAGTTTGTGTTAACTGAAAGAAGAAATTAACCTATACATTTAATCGTCTGTCTCGTATACAGAAGTGTACTTGCGTAAGCATTTATTAGTCTTATAAAATATCTTACAGGTGAGGCAGGCCAGTATCTCTTCGAATTTCACAATAACTGATGATATGCATGCAAGGGGAATCAATGTTTGTAGACTATGTGGAACATGCACTCTGAATTTTAAGAGTAAGCTTTTATTTAACACACAGTCTTTCTTGTTTGCATCTTCCGCTTAAACATTCAGAAGTTTGGGGTAAACAAACCTTTAAGGAATCACCTAACTCTTCTTTGAATCTCCTCTATTTCGTAGTGCGGGTGGTAGGGATCGTATATCGTCGATAAAGGCTAGGCAAACTGTCGGACAAGAGAGTTGTAATCGACCTTGTTGTGAATTTATATTGTCGTTTAACCTTGAAATCCTCGGGATGATCACACTGGATATTGGACAGTTGCGAGACATTCCACTGGTTGGTCGGAGATCATTTAACCAAATTACATACATAAATTTTTTTCAGACATCTGTGCAGTGACATTTCGTTATGTTGAGGATGAACACCCAATCTTGCCGCCAGTTGTTGATAATCATCTTGAATTTCTCAGCAGCTTTCTATCAACTGTTTTTGTTCAATATAGGAATGGCTCAGAACGAAATTAGATGCTTTTTGTAAGACACTTCAGTTAAAATTGTGTGCAAGGAGAAAATTTCTCAGGTTACACTGACAGAAAGTGCACTAAATCATAGCTTCCCACTTTAGGTTAGTGCACTCCTACTCTACGTTTTTCCAGTGAATATATTATATTCCCGAAGGACAGTCCTGGAAAGTAAGCGGAATAACCATTAATAGCTCCCATAACGTCTTCATTGGAATCAAAAATTTTTCCCATTCAAAAATATTTTTACGTGGAGTAGTCGGAGCTCAAATGGTGTAAAATCTGATCTAATAGGTTTGATTTTCCAACGTTCTGTACTTCAAAATTCTTAGATATCAACAGCCATCTGCAAGGTCCAGAAGCTTTGCCTTTGAAAGTCACCGGCTTTTCGTATATGTTTTCCACTCACATGGACTAGAAAACGAGCAGTATTCGCTTTACCTGAAAGGGCCAATCAGCAAGAAAGAAAATTTCAATTTTTCGAAAACAAGGACCACAATTACGGGAGATAAAATTGAAATTGACTTGTGGTATCTTCTCATCCACATTAGTAAATCGGCAACCTCAGTTCGGTTATTGTCAGAACAGTCCAAACGTAGCTGGGAAATTATTTTGCGCCTTTGTCCAGAACCCAACAAATGCTTAAAGCATCAGAATTGGATTGGATTGGTTGGGGGAAGAGACCAAACAGCGAGGTTAAAAAAAAAAAAAATTGGTTCAAATGGCTCTGAGCACTATGGGACTCAACTGCTGTGGTCATAAGTCCCCTAGAACTTAGAACTACTTAAACCTAACTAACCTAAGGACATCACACACATCCATGCCCGAGGCAGGATTCGAACCTGCGACCGTAGCGGTCGTGCGGTTCCAGACTGTAGCGCCTTTAACCGCTCGGCCACGCCGGCCGGAACAGCGAGGTCATCGGTCTCATCGGATTAGGGAAGGAAGTCGGCCGTGCCCTTTCAAAGGAACCATCCCGGCATTTGCCTGGAGCGATTTAGGGAAATCACGGAAAACCTAAATCAGGATGGCCGGACGCGGGATTTAACCGTCGTCCTCCCGAATGAGAGTCCAGTGTGCTAACCAATGCGCCACCTCGCTCGGTTTCCAAGCATCAGGGAAGCAGTTGAAAACCATACTTCACGTTTACCATCCTCAAGAAAATGGAGCCACACTTGAAATCGACCATCCATTTCCTAGTGATTTGGAAGCAGAGAAATGTCCTTCAACCTTGACCAACTTCGGGTGAGTCTGTCGGGGCGGTACATTGGACACAACAAAGTCTTACGACAGCATGGCATTCTAGATGTTCGTATTATTTTTTGTTCAGATGCTTTGTATTGAAATGCCATCCAAAAAACTGTTAAGCACATAAAGATTACACTTAAATACGTTATTGCGCAACGTGTGCCAGTCTAATATTTACTAAATTTTTCATATCAGATTCGCCTGTGTGAAGTGCCGAGAAAGTTTCGCTTGGGCCTAATGAACGGGAGAGAGGTATGAAAAGGAAAAGTAATGTTGTGTTATGCAGCAGTCTGTATACGGCAAAAGATGTACGTAGAGCGTAGCGAACTTGTGGGACATTACAGCGCTGGAGGGGCAGGTGGTGCGGGCAAGCGGCAGGTGATGAAACTAGGGGCAGGCCTGCCGCCCACGCAGCCGCCGCGCTGGTGACATACACTGCGCAGCCGGGTCGCGCGACGTCGCTTTGCAGCGGCACCTGCCTCTCCAGTGGCTCCACTCACGGCCAATACGGGCGGGCTTCAAAAGTCTCTCAACAGATTTCAGTTTCCCGTAAGTTTCTTAAATCGGCAGAGTCGAGTATTGAGAGGGTAACTGTCTTTGAAAACACTCGATTTTCTTTAGATTAAATTAGTCGCTGGAACAGGGTCGCAGTTCGAACTAGGAATCTTTGGCTTTCGCTGGCAAATGCTGTAATGGTAGAGCTACCAGGCACGAATCATGACACGCCTTTACAGCTTTACTTCCCACTCTCCAAACAGGGTTAGTCCCGGTCCAGCACACAATTTCAATCCCCCGGTAAGTTTCAAATCGGGAAACACTCCGCTGTAAAGTGAAAATCATTTCTGGAAGTGCTAGTGTCGTCTATAAATAGAATTGAAACGTTAGCCGGCCGCGGTGGTCTCGCGGTTCTAGGCGCGCAGTCCGGAACCGTGCGACTGCTACGGTCGCAGGTTCGAATCCTGCCTCGGGCATGGATGTGTGTGATGTCCTTAGGTTAGTTAGGTTTAAGTAGTTCTAAGTTCTAGGGGACTAATGACCACAGCAATTGAGTCCCATAGTGCTCAGAGCCATTTGAACCATTTTTTGAAACGTTAATTTTAAGAGGTTGTGTAAGACGCTCTTCAGTGGAGTAAACAGAGTTGCCCTGCAGAAAGTGCTAACAGACGACGGCGTAATTTGGAGTTACAGCTGTTATGTGGTTGGTTAAATCCGTAAATCATAAATACCAATGGACTTACTTGCAGCTTTTTCTACGAAATGTTACACTATTTTCACACTATTTAATCTGTCATATGAGAAAAAAAAGTTAGGTCCTAAAAAAGTTGTTTACGTGTAACATTGTCCCTCCTACGGTGGATTAACACTGTCTTCATCATAAAGTACCTGGAATAGTGTTGAAAGCAAATATGTGACTCCTGCTGTCTTGCATAAAAAGAGCATCACACCAGAGACACGAAACATAAGAAAAAAAAAAGAATCGTCTAACAAGATTCATGAACTAACAATGTCACTTGTTCTGTAGCGATTGAATTAATAATACAAGTGTGTCCGGCCTTCCGTGTTTTCTTTGGCATTATAGAAAAAAATGCTAGATAGTCAATAATTTACACGTAAATGAAGTAAAATTCCGTATGTCTAAAGTACTCTGAAAGTAACTGAGTTTTTGTTAAGTATAGTCACAACACTAATTAAGCATATCGTCCATCATACTCTCTTACTAACTCTAAGGCGATAGAAGATCGCGGAGAATTTACTGAAACTAATGTACAAGGGAACCAACTGCAGGACATGAATATGATTAGACATGCGTACGCAGATGATTAGCAGTAATAAATAATTTTAGAAAGAAATTAATCGGAATGATGCAAAAAGAGGTTACGTATTAATAAAGAAAAGTCAGAATATCTGGGCATAAGTAAAAAAAATCTGAAGTGATACACCATTCGCTGTAGATGAAGTCACTTTAAAGACATATGAACGCTTCAAGTATTTAAGGAGTCCTTTTAGTAACAACATTAGAACAGATAAAGAAATATCTGCCATAGCGAACAAAACTTTTTAGAAACTTCCAGCCAGATTAAAACTGTGTGTCGGAACTTTTTTTTTGTTCCTTTTAAGTTCGTTGTTGATCGATTAACTCAGTATTTTTATTACAGAGGGCAGCTGCCCCTCTGACCGAACACGCTGAGCTACCGTGCCGGCAAGACTGGAACTCGAGACCTTTGCCTTTCGCGGGAAAGTGCTCTACAAACTTAGCTACCCAAGCACGACTCACTCCCCGTCCTCACAACTTTACTTCTGCCAGGAAGTTTCATATCAGCGCACACTCCGCTGCAGAGTGAAATTGTCATTCTGGAAACATCCCCCAGGCTGTGGTTAAGCCATGTCTCCGCAATATCCTTTCTTTCAGAAGTGCTAGTTCTGCAAGGTCTGCAGGAGAGCTTCTGTTACGTTTGGAAGGTAGAAGACGAGGTACTGGCGGAAGTAAAGCTGTGAGGACGGGGCGTGAGTCGTGCTTCGGTAGCTCAGTTGGTAGAGCACTTGCCCGCGAAAGGCAAAGGTCCCGAGTTCGAATCTCGGTCCGGCACACAGTTTTAATCTGCCAGGGAGTTCCATATCAGTGCACACTCCGCTGCAGACAAAAATTCTCATTCTGAAAACTTTTTAGTTTTAGCAAAATCTTAAGGAAAAGAGCACTTGTATTTAGAAATAAAAATGAAGAAAAACTTTTAATATTCGAAAGTTTGGACTTGGGTACGAAGAAAATATCATGAAATGGAAGGTTAGAGACGAAGGAAAATAGAGAGCTGTACAAACACTGTAATATCGTCGAAGTGCTAAAGATGCTTCAACTGGGCAGGCCGTATAGGAAGAATGACGAAAAATAGCCTCACGGAAATAGCCTGGCTAAAGTATCATTCTGCAGAACATTAGCTGGAGAGAGAGAAAGAGAGAGACCGAGAACCAGATGGCGAAATAACATCCGGCAGGACACAGGTAGAATGAACACCAAATGGACAAAAGGGCACTCGACAGAAAGAAGTGGAAATTTGTTGTAAGGTCTTACGGGATCAAACTGCAGAGGTCATCGGGTCTCTAAATCTACACACTAGTTAAACTAACTTACACTATGGACAACACACGCACACGCACACACACGGGGTGGAGGATGGAGAGGACACCGTGATAAGGCGCCATACACCGCGCGGCAGAAAGAAGTGGTAGAGGGTCGTATAGGAGGCGTATGGCCAATAAGGCCCTTGGCACTTGTAAAGGCAAACACAGCTCTAAGGCCTATCTGTTTTGGTTCATGAAAACACTGAAAAAATATGCATTTACGTGGTGCTTGATCTTCACTGACATTACCATTGCTTTCTACTTTCTCTTTCAGTAAATTTACACTGTTTTAGATTAGATTAGATTTACTTTCATTCCAATTGATCCGTAGTGAGGAGGTCCTCCAGGATGTGGAACATGTCAGAAAAACAACAATACATGACAAATATTTACAACTAAAACAAGCGAATGTACCATTCCACAGGTCCCAAGTGGAATGATCGTCATTTCTTAATGAACACTAAGAGTCAATTTACAAATACTAATGTACTGAATTTAAAATAAAAAAGTTTTTTATTTATTTATAAGGTAATAAACATGTAATACAACTACTGTAATACTTATTTACAATGAACACATTACTGCACTGAAATTGTGCAGAAGTTATGTTGTACTTATATACAAATCAGTTGGTTTTACTAAGAAATTCATCAATGGAGTAGAAGGAGTTGGCCACCAATAAATCCTTTAGGCTTCTCTTAAACTGAATTTCATTGGTTGTTAAGCTTTTTGTGGCTGCTGGCAAGTTATTGAAAATGTGTGTTCCTGAATAATGCACACCTTTTTGTACAAGACTAAGTGACTTTAAATCCTTGTGAAGATTATTCTTATTTCTAGTATTGATTCCATGAATTGAGCTGTTGGTTTGAAAAAGTGATATATTTTTAATGACAAATTTCATTAAGGAATAAATATATTGGGAAGCAGTAGTTAGTATCCCTAGTTCCCTAAACAGGCTTCTGCAGGATGTTCTTGAGTTCACACCACATATAACTCTTACCGCACGTTTTTGTGCCCGGAAAACTTTAGCTTGGCTTGATGAATTGCCCCAAAAAATAATCCCATATAACATTATGGAATGAAAGTAAACATACTATATCAGCTTTTCCATTTTTATATCCCCTATGTCTGACACAATTCACATTGCAAATAGAGATTTGTTAAGACGCTTCAGCAGTTCTGTGGTGTGCTTTTCCCGGTTGAATTTATTATCAAGCTGAAATCCCAAGAATTTAGCACTGTCCACTTCTTCTATCTGTGTGTCATCGTATGTTAGGCATATACTCATGGGACACCCCTTAGAAGTTCTGAACTGCATGTAGTGTATTTTTTCAAAGTTTAGTGACAAAGAATTGGCTAGGAACCAGTGATTAATGTCCACAAATATTTCATTAGCTGATCTTTCTAAGACTACGCTTGATTTGCTATTTATTGCAATGTTTGTATCATCGGCAAACAAAACAAACTTGGCATCTGGTAATGTTACTGATGAAAGGTCATTGAGATATATATATATATACAACAAAAAGTAAGGGCCCTAAAATGGGACCCCACATGTAATTAGTTCCCAGTTGGATGATGCCTGATAGCTTGATACATGTCTCTTTCCTAATAACACCCTTTGTTTGCTGCCAGAGATATAAGATTTGAACCATTTTGCAGCATTTCCTGTTAAACTATAATATTCTAGTTTACTTAAAAGGATATTGTGACTTACACAGTCAAATGCCTTTGACAGATCACAAAATATACCAGTTGCCTGCAATTTTTTGTCTAATGAATTAAGCACATTTTGACTGTAAGTGTAGATAGCCTTCTCAATACCAGAACCTTTTAGAAATCCAAACTGTGACTTTGACAGTATGTTATTTGAGATAAGATGGTTATAAAGACGACTGTACATTACTTTTGCGAAAATTTTTGTGAATGCTGGCAACAGTGAAATTGGATGGAAATTTGATGCTATTTCTTTATCTCCCTTCTTAAACAGTGGCTTAACTTCAGCATATTTCAGTCATTCAGGAAATATTCCACTGATAAACGACTGGTTACACAGATAGCTTAATATGTTACTTAGCTCAGAATCACATTCTTTAATTAACTTTGTTGATATTTCATCATACCCACTAGATGTTTTTGATTTTAAAGATTTTATGATGGACATTATTTCTGTTGGGGTAGTGAGGGTCAAATTCATATTATGGAAGTTACTTGAAATATCTGGTCTAAGGTATTCCATAGCAGCATCTACCGAACCTGACAACACCATCTTTTCAGTAACAGTTATGAAATGTTTGTTAAAAAGTTCTGCAACACTATACACGCCTGTCACCAATGTATCATTTACTCTTAATGCTATTTGTTCCTCTTCATGTCTGGTTCTACCGGTCTCCTCCTTCACTATATCCCATATTGTCTTTATTTTGTTATCTGATAAGACTATCGTTTCCTTGTAATATATTTGCTTTGACATCCGTATTACAGTCTTTAATATTTTGCAGTATTTCTTATAATGTGCTATAGCATCAACATTGGAAATGTTTCGGATTGACAGATACAGTTTTCATTTTGTTTTACAAGATACCCCTATTCCTCGAGTAATCCATGGCTTCTTTGTAGACTTTGCTCTAATCTTGGTAAGTTTTGGGGGAAAACAGTGTTCGAATAAGGTAAGCACTTTATTAGCAAAAGTGTTATATTTTTCATTCATGCCATGAGCACTGTAAACATCAGTCCAGTGAATGTCTCTGAGGAGTGTCCTAAAATAATCAATTTTTGGCTTATTGATTACCCTCTTGAGCTCAGATTTAACAGATTTTATATCCTGTTCAGTATTAACATTTAACAGAAGGAACTGCATGTCATGGTCTGAGAGGCCATTGACTATTGGTTTTGTAACATAATTTTGTTCATTGGACTTTTCTATAAAGATATTATCAATGGCTGTTTGTGAGCAAGTGACTACCCTAGTGGAGAACTTTACAGTGGGAATCAAGTTGAATGATAGTGTTACTAACTCAAATAAGTTCTTATTGGGAGAGTCTTTAATGAAATGTACATTGAAATCACCAGCAACCACTATTTCTTTGTTTTTGGTTGTTAACTGGGCCTGTATAGCTTCAAGGTGGTTTACAAACAGATTGAAGTTACCTGCAGGTGCTCGATATACACTTAATATTATGAAGGATTTTTTGTGAAATTCTAATTCTGTTGCACATGCTTCCATATGCTGTTCTAGGCAAAATTTATGAATGTCTATGTTCTTAAATTTATGACAGTTCCTGATGAATATGGCAACTCCTCCTTTCTCCATTTCTGATCTACAAAAGTGTGATGCTAACCTAAACCGTGTAACACTTAAAAGTTCTATACGAGTGGTCACATGATGTTCAGAGAGGCAGATTATGTCAGCTGGGTTTGAAGACTCTAATTCATCTATGCAGATAGTTAATTCATAAATTTTATTTCTCAGTCCACGAATATTTTGATGCAATAAAGATAGCTGACATGCAATAAAGATAGCTGTGAGCCTCCATAAAAATAAACAAACGATTGTAGAGGAATAAAACAGAATAAAATAGGGCAAATTTACAATGTTTATCGTTGGAGCCAAAACAGTGCTGACGCTCAGACACGTTTATTATAACAACCTTACGGGAATTCATTGAGCCAGTTCACACTAGTTTGATTTAACTGTCAGATGCCTGAATAACTTGCCTTTTGCAGCGCAGACGAGCAGGAAGTGTGTCGGTGAAGTTCTGGAAGGTATCGATAGGCATGTGGAACCATGCCGATTCCAGTGCCACGGCTAGTTGCTCTAGGCGGCCCCGGTGGACGATCTATGGTGCGAACAGCCAACTCTGAGTGAAGTGGTGAAGGGACCGCGGGGGGGGGGGGGGGGGGGGCGCACATAAATGGCTGTGTTTAACGGAAAAGGCCACAAGTGAGAGCAGCCTCTGGCCTTATTGCATGCACAGCACCTTACTTACTCATCATAACAAAACTAGTGACATGCGAACCCAGCTGCGGGTAACAGCTAATGAATGAATGTATGTATTCTGAATCAGTTGTCAGAAACAAGGTTTTTTTAAAAGCGGTTTCTGCAGGATGTTATACAACTAAATTTAGGTATAATTCTTATAAAAAATATGGCTGGTTTTGTACGAATTGAGCTGTCTTCAGACCTAAAATCGGTAGAGTATGATAACTATCATACTCTGCATATTTTAGACCTGAAGATGAACTAATTTGCCCGAAAATGGTCATACCAATAAACTGTAATCTTCGTTAATGAAGCAGTTAATAGAGCCTTACCACACTTTGCATACTAATTTAGAATGTTAGATTATAAGGAAGCATCTTATTCTGCCAATGAAACTCTTTCTTTTGTTCCAGGTACGAGCTTCACGAGTTCTGGCATCCAAAATGCAATAAACCTGCTAGGTTAGTAAGTACTATTTATAAAGCACAATCAAACGGTCAAGAGATAATACTAAGTTTAATATTTCAACTTTGGATCTCCGAGTTTAAATATGTAGGAAAATAGTGCGACTAAAACTAAATCAAGAGTAAAACAATTTACCATATTTTTACTATTATTATGTCCACAACTTTGCTTCTGCAGTTCTTTCTCGAAGTTCGAGGCATCAATGTAAAAAAAATTACAAAAATTTAAGATTCAAAATATTGGCCATTGGCTACTACTTTCTCCCATATTTTGGGCAGCATTCAAATCCCGTGGCGGAAGAACTGGGCGTCTATTGAAGAGATCCATGGATCGATCCAATTTTACTCTTGCTCTTATGAACGGAGGCGCTGGTCAGCCAGGCCGCATGTTACTGATCGAAAAAGGTGCTAGTCAGAGGGGGTAATGTGGGAAGAATACGGCGGTGGGGTATGACTTCCCATTCCAACATGTTTCGATTGGTTTTGCGACACAGGTCTAGCACTGTCATGCTGCAAAGTCACCTTTTCATGTCCATCGCTGTGTTCGGGCAATTTGTCTTCCAGTGCTCCGCTCACACGATCCACCTACTTTCGATAACGATCTCCTGTGATTGTTTCCATCGATTTCAATAGCTTCGAAAACCTTCTCTCTTCGACGTCAAAAGCACCGTCCTTGAAGCGTTGAAACAATTCTGGATAGTAACTGTATGACGCAGTCACAAATCGTCTAATATTTTGACGGCGTTCTGTTAACAAATGCTTAAGCTTATTGTATGACACTTACGATCTACCACCTGCACCACCACGTGCTGGTACTTCCATCTACTGCAAAACGGCGAAAGCTAAGTTGTAGCCTAATGTTAATACTACTGGTCATCATCGATTTTCTGGCTACCGACTGGACTAGAACTCAGTGTTACGACCACTTAAATATGCTATCTACAGTGCATGTCCCGCGGAGAATTCGTACCTCATAAAATATGTTACGTGATGTACACTGGCGAAATAACCGATTAACACCGTAGACAAAAGGATTACATGTACGTATCAAAGGAACCTTCCAGGCATTCATTCCAGTCAACAGCGAAACCACATGACTGCTAAATCTGCATGGTCAGACGGGGATTTTAACTGCTATCCTCTTGGATGAGAGTAGAGTTCTTCAAACAACTGCGTCACCTCGGCTCGGTGTCCGTCTCTGGGGAACGGACGTTTCACAACTTGGCATTTCGGTCGGTTCGTACAGGGGACACTTGTAGGACAGTGATATGTGAATGGAACCAATAGTTAGCAGATATTACTCCATACTGACCTCGCATCAGACCACACATTGTTACTTCACCACACTGTGTTTGTCTTTTACTTATTGTGGCCTTAAATGCTTCCATATCATACAGCCATCATTGTAAGCATCGAGACGTTTAACGGGATTTACGTGTTATATAATAATTCAATGCAAGCTGCTATGTAGGAATTAAAGAAACAACATAAAGTCCCATTGTCGAAAGCGTCATCATACACTAGTTTTGATGTGAACTTATACACTGAAGCAATAACACAAATATTCCCCACACCATCTTCTTTCGTAACAGTGCTCAATGCTGTAGAAGTCAGCCCTGAATGTCGTATTCGCCGTGAGAGTGAGCAAGTAAGCAGTCGTTCTCTGCAGGTAGGGTACTCATATGAGCCTGTGGTATTCAGCAGTTCTGAGGTCGTGTATCATTACCCTTGCGTCACTTTATTCTATTTGCACCAATCAGACGCTTCTTCAGTAATATTTGTCTTTGTTTAGCTTAGACATACAGTATATCCTGTCTAGTATATACGATATATTCCCGCTTGAAAATCGAACAAAATTTCATTGCCGCTTGTGGAAAGATGCACTGCTACAGGCAACGCAAGGTGCCAGACATCTTGTCAGCGTGGTTATAACGGACATTAGAGCTTCATGTACTGTGTTGAATCCACGCTAGAGCCCAAACACAGTTTGTGGACCTGCCTGTGTCAGTGGACTGGCATGTTTTGCTACGGACCGGACTAGTCACACGTATGCCATAGTGTCGCCTTCCTCTTTCCCCAAGTTTCTCTCTTCGTACGGAGTC
This sequence comes from Schistocerca nitens, assembly GCF_023898315.1. Classification (NCBI taxonomy): domain Eukaryota; kingdom Metazoa; phylum Arthropoda; class Insecta; order Orthoptera; family Acrididae; genus Schistocerca; species Schistocerca nitens. The sequence goes on along the minus strand of NC_064618.1, from coordinate 746,147,880 downwards.
CGCTGTTTATTGTGATTTAGCAAGTTAATTGTATTTAACTTTGTGGCCAGAAGCTCTTCATGTCGCCACAATCTTCAGTTAACCTAATGCTGTGGACGGAAGTTGAAAGCGCCATCTGTCTGTGAATCGTGTAAACTTCGTTTTGTGTGTTACCGTATCCTCGTCTCGCTAGTTAGCGCGCTGCGCTTTACGCTATACGAGTAGGTTGCCGTCGCATACGAGTAGATTGCCATTGCAGCGCCTTCCAGTCCAGAAACCTCGCATTTTTCATCTACACTGAGCACGAGAATGTTAAATGACAGAATGTAATATTATTGGAACAGTTCCTCTTCAAACCGTCCTAGAATGACAACTGCTTAGAGTTTCAAGCAACTGGGAGCCACATCAGGTGGCTGCAGTTCGGCTACCTCCATTGTTGAGCACTCCATTGTTGAGCAACATTACGAACAAACGCCAGATGTTATGGTATTGAATACGGAATGTGATCTCGACTCCCATGTATTAAGGACTACCTGAGCAGCAGGTTCTCCCGCCGCGTGCTGTGGCCAGAACAATGCAGAGTCCGTATTTTCTGCCACCCGCCTTGGCCATTCTCCTTTTATTCTGCGTTGACTGGTTTTAGATGCGCTTGTCTTTTTTCTGCTGCATCCTATTTTATTTTTGAGAAGTAGCATTCTGATGAAGGCAAGACGTTAAGGATTTCTTACCCCGGATATTAGCTGCTGATGAAAGAACTGGTTTTTCTGCTTCCTGCGAGAGAATGGGTTCTGTTCCTATCTTCAACACTAGGCCTGCGCCCACTCACCTACCGAACTCGTTTTCTCTCACCTTATTTTACTATTGGCCACCCTATTGGTATTCATTAAGGTTTACGCCTTCTCACTTTTACCATGACACATGACGAATATCCCAGCTATAAGCCACTGTTCATTCCGTTACTGTCGTAGCTTTCATTGGGGTAGCGGGCGGTAGATGCGGGTCAGGTTTCCTTCGCCGTAACTGAACCCTGATGGAGCTCTAATCTGCTCTCTAACCAGCATACTGGTTCGCTCCTTATACTTGTGCCTCTTTTTTAATAATTTATAATCACTGGCATAAAAAATGTAGTTTCAATGCCTCGATTATCCAGTCCTACATACCGTAACAATTGGTCAGATTTTTTGCTGACGTCAGTAACTAAAGATGGACTACCTCTTGACTGAGGCGTGACCTCGCTATTCAGTCCCTTAACACCCCCAACCAACTACATTTGAGTGCTCTTAAAGTCCAGTGTACAGAAAGTAGTTGCATATGACATGTTTCTAACACGCAAAGTTTCCACATTCTGATTGCAGCACGTTAAGACTTCACAACATACTTAATTCACTAAATAAGTTATTATGTACAGCCTTGTGAAGGGGATGGAAGTGCTGAGATGTTGCCACACGCCCCTCTCTAACACTGTATCCCACAATGAAGCAACACACGTCGAAAAAAACTTATTTATTGATAATCACCATGTCACTATCCGTTTTTATAACATATAGCATCAGGCATATCACACTAACAATCTGTGGAACGGCAGACCCCGGATAGATAATGGTAGAATTGTTGCTGTGCTCTAATGTTGGGCCGCCATGAGATAAAGCTCTACGAGCCAGCATTCTCTGTTTCGGATATGACACCCCCCCCCCCCTCCCTCTCCCACGTATAAGAAATGAACATGATTCACAGGCAGAGTCGGCGATAAAAATTACGCTTTACATCAGCAAATATGCGATTGGGATTTTGGCTGACTACAATTTTTGCTCAAAACTGAATCAGATTGTTGTATCCTTGATACTGACATATGTCGGACAATGTTTAAGGTTCTAAAAAGTCCAGCTACATTCTGTCCATCCTACCATAAGCATACACGAAGGAATAGAAGCTCCTGTAAACCGCAATAGGTTGTCTTATCCGTGACTACATTAAGAAGACAAAAGTGTTTTCTGCTGTGACCTCATTAGGTCTATCCGCAAGTGACGATCAGAAGACCACAGGAAGAAACTGTATTAAAAGTCAAGATCCTATTTCATCAAGAGTCTGTCGAAGTTATTCAGCAGCATGAAAACAGCACACATGTGGTCTACCTGCGCACGCAACATCTGCTGGCCATCGGGAGAAATATACAACTGCTTTGCTACTACTTATCAGCTTACTCAGGTTCTTGGATAGAACAAGAAACGAAATGGTCATGGAAACATCATGAAGTATATATGTAATAAACTGGGGACCTAGAAACGACGGAGAGGCTTCGTCCCGCCTTAGCCCTCAGTGGTTCACAACAGGACACAGCAGTCCACCCACCCCACCACCGCCCCCACACCGAACCCAGGGTTATTGTGTGTTTCGGCCCCCAATGGACCCCACCCCCCTTCTCCGGGAACGTCTCAAACCAGACAAGTGTAACACCAATGTTTACGTGGTAGAATAATTACGGTGTAAGTGTATGTGGAAATGGTGTTTGTGCAGCAATCGCCAACGCAGTGTAACTAAGGCGGAATAAGGCGAACCAGCCCGCATTCGCCGAGGTAGATGGAAAACCGCCTTAAAAACCATCCACAGGCTGGTCGGCACACCGGACCTCGACACTAATCCTCCAGGCGGATCCGTGCCGGGGACCGGCAGTCTTCCCTCTCGGGAAGCAGCGCGTTAAACCGCGCGGCTTTCCGGGCGGGCTCAAACATCATGTTACTTTGCTGTAAGGGAAGAACGTTGCACCAGATCTGAACATCTGGCTGAGGTGCCGAGACACTCGATAGGCGCCAACGATACATAACGAAATACTGGAAATTATGGGTTACATGACACACAGTGCGGTAAATTACAGAATTACGGCAGATTCAACGACAGACGTCGCGGGCAAGGAGCAGTTCACTCTTTGTGTACATTACAGCGACCCTAGGAAGATAGAAGTAAAAAAAATAATAATAATAATAAATTGGGGTTCACACAGTCTGCTTCAGGGCACAAACGTTGGAAACTACCACTCATGACATCCTTCTAAGACTCTTACTAGCAAATGGCTCTAAGCACTATGGGACTTAACATCTGAGGTCATCAGTCCCCTAACTCTCACTAGCAATGGAGTTTCTATGCGCCCATTGCTGCGATAGTGCAGCTGATGCATCATGGCAAAACAACGGTGTGAAGGAAATTCTTCTCACAGATCGGCCAAAGAGCTGTTACATCGAAACTTCCTGGCAGATTAAAACTGTGTGCCGGACCGAGACTCGAACTCGGGGCTTTGCCTTTCGCGGGCAAGTGCTCTACCAACTGAGCTACCCAAGCACGACTTACGCCCCGTCCTCACAGCTTTACTTCTGCCAGTACCTCGTCTCCTACCTTCCAAAGGAGAGCTTCTGTAAAGTTTGGAAGGTAGGAGACGAGGTACTGGCAGAAGTAGAGCTGTGAGGACGGGGCGTGAGTCGTGCTTGGGTAGCTCAGTTGGTAGAGCACTTGCCCGCGAAAGGCAAAGGTCCCGAGTTCGAGTCTCGGTCCGGCACACAGTTTTAATCTGCCAGGAAGTTTCATATCAGCGCACACTCCGCTGTAGAGTGAATATTTCATTCTAGCTGTTACATCGACTGCAGTAACTACTATTTGGATCTTGAACTACAGGAAGTTTCAAAAAGCCGTGGTGCATTGTACATTATCTTAGTTACAGTGAAATAAGTCTCAAATACACTCCTGGAAATTGAAATAAGAACACCGTGAATTCATTGTCCCAGGAAGGGGAAACTTTATTGACACATTCCTGGGGTCAGATACATCACATGATCACACTGACAGAACCACAGGCACATAGACACAGGCAACAGAGCATGCACAATGTCGGCACTAGTACAGTGTATATCCACCTTTCGCAGTAATGCAGGCTGCTATTCTCCCATGGAGACGATCGTAGAGATGCTGGATGTAGTCCTGTGGAACGGCTTGCCATGCCATTTCCACCTGGCGCCTCAGTTGGACCAGCGTTCGTGCTGGACGTGCAGACCGCGTGAGACGACGCTTCATCCAGTCCCAAACATGCTCAATGGGGGACAGATCCGGAGATCTTGCTGGCCAGGGTAGTTGACTTACACCTTCTAGAGCACGTTGGGTGGCACGGGATACATGCGGACGTGCATTGTCCTGTTGGAATAGCAAGTTCCCTTGCCGGTCTAGGAATGGTAGAACGATGGGTTCGATGACGTTTTGGATGTACCGTGCACTATTCAGTGTCCCCTCGACGATCACCAGTGGTGTACGGCCAGTGTAGGAGATCGCTCCCCACACCATGATGCCGGGTGTTGGCCCTGTGTGCCTCGGTCGTATGCAGTCCTGATTGTGGCGCTCACCTGCACGGCGCCAAACACGCATACGACCATCATTGGCACCAAGGCAGAAGCGACTCTCATCGCTGAAGACGACACGTCTCCATTCGTCCCTCCATTCACGCCTGTCGCGACACCACTGGAGGCGGGCTGCACGATGTTGGGGCGTGAGCGGAAGACGGCCTAACGGTGTGCGGGACCGTAGCCCAGCTTCATGGAGACGGTTGCGAATGGTCCTCGCCGATACCCCAGGAGCAACAGTGTCCCTAATTTGCTGGGAAGTGGCGGTGCGGTCCCCTACGGCACTGCGTAGGATCCTACGGTCTTGGCGTGCATCCGTGCGTCGCTGCGGTCCGGTCCCAGGTCGACGGGCACGTGCACCTTCCGCCGACCACTGGCGACAACATCGATGTACTGTGGAGACCTCACGCCCCACGTGCTGAGCAATTCGGCGGTACGTCCACCCGGCCTCCCGCATGCCCACTATACGCCCTCGCTCAAAGTCCGTCAACTGCACATACGGTTCACGTCCACGCTGTCGCGGCATGCTACCAGTGTTAAAGACTGCGATGGAGCTCCGTATGCCACGGCAAACTGGCTGACACTGACGGCGGCGGTGCACAAATGCTGCGCAGCTAGCGCCATTCGACGGCCAACACCGCGGTTCCTGGTGTGTCCGCTGTGCCGTGCCTGTGATCATTGCTTGTACAGCCCTCTCGCAGTGTCCGGAGCAAGTATGGTGGGTCTGACACACCGGTGTCAATGTGTTCTTTTTTCCATTTCCAGGAGTGTATAATTCTGGAATCCACAAAAAGGAAAGAAAAAAACGTGTAGGCATATGTGGTACCATCTGGTGTCGACGAGTCCACATCCTAAAGTTCACTGGTTGATACCAGTGCATCCGATTCGATGAGCTGTAAGGGTAAAATCTTTCAAACATTTCAGCGAAAATTACGACTGGGTCCAGAAAACAGTGAGCGAAGTACCGAATGTCCTGAGCTCCATTAGAGACGTAAGATGGTCAGTTATGCGGGTATACTACGCGAAGCAGCTCGAAAAATTTTAGACTACTTTCTGTATAACATTCGTTATTGAAGTGTTTGATGTCTGCAAAAAGAAAAAAAAAAACTGGCGGATCCCTGCAGAATCAAAACTTTAATGCAGCCAGAGTGAAACGATCTATAGATCTTCTAAAACTGTCTCCTGCGGTTGCGGAAGGGTTTGATCTGCTATTAGAGTAAGCCAAAGCTTAATCTACGGACCTAAATCTGAAGGACCCAAATTTCTCACGGGCACGAAACATGACAGCGAAATTGAAACATCTACAGAAATTTCGTCTGTTCACGAAGAATTGTCTCATGGACACGAAGGTTTGAAATGCTTGATCTATTTCTGGATTACACTGATCGTAGGTTCAACCGTGAGGATATAAAGCGACATGCCACCTTGAAGAGATACTTGTTACGTCCTGCCAAACAATTCCTTACTGCGAGTACACACACACACAGCAGACTTTAAACTCTACAGACTTCATGCACAGCTCGAAATGCTGCGATCCACTACGACTGGTGTACAACCATAAAAGTAGTCTCCATTGGAAGACAACTTACTGCTGCACGTGGTGGAGTTAAAGCACTATTTCAGAAAGTTATTCGCCTGATCATTGTAATTGATAGTTACAGCATCGTCGGCATCCTCTGAGCCTTCGACGATTTAAAACTTGCCTCAGATCATAAATGACACAGTCGAGACTAACCGAGCTACTTCTCCTTAGTGTTCGTCAAGACAGGGATGACAAGATTAATCTTATGATTGAAATGAAAGAATTTATTTCCAGAAATCTGCAAAAGAAAGCTTCAGTAGAACTCCAACGACTCGGACGATTCATGATCGGACCAAATGCGGATTAATCAAATATCTCTATAATTGGATAAATCATGAAAACAAATCACTTCTTAGAAAAAAGCTAAATTTTTGTTTACATACTACTGTAATATTAATTTAATGACTACAAAACAATGTTGTTACAGTTTTGTACTGTACTGAGTAAATACGTTATCAGTTCTTGAACGTATCGGTCATTCTGTTTTTTTGTCTTCAACAGTTTTCGGGCAGCCAAGTCTCGCTTCCGCTTGACGGTGAGCAGCTGTGTATATGTTCACTTAGGCTGCCGCTCCATCCATGATGGCGCAGTGTCAAAGTAAGCAAACGCCTCACCAGCTGACGTTCCCACAACTGGTTCGGTTACAGCGTCATCCTGGCCATCAGTTTCTTTTAATGACTTCATCATTACTGATAATTTGGAATCCAGGGTCTGAAGAACCACAAGCAAGCCACTCGCCTATATTAGAACGTCCAGGAATTTTATAAGGATCGTATGTCCTTCCTCTTAGTTTTTACGCTTCTTCTTTTAATCTTCGTCCTTTTGCACCTTGTCTTTGGTTGAAATGCCTTTCAATTTATTCCAAGCTTTTTTTTAATGTTGTTGTCTCCGCCAGATTGCATGCTTCCGCCACTCTGAAAGCGCAGTCTTTAAATTCAGTTTCTAATGATGAGCCACAATGCCTTCTTCATTTCCATCTTCCAAAAGCTTCCAGAACAGTTATCTCCTGTAATGCTGCTTCATAGTTTCTATAACCGATTGGCCCATTGGCTGCAATAAACTAGTTACGTTCGGCGACAAGAATAATTGAAACGTCCATTTTTTCCTATCACGAAATCTTTCTGTGGGGTGGATGGGTGCACTGGCCAGAATTATCACCGTCCTGTCTTCTTTCTCTATGGCCTTTCGGTGTTTCTTTATTTTTTTTATTTCAGGTTTAAGTATTGTATCGTACCATTCGCAAGACAAAAGTACAGTCATCCATGTCTTTGGTTGATTCTTGTAAAAGATTTTTTCCTATCAAAAGAAGAAAAATGTTGTGGTTTCCTGTAGAGTCAGCACATTGCAGCATGATAACACGGTCTTCACTTACATTAAGGCCAGGAGCACTACTTTTCCTTTTATAAGTTTCAGTTGTTTCAAACAAAGCCTTCAAATAAGGCCTGTCTCATCTGCGTTGTATAAAAATTCAGGGTCATAAGATTGTGCTTCAATTTCGAATTTTTCAATACAATTTTTACTGTTTTAGGGTCTGCTGATGATTTTTCACCACGTAAATCCAACTCACGAATACCGCGCCTTGCCTTGAAATTCCGTAGCCAGCCATTGCTCGCTTTAAATGACGACGCTATAGATTTTCTTAGCTAAAATTTTTTGCTTTTCGCAAACAGTCGGCCCTTTAAGATGGTTTCCCAATGCTCGCTAATGCAAACAAAGTTTTAATACGGCCTCTTCAGGCTCCTTGTTTGATGCCTTTCCCCATGAACTCCCATTTTCGTTCTCAAGGATTGACACAAAGTTCAAAATTGAGAAATTTATTGTCTGAAATTGTGTTTCCATGTTAAACGTCTCAGCTAACTGCTTACGACTCACACCTTTGTCTAAAGATTCGAGGACTTTTATTTTGTTTGCAAACGATAACACAACGTGTCTCCTTCTAGAAGACATAGGCCGCACAGTAAATCAGAACACAGGCACAAACAAAACTAAAGACTTAGTCAACGATGCGAAAAAGACTAAGATGACGGGACTATTGGCTGCCGAAACACTTGTGACGTAATGATGGTCGAGAATAAGTTGATCTATCCTGTTACGGAGGTACGGGTGCTATTTAATTTTACGTCGCGGACACTCTAGAGTTATTTGACATACTCAATAAGGCCCATCTGGCTACTGGTCATGGAGGGCGGGACAGCATGTTGGAAGAACTTTCATCCAAGTGTAAGAACGTTACCCATCATGATACTGAGTTGTACATTTACCTTTGTGAGCTTTGCCAGAAAAAGCAAAAAGGTTTTAAAGGTGTTTGCGGCCAGCCAGTGATTTTTTTCGGGATTATTTTCCCGTTGTCAGGTGGATCTCAGCGATTTTCAGTCCATGCTGATAGTTTATAATGGTCTATAATAAGGTTATAATGGTCTACCAAGAGCATCTCACTAAGTTTGTAGTTCTCAGGGTTCTGAAATCAGAGAGCTAAAGAAGTAGCCTGCAACTTCATCGATACATTTATGTTGCTTGGTGCTCCAACGGTTGTACAGTCGGATAATGGCAGAGAATTTGCAAATAATGTGGTAAGCAGCCTAAAGCGGTATTGGCCCACACTGAAGCTCGTCCATGGTAGGCCGCGCCACTCACAAAGTCAGGGGAGCGTCGAAAGAGTAAATCAGGACATTTAAAATATGCTGTGTGCTTGAATGCAATCTCTTCCTGGTCTTCTTTCAGTAATGCAAGCTGTATTCCACATGTGCTTCAGCTGTGTATCTTCCTGTAAGAACACACTATATCACACTCGGCATTTGACAGGTTTTATTTTAGGACGCTGGTTTTCATGATAGTTTCTGAGCTCTAGAAGCTATTCTTTCTTCTATCTTCTCATGAATTCATTTTGCAGCTTCTAAGAACCTTCAGTATACTCGGTCCATGATTGGTTGGTAATGTAACTGTATGTTCTTCAGTTAATAATTGGCCTGATGTCAGTATTCACGAATCACCCTGTGCAGCTGGTCGAGAGCTGATGGCGGCTTCTATTTCGACCAATATGGTTCAAAGTATTTTCTCAACTACTAGGGAATTTTACAAAACCTTTTCCAGGCAGAGTTTCGTTGTTTCGATCATTTGCTCCCACCAACAAGCCGTCCATGGTACAGTGAACTTAAAATGAAACACATTGGTGAGTGAAGTGCTGGCTGATAGTAATGTCCTCAAAGAAGTGGGTGAGGTCTTTTAGTTCCGTGTTTGCAGTGTGAGATGTTTTTGCATTTCCAGAATAAATTGTATTTGGCAGTCCTCTCCTCACAGGAAATCTTCTGAATACGATCGAAAATTTTTCTGTGCTCATATACACACATAAAAACAAACGTCTGCATTCGTGTCCTCGTAAGTATTATAAATGCAACGATTTTAGTCATATTAGTTGCAGTGAGACAAAGAGCCGTCATCCTTATTCAATAAGATCCTTGTATTCACTATCAACTATCCAAAAAAGGCAATCAAACGAACTATTTGAATAAAATTTTTATATATTTGAATATATAGTCAATTAATTTTGATCCAATAATGAGATTACTGCTTCTTTCTGACTGTGGCCGGGAAATGAAACAGTGTGCTATCGATTTTGTTGTACTGAGTTTCATCCAGGAGAGGAAGACTAGAAATACACATATCAAAAAACAGTTTTGCATCATTCCGAGAGTTCCGGAACATGAAAAAAAAAATTGACATGTTCCACATCCACGAGGATCTCCTCAGCACGGATCTATGGAACGAAAACTAATCTAATCTAATGTAATCTATGAAAAAACTAGCTGCTTGAGTAATGGACTGCGGTTCGTCCAACTTACGAAAAACAGAGCTTTTCATTCTGGGATTCAGCACGAAGCTCTGTTCGGCTGCAAAGCTAGAGTAGGTATCTCGAAGTTGTCTCTGCCTGACGATGTTTTACAAGACGGACTGAGGAAGAGCTGGAAAAAAATAGCGTACAAACAACACAACACCAGAAAAGAAGACGGAATGAATGAATGAATGCAAGAGGCGTAGCTCCCTGCAGCAGACACAGACGAGAATGCAATCCATGACGGAGAAAACCAAAACAGTGATGAGGCCATGGGTATCGAAGAGCCTTCCATTTCTGTGTTTACCGAAAAATGCTTGTTTTTCTTATGTATGTTGCGTCTGCTTAAAAGAAACCTGCAGTGCTGGCACATGTCAAGTGTGGCCGAAGCGTTCATGCCATCTGTGGACATTCTCCTAAAAACGATCACGGCGACGAAGTACGATGTTATGGAGTTGGCATTTTGTGCAATGTTTGCTTCCATGTAGAGGAAACTGTCCACAATAAAACGGAATCGAAATTGAACCTTGAGATTCAATAGGAAAAATAAAAATATCCTTCTGTGCCTTTGGCTGCCACTGTAAGAGTTCTGATTCTCGACGTCGACGACGGACAGTCAGTCGGCTGTTGTTATGAACGTGACAGAAGATGGCTTTTACCGACGTGGAACTGCAGAAGGAATCTTGCATCTCTGTGCAAAATCAGACACCACCACCATATGTCCAAAGAACTTAATGAGGGTTGAAGATGTTCTTGACCTCTTCTCCGATCTGCAGCTGCTTGTCAGTCCATAGGAAGTGGCCAAGGATTCGTCGGGTGTACGTGCAACGAAATGCCAAAGTATGAGGTGCCTTTGTGTCAAAAAGAAAATAAAGTGCAATGCAAAACGTCACTCTAGCCTTCCCGGCTGCTTTGAGTTCAACCGGTAAAAGTGTTCTGTTCGCATTCTTCTTTAAATCGTGAAATGTACGTACAAGATGGAACTGCCGTTCTTTCAGTTTCAAATGCGTATTAATTAATAAAGGCTTCTCATCTCTTGCCCTTTTAATACTTCGCGTAAATGTTACTGGTCATTCTATATAATAGCTAGGAAAAGTATGTAAAATTTTCACTAAAAACTTATATTTTATAGTTCGCCCAAAACCATCACGCATTGTATACAGGGTGTTACAAAAAGGTACGGCCAAACTTTCAGGAAACGTTCCTCACACACAAAGAAAGAAAATATGTTATGTGGACATGTGCCCGGAAACGCTTACTTTCCATGTTAGAGCTCATTTTATTACTTCTCTTCAAATCACATTAATCATGGAATGGAAACACACAGCAACAAAACGTACAAACAGCGTGACTTCAAACACTTTGTTACAGGAAATGTTCAAAATGTCCTCCGCTAGCGAGGATACATGCATCCACCCTCCGTCGCATGGAATCCCTGATGCGCTGATGCCGCCCTGGGGAACGGCGTATTGTATCACAGCCGTCCACAATACGAGCACGAAGAATCTCTACGTTTGGTACCGGGGTTGTGTAGACAAGAGCTTTCAAATGCCCCCATAAATGAAAGTCAAGAGGGTTGAGGTCAAGAGAGCGTGGAGGCCATGGAATTGGTCCGCCTCTACCAATCCATCGGTCACCGAATCTGTTGTTGAGAAGCGTGCGAACACTTCGACTGAAATGTGCAGGAGCTCCATCGTGCATGAACCACATGTTGTGTCGTACTTGTAAAGTCACATGTTCTAGCAGCACGGGTAGAGTATCCCGTATGAAATCATGACAACATGCTCCATTGAGCGTAGGTGGGAGCGTATGTGACGAAACTAAAATGAGCTCTAACTTGGAAATTAAGCGTTTCCGGACACATGTCCACATAACATCTTTTCTTTATTTGTGTGTGAGGAATGTTTCCTGAAAGTTTGGCCGTACCTTTTTGTAACACCCTGTAGAATACCAGGATTTCACGCAATGCCCGCTAACGTTGTCACGTCACAGGCTGATGTAGACTAAACTGAACGACGGGCACCACGAACACAACTATGCGTGTGCTGAAATTTTTTTTTTTCCTTTAATACATTCGTTGCGGATTGATTAGGGCGATAAATAAATTTACACAGTGCTGTTTACTGCAATAGCTATCTAACAAAACCAACACTTCAGATCATATAGAACAAATTTCTTTTTTCTCAAAGCGATCCGAATAATTGGTGATTCGGATACTTGGGTTCGTTTACTTGGAGTTCTACTGTACAGTCTGAAATTGTATGTAATTTTTTTGGAATCTAAAAAGAAAAATAAATGCCTTAATGGTTTTCACAGAACTTACGGTTTTCTTTTTTCCATTAAGATGCAATGCAGTGTTTGTAAAATGTGTTGTTGTTATTATTAAGGGGTTCGTTGATGGTCGAATGTTATATTGGTGTACAGTAAATCTGAAAGACTCCTAGTAAGCTATCCCAGAGAGAAGTACAACTAATATCTTCCCATCAGTGAAATCTTTTTCAAAATTAATGGCACTAAACTTGAACCAGTATTTACGACTTTCGGTATTATATGAATTGTTTCGGTTTGTAGAAAACATAAAACTGAACTCACCACACTATCGTTATACATATTTGCTTAACGGTCTTGCTGAAAGACGTGTCTAATTCACATTACAAGAAATTGGTGAATATATTTCCTTGCCTCCCCTATCCACTAAAAAAAAAAAAAAAAAAAAAAAATGGTAGTTGATACGCCACTGCTTTCCTATCATGCAGATCAGACATTTCTTGTTCTACTTCCAGTAATCTCAGCACGACTTAAGCATATACACATCGCTGCACAAACATTATACACTCGACGGACTGACTGTAATTGGCGAAACAACGAAACTTATTCACGAAAGCCCCTTGCCCTCAGTGGAAGTACAGGGTGTTTCACACGAAAGACGCTCCACAAACATACATTTCCTTCCATTACGCTTAAAGGCTTTGCATAAAAATCAGAAAATAAATTGAAATGAACATGCCATACCTGGTTCATGGGGAAGTAAAGGTGAATCACAAAAGGTGCTGGAAGTGACTGCCAAACACTGTTGAACACGACGCTGCAGATTTTCGAATATTGCTGCCACAACCTCAGCTGCCATTTCCTGGATTTCACGGTTTTAGGCCACCCCAGAAGCAGGTGGTGTTAAATCAGGCGACCTTGAGGGCCACAGTCCTTTCGAAATCCTCTGCCGGAGAAAAATGATTCGACCACAGCCATGGTCGCACGAGACGTGTGGCATGTGACGCTATCCTGATCAAACCAGCCGAGAGTAAGTTCTTCATCGTCCAATTGGATCACAGCTTCCCGAAACATTTCGATGTAAACTGCACTGGTCACAGTAGCCCCAAAAAAATTGGTCCGATGACGCGACCCTGTGACATTGCATAGAACACGCCAATCTTTTGTGAATGTAGTGGTTGCTCGACCACTACATGTGGATTTTCATTACACCACAAACATGTATTCTGAGAAGTTACATAGCCAGAGAGGTGGAACAACGCCTTATCACTGATCTGAGCAATAAATAGCCGAAACCAAAGGTTTGTCTTTGCTGTTGACATTTAGTTCCTGAGGAATTGTAAATCTGTATGGATACATGCCGGCTTTGTTAGCAACTCCGTGACATGTGCTCCGTGACATTCCACATTCCTGAGATAAACGTCGAACAGACTTTGCAGGAGAGGCCAACAATCTTTGTTTCACATCAGTCACTTTCCCTTCCGATAGTGGCGGCCGTCCCTCGCCGTGAAGATCCAACACCGTTCCGTTTCTCTCCATCGTTTTCGCTAATTTTTGTATGCAGCATTTCGACTTTATATTCTGGTGACAAAACCGTTAAACAAACATTCGCTGACAGGTCTTAACGGAACCAATAATCCAATATTGTTTCACAGCGACACGTGGAAAGACACTGTTGCGTCATATGATGATAACGTAGAGCGCAGTATTGCTCTGTCAAACGTCGCAAATTGCTCGGTGCAGTTTCAGCGCGGAATTGCTATACATGTTTGTGGGGCCTCTCTCGAGTGGGACACCCTGTACTTAATTTGCTCATATCGCGTTCTGCCACTTCGATGGATAATGCTTTGATATTCATTTGGAATTACTCCATTGTGTCAACGGATATAACCCAGTCATGGTTGAAATGTTATTCAGTTCACTTATTGTTGAGAATGATTCAGCGAAAGCCCCGTGAAATTTCTCTCAAACTGAGAGCGTCTGCTAATATTCAGAGCAGCCCTAGGTTGCAGTATGTGTAGCAAACATCCTCTACAGGACTGTAGATGGCTGCATAGCGGAGGATGCACACAGCAAACACGAGGATCGTTTATGTCGGACACATATTGCGTTAGTATCAGTAGAGTCTGGGCCTAAGAAAGTAATCTTAACATTTGCCAGGTTGCAAAGTACTTGGTTGAAAATAAATGTTATCTTTGGAATGAATGAGTTACGGTACACTTCAATGTTTCTCAGAATGTCACGGAAATATTCCCCAACCACATTAGTGTGGGGCAGTTTTGGTGAGGGTACTTGTTAAACGCCCAAAATCCACAAAAAAATGCTGACCTTAACACCTTATATTCTTTCAGTACATGTGTTAGGTTGTTTTATCGACTTTCACACCAGCCAGTCAGCAAGAAGTATTCTGAAACTTCCTGGCAGATTAAAACTGTGTACCGGACCGAGACTCGAACTCGGGACCTTTGCCGTTCGCGGGCAAGTGCTCTACCAGCTGAGCTACCCAAGCACGACTCACGCCCCGTCCTCACAGCTTTAATTCCGCAAGTACCTCGTCTCCTACTTTCATTCTAGAAGTATCCTGTTTAGATACTGCCAAGCAGCAAATTGATGTTTTTACTGTTGACCCACCGTCATCTGAACAGGTACAGGTACCATTTTCCGTGTATTTAGGACCACCTTATGCTGCTGGGTTCGCTGAAGTGATGACTTCATTTGGATGGAAAGCTGTTACATTATATTATGATGTTCACCTTACATATCAATTGTGCGTGTAGCTCCGTAGTTCCCACGAAGCTTTTGTGATGCTATTACTCCGCTCACGATAAACTACCAAAACAGACACACAATTCAGCCTTGACCGTTTCAGAAATTCCACCTCCTTCGGACTGTTAGCTGATAATCATCCTACTTACTAAAACTCTGATCGATCATTTTGTTTACCCATGATAGTGACGTGGGGGATGTATTCAGGCTTGGGGTTGCGAGGTGCCAGGTGACCGATATTAACCGGACATATCCGCCTCGGCTTGTTACGATAGTTAGACAATGTACAGCTAACGCAATTAACTGCAAACATAGTCACAGGGATGATGTTGTTGTGTAATTTTAAATTAACTTGTCAAGAGTGCCTTGAAATGGTTTCCAAAACAAAAAAAGTTATTGATAAAGAGGTTTCAAATGAGAAGCACATGCTTAACTACAGATTGTTAATTCTTTATAAGTCTAATTAAACTAACTAAATTTTATGAATATCTTCCCTTTTTCCGTCCTAGAAGAACAGATAGCTGTTTATTTTGTTTAATGGAGAACTTTTTGTTTATTTTGACGTAAGATTGTCTTAGGAAGAAGACTGAGCAATTAGCAAGCCTGAGAACTGACGCCTTATTTTGCTCCGGTATTTGAATGAAATGATAGAATTTGTAAAAATAAAGTTGGAAAATTAATTTTGTTTCCTTCTCACTGAACAATAGAGCAACGGGCTGTACAAAGAATGCGATGATTTCAAAACAAACTTAAGTTTTTACCATTTACGAGCAGTAGTAATTTAACACCTCCATCAATTCTGATGTGCCTGTATCTGCTAGAACTGCGAGCAGCAGATTCTCAGTTCGGAGACACAATGGACATCTCTCCCGGAAATTGTGCTTGCTAAAAATGACTGCAAGTCACTGTTAAATGATCCGCAGATAATCTCGGTGACGCGCTTTGCTTACAGCAGTATTGAATCAATGGCTGCACGCGAACTGCATTCGGCACATTGCGTCTCTTTATCATGATCTGTTGAGCTCACAGTTCCAGCTAGCTTTTCTGAAACAAATCATGTATCACTTAATAATTGCGGGGAGTGTATTTCCTTTCAAATGAAACATAAATATAACCAATTTTTAACACATTCAATTTTTTTTTATTTCTCGTTCGATCTGCCGGGTACATTTTACAAAGAACAGTTAAGATTAATATAAATAACAATAAACGTTCGGAACTTACAATGTGGAAACAAATTATCAGTTATTACATTACAATTATGTCAGGGAAACTACATTATTACATTAAATGGAACACAAATCACATAAATTGAAGACAATTAATTACACAGTAACATTAAGATTATGGAGCCATTTCCTGGCATTGTCCGTTAACTTGTGGAGCGACATCAGAGAGCCGTCTCTGAAACCATGAATGTTACAAACCATAAGATGGTCCATTGTTTGTACCTCGCCGCAGTCACAACACGAATTGTCTGTGTAGCCCCATTTGGTTGTTTGATGTCTGCATCGTCCAACTCCCGTGCGAAACCTGTTTAGAGCCGACCAGTGTTTCCTGTTGAGATTGAAGCCTTCAACCCTTTTGGTTGGGTCGTGGATTAGGAGATGGTTTTCCACGACGCCTCTTCTCAGACCCTGCCATGCATTCTTCCATTCAGCATCGAGACCCTCTGTGCCCAATGTTCTGCTCCAGACGATAGGTTTCCTGGACTTGAGTCTCGTGGGTCCTCCCATGTCGGCATGTATGGGTAGCCTTGGGTTTGTTTCAATTTTTTCTACTATGTCCTGGGTTGCTTTCTACGTGTTTTTTAGATGCCATGTGTCACAGTATTTTTTCAGTGTAGCTAGATCTTCATTTACTGTTGATTCCAGGTTGTCAAACGAGTTACTTTGCGCTGTAATAGCTAAATCATCTGCGTAGGCAAATTTACGTGAGTGCAGATCAGGCAGATCTGCTATATAGATGTTGAAGAGCCAGGGAGCTAGGACTGATCCTTGCGGAAGACCATTTTTTAGGGTATGACACTTAATGGTTTCACCATTTAATTTGACCCTGAACTTCCTTTTGCTCAGCATGTTGTTCATGAGCTTCGACGTTGTTTTGTATTGGCTATCTTTGCCAGTTTTAACATGAGACCATTTAGCCATACAGTGTCGTACGCTGATGTCAGGTCAATGAGGACTATCCCTGTTTTCTTCTTTTCCTGAATGCCCCGTTCAATGTGTGTGGTAAGTGCCAGCACCTGGTCGCAGCAGCTTCTTCCTTGTCTAAAACCTGCTTGCTCCACTGGTAGTTGTTCCTCCAGTACTGGTTTAAGTCTTTCCAACAGTATCCTTTCAAAGAGTTTGTAGGTTATGCACATTAATGAGATTGGCCTGAAGTTCCCTGCGTCAGTTCCACTCTTCCCTGGTTTATGTATGGCAATGATTTTGGCTGTTTTCCATTCTCTGAGGATTTCACAGGTTTCCATTATTCTCGTGAATAGTTTGCATAGCCATTTCAGCGCTTTTTGTCCAAGATTTTTCAAAAATTCAGGGAGGATGTTGTCTGGTCCAGATGCCTTCCCTGCCCGTGTGTGTTGGAGTGCCATCTTCACCTCCTCTTCTTGGACTGCTGCCGTGAACATGTCGGCTTTTTCTTCACATTCCTGCAGTGCCACAGACAGACAGGCATACTTAGATAAAATGCGTCTGCACAGCTTGATAGAGAAAAGAATACAGTTTGCTGAGAGGAGCTTTGCTGCTTGCTTTCGTTTTATTATAAACATTTGAAAATTCGTTCCAACCATAGGCTGATTTCTGTGATATCGTTCATATGAATTCATAGTTGTACATGTTTTATTACATTTTTCATAGACAACAAAAATATTTTCTTAAGAAAAGAGCTCACATTCGCGCAAGAAAATCTTTTTGAAATATCTAAAATGTTTTAAAAGAGATGAAATTCTCAAAGCAATACTTCAGCACTTAATTGCTATCATTAATGTCGGATTATAATACTGTTTACTGATTGTTGTTTCTAATTGAAGCACGTTTAACGTTGATCTCGTAAACAAATGACTGTAGTTTATTATTAGTAAACGACTGAAATATCAGAATGAATCTATTTCTGTTGAAAATAAGTAGTCCGGATTTTTGGGCTAAATGTTAGACTAAATATGACGCTGAGTCCGGCTTTTCTATTTTTGGAGCTGGCAACCCTAATGCAGGCAGCATTTGAGCCGAACACCGCGTGACG
Organism: Schistocerca nitens; assembly: GCF_023898315.1. Taxonomy (NCBI): domain Eukaryota; kingdom Metazoa; phylum Arthropoda; class Insecta; order Orthoptera; family Acrididae; genus Schistocerca; species Schistocerca nitens. Next base: position 746,129,837 of record NC_064618.1, on the reverse strand, counting down.
TCTCGAGCTGGCAGCTGCACACGCAACACGTAGGAATACGTCACGACGTGACGCCTCATACGAACACTGCTTGGAGAACAGCTGAGGGCGGCGTCGGCGTTCGCAGCCTCCCTGGACCGGCGCGGCGCGGCGCGGCGGCCGGCAGCTCTTGCATAACGGCTGCAGTGGGTCACAGCTAGTGAAAGCGGGCCCAGCGCTCGCACGTGGTCTCAAGCCGGCTTCGCGCCGCCGCCGAACATAGGTTGCCTTTCCAGTCGAGACAGGGTGCAGGACATAAATGGGTCGCATTCAGCGCTTTATACACGATCCAGTCACATTAATGTGACAGCTGCGTATGTTGGACGTAAATGTGCAATAACCACTCACACTTGGCAGGAGGCAGCATTAGCATTAGCAGTGGGAGGGGGGGGGGGGGGGGGTTGTATTTGAACCGTCTCGCAGGGACGTGGAAAACAGTGCAGTCGTTGTCGTAATGCGGAAACTGAGCGAGCGATTTATCTCCGTCCAAAAGAAGATCATTGGCTTTCGGGCCAATGGTGTAAGCATTTACACAACAGCTAAGTCCGCCGCGTGCCGCAGTGGTTAAAGTATACCATGCATGGCAAAATGGTGGCGTCCAAAACCAGCACCGAGCCAACTGTGGTGCATCACGGGCCATACAAGGCAGGGCTGGACGACGGCTGTGGAGATGTATGCAGGTGAATAGACGTGAAACTGTTGATTAAATGACAGCCCTGATGCACCAAGGGGCTACCAACAGTGTAGTCTCAACAGGCGTTCAACAAATGTTGCTGCGTGTGGGCCTCTGCAGTAGGTGCCTGGTTCATCCATCTACACATGCTTCTGTTCATTGGCGACTGAAAATGGCATTTGCACAACAATACCGAAACTGGGCGTCCACTAGGTGGCCTTTTCCAATGAATCACATTCTATGCTCCATTGGACAGATGGTAGTTGGCGTCTACGGCCCTGCAATAATCATCAGAAGGGTCTAGGCCAGAGGAAGGAGTGTTATGGTTTGGAGGAAAGTTTTTGTGGCCTTCCGTGTGTGATCTCGTCATTCTGGAAGGCACAATAGATCATACATTCTTGGGGATCATGTACACACCTGCACGCAGTTTGTTTTTCCTCAGAACGATGGCGTCTACCAGCAGAACAATGCCATGGGTCACACAGTCCAACGTGTATATGTGTGGTTCAAAGAGCAAGAGGATGAGTTTACTGTACTCCCCTGGCCACTAAACTCCTTGGATTTAAAAGCCAGTCTATTGTGTGACCACCTCGCCTTCATGCCATGGATCCTCAACCAAGAAAGCTAGTGCAGCTGGCCACAGCACTGGAGTTGGCATGACTCCACATCGCTGCCGGTACCTTCCAGAACCTCACCGACACTCTTCTTGCACGTTGCAGTGGTCCGCATTGTAAAAGGTGGATCTTCAGGCTTTTGACAGGGGGTCACATTAATGTGACTACACAGAATATATACGATGTATCGTAAGTAAATGGCATCTGTCAAAAGTGGCAGTGACAGCAGTATGCATTTCACAACCATAGAGAATAATCAATCAGTGATATACAATCATTACTTGCCAATGATAAACTCATCTTGAGGTTTCAATATAACTGTTTAAGGTGGGTCACTCACTACAACTTATTTTCACAATAACTATTTCTGAAAAATTAAAAGATGCATGAAGAGAGGGAGAAAATAAAAGTCTAGCTCACATCTTTAAAAGATATTGCAATGTTGGGTGGATATTTCATGTACCTGAAGCTATTTGTAAAGGCTAGTTTCAAATATTCAAGGGCATTATTTACTGATCCTGACAATCCCATTCTATCAGTAACTTGTTAAATAGATTTGCCACATTATCCCCATTGGTTACTAATGTGTCATCTACCCTTAATTTATTTTCTCCTGTTCCTTTCTGGATCTACCAGTCTCCTCTTTCACTATATCCCATATTGTTTTTAATTTGTTCTCTGGCATTGCTATCTTCTTCTCGTAGTGCATTTGTTTAGATGTCTGAATTACTTTTTTTACTATTTTACAGTATTCCTTGTATTTAGCTAAATCATCAGCATTGGAGCTATTCTGGGTCGACAGATACATTTTCCTTTTTGTCTTACAGGTAATCCTTATTCCTTGTGCAATCCATGGTTTTATTATAGACTTCTGTTTAATTTGAGTAACTTTTAGGGGAAAACAGTTTTCAAACATGGTACTGACATTGTTCATGAATGTGTTATATTTTTCATTCATGTCATGAGCACTATAAACATCTTTACAGTTCATATCTTTGAGCAGTTTTCTAAAACACTCAATTTTTGGTTGATTGACTACTCTCCTGTACTCAGATTTAGCAGTCTTGATAATCTGCTTAGAATTTACATCTAAAACAATGAGCTGCATGTCATGATCTGATAGTACATTTATTATAGGTTTTATGATGTGATTTTGTTGCTTTGATTTGTCTATAAAAATGTTATCAATGGCTGTCCTTGAGGATTTAGTGATCCTAGTTGGAAAGTTTACAGTGTGAGTTAGATTGAAAGACAACATTACTAACTGCAGTAAATGTTTACTGGGAGATTGCATTAGAAAATCTGTATTAAAGTCACCAGCAATCAAAATTTCTTTGTTTCTTCCTGTTAAATAACCCAAAAGAGCTTCTAGATGATTTATGAATAGATGATAATTTCCTGCAGGTGCTCGGTAAATAGTTACTATTTTATAGGATCTGTTATGGAACTCTAATTCTGTTGCACATGCTTCTAGATGCTGCTCTAAACAGATTTTATTAATGTCAATGTTCTTGAATTTATGGCAGTTTTCAATAAATGTGGCAACTCCTCCTCCATCCATATCTACTCTGCAGAAGTAGGAAGCTAGCTTAAATCCTGAAATGTCTAACATATCTATACCAGTGGTCACTTGATGTTCAGAGAGGCAGATTATGTCAATTTGGTTAGATGAATTCATTTCATCTATACAAATGAGTACTTCATCAACTTTTTTTCTGAGTCCCAGAATGATCTGGTGTAATAAAGATAACTGATACTGCATACTAATGGAATTATAACTGCTTTGGTGAAGATGAACTGGCAGTTTCTGATTACTTTCTGCTAAACATTGTTTAAATGGAGGCTATATGCTAAAATCTGACCCCTGTTCATCTGTTTTCAGAGAGAGAGAGAGAGAGAGAGAGAGAGAGAGAGAGAGAGAGAGAGAGAGAGAGAGAGTTTATAAACTTATACCGTAGATAACACATTGTTATGGCAGTATTTAGATGAAAATCCCATAACAAAAAAATATTCACTCAATGAAAAGATTATAAAACTACAATGATTTTGAGCATAAAGTTTGTACAAAAAGATAGATCTGAAAAACATCACTTGTTTTAGTAGCACTTACTTTTTGTACATTGTTAAATCATATTGTCTGTCTGTTGCAGATTTGCAGTGTGTGATATCAAGTCAAGTTCCTTACACACTACAGGCCTTCTGGGGAGTTTCTATCAGAGAGCTGCACCTTTTCCTATGGAGACCTTGGAGTGTACTGCAAAAGGAAGTGGAACAAGGAAACTTACTGCAGGGTTTCTATCAACAGAAGGGAGCAGTTGTACAGTATCCTTTCATTATTATATGTGTGTTCATTATTATCACTAAACAAGGTCTGAGAGAAAATAAGCCTAATAGTATCTTAAAATGAAACAAAAACAGCAGCCAAGAAATTTTATATGACGTGCGAAACAATTATTATCTCTTATTTAACTCTTCTGCCTTAGTCTAAGGCATCAAGTTCTTTATAAAATAGTATGGTAGAAGTTCATGAAATAATTTTCACTGCTTCAGTCACTCTTTACTAATATTTAACTAGCACGACACATCTTGGCAGCATGTTGCCATTGCAGGTGCGTTCCATTTACATGTACATTACATTATTTTGAGTGTGAATAAGTCTATTTGGTGTGTGTGCCAATGAGATTACGTGCTGAAATACAATCATTTTTGTTGGGAATTTAGTTGTCTGGCACACATCACACGATAACACTTTCACATGCGAATATAAACAGCTGTCTAAATGCATTGTGCTAGTTACTTAACAGTGAAAAGTCACTGAATCATTAGAAATTATTTCATGTAGTTGCAGTCCTCAAAACATTACATACAAAATGGATGAATTTAAGCTTAAATATGGTGGAAGCTTGGTTGTGCTTCAGTGAATGCTGCACACTGTGCTGGGACAGAATAAACATTACACAATCATAAATCAAATGAACTCCCACAGTTTTCTGTGGTAAATGAAGTCCAATTAATATACCAAGAGGGGAGGAGTAATAATAATTGAGTCTCCTTACATGTACATATCTTGTTTGACAAATGATGGACTTCATCTCCTGTGCTTGAAGGCAGAAATTGACAACTCGAGCAATAAAGTAAAAACTATCTGGAAATTTGTAAAGAAGGAAATGGGGAAAAATGCAGTTTGTAGTGAAAATATCCAAATCAAAAGTGAGGGTAATCTTGTTAGTGATCCAAAAACAGTTGCAGACACATTCAACAATTATTTTTTAACAGTAACAGTAAAAATAGGGTTACAAGGGTCCATGAAACAAGCCATCAATCTTTTGAAAGTTAGAGTAGCTGGTTCAGTACAACACATGAAGGTAAAAACAGTCACTGTTCAAGAAATTGAAAGAGATATTAAATCCCTGAAAAGTAAAAACTCTGCTGGAATTGACAACATTTCTAACAAATTATTAATATACTTCTCCAGCCATGTAAGTAAAGTCCTTTGCCACATTTTTGATGCGTTACTTAAGCAAGGAAAAGTTCCTGAGAGCCTTAAGTATGCAGTTTTAAAACCGCTGTATAAGAAGGGGGATAAGACGGATACTGCTAACTGTAGGCAAATATTACTATTGAAAAGCTTTCCAAAGGTTTTAGACAAACTAATGCATGCCAGGATAGTTAAGCATCTCAGTGAACACAATACCTTCAGCAAAAGTCAGTTTGGATTTCAGAAAGGTTTGTCAACAGAAGATGCAATATTTGCATTTACTGGCAAACTCTTGGAATCTATCAACAAAAAACTGAAAGTGATTGGCATATTTTGTGACCTAACAAAAGCATTTGACTGTGTAAATCACCAAATTTTTTTACAAAAAGCTGCACGTCTCGGTATAAGTGGTGTAGCAGGGAAATGGCTTGATTCATATCTGTCAAACAGGAAACAAAAAGTTGTAGATAGTCAAGATGGTGTCCCAGTATCTTTAGAATGGGGTACCATCACATGTGGAGTGCCACAGGGCTCAGTTCTGGGCCCCCCTACTTTTTATTATATTTATAAATGATCTCCCTCTCCCTACGGAATATTGTAGATTCACCATTTTCATGGATGACACTACACTACTTATTGATAATTCAGTAGATATACTTGAGGTAACAGCAAATAAGGTTTTAAATGAAACGGTGAACTGATTCAACATTAACGGTCTTTCTTTAAATTACTGTAAAACAAACTACACTCAGTTCCACAAAACATCCAAAGATGAGGAAATAGTAGTAAAAATAGGTGAGCAGATAATAACCAGGGTAGATTCCGCAAAATACCTAGGCTTGCATATTGATAGCAAACTGAATTGGTCAAACCACATCGTGAATCTATGCAAAAGACTAAGTTCAGCAACATATGCATTGCACATTGTTTCTTCTAATAGAAATATGGAAACCATGAAGTCAGCGTATTACAGTTACTTTCATGCAATTATGGCATTTGGAATTATATTTTGGGGAAATCGGCCACTGGCTAAAAAAGTACTGTGTGTACAAAAAAGAGCCATAAGGATCATGCGTGGAGTCCATCCTAGAGCCACATGCAGGAATCTTTATAAGAAGCTTGAAATACTTACATCCACTGCGTAATATATATTTTCGTTGATGTGCTTCATAAGGAAAGAAAAATCCATCTTTAAGCTGAATAGTGCATATCACAGTCGCAATACTCGAAGGAAACATGATATCCACTATGAACAGCCAGATCTAAGTATGGTGCAGAAAGGAGTCCATTTCAGTGGCTGTAAGATTTTTAGTGCCCTCCCTGTGTTTAGTAGACGATGATCTCTTGTTTAAAAAAAAAAAAATTAAGGCAGTTCCTATTGCAAGGATCATTTTATACAATAGAAGAGTTCCTGAACTACAGTGTTTAATATTTCTTGTATTGTAAATTGCAAATGTATGCCCAAATTTGTATTTGTAATACCGAATATTTTTATTGTAAACATACATTTTGCAATATTTATTTCTCTGTAACACTTATTATTTTGTAATCTTTATCTATCTCTCAAATGTATTTTTTGTACTGGGACCTAAGTTGCTGTTTGCTGTTTTTGTTTTGTTTTATGTATTACCATAAATTCTGCCCAAAAGCTTGTAAAATTGACACGTTCCATATCCTGCGATAGTGTCACAACATGGATCACCGGAACAAGAGATAAATAAATAAATAAATAAATAAATAAAGAGGAAGTAACTTTCAATACTATAGAACTGAACACTTGCTGCAATTTTAAATTGTTGTTGGTTGGCAGTCTTGAGTCACAGATGCATCACATTGTTGTAACTATGAATGTACTGAAGTCTCCAAACATACAAAAACAGCAACAAGCACATTAATTGCCTGTAAATGCCGAGATATTAATTAAATAATAATCTACTATTTCTGTAATATATGTGCAAGCAGTGCCAAGATTTCATTTTTAAATCCATAAACCAAAGTGACACTACTGACATTGTTGAACATAAAGATGAACACACAAAATGTAGTACACATGGAACTGTGGATAACGCAGACAACAATATTAATAGAAAATTAATAATCAGTCATATATAGTAGTCAATTCTGATTGTATTAACATCAAATGCTTGAGCTAGTTTATAGTAACATTTAAGTCTGACAGTTATGTGTAAGGCTATCAAAAAATGCATCCATTCTTCCCCTACCACCCATGTAATATAAATCTCATTTACAAAACTAGAAGTCATGCTGAATAATTGTTGGGAACCCGTAAGTCCTCCAGTACCTGTCTGGATAAATCCTATCAAAGGAAGGTGACGGTATACCACCTTCAGTAGTGCTATGCCTAATAAACTACTGTAGTGTTCAAACCAGTCTTCAGATTGATTCTCTCTCTCCCCTCGCCCCCCTCCGCCCTCATGGCCCCCCCACCTCATTTTTTCACACACCATCTTACCACTGCTGAAATAATAACACCGAAAACACTAAAAATAAAATCCCATTCTGTACATTAAAACATCTGCTGAGACTTAACTTATCCATTGTGTGATTTTTCACTCCACAATATTGCAGAACATACAGTTATGTAACACTGTTGACTTTCATTCTTTGACTTCTGAAAATTTGTTAATCAGGAGAAAAAAACACAAACACACACACACACACACACACACACACACACACACTAAAAGCAGTGATTCAAAATACTGAGTATGATTACTTAATTGTCAGTAACACTTAGGTACACAAGTAAATAAATTATTAAGAAAGGTACATAATAACAATAAACCTTGGAAAAGATTTTAAAGTTTCCTTTCGGAGGGAGAGGGGCTGGGATGTTTGATATAGGAAGAGTGACCATATTTTTTTCCCTTTAGGACTGTCAGTTGCTTGGGCCTCTTATGAATTTTTATATGCCACATCCCCTCCTTTTCATCAGCTTCTCTATCAGCATCTAAAAGAAAGAGAATGTATTCCATGCAAAAAATTCCATAGTTCGATTTTGTAAAATTTCTGGAAATTTATTTTACAAGCTTGGGTTTAGAGTACTGAACATTACCTACTTTTGTTTGCTAATTCTATTTATGTGGCAAAATATCTTTACAATCATTCTGCTCAATGTCAGTGAGTATGCAATAAGACTTCCTTAACACAATACTAGCAAGTCCAACCATGGAGATGAACTGTTTACACTGTACCTGCCTCAGCCAGAGCTTGACTTGGGTACTCCACCACGCCTGTGTTATCCTCTGGTGGTTTTCCTGATAAGGAAAGACAGTCAAACAATGCATCCTGATGAGACGGTAAGATGCTAGTATAAAAATATATGCAAGAAATGTCGGCAGTATATAACACTTGATGATTAATGAAGTATGTTGTGTTCAACCATTTCAGGTGGCTTTAATCAATGTAATTCACATAAAGGATTCTGTTTGTACATTGCCAACAAGTATTCTTGCTCAGTATCTGAAGCAAGCAAATGGTCAACTCTCCTGTTTGAAGGTATGTTAGTTAGAATGTCTGCACTTTCTGCACTCGTGTGTAGAGCGTGGCGTACACACACACACACACACACGTCTCTGATGAATGATTACAACCTCTGCCTGGCCTCGGCCTTGACAGTCCTATTGTTGTGCCCATTAAAGCAGAATTTTACATTCCCAATTGATAGAGGTATCCCAGATTAGTCTAATAAAGATATTCACGTTATCGATATGCATTAACAGGAACAGTAAAACATGAAGAATAATCGGTACTCCAGCAGTGCTTCAGGATGGCAGCAGCAGTTTGTGCAGGCCAGGGAGGGTGGTGTCATCATCATTGGAGCACTAATTACTCTTCATGTTTTAATGTTCATGTTAATGGATATTGATGAAACAAATATCACAAAAGACTAATTTGCAACCGCTCTATCAACTGGGCGCATAAAATTCTGCTTTAAAAATCATTTTGTTTACAACAGGAAACAAACCAATGCTTTTCGTCAACTCTGGGTGTCGCATGAAAGATGTGATGAGCAGTATTTGTTTGAACTAGCTCCAGCTACACTTTGCAAAAATAAAGTTGCAAATATATCCCAAAATACAGGAGAAACTGTGTAAATGCCAGTCTGAGGAGTGAGAGGGTGTCAGGTTAAGAGTCGTCAAGCACAAACATCCATCTTCTACCTGCTACTAAAGCTCCACAAACCCAAGTTAACTAGCCTCCATATTGGATCATGATTGGTGATAATACCTGCAAAGATATATCATCTACCTTAGATGAACAGCATATCCAACCAATTTCTTGCAGCCTCTCTTCCTGCATCTAAAGACCTAATCACATCCTCCCCTGCCTTTCCACAGCTACTGTATTACAACTGAACAATTATTTGCTTGTCCCAGTACACTAACATCCAAGGGGCATTGGAAGAGCCCGTGCAAAAATAAAAATTACTTAAGTGTTTGGGGTAAACCTTTTTTATTTTTCGACACAGTCTCCTTTTAGACTTATACACTTCATCCAATGCTGTTCTAATTTATTGATTCCTCCCGAATAATAGGAATTGACAAGTCTGCAAAATAGCTACTAGTTGCTGCAATCACCTCCTCGTCTGCATAAAATCTTCATCCCGCCAGCCATTTCTTCAAATTGTGGAACAAATAGTAGTCAGAGAGAGTCAAGTCCGGAGAATCGGGGGGGATGTGAAATGAGTTGTAATCCTATTTCCATTAATTTTGCAACCAAAACTACTGGGGTGTGTGCTGGTGCATTGTCGTGATGGGAAAGGACTTCTTTGCGGTCCAATCGCCGGCGTTTTTCTTGCAGCTTGGTTTTCAAATGGTCCAATAACGATGAATAATATGCACCTGTAATAATTTTGCCCTTTTCCAGATAGTCGATAAGGATTATCCCTTGCAAATCCCAAAAGACAGTTGCCATAACCTTTCGGGCCGAAGGAATGGTCTTCACCTTTTTCGGTGCAGATTCTCCCTTGGTAACCCATTGTTTGGATTGTTCTTTGGTCTCAGGAATGTAGTAATGTACCCATGTTTAATCCACAATGGCGAAATGATGCTTAAAGGTCTGCAGATTCTTCCTGAACAGCTGCAAACAGTTCTTGCAATACTTAACATGATTCCGTTTTTGGCAAAGTGTGAGCAATCGCGGAACCCATCTTGCAGATATCTTTCTCATGTCCAAATGTTTATGCAAAATATTATGTACCCATTCATTTGAGATGCCCACAGCACTAGCAATCTCGCACACCTTAACTCTTCTGTCATTCATCATCACATCATGGATTGTATCAATGATTTCTGGATTCGTAACCTCCACAGGGCGTCCAGAACGTTCACCACCATTTGTCCCCCACATGGCCACTCTGAAAATTTTGAAACCACTTACAACCTGTTCTAATCGAAGGTGCAGTCACCATAACGTTTATCAAGCTTCTCTTTAGTCTCCTGAGGCGTTTTGCCTTTCATAAAGTAATGTTTGATCACCACACAAAATTCTTTTTCATCCATTTTTTGACAATCACTCGTCTTCCTTGATTCACACAAATGCCAAACACAAAGAAATAGATCAATATGGCAGAGACTTGGTGTGCGTTCTTTCCAAAATACTACTAACTAAACATGACCTTGATACGCGCAAGTGGTGCCATCTCTTGGACACTGCACGGACTTTCCAAATGCCCCTCGTATGGTCTTGGTTAAACCCACCACCTTGTACCTGGCCGTTTTAGCAATCCACATTCTGATCGATAATTGTTTCTGTTTTACAATTGTGAACAGTACATGCATGGTACCTTTCTACACCAGCCTTTTTATGGGTCACTTAGATGGAACCATGTCATTACAAGACCAAATAAAATTGAAAGTATATATTTGTTATTACAGACTAAATAAGTGGATTAATTCTGAAACTGTCCTGTCAAACATCATGTATGGATCAGTGTGTGGCAGTTTTGGGAACACCTTTTGGATTTGCAGATAATGGTGATACCTCTTGTCACATAACTTTTCTTTTACATGCTTTTACCTTGAGGTTTTTTGCTCCCTTTAACAAGTTTGGCTTAAGCACAGGAAAATTACTTATCGACTCATTTTATGTTTAACGATATTCATAAATGATGCAAAAATACTGTTCTTTAAATATCATGAATTTAAATTTCTGTTACAGCAATTATATCTAGCAACTGGTAATCCTCTCACCTACGATGATGAACATCCTACGCAGTCTCCTGCAGTAGTGTGTACAGAAGATGAAGTAGGATCAGTGTGGCAGTCTGCAGGGGAACAACTGTGTGTTGTATGCCAACATTTTCCCCTTTCAAGAGCTCTTCTACCTTGCCGCCATACCTGCATCTGTGCCAGCTGCTTTGGTAAACTTGATCGCTGTCCAATGTGTCGCAGTCCAATACGCAGCTACTTTTGCATACGAAGTGAAGAGTACATGCCTGTTGAGCCAGGAATCAAGCCATCTGCAAAGATGGCACAACCAATGCGCTGGCTTCATGATCTCAATGACCGCCTTACAGATTTCTTAGGATTTCAGCGGTGAAATCTGTGGAGTGAAAAAGATGTTACCATTTGAACTGAAACTGCGATTTGTGGTTACGCACTACAGTTGTAAAATAAAGGGCACAGTGTGCCTAAACTGTAAATACCATTACATAAAGGTTTCTGCTGTGTAGAAAGAGGAGGAGGAGGGGGAAGTAGAGAGAGAATGAATGAATGAATGAATGTGTGTGTGTGTGTGTGTGTGTGTGTTATTTATGTAGAAAGAAGTATCCATCATGCAAAGTCACCCGCAGTTTTATCTGCACTTTGCTGCAAGACTTAACATCATTTGATAAACTGACCAAATTGTTGTATTTCATGAAATTGTAGCTACATATTTAATTTCAGAGAGTGATTTCTCTGCTTATTACATCTGGGGAAATGTAAAAATACTCTGTAGAATGATATTCCATTCATAGACAACTAACAAGAATGATTGTTCTGTTTCATAGAACATGTAAATAGTAGTTAAGTATTCCTAAAATAAAAAGTGATATGCTGATTTGTGTTTTGTATTGATTTATGTTGCTCTTTTTTTTTGTTACACTGATCTTTTAGTAGCATTTTCTCTGCACATTGAGATAATGTTAACAATGTTTGATGGTTTCTATGAAATGATATCCAGTTGCCCTGTTGCTTACACATGGAATATCTTGTGTGCATGTGCGCGCTTTCTACATCTCCTCCTAAAACAATGGACTGATTTCAATCAGACTTAGTACAGATATCCCTTACTGTCAGGCAAGAGTCACTTTGGGGCTAAGAACCACCTACGTACCATCGTTCACGAGACATGACGTCACAAACAGTGAGATACGCGAAAAACTGTACATTGTGTGTGACGTTTAAATTTATTACTTCTGTGCAACTAACTCTATTTGCAATTAATATTGCAGACAGTATCCACATGTGCTGCTGAATGAATGTACCTACAAAATTAGATCATTGTACGAAACACAGTTCAAGAGATACCCTTTATTCCAACAGATCACCTCTTTCACTTTACGAGACTGCAGTTTCAACTGACACTTGCATTTGCCATTACAATTCATACGTGTCACAGGGGCAGCCTATTTAATACTGCAGAGTGGATTTGACATCTCCATGTTTTTCTCTTGCACAACTTTGTTTGTTCAAGGGTGGACTCGTGCAAGAATTTCTTCATTGTTACTCTTGAACACATAACTAGAAACGTTGTTTATAATAAAGTTCTGAGTTAAATAAAGATTACAGATACTTCATATTTTGGATACATGTTTCTTAATTTGCATACTGCACTTATACATTTGTGCATTATGCAAATTTCTTTATACAACTGTTACATAGTTTCAAAGGAGTTTTATGAATATATGGAATGAATTTTTTTTTAATTATATGACAAAACGCAGTTCATTTCTAATACGAAACTGACAAAATGAATACTCAGGCAATACTGGATTTGTCAGCTAGTGTGATTATGAACAGAGCATTGTGCACTGAAATATGTTGCACTCCCATCAGATAGTCCAGAATGAGGCCAAGTCCAACCCAGTTGAGTTGTATGTTGCTGAAGCAAAACAAAAATAGGTTAATAAGATGTATTACATTCATATGGAAAACAAAGTGCAGACAAATGAAGTATGCTGCTGAAAATAAAACAATTAAAAAAATGTTCAGTGTGTCCCTGCTTTCCTGCGCCAAAACTGTTTTATGTTTTTGCCCAATGATCAAATCCCCAGGGTAATATAAGAAGGCCAACTGCAGAGTGTAGAGTGTACAGTAGAGAGTAGTGTGCGTGTTGTTGTGTCATAGGGCACTAAAGTAACACCTTGCAACATGCAGAGATATAAGTTTTTTCATGTTGTGGCAAAAATTTGGAAATATCAAATTCATATTAACAAATCTTCATAAAATTACTACATTTTATCTGGTCATTGTTGATTCAGTGACTTTTAATGTTTAAATTCAAGCATTTAAACAAAGAATTGACTTCCGAGACTCATACCAGTTCCAAGTAGATTATACTAAACAGAGGCCCTCCTATCATTTTACTATACAAGGAATCAAAATGTAATACTTCTCACTCTCTACATTATATGCCAAAGTTTGTCACAAACACAACAAAATACATGACACTTGGCCTTTACTACCTACAGTCCAATCAGTTGCAAGCCCACACCAAGAATGCCCCATGATACCACAAATGTCATCCTGCTTCTACCGGTTCATTATGTGTCCTGAATTTCCAAGCAAAACTGCTTTACATCTACAACCACAAATCTGTTTGTAACACTTTTTAACAAGCACTGGTGTTTCATTTCTCCTTTAACCTACGTGACTCTGTACACTAGTTCCAGTCCAAATGGGTGGTAGACTGATGTGTGTAATAAATTCGCTGAGATTCACAGATTTTACACAAGGGAAAAGAAATTTTAGAGCAGGCTTGTCCCGAGTGAGAAGCACTCTTTTGTGTTGAATGGAGGTTTAAAAGAGGTTACTTTTTCACAGGCACTCAGCATGGCAGATCCATGCAAACCACCACTTCCGTCATTCGCAAATTTTCCTCCTGGCCCTTTTCATTCATATAGCCTCCATGCTTATGTAGCTCCATAAACATTAAATAGAAAAATTATAATTGTTAGGTAGGATGAAATGCTTCAATTAAATGATCTGCATAGATTAGATTAGATTTACTTTCATTCCAATTGATTCGCAGTGAGGAGGTCCTCCAGGATGTAGAACATGTCAGAAAAACAACAATATCTTACAAATATTTACAACTCAAAACAAATAAGCTAATGTACCATTCCACAGGTCCCAAGTGGCATGGTCATCATTTTTTTAATGAATGCTATATGCACTGAATTTAAAATAAGTTTTTTATTTATTTATAAGGTAATAAACATGTAATACAACTACTAAAAACTTATTTACAATGAACACATTACTGCACTGAACTGGTGCAGAAGTTAGATTGTACTTACACAAACACGCATACACACGTATTTACAATGAACACACAACTGCACTGAAATTGTGCAGAAGTTTTATTGTACTTATATACAGGGTGTTACAAAAAGGTACGGCCAAACTTTCAGGAAACGTTCCTCACACACAAAGAAAGAAAATATGTTATGTGGACATGTGCCCGGAAACGCTTACTTTCCATGTTAGAGCTCATTTTATTACTTCTCTTCAAATCACATTAATCATGGAATGGAAACACACAGCAACAAAACGTACAAACAGCGTGACTTCAAACACTTTCTTACAGGAAATGTTCAAAATGTCTTCCGTTAGCGAGGATACATGCATCCACCCTCTGTGGCATGGAATTCCTGATGCGCTGATGCAGCCCTGGAGAATGGCGTATTGTATCACAGCCGTCCACAATACGAGCACGAAGAGTCTCTACATTTGGTACCGGGGTTGCGTAGACAAGAGCTTTCAAATGCCCCCATAAATGAAAGTCAAGAGGGTTGAGGTCAGGAGAGCACGGAGGCCATGGAATTGGTCCGCCTCTACCAAGCCATTGGTCACCAAATCTGTCGTTGAGAAGCCTACGAACACTTAGACTGAAATGTGCAGGAGGTCCATCGTGCATGAACCACATATTGTGTCATACTTGTAAAGGCACATGTTCTAGCAGCACAGGTAGAGTATCCCATATGAAATCATGACAATGTGCTCCATTGAGCGTAGGTGGAAGAACATGGGGCCCAATCAAGACATCACCAACAATGCCTGCCCAAACGTTCACAGAAAATCTGTGTTGATGACGTGATTGCACAACTACTTGCGGATTCTCGTCAGCCCACACATGTTGACTGTGAAAATTTACAATTTGATCACGTTGGAATGAAGCCTCATCCGTAAAGTGAACATTTGCACTGAAATGAGGATTGACACATTGTTGGATGAACCATTCGCAGAAGTGTACCCGTGGAGGCCAATCAGCTGCTGATAGTGCCTGCACACGCTGTACATGGTACGGAAACAACTGGTTCTCCCGTAGCACTCTCCATACAGTGACATGGTCAACGTTACCTTGTACAGCAGCAACTTCTCTGACGCTGACATTAGGGTTATCGTCAACTGCACGAAGAATTGCCTCGTCCATTGCAGGTGTCCTCGTCATTCTAGGTCTTCCCCAGTCGCGAGTCATAGGCTGGAATGTTCCGTGCTCCCTAAGACGCCGATCAATTGCTTCGAGCGTCTTGCTGTCGGGACACTTTCGTTCTGGAAATCTGTCTCGATACAAACTTACCGTGCCACGGCTATTGCCCCGTGCTAATCCATACATCCAAAGGGCATCTGCCAACGCTACATTTGTAAACATTGCACTGACTGCAAAACCACGTTCGTGATGAACACTAACCTGTTGATGCTACGTACTGATGTGCTTGATTCTAGTACTGTAGAGCAATGAGTCGCATGTCAACACAAGCACCGAAGTCAACATTACCTTCCTTCAATTGGGCCAACTGGCGGTGAATCGAGGAAGTACAGTACATACTGACGAAACTAAAATGAGCTCTAACATGGAAATTAAACGTTTCCGGACACATGTCCACATAACATCTTTTCTTTATTTGTGTGCGACGAATGTTTCCTGAAAGTTTGGCCGTACCTTTTTTTACACCCTGTATATACATGCAAATCAGTTGGTTCTCCTGAGAAATCAATCAATGGAGTAGGAGGAGTTGGCCACCAATAAATCCTTGAGGCTTCTCTTAAACTAAATTTCATTGGTTGTTAAGCTTTTTATGGCTGCTGGCAAGTTATTGAAAATGTGTGTTCCTGAATAATGCACACCTTTTTGTACAAGACTACGTGACTTTAAATCCTTGTGAAGATTATTCTTATTTCTAGTATTGATTCCATGAATTGAGCTGTTGGTTTGAAAAAGTGATATATTTTTAATGACAAATTTCATTAAGGAATAAATATATTGGGAAGCAGTAGTTAGTATCCCTAGTTCCCTAAACAGGCTTCTGCACGTTTTTGTGCCCGGAAAACTTTAGCTTGGCTTGATGAATTGCCCCAAAAAATAATCCCATATGACATTATGGAATGAAAGTAAGCATACTATACCAGCTTTTTCATTTTTATATCCCCTATGTCTGACACAATTCACATTGCAAATAGAGATTTGTTAAGACGCTTCAGCAGTTCTGTGGTGTGCACCTCCAAGTTGAATTTATTATCAATCTGTAATCCCAAGAATTCAACACTGTCCACTTCTTCTATCTTCTTGTCATCGCATGTTAGACACCCCTTACAAGTTCTGAACTGCATGTAGTGTGTTTTTTCAAAGTTTAGTGAGAAAGAAATGGCTACGAACCAGTGATTAATGTCCACAAATATTTTATTAGCTGATCTTTCTAAGACTACGCTTGATTTGCTATTTATTGCAATGTTTGTATCATCGGCAAACAAAACAAAATTGGCTTCTGGTAATGTTACTGATGAAAGGTCATTGATATATATACAACAAAAAGTAAGGGCCCTAAAATGGGACCCCACATGTAATTAGTTCCCAGTTGGATGATGCCTGATAGCTTGATACATGTCTCTTTCCTAATAACACCCTTTGTTTCCTGCCAGAGATATAAGATTTGAACCATTTTGCAGCATTTCCTGTTAAACTATAATATTCTAGTTTACTTAAAAGGATATTGTGATTTACACAGTCAAATGCCTTTGACAGATCACAAAATATACCAGTTGCCTGCAATTTTTTGTCTAATGAATTAAGCACATTTTCACTGTAAGTGTAGATAGCCTTCTCAATACCAGAACCTTTTAGAAATCCAAACTGTGACTTTGACAGTATGTTATTTGAGATAAGATGGTTATAAAGCCGATTGTTTCTAAAATTTTTGAGAATGCCAGCAAAAGGGAAATTGGACTGAAATTTGATGCTATTTCTTTATCTCCCTTCTTAAACAGTGGCTTAACTTCAGCATATTTCAACCATTCAGGAAATATTCCACTGAAATGACTGGTTACACAGATGGCTTAATATGTTACTTACAAGGGAACCTCCCCATCGCACCCCCCTCAGATTTAGTTATAAGTTGGCACAGTGGATAGGCCTTGAAAAACTGAACACAGATCAATCGAGAAAACAGGAAGAAGTTGTGTGGAACTATGAAAAAAATAAGCAAAATATACAAACTGAGTAGTCCGTGTGTAAGATAGGCAACATAAAGGATACTGAGAGCTCAGGAGCACCATGATCCCATGGTTAGCATGAGCAGCTGCGGAACAAGAGATCCTTAGTTCGTCTTCCCTCGAGAGAAAATTTTTACTTTCTTTATTTTCGCAAAGTTATGATGTGTCCATTCGTTCATTGACGTCTCTGTTCACTGTAATAAATTTAGTGTCCGTGTTTTGCGACCGCAGTGCAAAACCATGCGATTAGTAGACGAAAGGACGTGCTTCTCCAATGGGAACCGAGAACATTTGATCGCAAGGTCATAGGTCAACAGATTCCTCCACAGGAAAACACATCTAATATATTCTATACGACACTGGTGACGGCATGTGTGTCACATGACAGGAATATGTTGTCGACCCACCTAACTTGTACACTTGGTGAATGGGTAAAAAGATTCTTCTACCTTCCCCGATTTAGGTTTTCTTGTGGATGTGATAATCACTCCCAAAAAAGTGATGAAAACATAAGAGTTTGTCACTTAAACTGCAACAAATGAATGCAACAGTTTCACAGTCGCACAGTTTTCCCTGTGCTCTGTCAAAACATATGTTTTTAACGTTTTCAAATTTTTCCATGTGTAGACAGTCAAATCCTGCATATGTCCAAGCAAATCTGAACATGTCGTGGAATTTTGGAGAGCGAAGTTGATTACGTGTAAGTGCCTGAACTTTGATAATCGTCTGAAAATAAAAAATTAAACTTTTTCACTCGAGGGAAGACTTGAACCAAAGACCTCTCGTTCCGCAGCTGCTCACGCTAACCATGGGACCGCAGTGCTCCTGAGCTCACAGTATCCTTGATGTTGCCTATCTTACACATGGACTACTCAGTTTGTATATTTTGCTAATTTTTTTCATAGTTCCTGTTTTCTCGATTGATCTGTGTTCAGTTTTTCAAGGCCTATCCACTGTGCCAACTTATAACTAAATCTGAGGGGGGTGCGATGGGGAGGTTCCCTTGTTAGCTCAGAATCACATTCCTTAATTAGCTTTGTTGATATTTCATCATACCCACTAGGTGGTTTTTTGATTTTAAAGATTTTATGATGGACATTATTTCTGTTGGGGTAGTGAGGGTCAAATTCATATTATGGAAGTTACTTGAAATATCTGGTCTAAGGTATTCCATAGCAGCATCTACTGAACCTGACAACACCATCTTTTCAGTAACAGTTATGAAATGTTTGTTAAAAAGTTCTGCAACACTATGCACGTCTGTCACCAATGTATCATTTACTCTTAATGCTATTTGTTCCTCTTCATGTCTGGTTCTACCGATCTCCTCCTTCACTATATCCCATATTGTCTTTATTTTGTTATCTGATATGACTATCGTTTCCTTGTAATATATTTGCTTTGACATCCGTATTACAGTCTTTAATATTTTGCAGTATTTCTTATAATGTGCTATAGCATCAACATTGGAAATGTTTCGGATTGACAGATACAGTTTTCTTTTTGTTTTACAAGATACCCCTATTCCTCGAGTAATCCATGGCTTCTTTGTAGACTTTGCTCTAATCTTGGTAAGTTTTGGGGGAAAACAGTGTTCGAATAAGGTAAGCACTTTATTAGGAAAAGTGTTATATTTTTCATTCATGCCATGAGCACTGTAAACATCAGTCCAGTGAATGTCTCTGAGGAGTGTCCTAAAATAATCAATTTTTGGCTTCATGATTACCCTCTTGAGCTCAGATTTAACAGATTTTATATCCTGTTCAGTATTAGCATTTAACAGAAGGAACTGCATGTCATGGTCTGAGAGGCCATTGACTATTGGTTTTGTAACATAATTTTGTTCATTGGACTTTTCTATAAAGATATTATCAATGGCTGTTTGTGAGCAAGTGACTACCCTAGTGGAGAACTTTACAGTGGGAATTAAGTTGAATGATAGTGTTACTAACTCAAATAAGTTCTTATTGGGAGAGTCTTTAATGAAATGTACATTGAAATCACCAGCAACCACTATTTCTTTGTTTTTGGTTGTTAACTGGGCCTGTACAGCTTCAAGGTGGTTTACAAACAGATTAAAGTTACCTGCAGGTGCTCGATATACACTTAATATTATGAAGGATTTTTTGTGAAATTCTGTTGCACATGCTTCCATATGCTGTTCTAGGCAAAATTTATGAATGTCTATGTTCTTAAATTTATGACAGTTCCTGATGAATATGGCAACTCCTCCTTTCTCCATTTCTGATCTACAAAAGTGTGATGCTAACCTAAACCGTGTAACACTTAAAAGTTCTATACGAGTGGTCACATGATGTTCAGAGAGGCAGATTATGTCAGCTGGGTTTGAAGACTCTAATTCATCTATGCAGATAGTTAATTAATAAATTTTATTTCTCAGTCCTCGAATATTTTGATGCACTAAAGATAGCTGACATTTCACATTGACTGAGTTAAAATTTGGTAGAGTTAAAATATCTGCTGACTGTTGAAAATTATTAACCAATAGCTGCTTATGCTGATGTAATAAGCTAGAATTCTGTTTTTGGTTTCTTTCTCAAACTGAAGGCTTGGCTCAGCCCTAACCTCTCTTAAAATTTGGTTTCTTTCTGTCCTCACTACCCTAAAAAAGGGTCTTTTCTGAACCCTATAACCACTGGTATTTTATCACTCTTGTGCTACACTTTCAATTTTATGAAGAAAATTCAAGAATAATCCACAAAGAAACCTCTAAAACATCAGACTTTGAACGAACCTTTTGAGCCCAGATTTAATTCCAAGTTAATTACAAATAAAATGTATAGTTCATTGATTTGTGCATAGAATCTGATTACACTTTTTGAGTACCATAGTTGACAGACAACAGGAGCTCTGTCCTTCCTGGCAGATTAAAACTGTGTGCCAAACCGAGACTTGAACTCGGGACCTTTGCCTTTCGCAGGCAAGTGCTCTACCAACTGAGCTACTCAAGCACGCCTCACCCCCTGTCCTCACAGCTTTACTTCTGCCAGGAAGGTAGGAGGCAAGGTGCTGGCAGAAGTAAAGCTGTGAGGACGGGGCATAAGGCGTGCTTGGGCAGCTCAGTCGGTAGAGCACTTGCCTGCGAAAGGCAAATGTCCCGAGTTCGAGTCTCGGTCCGGCACACAGTTTTAATCTGCCAGCAGGAAGTTTCATATCAGCGCACACTCCGCTGCAAAGTGAAAATCTCAACAGGATTGGATTGTTTGGGGGGGGGGGGGGGGGGAAGAGACCAAACAGCGAGGTCATCGGTCTCATCGGATTAGGGAAGGATAGGGAAGGAAGTCGGCCGTGCCCTTGCAAAGGAACCATCCTGGCATTTGCCTGGAGTGATTTAGGGAAATCATGGAAAACCTAGATCAGGATGGCCGGACACAGGATTGAACAGTCGTCCTCCCGAATGCGAGTCCAGTGTGCTAACCACTGAGCGACCTTGCTCGGTTCTCAACAGGAGCTCTGCCAGCCACAAGATCCTCCACAAATCCCACACGCAGTATTTGGATATTTCCCAGGAAGGATGTTGTTTTCATATGAGCCCCTTAGAACACAAGTTGTAAAACTCACATTATTCTTGTTCAAAGATGGTTTAGTTGTCAACACACATTTTTCTGCTCATAGCAGGAACTTTCTAGAAATGCTCACTCACAGCCCAGGTCTGTAAACCTTTGTGTTTTAACGTGTGTGGTTACCACGTAAGTTATATTTGCTGTGGTACTAGAATGCCACTTGGTCAACAAGATCTTGGCACTATCTAAGAAACAAGGGAAAGTTAAATTACGCTACTTGTGCATTAAGGGACTCACATTAAGTAACTGTAAACACACGCAAACATTTTTGCTGGTTAAGTATAACTGTATAGAAGATGAACATACACTTTTTTCTTTCAGTCAGAACTGCAGATTAAATGAGACTGTGATGAAACCACAACTATGTATGCAAAACACTTCGCTTCAATAGGAATATAAAAATTTCAATTTGTATTCTGTGCCAGCACTTGACCACTATTACTACTGAATTACTTCGGACCCACAGTACTTCTTGTCATACCTCACTGCATTAGATAATGGATCTAACAAAAAGTCCAGTCCGCAGCTCATGGTCGTGCGGTAGCGTTCACGCTTCCCGCGCCCGGGTTCGATTCCTGGCGGGGTCAGGGATTTTCTCTGCCTCGAGATGGCTGGGTGTTGTGTGATGTCCTTAGGTTAGTTAGGTTTAAGTAGTTCTAAGTTCTAGGGGACTGATGAGCATAGATGTTAAGTCCCATAGTGCTCAGAGCCATTTGAACCATTTTGAAAAAGTCCAGGAATTGGCAGTGTACAGAGTTATCACCTGTTGTTAGTGAATAGGCAGACATGAACTATACTGTACACTGACAACACATTGTCTTGCCACACTATTTAGTCGCATAAACCCAGAGGGTATAAATATATTTTATGGCAAATGCAGGACGCATGGTTTGATATTGTTGTATGAAGAGCCAGAGTACGTAATAAATATTGGCCAAAACTTACTGAAGGTCACAGTTTCACAAAAATCACTTCCACCACATTAAACATATTTCAGTCCATGACCAGTTTCAGGTTGTGCAGTTGGTATGGCCATTGTTAGTTACTTTCACGTTCCACAGATCATTCTGCATGATAGATCATAATGATGTGGAAAAAGTCAGTTTACTTTATCGCAAATTAATTTGTGCATATGGATATATTCTGAACACTTGTTTCTCTTCTTTTTGGGAAAAAATCAGATGTGAGTCAGTCAGTCCTACCTACCACCTTTTACACATTACAGTAATACAAATTCTTCTACGGAATAGGAGGAATTGTCAAGAAGAAACTTTCTCAGTTTGTTTCCAAATTTTACTTTGCTGTCAGTCAGTTAATTTATATCACTGGGTAAATGATCAAACAATCTTGTTCCAGCATTGTGCACCCCCCCTTGTGTGCTAAGGAAAACCTTAATTTGGAGTAATGAATGTCATTTTTCCTTCTGATATTGTAGTTATGTACATTATTGTTTCTTTCAAACTGTGGTGGATTAAATGTTGTGAAGCAGTAGTCAGAATGCCCAACGCCCACCAAAATGATCATAGGTGAGCATCTCACATTCTTCTTACAGCACATTTTGGCACAATGAAGGCTTCATTTCTTTAAGATGATTTAACCAAGAACATTATTTCATATAACATTATTTAATGAAAATATGCAAGATACATCAACTTACTAATTTCTCTCCCCAAGATTTGGAATGACTCCAAGGGGATGAACTGAGTTATAAGAGTTCCGAATGTGCTTTACCCAATTTCAATTCTCATCAATATAGACTCCTAACAGTTTCGAAGTTTCTACCCTATTTATTTCCCCTTCACATGTTACATTTATCAAGGGTGTAGTACCCCTAGATGTGCAGTTGTGTCTTTTTTTAAAAATTGAGGGTGAGACCAATCACAGAAATCCAGTCACTGATTCTTTAATGAACTTTGTTCACCATTTCTTCTGTTTCTGTATGTATGCTTGGATGGATTAAAACACTGTCATCTATAAAAAGAACTGATCCTGCTTGTTGTGTGTTAGATGGAAGATCGTCTAGAGGATTGCCACAAATTTAAGAATTTTCCCTGACAAATTTTGAGAGCTCAAGGGTAATTAACGACATAAGTTTACAAAAGATGTAAGGACTTCAGTATTTCTAAACATGTGAGCAAAAATCTTACGTTCTAGCATCAACACCTTTGCAATGAACTGTTTTCAGATGGAGAAAGCAAGCCAAATGGCATATATTATTCATTAAGATCACTGATGTTATTTTATTTCAATAAAACAAAACACATTTGCTGACAAAAATATGCGTTTCGTTGGAGTCAAAACACATTTAAAATACCTTCACCAATTTCAGATATAACCCCAGAAAAAAGTAGGCCTCTTGAAAGAAGTGTACAAGGCAGCGAATAGTTGTGTAAACCAACACTGTAGGTGATCCTCCTCCTCCCCCCCCCCCCCCCCCAAAAGTTGTTTCTACTATGTTCGTTATTGTAAGTTATTTCCCACTGTATTATGTCTATTATTTTACACGTATTGTGTGATTTTTCTTTCACAGAATTTGTGAGTACATAGTGTACAAACTGCCACAATTTTCTTCTTCCTTATCAACCATACTGTCTAATATATAAACTACTTTCGAAGTGCCAAAATGTACTAGAATAAATAAAGTACACTCCTGGAAATGGAAAAAAGAACACATTGACACCGGTGTGTCAGACCCACCATACTTGCTCCGGACACTGCGAGAGGGCTGTACAAGCAATGATCACACGCACGGCACAGCGGACACACCAGGAACCGCGGTGTTGGCCGTCGAATGGCGCTAGCTGCGCAGCATTTGTGCACCGCCGCCGTCAGTGTCAGCCAGTTTGCCGTGGCATACGGAGCTCCATCGCAGTCTTTAACACTGGTAGCGTGCCGCGACAGCGTGGACGTGAACCGTATGTGCAGTTGACGGACTTTGAGCGAGGGCGTATAGTGGGCATGCGGGAGGCCGGGTGGACGTACCGCCGAATTGCTCAACACGTGGGGCGTGAGGTCTCCACAGTACATCGATGTTGTCGCCAGTGGTCGGCGGAAGGTGCATGTGCCCGTCGACCTGGGACCGGACCGCAGCGACGCACGGATGCACGCCAAGACCGTAGGATCCTACGCAGTGCCGTAGGGGACCACACCGCCACTTACCAGCAAATTAGGGACACTGTTGCTCCTGGGGTATCGGCGAGGACCATTCGCAACCGTCTCCATGAAGCTGGGCTACGGTCCCGCACACCGTTAGGCCGTCTTCCGCTCACGCCCCAACATCGTGCAGCCCGCCTCCAGTGGTGTCGCGACAGGCGTGAATGGAGGGACGAATGGAGACGTGTCGTCTTCAGCAATGAGAGTCGCTTCTGCCTTGGTGCCAATGATGGTCGTATGCGTGTTTGGCGCCGTCCAGGTGAGCGCCACAATCAGGACTGCATACGACCGAGGCACACAGGGCCAACACCCGGCATCATGGTGTGGGGAGCGATCTCCTACACTGGCCGTACACCACTGGTGATCGTCGAGGGGACACTGAATAGTGCACGGTACATCCAAACCGTCATTGAACCCATCGTTCTACCATTCCTAGACCGGCAAGGGAACTTGCTGTTCCAACAGGACAATGCACGTCCGCATGTATCCCGTGCCACCCAACGTGCTCTAGAAGGTGTAAGTCAACTACCCTGGCCAGCAAGATCTCCAGATCTGTCCCCCATTGAGCATGTTTGGGACTGGATGAAGCGTCGTCTCACGCGGTCTGCACGTCCAGCACGAACGCTGATCCAACTGAGGCGCCAGGTGGAAATGGCATGGCAAGCCGTTCCACAGGACTACATCCAGCATCTCTACGATCGTCTCCATGGGAGAATAGCAGCCTGCATTGCTGCGAAAGGTGGATATACACTGTACTAGTGCCGACATTGTGCATGCTCTGTTGCCTGTGTCTATGTGCCTGTGGTTCTGTCAGTGCGATCATGTGATGTATCTGACCCCAGGAATGTGTCAATAAAGTTTCCCCTTCCTGGGACAATGAATTCACGGTGTTCTTATTTCAATTTCCAGGAGTGTATTTATAAATCGCCACTCTGTACAACGTACTTGCAGTGAGACAGTCACAATCCCTGAAATCCATCACCTGTGGCCTCCAGCCTGCCGCAATCCTGGGTACATTTTTAAGCCACGAAAATCCTCTACATTATGCCATACACAAACAGACTTGGCCTGCAGGCAGATTGGCGAGACTAGATCCGATGGGCAGGGCCTGCACATTAGTGGGAAATGATGGGCTTCGTATTGCCAGACCCGATCTGTTAGATATACCCACAGAAATGGCCTGCATTTTGGCCCATCGTCGAAGTCTGTGTATGAGAGAGGACGTGTAGTTGCTCTCAAAGAAGGCAGTTGGGGTAGTCGGTAAATCACTTAAAAACTGAATGGGAGCTATGCCATTAGTCGATGGTGTTGGCAGTATAGGGTGAACCACAGCCGAACACAACATCAATTTCATGATTGACAAAGAGAGATGACGGAAGGAGAGGCCTGAGCAAACTTTCACTCAGAGCCCCAGGTTCATTGTTATCAGCGATATGATGTGCAACTGGTTCAATAGTGACTACAAGGGCCATACAGATGGCTCACAGAAAGGGGGCTGAGCTCACGACACCCCCTTGCACTGACTACCATTGATCTCTATACACAAACAGCCCTGTTTGCAGTGGTGTTGGGCATATTTGGCCTGGAATCTCATTGACTAGAGTAGAATAGTCTTCAGTGATGAGCCCTGCTTCGAACTGAGCCCGTGACCAGTGAAACATTCTGGAGATACTCGCTCCCCCCCCCCCCCCTCCCGCCCCCTCCCCCAGACAGACCTAACTGTTGCCGAGCATACAACCAAACAGATAGCCGATGATTTACGGTGCCATCTCATTTCGTAGCAGGACCTCTTTGGTTGTCATCCGTGGCAGCTTAACAGCACAGCGGTACGTCAATGATATTCTACATCCCGGTTCTTTCCCTTCATGGAAAGCCACCCTAAGCTCACATTTCAGCAAGGTAACGCCCACTCGCACATAGCAAGAGTTTCTACTGTGTCTTTGTGCTTTCCACACACTACCTTGGTCAGCAAGGTCGCTGGATCTCTCCCTAATTGAGAAAGTTTGGAGCATTATTGGCAGGGCCCTCCTGGCAGCTCAGACCCAATTCGGCTTGATATTCCTCAGCAGGACAACCGCTAACTCTGTCAATCAATGCCAAGCTATTCACGTGTCATACAGGAAGACACCATGTTGATGAAATAAGCCTGCAGTGATCAATCCACGCATCAGATAACTTGCGCAAATACTCTGAGAATCAATACTAATGAGAATAAGTAACAACCCGCTATAAAGATGATGGCTGAGCTGCAGACAGACACACAGAAAAGACAATCACACTCCCAAAACTCAATTTTTGGTCATAGACTTTGTCAGAAAACAAGAGCACACACATTCACACAATCACTCAGACACAACTCGTACACACATTACCACTGTCTCCGGCTGCTGCATCAACAGTCTTTGAGAATCAGATCCAAATCAACCACTCCTCATGCCTCCCTCCCTCACATTGGCAACTGCTAGGCTAGTGGCAAGAAGTGGTGGCAAGCTGAAGGGAATGATAGAAAGGGGAAAAGCAGTAAGAATGATGGAGTAGGGAAGGCGCGCAGGTACTCAACTGCACTCAGATTGCGAAAACACATGAAATCTCAGTAAACAAACCAAAAATACGATTTTTCCGGTGTTTCCCTGACACGTTTGAAATTCCCTGATTTTTTTTTTTTTTTTTTTTTCTTCAGAACTTGTGGCAACACTGTACATATGAGGCTCATGAGCAGACCTAGAATTAAGCTTTTGGGAATCCCATGCATAATTTCTCCCTGGTCAGTTATGTCCCCAGACTATATATTGTTCATTGGCTGGCACAAAACTTCAATTTATCTAGCAGAATACTGGGATTCTCGCAGTCAAATGCTTTAGGTAGGTTGCACAAAATACCACTGAAACAACTAATTAGACGTTAGATTTTGTTTTGATGCACAAAAACGCAAATCCACTGCATAAGTTTTCATCCTCTGTATTGGGCATATAATATGACTATAAAATGGCTATTTGGAGGATTTGTTGAACAGATGCCATATGTTGTATTATCAACCTGTGGCTCCAGTTCAAAGGTCAGAGGAAGGAAGAACATACGGAATCCAACAGGGCTATGCCTATTAAAGTGGTGAGATGTTCAAACAAACTTTCAGAGTGAAGACAGTGTTACTGGAGGGAAGAGTTCTTTGATTTTTGCACTGTTGCAATAGGATGAACATTCCATTGAAGTATTGTTCAGATTAGGTAAATTGATATTTTAGATGCTGACATTGCTAATTTCATAGTTACGAAAGTTTAATTTAACGCATTTGTAATTACAGAAATATTAGCGTAACTGTACATAAAAGAATACATGTTGTAATGAGGAAATATGTCGGAACAATCTAGTGCAACAAAGATTAAGCTTTAGTTCATTATTTAAAGGGGGCAATTACTAGTTTCTTTGTCACTTCAGTATCTAGAAAACTATTAATTATATGCAACAGACATGTTGCTACGATTTATTTCAGTTACGTAGTGGCTGTGGACTAAACAAACCTCTTGCTTTTGGGATGGTGAGGGTTTTCATTTACCATACAATTTTCATTAACCAACTCTTCAGATAAAGCGAAATACTACTAAAACGTGTATGAATATTATCCTTCACGTATAATTCATTTTTCTCTCCTAAGTAAAGTAATATTTTGAGAGTAATTTTCATTCTCTCTTGTATGCAAAACATTTAAATTCAGACGTATTGCAGCACATCCACATGTGACCATTCAGGAATTGTTGTGGAGTTGAAAGCCCTAGCACAAGAACTCTTAACCACTCAAGAGGCCACAACAGAAGCATGTTGCAATGTGTACATTGTCATCTGTTGTGATCACACACCCTATTACAATTCATGTTCCACCTTTCGTAAGGTCCAGGGAGCCATCATGGATCACAGGGACGTCAGCTGAAATAGCAATATCACCAGTATTGTACAAGGAGTAAATATAAAAATTACACAATTTTTTTTTGTTTACAAGTTCACGCCTACTGACCTGGCACACATTAAAAACTCCATCTACAGTACTGTTCCACTCTGATAGAAAAGCCAAACAACAATGCACAGCACACTAATAAGCTGGCATATGCAGCAATAAATAGTTTTCTGCATTTGAAGGGGAACAACACTGTAACAATCCATGCTGAGTGCTTGACAACATATGAGGGCAGGAGGGAAGGTTTAATAAGGGTCTATCTGGACAAGATTCTTTGCACAAAAAATGCTTTCTTTAGCACTGCAGGTACAGAAAATTACAGCCACACCTTTATTATTTGCATACTTTTACAGTAACGAATGCCACTGAAACTTACATTTTAAAATATCTTAATATGTAAACTAATAGCTAGACATCATACAGTAACACACACACACACACACACACACACACACACACAGCTAAATCGTCAAAAAAATTGTTCCAGTACACTTCTACATAAAATACACCTGAATATTTTAAAACGTCATCTGTTAAACAGACAGATGTATTTTGCACCTTTCATACTCATTTTCAGCTGTGACAATATTTCTTCTCTCATTAGATTACACTTTACTTCCATTTCTTTAACTAACACATCTGTCTCAGTAATATATTTTTGCAATACTGTAGTATCATCTTTGCTCTGAAGAATTAATCTTGGCAACTGAAATGTTTCTACTTTTCTCAGTTCATCCTGTAGTAGGTCTGGTTTCTCCTCTTCTGCTGACTGAGTAGTAGTCTCGTTCTTTTGGTCATTATGTTCAATTAGACCTCTCAACAAGAAATACGATCTCAACATCATCCTAACCGAATTTATGAACTCTGTGAAGTCCTCCTTACTGTACAACTGTAAGCAGCCCCTTGACGTATTCTTCCTTTCAATTAGCACACCAGCCTGAAAAACAACATATTTTGCATGAAGAAAGGAGTATTGACATAATGTTAATGCCCTGCCATTGTTCATCTACACTGTTTTAGAGTAATACTGGAGGAAAAAAAAAAATCTGAACAATATGACCAAGACCAACTTAAATCTTATTCCTTCCAAATGCAAATCCAGTGCTTACTGAAGTACCAACTTTCTCAGTTAAACTAAAAGACGTGCCTGTAACAGTAAGATAGATGTTGATGCTCTTATACAAGTACAAAGTTAAAAATGTTGTACTTATTCTGATCAGCCAGAACATTGTGACCACCAACCTAATAGCCAGTACATCCATCTTTGGCACAAATAACAGTGGCCTGCAAGCAACAAGGCCTTGGTAGGTTGCTGGAGAGTTGACACCACATCTGCACACACAGGTCACCTAATTCCCATAAATTCAAGGGGGCGGGGGAATTTGGATGGGATGAGCTCTGACACAACATTCAATCACATCCCAGATGTGTGTGAATGGGTTCAGATCTGGAGAGTTGGGGGCACCAGCACATGAACTGGAACTTGCCACTGTGTTCCTTGAACCACTCCATCACACTCCTGGCCTTGTGACATGGCCCACTGTCTTGGTGAAAACTCTCACAGCCATTGGGAAATGTGACTGTCATGAAGGGGTGTACATGGTCTGAAACCAGTGTATTATACTCCTTGGCCATCACAGTGCCTTACACTATCTACACTGGACTCACAAATGCCAGCTTGTCTCCATCCCGCAGTATAGGTGTCAAGGACATGTTCCCCTGTGAGATGATGGATTTATGCCCTCCCATTGGCATCATGAAGAAGGTAGCAAGATTCATCGGACCATGCAACACACTGCTGACAGTCATGTGCCCATTGCAATCGTAGTTGCCACGTTGTGGTATTAACACTTTTACATCTATCGATCGTTGAGTGTGGAGGCCCAGCATTTGAAGTGTTCAGTGCATTTTGTGTTCACACACACTTGTATTCCACCCACCATTAAAGTCTGATGTTAGGGCCACCACAATTCGACATCTGTCTGTTTTACTAGATTGCCCAGCTTACGTCAGACATTGGTAACCAACCCCATGATGTCTGGAAGTGGTTTCACCACAGCACTCCTCGAATTCTCGACAAGTCATGCAGTTTTTGAAATGCTTGTGCCCAGCCTCCAGGACAGTACAATCTGCCCTTGGAGAAATGCAGATAAATTGCACACCTGTCCCATCCTACACACAGATGGCACACTCACTGATACTATGTGCAACAGGCATGTGCCTGATTAGCAGCCACTCCCCACCAAGTGATGCTGCTATCACTTAGACAGGTTTATATCAATAGTAGGTCATTGGTTATAATGTTCTGGCTGATCAGTATACAAATTATGAAGCAGGAAGCTTAGGGGCAGTTTTCACCAGTAACACAAATGTAATAATCCACAGCTTTTGTAAACTATAAATAAATACTAAAATATATTAGGACAATAATGAAGATTTTTAAATCTAATGGACACCTGCGCTTAAAGTAAGCTGATAGGCAAGCACATTGGTAGTGCAGTTCAAATCGTGAGAGTTCAGCTGCATAGTACTAGTACTGCAAAGATTGTTGTCCAGTTTGCAAGTTTCTTGGTTTGAAACTGGGGTAATGTTCTCATATTTCTTCCAGGATATTTCAGAATCTACATTAGTTATCTTTGACAGGTGTTGGTGCAGATTTTGTTGCTTGCTATTGACACTAACAAACTGTCAAAGGGACACACTGCTCAAGCAGCAGGTTTCCCAGCATCAGCAAAGATTTATACAGTTTCACAGAAATTCAAGAGTAATTAAAATACTATACCAAACAACAGTGGGAGACCAAGAGATGACTACACTAAGTAGATTCAGAAGGATGTAGGTTGCAGTAAGTACTGGGAGATGAAGAAGCTTGCACAGGATAGAGTAGCATGGAGAGCTGCATCAAACCAGTCTCAGAACTGAAGACCACAACAACCAAACAACTAGTTATAAGAAAAGAAAATGTACAACAATACACTTTTTGCACTTGCCTATGAATAGACAGAGAGACTGATACGTTTGCAGGCCTTGGAAAGCAAATTTGTGCTCTTTTGCTGCACAACAATAGAAGAATGAAAACTTGAAACTAGTGCAGTTTTCAGTGTGCCCATCCACTACCTAATATTCATCTGCAGATTGAAGGAGAACAAAACCACTTGTGTGTAGCCTATAACCTGATTTTAGTAACAAATAATCCATGAAATCCACCTACCTATCCCCTGGTCTGCCCCATTCCAGACCTATCTTCTATCCTGCTACTGCACCTCTATGCTCATTTCCCACAACTACTTTTTTCCTCTCCCCCTTGCTTCCCCCTCCCTCCCAGCATAGCTTCCCCATGCTTCTGCCACACTCACCCCTATATTCCTCCCCCTCCCCACCCATGGCTCTTCCATACCCCTACTACAGACTCCATCAACGATCACCATTCACCTAAGACACAGAAGCAGTTAGGCCTTAACACCTGGAAACAGTGGCCATGTGTATGCAATTTCTACTAGTGTGAACATGCTTTTGCTGTCTGGTGTAGGACTTAGCCCACTAGCTGAATAATAATTAGCAGTCTTATTCATTTTACCTGTCAACACTCAACACCTCCTCCATGTGGTAAGTAGAAATTTATCCTTTTCGTGTTGTTGGAACCAACAAATTGAAACTTTTCCTGAGACGCAAGACTGCTGTTTGCTCTAACACTACATGAAAGCTTTGATGTCCACTAAATAGTTTTCTGTCTTGAGCTTTTTAGTCTGAATCTTTTGCAGCCAAGTGGCTCATGGGTAGTTGGTGTGGAGTCTCACTGCTGCTAGGCAGTCACCTTCAGGAGACTGTGACTGACTTTATAAGTTACATATGCAGGTCTAATGGTATTATGGGTGCAGTGCATTTACTATGTATTCAAAATCCAATATTGTTTCAACAGAAAGTATATAGAATTAACAGAAATTGGAGAAGCAATAAGCAGCAAAATATTTTTACAAGTGTCACCTATATCTGCAAGGATAACAATGCCCAGCAATCAACTGAAAAAGGAAGTTCCAACTGAAAAGAACTATCACCAAACAAGAGACAATCATTAGCTGCCTGAAGGTATATACACTCAAGAGGTTACATGGGAGCTGTTGGGATACTGTTTCTATTGCATGACAGAGACTCTTAGGGCAGCACATGCTAGTCACACTAGTTTTGCAGAACAACTTTTGCAAAGTCTAGAATGTAAGAGATAAGGTAGTCATCCAGCATGACACGACCTGGCCTTCAGCTTTACATCGTCCACGATAGGCTAAGGTCCTGGGTTCGAGTCCTGGTCCGGCACACAGTTTTCATCTGCCAGGAAGTTTCGCATCAGCACACACTCCATTACAGCATGAAAAATTTGTTATGGAGAACGGTGTTTTTTTTATATGTCATCAAGGTGTTTGTGTTCACAAATTTATTTATTTACACATCAGGTTCTGTAGGACCAAACTAAGGAGCAAATTTCAAAGGTCATGGAACATGTCAGTACATGAAATTACAACATAAAAGTAATAACAGATAAAAATAAAATCTTTATGAACCCAAAAAAAGTCAGTCCATAAGTTCAAGTAAACGCAATCAACAATACAACAAGAATCAGCTTAATTTTTCAAGGAACTTCTTGACAGAATAGGAGTGACCCATGAGGAAACTCTTCAGTTTCGATTTGAAAGCGCGTGGATTACTGCTAAGATTTTTGAATTCGAGTGGTAGCTTATTGAAAATGGATGCAGCAGTCTACTGCATACCTTTTTGCACAAGAGTTAAGGAAGTGCAATCTAAATGCAGGTTTGATTTCTGCTGAGTATTGACCAAGTGACAGCTGTTTATTCTTGGGAATAAGCTAATATTGTTAACAAGAAATGACAGTAAGGATTATATATATTGAGAAGCCAATGTAAAAATACCCAAACTCGTGAACAGGGGTCAACAAGAAGTTCATGAACTTACACCACTTATAGCCTGAACTGCCCGTTTCTGAGACAAAAACATCGTTTTAGAATGCGAAGAGTTACTCCAAAATGTAATACCATATGACATAAGCAAATGAAAATAAGCAAAGACTAATTTTCATGTCAAATGATCACTCACTCCAGATCCCTTCGAATAGTAAAAATGGCAGCATTAAGTCTTTGAACAAGATCCTGAACATGGGCTTTCTGCGACAGTTTACTACCTACATGAACACCCAGAAATTTGAACTGTTCAGTTTCACTGATCATATGCCCATTCTGTGAAATTAAAATGTTAGGTTTTGCTGAACTGTGTGTTAGAAACTGTAAAAACTGAGTCTTATTGTGATTTAGCATTAGTTAATTTTCCATAAGCCATGAACATAGGTCATGAACTGCTCTATTTGAAACCGAGCCAATGTTGCACACATCCTTTACTACCAAGCTAGTGTAATCAGCAAACAGAAATATTTTAGAGTTACCTGTAATACTAGAGGGTATATAATTTATATAAATAAGGAACAGGAGTGGCCCCAACACTGATCCCTGGGGCACCCCGCACTTGACCGTACCTCACTCAGACCCCACATCACAGCCATTCTCAACATTGTGAATAATGGCCTTTTGCTGTCTGTTGCTTAAGTAAATGGTGATCCTATTGTGAGCTACTCCCCCCATTCCCTAATGGTCCAACTTCTGGATCAATATTTTGTGATCAACACAATCAAACGCCTACCTTTCGAAACCTTTTGTTTAACCCATCCACTACCTCACAGAGAAAAGAGAATATAGCATTTTCAGTTGTTAAACGACTTTTAAAGCCGAACTGTACAATTGATAGCTAATCGTGTGATATAAAATGATTAATTATCCTTACATACACAGCCTTTTCAATAATCTTAGAAACACTGATGGCATAGAAATAGGTCTAAAATTATCTACATTATCCTTTCTCCCTTTTTATAAAGCGGCTTTACTACTGAGTACTTTAATTGTTCAGGAAACTGACCATTCCTAAAGGAAAAATTACAAATATGGCTAAATAGAGGGCTAACATGTGCAGCACAGTACTTTAATATTCTGCTAGGCACTCCATCATATCCATGAGAGTCATTAGTCTTCAGTGATTTAATTATTGACTCAATCTCCCCCTTGTCTGTATCACAGAGGAGTATTTCAGACATCAGTCTCGGAAAGGCATTTGCCAAGAAAGTTAAGATTCCCTGTAGAAACTGAATTTTTATTTAACTCACCAGCAATGCTCAGAAAATAATTGTTAAATATTGTACATATATCAGTAACAGAAATATTCTTACTACGAACTGACTTTGTATCTTCGACCTTGTGCTGCTGACCAGACACTCCCTTCACAACTGACCATATGGTTTTAATTTTATTCTGTGAATTAGCTATTCTATTTGCATACCACATACTCTTTGCCTTCCTAATAACATTTTTAAGCACCTTACAATACTGTTTGCAATGGGATACAGTAGCTTGATTGTGACTACTTCTAACATTTTTATAATTCCCACTTTGATTGGCATGATGTCCTTATCCGACTAGTCGGCGATTTGAGCTGCCTACTACTGCTAGTTCCCCGTTTAGAATATTCTAATGGAAAGCAACTCTCAAAGAGCACGAGAAATGTGTTGAGGAAAGCATTATATTTATCATCTATGTTATCGGCACTATAAACATCCTGCCACTCTTGTTCCTTGACAAGGTTTAAAACACTCTATTGCTGTTGGATTAACTTTCCTACATAGTTTGTAATTATATGTAACATTTGTTTGAGTACAAACTCCTTTTAGTGTTAAAATTTATGCATCACGGTCTGAAAGGCCATTCACTCTTTTACCAACAGAATGCCCATCTAGTAATGAAGAATGAATAAAAGTATTGTCTATGGCTGTGCTGCTGTTCCCCTGGACCCTAGTTGAAACACACAGTCTGCATCAGATCATATGAATTCAGGGGATCTACCAACATCCTTTTTCTTGCACCATCATATACAAAATTCGAATTGAAGTCACCACATACATTCTTGTACAGAAAAAAAGTTTCAGATCTGCTGGAACTGTCTGGGAGGGAGGGTTGGGTGACTGGGGCTCTCCAGGTTTGAATGATTTCACTTAATGTGAGACAACTGACGGACAAGTATCTGTTCGTTATTTGGAATGCCCACAAGTGGTAAGCAGTAAGAACCAGGTTGATTACAACTGCTCTAGAGCGTCACATGAAATTATTGTTGATAACTTACAAGTGAGGATCCATTTTGATGAACAGCTCCAGAGTGTGACACCTGGGACCCTAGCTTTCAAAACTGTATAGATTCCTTCAAAAAGTTGATCGCACCCCTAGGGACCTCCCCTTGCGAGTAATTTAAGTTAGTCGCCCTCAAACATAAAACCATAAATGACAAAATACCAGTAACTTTTCCAGAAATCTAAAATTATGCACTTCACAAAATGGGAGAAAAGTACCTATGACTACAACACTGATAAGCCACACTTGGAATCTATCAACTTATACAAATACCTGAGTGACAATCTGAAAAAATAAGATATGAAATGGAATGAACATATGGACCCTGCTGAACATAAGGCAGGTGGCACAAACAGTTCACTGACAGGCCAGTAGGAAACTACAATCAGTCTACAAGGAGATTGCTTACAGAACACTTGTGGAAGCCATCCTAGATAGTCGCTCAAGTGTATGAACCAAAACCACATAGGATTAACAAGAATCATTACAAAAAAAGGGCAGTACAAATGGCAAACTATCACTTGAAACCCTACTTGCAAAGTTTCAAAAAATAGCTTCATATGAGTAATCTAGCGTTATATTACCGCTCCCTATGTATCACTCCCATTGACATCATAAAGACAAGATTACACTCATTATATAGTAGGCACAGAGGTCTTTGAGCAGTCAGTCTTCGTGCAATCCATATGTGAATGGAACGGGCGTACCCTCTGCCATCCACTTGTCCATGGGACAGTGGTTTTCCGAGAATAGATGTATCTGTAATATGTCAGGCTCAATATACTGAATTTCTGCCATTGTGACTTGCTTTATGGGACTGGACTGGAGCCTTAAAGAAAACTTTTTTGTGAGAGGTTTCAAGAGACGCTATGGAAATAACGTGTCAAGTTCTCCACAGCTTCAGATAATCCCACTTCCAACAGGACCAACCCCTGAAAAACAAGATGTTGCCAAGGGAGAAAAGGAGGGATAGCACTGGATGATACACATATAGCTTTGTTGAGCAGCTGGCATTAGAAAGATTAAAACAATAATAGACAAAGAACCTGTCAAACTTTATCTTACCATCCATTCCCAAAACAATGTGGACCTTTTAAGCCATTGTTTCCATGTTTCAATCACTAAAGCCAATCTTTTGATTTCTTGCAACTCACTAGCATATTTTTCAGGATCCTTTAATAGCCTTGTTTCAACAACTGACAGATGAGGAAGGCCAGTGACAGTAGCAGTGCTCTGATGTACCTAATTAAAAGAGTAAAACACTTTTTCAGGCACAAGGCTGTTCTAAACTGTAGCTACACAACTACCTTTCAGAGGCCGTAATTTTATAAGAAATGAGCATAGTTAGAAACAGGAAACCCGATGAAGAAAAATTATATTTAAATGTCAACTGTAGGCCATCAGTGAAGGAAAGTTTTGAGTGGACAGTGGGGGGAAAAAAAAAAGTTGTAATTACCTTAAAGATCTTATATTGCAGTTCAGTACCAGAAACTATACATCTTGCTAATGTTAATCTGCTCATTAATAGAAATATAACCTTTTATTTGTGATAAATCAACTGTCTTGAAGTATTCCAAGAAGTTTCGGGATTGCAGCTGAATAATGTTGATTTCTTGCCATGATATTTTGGGTGACAAACATTCAACCACCTTTAGGTGTGTGTTTTGCACTGGGGATTGCTAGTTCACATTGCTGCCTTTATACCAGAACCAGGCACAGAGATGCATGCACAAAGGTAGCCACTAGATGAGCAACCTCTGTAGTTTGGGTTTAACGTCACATCAACATCGAAGTCATTAGATATGGATCACAAGCTCAGATGTGTCAAGGATGAGAAAGTAACTTGGCCGTGCCCTTTCAAAGGAACCATCCTGACATTTTCCTGGAGTGATTTAGGGAAATCATGGAAGACCTAAATGTGGGTGGCCAGACGTGGGTTTGAATCATAGTCCTCCAGAATGCTCCATCTATGATGCACAGGTGCCTGCATTATGTGATACTACATGCGTGCTTTCTTTCAGAACATGCACTTGAGGTGTTAACAATCAAATGTCAAAATTAATAAAAATTTATTGATGCTAGATGTGTGGTTGGTCATAAAATGTTTTCTTCCCGATTTCAGAAATCACTGGGTCCCAACGCCTTAACCAGTTGAAACCCGCCTTACAATTAATAAGATCTTGTGCTAAATGTATTTCCACAGATTCCTTAGTAATTGAATCCCAGAAGGATCTCATCAAGGATAAGATTTCCATAGCAGAATAATCTATGGAATGTCTGTGGAGATACCATGCTCAGCTATAGCTGACTTACTGAGCTGTGAAAGGTGAGTGTGGCGATCATGTTCAAAGTACCTTTTGCGCACAGTCTGCATTGTCTGTCCAATGTAGACTCTGCCACACTACCAAGGTATTCTGCAGATTCTAGCCTTCCACTATCCCAGATTGTCCTTGCCGAACTGAGAAGAGCACAAATCCATGTAGGTGGGCAGAAGATTGTTCCAAAATGATGTTTCCTTAAGATTCTATCCAATTTTGATGAAATACTGCAAATGAACAGGAGGAATGCCCAGGACTTGAACTGCTCTTTCTCCTCTTGATCTTGTGGGCACAACTATGGATGTCCGTAGAACATTGGTGCACGAGGTACATGTTGTGTCTGGAGCAGGTTGAGCCCAAGGCATTCCTTCTGTATGTTGGCAATATTTTGTCGAAATTAGATAGAATCTTAAGGAAACATCACGTCAAGGTAATCTTCCACTCACCTACAAAGACTTGTGCACTTCTCGGTTCAGCAAAGGACGATCTGTAATTGCAGAAAGCAGGAATTTACAGCATATCTTGCCAGTGTCGCAAAGAATATATTGAACAGAAGATGCACACTGCATCAATGATGTGTTGAAGATGATCGCCACGCTTGCGTTTTGCAGCCCAGTCAGCCAGCCATAGCCGAGCCTTTCATCGCGAAAGAACATTCCATAGATTATTCTGCCACAGAAGTCTTGGCCTCAGTGAGATCCTTGTGGGACTCAATTATTAAGGAATAAATAGAAACACATTTAGCATGAGATCTTATTAATTGTGATGCCAGCTTTCTACTGGATGAGGCATGGGACCCAGTGATTTCTTTAATTTCTGCAGAAAGAAAACATTTCATCTGACCCATCGCACATCTAGTGACAATTTTTGTTAATTTTGACATCTGAAGTTTAAATCCGTGAGTGTGCATGTAGTATCACATTCCATATGCACCTGTGCACCATAGATGAAGCAATATTCTAAGAGGGCACAAAACATGTCAGATGTCACTCATGTAGTGGCTGCCTTTGTGTATGGATCTCCGTGCCAATTTTTTGTATAAAGGCAGCAGTGTGAACTAGCAATCTCCACTGCAAAACATTCACCTGAAGGAATGGTAGTCAGCCGAAATATCGAGGCATGAGGTCGATGATATCCAGCTGCAATCCTGAAACTTCATGGAACACTCTAAGCCATGAAAATATCAAGAATGACAGCTACTGAAGTAGTCTGACACCCTGTGTCATGAGTACTAAAACTGTCATCTAATATGTAATGTAATCAAAATGGTGCAAATCACCACATATCCACATAAGAAATGCAAAATGAATGCATGCAGTCTTGGGAATCTTCAGTGTCAAACTGCACAATCACAAGCTGCGAAAGAAAGTTTACAAGAAAAAATTTTTTCAGTGAAATTGGTGAGATGAATCTGACACAATACAAATAAGAGTACTAAGATAATGGACAACAATGCTAGGAAAAATATGGTACAAAAACTTTGAGAATTTCCCCACTTTTTTCATCTTTAGTGAAGGATATTAGTCAAAGAGCAAGATATTTCTTTTTCTTGATGCTGTTGTTCACTACACTTTCATCCTTTCCATTAAGTATATTACTTTCACAGCACTTTTACCCCTACTGATTAAAAATTTAAATCTTTGGTTACATTTTTCAATTTTGGTCATGGACAGTAAGCTGAACCTCTACTAATAAACTGAAACAAAATAATTAACATAAAGCAGAAAAATATGTGCATAAATGATGTATTACCTTGGAAACCAAATTAATCATTTCTTTACTTGTCTCAGTAATTATCTTCAAATTATGACTAATTTTCCCAGCCATCAACAAGATATAGTGCATACAGTCATTATCATTTTTTACATCTGCTTTCTGATTGCTGGTCACGCTTGTCTCCAACTGTGGAAGAAAGTACTATTTAAAGTGACAGCAAATTGAATTTAATATAGGATGGAAAGTTATAACACAAATTAAATAATTTAAGAGTAAAGGAACCCACTCACCAAACAGAACTGTTGAGTCATTGGCATGCACACAGAGAGAGAGAGAGAGAGAGAGAGAGAGAGAGAGAGAGAGAGAGAGAGAGAGCGGAATTCACTCAAAAAATATGCTGAAAGAAAGACCGTGTTACATTTCTCGTGAGAAATGAACCAAGTGAAACCTTTGTGCAATATGCGTGCAACATTCGTTGAATGTTGACCAACACAAAATGTAAAACCTAATTTTTAAGTGAAGTTTGAAATGTCTTGAAGAGAATTCAACTGATACTTTACCTTGACTTCTTACTATGCATGAGATGTGGGTTTGTCTTCCCAAATAGAAACAAAAACAATGGTTGGTAGTTGGTGGTCCCACAAAAATAAAATTGATTTACTGTGCCAGGAGTATGAAACAATTTTTCATCTGCTACTACTGGTTGTTAGTTTCACACCCAAATGCTACAAACTTCTCTAATTTTAATGCAAAGGCTATTTTGTCCTTTATGTTGTTTTAGTTTTTCCTGAATACAGAGAAAGATCCTTGCAATAAAAAATTTCAATTCATTTATTTCAAATATGGAACTGTTCTGAAATAGACCAAAGCAGCAGCCTTCGTTTCCTAGACTTACATTAAAATGGACCACAATTTAGTAGATCATCATTTGTCATCACCACAACAGTAATGGCTTGATTTTTTTTCTGAGCTAATACTAAGTTCATGGAGACAAAAACTGGCTGCAGACCTAAACTGACACGTGGAACAAATTCATGGGTGAGAGAGTGAGGCTCTGCAGAATTTTGTAACACAAATTTTTAACATTGCTACTGAAGAACATAAATAAAGAAAAATCATAATGACACATAAATAAAGATAACACAACCTACACTTATTGTCAAAAGTACAATCATGTGGGGTATCATGTGAAATTTGTGACTGGATTGCAGACTTTCTGGTAGGGAGGACACAGCATTTTATCTTGGATCGAGAGTCTTTGAAAGATGTAGAAGCAACTTCAGGTGTGCCCCAGGGAAGTGTGTTGGACCCTTGCTGCCCATATTTTATATTAATGACCTTGTGAACAATTTGAAGATAATGCAGTTATCTATAATAAAGTACTATCTAAAAGAAGCTGCATAAATATTCAATCAGATATAGACAAGATTTCAAAGTTGTGCAAAGGTTGAATGGGTTACTGCTGGAATTGCCCAACTCCTACAAATACCTGGGTATCGGACTTTGTAGGGATATGAAATGGAATGATTACATATGCTCAGTTGTGGGTAAAGCAGGTGGTTGCCTTCGGTTTATTGGTACAGTCCGTCTACAAAGGAGATCGCTTGCAAATTACCCATGTGACCAGTTTCTAGAATATTGCTCAAGTATGTAGGACCAACAAGAGATATTGAACATATACAGAGAAGGGCAGCACGAATGGTCACAGGTTTTCTGATCTGTGGAGAGTGTTACAGAGATACTGACTGAACTGAACTAAAAGACACTTGAAGACAGATATAAACTATCCTGAGGAAGTCAGTATACAAAGTTTCAAGAACTGGCTTTGAATGATGACTAGGAATACATTACAATTCCCTATGTATCACTCACATAGGGATCATGAATATAAAATCAGAATAACTGCTGCACACACAGAGGCATTCAAACAATCATTTTTCCTGTGCTCCCTATGTGAATGAAATGGGAAGAATCCCTAATAAGTGGTACAATGGGACATGTCCTCTACCATGCACCTCACAGTGGTTTGCAGAGTGTAGATGTAGAAAATTAGGTGAACGTAAAATCAATGTACACTCAAAAACACAAATTTTGAGGCATAATTTGTTGGTATGGTGTGTAGGGAAAGAGGTGACATTCATATCAGCGCATTATTTCATTAACATTAATGTCACAGATTGACTTTACACACGAAGAGTGCTGATGTTGTGTCATATAATAAGGTGGCCCTCTGCCTTAATTAAGGATGCAAATCACGCCCGTGGCCACCAAAGGTTGCTCACACCTGATGTAGACTGTAATAATAAGTACATTAAATTAAGAAAGAAAACCATAATAATGGAATCAGAATCTTGGCTACACATTTAAAATAAAGATTGCTAACACAGAAAATCAAGTAACACATTTTAATTTTAAGGACTTTACGAAATAGAAAGTACATCAGTTGAAATTGTCTGCTGTAAAATACATTAAAAACCATTGCCTGTCTAGTATTTTCATGACTTACAATTCAATTAGGCACACAATGGCGAAACTATTCCACCTGGTGTGCAAGATGTATAAGGCAGGCGAAGTACGCTCAGACTTCGAGCAGAATGTAAGAACCCCAATTCCAAAGAAGGCAAGTGCTGAAAGTTGTGAATATTGCCCAGCTGTTAGTTTAATATATCATTGTTGCAAAAATAATAATACAAATTGTGCACAGAAGAATGGAGAAACTGGTGGAAGACAACCTTGGGGAAGATTGTTTGGATTCTGGATAAGTGTAGTAACATGCGAGGCGATACTGACCCTACGACTTCTCTTAGAAGCTGGGGTAAGGAAAGGCAAACCTATGTTTATAGCATTTGCATACTTGAGGAAGCTTTTGAGAATGTTGACTGGAACTCTCTCTTTGAAATTCTGAAGGTAGTGGGGCTGAAATACGGGGAGTGAAAGGCTATTTACAACTTGCACCAAAATCAGACTGCTGCAGCTACAGGAGTTGAGGGGGCATGAGAGGAAGCAGTGGTTAAGAAATGAGTGAGACAGGGTTGTAGCCTATTCCTGATGTTATCCAATCTGTTCACTGAGCAAGCAATACAGGAAACCAAAGAAAAATTTGGAGAAGGTATTAAAGTTTAGGGAGAAGAAACAAAAACTTCAAGGTTTGCTGATGACATTTTAATTCAGTCAGAGACAGCAAAGGACTTGGAAGAGCAGTTGAATGAAATGGACAGTATCTTGAATGGAGGATACAAGATGAACTTAAACAAAAGAAAAAATAGGGTATTGGAATGTAGTCAAACTAAATCAGGCAATGCTGATAGTATAAGATGAGGAAATGAGACACTTAAAGCAATAGTTCAGTTTTTTTATTTGGCCAGCGTAACAACTGATGATGGCCGAAGTAGAGAAGATATAAAATGTAGAGTGACAACTGCAAGAAAAGCATTTCATGAAAGAGAAATTTATCATCATCATCATCATCATCATCATCATCATCATCATTTAAGACTGATTATGCCTTTCAGTGTTCAGTCTGGAGCATAGCCCCCCTTATAAAATTCCTCCATGATCCTCTATTCAGTGCTAACATTGGTGCCTCTTCTGATGTTAAACCTATTACTTCAAAATCATTCTTAACCGAATCCAGGTAC
Organism: Schistocerca nitens; assembly: GCF_023898315.1. Lineage (NCBI taxonomy): Eukaryota > Metazoa > Arthropoda > Insecta > Orthoptera > Acrididae > Schistocerca > Schistocerca nitens. The sequence continues at coordinate 746,086,742 of NC_064618.1, read as the reverse complement.
CTTCTCCTTGGTCTGCCCCGACTCCTCCTACCCTCTACTGCTGAACCCATGAGTCTCTTGGGTAACCTTGCTTCTCCCATGCGAGTAACATGACCCCACCATCTAAGCCTGTTCGCCCTGATTGCTACATCTATAGAGGTCATTCCCAGCTTTTCTTTGATTTCCTCATTGTGGACACCCTCCTGCCATTGTTCCCATCTACTAGTACCTGCAATCATCCTAGCTACTTTCATATCCGTAACCTCAACCTTGTAGATAAGGTAACCTGAATCCACCCAGCTTTCGCTCCCATACAGCAAAGTTGGTCAAAAGATTGAACGGTGCACAGATAACTTAGTCTTGGTACTGACTTCCTTCTTGCAGAAGAGAGTAGATCGTAGCTGAGTGCTCACTGCATTAGCTTTGCTACACCTCGCTTCCAGTTCTTTCACTATGTTGCCATCCTGTGAGAATATGCATCCTAAGTACTTGAAACCATCCACCTGTTCTAACTTTGTTCCTCCTATTTGGCACTCAATCTGTTTATATCTCTTTCCCACTGACATTACTTTTGTTTTGGAGATGCTAATCTTCATACCAATCTCTTTCCCACTGGAATTACTTTTGTTTTGGAGAAGCTAATCTTCATACCATAGTCCTTACATTTCTGGTCTAGCTCTGAAATATTACTTTGCAAACTTTCAATCGAATCTGCCATCACAACTAAGTCATCCGCATATGCAAGACTGCTTATTTTGTGTTCACATATCTTAATCTCACCCAGCCAGTCTATTGTTTTCAACATATGATCCATAAATAATATGAACAACAGTGGAGACAGTTTGCAGCCTTGTCTTACCCCTGAAACTACTCTGAACCATGGACTCAATTTACCGTCAACTCTAACTGCTGCTTGACTATCTATTTAAAGACCTTTAATTGCTTGCAAAAGTTTGCCTCCTATTCCATAATCACTTAGAACAGATAATAACTTCCTCCTAGGAACCTGGTCATATGCCTTTTCTAGATCTATAAAACATAGATACAATTCCCTGTTCCACTCGTAACACTTCTCCATTATTTGCCGTAAGCTAAAGATCTGGTCCTGACAACCTCTAAGAGGCCTAAACCCACACTGATTTTCATCCAAATTGTCCTCAACTAATACTCGCACTTTCCTTTCAACAATATCTGAAAAGATTTTACCCACAATGCTGATCAAAGAGATACCTCTGTAGTTGTTACAATCTTTTCTGTTTCCATGTTTAAAGATTGGTGTGATTACTGCTTTTGTCCAGTCTGATGGAACCTATCCCGACTCCCGCGCCATTTCAGTTATCCTGTGTAGCCATTTAAGACCTGACATTCCACTGTATTTGATGAGTTCCAACTTAATTTCATCCACCCCAGCTGCTTTATTGCACTGCTATCTATTGACCATTTTCTCCACTTCCACAAATCTGATCCTATTTTCATCATCATTCCTATCCCATTCTACCTCGAAATCTGAAACATTACTGATTGCATTTTCACCTACACTGAGCAGCTCTTCAAAATATTCCCTCCATCTGCCCAAGGCATCCACAGGATTCACCAGCAGTTATCCTGACTTGTCCAAAATACTTGTCATTTCCTTCTTACCTCCCTTTCGAAGACTGCTAACAACACTCCAGAATGGTTTTCCAGCAGCTTGACCCATAGTCTCCAACCTGTTTCCAAAGTCTTCCCAAGATTTCTTCTTGGATGCTGCAATTATCTGTTTGGCTTTGTTTCTTTCTTCAACATAACTTACTCTGTCTGCCTGAGTTCTAGTATGTAGCCATTTTTGATACGCCTTCTTCTTCCTTTTACAGGCTACCTTGACTGTGTCATTCCACCAAGCTGTTTGCTTCATCCTACTTTTACACACTACTGTTCCAAGACATTCTTTGGCCACTTCTAGTACTGTGTCCCTGTACCTTGTCCATTCCTTTTCCAGTGACTGCAATTGACTACATTCAACTAACTGGTACCTTTCTGAGATCACTGTTATTTACCTGTGTCTGATTTCCTTATCCTGAAGTTTCTCCACTCTTATCCTCCTATATATGGACCTGACCTGCTGCACTTTCGCCCTCACAATACCGATTAAATAGTGATCAGTGTCATCAAAGAATCCCCTGAATACATGTGTATCCCTCACAGCCTTCCTGAATTCCTGATCTGTTATTACATAGTCAATGACAGATCTGGTTCCCCTGCCTTCCCAAGTATACCGGTGAATGTTCTTATGTTTAAAAAAGGAGTTTTGATTACTAAGCCCATACTGGCACAGAAATCCAAGAGTTGTTTCCTGTTCCTGTTGTTCTCCATATCCTCTCCAAATTTACCCATAACCTTTTCATACCCTTGTGTTCGATTTCCAATCCTGGCATTAAAATCACCCATGAGCAGAACACTGTCCTTGTCCTTTACTCCAACAACTACGTCACTGAGTGCGTCATAAAAACTATCCATCTTATCTTGATCTGTCCCTTCACAATGCGAATATATTGACACAATCCTAATTTTCTTCCTAGACACTGTCAAATCTATCCACATCATCAGTCGTTTGTTTACATACCTTATTGGAACTACGCTGGGTTCCATTTCTTTCCTGATGTAAAGCCCTACACCCCATTGTGCTATTCCTGCTTTGGCTCCTGACAGGTAGACCTTGTATTCTCCCACTTCCTCTTCTTTCTCGCCCCTTACCCAAATGTCACTAACAACTAAAACGTCCAGTCCCATCTTACTTGCAGCCTCTGCCAGCTCTACCTTCTTCCCAGAGTAGCCCCCATTGATATTAATAGCTCCCCATCTCATTACCATTTGTTTGCCAAGTCGTATCTTAGGAGTCCCTGGTTTGTCAGTTAGAGGTGGGACTCCGTCACCTCCAAAGGTCCGAGGCATTTTGCTCTGATTGTTGCCAGCATCATATTTAAAGTACCAGGGAAGCAGGTTGCTAGCCTTACTTGCCCCGAGTCCCATTGGGTTTTACCCCTACAGCTGAGGGACTAACCGGTGGATTTGGTAGTCTTTGCCATATGAGCACAAAGGTACCACGACTCAGAATATGTCAGAGATGCCCAGCCTTATTCCAAAGTAACTGGTATCCCGACTGTCGGGACCACTTACTTGGCCACTCATACGTTGCCCGTGGTTCATGAACTAGGACATGACTACAAGAACCCACACCATGAAACCATGAAAATTTATTACCATGTAATATAAATTTAAGTGCTGGGAAGTCTTTTCCGAAGCTATTTGTCTGGAGTGTACCTATGTATGGAAGTGAAATATGGACAATAACAGTATAGATGAGAATATGGTTCAAATGGCTCTGAGCACTATGGGACTCAACATCTTAGGTCATAAGTCCCCTAGAACTTAGAACCACTTAAACCTAACTAACCTAAGGACATCACACACACCCATGCCCGAGGCAGGATTCGAACCTGCGACCGTAGCAGTCCCGCGGCTCCGGACTGCAGCGCCAGAACCGCTAGACCACCACGGCCGGCTAGATGAGAATAGACTAAGAATTTTAGAAATGAGATGCTACAGAAGAATGCGAAGATTAAAGGGTAGATCATGTAACTAATGAGATGGTATTGAACAGAACTGGAGAGAAAAGAAACTTGTGGAACAACTTGACTTGGAAGCAGATGGGAAGTAAAAAAATCTATTATATAATATCATAAAGCCAAGAACAACTGAAAATTAACCTTAAATCAACAGAACTTCCCAGTGGTAAGGTGACAAATGTTGTTGTTGTTGTTGTTGTTGTTGTTGTTGTGCTCTTCAGTCCTGAGACTGGTTTGATGCAGCTCTCCATGCTACTCTATCCTGTGCAAGCTTCTTCATCTCCCAGTACCAACTGCAACCTACATCCTTCTGAATCTGCTTAGTGTATTTATCTCTTGGTCTCCCCCTATGATTTTTACCCTCCATGCTGCCCTCCAATACTAAATTGGTGATTCCTTGATGCCTCAGAACATGTCCTACCAACCGATCCCTTCTTCTGGTCAAGTTGTGCCACAAACTCCTCTTCTCCCCAATCCTATTCAGTACCTCCTCATTAGTTATGTGATCTACCCATCTGATCTTCAGCATTCTTCTGTAGCACCACATTTCGAAAGCTTCTATTCTCTTCTTGTCCAAACTATTTACCGTCCATGTTTCACTTCCATACATGGCTACACTCCATACAAATACTTTCAGAAATGACTTCCTGACACTTAAATCTATACTCGATGTTAACAAATTTCTCTTCTTCAGAAACGCTTTCCTTGTCATTGCCAGTCTACATTTTATATCCTCTCTACTTCGACCATCATCAGTTATTTTGCTCCCCAAATAGCAAAACTCCTTTACTACTTTAAGTGTCTCATTTCCTAATCTAATACCCTCAACATCACCCAACTTAATTCGACTACATTCCATTATCCTCGTTTTGCTTTTGTTGATGTTCCTCTTATATCCTCCCTTCAAGACACCATCCATTCCGTTCAACTGCTCTTCCAAGTCCTTTGCTGTCTCTGACAGAATTACAATGTCATCGGCGAACCTCAAAGTTTTTATTTCTTCTCCATGGATTTTAATACCTACTCCGAATTTTTCTTTTGTTTCCTTTACTGCTTGCTCAATATACAGATTGAATAACATCAGGGATAGGCTACAACCCTGTCTCACTCCCTTCCCAACGACTGCTTCCCTTTCATACCCCTCGACTCTTATAACTGCCGTCTGCTTTCTGTACAAATTGTAAATGACCTTTTGCTCCCTGTATTTTACCCCAGCCACCTTCAGAATTTGAAACAGAGTATTCCAGTCAACGTTGTCAAAAGCTTTCTCTAAGTCCACAAATGCTAGAAACGTAGGTTTGCCTTTCCTTAATCTTTCTTCTAAGATAAGTCGTAAGGTCAGTATTGCCTCACGTGTTCCAGTACTTCTACGGAATCCAAACTGATCTTCCCCGAGGTCGGCTTCTACTAGTTTTTCCATTCATCTGTAAAGAATTCGTGTTAGTATTTCGCAGCTGTGGCTTATTAAACTGATTGTTCGGTAATTCTCACATCTGTCAACACCTGCTTTCTTTGGGATTGGAATTATTATATTCTTCTTGAAGTCTGAGGGTATTTCGCCTGTCTCATACATCTTGCTCACCAGATGGTAGAGTTTTGTCAGGACTGGCTCTCCCAAGGCCGTCAGTAGTTCCAATGGAATGTTGTCTACTCCCGGGGCCTTGTTTCGACTCAGGTCTTTCAGTGCTCTGTCAAACTCTTCACGCAGTATCTTATCTCCCATTTCATCTTCATCTACATCCTCTTCCATTTCCATAATATTGTCCTCAAGTACATCGACCTTGTATAGACCCTCTATATACTCCTTCCACCTTTCTGCTTTCCCTTCTTTGCTTAGAACTGGGTTTCCATCTGAACTCTTGATGTTCATACAAGTGGTTCTCTTATCTCCAAAGGTCTCTCTAATTTTCCTGTAGGCAGTATCTATCTTACCCATAGTGAGATAAGCCTCTACATCCTTACATTTGTCCTCTAGCCATCCCTGCTTAGCCATTTTGCACTTCCTGTCGATCTCATTTTTGAGACATTTGTATTCCTTTTTGCCTGCTTCATTTACTGCATTTTTATATTTTCTCCTTTCATCAATTAAATTCAATATTTCTTCTGTTACCCAAGGATTTCTACTAGCCCTCGTCTTTTTACCTACTTGATCCTCTGCTGCCTTCACTATTACATTCCTCAAAGCTACCCATTCTTCTTCTACCGTATTTCTTTCCCCCATTCCTGTCAATTGTTCCCTTATGCTCTCCCTGAAACTCTGTACAACCTCTGGTTCTTTCAGTTTATCCAGGTCCCATCTCCTTAAATTCCCACCTTTTTGTAGTTTCTTCAGTTTCAATCTGCAATTCATAACCAATAGATTGTGGTCAGAATCCACATCTGCCCCTGGAAATGACTTACAATTTAAAACCTGGTTCCTAAATCTCTGTCTTACCATTATATAATATATCTGATACCTTTTAGTATCTCCAGGGTTCTTCCATGTATACAACCTTCTATCATGATTCTTAAACCAAGTGTTAGCTATGATTAAGTTGTGCTCTGTGCAAAATTCTACCAGGCGGCTTCCTCTTTCATTTCTTAGCCCTAATCCATATTCACCTACTACGTTTCCTTCTCTCCCTTTTCCTACACTCGAATTCCAGTCACCCATGACTATTAAATTTTCGTCTCCCTTCACTACCTGAATAATTTCTTTTATTTCCTCATACATTTCTTCAATTTCTTCGTCATCTGCAGAGCTAGTTGGCATATAAACTTGTACTACTGTAGTAGGTGTGGGCTTCGTATCTATCTTGGCCACAATAATGCGTTCACTATGCTGTTTGTAGTAGCTTACCCGCATTCCTATTTTCCTATTCATTATTAAACCTACTCCTGCATGACCCCTATTTGACTTTGTGTTTATAACCCTGTAGTCACCTGACCAGAAGTCTTGTTCCTCCTGCCACCGAACTTCACTAATTCCCACTATATCTAACTTTAACCAATCCATTTCCCTTTTTAAATTTTCTAACCTACCTGCCCGATTAAGGGACCTGACATTCCACGCTCCGATCCGTAGAATGCCAGTTTTCTTTCTCCTGATAACGACATCCTCTTGAGTAGTCTCCGCCCGGAGATCCGAATGGGGGTGACAAATGACAAACCCAAATCTTTGGGGTTTCAGAGGTACTTTGATACTACCAACATATCAAACTTAATGGAAATAATGTTCCTGTGGATGATGAACAAAACTATTTTTGTAGGGAAAAAGAAGATAACTTGATCTTCACTGGACTTGGAAGAAGTAGTACATAAAAAAAATTGAAAATAACAGGCCTACTCAATCAGATGAAATCAGTGTAAAAATGGTTGAAGCACTTAGAAACATCAGGCACGTGCTTGTAAAGAATTGTCCGCTCCCGGCAGCTAAGTGGTCAGCGCAACAGAATGTCAATCCTAAGGGCCTGGGTTCGATTCCCGATTGGGTCGGAGATTTTCTCCTCTCAGGGATTGGGTGTTGTGTTGCCCTAATCATCATCATCATCATCATCATCATCATCATCATCATCATCATCATCATTTCATCCCCATTGACATGCAAGTCACCAAAGCGGCGTCAAATCTAAAGACTTGCACCCGGTGAATGGTCTACCCAGTGGGAGGCCCTAGTCACACGAAATTTATTTATTTATTTATTTATTGTACAAAATTTGAAAAGAGAATTCATTATCAAGTGATTTGATGCAATAAGTCACCATACCATTATTTTTACAGGTTGAGAGGAAGACTGACACCAACTACAGACATGTAGCTCTGTTATACCGTGGATGAGAGTTCATCCCTTGGAAAAAAATGAGAAAAGGAAAGAACAAAGTTTTAGGCCTCAAAGATCAACCATGGACAAGCCACAACATTTAAACCACAGCCCATTTCGAGATACACCACCTGCAGGTGTGACGTAATGAAAGTACATAAGAGCAGCAAACATGACTGGAGAATCACTCTTGTTAATTAAGAGGTGCAAAAGAAGAAATTCTGTGACATAAGTAACTTTGACAAAGGGCAGATTGATATGACTGACACTGGGAAACTATGGCATTCAAATGCTACTGTTGTGAGCATCTACGGAAAGTGGTTGAGGAACAGTGAAACCATAAGTGCACAACAAGGTGTTTGACATCCACATTCCCTAATGAAATGAACGATTTGATGGAGGCAGCAATCTATAGAAGATCTGAAGCCAGAGTATAATGCTGGTGCATACACAAGTGCTTCGGAGCACACAATTCAGTGTATATTGCTGAATATGGGGCCCCACAACACATGATGCCTACATGCCCTCATGTTGACCCAATGAAACTGTCAAAGGTAACTCCAATTGGCAAGGGATCATCAACATTAGTCCATAGAACAATGGAAATGTGTTGCCTGGTTGTACAAATTACATTTCTTGTTATTTAAGGTCAATGGTTGTGTCCGGATAAGCGGTTATCCAGGGACATTCACCTTGGAGATGTGGAAGTAATCGAAAATATCATGAAAGCTGTGGACTGCAAGAACTGTAGACCACCTGCATCTCCTCATGCTTGGTATCTTCCCCAATGGTGATGGGATCTTCAGGCAGGATAACCACCAATGTTACAAGTTCACGGTTCTAGGCGCTACAATCTGGAACCGCGCGACCGCTACGGTTGCAGGTTCGAATCCTGCGTCGGGCATGGATGTGTGTGATGTCCTTAGGTTAGTTAGGTTTAATTAGTTCTAAGTCCTAGGGGACTGATGACCTCAGCAGTTAAGTCCCATAGTGCTCGGAGCCATTTGAGCCATAACAAGTTCAGAATTGTGTCACAATGGTTTGAGGAGCACGATAGGGAACTCACGTTGATGCCTTGGTCACCATATCTGCTTGCCCTTAACATGATGAAACTCGTCTGGGACATTATAAGACACAAGCTGCACACCCACAAACCAATGGCCCATTATTTACAAGAACTGCTTGATTTGTTGTAGACGTTTGGTGCCATATACCTTGAGAAACCTACCACAGATTTGTCAAATTCATACCACACTGCTATACTGCATTCCAATGGTCAGCTAACATACTAGTAAGCAGGTGGTCATAATGCTTTCACTCATCTACAACTACATACATACTATGTAAGCCATCGTAAAGAATATGATAAGGGTACCTTGTACCAGTATGGTAAGGGTACCTTGTACGACACCTAATCCATCCCTGGAGAAATGACTAGCTAAACATTTCTGTACAAGCCCTGTTTTGTCTTCTCTTTTCTTGTCTCTGCGGTCCTTATGTGAGGTGTATGCTGGTGGCAGCAGAATAGTTCTGTTCTCTGTCACAAATGCCAGTTTCTAACCTATGTCGACAGCATTCCAAGAAAAGAATGTCTTCTTCCCTCCAGGGATTCCCACTCAAATTCAGGCTGCATTTCCAAAATACTTGCGCATTAATCGAACCTACCACTAACAAATGTATTAGTACGGCTTTGAATTGGTTCGATGTCTTCTTTAATCTGACATGGTGAGGGAACTCAACACTGTAGCAGCAGTCAAGAACAGGTTGGACAAATTTTCTGTACATGGTCTCATACACAGATACGTTACACTTCCCCAGAATTCTCCCAATAAATCGAAGGCAATCATTCACGTTGCCTACAACCAACTTTACGTTCTGATTCCATATCACATCAGTTTGTAACATTATGCTTACATATTTAATTGATGTGACTGTCAGGCAGCACATTGCTAATACTGTATTTGAACATTACAGGATCGTTTCCTGCTCATCTGGCTTAACTTACATCTTTTCACATTTAGAACAAGCAGGATTTCATCACACTGAATAGAAAGCCTGTCGAAATTATCTTGTATTTTTCTACAATCACTCAATAATGACACCTCCCTAAAAACTATAGCATCATTACCAAATAGCCGCAGATAGCAGCTCACCCTGTCCATCAGACTTCATAATTCAGAGAACAAGAGCTGTCCTATAACACTTCCTGGGACAATCCTGATGTATCTTAGTTTCTGTTGAACACTCCCAGTCCTGGACAACATACTCAATTTTATTGCTTGAGAAGTCTTCAGCCCCACACACATCTGTGAACCTATACCGTATACTCGGACCTTCACTAGTAGACTGCAATGCGCCATTGTGTGAAACGCTATCTGGACATCTACAAATATGGAATCTACCCCTTGCCCTTACCCACTGTTTGCATGATATCACGTGAGGAAAGAGCAAGCTGAATTTTGCACAAACAATGCTTTCTAAATCTGGGCTGATTTGTGGACAGAGGCTTTCCTCTCTCGAGGAAATTTATCCTATTCATACAATATACTCTAGAATTCTGCATCAAACCAACAGAAAGGATATTAGTCTGTAACTTTGCAGGACCATTCCTTTAACCTTATTATTTATAGGAGATACAGTGTTTCTTCCCCTCCCAGTCACTTGGGACTTTGCGCTTGGCAAGAAATTCACGATAAATGAAAACTAAATAAGAAGACAATGGTAAAGAACTCTGTGAAACCAAATTAGGATCCACCTGCACACAGTGGCAACTCTGCTGTTTTTAAGTAGCAGGGATGCCTATTTCTATGGGTGTGGTTGGTTGGTTGGTTGATTTGGGAGAGGAGGGGATCAAACAGAAAGATCATTGGTCCCATTGCATAAGGGAAGGAAGTCGCCTATCCCCTTTCAAAGGAATCATTCCGGCATTTGTCTGAAGTGGTTTAGGGAAATCACAGAAAGCATACATCAGGATGGCCAGATATGAGTTTGAACCATCATCGTCCTGAATACAAGTCCAGTGTGCTAGTCACTGCGTCACCTCGCTCAGTCTCTGTGGGTGTAGTCTGTACACTAACCCCTATGAGCGATTTTTAAACACAAAATTTAAACTTCAGTTTGCCCTTTGCCTTCTTCTGATGCACCACTGGACTTGTCTACAAGTGCCTGGTTAGAAACCTTTGACCTGTTTAGCAATTTTACATGGTACCAGAATTTTCCAGTATTCTCTACAAGATCTTTTGCTAATATAAGGCATTGGAAGTAGTTGTATGCTTCACATATAGATCTTTACAGACACAGAAATTCTACAACTTTTGCCTATTTCTGTATTGTCTCTCTCCCCCTTTTTTTTTTTTTTTTTTTTTTTTTTTTTTTTTTTTTTTTGCAATAATCTCTTGTTTTCTTAGCATGTTCCGAATTTTGTCATTGAACTATGGTGGGTCTTTTTGAGTTTTAATTCATTTACTCAGAACATACTTTTCTAGAGTGTGATTTACAATCAGCACCAGCAATGGAGAGTGAAGCTTTGACAATACCAGCCACTCGTACTGACAAAACATCAGAAAAAGTATCCAACACACTATGGTCAAAGCACTGAAGACAGAAGCCAACAGGCATACAAGTGACCATGAAAGCCTCAACAATTTTGTAGTTTGAATGTTGTCCATAATACCTCTGTGGCCACCACCATCACCACCTATATTGCCGTCATTTACTCACCTATTCAACTGCTAATCTGATCTTCCTAGCATAAAAACTCCCCTAGCTTTCTTGATGGCTTTATTAACTTTAGCAACCATTGCAGCTAATATGACTTCACGATCACTAAACCTTTCTCTATTCTGACTTCCACTGTGCGTGCATTTTGAACTAGTTACTCACGACACTTTTCAAAGAAAGTGTTCAGAACTACTTCTCGAGACTGACTTTTCAAAACACACGTGATGAATCCATGGACATTCCAGTCAATTCTATGAATGTTAAAGTCATCTTCAACTAATACTGGATGAGAAGTACTTCACTATTACTGAAAGCAAACTTTCTTGAATGATTCTACAACTCTTTTAGTGGAATTGGGTGGCTACTAAAACATCCAATGATTAATCGGATTTCACATAGACAGATTACTCATGTATAGATAACTTCACAGTCTCAATTTTGATCTTGAGAGATATAATGTCTGTGGTGTGGGTTGGCAGTAACACATGTGCTACCCTGCCAATCCGCAGATGGCTTGTAGACATGCCCTCTGCTACAAGTGTGAGTAGAACTGCCACCAAGTCAGCTTAAGAAGATGCCGCATCGACGCCAGCCAGTTTAATCGTGGAGTTCACTCAAGAGCCTTTGCAGCGTTACTAGTTCTCCTCTTTTGGATGGAATACCATTTGGACTTGCAGGACAAAGTTAATTAAATGATGTGATAAACGTATTACACACACTTCTCATTATTTTGCTCTTTGTGTCAGCACACACCTACTTCTTGGCATCCACCATGAACCCCCCCCCCACCTTCCTCCTATAATATCAAACTTGTGTTGTCATACAATGGAGAATCCAGGATGGAATAATGACAATATTATGGAAAGGATAGAAGATTGCTACTCACCATATAGTGGAGATGTTGAGTTCACATAGGCACAACAAAAAGACTGTCAAACAAATAAGCTTTCGATAAAAAAACCTTCTTCTGTTTGGTGTTGGTAGAAGGATCCAGATCGCACAGTCTGTGACACAGTCATTAAAATGAAGAATGCTGTGTTGGGCAGCATGCTCAACAACTGGGTGGCCCAGCTGTTTCTTGGCCACAGTTTGTCAGCGGCCATTCATGTGGATAGACAGCTTTTGGTTGTCATGCCCACAGCGAATGCATAACTATGATTGCAGGTTAGCTTATAGATCACACGACTGATTTCACAGGTAGCCCTGCCTTTGATGGGATAGGTGATGCTTGTGACCAGACTCGAGTAGATGGTTGTGGAAGGATGAAAGGGACAGGTCTTGCATCTAGGTATATTAAAGGATATGAGCCATGAGGCAACATGTTGGGAGGTAGTGATGTATGAGGATACAGTGTAGATTTGGTGGGTGGCAGAATACCACTGTGGGAGGGGCGGAAAGGATAGTGGATAGAACATTCTTCATTTAAGGGCACAGCGAGAGGTAGTCAAAAATCCCGACGGAGAATGTGATTCAGTTGCTCCAGCATTGGTAGTACCAAGTCATGAGGGAATGCTCATCTGTAGCCGGAGGGTGGGACTTTGCAAGGTGGGGGTGACTGGAGAGATGGGGCTCAGGAGATCAATTTCCATACAAGATAGGGAGGCTAATTATGGTCTGTGAAGGGCTCAGTGAGGCCCTCAGTATATTTCCAGAGGACTGCTCGTCACTACAAATGTGGCAGCCTTGGGTGGCTAGGCTGTATGGAAGGGACTTCTTTGTACGGAATGGATGGGAGCTGTCTAAGTGGAGGTATTGCTGGTGGTTGGTAGGTTTGAGATGGATGGAGGTACTGATGCAGCCATCTCTGAGGTGGACATCATCATCAAGGAAGGTGCTTGTTTGGTAGATGAGGACCAAGTGAAGCAAATGGAGGAGAAAGTGTTGAGATTCTGGAGGAATGTGGATAGGGTGTCATCACTCAATCCACACCATGACAATGTCATCAATGAATCTGAACCAGGCAAGGAGTTTGGGATTCTGGTTGGATAGAAAGGATTTCTCTAAACTGTCCATGAATAGGTCAGCATAGGATAGTGCCATGTGAGTGCCTATTGCATACCTCGGATTTGTTTGTAGGTGATGCCTTCAAAGGAGAAGTAATTGTGGGTGAGGAACGAGGTTGCAGGTTTGGAAAGGTTGGGAAAGGTAGTGTTATTAGCAGCAAGACAATGGGTATTAGGGATGTAATTTTAAGGGGATTAAGGGGATGTGCCATCAACAGTGATGAGCAGGGCACCGTGTGGAAAAAAAAAGCTTCAAATGGCTCTATGCTCTATGGGACTTAACATCTGAGGTCATCAGTCCCCTAGACTTAGAACTAACTAACCTAAGGACATCACACACAGCCATGCTGAGGCAGGATTTGAACCTGCGACCGTAGCAGCAGCACTGTTCCGGACTGAAGCTCCTAGAACTGCTCGGCCACAGCGGCTGGTGCACCGTGTGTTAAAAGAACAGGAACTGTCAGTCATTGTCCTTCACTCACTTGCCCCCCACCCTGCTGCCAAGTCACCAATGCACCCACAGTGTTTTTTACTTCTTTCCTTCTCCAATGGCCACCCTGCTCCTCCCTACACCCAACCTCCTGACTGCACCCAGCTACCCTGCCCTACCCTCTCTTGACCTCATCCTTGTATGCTCCCAAAAGCAGCACTTTATTCACCCCCACCCCCCAACCCTGCTATGCCTCCCCCTCTCCACCCCAACCTCCTCCTTACCCCTACCACCCAGACTGCTTCTCCCAACATGATCAGCTGCAAGCAGTCTGGCCGTGGCAGCCAGAGACTGTGTGTGTGTGTGTGTGTGTGTGTGTGTGTGTGTGTGTGTGTGTGTGTGTGTGTTTTGTCTACTTCGAAAGGAGGTCTTTTTATCCAAAAACTTACTTGTTTGACAGTCTTTTTGTTGTGACTATCTGTGATTCAGCATCTCCGCTATATGGCAAGTAGCAATCTATCCTTTTCATAACACTGTCAAACTTGTCTTTTTGATACAGATACCATGATTCGTTAAATATTTTGGTGCTTTTTACTTCAGCTTTCATCCTGCTCTGGGATCAGAGTATAATTTGAGTATGACATCTTACCCCAAGAATTCTGTTAGCTCAGTAGTTGCTTCCTCTGTGTAGTGAACCCCTGACCTATCAAGGAGATCCACAAAACTACCATCCAATGTCCTTAACATTGATTTGTTGTTCGATTTTAGAACATATTCTGAGCTCAAACATAATGAGGTACCTCAAACAAAACAAGCTCCAACATGCCAACCAACATGCATTATGAAAACATCCATCATGTGAAACCCAACTCGCACTTTTCTCACATGACATACTGAAAGCTTTGGATGCAGACAGTCAGGTAGATGCATTATTTCTTGATTTACAAAAAGCATTTGACTCAGTACCAAATTTACGATTATTGTCAAAAGTACGACCATATGCGGTATCGAGTGAAAATTATGACTGGATTGAGAACTTTTTGATAGGGAGGATGCAGAATGTTATCTTGGACGGGTGGTCCATGTCACAGGTAGAAGTAACTTCAGATGTGCCCCAGGGAAATGTACTGATACCTTTGCTGTTCAGGTTTATTATTAATGACCTTGTGGACAGTATCAACAGTAGCCCCAGACTTTTTGCAGAGGATGCAGTCATCTATAATGAAGTACTATCTAAAAGAAGCTGCATAAATATTCAGTCAGGTCTTGACAAGTTTTCAAAGTAGTGCAATGATTGGCAACTTGCTTTATATGTTCAGAAATGTAAAATGTGTAATTCACAAAAAAGTAGTATCCTGTGACTATAACATTAATGAGTCACAGTTAGAATCAATCAGCTCATACGCAAACCTGTGTGTAACATTTTCTAGGGATATGAAATGGAATGATCACATGGGCTCAGTCATGGGTAGAGAAAGTGGTAGGCTTCGGTTAACTGGTAGAATACTGGGTAAGAGCAATCAGTCTACAAAGGAGATTGCTTAAAAAATCACTCATGCAACTGGTTCTAGAATATTGCTCAAATGTGTGGGACTTGTACCAAATAGGACTAACAAGGGATGTTGAACGTATACAGCACGAATGATCACAGGTCTGTTTGACCTGTGGGACAGTGTTACCCAGATGCTGAAAAAATTGAACTGGCAGATTCTTGAAGATAGGCACAAATTAGCCCAGTAAAGTCTACTAACCAAGTTTCATGCACTTGCTTTAAATGACAACTGTAGGAATACACTACAACCCCCTATGTATCACTCACATAGAGATCATGAGAACAAAATGAGAATAATTGTGGCATGCACAGAGGCATGCAAGCAATCATTCCTCCTGCACTCCAAACTTTAATGGAACGAGAAGAAATCCAAGTAACTGGTACAATGGGACATTCCCTCTGCCATGCACTTCACGGTGGTTTGTAAATTATAGATGTAGAGTCTCTTACAATTATAAATCCCTTAACACAGGTCCAGAAATCTGCAGCCAAGAACGCTACAGAATCAATGCAGCCTCTGGTTGAGAATTTCACTTTGCTCCATACCAAAGGACTCCAATTCTGGGTATGACACTGCAAATTGTAAGCTTTGCTTGCATCTCATGAGCAAGGCCAGTAGTCTTCACCATTTCCACAGCTGCCAGTAGTAGCTGAGGATGGCCTCAGAACCCAAGTGACAGGTGTCACCGGTGCCACCATAAGCATAACTTGCAGATGACTGTACTCTGCACTCTCAATAGCTGCACCCTGCACTCTTGATAGCTGCAGGTAGGGCCTTCTCCATATCTTGGATAAGGTGCCTGCCAGATATATTGAGTGCACCTTGGACTTCTTTCCAACCTTGGGCATTATTTCCCTAAGGTGATCCATAATGCATCTTACATTGGAGTTCCAGATAACTAGCCCTTTCCCCCCTGTGCCTGATCAAATCTTGTTGAAGGACCAGCCACTTGTCCACTCATAAGGTGAACGGACTAAGCCAGACATCCAGTCTCCACATTCACTTTCGCTTTGAGTGACTGGATGGGTTGTAACCTGTTACTCACCCTGTGATAAGCATTGTCCTTCAGCATTGAGTACACTTGAATGTGCTTTGGCAGCAAAAGTGATGGGTAAAACAAGTGACATTAGATGTTCCCCATGCGACAGTCAGTTTCTCTGCCACCCCTACAGGCAACATCCTGCAGACAACAGATTGTGACTAACAGCACCTTCAGCTGTTCGCAAACTGTGGCTATAGTCGAGACAGTGTAAGCAGATCTATGACAGCTTGTAATGCTGTTGCCAGCTTTCAACTGAGAAGCGCTATCCAAACAAACACCAGGATGTTTCAAAACAAAGAGTGGAGCCGAATAAGGAAGTTTTCTTCTGCCATTCCTCTCATCACATTTTACTGGATGAAGTTTTAAAAACAATCAAAAGAAAGGAGACAACAAGTAATGCCCTAGTGTTTGCCAATGTTTTAACAATTCAGTGTGAGACAGAAGTGAAGGTACAAATCAAACGAGACCTTTGACACCAAGGATTCATAAAAATGGGTCTTGAAATCACATAAACCAAGACAGTTCATTTGGTGTTCAATAAGAACTCAACAATAATCCAGTTAATAATTTAAGATGAGGCTGAAGATATAGTGGGCAAATTCCAGTACCTGGATATTGTTTATTGCTGTTTCTTCAAACAACACCATGCCTCAAGAAATTGAATATCCTTAGGGGTATGCTGCAGAAGAGGGGAGCAAATCCAAAGTGCACTCTTTGTGCACACCGAGGAGTCCTTCCAAATATGGAATGAGTGCTTCTGGATGCCATGAAGGGCACAGGTGTGCAGCCCACTTCAGATGGGGCCCACGTTGGTACTAACAACGTGTATCACTTTGTATCAGAAGAGATTCTATCCGATTTCGGGTGGCTAGCTGAAGTCATAAAGACTGCCAGTCTTGCTTGCATGATGAAGGCATAGCTCACCATCTGTAGCATCATCAACAGGATCGATTTGGGACCTTTGATATAGTGCCGAGTGGACGATCTGAACCAGAGGCTCAGATGCTTCTGTGACTGTGTAGGATGTAGATACCTGGACTTGCACCATAGGGTGTGTGGTTTCAGGTACTGCTTAATAGGTCAGATGACCACTATGTGCAGGAGGCGGCTACATCGGTAGTGGGAGCTGTGTGAAAAGGCCTGGGCAGTTTTATGGGTTAGAGGGTCTAGGGAAAGTGCAGAAAGTGCTTCAGTTTCAAAAGGTGCATGACAAAAACAGGAAGAGGATAGACATAGTAACAATCAATATCGCAGATGTAAATTGTCATAGCTGTGTTGGGAAAAAAATCAGAGCTTCAAGTGCTAACAGAAATCACTGATGTTCAAATCGTTCTAGGTACTGAAAGGTAGCTTAATCCAGAGAAGTCCAGCTGAAATTTTTACAAAGGACTTAACGATGTTTATAACGGACAGATTAAATACAGTTGGCAGTAGCATCTTTGTTGCTATTAAAAGTAGTTTATCTTGTAGCGTAATTGAAGTAGGTAGTTCCTGTAAGTTAGTATGGTTAGAGGTTATACTTGCAACCGGAATAAATTAATGACTGGTTCTTTTTACCAACTCCCCCAACTCAGATGATTCAGTTGCTGAACAGCTCAAAGAAAACTTGAGTCTCATCATCACAAATAAGTACCCCACTCATACAATTATAATTGGTGGTGACTTCAATCTGCCCTCAATATGCCGGTGAAAATACATATTCAAAACAGGTGGCAGGTGTAAAACGTCATCAGAAATTTTAATAAATGCTTTGCCCAAAATGATTTTTGAGCAATTAGTTTGGGAGCTCACTTGAAGTTTGAATGTCCATGAAGACATGCTTGACCTTTTAGCAACAAAAAATCCTGAGCAAATAGGTAGCATTATGAGGGATACAGGTATCAGTGACCACAAGGTGGTTGTAGCCAGACTGAATACCGTAACATCAAAATCCACTGAAAGTAAATGCAACATATATCTATTTAAACAAGTGGATAAAAATTCTGCCTGATATCTTCCTAATAGACATCTCCACTCCTAACTACATAAGTGTAGACCAGATACGGCTCGAGATCAAAGGAACAATGTCTGAGGCAATTCCGAGTTTTACACCAAATAAATTAATAAAAGATGGTACTGATCCCCCAAGGTTCACAGAACAGGTCAGAACACTGTTGCAGAAGCAACAAAAAAAGCATGCCTAACTTCAAAGAACACAAAATCTTCAGGATTGGCGATGTCTTACTGAAGCTCCAAACTTAGTGCGGACTTCAATGTGAGATGCTTCTAATAGCTTCCACAGTGAAACTCTGCCTTGAAGTATGACAGAATATCCAAATAAATTCTGGTCATATGTACAGCACACCACGGCAAGCACAATCAACACCTTCACTGCGTGATACCGCTGGTAATAATACTTACGACAGCACTGCTACAGCAGAGTTATTAAACACAGTTTTCTGAAATTCCTTTACAAAGGACGACGAAGTAAATATTCCAGAATTCGAATAAAAAACAGCTGCCAACATGAGTAACATAGAAGTAGATATCCTTGGTGCAATGACACAGCTTAAATCACTTAATAATAGCAAGGCCTCCAGTTGAGATTGTACACCAGTCAGGTTCCTGATACAATAGCCCCATACTTAGCCATCATATACGAACACTTGTTCAACGAAAGATCTGTATCGAAAGACTAGACAGTTGCACAGATCACACCAATATTCAAGAAGGGAAATAGGAGTAATACCCTGAATTAAAGACCGGTATCACTAACATTAATTTTTCAGTATGATTTTGGAATGTATACTGTGTTTGAACAATGTGAATTACATCAAAGGTAACAATTTATTGACATGCATTCAACACAAATTCAGAAAATATAATTCTTGTGAAACAAAAGTAGCTCTTTATTCACGTAAATTAATGAGTGCTATCGATGGGGAATCTCAAATTTATTCTGTATTTCAAGATTTCCATATGGCTTTAGACACTGTTCCTAATCAAATTGCATGCCTATGGGGCATCACTTCAGTTGTTTGACTGGATTCACGATTTCTTGTCAGAAAGGTCACAGCATGTAGTAACCAACAGAAAATCAAGTAAAACATGTGATATTCGGCATTCCTGTGGTGATATCATTTACTGTTTAGTAACACCATCAGAAGATCAAAACCATGATATTTGTATGATGTGAAAAGTGGCAATTGCCTCTCAATAAGGAAAAGTGTGAGGTCATCAACATAACTACAAAAATAAATCCATCAAATTCTGGTTACATGATAAATCATACAAATGTATAGGCTGCCAGATCGAATAAACAACTAGAAATTACAATTATGAACAACTTAAATTGGATCAGATAACATTGTGGAGAAGGCAAACCATAGGCAATGTTATATTTGCAGAATGCTTACAAGATGCGACAGGTCTACTAAAGAGATCGCCTCACTACACTTGTTCATCTTCTGCTAAACTATTGTTGTGCTGTAAGGGATCCTTACCAAATAGGATCAAGAGATGACATTGAAAAGTTCAAAGAAGGACAGCTTGTTTTGTAATTTTATGAAATAGGGGAAAGAGGGTCACAGATATGATAAGTCAGTTTGGATGGCAATCATTTTTTTCATTTTTTGTTGTTGTGAGATCTTTCCACAAAATTTCAGTCACCAATTTTCTTATCTGAATGTGAAAATGTTTTATTGTCAGCAACATACGTAGGGAGAAATGGCCATCATTATAAAAGAAGAGGACTCAGAGCTCATACAGAATGATTTAAGTGTTCATTTTTCCCCAGCGCCACTGGAGTAGAATGGTAGAGAAACAGTCTGAAGGTGGTTAGTCACTTAAATGTGAAGGCACTTAAATGTGAACTGCATGGTAGTCATGTAGATATAGATTTAGAATACATAAAGTTTTTCTTAGACCTTGTGGAAATGCTCCAGCATAGAACTAAGATCATTCTGTACAAAATGTATCTCCTACCTATACTGCTGTACAGACTAGAAGTGCCAAAAGTTACTGGAAGAAGTAAGAACCAGCTCTAGGCAATAGAAATGAAGTTCCTCCATTCTTGCCTACAGAAAAGAAAATAGTTGAAAAAAGAATGAGGGTATCTGGCAACAACTAAGATAGACTGAAGGCTGTTGGAGGCTCTTCAACTGGAACTGTTGCTGTAGTACAGACATATACAGAGGATGGTTCCCCACAGGAACAATGAGGCTTATTTTGGTGGATATGGGAGAAGATAACACGATCAAGACCTTGTGACAGTTGGGCAATGCAGATCCTCTAGGTCTCAAAAATTAAACGGACAACTGTATCAGATAAAACTAGGAGAGAAAAGAAAAGAAAGGTTGTAATAGGTTGATCTACAACCCCTCATAGCTACCTAATGCAGAAAAATGATGATGCTGTCTATATTTTTACATTTGTCATTTGCAATGTCCTAATTTTAGACACCAATTTGCCACAGAGTTTCAAAAACAAATTTCTTCTATAAAATAAATAAAGCAAGTATATGACCATTTGCAGACTTTTAAGCTGGACAACAATGAATTAGAAAACTCTTTTCCTTTACTAATACTATTCCCACAGTTTTCTACAGGCTCATTACTCAACACTCAAATGAATGCTGACTAACAAAGGGCATTTATTTGGGATGACAAGTTCTTTTACTATGTACTTTCTCTAACAATAGGTTCTCTTTTCTTCTGCATATACAATTTCTAGTGCTTTATAAAAGGTAATCTCTTAACTACTTTGAGCTCCTTGTAAAACCTCATAACTATAAACATAACTAGTTGTATATGGTTACTGCTATCTGCCTCATGTCTGATATATGAAATGTTTTTTATCATGAAAGATGATGGACGGCTGACTAACAGATCTGAGCCTGCAACAGCAGCAGACACAGCCTTGATATGGTGGTACCAAGAGTGACTGAAAGGACCAATATTCCCCTCAGCCCCTGCCTCCCCCCCCCCCACCCCCCCTTCCAAGGCATGCATCTTGACTGTATGGCTTGATGATGATGGTATCCTTTTCGGTAAAATAGTACCAGATTGTATCTCTGGGTGAGAACTATGCAGGAGGATAATATCATCAGGAAAAACAAAACTGGAATTCTACCCATCAGAACACAGAATGTGAGATCCCTTAATCGGGTAGGTAGACTACATGATTTAAAAATGGAAATTGATAGGCTGAAGTTGGTGAGGAATTGGTGAAGTTCAGTGGCAGAAAGATCAGACCTTCCGGTCAAATCAGTACAGGATTATTAACACAAAATCAAATAAGGTAATGCAGGAGTAGACTTCAAATGAATAAGGAAACAGGAATACAGGTTAGCTACTACGAACAGCATAGTGAATGCATTATCATAATGAAGATAGACACTAAGCCAACACCAACCACAGTAGTGCAAGTTCATATGCCAACTATCTCTGCAGATAATCAGAAGACTGGAAAAATACATGAGGATGTAAATGACATTATTCAGACATTTAAGGGAGACAAATTTGTTACACACGACAGGCATTCAATAGCTGGAAAACGAAAGATAGCAGGTGAATATGGATTGGGGAAAAGGACTGGAAGAGTGAGCTGCCTGGTAGAATTCTGCACAGAGCATAATTTAACCATAGCTACCACTTGATGGTAGATGGCTGTGTAAGTGGAACAAACCTCGAGACACCAAAAGATTGCAGAGAGATCATTTAAAGAAATTTCTCAAAGACAGGAATTTAAGGAAATGGGATCTGGATAATTTGAAAGAATCGGAGTTTACTGAGATGAAGTAAACTGACAAGAGAAGAAAATATAAAAATGAAGCAAATGAAGTAGGCAAAAGGAAGAGAGATCCAAAAAACAAGATACACAGAAAATTTAAAACAGTCAAGCAGTAATGGCTAGAGGACAAATGGAAGGCTGTAGAAACTGGCATGACAATTGGAAAAATAGATGTTGCCTATAGAAAAATTGAAGAACCCTTTGGAGAGAAGGGAAAAGGCAGCTGCATGAATATCAAGAGCACAAATGGCAAACAGTATTAAGCAGAGAAGGGAAGATCAGAAGGTGTCAGTAATATACAGAGGATTTCTATAGGGGAAACAAACTTGAAGACACTGTTACGGAAAGAGATGAGGAAGTAGGTACAGATGTGATATTATAAGAAGAATTTGGTAGAGCACTGAAATTGTAGCATTAGAGAAAGATTTTTTTACAATGTTGGCTGAACTATACTTTTTAAAATTTTGAAGGTAGCAGGGATAAACTACAGTGACCGAAAAAAATTATTTACAGCTTGTACAGAAACCAGACGGCAGTTGTAAGTGTTGAAGGACACAAAAGGTAAACAGTAATTGAGAAGAGAATGAGACAGGGTTGTAGCTTACTCCCCATGTTATTCACTATGACAACTGAACAAGCAGTAAAGGAAACACAAGAGAAATTTGGAAAGGGGTTAAGTTTCTGGAATAAAAGATATGAGGTTTGCTGATGACTTTGTAATTCGGTGATACAGAAAAGAACTTAGAAGAGCAGCTGAACAGACTTGATAGTGCTTTGAAAAGAAATTATAAGATAAACACGAACAAAAGTAAAACAAGGTTATTGCAAAGTGGGTGGATTAAATCATGCAATACCGAGAAACTTACATTAGGGAATGAGGCATTAAGAGTAGTACCTTAATTTTACTATTTTGGCAACAAAATAACTGACGATGGCAGAAGTAGAGAGGATATAAAATGAAGACGGACTACAGCTACGCAAACATTTCTTAAGAAAAGGAAATTGTTAACATCTAATATAAATTCAACTGTTACGAAGTCTGTTCTGAATGTATTCGTCTGGGGTGTAGTCTGTACAGAAGTGAAGCAAGCATATTAAGTAACTCAAGACAGGAAGAGGATAGAAGCTTATGAAATGTGGTGATATTTAAGAATGCTGAAGATTATATGTGTATATCAAGTGACTAATGAGGATGTTCTAAATCAAATTGGGTAGAACAGAAATTTATGGCAGAAATTGACTAAATGAAACGATTGTCTGATATGACACATCCTGGGGCATCGGGGAATCATCAGTCTGGTAGCGGAGGGAAGTGTGAGGAGAAGGAAAGGGGTTAGAAATTGTAGAGGGAAAATAAGGGATGAATACAGTAAACAGGTTTAAATGGACATAAATAACAGTGGTTAATCAGAGATGAAGAGGTTTGCGCAGGGCAGACTAGTGTGCTGCATCAAACCATTCTTTGGAGTGGACTGAAAACAAGACAACAGAAGAGTAACACAGGTCTCATCAAATGTGCAACATAAACAATCTTTTGAACATCACTCTTGAGCTGTCTGTTATTTTTTTAAAAATTCACAAAATTTCATACCTGTACATGTTGTGTGTTACCGTATTCAGATACCAGAGGAGACTCCAAGACCTTCTGTTGCACAATGCTTTCGAGTACATTTGTTTTTGCTATAAGCCACGAAAATGCAATCAACAGCTCTCTGCTTCCAGATGACATATCTGAAGGGAGGCTATAAAATTCAAAATTTTCATATCCCAAAACAAGAAGACTCATCTTCACAAATTGAATATCATCTGCAACAGAGCAATAACCAAGAGAAAATAGTCACTCTCGGTGTAAAATGTTTTCTGTATACACAAACACACACTTACACAAACACTCACTAACTAACTAAACATCTAACAAGGTCCTGTTAAGTGAATTTATATGTAGCTTGTTAAAATTTTTTCTATGTCCCTGAGACAGGAGTCCAATTATACACATATTTTGTAAGTGTAACTTTCTGAAGGCAGTAAGGTTATTAAGAACACAGAGGTAGTTTCAGTTGAACAATGATGGACAAATGTCTGATGCTGCTGTCTGTAGGAGTGAGAGTGCCACATGAAGGTATAAGGTGAGCATTCTTCATTCAACCAAGAAGTGCATCTAATGATCACAACTGTCTGTTGTCAATTTGTTGTGAATGTCTGTTTTGTATATTAAGTGCGGGAGAACTCTGTAAGCAAAATATAATGTTCTGTGGCTGGTATATTTTTTAAAAAATAATAAAAAATGCTAAGAGTAGTGTCTTTTGTCAGTGCTTTCAGTGAATGTAAGATAAATGGGACTCGTGTATGTTGTTTCAAGCAGCATGTCACGATTTTTCATGGTAACTGAGACAAGATTTCAAGGAATTTTTTTCTTGTCCTTGACAAATGTGTGTATCTCCCACCTACTATGGAAGTTGTCACATTAGGTAGATACATAATGCTGTCTTTTGAATAAATCTGTCATTTGCTGGACAATTATTGCAGACAGAAATTTCCTGTAATATCATCAAGATTGAAGTTGCACCAATGTTGCAAACAAACATGGCAATCATGCCTGTCATTGGTGGCTGATCTTTGTGCTCTAAGCAGGAGGATTAACACTGCAGGATTCAAGAAGACCTAAACAAACACTTAAGGCTCTGTGAGCCCCGCCATGAGATTGGAATCAGTACCTATTTTGAAATTTTTGATATTCCCAAGAGAGATTACTTGCAGAATTTCAACTGTGCAGTGGCATTGATTGACTTCAATAGAAGGTATGCATTTGAATGATATTAAACACAGAACACTTTAATTGAACACACAGCAAACAAAATATGACAGACAAAGAAATATTATAACAACACTACACGAAAAGACGAGGAACATATGAGTACATCTTAATGTCATACACAATCCATAATAATGCAACACAAATCAAGATGAATGATTAACTCTTAATTTTTTCCTGGATTATTTTGCTTCTTAATTTTTCACTTTACGAGTCAGTGGTTTAAGAAGTATATTGGCACTGTCATTAAGTTTTCATTTGACAGTCTTTTCTACATGTTTTTGATGGAACTTTCTTCCAAGTTCAATATGTATCTTGTTTCGTGTTGTTTTTCTTTCACAGGTATTCTTAAACATTAGTATGGCAGCTTGATTGTCGATACACAGTTGTGTTGTTTTATTCAAACGAGAGATTTCAAGTCCTTCTCCAAGTTATCTTACATATGCTGAAGAGATGCCAGCTCAGCAATTCACTTTAGCTGTTGAAGTAGCCACCAGATGTTGCTTTCAAGCATACTTATCAAAGAGCCGCTCTCATATGACGACAACTTCGCTGGTAAAACATCGATATTTACATCTACAACAATACTCTGCAATCCATCTTATGGTGTGTGGCACAGGGTACCTCATACCATTACTAGTCATTTCCTTTTCTGTTCCACTTGCAAGCTAATTGAGATACGACCACCATAAGCAGAATCATCATAAGCAATCAGTGTTAAGCTTACATTAAAAAATATATCACACTCTGCAGTTCTTTTGAGGCACCGAAAAAGTGTTTCAGCATTCCCCAGTGACTCAACACTGTTTTATTACAAAATTTGCTTAAATAATTAACAGCAAATCTGATGTTTGGATGAGATATTACTGTTAAGGTACAATGGACCCTCTATGGCTTCTTCATATGGTTCTGTCCTGTGACTTATCATTCACGAGATTTTCTTAATTTGTCCCCGTTCCGCAAGTGTAGCTATTTGACTTAAACTATAAAGCTTGAAACACACAAGGATTTTCTCCACGTGCATTCACTATGAACTTATTTTAATTTCCTTTCCCAGATATGACATTTTAATCTTTAAATATACAGTCAATGTTATTTAAAATTTGTGGTTCAATCTGTTCAAATCTTCAGTAATTCTGTCTGTCTCCTTTACAATAACTAATCCATCATCAACAAACAATCCATACTAGTATAATAATTGCAAAAGTAACTCTGTCACTTAGTTAGTTATGTCTTCGATTGACCAGTTTCACAGTAACCGTTATGATGTGGAATGTGTCATGTGCATAAGAAATGCACGAATGAATGAAGATTTTTTTCCCTTAAAGAAAAAGAGGAAAAGAACTTCATTCATTTGTGCATTTCTTATGCACTCGACACATTCCACATCATAACTGTTACCGTGAGACTGATCAATGGAACACTTAACTAAGTAATTGACAGAGTTACTTTCGCAATTATAATACTAGTATTTTTTGGAAAAAAAGCTTAAAATCTTTATTACCTACCTCAATCCCTTAAACGGGACAAAATGCATATATTATACCTTTAGATTTATTTATTCCTATTCAAGAATTTTCAGCAGCTTATTTAACCCCTTTCTGTGCCAAATATAGGTTAAGTCGAGGATAGCGTAAGTCTGTCTTTCTTCCGGTATTATGATCACAAATGTCACTGTTGTTTTTAAATTGATCCAGGTTGTTGAGAACAAATTTCATTGCTGAGTAAATGTACTGTGAAGCTGTTGTAAGAATTCCTAACCTTCTAAAGAGATGCCTACAACATGTTTGACTATGAGCCTCCCCCCCAACATTATTCTAATCACTTTCTTTTGAGCAGTGAATACTTTTTGCCTAAGTTACCTCAAATTCTTATTCCACATGACATCATAGAGTGAAAGTACGCAAACTATGTTAGCTTGCTAATTTCTATATCCTAAAAATTAGTAATTATTCTGGTTGCAAAAGATGCTGAACCTAGCCGTTTTAGGAGATACAAAATACGAATTTTCTAATTAAGATTCTCATCTATATATACTCCCAAAAATTTAGTATGCTCTACCCTGGCTACTGACTTCTGTTGATGAGTTATATTTATTGAATGAACTGTACTTCTCGCAGTAGAAAATTGGATGTATTGTGTTTCTCAAAGTTCAGAGTGAGTCCATTCGCAGAAAACCAATCAATAGCTTTTCCAAAGACTTTATTTGTATCATTTTCTATTGGAGTTACTTTTACTGGAGTAATAATTATGCTCATATAACCAGCAAGCAATGCCAGTTTAGCTTCTTATTTCAGGTCAGGAGGGAGGTCATTCACATACACTATGTGATCAAAAGTATCTGGACACCTGGCTGAAAATGACTTACAAGTTCATGGTGCTCTCCATCAATAATGCTGGAATTCCATATGGTGCTGCCCACCTTTAGCCTTGATGACACACTCACAGGCATACGTTCAATCAGGTGCTGGAAGGTTTCTTGGGGAATGGCAGCCCATTCTTCACAGACTGCTGCACTGAGGAGAGGTACTGATGTCAGTTGGTGAGACCTGGCACGAAGTCAGCATTCCAAAACATCCCAAAGGTGTTCTATAGGATTCAGATCAGGACTCTGTGCAGGCCAGTCCGTTATAGGGACGTTATTGTTGTGTAACCACTCCGCCATGCCACAGGCCGTGCATTATGAACAGGTGCTTGATCGTATTGAAAGATACAATTGCCATCCCCGAATCACTCTTCAGCAGTGGGAAGCAAGAAGGTGCTTAAAACATCAATGTAGGCATGTGCTGTGATAGTGCCACGCAAAACAAGGGGTGCAAGCCCCCTCCATGAAAAACATGGCCACACTATAACATCACTGCCTCCGAATTTTACCGTTGGCACTACACACACTGGCAGACGACATTCACCGAGCATTCGCCATACCCACACCCTGCCATCGGCTCACCACATTGTGTACCGTGATTCCTCACTCCACACACTGTATTTCCACTGTTCAAGTGTCCAATGTTTACGCTCTCTACACCGAGCGAGGAGTCATTTGGCATTTGCCAGCGTGATGTATGGCTTACGAGCAGCCACTCGACCATGAAATCCATGTTTTTTCACCTCCCGCGTAAGTGTCAAACTTGCAGTGGATCCTGATGCAGTTTGGAATTTCTGTGTGATGGTCTCGACAGATGTCTGCCTATTACACATTACGACCCTCTTCAACTGTAGGCAGTGTCTGTCAGTCGGCAGACGAGGTCGGCCTGTACGCTTCTGTGCTGTACGTTCACCTGACCACGTTCAAAGTCCACGAGTTCCGCGAAGTGCCCCTTCTGCTCTCTCACAACGTCTAATGACTACTGAGGTCGCTGACATGGAGTACCTGGCAATAGGAGTCAACACAATGCACCTAATATGAAAAAGTATGTTTTTGGCGGTGTCCGGATACTTTTGATCACATAACGTATATCAAGAACAGAAGGGGATCCATGATAGAACACTGTGGAACACCTAATGTAATTTCGTCCCAATTAGATGAAGTGGGAAACTTCCTTAAATCACTTAAACCATGTAAAGAAACATTTTGCTTCCTGTTCTATAGGTATGACTTAAACCACTCATATACTCTTCCATTTATACCATATAATTGTAATTTCTGTATCAGACTGTCATGGTTCACACAATCAAACGCTTTGGATAAGTCATAGAAAATTCCTATTGGTGACATTTTACTATTTAAAGACTATTATGTGGGCAGTGAAATTGCACATTGCTGTCTCAGTGGAACAGCATTTTTGAAATCCAAACTGTGATTTACTAAGTATCCCATTATTGCTAAGATGGCTAACCATTCTTGAGTACATTAGTTTCTTGACGATTTTTGAAAATGCTGTAAGCAAGGATATTGGCCGGTAATTATTGACATCTGTGGTGTTCCCTTTTTTGTAGAGAGGCTTAACAATGGAGTATTTTAACCTGTCTGGGAAAATATCTTGAGTTAGTGTTGCATTACAGATGTGACTCAGAACATCAGTTGTAACTGCTCCACATAGTTTTAATATCTTGTTAGAGATGTCATCTACTCCAACATAACATTTATTTTTCAAAAATTTAATGATTTTCCTTATTTCACAAGATGTTGTTAGGTTGAAAATTAATCTCACTAATATTTCTCAAAATTGACTCTCCCATGTCCTGCTTGACTTTTTCTTTTGAGCTATTCTCACCAATTTTTTCACCAGCACTTAAGAAATGGTTGTTAAAGACATTAGCTACTTCTACTGTTAGTTAAGACGGTCTCATTCTCTTTAATAGTAATACTACTGTAGCGATGCAAGGGGATACCAAATTTGTCGGAAAAGTCAGTAAATCACTCAATAGACAGTAATTTTCAATACAGGTATTTCGTTCATTCCAAGCAAGTGTTGATTCATAATGTCATTGTCCAGACATGAGTTGACTGTAACCTGAATCCATTTTAGCAAACTAATAGTTTCTCTCAGGCCATAAATTTTATTGATTATGAAATACAAGTTCTTGAAGTTTCTTAAGAAATGGAAATATTTAATTAGTAATTTCATGCCATAATTTATCTGTTTAATATAAAGGTGTTTTGATTTTTGTATGCATAAAAAAGTGTGAATTTATGTGTGGCTTTTACTCTGAGAAGAGTTATCATTTGGAGTGCAAAAGTGCGCGTTTACATTTCGCTGACCTGTGCAGTGAATTTTATTTTTTGTGATTTTGACTCGGATGGAGACAAATCCAATTCCAGTTAGACTTCATGTGAGGTCACGTTATTACAAAAGAGTCATTTAGCCCATTAGGGAAAACAAACTTGCACGCTCTATTTGATATACGTTACATGCCAGTGCGTGATCAAGCTGTCCCGTAAATCACATACAATAGTTGCAAATGCGCTTGGATTTAATGTACTAAGTTGGAAGTTAATTTTGAGACAAGTACTGATTTTGATAAAAATGAACCGAAAGTTTATTTAAAATATCTAAGTTCAGTTTTAAATGAGACACGTGTCACCTTGTTGATTACACTGCCTTGAAACACTTTAATGCGGCTTAATTAATTTATCAGAATGATTTGCGACACAGTAAGTCCCATTACACACACAAAATGTTACAGTTGACCGCCTGAGAGTGTTTTTCTTTCATAAATGCCAATAAAATGGCAGTTTCAAAAGTTAAATCACCAACTGCTGCGTAACTTCATTGTATCACCACAGAACTTGTTGTATCGTGTCTCTTCATTAAGAGATCTCAAGAAGCCAGGACAAACAAGAAGAAGACTAAAAGAAGAGGCATTGGTAAACTACCTACCCCAGTGGTTGCTTTTTCCTTCTCTCTTCTAACAACATTCCATACTGATTTCATTTTCCTGCCAGAGTTGTTAATTTCATCTCAAATATACATATATTTGGATTTTTCTGACAACTTTTCTCAGTTGCTGTT
Organism: Schistocerca nitens; assembly: GCF_023898315.1. Lineage (NCBI taxonomy): Eukaryota > Metazoa > Arthropoda > Insecta > Orthoptera > Acrididae > Schistocerca > Schistocerca nitens. The sequence continues at coordinate 746,056,577 of NC_064618.1, read as the reverse complement.
GTTGTGGTCTTCAGTCCTGAGACTGGTTTGATGCAGCTCTCCATGCTGCTCTATCCTGTGCAAGCTTCTTCATCTCCCAGTACCTACTGCAACCTACATCCTTCTGAATCTGCTTCGTGTATTCATCTCTTGGTCTCCCTCTACGATTTTTACCCTCCACGCTGCCCTCCAATGCTAAATTTGTGATCCCTTGATGCCTCAAAACATGTCCTACCAACCGATCCCTTCTTCTGGTCAAGTTGTGCCACAAACTTCTCTCCTCCCCAATCCTATTCAATACCTCCTCATTAGTTACGTGATCTACCCACCTTATCTTCAGCATTCTTCTGTAGCACCACATTTCGAAAGCTTCTATTCTCTTCTTGTCCAAACTAGTTATCGTCCATGTTTCACTTCCATACATGGCTACACTCCATACAAATACTTTCAGAAATGACTTCCTGACACTTAAATCTATACTCGATGTTAACAAATTTCTCTTCTTCAGAAACGATTTCCTTGCCATTGCCAGTCTACATTTTATATTCTCTCTACTTCGACCATCGTCAGTTATTTTACTCCCTAAATAGCAAAATTCCTTTACTACTTTAAGTGTCTCATTTCCTAATCTAATTCCCTCAGCATCACCCGATTTAATTTGACTACATTCCATTATCCTCGTTTTGCTTTTGTTGATGTTCATCTTATATCCTCCTTTCAAGAAACTGTCCATTCCGTTCAACTGCTCTTCCAATGTCCTTTGCTGTCTCTGTCAGAAGTACAATGTCATCGGCGAACCTCAAAGTTTTTACTTCTTCTCCATGAATTTTAATACCTACTCCGAATTTTTCTTTTGTTTCCTTTACTGCTTGCTCAATATACAGATTGAATAACATCGGGGAGAGGCTACAACCCTGTCTCACTCCTTTCCCAAACACTGCTTCCCTTTCATGCCCCTCGACTCTTATAACTGACATCTGGTTTCTGTACAAATTGTAAATAGCCTTTCGCTCCGTGTATTTTACCCCTGCCACCTTCAGAATTTGAAAGAGAGTATTCCAGTTAACATTGTCAAAAGCTTTCTCTAAGTCTACAAATGCTAGAAACGTAGGTTTGCCTTTTCTTAATCTTTCTTCTAAGATATGTCGTAAGGTTAGTATTGCCTCACGTGTTCCAACATTTCTACGGAATCCAAGCTGATCTTCCCCGAGGTCCGCTTCTACCAGTTTTTCCATTCGTCTGTAAAGAATTCGCGTTAGTATTTTGCAACTGATAGTTCGGTAATTTTCACATCTGTCAACACCTGCTTTCTTTGGGATTGGAATTATTATATTCTTCTTGAAGTCTGATGGTATTTCGCCTGTCTCATACATCTTGCCCACCAGATGGTACAGTTTTGTCATGACTAGCTCTCCCAAGGCCGTCAGTAGTTCTAATGGAATGTTGTCTACTCCCGGGGCCTTGTTTCGACTCAGGTCTTTCAGTGCTCTGTCAAACTCTTCACGCAGTATCTTATCTCCCATTTCGTCTTCATCTACATCCTCTTCCATTTCCCTAATATTGTCCTCAAGCACATCGCCCTTGTATAAACCATCTATATACTCCTTCCACCTTTCTGCTTTCCCTTCTTTGCTTAGAACTGGGTTTCCATCTTAGCTCTTGATATTCATACATGTGGTTTTCTTCTCTCCAAAGGTCTCTTTAATTTTCCTGTAGGCAGTATCTATCTAACCCCTAGTGAGACAAGCCTCTACATCCTTACATTTGTCCTCTAGCCATCCCTGCTTAGCCATTTTGCACTTCCTGTCAATCTCATTTTTTAAGACGTTTGTATTCCTTTTTGCCTGCTTCATTTACTGCCTTTTTTATATTTTCTCCTTTCATCAATTAAATTCAATAATTCTTCTGTTACCCAAGGATTTCTATTAGCTCTCGTCTTTTTACCTACTTGATCGTCTGCTGCCGTCACTACTTCATCCCTCAGAGCTACCCATTCTTCTTCTACTGTATTTCTTTCCCCCATTCCTGTCAATTGTTCCCTTATGCTCTCCCTGAAACTCTCTACAACCTCTGGTTCTTTCAGTTTATCCAGGTCCCATCTCCTTAAATTCCCACCTTTTTGTAGTTTCTTCAGTTTCAATCTGCAATTCATAACCAATAGATTGTGGTCAGAATCCACATCTGCCCCTGGAAATGACTTACAATTTAAAACCTGGTTCCTAAATCTCTGTCTTACCATTATATAATATATCTGATACCTTTTAGTATCTCCAGGGTTCTTCCATGTATACAACCTTCTTTCATGATTCTTAAACCAAGTGTTAGCTATGATTAAGTTATGCTCTGTGCAAAATTCTACAAGGCGGCTTCCTCTTTCATTTCTTCCCCCCAATCCATATTCACCTATTATGTTTCCTTCTCTCCCTTTTCCTACTGACGAATTCCAGTCACCCATGACTATTAAATTTTCGTCTCCCTTCACTACCTGAATAATTTCTTTTATCTCGTCATACATTTCACCTATTTCTTCATCATCTGCAGAGCTAGTTGGCATATAAACTTGTACTACTGTAGTAGGCATGGGCTTTGTGTCTATCTTGGCCACAATAATGCGTTCACTATGCAGTTTGTAGTAGCTAACCCGCACTCCTATTTTTTATTCATTATTAAACCTACTCCTGCATTACACCTATTTGATTTTGTATTTATAACCCTGTAATCACCTGACCAAAAGTCTTGTTCCTCCTGCCACCGAATTTCACTAATTCCCACTATATCTAACTTTAACCTATCCATTTCCCTTTTTAAATTTTCTAACCTACCTGCCCGATTAAGGGATCTGACATTCCACGCTCCGATCCGTAGAATGCCAGTTTTCTTTCTCCTGATAACGACGTCCTCTTGAGTAGTCCCCGCCCGGAGATCCGAATGGGGGACTATTTTACCTTGGAATATTTTACCCAAGAGGACGCCATCATCATTTAATCATACAGTAAAGCTGCATCTCCTCGGGAAAAATTACGGCTGTAGTTTCCCCTTGCTTTCAGCCGTTCGCAGTACCAGCACAGCAAGGCCATTTTGGTTAATGTTACAAGGGCAGATCAGTCACTCATCCAGACTGTTGCCCCTGCAACTACTGAAAAGGCTGCTGCCCCTCTTCAGGAACCACATGTTTGTCTGGCCTCTCAACAGATACCCCTCCGTTGTGGTTGCACCTACGGTACGGCCATCTGTATCGCTGAGGCACGCAAGCCTCACCACCAATGGCAAGGTCCATGGTTCATGGGGGGCTTTTCTCAGTATGTTACAACAATTTTTATAGTGTAAAATTTCTTATGGGTCTTTACTCATTCTTGCTGCCTCATACAATTTTCTTTTCCCTTTCTTAAGACCCGTAGTGACCCAAGATTTCTTTGGAAACTGTTTGGTGTTCCATTTAATAATTTTTTTGGGCAACAGTGTTCAAAAAAGGGATAAAAATTTATCAAGAAATATGTTGCATTTATCTTTGCCATTTGGCTCATTATATACATCCACCCAATTAACATTTCTTCAACTTTCTCTGAAGTGCTCTGTACGTACCAGGTTGACCAGCCTTACACTTTTACTTAATGGTTTCTGAATCTTACACCCTGCTAAGTTTTGTAAGTTAATCAGTTGTGCATTATGGTCTGATAATCCATTTATCACAGGGAAAGCATGTGTTAGTTTGAACAAAGACAATATCTATTAGAGTGTGACTGTCTTGAGCTATATGTGTAGCAAAACTTATCACCAATTCTCAGTTATATGTTATTAATAACACTTCAAGCTCCCTTTTCCTATCAGAAATCACCACACATTATTAACTTTTCTTTTTGTCTGAAAGACAGCGTAATAGGCAGTCAAACATTTTTATGAATAGCTCCCAATTCCCTAATGTGGATCTGTACACTGTTGCTATTATCAGCGCTACACTATCTAGCTATCATCACATGCACAAACTTCAAAGTGCTGATCAAGGCAAAATTTGCTTACTTCCACAGTTTTGTACTTATACTCTTGTTTTGTGGAATTGGCAACTCCTCCTTCATCCATGCTAGATCTGCCAGTGTAAGACGCTAAATTATAGCCATTTATACTGTCACTTTCCATTCCCACAGTTACATGGTGTTCAGACGAAGTAGATCAGTCTCCTCCTCATTTTTGAGATCATCTAAACACACTAACAGTTCATCTAATTTATTTTTTATTCCCCTGATATTTTGATGAAGTCAACTGATACTACCCTTAGCTTTATCCCTATTTACTGTATATGACGCTTCTTTTATTTAATTTTTCTTGATTACTGTCTGTCTGAAATTTGGCTTTAACCTAAAAAATTTGTCTGCCTGGTCCTATTAACCACAGGGTTCATGCCTTGTGTGACTGTGACCCCCCACCCCCTTACAGTATCTGCTAATAGAGAAGCTAACTAATCTTTCCCCTTCCTACTTAAGTGCAGGCCATGTGTAGTGTACCCCCACCTACCAATAGCATCAACTGGAACAAGACACGTGTACGATTTTGCCAGTGTTTGGAGCATCCTGTTCAGCTTGGTGTTAACATGCCTTACAGCAGTGTTTACCCAGAGCCGATCATGGTGTTGAAAGACCTCCACAAACCCGATGTATGTGTGCCCTGTTTCTGCTCCTATTTTGTTCAGGTCACTCCTAATATTATATCTTGGATTCATAGCCAGGCTGTTTCCTGCTCCCCAACTATAATTACCTGATCCTCCTCCTCAAAGTCCCTGCATAGCTGACCTAAGTTTTCTGTCACCTGGCTAAGGCTAGCACTTGGTTTCGCAAAACCTGTGACCTGGTACCCTTCACCTAATTCCTCCTGAAGCTGCTGGCCTACACCTCTCGCATGACTGCTACCTAGAAGCAGAATTCTTCTTTTTCCTATTCTGATTTGATCCCAACCTATCTTTTTTCTTGAAGCTAATATTCTGCTTCAACGTACATTCAACCAAATCTGGATGAGGTCCTTCCTCCACAACTTCAGACAGCAAGCCAAACTGATTTATAATGGAATTTCTAAAGTTTTTCCAACAGCTTCCGTTTTCCGCCCTTTGCTTGCTACCTCTTCCCAGCACCCATCCCTTTTTCCTCCCTTAGTCTACATAATTCCAAATGCGTGTTTTCTAATTCAGCCTTAAGGGAACAAATCTTTGCCTCCTATTCAATGATTTTTCTGTCCTTTCCATATAACCTACATTGCCATGCAAGAGCCTCGTTATCTACCCCCGTTTCTTTGCCACTACAATTGTCCCAGTGAAACGATAACCTACAGTCTTCACAGAACACCCCCTCCTTCGGATTTCTATGCAAACACCACATTTGTCATACATGGTTTTATAGAAAAAATTACACAAAAACAGCGAATCACTTGGCACAAGATCACTCAAGTTTCGTAGCCTGTACTAATACGTAACTAAATGCTAATGTAAACAAACTTTTAAACTTAATTTCGAAAGTTCTAATTAACTACCTAAACTCTGCATGACAGATACGTATTAATTTAACTTTGAACCGCTGAGACTAGTCAAAAAATTAAAATCTACACGCGCCCGAAATTAACAACTAAAATGCAAACAAAACTAGCAATTATAGGCCTTTACAAAATACTTTCTTTTCGATCTAAATGCGCTCAGAAAAGCGAAACCTTCAATAAATAGCCTAGCGAAGAAGTCAGTGCACTAGTCGCAATTTTCAGTATATATAAAGAACTGTTCCTTTGAAACTGTAAAAGAACATAATTTTCCGTTCACTGTGTGCATGAGTCTTATTACTTTTTGAGCTTTCATCATGTCCAGTCTCTCTCTTTGACTGTGTGAAACTCTGTATGACAAAAAAAGAAGTCCGATTGCACGGGGGATATGGAATAACAAGATTTCCAATGTGAAGAAATAGCATACCAGTTGCGTTAAAAAAAAAAAAAAAAAAAACAATTTTTAATGCAACTAGTGTGTTGTTTCCTTACATCGGCATTCTTCACAGACAGTAGCTGAAAAGATGAACAAATATCTATATGACAAGATTGGTCTCTGCCGTAGGTGGAGACGGGACAGGAAATGCTGACGCAATCGACTCTCGGCGCTACCAACAGAAACTGCAACGTTGACTTCATCACGTAATTTTGACACTACAACTGCTAGGTTGCTGGCGTTTGCAGAAAAACAGGGAAGTCGACATGAAGCGTTCAGGACAAATCCGATGCGTGACAAAATTGAATGACGGACCCACCAGACACCTTTTATTGTGCCACTAACACGCAGTTATTATTGCTTGCAAGTGGTTATCGGCATGCGTGAACGTGCATGTTTTTCTTCCAATTCTTGCTCAAGGGGGAATAAGCAGGCTGCTAGCTTCTTAATGTACAGCATACCTAATAATAAATCAGTATTGCTCTGACACTGGCTGTATATTTAGAATGTGCAGCCGATATTTTTATAGACTGGTGCGTCAATATTTTTTCCATCGATATTTTTTCTCAATAATTTCCAAGAATGAGTGCCTATCGAAGTCGAGGGGTCCAATCGATACATATCGAGCGTGCGATCCTAAATGGATCATGCGACTCCGCTAGCGGGCGTTCTGATCAATTATTTGTGATCGTCATTTTTATCTGTTTTGCATCGTTCCCTTAGTTGCTCGAAATTACATACATCCGCGAATTATTCGTGAGTTGCTAGGAAAACCCAGACGATTTACGTCGTTAGTGAGTTGGATGTCTGTTGTACTTCACGTTTCTTTGGTGGATTCTCTCACATGGATGAATCTAATTCCATGTTTATCCAGCGTACAAAATTGTTACACTTTTTTTTCCTCAAATATGGAGTACTACCAGACGAGGAGAGAAGGGACTGTGTAGACTGTGGTGTTCGTAAGAACAGTTTCGATGCTGAAATAAAGTTCACTTTCATTGCGGGCAGTGTAAAAACGAACGAGTTTCAGGACGAGTACATGGTTCGACTCATCCAAATTATCCATCCAGACCACCGTAATGGACTTTCACGTAAACATACTCATAACGCCCGCCACCAGAGTCGCATTATCAATTTACGATCGCACGCTCGATATGTATTTTTGGACCCTTCGACTTCGATAGACAATCATTCTTGGAAATTACCATTTTAAAAATGTCAACAGTCCTAGTCACAAGCCCATCGCATTTTAGATGCTGAGCATCAGGTGTGTGTTACAACATTCAAGACACTTGAACACTCACAATGACGGCATCATTTAAGGGGAACTGGAACGATGAAAATGACAAAATTAAGGTTTTTTTCATTACAAAATTATTTGGAGTTTTCTGAAAGAAACAAGTCAAGTTTAACTCTTCTAAGTGTGTTTTTCATCGCTGCAAAGTTGACGCGCCGCGTAAACGTTTGTAGCGACTTGGTATGTCACCTCTGACGGCGCCGCTCGCTGGCTCCCAGTAGAGAGCCTATATAGGCGCTCTAGCTGCAAGCAGGGTATCTTTGCGGAATTAGTGTTTTATTTTCCAACGTTGTATGGCTTTATCTCTGGACAAGTGACTGTTTATACCGGTAAACATAAATGCTATACCGTGTGTGTTGACTCGTGGAGTTTGCTTTGTGTTGTTTAGCTGTTCAATTTTGCGTATTTGACGAATTTTGCTCGTACCTGTTTTACGTATATGGTTTGTGGATATCAATATACCCAGTTTCAGCAATCAAGTGTTTAAGAAAAGGCACAATGAGTGGAAGAAGAAATCTTTTGTTGTTTGGAAGGGAGATGCTGTTTGGACTGCTTCACCGACTACTCCAAATGAATGTGATATAACTGCTTCCAGCAAGAAACTTTGTGACAGCAAAGAAAAATTTGAAAACTATGAAAGTGACTGTAATGATGTGAATGAAATAATTAACATTTCCTTGCTCCCTAATATTTTGAAACATAACGTATTATGCCAAGTTTGCAAAGCAAGAAGACTGGAATTGAAAATAACTTCACACATTGGTTTGGCATGTAAAATGTTATTGAAGTGTAACAAATGTGCTGCAGAAGTTACGTTTTCTAATTCTAACAGTATTCCTCGTAGTGGTAATAGTGGAAAGAAGGTGGATGATATAAGTGTATGGTTTGCATTGCATTGGTATGGGCAGTGCTGCAGGGTCAATGTTATGTGGAATTATGAACTTGCCAAAACCACCAACCAAGTTTGGATTTTATAATGAATTGGTGGGATCTTCTGCTGAAGATATTGCTCAAGCAACAATGAAGAAAGCAGTTGAAGAAGCTGTGATAGATAATGGGAATTTTAGAGATTTAACTGTTGCTTTGGATGGATCGTGGCAACATAGAGGTCATAAATCTCTAAATGGAGTTGTGACAGCTACCAGTGGAGACAGTTGCGAAGTAATTGATGTTGCTATTCTCTCAAAACATTTTAGATGTAAGGGCAATACCAAGGACAAACATAGTGAAAGTTGTGAAGCAAATTTTCACGGCACGAGTGGAGAGATGGAAGTAGAGGGAGTGAAAGCAATTTTTTCCAGATCACAGGAGTGGTATAATGTACGATACACTAATTGTCTAGGAGATGGTGATTCTAAGGGATATAAAGCTGTAGAGCAACTCAAACCTTATGGCAATGAAATTCACATTAAAAAACAGGAGTGCACTGGACATGTGCAGAAGCGCATGGGGGCTCGCTTGCGCAAACTAAAGCAGACATTAGGATCCCAGAAGCTTAGTGATGGTAACACCCTTGGAGGAAGAGGAAGATTGACAGATGAAGCAATTGATAGATTGCAGAGGTATTATGGGTGTGCAATTAGGCAAAATACAAGAAGCATTGAGCATATGAGGAGAGCAGTATGGGCATTATTTTTTCATACTGCATCAACAAATGAGCACCCACAACATGCATTGTGCCCCACAGGTGATGACTCATGGTTTAAGTACCATTCAGGAAAGGAATATACCCATAAAACAGTTTGCCAAATGCTGTAATTGATGTAATTAAGCCCATATACAGAGATTTATCACAGCCAAGTTTACTGGGAAAGTGTCTACATAAAATCCAAATGAAAGTGTAAATAATTTAATTTGGATTAGGATTCCCAAAAGAGTGTTCATACTGATAAAAACATTGCATTTTGGAGGGTATGATGCAGTGGCAACATAAAATGAAGGAAACATCAAATGTGATGTGCTGAAACGATTAGGTTTCCAAACAGGACAACACCATTTCCACAATGCGCCTAATTGCTGAAGCAAGACTAAGAGGTGCAGGAAGAAGAGAGAAAAGCCTACAACATGCAGCAAAAGGGAAGAAATGACCAGTGAAAGGGAAACTAACCTTGGAAAAAGAAGAAGATGCTGATAATCCATCATATGGGGCAGGAATTTATTAAAAAACTTTGGAAGCCATTTCCCGTAACTTTAAAATTTTCATCTTTGAGGAACATTTTCTCAAAAACTGCTAACAGTAAATCAATGAAATTTACACACAATATTGTTTACTTCTTTTCCTTCATTTTTATAACAAACTGTAAAAAAAAATTGTATAATTCAAGAGTTATAGAAGAAAAAGTGCAAAATTTTAGAGAAAAAAATAAGCATCTGTTTAAAAAAATTGTAAAACAAAAACCAATAAATATTTCTTAACATGGCATTATAACTTTGAAGAGAAATATTCACTGAACATGTAGTCCTAATTTCAGAGCAATATGTTTAATGGTTTTAGAAAAAATATTAATTCTATTTGCTAAAATTAACATGGAGGAGATGGATCGTTCAAGCTCCCCTTAAAGGCTGTATGACAAACAGAGTCATACCTTTACATGTGAAATGTGGAAAGCTTTTGGTGGGGCCGCGTTTGATTATATTCTATTAATTGAGTATGTTAATAATAAGTTAGTCATCATAGACGGCTGGATGTGTTGCTCTGGTAGCAAAATCTCACATCCAGCAAAAAAAAAACACCAGGGCTATTCGAAAAGAATGAACAGATTTCAAACATTCATTGCTTCCAAACTATGGAAGATAGAAACCCAATTCCAATATTCCTGGAAAAAGAAAAGTTCAAATTTTTATGCATTCAATGTGAGCACCATGTGTTACATGACAAATATGAAAGTGGTGGCTCATTTCCTGCCACACCTGAAGCAGCTGATATCTTAGCATTTCAAGAGTGTTGGGCATACAGGGGACAAAAATATGGTGTTTTACATACAACCCCCCCCTTCCCCCAGATAAATGCCACAAGTGTGAGGCTTTGGATGTTACATTGGAAGGAGGAGGAGCAGAAGATGAGCATCACTGGTGCCTTCCCAGGTCACCAAACTTCACACCTTGTGACTTTTACCTGTGGGGTTATGTAAAAGAACATGTTTTTCTCCCCATTATGTCCGACACTCTTGAAAGTCTGCTTTATCACATTGTTGAAGCTGTGAATTCGATAACGAGAGATGAGCTGCTTCGTGTGTAGCAGGAAATGAGCCACCGTTTTGATATCTGTCGTGTGGCGCTCACAGTGAATGCATGAAAATTTCAATTTTCTCCCTCTGGGAACATTGGAATTGTGTTTCTATCTTTTGAAGTTTAAAAGCAATAAATGTTTGAAATGTGTTCCTTCTTTTTGAATAGTCCTGTATAATTACAAAATATAACGCATGCTTTCAGATTCGACATACAGCAAAATAATACAAACACATTCATTATGTACCAACATACTGGCACTGTATACATTTCTTTATACATATGTCTCTATACCACTATATACTCACATGTGTCATAAAATTACTAGGTTACTTACTCATCATCATCATCCATCATAACAAAACTACTGACATGCTACCAAAGCAGCCGGTAACAATCATCCAAATGTCACCAGAAAATTTCTCATTCCAGTTCTCTGGAGCTTGTTTTAGACCATTTACTCTCTGAAACTTCCTGACTGTGCCAGACCGAGACTCGAAATCAGAACCTTCACCTTTTGCAGCCAGGTGCTCTACCAACTGAACTACCCAAGCACGACTCATGACCTGTCCTCACAGCCTAAATTCCACCAGTACCTCGTCTCCCACCTTCTCACATACTCTCTTCTTCGGCTTACAAACTATTTGTACCATCGTTGATTCAGTCAGGATGATTCTTGCAAACCTCATCTTGCACATCACTGTATAAAAAGCAGTCTTAACATCAAAAGTTATTTCCATTTTATTTGTAGTTGAAACATTAAGTTGTAATCTCATCAGAGGGTGCGTGGAGGAGACTCTACGAAGGTGTAACACGGATCGTGGCATCTACGTACAATCATACAGCCGCGCAGCTCTGAAATCTCTATCAGCCCCTGCAAAAAAAGATCAAAGGTTGTTGCAGAATGGCATGAATCACTTGTGGGGCTAGGGAAAACCATCAGCATAAACTTTCTGTAGGTCCCTTGTCACTCACTCAGGAATTAGTGGTAATGAACAAGCTGATAGGCTGGCCAGGACAGGAGAGACAACTCCATCTGTTGAATCAGAAGCTGCCTAGACCGTAACTAAGGCAATGGTAAAATGAAATCTATGTAGCTGTATTAGGAGCCACCTTACAGAATACTGGGCTAAGATACAAAAATGAAAACATGTCAAGCTAATAATGCCAAAGCCACATTTTAAGACAAGTTCTGCAATCCTGGTATTGAACAGGAGACACATCAAACTCAAGGTAGGGTTAATAATGACCATGGGAACTTCAGCAAGCACTTGCACATGATGGGCATAGAGAAAGAAGCTCGTAAGTGTAGACCAATAGTAAGGAGGATGAAACTGTACTATATTTAATCTTTAAGTGCAAAGCATTAGAGGCCAAAAGGCACCGAATATATGGGTCATTAATTCCTGAAGACCTAATAAAGAGTCCCCTACTATTTTTTAAGGTTACAGGCTGTCTTTACTAGAATGACCGAGAGTAACTGAACAATAAACTCATCTTGGTTCGGACAACAGCAGGCTAAGATCACTGTTGTTTTGTCTCCCTTTGTAAATCAAATCACAAGGAGTAATCTAGTTCAATAGTAACATGCCACATGACTAAAAGTTTCTGAATTGTGAATTCTGCCGTCCTAATCAACATTTCTTGCAGCTAATGTGGCTTTATAATGTCCGCCTTGCTTTTGACACAATATCCAGTGATTGGTTCAAGGTTTTATATTCTTTGTCAAGTTTTACAATACTCCAGGTTTCAATTTTAATCAGGATTTTTATTCATTAGGCATTGCTATATACCAGTTTTTGTCTTTCTGGGAGAAACTGAAATAATGCCTTCAACTTCTCCTTATTATTTTAAATTTCAGTCGATCCTGGAAATTTGGATCATCCTTCACCAGTGTTATTAACATTATCAGATGAGTGTCACCAAATTTAATATATTCTTGCAAATCCACAAAATTAATAATAATGTTTGACCTGTGTCAACTAGCACAACGGATTTTAGCTACCCACTTAGTATGAAATAGTTCTATGCTTGCAATATTGAAGACAATCTAAAATTCATATGCCTTTGTAGCACAATCAAAAGCCATTACAGAAATGACACTGCATCATGCCCTAATTATGCACGGCAGTCAATATAACCAATTTTAGTTTCAAATTATCTCAGCAGTGTTGATTAATTTTGATACCTACTGTCACACTGAGTGTCAGCCTGTCTTTGGCTTCCAAATAGTGTTGTCTACTGTGGTATGGCAATCAAGCCATTCTAGTTCACGATATAACCCCCACCGAAGGATCACACTCAACTACTCCAGGTTAACTGACAGTAAAAAAGCCAGAATGAGACATATTTCCACACTTTATGCTTTTAAGGCACTTGGATTTTCTTTTATTCCATGAAACAGGTATCAGATATTTAGACAAACTGTTCAGACATTCTGATAACTTTTGTGGCAGATTTAATATTATGGGCCCAGTCTACAGGAGTGTCAAAAATCTAATAAAAAGTTGGTAACTTAGTATTTTTCAGTTAAACAAGCAATTCAATATTTTTACCAAAAACAACGAAACAAGCAGGCAGTAAATAAAAACTAACTCTGCTGTGGCTGTCACAATGTAAAAGAGAACAAAGCATTTGCAAATAGTGAATTCTTGAACAAATACTTGCTCGATGTTGTCAAAATGTTCTACTCAGACAGCACACAGTATTTAAAAGTATCACTTATTCAGAAGAACACTGATGTGCTGAATAAATTAACATATCACATGATATTTCAAACATTTTGTAGCTGTGAAACCAGCAACCATGCGTGCAATTACATACAATGTAATAATCAGGCAACCGGTTGCACACAATTTTTTTTTAAAGAAACACATTAACCAGGTTTTGATTGTTCTAAGACTATCTTCATCAGAATGGTAAATCACGTAACTTTAAAATTTCAGAAACAGTGCTCTCGTCAAATGACATGTTTGTGTTCCATGAGTCAATAACAAAAATCATATTTATACATTTACCATTCTGATGAAGATAGTCTTAAAACTATCTAAACCTGGTTAATGTATTTAAAAAAAATTGTGTGCAACCAGTTGATTGACTATAATAAGATAGAACACATTGGTATGTTAGTACAAGTAGTCTGGCTGCTATTCTCTTTCACGGGATTGAAACACAGACCTAACTGACATTGTGCAGATTGTTACGGCCTGGCTCCTGAGAACAACCATATCTGAAATGGCGAAGCTGGTCAGCTGGTTGCGTACTACTGTTTTAAGCATCTATAGAAGGAGCCTTGCCCACTCTGTAAAGCCACAAGTGGCAATCTGACAGATATAATGACAGAGTAAAATGCTGGTGCAAGCACAAGTGTTTTGGAATGCACCATTCAGTACACATTATTGAAGATAGTGACCGGCAGCAAAGTGCCCCTAACTTTTCAATTACAGTTGCAGTGTACACAGAAAATTGAAGTTGGACCCTAAGTTGGTGGAAATTTATCGCCTGGTCAGATAAATCACGACTTGTTACACCAGATCAAAGGTTATGTGCCAACATTCCACCACTGAGGCAAAAGGCTGCTTGAAACATGTAGTCCCCACATGGACACAGGTCAGTGGGAGTAGTATTATGCCACGTGGACATGTGGTACGAACTGAAGGCATTACAGCAGCTGTCTACATTATTGCAGACCACCTCCATCTCTCCATGTTTTAAGTCTTCCCCAGTGGAGACTGCAGCTTTCAGCAGAATCACTAACTGTGCCACAAGGACAGAATAGTGCTGTACTGGTTTGAGGAGCAAGAGAGTGAATTCATGTTGATGTCTTGGCTGCAATTTGATCTAATATGTTTGTCCCTAACCTACCCCAGTTATCCAATCAGGGAAAAGGGACCTACAATTTAATGTGAAATCTGAATCATATGTTGGTTCTGGCGATTCCTCACAGCATTGAGAGCTGAAGGTTAGATTAAAGGCAGAATGAAAAATCCAAGGTCCAACCAGGATTCAATCCCATGACATTCTGGTGTCCAGTCAAGTGCTTTACCACTAGACAATCAGGCATGACAGATCTAAAACCAATAGAACACACCAGGGACACAATCAGGCACCAGCTCCATGCCCACAAACCACAGTCCCATAATTTACAGGTCTTGTGTAACATGTATGTAGACAGCTGTTGTCAAATACTCAGGGAAATCTACCAAGGACATGGCCATTACATGCCATGTAAAATCACAGCTGTATTGGAGGACCAATATGCTACTAAACCAATATTTACGTTTTGACTCTTAATGTAAGAAAAAAATTCTGTTTTGCAATGATGTTAATTTTGCCTTTCTTGTTGACATCATGGAACACTTTAATAAGTCACATTTCATTATTCAAGGCAAAAGCAATCTCATCCACAAATCATATTTTGATATGGACACATTTCAAAGAAATTCAGATCTGTTTCAAAACAAGACAAGGAAAGCTAATGTAAACTGTTGCTCATGTTAAGCTTACAGACAGTTATGTGTCAATGAAGCAAAGGACGAAGATGTGTGATTCACAAGATGGGTTTTCATGATGTTTCAGAGTTTTGAGAAAGTCGGTTAAGTTCACAATTTTGCCAAACCCATTTACCATAAAAGTGTGATGTGCATTTGATAGTCTTTAACTCAAGCTGTTGAATTTAGTGTGCTGTAGAACACCTTCACTTCTGGAAATGTCATACACTTCTTCAAATTGTTAAGCAAAGACTGTTTCCAAATTAAAGGGGTTTTGTGATGGGACTAGCTGGCCGAGAACCCAAAAGTTTTTCATCAGATGAGTACATACTTTATAGACATACAGATCTAAATTTAAATAGATGGAAATAATGTATGAATGCATGCTTTTCCAGTGATATCCATTAATAAAATACTCTCGGGTTACACACATCAAGTGATTAATTGCCCATGAGCTTTCAGAGAGATCTCCTCTGTCACTGTCAATTAGTTGACTGTCATCTGAATGCAGCCGCTGTGCTTATTTACCCATGCCACTGTAAGTGACATCACTGGTGTCACAGCACCTCCAACTCCCCGACCACAGGATCTCGGGCCATACTCAGTTGCAGTCCACCATTTTGTCCAATACTTTCATCTCTATTACTTAATGTATTACGCTATCTCAGAAGCCTTTGGTCAGTTTAATAACAGAAATATCGTTGAATGCAATTCGGTGTTTGTCTTCCAGTGCACGTACTACAACAGCTGATTTTTCAGGATAATGTAGGTGGAAACACCTTCCATGTTCTATGTGATGCTGTTCAGTAGTATGCACAGTTGGACCAACATAAAACTGCCGACACCTACACAGTATTTTGTATATGCCCTGTGTTCTGTGGGCTATCATCATCCTTCACAGGCTTCATTAGTTGCCAAATCTGAAGACTGTACCAATTTTATGTTTCTTCAGGAACCAGCTAATCTTCCCTATTATTCAGCTGCAAAACGGTAGAAACACAATCTTCTTCATGTCTTCTTCAGAGGTCTTCTGCTTTCATGGCTTAGCAGAAATGGCTTGAGAAAATTGTTTCTTGTTGTAACTGTTTTCCTTGAAAACTTTACGTAAGCGAGTCAGTTCCCTCAGCAGGTTTTCGGCGTGTGAGACGGTTTCAGCTCGATGTACCGAGGTCCTCAGAACAGACTATTTTTGTGCTGGGTGGAGGTAGTTGGTGGTGCGCAGATACCAACCCATGTTGGTGGGTTTGCTGTAAATGCCGTGACCGAGACACCCATTGGGTTTATGGTGGACAAGGACATCCAGAAATGGCAAGGAACCATCCTCCTGTACTTCCATTATGAACTTTATGTGGTCAGGGATGTTGTTGATGTACTCCAGGGACTCTTTGAGCTTTTCATGTCCACTTGGACATATGACAAAGGTATCACTGATAAAGCGATAAAAACAACTAGGCTTTGCAACTGCCACATCCAAGGCGATGTCCTCAAAATGCTCCGTAAAGAGGTTTCCTACAACTGGAGCTAATGGGCTCCCCATCGCAAAGCTGTCCATCTGGTTGAAATATTCTCCAATGTGTAAAAAATACGATGATGTCAGGGCATACTTAAATAAATCCACAATGGTGTAGCCAAAGAGCCGGGACAGCGAGTCTAGTATGTCTGTGATGCGCATACATGTGAATAGGGTAACCATATATAAGCTAATCATAATATCCCCTTTACCAAGGCATAGACATTTAATTTCATCGATGAAGTCTGCCGTACTATTTATATCATGTCACAGTGTCCAACATGCAGTGACATGAGGCTGGCCAAACACTTTGCAAGTCTGTAAGTTGACAATCTGATTGTGCTCACTACAGGCCTTAAAGATGTATCCTTCATATGTGCCTTTGGCAGACTGTAGAATGTGAGTGGTCTGAGTGTCTGATAGACACTTTATAACGCTCTCTTCCAGCAATGATCATCTGAGAAGCTCCTAGGTCGTCTTCAATATTCTGGATGTTGGGTCTCTAGGTAGTTTTTGGTATGTATCTTCCTCCAGCATCCACTGGATTTTTGGTCACAGTCAGCTCATTCCATTAGGATGCCAGCATTGCCCTTGGCAGCCGGCACGACGACGGAGAGAGGATTGTTGCGAAGAGCTCTGGGGCCATCACGTTCAGCTCTAGTCATGTTTGGTGCTGGCAGTTTGAATTTTAAAAGAATGCAGCTTGTTCTTTGTGAATTTCTTCTGCGGTTTCACTGGGAAACTTACAAAGTGCTTGTTCAACACCACTTAATATGTCAGCAAAAGGGATACTTCATGGTGAAGGAGCCAAGTTTAGTCCCTTCTTAAGTGCTGAGATGGCACCTGCATTGAAGTTTCTTGCTACCACGTTGATCATGGTGTGTTCCACATTGCACATTACAGAATAATTGGTGTGATATTCCTTGATGGCACAGTGACTACTGAATGGTATGTGAAGGTTTTGGAAGATGATTTCATCCCCATTATCCAAAGTGACTGATTTCGACAAGATGTGGTTCATGTAAGATGGGAGCTCAACCCCATCGAAGCAGGAGATCATTCGATGTCCTGAAGGAGCACTTTGGGGACCGCATTCTGGCTTTTGGGTAATCAAAGACCACTGGCATGGGCCTGGATTGGCCACCATACTCTCCAGATCTGAACACCTGCGACTCCTTTTTGTGGGGCTACATTACAGACAAGGTGTACAGCAATCACCCCAAAACCGCTGCTGAGCTGAAAACAGCCATTCAGGAGGTCTTTGCCAGCACTGATGTTTCGACACTTCAGCGGGTCGAGCAGAATTTCACTATTTGTCTACGCATCATTGCCAATGATGGCAAGCATATCGAACATGTCATAACCTAAATCCATATATCTGTAGTGACATTTACATGTAGAATAAAGTGTGTGTGCAAGCTATAGTTTGTAACAAATGTATATTTTTTGTCATATAGTTCAATAACTGTCACCCTGTTTACAGCAATGTTTTGATTGCACGACTGCCGTGCCCACTTCAGCTCCTCGATCACGGGATTCCAGGCTGTACTCAGCTGTAGTCCACCGTCTTTACTGAAGATGTTGTCCGATATTTTCATCTCTATTGCTTCATGTATTGCACTATCCCAGAAGCCGTTGGTTGGTTTAATAATAGAAGTATCATCAAATGTAATTTGGTGTCCGTTTTCCAGTGCTCCGCTACAGTTGATTTTTCGGGATGACATAGGCAGAATCACCTTTCATGTTCTATGTAACTCTGCTCAGTAGTATGGACAGTCTGATCGACCTAAAACTGTCCACACCCACAAGTTATTCTGTATATTCCCTGAGTTCCAAGGCCTACATGATCTTTAACAGACTTCATTAGCTGCTGAATCTTTGCTGGGGACCTGAAGACTGTACTTATTTTATGTTTCTTCAGAAGCCGGCTAATCTTCCCTGTTATTGAGCCACAAAATGGTAAAAATGCAATATTTTTTGTGCCTTCTTTGGAAGTCTTCTGCTTTCATGGGTTAGCAGAAACTGCTTGCGAAATTTGTCTGTTGTTGAGAACTTTACATAAGTGGCTCAGTTCCTTCGGCAGGGAACACCCAGAATAGTGAAGAAAATTTCAAAGCTTCTTTTATGGTCGCAGCTGGAAGAGAGCGTTATTGAGAACCTCCTCCCTCAGGCACCCAGACCATCCATGTTCTTCAGTCTGCCAAACATACGTAAGGAGGATAGACCTTTAAGGCCTATAGTGAATACAATCAGATCACAGGCCTACAGACTTGCAAAGCATTTGGCCAGCCCCTTGTCGACACAAAATGGACACTGCGCACACCATATAAACAATATGGTGGACTTCATCAATTGAATTAAACATCTACTCCTTGTTGAAGCAGATATTATGGTTAGATTTGATTTGGTTTCCCTGTTTACGTGTGCGTCCGTCACTGACTCTATTGACTTGCAGTCCAAGCTTCTTGATGGCATCTTTATGGATTTATTAAACATACCCTGATGTCATCATACATTTTACATGTTGGAGAATATTACAACCAGACAGATGACGCCGTGATGAGGAGCCCATTAGCTCCAGTCGTAGCGAAGTTCTTTACGGAGCATTTTGAAGACATCACCTTTGACACGGCTCCTGCAAAGCCTAATTGTTTTTATCACTACATCGATGATACCTTCGTCAAATCTCAAAGAGTTCCTGGAACATATCAACAACATACCTGACCACAAAGTTCATGGTGGAAGTAGAGAAGGATGGTTTCTTGATGTCCTTGTCTGCCGTAAAACCAATGGCTGTCTTGGTCACAGTGTTTACCACAAGCCCACGCACAAAGATCGGTATCTGCACACCACCAGTTAACAACACCTGGCACAAAAATGGTCTGTTCTGAGGACCTTGGTACATCAAGCTGAAACAGTCTCTGACACCGAAAACATGCTAAGGGAACTGAAGCACTTACGTAAAATTTTTGTGGAAAACAGTTACAACAACTGACAAATTTCGCAATCAGTTTCTGCTAAGCCATGAAAGTAGAAGACCTCCCAAGAACATGAGAAGAAGATTGCATTTTTAACATTTTCTGGCTCAATTACAGCAAAGATTAGCCAGTTCCTGAAGAAACATAAAATCAGTACAGTCTTCAGACTCCCAGCAAAGATCCAGAAACTAATGAAGTCTGTGAAAGATGATGTAACTTCAGAACACCAGGAATATACAAAATAACACATGGGTGCGGGCAGTTTTACGTTGGTCAGACAGTGCATACTACTGAACATCGTCACATATAACATGAAAGGTGTTTCCACCTACGTTATCCCAAAAAAATCAGCTGAAACAGAGCATGCACTGGAAAACAGGCATCGAATTGCATTCGATGATACTTCTATTACTAAACCGACCAACAGCTTCTGGGATAGGAAGCAACAGAGATAAGAATATTGAGCAACACCCTCCATAAAAATGGTGGACTGCAGCTGAGTTGGGATCCTGCGTTTGAAGTGGGTGTGGCAGTTGCGCAACCAAAACATTGAAATATATGGTGCGGGACTAGGTACCAATGACGTCACCAACCGGTGGCTTGGGTATATACAGTGACATTCAGACAACAGTCAGCCACTTGACAATAACTGAGAAGATCTCTGCCAAAAGCCCATGGGCAGTTAACCACTTGATGCAACTTGAAACCCGAGAATATTTTATTGGATGGAAATAGTCTTTATCCTGCCAGGCAACTGAGGGAGTGGTTAACTACATACAAGTCAGCTCTGCCTGCTTTGAACTTAAAAATACAAGGGTATTCTTAAAAGTAATGAATCCAAATTTTTAAAGCGAAAACTAGAAAAGCTTTTTAAATAAAACAAATGTTACTGACATACTACATCTTTATTCTTAATGTCTAAATATTTATTTCGTAACACAGTCGTCCTGGCAATGAAAATGTCTCCCAACAAGGACCCAGCCAGGATATCATCAAAGGGGACTGCTGATTTGTTAAAAAGGATCTTCAAAAGACTCATATGTTAAGTAATTCGTTTTCTGGAGGTCTTCATACAAATAGTATTTGGTCTATGAAATTAATTAAGAAGAACTTTTCTTAACCCTTGCAGTACCGATGGGTGGGGGTGCAGGTGAGGAGGATACTCTACACCTACCATTTGAAAATATTGTTACCTTGCTGCTGCTATTATCGTCTTCTGTTCAGAGACAGGTTTGATGCAGCCTCCCATGCTACTCCATCCTTCATCTCCCAGTAACTACTGCAACCTAAATCCTTCTGAATCTGCTTAATGTATACATCTCTTTGTCTCTCTCTATGATTTTTAACCTCCACACTGCCCACCAATACTAAATTGGTGATCCACTGAAGCCTCAGAACATGTCCTACCAACTGATCCCTTCTTCTAGTCAAGTTGTGGCACAAATTCCTCTTCTCCCAAATTCTGTTCAGTACCTCCTCATTACTTACGTGATCTACCCATCTAATCTTCAGCATTCTTCTGTAGCACCACATTTCGAAAGCTTCTATTCTCTTCTTGTCTAAACTATTTGTCGTCCATGTTTCACTTCCACACATGGCAACACTCCATACAAATACTTTCAGAAAGGACTTCCTGACACTTAAATGTACACTTATTAACAAATTTCTCTTCTTCAGAAATGCTTTCCTTACTATTGCCAGTCTACATTTTATATCCTCTCCACTTCGACCATCATCAGTTATTTTGTTTCCCAAATAGCAAAACTCGTTTACTAATTTTTCAGCATCTCATTTCCTAATCTAATTCCCTCAGCATCACCTGATTGAATCTGACAACATTCCATTATCCTAGTTTTGCTTTTGTTGATGTTCATCTTATATCCTCCTTTCAGGACACTGCCTATTCAGTTCAACTGCTCTTCCAGATCCTTTGCTGTCTGGCAGAATTACAATGTCATTGGAAAACCTCAAAGTTTTTATTTCTTCTCCATGGATTTTAATCCCTACTTCAAATTATTCTCTCGTTTCCTTTACTGCTTGTTCAATATATAGACTGAATAATGTCGGGGACAGACTGCAACCCTGTCGCACTCCCTTCTAAACCACTGCTTCCCCATCATGCCACCTCGACTTTTGTAACTGCCATCTGGTTTCTGTACAAATTGTAAATAGCTTTTCACTCTGCATCTACATCTACATTTATACTCCGCAAGCCACCCAACGGTGTGTGGCGGAGGGCACTTTACGTGCCACTGTCATTACCTCCCTTTCCTGTTCCAGTTGCGTATGGTTCGCGGGAAGAACGACTGTCTGAAAGCCTCCGTGCGCGCTCTAATCTCTCTAATGTTACATTCGTGATCTCCTCGGGAGGTATAAGTAGGGGGAAGCAATATATTCGATACCTCATCCAGAAACGCACCCTCTCGAAACCTGGCGAGCAAGCTACACCGCGATGCAGAGCGCCTCTCTTGCAGAGTCTGCCACTTGAGTGTATTAAACATCTCTGTAACGCTATCACGGTTACCAAATAACCCTGTGACGAAACGCGCCGCTCTTCTTTGGATCTTCTCTATCTCCTCCGTCAACCCGATCTGGTACGGATCCCACACTGATGAGCAATACTCAAGTATAGGTCGAACGAGTGTTTTGTAAGCCACCTCCTTTGTTGATGGACTACATTTTCTAAGCACTCTCCCAATGAATCTCAACCTGGTACCCGCCTTACCAACAATTAATTTTATATGATCATTCCACTTCAAATCGTTCCGCACGCATACTCCCAGATATTTTACAGAAGTAACTGCTACCAGTGTTTGTTCCGCTATCATATAATCATACAATAAAGGATCCTTCTTTCTATGTATTCGCAATACATTACATTTGTCTATGTTAAGGGACAGTTGCCACTCCCTGCACCAAGTGCCTATCCGCTGCAGATCTTCCTGCATTTTGCTACAATTTTCTAATGCTGCAACTTCTCTGTATACTACAGCATCATCCGCGAAAAGCCGCATGGAACTTCCGACACTATCTACTAGGTCATTTATATATATTGTGAAAAGCAATGGTCCCATAACACTCCCCTGTGGCACGCCAGAGGTTACTTTAACGTCTGTAGACGTCTCTCCATTGATAACAACATGCTGTGTTCTGTTTGCTAAAAACTCTTCAATCCAGCCACACAGCTGGTCTGATATTCCGTAGGCTCTTACTTTGTTTATCAGGCGACAGTGCGGAACTGTATCGAACGCCTTCCGAAAGTCAAGAAAAATAGCATCTACCTGGGAGCCGGTATCTAATATTTTCTGGGTCTCGTGAACAAATAAAGTGGGTTGGGTCTCACACGATCGCTGTTTACGAAATCCATGTTGATTCCTACAGAGTAGATTCTGGGTTTCCAAAAACGACATGATACTCGAGCAAAAAACATGTTCTAAAACTCTACAACAGATCAACGTCAGAGATATAGGTCTATAGTTTTGCGCATCTGCTCGACGACCCTTCTTGAAGACTGGGACTACCTGTGCTCTTTTCCAATCATTTGGAACCCTCCGTTCCTCTAGAGACTTGCGGTACACGGCTGTTAGAAGGGGGCAAGTTCTTTCGCGTACTCTGTGTAGAGTCGAATTGGTATCCCGTGAGGTCCAGTGGACTTTCCTCTGTTGAGTGATTCCAGTTGCTTTTCTATTCCTTGGACACTTATTTCGATGTCAGCCATTTTTTCATTTGTGCGAGGATTTAGAGAAGGAACTACAGTGCGGTCTTCCTCTGTGAAACAGCTTTGGAAAAAGGTGTTTAGTATTTCAGCTTTAGACGTGTCATCCTCTGTTTCAATGCCATCATCATCCCGGAGTGTCTGGATATGCTGTTTCGAGCCACTTACTGATTTAACGTAAGACCAGAACTTCCTAGGATTTTCTGTCAAGTCGGTACATAGAATTTTACTTTCGAATTCACTGAACGCTTCACGCATAGCCCTCCTTACGCTAACTTTGACATCGCTTAGCTTCTGTTTGTCTGAGAGGTTTTGGCTGCGTTTAAACTTGGAGTGAAGCTCTCTTTGCTTTCGCAGTAGTTTCCTAACTTTGTTGTTGTACCACGGTGGGTTTTTCCCGTCCCTCACAGTTTTACTCGGCACGTACCTGTCTAAAATGCATTTTACAATTGCCTTGAACTTTTTCCATAAACACTCAACATTGTCAGTGTCGGAACAGAAATTTTCGTTTTGATCTGTTAGGTAGTCTGAAATCTGCCTTCTATTACTCTTGCTAAACAGATAAACCTTCCTCCCTTTTTTTTATATTCCTATTAACTTCCATATTCAGGAATGCTACAACGGCCTTATGATCACTGATTCCCTGTTCTGCACTTACGGAGTCGAAAAGTTCGGGTCTATTTGTTATCAGTAGGTCCAAGATGTTATCTCCACGAGTTGGTTCTCTGTTTAATTGCTCGAGGTAATTTTCGGATAGTGCACTCAGTATAATGTCACTCGATGCTCTGTCCCTACCACCCGTCCTAAACATCTGAGTGTCCCAGTCTATATCTGGTAAATTGAAATCTCCACCTAAGACTATAACATGCTGAGAAAATTTATGTGAAATGTATTCCAAATTTTCTCTCAGTTGTTCTGCCACTAATGCTGCTGAGTCGGGAGGTCGGTAAAAGGAGCCAATTATGAACCTAGCTCGGTTGTTGAGTGTAACCTCCACCCATAATAATTCACAGGAACTATCCACTTCTACTTCACTACAGGATAAACTACTACTAACAGCGACGAACACCCCACCACCGGTTGCATGCAATCTATCCTTTCTAAACACCGTCTGTACCTTTGTAAAAATTTCGGCAGAATTTATCTCTGTCTTCAGCCAGCTTTCTGTACCTATAACGATTTCAGCTTCGGTGCTTTCTATCAGTGCTTGAAGTTCCGGTACTTTACCAACGCAGCTTCGACAGTTGACAATTACAATACTGATTGCTGCTTGGTCCCCGCATGTCCTGACTTTGCCCTGCACCCGTTGAGGCTGTTGCCCTTTCTGTACTTACCCAAGGCCATCTAACCTAAAAAACCGCCCAGCCCACGCCACACAACCCCTGCTACCCGTGTAGCCGCTTGTTGCGTGTAGTGGACTCCTGACCTATCCAGCGGAACCCGAAACCCCACCACCCTAAGGCGCAAGTCGAGGAATCTGCAGCCCACATGGTCGCAGAACCGTCTCAGCCTCTGATTCAGACCCTCCACTCGGCTCTGTACCAAAGGTCTGCAGTCAGTCCTGTCGACGATGCTGCAGATGGTGAGCTCTGCTTTCATCCCGCTAGCACCAAATCAGATAGCCGCTGGAAGCCAGAGAGGATTTCCTCCGATCCATAGCGACACACATCATTGGTGCCGACATGAGCGACCACCTGCAGATGGGTGCACCCTGTACCCTTCATGGCATCCGGAAGGACCCTTTCCACATCTGGAATGACTCCCCCCGGTATGCACACGGAGTGCACATTGGTTTTCTTCCCCTCTCTTGCTGCCATTTCCCTAAGGGGCCCCATTATGCGCCTGACGTTGGAGCTCCCAACTACCAGTAAGCCCACCCTCTGCGACCGCCCGGATCTTGCAGACTGAGGGGCAACCTCTGGAACAGGACAAGCAGCCATGTCAGGCCGAAGATCAGTATCAGCCTGAGACAGAGCCTGAAACCGGTTCGTCAGACAAACGGGAGAGGCCTTCCGTTCAGCCCTCCGGTATGTCTTTCGCCCCCTGCCACACCTTGAGACGACCTCCCACTCTACCACAGGTGAGGGATCAGCCTCAATGCGGGCAGTATCCCGGGCAACCACAGTCTTAGTCCAATCGGGGGATGCGTGGGACGAGCTGGCCGTCACCGACAAACCCCCACAGTGATGCCCATTGGCAACAGCCTCAAGCTGTGTGACCGAAGCCAACACTGCCTGAAGCTGGGAGCGAAGGGATGCCAACTCAGCCTGCATCCGAACACAGCAGTTGCAGTCCCTATCCATGCTAAAAACTGTTGTGCAAAGAACTTCTGAACTAATCTACAGAGAGCGCAAACAAATCGACAAAATTTAAACGGTTATTAAAATACAAGATTGCCTAGTAAATGCAGTAATGCTGCTACTTGCGCACTGCTGACACACTGCTCGGCGGCGGAAGGAGACTACGCGATTTTACACTATTTAGGTAGTGAAACGCGATGCTACAACTCTCAAATACTATAATACGCCCAAAATTTATGAATTAAACAATGCAAGTACCAAAAACACGCAAAGAAATTAAGAATTAAACTATGTAACAAATGAGTGAGCTAGGAGTATACGACTTGCTGCTGCAGCTGCTTATCCAACGGCGGCAGGGAGCACACTTGTATTTGACCCCTGCCACCTTCAAAATTTGAAAGAGTATTCCAGTCAACATTGACAAAAGTTTATTCTAAGTCTACAAAAGCTACAAACATAGGTTTGCCTTTCCTTAATCTATCTTCTAAGATAGTTCATAGGGTCAGTATTGCCTCACATGTTCCAACATTTCTACGGAATTCCAACTAATCTTTCCCGAGGTCAGCTTCTACCAGTTTTTCCATTCGTCTGTAAAGAATTCGTGTTAGTATTTTGCAGCCGTGACTTATTAAACTGATAGTTTGGTAATTTTTACACCTGTCAACACCTGCTTTCTTTGGGATCGGAATTATTATATTCTTCTTGAAGTCTGAGGGTATTTCACCTGTCTGATACACCCTGCTCCTCAGATGGTAGAGTTTTGTCAAGGCTGGCTCTCCCAAGGCTATCAGTAGTTCTAATGGAATGTTTTCTACTCACAGGGTCTTGTTTCGACTTAGGTACTTCATTGCTCTGTCAAATTCTTCATGCAGTCTTACCTTGTTACGTAGCTCATATTTTAAAATGTTGAAAGAAAATACAAGGTGTATAACTTTGCTTCCGCTGTTCGCCAATAGGTGGCGACAACGGTAAGTAGTGGTTGAAAGAAACAGAGCGCAGATGTCAGGCAGTTAGCTTGGACCTCGGTCAACATAACCGCATTCAAACATTAGTCGATTTGTGTCTGCATCATAAAGTTATTCTTGATTGAAAATGCCAGTTTAAGAGCCTAATTCTCGTCACTTGCGGGACATGTTACTGTTTTGTTTCAATATGAAGAAAACAGTGGCCGAGTCTCATTGAATGCTCTCAGGTACGTATGGTAAGGAAGCTATCAGTGAAAGAATGTGTCGGAGTGATTTCAACGCTTCAAGAATGGTGATTTTAACATTGTAGACCAGCATAGTGGTGGAAGAGAGAATGTTTTCGAAGATGCAGAATTGGAGACACTGCTGAGTGAAGACTCGTGTCAAACTCAAGAAGAATCGGCACGATTAGTGGGAGTCACACAGCATGCCATTTCAAAACGTCTCAAGGCTATAGACACAATTCAGAAAGAAAGAACTTGGGTCCCATGTGAGCTGAAACCAAGATATGTTGAATTGCTTCAGATGCAAAAACGAAAGGGATTTCTGCATCGCAATGTGACCGGAGATGAAAAATGGTTTGATTATGATAATCCTAAAATGCAAAAAATCATGGGGATATCCCGGCCATGCTTCCATGGCCAAATCGAATATTCACGGTTCCAAGATCATGCTCTGCATTTGGTGGGACCAGCTCAGCATCGTGTACTACGAGGTGTTAAAACCAAGTGAAACAATCACAGGTGCTCGTTATCGAATTAATGCGTTTGAGCAGAGCATTAAAAGACAAACGGCTGCAATACAGCGAGAGGCACGATAAAGTGATTTTGTAGCACAACAACGCTCAACCCCACGATGCAAAAGAGGTCAAAACGTACTTCGAAACGTTAAAATGTGAAGTCCTACCCCAATCACTGTATTCTCCAGACATTGCTCCCTCTGACTATCACCTGTTTAGATCAATGGCGCATGGCCTGGCTGACCAACAATTCGATCACATGAAGAAGTCATAAACTGGATCGATTCGTGGATTGCTTCAGAAGATGAACAATTTTTTCGACGCAGGATTCGTACACTGCCCGAAAGATGGAAGAAAGTAGTTGCCAACGATGGAAAATACTTTGAATGATACATGTGTAACCAGTTTTTTTCATTAAAGCCTCAAATGTTGGGGAAAAAAACAGCAGAAGCAAAGTTAAACCTTCCTTAACTGCTTTAAATTTTTGAGCAAAGTGTAACCCAAAAATTTAAGTCCTTATAGTGAATGCAACTTTTTGCAACACATATGATATTCACATTTTCAATTTCAGGACCCTTCTTACACTTAAATATTCCATTAAAAAGCACATTGTGAACAAAAGTCAGACAATTAATGAAATCTGTATTTATTTCTGTTTTTCTTTTTCGTGGTGATCATAAAGTATCTTTCCCCTCTATGTACACTTTATGGAAAATTTGTCGTTATTACTAAGATTGTGATAAAAGATATTTTCAGCTTTCTGGACACACTAAGGTTTTCTTCATACTGTTCACTGTTTAGATTTACATGTGTCATATGATGTTTGTTCATACAAGTGATGTTGTCACTGCATTGCATTCTTTATGTAACCACAGCAAGAAGTATGCTGAAGATTAGATGGGTAGATTTGGTAATTACTGAGAAGGTAGTGAATCAAATCAAGGAAAAAAGAAGTTTGAGGCACAACTTGACTAAAATAAGGAATCAGTTAATAGGTCACACACCGAGGCACAAAATCCTCGTCAATTTGGTAAGGGAGGAAAGTGGGTGGGGGGAATTGTAGAGAGAGACAAAGGGAACAATACAAGTAAGTTCACATGGATGTTGGCTGAAGCAGTTTTTCAGAGACGAAGAGACACACAGTTTGGAGAACTACATCAAACCAGTCAACTGAAGATCACCACCACCACCACAACAACAACTTTAAAGAAATTTAATGAAATTGCTTACCAATGCAATGACATTTAAATAACATTATTACTGCAAAAACAGTTTCTGTATAAGAATTTATAAGCTTTTTCTCATTTCTAGTCACTTCAACTATTCACAACAGCAACAACATACTACACATTTTCAATATTTTAATATATTGTAGAATTAGTTAGAATGTAGAAATTCTTATGTCCACATAATGTGTGTCTTCTCACACATAATAATTTAACAGAAATTTTATCTGCTCAGATAAGAGAGAGAAAGAAAACTGGCGTTCTACAGATCGGAGCGTGGAATGTCAGATCCCTTAATCGGGCAGGTAGGTTAGAAAATTTAAAAAGGGAAATGGATAGGTTAAAGTTAGATATAGTGGGAATTAGTGAAGTTCGGTGGCAGGAGGAACAAGACTTTTGGTCAGGTGAATACAGGGTTATAAATACAAAATCAAATAGGGGTAATGCAGGAGTAGGTTTAATAATGAATAAAAAAATAGGAGTGCGGGTAAGCTACTACAAACAGCATAGTGAACGCATTATTGTGGCCAAGATAGACACAAAGCCCATGCCTACTACAGTAGTACAAGTTTATATGCCAACTAGCTCTGCAGATGATGAAGAAATAGGTGAAATGTATGACGAGATAAAAGAAATTATTCAGGTAGTGAAGGGAGACGAAAATTTAATAGTCATGGGTGACTGGAATTCGTCAGTAGGAAAAGGGAGGGAAGGAAACATAGTAGGTGAATATGGATTGGGGCTAAGAAATGAAAGAGGAAGCCGCCTTGTAGAATTTTGCGCAGAGCATGACTTAATCATAGCTAACACATGGTTCAAGAATCATAAAAGAAGGTTGTATACCTGGAAGAATCCTGGAGATACTAAAAGGTATCAGATAGATTATATAATGGTAAGACAGAGATTTAGGAACCAGGTTTTAAATTGTAAGACATTTCCAGGGGCAGATGTGGACTCTGACCACAATCTATAGGTTATGAACTGCAGATTGAAACTGAAGAAATTGCAAAAAGGTGGGAATTTAAGTAGATGGGACCTGGATAAACTGACAGAACCAGAGGTTGTAGAGAGTTTCAGGGAGAGCATAAGGGAACAATTGACAGGAATGGGGGAAAGAAATACAGTAGAAAAAGAATGGGTAGCTCTGAGGGATGAAGTAGTGACGGCAGCAGACGATCAAGTAGGTAAAAAGACGAGGGCTAATAGAAATCCTTGGGTAACAGAAGAAATATTGAATTTAATTGATGAAATGAGAAAATATAAAAATGCAGTAAATGAAGCAGGCAAAAAGGAATACAAACGTCTCAAAAATGAGATTGACAGGAAGTGCAAAATGGCTAAGCAGGGATGGCTAGAGGACAAATGTAAGGATGTAAAGGCTTGTCTCACTAGGGGTAAGATAGATACTGCCTACAGGAAAATTAAAGAGACCTTTGGAGAAAAGAGAACCACTTGTATGAATATCAAGAGCTCAGATGGCAACCCAGTTCTAAGCAAAGAAGGGAAGGCAGAAAGGTGGAAGGAGTATATAGAGGGTTTATACAAGGGCGATGTACTTGAGGACAATATAATGGAAAGGGAAGAGGATGTACATGAAGACGAAATGGGAGATAAGATACTGCGTGAAGAGTTTGACAGAGCACTGAAAGACCTGAGTCGAAACAAGGCCCCGGGAGTAGACAACATTCCATTAGAACTACTGATGGCCTTGGGAGAGCCAGTCATGACAAAACTCTACCACCTGGTGAGCAAGATGTATGAGACAAGCGAAATACCCTCAGACTTCAAGAAGAATATAATAATTCCAATCCCAAAGAAAGCAAGTGTTGACAGATGTGAAAATTACCGAACTATCAGTTTAATAAGTCATGGCTGCAAAATACTAACGCGAATTCTTTACAGACGAATGGAAAAACTGGTAGAAGCAGACCTCGGGGAAGATCAGTTTGGATTCCGTAGAAATGTTGGAACACGTGAGGCAATACTAACCTTACGACTTATCTTTGAAGAAAGATTAAGAAAAGGCAAACCTACGTTTCTAGCATTTGTAGACTTAGAGAAAGCTTTTGACAATGTTGATTGGAATACTCTCTTTCAAATTCTGAAGGTGGCAGGGGTAAAATACAGGGAGCGAATGGCTATTTACAATTTGTACAGAAACCAGGTGGCAGTTATAAGAGTCGAGGGGCATGAAAGGGAAGCAGTGGTTGGGAAAGGAGTGAGACAGGGTTGTAGCCTCTCCCTGATGTTATTCAATCTGTATATTGAGCAAGCAGTAAAGGAAACAAAAGAAAAATTCGGAGTAGGTATTAAAATTCATGGAGAAGAAGTTAAAACTTTGAGGTTCGCCGATGACATTGTAATTCTGTCAGAGACAGCAAAGGACTTGGAAGAGCAGTTGAACGGAATGGACAGTGTCTTGAAAGGAGGATATAAGATGAACATCAACAAAAGCAAAATGAGAATAATGGAATGTAGTCTAATTAAATCGGGTGATGCTGAGGGAATTAAATTAGGAAATGAGACACTTAAAGTAGTAAAGGAATTTTGCTATTTAGGGAGTAAAATAACTGATGATGGTCGAAGTAGAGAGGATATAAAATGTAGACTGGCAATGGCAAGGAAATCGTTTCTCAAGAAGAGAAATTTGTTAACGTCGAGTATAGATTTAAGTGTCAGGAAGCTGTTTCTGAAAGTATTTGTATGGAGTGTAGCCATGTATGGAAGAGAAACATGGACGATAACTAGTTTGGACAAGAAGAGAATAGAAGCTTTCGAAATGTGGTGCTACAGAAGAATGCTGAAGATAAGGTGGGTAGATCACGTAACTAATGAGGAGGTATTGAATAGGATTGGGGAGAAGAGAAGTTTGTGGCACAACTTGACTAGAAGAAGGGATCGGTTGGTAGGACATGTTTTGAGGCATCAAGGGATCACAAATTTAGCATTGGAGGGCAGCGTGGAGGGTAAAAATCGTAGAGGGAGACCAAGAGATGAATACACTAAGCAGATTCAGAAGGATGTAGGTTGCAGTAGGTACTGCGAGATGAAGAAGCTTGCACAGGATAGAGTAGCATGGAGAGCTGCATCAAACCAGTCTCAGGACTGAAGACCTCAACAACAACAACAACAGATAAGATTATTGTTAAGCAATGATGTAGGGGAAAATATTAATATTTTTGCTTAGAAGTGAGATTTCACTTATGTAAGGAGCCCCTTTCTGAAATGCTCATCATGTTGCATGTAGGTGACTAAAGTAAACGAAAGATGCCATTATTTTAGCGCATCATATCTGCAAAACAAATGGATAAAAAAGAGCTTCAGGCTGTTAGACTTAAAATTATTTTGAAATTTTTTGTTTCCATGCCAATTTCAGCTAAATAAATAAAAACTTTTGGAAGTAATTGTAAATGCAAACTTACAAATTATCTTAAATAGCATTTCAAATTAATTGTGAGTTGCTTAATATACTGTGTAGCTTAAGTTCCACTGAACCCATACAGCAAAATTTATCTGTATTCATGTGGAAATGTAAGTTACATATGCATCAACCATCTCTTTTGTACATCAAAACAGGTAATTCTCTGATAGCATTAAATGGTTTAAATGATAATGAGGCAGCCAGCCAGTAAATAGAACAATTATGTGAACTGCTAGCAGTTAGCTGAGCAAAGCTGCCTCCTCCATGTACAGAGGCAGAATCTGTTTGGTATCATATTAACTGATTAATTACTAGAACTTCGTGATTAATTTTTTGGTCAACTGGATCCAGTTCTCTATCCAATGATTTCCAGGAAAACAAAAATTTCATTTTCAACATTTCATGTGATTACTGCTCGAATTTAAAAATTTCAAATTCAGTCGTAATCTACCCATTAAAAGGTATAACCCCAAATTGAAGGTTTACCACAGTAAGACAAGTATTACAGTTAGAAACTTTGCACACGTCTTGAGACACAATAGCTCTCTATGCACAAATTACCCAGGCTATATTTATCCAGTATTTGAGAATGACAGCACACAATGACTATCAACAAACTTCAAACAGAATTTCAAATCTTTTTGAAACTTTTTCTCACTAACACCCCCCACAAAATAATGAAAGGAAAAAAGTTTATTGCTTACTCCAATTTTGTTGTTCATGCAGTAAAACTGCAGTATCAAACAAGACATTTTAATTTATTACTTCTCTCCCACTAACTCTGTTTGTAACATGTTTTGCAGACTGTATACCACTGAATGCACCTGTACAGTTATATCATTGTATTACATATAACGTCAAAAACATTGAGAAGAATGAAAAACTAGCTTTTACTTAAAACAGTCCTCAAATTACACAGACTATACCCATATCCAGTGTGTGATGACGACGATGTCAGTACTTAGCAACTTCCAATGCACTTCAGACATAATTTCAAATCTTTTTTGCACTTGCATGCTTAACAAGAAATATTTAAAACATAAACTCACCTGGAGAGTAATTAGATGGCCAAAAACTGGCTTGTGAAACAAATAATAAATATTACAGAATATTACACTAGTGTTTTATGTTTTTCATTCATAATGTATAACATATTCTACCAAGGACTTACAATCTATGCAAAAGAAGTATACTTCTTAAATGGTTGTCACTGTTAGGTGGTCATGGTTTTCCTAATAGAGAAACCACATTCCCCATTCTGGGGATAATCCAACAGTAATTAATCACCTCAGACAAATTCCTCTGTGTACCATGACTGCAATAAATATTGGAATAACATATGTACCAATTATTTACAGACTGTCCACTTAGTCTGCAGCAAAGTAATTAAGTAATCAATAGTTGACCAGGACCTAAGAAGGATAATTTTTTGAGAATGGCAGCCACTCATGCCAGAAAAATGTCAGATCATCAATTAATCATCTATCAGCTGAAGAACCCAAAACAGATGCTTCCAAGGTGATCTAACATTAAACTTCTTGTTTATGTGCTTATCCACTGCTCAATACCACATCTGTCCAGTGAGTGGTTGCCTGTATTCCTCAAGTTTATTCCACATAGGATTTTTGTCAGCATATAATTATAGTAAGAAATTAAGAGTTTACATTTTTTAAAAATATTTTCAACAAGCACTACTAATTTTATGTTGGGATGAATAGCATGTCTAAGCTCTAGCAGAACAAAAGAAATGTTTGAGATATCACTATTTTAAAAGCTGCCATATTGCTTCTCAACTAAAAAAAAAAATTGATTTATTTTACTATGCTTTCTGATTTGTGGCCTTACTGTGAACCATATACTGTATAATAATCAGTTTTTACTTACATTGTTGAGTTTCCAGTTGAAGAACTGTATTCGTACCTCATACAAAACCAACAACAGTACTCAAATGGTATTCATAGAACTAATCACTGGTTTTATAAGCTGAGAAAATATACCCCATATTTCAGCTTCTAAAGGTACATAATATAAAGTCTACAAAATACCTAATTAAAATTACCTCCAACTGCAGGAAGCTTCAATTCTAAGCCAAGACACAAACTGTGCAAAACGTTCCATAGTTCACGCACCTATAACAACATAAGAGGGATTAGAACATACTACTAATGAACTTATTTCAGTATTACTACCGGAAACGGGGGATATTACACAGATAATACATTTTTTCCAGGATAAAATTCGATCATCAGTGGCAAATAAATTTTATTATGCTTTACTGGTTTCAAAAGCTTAATTTGTAGTCTTCAAAAGCATATAAAATTAGTGATGATACAAATGTTTAGACCTAGCCTATATATTTATGTTAAGTATAAAATGTATTACAAACATTTATGAAATATGAATTAGGCGATTCCTGACATATAGTGGAATTGGGTGTCATGATCTTTCAAATATATTATACAGAGTGGCACAGTTAAAAGTAGCCCTTCTACTCTGTGAATGGCAACGCAATATTTCAACTTCCGAAATAGAGTTAACAGCTATAACAATGGACAGTTTTATGCAATAATCAGTTGTTAGCACTCTTTTGTTGGTATTTCAGTTTATTTAATTAGTGAAGTTAGACATTCCCCTTTCTGGCCTGCAAAATTACTTTCTCGATACAGGAAAGAATTTTATTTTTGAAAGTATAGGTGAAAAAAGGTTCAGTTTAGGAAACTCATGAAATTTTGGGGGTAAAGTATCCAGATAGAGGATTACCAGCAAAGAGAGCAATACAGTTTAAATAAAAACTGACGCACCTATGGATCTATGCAAAATGACAAAGAATTCCTTCAATTCCACACCAGAATTATTTCAGACATTCTCCAAACAATTATTCAGAACCCAAAAAAGTCTACATGTAAATTGGCCCAATAGGTGCGTGTTAAGTAGGAGGAGTTGCCAATGGATAGAGAAAAGTCTTAATTTGAAGGCGTATTGTTGACAGTTGTGCAGCAATTGTGGGAGGATGACAGTCAGAAATGTGCAGATTACTGTATGTGGCTTCTGAGTAACATCAACGATGGTTTGTAAGACTTTTCATCACATCGTAAATGATGGAGCACTGTTTCCGTTTGGTGCAGTGCAACAGGAATGCACATCATCAAACCGATATTTTTGGACACTACACTGAACACAGTTGCACATACAGAATTTTTTGCTACATTTTGTGCAACTCTCTGAAAATGAAAGCCAATACTGCTTCTTCCAGCAAGCTGGAGCAACAGATCACATGTCTAAGGTATCCCTGGAATGAGACCACGATGACTTCACTGAGGAATGAACTGTCAGCAAGCATTTATGGCCACCATGTTCACTGGATCTAAAACATGTGATTTTTTCCTGTGGGGACACTTTGCAAGCAAGCATATACGAAACAAATTCACACACAATACAGGAACTGAAAGACATAAGGCATGAAGTTGCTGCCATATATATCTGAAATTTATGCCAGGTGTATCTGAATATGCTTAGTCGTGCACAGCAGTGTACTGATGTTGCAGGAGGTCACTTTGAACATCATCGATAAACTTATTTTTCACTGTAAAAAGAAATGGTACATTCATTTCAGCTCTTCATTTCTGTAGTTTCACTGCATGTGTTTTATACTTACATGGGCTACCTTTATCTGCACCACCCTGAATAAAACTTTATGTACCTTGGTTA
This sequence comes from Schistocerca nitens, assembly GCF_023898315.1. NCBI lineage: Eukaryota > Metazoa > Arthropoda > Insecta > Orthoptera > Acrididae > Schistocerca > Schistocerca nitens. Next base: position 746,021,071 of record NC_064618.1, on the reverse strand, counting down.
TATTTTTTATACATGTTCCTTGCTGCTAACACAGCAGATACATAGATGTGATTCAGTAACTGTAAATTGTGTGTCATTGTTTAAAATAATTATTTACAATATGTAAATTGCTACAAATACCATGGCATTATGCTTCTATGAAGACCTTGATACCTGCTAAACCACTACTAAGTACGGGTCTGTAAGGTACTTTTCACACTTCACATAAACATATAGCCATGGTCTGAAGATTTATAACATCCAATTTTTCTAGGCTTCTGAAGATCACAGATTAATTTGTCAAAACCAGTACACCATAATAAGATTTATTTGCAACTGATCACTGAATTTTATCCAGGAAAAAATAATACTACAGTTGCTGAAAATTACAGCCATGAATAAAATAACAAATACATTTAAATTTATACTCAAATAAATGTCAAATGCTTAAAGAAGAATTTTGTTGCTGTTTCAAAGTACATTTGCCTCCTTATTTAATTTACATGCTGATTTCACAAATAATTAATGTTCATGGTTTTTTGTATGTGATTTACTTAAGCTATTGTGTTATTCATGCATCTGACAAAACAACTTTATGTGCTAGTGCAGAGCAGTGACATGTCAATCAGTTTTAATTACACTAATCCTGACAAGTGGTGATCCCAATGTGATCCTCAAGCTGAAGGAACTGAACTACAGCAATGTTTTCTACTGAGCTCAGGAGACATCTGAAGATCGCACCATATGAAGCCTAGTGGCCCGCTTGCTGCCGGTTTGGGCCGATAATGCGGTATAATGGTTCACACAGGTGGAAGCCAATTTTTGTTGTGCTGAAATTATAGCCGATACCAAGAAGTTCACACTCGTTGTGAATCAGTGGGACCACTGTTTTGCGGCTGAAGTGCGAGACATCATCAGTGCACACCAACGAGAAACTCAAGACAGAACTAATATGGAGAGTTGCTGCTACACGGGAAGATAGAACCCGCTAAGTTCTTACACAAGAAGATATCTATGATTGTAAGCTGTCACTCCAACTGAAGCATCTGTGCAATTAAGAGGACACCCTCACCTATCAGACAACTTACTGCACACACTGTGGAGCAGTAGATTACATGGCAAATTGAGGCAATTGTGGCATCACAAACTAACAATCTACTACTGGATTCGTGACAGAATTGGCAGACCACATACAGGAAGCTATCACATCTGCCCCGATCAGTGACGTCATGGTACAAAGCAGCAGTACAACAGCCTGAGTTATGGTCGTGCGCACCTATTATGACTCGCTCACAGCAAAATTAGACTTACCATGCACACAGTTCAGCACATTGTTGTCACAAGGCGGTGCCAGAAACAACAGAGGCAGAAGAGAAGGCAGACAGTTGAGGAGGCAGTCTTTGAGTAACACTACATCTTTGTAAGGTGAGCAGCCTGTGTGTTGGTACCATTGCAGATTTGGCAACTATGCACAAAAATGTACATCACCAAGCTTCCACCAAAATGCCACCGCAGTCAATCATAGCCACAACCGATTGTCCGTCACCATCCAGACGCCTATTCATCAGTGACAGAGGTACTGGCCTAAAGTTTTCGTAGACACTGGTTCGGATGTCAGCATCCTGCCACAATATTCATTGTATTGCTGTAGGCCACCAACTGGCTTCCATCCAACAGCTGCCAATAGTTTCATTATTGCGGTCTGTGGAATCCAGCGAATGGAGCTGAACGTAGGTCTATGTCATCCGTTCACGTGGAATTTCGCTGTTGCAGATGTCATGGAAACGATCATCGGTGGAGATCTCTTGGTACATTACAAGTTCTTGCCTGAACGCCTGATTAGTGGACAGTGTTACTGTTTAAACTGACACCGGTTTTCATCATAGTGCAACCATCCACAATGCAAAGCTCATTCAGGTACCTGAGAGCGAATAAACTTTGCAGTTAAAGCTGTTTCCAAATTTGACCAGGCCACCTGTGCACCTAGACAGATTCAACACAATACAATGTATCACATCAAGACTACGGATGGACCACCAATGTCATGCCGAACTAGACATTTAGCACCGGACCATCTTGCAATCGCAATAGCTGAATTCAACACCATGCTGTGAGAGGACATTATTAGTCCATCGAAAAGTACGTGGTCCCCTGCGTTACATCTGGTGCCACGAAAAGGTGGGACCTGATGCCTGTGCGGAGATTATTACGTGCCGAGCGCAAGCACAGTGCCCAACCAATATCCTGTACCACTACTAAGAGACTACAACTATGTATTACAAGGTGTGATGATATTCTGCACTTGAAGACTGTGCTAATGCCTATACTCGTGTACCTTTGGTTTATGAGGACATTACGAAAGATTGCGAAATGCAGTGCAGGCATGGAGAAGATTCATTGACTCTGTTTTTCAAGGCATTTCGTTCTGTGTGTGCATACCTGGATGACATGTTCATGTTCTCAGAGACTGAGGAACAACACCTACAAGAGGCATTCAAGCGTTTAGAACATTGTAGAGTCATGTTGAATGTAACCAAGTGTGTTTTCAAACTGTGTGTGTTTGTGGGGGGTGCACATTTGGATCTGATGGGTGCCCAATGGCGAGGTCATCAGTGCCCTTACACTTATAAAAACAAACAAATGTGGAGATGAACTAAAAGTGTTGTATATGCATGCACTCGAAATGGCCACACAGTCACTCTGTATCACATGCACTAAAACCAATTAGGAGGGAAGAGAGCTAAATAAAAAATTAAAACACAGAGAAAACAAAAAACAGAAAAACTAAAAGGAAAGGACAGGGAAAGGTGACTGGCTGACCACTTACAAAAATCTAGGATGAGCCAGCCACCCTTTGACGCGTTAAGAATATCTCCCTAAAATCTTGTTAAAAACATTGGTCAGTTGACAAAACTTTAAAACCCTAACCACATTCATTTTATCATTACATAAAACAGACAGCAAATCCGAAGCAGTCCGCTGGTTGGCAAATAAAATGCAGTTCAATAAAATGTGGTGCACTGTGATCTGCACACCACAAGCACCACATACTGGAGAGTTCTCTCGCCAGAGTAAGAATCCATGTGTCACAGGGTTGTGGCCTATGTGAAGACGAGTATGAAGGACCTCGTCCCGCCAACGTGGCTGGAAGAAATACTCCATGGCCGAGTTGCGGGCTTGATGACACGGAGCTTGTTATCGCTCACTGCCAACCACTCGTCTTCCCATCGACACATGACTCTAGACCTCAACAACAAAGTGACATCAAGCAGGAGAAAAGCACATCAAAATACCAGAGGATCACAACCTGCCTCCTTGGCTGCTCGATCCGCCCTTTCATTCCCCGCAGTTCCAATGTGCCCAGGTACCCATCAGAAAGACACCTCCTTCCCCAGTTGTTGTTGTTGTTGTTATTGTTGTTGTTGTAGGAGGGCATCCTGGATATTCTGGATTACTGTGTCTGCTGCTTACAAACAACGGAGAGAGTAAAGGGCGCTCAGAGAATCTGAGCGGACGAGAAATGTAACACCAGGAAAACATCTCATCTGCTCCAGTGCTCGCAACATCGCATACAATTCTGCGTCGAAGACGGTAAATTCTGGAGGCAGTCTGACCTTGAGGACAAGCTCTGGGAAAACGACAGAACAACCAACAGAGTCTCCCAGCTTAGACCCGCCCATAAAAACAGCTACATGGTAATGGTACTGAGATAAAATATCAGAGAAAAATGGAAGCAGGAGCGCTATCTCTCCTGTACCACACCAAATCTAGAATTACTCTGGACCTCTCCAGTAACTAAGGTGGCAAGCAGTTAAAATGCTGGATTTGGGGTCGTACTGGCTCCACACTGAGTGACTCCAGCAAATGCTGTACGTGGATCCCAAATGGCATCGTGGCTCGTGGACGGTTGGAAAACAGGCATTCCAGAGGTGGACGAGGAACAGTATGGTGTGCGGGTGAGGTGGAGCAGCAAGGAACTTACATACCTGACACACCATAAGGAGCTGGTGACAGATGGCAAGTGGTGGTTCCCCCACCTCAGCACAGATGCTAGGTATGGGACTGGTCCGATAAGCACCAGTGGCCAGCCGAATCCCCTCATGATGGACAGCGTCAATGATCGCAAGTAAGAGGGCCTTGCTAACCCATACACCGTACACTGTGCAACCATAGTCCAGCTGTGAATGCACAAAAGCCCAATAAAATTGAAGGAGACATGCCCTGTCTGTTCCCCAAGACCTGTGGCTACGGCACTTGATGATTATCAGTACCTTCAGGGTTCTGGCTTTCAGGTCTCGCAGGTATGTAAACCACGACAATCTGGAGTCCAAAATGAGGCCCAGAAACCGTGCTGTGTCTCTAAAATGTAGGATGGTGTTCCCCATATTCAAGGCAGGTAAAATAAAAAGACGGCAAGAACGATTAAAATGAACACACACACACACAGTAATCTGTGTCTAGCAAGAAAATTAGGATTGTGTCAGTATATTAGCATTGTGAAGGGACAGATCAAGATAAGATGGATAGTTTTTATGATGCACTCAGCGATGTAGTTGTTAGAGTAAAGGACAAGGAGAGCGTTCTGCTCATGGGTGATTTTAATGCCAGGATTGGAAATCGAACACAAGGGTATGAAAAGGTTATGGGTAAATTTGGAGAGGATATGGAGGCCAACAGGAATGGGAAACAACTCTTGGATTTCTGTGCCAGTATGGGCTTAGTAATCAAAACTCCTTTTTTAAACATAAGAACATTCACCGGTATACTTGGGAAGGCAGGGGAACCAGATCTGTCATTGGCTATATAATAACAGACCAGGAATTCAGGAAGGCTGTGAGGGACACACGTGTATTCAGGGGATTCTCTGATGACACTGATCACTATTTAATCTGCAGTGAAATTGGTATTGTGAGGCCGAAAGTGCAGGAGGTTACGTCCATGTGTAGGAGGATAAGAGTGGAGAAACTTCAGGATAAGGAAATCAGACACAGGTACATAACAGTGATCTCAGAAAGGTACCAGTTAGTTGAATGTAGTCAACTGCAGTTACTGGAAAAGGAATGGACAAGTTCAGGGACACAGTACTAGAAGTGGCCAAAGAATGTCTTGGAACAGTAGTGTGAAAAGGTAGGATGAAGCAAACAGCTTGGTGGAATGACACAGTCAAGGCAGCCTGTAAAAGGAAAAAGAAGGCATATCAAAAATGGCAAAAGACTAGAACTCAGGTAGACAGAGAAAGCTATGTTGAAGAAAGAAACAAAGCCAAACAGATAATTACAGCATCCAAGAAGAAATCTTGGGAAGACTTTGGAAACAGGTTGGAGACCTTGGGTCAAGCTGCTGGAAAACCATTCTGGAGTGTTATTAGCAGTCTTCGAAAGGGAGGTAAGAAGGAAATGACAAGTATTTTGTACAAGTCAGGAAAACTGCTGGTGAATCCTGTTGATGCCTTGGGCAGATGGAGGGAATATTTTGAAGAGCTGCTCAATGTAGGTGAAAATACGGTCAGTAATGTTTCAGATTTCAATGTACAATGGGACAGGAATGATGATGGAAATATGATCACATTGGAGAAAGTGGAGAAAATGGTCAATAGATTGCAAATTGCAGTGCAATAAAGCAGCTGGGGTGGATGAAATTAAGTTGGAACTCATCAAATACAGTGGAATGTCAGGTCTTAAATGGCTACACAGGATAACTGAAATGGCGCGGGAGTCGGGATAGGTTCCATCAGACTGGACAAAAGCAGTAATCACACCAATCTTTAAACATGGAAACAGAAAAGATTGTAACAACTACAGAGGTATCTCTTTGATCAGCATTGTGGGTAAAATCTTTTCAGATATTGTTGAAAGGAAAGTGCGAGTATTAGTTGAGGACAATTTGGATGAAAATCAGTGTGGGTTTAGGCCTCTTAGAGGTTGTCAGGACCAGATCTTTAGCTTACGGCAAATAATGGAGAAGTGTTACGAGTGGAACAGGGAATTGTATCTATGTTTTATAGATCTAGAAAAGGCATATGACCAGGTTCCTAGGAGGAAGTTATTATCTGTTCTAAGTGATTATGGAATAGGAGGCAAACTTTGCAAGCAATTAAAGGTCTTTAAATAGATAGTCAAGCAGCAGTTAGAGTTGACGGTAAATTGAGTCCATGGTTCAGAGTAGTTTCAGGGGTAAGACAAGGCTGCAAACTGTCTCCACTGTTGTTCATATTATTTATGGATCATATGTTGAAAACAATAGACTGGCTGGGTGAGATTAAGATATGTGAACACAAAATAAGCAGTCTTGCATATGCGGATGACTTAGTTGTGATGGCAGATTCGATTGAAAGTTTGCAAAGTAATATTTCAGAGCTAGACCAGAAATGTAAGGACTATGGTATGAAGATTAGCTTCTCCAAAACAAAAGTAATGCCAGTGGGAAAGAGATTGGTATGAAGATTAGCATCTCCAAAACAAAAGTAATGTCAGTGGGAAAGAGATATAAACAGATTGAGTGCCAAATAGGAGGAACAAAGTTAGAACAGGTGGATGGTTTCAAGTACTTAGGATGCATATTCTCACAGGATGGCAACATAGTGAAAGAACTGGAAGCGAGGTGTAGCAAAGCTAATGCAGTGAGCACTCAGCTACGATCTACTCTCTTCTGCAAGAAGGAAGTCAGTACCAAGGCTAAGTTATCTGTGCACCGTTCAATCTTTTGACCAACTTTGCTGTATGGGAGCGAAAGCTGGGTGGATTCAGGTTACCTTATCTACAAGGTTGAGGTTACGGATATGAAAGTAGCTAGGATGATTGCAGGTACTAGTAGATGGGAACAATGGCAGGAGGGTGTCCACAATGAGGAAATCAAAGAAAAACTGGGAATGAACTCTACAGATGTAGCAGTCAGGACGAACAGGCTTAGATAGTGGGGTCATGTTACACGCATGGGAGAAGCAAGGTTACCCAAGAGACTCATGGGTTCGGCAGTAGAGGGTAGGAGGAGTCGGGGTAGACCAAGGAGAAGGTACCTGGATTCGGTTAAGAATGATTTTGAAGTAATAGGCTTAACATCAGAAGAGGCACCAATGTTAGCACTAAATAGGGGATCATGGAGGAATTTTATAAGGGGGACTATGCTCCAGACTGAACGCTGAAAGGCATAATCAGTCTTAAATGATGATGACACAGTTATCTACAGAAAACTGAAAACCCATCTTTGCAGCCCACTCCCGTAACCTCCACACTGTAAGTTGCAACTGACGGCTCGCCATTCTAACACGGGGGGATGAACAGAAAACAGCAAAATCGTCTACAAATAAGGAGCACTGTGCAGGACTCCTTACTGTATATGTGATACTGTTGATGGCCATGGCAAAGAGGGTAACACTTAAAACACTGCCCTGATGAACACCATTCTCCTATTCAAATTGATCAGAAGCATGTTACCAATTTGGGTCATAAAAAACCGCTGAAACAGGAAAGACCGTACGAAGATGGGGAGGTGGCCACGAAAGGCCCACTGATGCAGTTGTGTGAGAATACAGTGTTTCGAAGTAGTATCATATGCTTTATTTATATCTAAGAATATACCGATACAGTGATGCTTACAGAGGAAAGGTTGCTGAATAGCCACCTCTAGGAGGGTCAGATTGTTGACAGTGGACCGGTGCAGCGTCACGAACCTCAGTGTGCCGATTGGAGCTCCCACATGGAGAAAGGGGAGTTGTAAGCCTCCGAACTGTTGGAGCTGAAGTCCAAGTTTTCCCTCTCTACAGTCACACGATAGCGACGAAACACTGGATCCTGGCTTACATTGGCAGTAGTTTGTGCAGAATGTTTGGCCAGTGTCTGAGCAACGTCTCTGGGTGTTGGTTGGAGGCACCCGTTTCAGCACTGCTGCTATCGGTAAACGGCTGTGTTTACAGGAATTTCTCCGGATGGCCTCCCATACTTTTATAGAAGAAGTAACGATTGCTACAGTCCAGGAATATTTGCCATGACCTTTTCTTACTCTCCCTAATAACACGTCGAGCCTTGGTCCTCACGACTTGAAACGCACTAAGGTTGTCTGCTGTTGGTCGGCATTTAAAATGTCGAAGGGCCACATGCCTTTCCTGGATCACGGAATGGCACTCATCTGTCCACCAAGATGCTGGTCACCTCCTAAGATGACCTGAGGACTGTGGGATGGAGAAGTCAGCGGCACAATGGATCACTTGTGTGATGTGGTCCACCCATCCTTGGATGCTGTCGCAGTGTTCGAACACAGCCAGCTGGCTGAGACACTTCCAGTTAGCCTTACTGACCATCCATTTTGGGGGCTTAACTTCAGGTGATGAGCCACTCAGTAGGTGAAGGCAGATTGGGAAGTGGTCACTGGAATGAAGGTCGTCAATGACCTCCCACTGAACAGAGTCGGTGTGGGAGGGAGAACAGAAAGACAGGTCGATGGCTGAGAATGACCCAGTAGCAGTAGAGAAATGCGTGTGAGTACCCGTGTTGAGGATCCACAGCTCGCGAGACATCATGAGGTCCTCCAAAACCTGATCCCGATGGCAAGAATTGATTGAGCCCCACAGGACATGATAGGCACTGAAGTCTCCCAGGAGGAGGAATGGTTGCAGGAGTTATGCGATAAGATCTATGAGAGCCTCAGAGGTAAATACAGTGACCAAACAGAGATCCTTCAACATACATGAATTTGAACTGCAACTGCTTGCAGGTCAGTAGCCAAGGGGGAGAACAGAGGAGTTGTGCATATTAGTGACAAACACTGCGACACCTCCTTTGGCCCTTTCCCCTGATAGGTCATCCTTGCGGTATAGCGCATATACCTGCAGCACAGGGACATCTGTACCTTTAAAATGTGTTTCTTGTAAACAAAAGCACAAGGGACATGCCTGTTCTAGGAGTTTCAGTTCCTCCACGAGCTCTGAACCCATTCATGTTCCACTCTAGTATGGAAGCCATGTCGTCAATGCAGTTTTAATCTACCCCTACCTTTGCACTGGGGAGGTGAAGCACTTTAAGAGTGATGGGGGGTGGAGGGGCCGCCTGGATCCAAGGCATATAACTCCATTATATCCTCCTCATCAGTCAGACTGGAAAGAAAGACGTCTGACGGCGCTTGGGACAGCTTTTGACCTGAACGCCGTGAACCTTTCCCTGCACCCTGTCCCTTCGAGGATGAGAAGGAAAGGGGGCATTGAGAGGCACTCCGCTTTTCTTGTACCTTATGGATGCTCTCTGCATAACTGGTTGTTGGTCAATCCAGTTGCCTGGATTGCTTTGTCCCTACTCTTTTTCCCTTGACATGTACACATGCAAGTACAGGTGCTTGTAGTGGATACAGGCGCACTAGGTGTTGTCTGTGTAGAAGTGTCCACCTTGGGAATAGGTTTCTGCACCCTGGAAGAATATGAGGTGGCAAAGACAGGGGGTTTTGTCACCTTATATTCTTTTTTGGCTTCAGCATAGGGGATCCGTTTGGTCACTTATCTCCTGTATTTTGGGCCCTTCAGCAAAAATAGGGCAGTCTGTGCTCCAGACTGGGTGGTTCTCAGAGCAGTTGATGCAGATCACCACAGACGGACAGTCAGTTCCAGCGTCATGGGGGGCTTTTCCGCAGATCACTTCACCTCCACAACCCATGACCGTATGGCCGAAACACTGGCATTTGTAGCACCATGTAGAGTTTGGTATGTACAGCCGAACAGTAAGTCGAAGGAACCCTGCTGTAAGATGTTCAGCACACATCTCAGCATTATAGAGGTAACCATCAGTTGCGACAACAACAGTCCGTGTCAGAACAGCAACAGCCTCGTGCTCCACTGCCTTCATGCCCATTCAGCACAAACGAACTGCATGTCCCAAGCACTGGGCAACATGTACAGTATTTTACGAACTATAAGACGCTACGGGCTGCTAGATGCCTCTTAATTTTTAAGCAATTTTTAAAAAACTAACATTTTTACCATTTTCATTGTTAGATTACAAAGCCAGACTAAAAAAATTCTTAGTTTATAAAACCAAAGTGACCTCAAAAATCCCTGAAAATCATATCCTCCTCCTCCTCTACATCATCATCGTTGTTATCTTCATATGTAACATGTTCTTCACTGCCATTGACAGCATTACGTATGCTGCACTTCTTGAAATATTTAACAATAATGTCTTCCTTCACTCTATACTGTTTTATCCACTGACACACTTGTCAGAGTGTAGGTTGTTTCAAAGCTCCCTTTGGCATGAATTTGTGTAGGGTTTCATCTGTCATCCATTTCCCTCTCACATACAGTTTAAATGGTTTACTTATTGAGACATCAAGAGGCTGCAATTTTTAAGTCGGCTCTGTATTTACTTGTCTCAATTTCTCTTTCACAGAATGTTTCAAATGGCTCTGAGCACTAAGGGACTTAACATCCGAGGTCATCAGTCCCCTAGAACTTAGAACTACTGTACTTAAACTTAACTAACCTAAGGACATTACACACATCCGTGCCCAAGGTAGGATTCGAACCTGTGACTGTAGCGTTCGCGCAGTTCCAGACTGAAGTGCCTAGAAACCGCTCCGCCACACCGGCCGGCTTCAAATGACTACTAAACTGATCTAGAACAAGAAGAAAACTGTTCTTCAATAAAGCACTCTCTCATACTGTTAATCCACAATTTCATACCATCCTCGTCCATACAACCCTTGTCGTGTACGAGAACAACACCTGGCAGTATTTCAGAAGGCTTCGACATTGTTTCGCACTTGAAATTTATCTCTGGATTGTTTAGTACCGTCAGCACAAATGAAAGGACAACAGTATAGTGCATCTCTTCATGTCCGCTTGTTTTTATAGTTACAATTTCAGCATCTTTCATGGTAACAGTTCTTCTACTCGGCACATTAACTGTCAGAGGAGTTTCATCCCTATTCGCTATTTGGCTTAGTTCCACACTTATTTTCTTTCAGTGTTGAATAATTAAGTGATGGAAAGATAATATTTTCTCATCATACACTTGTGCCATTTTTCTGAGATATTTTGATTCTGGTTCACATGTTAAGTCCATGATGCTTCATAAACCTGCAGCACCAACAAACTCAACCCTTAAAGCCTGTTAAGTTCCACTGTACTGCTAGCTTACTAGCATGTATTTGAATCATTTTTAAAATAATAGAGTGTCAATTTGACAGTGTCCTTGAATCCATTTCAATACGTCATTACCTAGTTTTGGTCTCTTTGCATTCAGTATTTATTTGCACATTTAGTCTTCCTCACTTTTTCGGTTCTTCTTTACTAGCATGCCAATCAGGAAGGCTTTTTTCTGAAGACAATATAAGAGAAATTAGGGCTCATACAGAGGCATGTAGACAACTGGTTTCCCCTCACTCCATTTGTGACCGGATCACGGAATGGAACTACCAGGTTGTGTGTGTGTGTGTGTGTGTGTGTGTGTGTAATGCTAATGCCGTCGGCACACGGACCATGCATCCGGATGTTGAGCGTGCCGAGTTTCTGACGTCATAGTGTGGAATAGCGCGTTCGGGAGTCTTTCCGAACGTGCAAAGCAATATCTAGCATGTCAGATATTCTGAGCGTGCATCTGAGCATTGACCAATGAGATGGCACAACGCCACCCACGTCACATGAACCCCATCTCCCTTCAGCACAAAGTTGTGAGGTGCCATATTGCCATTCATTTCAAGCCTACACGTATATCTGCCATTTCTGGGCACCAGCAAATTGAGAATCACTGAAAAACCTGTTGTTAACTGTGTGATCCGTCGCAATAAAATAATGAGAAAATCATATTCGTGGCAAAAGAATTATTGTAATTTGCGTATTATGAGAGTATGCTATTTGAAGGCAGCAACACACGGAGGATGAACCCAAAACGCATTGTTCTTGGTACAATTTGTTATAATTAAATTTCAGTTAGTAACATAATTACGATTAAAAATTTCAGCAAGTACTACAATTGGTAAGATCGTAGGAATGGCAATTGATTTCGAAATGTTGATATAGCGTGGTGAGTAGCGTCACGGAATCATGGAATTTTAATGTTTGGGTGGTTGTCTGCGACTCGCCAGTACGCAATTTTTTTTCCTAAGATTTGCGTTTTTATTAGGTTCTGTTACTTTATTATTAGTTTAATATAAGTATATACTATAATTTTTTATGTTATGTAAATTAAGTTCACCTTTCTTTGGGTGTTCGATTGGCTTGATCTATAGGACACCTAGCACTACTTGTGTAAAGCTATTTTGCTCCTTTTTCTTTTATGCTTCGTAATTCACGTGTTGCAAAGATTCTGCTACTGGGTAGGAACAGTGATCAAGTAAGACTGACCTTAAAGTTGTACTAAAATGTGGGAATGATGAAATAATGTTTATCTTATGTGAAGAAGTATTGCAAATTTGTATCGCACTATTTTTAATGGAACTTTTATAAGCCTGTGCCCTTATTGATTGGACATGGTACTTTCCTTTTTGTGGACAATGGAGGAAATGTGCGTTTTAATATAGCCAACCTGGGAATTTTACACGCACCCGTTTAGTAAACAGTGTGATTTACGAACTAGAAACTTCCCGCAACTGCTGCCGGAGTGCGCTGCTGCGATTGCGTGTACAACATTGGGGCCCACGTACCGTATGGACAAGTCGCATCGTTTCTGAGCGTTCAGCAGCACGTTGAACTTAGCATGCTCACCGTTGATGTTCAACAGCATGGTCCGTGTGCCGACGGCTTAAGGACAACACTCACACCCATGCCCGAGGGAGGACTCGAACCTCTGGCGGGAGGGACCGCACAATTAGTGACATGGCGCCTCTAACCGTGTGGCTATTTTGCGTGGCACCAGCTGTGGTACAAGGTATCATCTATCAAGTACAGTATGATGGCTTGTGGTGTATGTATGTAGATATCCTGGACAGATGTTGGAATACTGTCATGTTGCTGTAAACTGTCAAGCATGATCTGTTTAATATCTGTTTAGGTGGCATGAGCTGCAGGATGACGAGGGAAAACCCACCATATTCTTAATGAGATCATAGTAAAAATTGCAACTCCAGGTGCACCATACAAACACAGTTACTCAGGATTTACTAGATGCATATAGTGTTCCAAGATAAAGGCAATAATCAGTGAAAAACCATTATCAGTACTGACGAGTTATGGATGTAGTGTTCCATCCTGGAACTGAAAAGAATCTCGCTCAAAGAAAAATTCTTTAGGTCATACATGCGCAATTAATGCTTCGCTGATCACAGATTATGATCATGACAACACTAAATACATACTCGTACACCAAGACCTCAGAAGGCTGACACAGACTGCAGCTTACTGGAACAGACAGAATAACATAAAAAAGATAGAAGGAACTCATTTGCTGGTTGAGCTTCAACAAACAACATGGGACTTCACACAGCAACCGCCGGCCGCGGTGGTCTAGCGGTTCTAGGCGCTCAGTCCGGAACTGCGCGACTGCTACGGTCACAGGTTCAATCCTGCCCTCGGGCATGGATGTGTGTGATGTCCTTAGGTTAGTTAGGTTTAAGTAGTTCTAAGTACTAGGGGACTGATGACCACAGATGTTAAGTCCCATAGTGCTCAGAGCCATTTGAACCACACAGCAACAGCTGTTACAATACTGTGGATAAAAAAAATGATCCCTGGTTTCACCTCAAGTGACTGTTTCTGTTTCTCTAATATACATGCTTTCAGTGAAATGATACAAATACTGCAGAGATAGATAACATCACATGCCCCACACCACCACAAGTAGCACATCTTAGCAAAACAGGTGCAAGCCCACCATTACTAGTCATGTCATGGAGTCATCTAACACAAACAGTCAGTTGCAGTTTAACGTTACAACAGTTGCCAGAAGCTTTCAAAGCAATTACAATCATAATGAGACCCATTTGCTACACTGCTCCTGCAGCTGCTGCCTTCACAATCTAACAGACTTTATCTTCCACCAGTTCTTTTCCCTGAATTTATTGAATTTTTTCCAGTGCATTTATTGCCTTCTGATGTGTCAGTATTGTAATTTGCATTACTTTTCTTAGAAGGGGATCTTATGGACTGGCCCTATTTAAATTTCTTCACATTTCTAATTGCCATGTAATGAAATTGAATGATATAGGGGGTAATCAAACAGTTTCTCTTTGAGGGTGTTTCTGCAGCTTATATGCAACATAGCGAGACTCCAGTGTGTGCATAGGAGCACTCACATGTGGGCAAGAGATTAGTGTGGTATTCTTGTCTTTCCGATGTGTGCAGTAAAACGAAAAAGAGAGCTATGGCGAGGTTATTACCAAATGCGTTCCAACAGGACCAATGTGATGTTATTCTTAACTTGGCATCCACCGGGGGATGAAGAATGTGTATGGGGCAGCATGTCCATCAAAAATCACAGTTGTGGAATGGTGTGGCAAGGGGTGCTGCTGCTTCATGATAATGCTATGTCCTCATATCACAAATGTAATTCAGAAGTACGCCAACTCAAGTGGAAGACACTCATGCATTTACCCTATAGTCCTGATCTCTCCCCACGCAATTATCATGTCTGTGGTCCCTTAAAAAAGGCCTTGATGGGTCGATGATTCGGGTTGGACGAGGATGTACAGCAGGCGGTTAAAGAGGTCTTCATGCAGTGAGACACAGTGTTTTACAAAACGGGTATCTTGAACATGGGGCTTAAATGGAACTGTTGGCTCAATCACCCCCTCCCCATTCCCGGCAACTTTGCCTGGGTAGCATACCAGTTCTGGACTGTACTGTCTTCGAACAGAAACATTTTGATCACCCTTATGATCTGTTTCAGTCATGTGACGAAAAAGGGCTACCAATACATTTGAACTATTGATGTATTGCATATCCATAATTCAGCCAAAACCAACTACTGTATATTGTTGGCTTTACTTGGGTTCGGTTGTTATTTTTGTTTTAAGCAGTTCAGTTCTTGCATGTAGTTGAATTTAATGTATGTTGCCTTCTTTTTTTGTGATTTGTACTGTTCTGACAGTTTCTAACTTCGAGTTTCCAAGAAGAAAGAAGAGCAAAACTGAGTTTTATTTGTCCACTAAAGTTCGCATCATGTAAGGAGGCGGCCCACAATTTTCAGCCATTCTGCACATCCTCCTCGACTAGCCACTAACAGCCAATAATATTCATTCTCTGTCCGAGCGACTAGCAGAGAGTTACAGCTAGAGAGCGAGAATCTCACTCCTACAGGCTGCACTGTTGCCATGCTTCGCAACAACCGAATTTTTCATTCAACTATTAACTTTTTTGTTTCCTTTTTTTCTTGTAGCAGTATAGCTGTGAATGTATATCTTGTAAATGTTTAAATGTGATTAAATTGTCAGGGCTGTAGGAACCGTACAAACAGTTGGTTTCATGTTGCCTGGAAAGCATCGAAATATTAAGGAACCTGTAATACAAATGGATGGTTTTAACAATGATGTTTTAAAGTGCTCCATTGAATGATGAATGCCCGACATAACAAAAATGTGTTCAGTTATGTAGGCTTCAATGGTAAGCGCTTCATCAAGATACAGAATTTTAAAAGACGTTTGTTCCAGATATGTTAAGAAGAGGGTTTTCAGATCACAGAAGTAACATAGGTACAGCACGAACTATATCCCATCTAAAGATTCACGATACAAGAGAAGGAGGTAGTTCAGCAGTGTATTACCTTGATGAAACATGGGTCAGTTACAATCATCCGTAGGAGATTTGCCGGAAAATGAGTGATTGTACTGGCGGTTTTAAAGTTCTCATATGGGTAGGTTCTTGGCTAATTATTCTGCATGCTGACTATTCTTCTGGTTTTATTCCTGAGAATAAACTTGTGTTTACGTGTAAGAAAAACAGCACTGATTACCATTCGGCAATAAACGCTGTCAGTTTCGTGATGTGATTCACAATTCTTGTCATACCTTGCTTCGAAGTCAGTCATTGCCAGTTATAATTCAACTGTTATAGAGAAAATACCAAGTACAAACACCAGAAAAGTGGATATTTTTCAAGGCTTAAAAATAAAAATATTAAACACAGTATAAACCAGACTCAAGCCGATCTGCAGCTTGTTTTTTGTAGCCCCATAGAATTAATTTGGGCAAAGTGTTTTAAGGCTATGCGGGAGAAAAAAACAAAACATTCAAGATGACATACAGTGAATCGCTTGTGGACGAGGCAATGCACAATGAAGTAACAGACAACATCCCACCTACAGCGTGGGCATGCTGAAAAGCTTCAGAAAGAAGAATTTGACAGGGGAGTAATGATGGATATAAGCCTTGAACCTATCATTGTAAATTTACAATCAGATTGTTCGGAAACAGTCTCAAATAGAAGTGACGATGGTATTACAATTTAGACTTTGGAAAAAAGTAATAATGTTTCTTAGTTTTAACGACTCATGGTTTAAAAAATGTGTTTGTCAACATATCAGTTCCATACATAATCATGATAACTTCCTAGCCTTTTTGATTAGGATTTTGTATTCTTTTAATTATGCAGACTATAATGTTCAACATATTGCCCAAGGAGAAGTTAAGCTTCTCCCACCATGTTGTAAACCTCTCTTATTTTCAAGGCACGAACTGGATAAGGCCCTAAAATGATAGCTACTGTTACTTGTCGAGATATCAGTGGTTTTTGATGTTATCAGTCGTATTCCGTGGAGTTATTCGCAGATGATGGTTAATTGTTTGCTTGTTCAATGAATTTTAAAGCAGTCTCTCACTGTACTATTGAACGTGTTAGTTTACACTCATAATGCCTGTTAACAACGAAAAATATGACAA
Source organism: Schistocerca nitens (assembly GCF_023898315.1). Lineage (NCBI taxonomy): Eukaryota > Metazoa > Arthropoda > Insecta > Orthoptera > Acrididae > Schistocerca > Schistocerca nitens. Next base: position 746,004,301 of record NC_064618.1, on the reverse strand, counting down.
CTTAATGACCATTTTTACGATAGTCTTTTACATTAATCTTTTCTACCAATAATTCTTTTTTACATGCAGTAATTACACTTAACTGTAGTTGAACTCATCTGCAGGGTAGATCTCCAACTTGAGGCACTGAACTTACTAGCCCTGGATTCAGGAGACGATTTGGTCCAAAAATTGTTTTCTTTGGTTTCCCATTTTCAGTTTACGCAAATGCTGTGGTTGGTCCCTTACTTTAGGCCACAGTCAATTCCTTCTGAACTCCTTTCTTTCCTGACATATTCCAGTTCCCTTAAAAGAAGACCCTCTTTGCTTGAATGGAAAGAGCTTCATCGAAGTTGAGCTGAACATCTCTTCGGAGACACTCAGCGCTAAAATCCATATTTATACAGAAAGGCACTTAAACTATCATCATCTTGTACTATTTACCTTCAGTTGCATAAAGATGGCTCACTTGTGGAATGCCACCATATTATGTCTTCCTATTTTACTACAAGAATGATGCTCTGCTGTCAAATGTCTTAATAGTGATATCCTTCGAAGATAGATTACTACTTACCATATAGTGGTCAAACAAATAAGAGTCTTTTTGTTATGCCTATTTGTGACTAAGCATCTCCGCTACATGGTGAGTAGTAATCTATCCCATTCATAGTACTGTAATTATTCCATCCTGGAGTTTCCTTTTTATTTTCATCACAACTGTAATGCATTTGTAAATGAATGTCATATAAATGACAACATACGTTGTGCATCGTAGAGGAGTTTATTAGCATCATCAAAGACTGTATAACCACATTATCATGGATAAATACAAACTGACTTATGAGCCTGCAAATATTAGAAGTCTAGTTGAAATTAACCCATTAATCAATGTTAAGATCCCAAGGCTGTAGCTCACAGTTTGTGTGAATTCCATTTTATTTTATAAATAAATTTGGTTACTATTGTTTCAGGATGACTGATGAAATAATAATTTAAAAGAATTTCTTGATTAATCAATGAAATTGAAGAATTTTAATGAAGTCTGAATTGGGGAGCTTACGACAGTTTGATATGCTGAAAAATTCTTATTTGGTTTCAGATAAATCGTTAATTTAAATACAAGACTGTAGCAGGAGAAACATAATTATTGTCAAAAGAGATTTGAAACTTAACTTTAAGTTAGTTAATCCAATGTTAGATTCTTATATTATAAGACAGATGTTTTCTTTTTAGCAAAGAAGCAATACATTCAAATTCTAATTCATTTAGCAATATATGAGAGAGAGAGAGAGAGAGAGAGAGAGAGAGAGAGAGAGAGAGTTGAAATTATTAAATTATTATTATTATTTCTTTACTTTCTCAGACGTTAAGTCTGGTTAAAAATGGAAAGTGACGCGGACCTTGATCAAGCGTCACTTCCTTTTAACTGTACGGTATATGTTATATTGCATTTAGGAACTTTCGGGTAATTGAACATGTATCAATAATTACAGATTTCTGTAGTTGTATATATAAGTTTGGATGAAGCTGTATTGCATTGATGTACTGGTGGATATTGTGTGGTATGACTCCTGTAGTTGATAGTATAATTGATATAATGTCAACTTTATCCTGATGCCACATGTCCTTGACTTCCTCAGCCAGTTGGATGTATTTTTCAATTTTTTCTCCTATTTTCTTCTGTATATTTGTTGTATTGGGTATGGATATTTCGATTAGTTGTGTTAATTTCTTCTTTTTATTGGTGAGTATGATGTCAGGTTTGTTATGTGGTGGTGTTTTATCTGTTATAATGGTTCTGTTCCAGTATAATTTGTATTCATCATTCTCCAGTACATTTTGTGGTGCATACTTGTATGTGAGAACGTGTTGTTTTATAAGTTTATGTTGTAAGGCAAGCTGTTGATGTATTATTTTTGCTACACTGTCATGTCTTCTGGGGTATTCTGTATTTGCTAGTATTGTACATCCGCTTGTGATGTGATCTACTGTTTCTATTTGTTGTTTGCAAAGTCTGCATTTATCTGTTGTGGTATTGGGATCTTTAATAATATGCTTACTGTAATATCTGGTGTTTATTGTTTGATCCTGTATTGCAATCATGAATCCTTCCGTCTCACTGTATATATTGCCTTTTCTTAGCCATGTGTTGGATGCGTCTTGATCGATGTGTGGCTGTGTTAGATGATACGGGTGCTTACCATGTAGTGCCTTCCCCTTCCAATTTACTTTCTTCGTATTTGTTGATGTTATGTGATCTAAAGGGTTGTAGAAGTGGTTATGAAATTGCAGTGGTGTAGCCGATGTATTTATGTAAGTGATTGCTTTGTGTATTTTGCTAGTTTCTGCTCGTTCTAGAAAGAATTTTCTTAAATTGTCTACCTGTCCATAATGTAGGTTTTTTATGTCGATGAATCCTCTTCCTACTTCCTTTCTGCTTAATGTGAATCTTTCTGTTGCTGAATGTATGTGATGTATTCTATATTTGTGGCATTGTGAACGTGTAAGTGTATTTAGTGCTTCTAGGTCTGTGTTACTCCATTTCACTACTCCAAATGAGTAGGTCAATATTGGTATAGCATAAGTATTTATACCTTTTGTCTTGTTTCTTGCTGTCAATTCTGTTTTCAGTATTTTTGTTAGTCTTTGTCTATATTTTTCTTTTAGTTCTTCTTTAATATTTGTATTATCTATTCCTATCTTTTGTCTGTATCCTAGGTATTTATAGGCATCTGTTTTTTTCCATCGCTTCTATGGAGTCACTGTGGTTATTCAATATGTAATAATCTTGTTTAGTGTGTTTTCCCTTGACTATGCTATTTTTCTTACATTTGTCTGTTCCAAAAGCCATATTTATATCATTGCTGAATACTTCTGTTATCTTTAGTAATTGGTTGAGTTGTTGATTGGTTGCTGCCAGTAGTTTTAGATCATCCATGTATAGCGGATGTGTGATTTTGTGTGGGTACGTTCCAGTAATATTGTATCCATAATTTGTATTATTTAGCATGTTGGATAGTGGGTTCAGAGCAAGACAGAACCAGAAAGGACTTAATGAGTCTCCTTGGTATATTCCACGCTTAATCTGTATTGGCTGTGATGTGATATTATCTGAATTTGTTTGGATATTAAGTGTGGTTTTCCAGTTTTTCATTACTATGTTTAGAAACTGTATCAATTTAGGATCTACTTTGTATATTTCCAATATTTGTAGTAACCATGAGTGGGGTACACTATCAAAAGCTTTTTGGTAATCAATGTATGCGTAGTGTAGTGACCTTTGTTTAGTTTTAGCTTGCTATGTCACCTCTGAATCTATTATCAGTTGCTCTTTACATCCTCGTGCTCCTTTGCAGCAGCCTTTTTGTTCTTCATTTATAATTTTGTTCTGTGTTGCATGTGTCATTAATTTCTGTGTAATGACTGAAGTTAATATTTTGTATATTGTTGGTAGGCATGTTATGGGGCGATATTTAGCTGGGTTTGATGTGTCTGCTTGATCTTTAGGTTTCAGATAAGTTATTCCATGTGTAAGTGTATCAGGGAGTATGTATGGGTCTGCAAGTAACTGTTAAATAATTTAGTTAGATGTGAATGTGTTGAGGTGAACTTCTTTAGCCAGAAATTTGCTATTTTATCATTTCCAGGAGCTTTCCAATTGTGCGTAGAATTAATTGCTCGGGTGACTTCATGTTGCAAAATTATCACTTCAGGCATTTGTGGTATCATCTTGTACGAGTCTGTTTCTGCTTGTATCCACCATGCATGCCTGTTATGTTGTACCGGGTTTGACCATATGTTGCTCCAGAAGTGTTCCATGTCTATTATGTTTGGTGGGTTGTCTATTTTAATGTGTGTGTTATCTACTGTCTGGTAAAATTTCTTTTGGTTTGTGTTGAATGTTTGGTTTTGTTTCCTTCTATTTTCACTTTTTTTGTATCTTCTAAGTCGTTTGGCCAATGCTTGTAATTTCTGCTTCTTTTCATCTAATTGCTCTATTGCTTCTTGTTGTGAGATTTTACCTAACCTTTTTCGTTTTTTGTCTGATATTTCATTTCTTATAAATTGTGTTAGCTGTCCGATGTCTTTTCTCAGTTTTTCTATTCTGATCTGTAGCCTGTGTTGCCATGCTGGTTTTCTTCTGTGTTTTGGTTGGTTCTGATCTCTGCCTAGTGTGTATATTTAGTGTAGTGAGTGCTCCTACATAAACCAGTAGTTGTAACTCTTCCATAGTTGTGTATTCATTTATTTTGTTGTGTATGATTGTGTTGATAGTTTTTATTGTTGTTTCGACTTGTGGGCTATTTGGTGGTCTATGCAAGAATGGTCTAATGTCTGTATTTGTGTCTTTGTATTCTATATATGTCAACTGAATTTTTTCTTCTGTATCTAACATGTGTGTCACTTCATGTTCTATTTGTGCTTGTGCTGGTGGCTGTCTTAAGATTTCGTTTTCCTCTGATTGTTTAATTGATACGTGTTGTTCTTTGTTTGTTTGCTCTGGGATGTTTGAGTCCATTACTGTATTTTCTTCTTCTTCTAATTGCACATTATTTTGTTCCAGTATTTGTTGTACTTGTTGTTTGATGTTTTCTAATTCTGACTGGGGTATCCTGTTATTTTTGATTATTACACGGATCTGATCAGCTAGTCGTTGTTCTGTTAAAAATTTTAATTCTGGGTATCGGGTAATAAATGTTGTGTATACTTGTGATCTGTATGCAGTTGTGTTGGTTCTTAGGTTTGTTGCTTGGTAATAACAGAACATGAGGTGTCGATTAACTTCGTCTGACCATCTCATCCTCTGTCTTTGTTTTCCTTCTAGGGTGGTTGCAGGAAGCATATCCTGCAAAACACCTCTATTTGGATTTAAAGCATTTTCCAGTTGGCTAGCTGTGTCATTACCATTGTGGGCGGGCATAGGGTTCAAGCGTCGTCCCCGACCATGACGGCGTTTGTCCGAGGCTTCTTTAGTTCTGTCCTGAACCAAGTAATCACACTAAAAGGAGGGTTAGCCCTATTAGTGGTTTGTTCTTTTCGTCGCCTTTTACGACTGGCAGAACATTTATTATTATTATTATTATTATTATTACTATTATTATTTAAGATCTAATCTAAGAAAACAAGGCCAAGATGGTTCGAAGAATATGAAACAGATCTTAGGCAGATTGGTATCTCAAAAAGAGAAATTCCTAACAGAAACAAATTTAGAAGATTGGTGAACAACTACCAAGGTTTTAAAATGACATCAACATCCAAAAGACAGAGAGGACCAAGAGCATAAACAGATACTTATAACTGGCTCAGAAGATATACTGGCAGGAAGTCAAAGCTGGAACAAGAACAAGACCTAGACACTAAAATGAAATTGGTTGTTATCATGTAGTCCATTGAGGCTCAACTCGATAATAAAAAAAATTACATAAATAAATAAATTTATTTATTTAAGAAAAGCTTTTCTTGCTTAAGTTTATAACCAAATCCTATTTGTTTTAAGACCTCCTAAAAGCAAATTGTGTACATAAAATTAATAAACAACTAAATGTGGTTTCAGAATAAAATGAAAGACATGAACCTTTTTAAGAACACACACACCCACCTTTGATAAAATTCTCACTTGTTGTTGTTGTGATCTTCAGTCCAGAGACTGGTTTGATGCAGCTCTCCATGCTGCTCTATCCTGTGCAAGCTGCTTCGTCTCCCAGTACCTACTGCAACCTACATCCTTCTGAATCTGCTTGGTGTATTCATCTCTTAGTCTCCCTCTACATTTTTTACCCTCCACGCTGCCCTCTAATACTAAATTGGTGATCCCTTGATGCCTTAGACCATGTCCTATGAACCAATACCTTCTTCTAATCAAGTTGTGCCAAAAATTTCTCTTCTCCCCAATACTACTAAATACCTCCTCATTAGTTATGTGATACACCCATGTAATCTTCAGCATTATTCGGTAGCACCACATTTCGAAAGCTTCTATTCTCTTCTTGTCCAAACTAGTTATCGTCCATGTTTCACTTCCATTCATGGCTACACCCCATACAAATACTTTCAGAAATGACTTCCTACCATTTAAATCTATACTCGATGTTAGTAAATTTCTCTTCTTCAGAAATACTTTCCTTGCCATTGCCAGTCTACATTTTATATCCTCTCTACTTCGACCATTATCAGTTATTTTGCTCCCCAAATAGCAAAACTCATTTACTACTTTAAGTGTCTCATTTCCTAATCTAATTCCCTCAGCATCACCTGAGTTAACTCGACTACATTCCATTATTCTCGTTTTGCTTTTGTTGATGTTCATCTTATATCCTCCTTTCAAGACACTGTCCATTCCGTTCAACTGCTCTTCCAAGTCCTTTGCTGTCTCTGTCATCCTCAAAGTTTTAACTTCTTCTCCATGAATTTTAATACCTACTCCAAATTTTTCTTTTGTTTCCTTTACTGCTTGCTCAATATACAGATTGAATAACATCGGGGAGAGGCTACAACCCTGTCTCACTCCTTTCCCAACCACTGCTTCCCTTTCATGCCCCTCGACTCTTGTAACTGCCATCTGGTTTCTGTACAAATTGTAAATAGCCTTTTGCCCCCTGTATTTTACCCCTGCCACCTTCAGAATTTGAAAGAGAGTATTCCAGTCAACATTGTCAAAAGTTTTCTCTAAGTCTACAAATTCTAGAAATGTAGGTTTGCCTTTCCTTAATATATCTTCTAAGATAAGTCGTAGGGTCAGTACTGCCTCACGTGTTCCAATATTGCTACGGAATCCAAACTGATCTTCCCCGAGGTCGGCTTCTACCAGTTTTTCCATTCATATGTAAAGAATTCGTGTTAGTATTTTGCAGCCGTGACTTATTTAACTGATAGTTTGGTAATTTTCACATCTGTCAACACCTGCTTTCTTTGGGATCGTTATTATATTCGTCTTGAAGTCTGAGGGTATTTCGCCTGTCTCGTACATCTTGCTCACCAGATGGTAGAGTTTTGTCAGGGTTGGCTCTCCCAAGACTATCAATAGTTCTAATGCAATGTTGTCTATTCTCGGGGCCTTGTTTTGACTTAGGTCTTTCAGTGCTCTGTCAAACTCTTCACGCAGTATCGTATCTCCCATTTCATCTTCCTCTACATTCTCTTCCATTTCCATAATATTGCCCTCAAGTACTTCGCTCTTGTACAGACCCTCTATATACTCCTTCCACCTTTCTGCTTTCCCTTCTTTGCTTAGAACTGGGTTTCCATCTGAGCTCTTGTTATTCATACTAGTGGCTCTCTTTTCTCCAAAGGTCTCTCTAATTTTCCTGTAGGCAAAATCTATCTTACCCGTAGTGATATATGCCTCTACATCCTTACATTTGTCCTCTAACTATCCCAAGCTTAGCCATTTTGCACTTCCTGTCGATCTCATTTTTGAGACGTTTGTATTCCTTTTTGTCTGCCTCATTTACTGAATTTTTATATTTTCTCCTTTCATCATTTAAATTCAATATATCTTCTGTTACCCAAGGATTTCTACTAGCCCTCATCTTTTTACCTACTTGATCCTCTGCTGCCTTCACTATTTCTTCTCTCAAAGCTACCCATTCTTCTTCTACTGCATTTCTTGCCCCCATTCTTGTCAGTCGTTCCCTAACGTTATCTCTGAAACTCTTTACAACCTCTGGTTCTGTCAGTTTATCCAGGTCCCATCTCCTTAAATTAGCACCTTTTTGTAGTTCTTCAGTTTTAATCTACAATTCATAACCAATAGATTGTGGTCAGAGTCCACATCTGCCCCTGGAAATGTCTCACAATTTATAACTTGGTTCCTAAATATCTGTCTTACCATTATATAATCTATCTGAAACCATCTAGTATCTCCAGGCCTCTTCCATGTGTACAACCTTCTTTCATGATTCTTGAACCAAGTGTTAGCTATGATTAATTTATGCTCTGTGCAAATTTCTACCAGGCGGCTTCCTCTTTCATTCCTTACTCCCATTCCTTTTCACCTATTATGTTTCCTTCTCTTCCTTTTCCTACTACTGAATTCCAATCACCTATGACTATCAAATTTTTGTCTCCCTTTCCTATCTGAATAATTTCTTTTATCTCATCATACATTTCATCAATCTCTTTGTCATCTGCGGAGCTAGTTGGCATATAAACTTGTACTACTGTGGTAGGCGTGGGCTTCGTATCTATCTTGGCTACAATAATGTGTTCACTATGCTGTTTGTAATTTACCCACATTCCTATTTTTTTATTCATTATTAAGCCTACTCCTGCATTACCCCTACTTGATTTTGTATTTATAACCCTGTATTCACCTGACCAGAAGTTTTGTTCCTCATGCCACCGAACTTCACTAATTCCCATTATATCAAACTTTAACCAACCATTTCCCTTTTTAAATTTTCTAACCTACCTGCCCGATTAAGGGATCTTACATTCCACGCTCCGATCCGTAGAAAGCCAGTTTTCTTTCGCCTGATAATTATGTCCTCTTGACTAGTCCCCGCCCAGAGATCCGAATGGGGGACTATTTTACCTCCAGAATATTTTATCCAAGAGGACGCCATCATCATTTAACCATACAGTAAATCTGCATGCCCTCGGGAAAAATTACGGCTGTAGTTTCCCCTTGCTTTCACCCGTTCACAGTACCAGCACAGCAAGGCCGTTTTGGTTAGTGTTACAAGGCCAGATCAGTCAATCATCCAGACTGTTGCCGCTGCAACTACTGAAAAGGCTGCTGCCCCTCTTCAGGAACCACATGTTTGTCTGGCCTCTCAATAGATACCCCTCCGTTGTGGTTGCTATCTGTATCGCTGAGGCACGCAAGCCTCCCCACCACGGCAAGGTCCATGGTTCGTGTGGGGAAATTCTCGCTACGTTTATGAATATGACTAGTTGCAACTTTATTTTTATTCCATTTCATATTTATTATAAAATGGAAAAAATGTTAATTAACAACCACCACATAATTTTTAATAAGATAAGCAACTTTGTATGTTTAATTAATGATTGCATGAAAATATAAGTATTCACATTAAATTAATATTTGGTACAAAACTGTGAAACAGTTAAATAGAAAATAAAATACGAGGGCTTTTTTTAATAATAATAATAATAATAATAATAATAATAATAATAATAATAATAAATACCTCTGATACACTATATACAGGGTGATCAAAATGTCAGTATAAATTTGAAAACTTAATAAACCACAGAATAATGTAGATAGAGAGGTAAAAATTGACACACATGCTTGGAACGACGTGAAACGAAGTTCACAAAATGTCCGATAGATGGCGCTGGACAGCAAAATGTCAGTGACTGCACATGACAATCGAGTATAAAAAGAGCTGTAATGAGAGAGAGAATCAGATGCGCCAGCAGTCGCAGCATGTTGACGTTACCTAAAAAGGCGCTGTATTATCAGAATGGGGAATGTGCTAGTTCAGCGTTACAATCCTATAGCCATAGGAAAGGGATTCGAACGGGTAAAAGTCCATTGACAAATGCAGCTGTGGCGAGAATGATTTCGAAGTTCGAAGCCAGGGGTTGTTTAGACGATAGATCCCGTAGTGGCTGACCGAGCACAAGGTGTAATGCTGGTGAGACAGTTCAGGAAGAAATGGAGACTGTAGCGGGTTTGTCTATGCAAGGGGAAGTCAGCGCTCATGCAGTCGCACATCGCACTGGCATTTCATACACTGCTGTTTGGTTGGCAATTAGGTGTACCCTCCGATGCTATCCGTACAAAATCCATCGGCATCATGAACTGTTACCTGGCGATTTAGTGAAGCGTAGGGCATTTGCGGTGTGGGCATTTCAGAAGATGGTGGAAGATGACGATTGGTTGGGTAACGTGTTGTGGACCGACGAAGCTCATTTCACGCTCCGAGGGTCTGTCAACGCCCACAACTGCAGAATTTGGGCTACCGAAAATCATAGAACTGTAGTGGAAACTCCATTGCACAACGAGAAAGTCACGGTATGGGTTGGATTTACCACAACCTGTGGACAAGCTTTGCAATACCCTCTTCAAAAAATGTTGCCGCCAATGATTTCAAATGAGCACTGATGTTGGTTTGAAGATCTTCGTTGGTTTTGAAAGTGCTGCCCTCCTAGCCACGTCTTCAGTTCAGGGAAGAGGTGAAAGTCACTGGGTGAGAGGTCAGGAATGTACGGCGGATGATCAAAAATGTGCCATTGAAATGGTTCAAGGAGCCGTTGGGTTGTGCCAGCAGTGTGTGGACGATCTTGTCATGGATCAACACAATTCCCAATGTCAGCATTCCTCTTCATTTGTTTTGAATGGCTCTCAACAAACGTCGTTAAGTTGCAAAATAAGCAGGTGCATTCATAGTTGTTCCGGGCTGCATAAAATCCACAAGCAACATACCTTTTTGGTCCTAAAACATGGTAGCCATAACCTTCCTGTTGCTGAATGTTTTTTTTTTTAATTTTTTTGGTTTGTTTGGTGAATTTGGATGCATCCATTGTTGTGACTGTCATTTTTTTCCCCCCCTGTGCGTCATATTGGATACATGTTTCACCTTCAGTAACAATTTATTTAAAAAAAGTTCTCTCCTTCATCGTGATAACGGTCAAGGAAATTCAAAGCTGACACCATTCGATGACTTTTGGGCGTCCGTCATTTTTGGAACCCAACAAGCACAAAGCTTTTTGTAGCCTAAATGTTCAGCAATGATAGAATGTACAACAGATCTTGAAACTTCTGTTATTTCCATAGACAAAGCAGTTATGTTGAACCCATGATTTTCTCTAACCATTCTCTCAACTCATTCAACGAGGTCAGCTGTAAGGACAGACTTGCATCCTTGACCCCCTTCATCATGCACGTCTCATTTTGGCCATCTTTGAACTTTCAGCACCATTCACACACAACACTATCAGTCATGAAGTTATCACTGTGCATTCGGCTCATTCTCCAACGGAATTTCTGCTGCTCTATTCCCTTCTGCTTGCAGAAACTGAATTACACTTCATAATTTACACATGGTGGGAGCAACAATGCCGACAGCCATGTTTACATGGCTCTAGTGCAACGCAGACTAACGCCTTGAGGTCGGCAATGGCACAGTGTGTAGTGCGAGAGTTGCGCAATAGCCTACAGCGCACGTCCACTTTCTGCCACTCGTATAGCTTCTATACTAAGCAACCAGAGGTTGGAGGAAAAAAACCAGCCCTCGTACTTATTTTTTTTAGATATTTAACAGTATTATCGACGTATATAGCCTTCTTTCATGTAACAATAAGACATCTCAAATGTCTGTATCAAATGTTGATTATTTTCATATAACAAGTAATTAAAACTACAAAGATATTTTTATGAAAAATTTATGATTTAATATTTGTCAGTAAATACAGAGGTTAAGTAAAAACAGAAAAAAAAACCAACTGTTGTAACTATTGAAATTCAAATCAGTGCTTTCAAGATCACAAGAGCTACTGGTGTTAATGTTACTATGCTTTACAAGTTTTATATTCAACAGAGCTTGGAAATAATCTAATTTTCGAAAGTGAATTTTTTGAGTCTTTTTAATCATTAAATCATACTACTTCAGGAAAATTATGTCCATGTGCTGACCTCCAAATCCTACAAGTATGAAGACAACCAATAAGGACAGAGCAGTCTAAAATCCCCTTCTTAGTCCTAGAGAATGAATAAGTTGACTGAATAAGATGTTGCAGATTCTGAGATTGTATCTGTTAGTATTATAAAGTGACAAGAAAGCCAGCAATAAAGAATTTGAACACAAAGGGATTTCGACATAAAAGTTTTCTGGGTATGGTAACGCATCATAATGTATAACACTACTGCTGCTGGAGAAAAACCATTGTTTTGGTCTTCTTCTGGGTCTAGTGGTAGCAGTTTTATACATTATGACGCGGTACCATTACCAGAAAACTTTTATGTCGACTGACTCTGGCCGTGAAAGCCTATGCGTTTACACTAAAGGATTTGTTATTTTTCTCTAGTTGAAGTTCATCTACATCAATACTCTGAAAACCACCTAGTACATGGCAAAGGGTACATCTCATTGCACAGTTATTAGGGTTTCTTTCCATTCCATTCCCGTATCGACCATGGGAAGAACAATTGTCTGAATGTCTACATCTACATCTACATTTATACTCCGCAAGCCACCCAACGGTGTGTGGCGGAGGGCACTTTACGTGCCACTGTCATTACCTCCCTTTCCTGTTCCAGTCGCGTATGGTTCGCGGGAAGAACGACTGTCTGAAAGCCTCCGTGCGCGCTCTAATTTCTCTAATTTTACATTCGTGATCTCCTCGGGAGGTATAAGTAGGGGGAAGCAATATATTCGATACCTCATCCAGAAACGCACCCTCTCGAAACCTGGCGAGCAAGCTACACCGCGATGCAGAGCGCCTCTCTTGCAGAGTCTGCCACTTGAGTTTGTTAAACATCTCCGTAACGCTATCACGGTTACCAAATAACCCTGTGACGAAACGCGCCGCTCTTCTTTGGATCTTCTCTATCTCCTCCGTCAACCCGATCTGGTACGGATCCCACACTGATGAGCAATACTCAAGTATAGGTCGAACGAATGTTTTGTAAGCCACCTCCTTTGTTGATGGACTACATTTTCTAAGCACTCGCCCAATGAATCTCAACCTGGTACCCGCCTTACCAACAATTAATTTTATATGATCATTCCACTTCAAATCGTTCCGCACGCATACTCCCAGATATTTTACAGAAGTAACTGCTACCAGTGTTTGTTCCGCTATCATATAATCATACAATAAAGGATCCTTCTTTCTATGTATTCGCAATACATTACATTTGTCTATGTTAAGGGACAGTTGCCACTCCCTGCACCAAGTGCCTATCCGCTGCAGATCTTCCTGCATTTCGCTACAATTTTCTAATGCTGCAACTTCTCTGTATACTACAGCATCATCCGCGAAAAGCCGCATGGAACTTCCGACACTATCTACTAGGTCATTTATATATATTGTGAAAAGCAATGGTCCCATAACACTCCCCTGTGGCACGCCAGAGGTTACTTTAACGTCTGTAGACGTCTCTCCATTGATAACAACATGCTGTGTTCTGTTTGCTAAAAACTCTTCAATCCAGCCACACAGCTGGTCTGATATTCCGTAGGCTCTTACTTTGTTTATCAGGCGACAGTGCGGAACTGTATCGAACGCCTTCCGAAAGTCAAGAAAAATAGCATCTACCTGGGAGCCGGTATCTAATATTTTCTGGGTCTCGTGAACAAATAAAGCGAGTTGGGTCTCACACGATCGCTGTTTACGGAATCCATGTTGATTCCTACAGAGTAGATTCTGGGTTTCCAAAAACGACATGATACTCGAGCAAAAAACATGTTCTAAAATTCTACAACAGATCGACGTCAGAGATATAGGTCTATAGTTTTGCGCATCTGCTCGACGACCCTTCTTGAAGAGTGGGACTACCTGTGCTCTTTTCCAATCATTTGGAACCCTCCGTTCCTCTAGAGACTTGCGGTACACAGCTGTTAGAAGGGGGGCAAGTTCTTTCGCGTACTCTGTGTAGAATCGAATTGGTATCCCGTCAGGTCCAGTGGACTTTCCTCTGTTGAGTGATTCCAGTTGCTTTTCTATTCCTTGGACACTTATTTCGATGTCAGCCATTTTTTCGTTTGTGCGAGGATTTAGAGAAGGAACTGCAGTGCGGTCTTCCTCTGTGAAACAGCTTTGGAAAAAGGTGTTCAGTATTTCAGCTTTAGACGTGTCATCCTCTGTTTCAATGCCATCATCATCCCGGAGTGTCTGGATATGCTGTTTCGAGCCACTTACTGATTTAACGTAAGACCAGAACTTCCTAGGATTTTCTGTCAAGTCGGTACATAGAATTTTACTTTCGAATTCACTGAACGCTTCTCGCATAGCCCTCCTTACGCTAACTTTGACATCGCTTAGCTTCTGTTTGTCTGAGAGGTTTTGGCTGCGTTTAAACTTGGAGTGAAGCTCTCTTTGCTTTCGCAGTAGTTTCCTAACTTTGTTGTTGTACCACGGTGGGTTTTTCCCGTCCCTCACAGTTTTACTCGGCACGTGCCTGTCTAAAACGCATTTTACGATTGCCTTGAACTTTTTCCATAAACACTCAACATTGTCAGTGTCGGAACAGAAATTTTCTGTTTTGATCTGTTAGGTAGTCTGAAATCTGCCTTCTATTACTCTTGCTAAACAGATAAACCTTCCTCCCTTTTTTTATATTCCTATTAACTTCCATATTCAGGGATGCTGCAACGGCCTTATGATCACTGATTCCCTGTTCTGCACTTACAGAGTCGAAAAGTTCGGGTCTGTTTGTTATCAGTAGGTCCAACATGTTATCTCCACGAGTCGGTCTCTGTACATGCTGTAATTATTCTAATTTATGTATTGTTTCTAAAGTTTTTGGTCTACATTTGGGACAGGCTAGTCAAACTTGTAGAGCAGGACCAGCAAAAATATTAGTTGTAACAAGAACATATGGAACACGGATTATTTCAGTAGCAACAACAGCTTATTAAATGACTACAGTTGCCATATGCATTGTTCTGTTGATCCCATGATCCTCACAGTGACCCAACACTCAGCCGAACACCAGGAAGCACACAATAATGTTAGCTAGTACAACTTCATATAGCACTAAGTTTCTTAAATGCAAGAAATGATGAGGCCAATAAACAAGTTGCAAAACATAAAATAATACTGCATTTTCAACTGCTCCTGCTTGAGACACTGTCACTTGCATGCAAACAGACTTGTACAAGTATCTCTTAGATACAGGCTTATGCAACAAATTGGAAAACTCTTGCCTTAAACAAGTTCTCAGGATTGTTTTGTTTATAAAAACTGCACAGGACGTTGAAAGTATATACCACAGAACACTAGGTTTATCATACAACATGCCTGTTAAGCCAGATTACTTTTGGTTTAAGAACTAATGGTGAGGTACTCTAAGGCCCTTTCTACAAGACCACTGAAAGTAGGCTTTTATATTTCACATGATACGGAATTTCTGTCACAGCAGGAGCTTTTCACGGGAGGTGACTACTAACGTGAGGGAAGTGTTCGAGACTCTAGAAGATCTTGTCATTAACTATAATGGCAAGAGACATAGCAGTGGAGGTGAGCTGAGGCTGAAATAAGACAACTTTCTTTCTATGATCAAGACTAACTCATTCCTTTTTCTATATGAGAAATTCTGCCCCCCCCCCCCCCCCCCCCAAACCATGGACCTTGCCGCGTCTCAGCAATACAAATATCCATACTGTAGGTGTAACCACAACGGAGGGGTATCTGTTGAGAGGCCAGACAAATGTGTGATTCCTGAAGAGGGGCAGCAGCCTTTTCAGTAATTACAGGGGCAAAAGTCTGGATGATTGACTGATCTGGCCCTGTAACATTAACCAAAATGGCCAATGGCCTTGCTGTGCTGGTACTGCGAACGGCTGAAAGCAAGGTGAAACTACACCTATAATTTTTCCCGAGGGCAACCAGCTTTACTGTATGGTTAAATGATGATGGCAATCTCTTGGGTAAAATACTCCGGAAGTAAAATGGTCTCCCATTCAGATCTCCGGGTGGAGACTACTAAGGAGGATGTTGTTATCAGGAGAAATGAAACTGGACTTCTACGGATCGGAGCATGGAATGTCAGATCCCTTAATCGGGCAGGTAGGTTAGAAAATTTAAAAAGGGAAATGGGTGGGTTAAAAAATGGTTCAAATGGCTCTGAGCACTATGGGACTTAACATCTGTGGTCATCAGTCCCCTAGAACTTAGAACTACTTAAACCTAACTAACCTAAGGACATCACACACATCCATGCCCGAGGCAGGATTCGAACCTGGGACCGTAGCAGTCGCGCGGTTCCAGACTGAGTGCCTAGAACCGCGAGACCACCGCGGCCGGCGGGGTCAGGTGAATACAGGGTTATAAATACAAAATCAAATAGAGGTAATGCAAGAGTATGTTCAATAACAAATAAAAAGAATAGGAACACGAGTAAGCTACTACGAACAGCATAGTAAACACATTATTCTAGCCAAGATAGACATGAAGCCCATGCCTAACACAGTAGTACAGGTTTATATGCCAACTAGCTCTGCAGATTATAAAGAGATTGAAGAAATGTGTCATGAGATACAAGAGATTATTCAGATTGTGAAGGGAGACAAAAATTTAATAGTAAGAAAAGGAAGAGAAGGAAAAGTAGTAGGTGAAGAAAGAAGGTTGTATAAGTGGAAGAGGCCTGGAGACACTGGAAGGTTTTAGATTGATTATATAATGGTCGGGGGCAGATGTGGACTCTGACCACAACGTATTTGGCATGAACTGTCGGTTAAATCTAAAGGAACTGCAAAAAGGTAGGAATTTAAGGAGATGGGACCTGAATCAACTGAAAGAACCAGAGGTTGTAGATAGTTTCAGAGAGAGCATTACAGAATGCTTGACAAGAACTGGGGAAAGAAATACAGCACAAGAAGAATGGGTGGCTTTGAGAGATGAAATGGTGAAAGCAGCAGATCAAGTAGGTAAAAAGACAAGGGCTAGTAGAAATCCTTGGGTAACAAAGAGATATTGAATTTAATTGAGGAAAGGAAAAATATAAAAATGCAGTAAATGAATAAGGTAAAAAGGAATACAAACGTCTCAAAAATAAGAGCGACAGGAAGTGCAAAGTGGCTAAGCTGGGATGGCTAGAGGAGAAACGTAAGGATGTAGAGGCACTTATCACTAGGGGTAAGATAGATACTTCCTTCAGGAAAACTAAAGAGACCTTTCGATGAAAGAGAACCACTTGCATGAATATCAAGAGCTCAGGTGGAAAAACCACTCCTAAGCAAAGAAGGGAAAGCAGAAAGGTAGAAGGAGTATACAGAAGATCTATACAAGGGCAATGTACTTGAGGGCACTATTATGGAAATGGGAGAGGACGTAGATAAAAATAAAATGGGGGATATGATACTGCGTGGAGAATTTGATAGAGCATTGAAAGATCTAAGTCTAAACAAGGCCCCGGAAATAGACAACATTCCGTTAGAACTACTGATAGCCTACCAACTGGTGAGCAGGATATATGAGATGGGCGAAATACCCTCAGCCTTCAAGAAGAATATAATAATTCCAATCCCAATGAAAGCAGCTGTTGACAGGTGAGAAAATTACCAAACTATCAGTTTAATAAGTCACGGCTGCAAAATACTAACACGAATTCTTTACAGACGAATGGAAAAACTGGTAGAAGCTGACCTCGGGAAAAATCAATTTGAATTCCGTAGAAATGTTGGAACATGTGAGGCAATACTGACCCTATGAACTATCTTAGAAGATAGATTAAGGAAAGGCAAACCTACATTTCTAGAATTTGTAGACTTAGAGAAAGCTTTTGACAATGTTGACTGGAATAGTCTCTTTCAAATTCTGAACGTGGCAGGGGTCAAATATAGGGAGCGAGAGGCTATTGTACAGAAACCAGATGGCAGTTATAAAAGTCAAGGGGCATGAAAGGGAAGCAGTGGTTGGGAAGGGAGTGAGACAGGGTTGTAGCCTATCCCCGATGTTATTCAATCTGTATATTGAGCAAGCAGTAAAGCAAACAAAAGAAAAATATGGAGTAGGAATTAAAATCCATGGAGATGAAATAAAAACTTTGAGGTCTGCAGATGACATTGTAATTCTGCCAGAGACAGCAAGGGACCTGGAAGAGAGGTCGAACAGAATTGACAGTGTCTTGAAAGGAGGGTATAAGATGAACATCAACAAAAACAAAACAAGAATAATGGCATGTTGTCGAATTAAATCTGGTGATACTGAGGGAATTAAATTAGGAAATGAGAGACTTAAAGTAGTAGATTAGTTTTGCTATTTGGGGAGCAAAATAACTGATGATGGTCAAAGTAGAGAGGATATAAAATGTAGACAAGGATAGCTTTTCTGAAGAAGAGAAATTTGCTAACTTCGAGTACAGATTTAAGTGTCAGGAAGTCTTCACTGAAAGTATTTGTGTTAAGTGTAGCCGCGTATGGAAGTAAAACATGGATGACAAATAGTGTACACAAGAAGAGAAAAGAAGCTTTCGAAATGTGGTGCTAGAATGCTGAAGATTAGATGCGTAGATCACGTAACAAATGAGGAAGTACTGATTGGTTGGTTTAAAGGTGGGAGAAGGGACCAAATTATGAGGTCATCGGTCCCTTGTTCCTCATAAAACAATTCCACAAGTGTGAGAATAAAACGGCTGAAATATATAACACAAAACGGAAAGAAAGGAAAAGCCACAAGAACGAAGGGAAGGCAACGAACACTAAAACAAACAAAAGAGGACAAGAAAACAACAGAGAGACGCTAGAAACAGAAGAGAGTAAAACGTGAAAGCAGATTACAGTGGCTGGTCAACCACAAGAATAAAAAGGGAAAGCCAGCCACTCTTGCACCACATTAAAACCTCCACCCTAAAAGCACTAGGGTGGAGGACACAGAGGGACAAAAGACATGCGCTAAAACCTACATAGAAGTATAAAACCCACTCTCATGGGTAAAAAACGTAGAACTAAAGCAGCTGTGGAGCATTGTCGCCCAACACCAAAGGCAGGGTGCTGGGAAAGTCTGTCGCAGAGTGGCTAAAAGTGGGCAGTCCACCAAGAGGTGGATGACTGTCATTTTGGAGCCACAGCGACACTGACATGGGTCCTTGCGACGGAGTAGGTAACCATGCGTTAGCCATGTATGGCCAATGTGGAGCCGGCAGAGGACAACTGATTCCCTGCAAGAAGCCTGCATGGAAGACTATCACACATTCGTAGTCTCCTTAATGACACTCAGTTTGTTGTGCATGCTGTTATGCCATTCCATCTCCCAAAGCTGGAAAACCCTGTGGTGTAAGACAGAACATAGGTCAGCTTTGGAGATGCCTATCTCCAGAAGCGGTTTCTGCGTCGCCTGTTTGGCCAACCTGTCGGCAAGTTCATTGCCGGGGATTTCGACGTGTCCTGGGGTCCACACAAACACCATGTAACAGCAGGACTGTTCCAAGGCACAGATGGACTCCTGAATGGATGCTACCAGAGGGTGGCGAGTGTAGCACTGGTCAATAGCTAGTAGGCTGCTCAATGAGTCAGTACACAGGAGAAATGACTCGCCAGGGCATGAGCGGATGTATTGAAGAGCACGAGATATGGCCGCCAGCTCTGCAGTGAAAACACTACAGCCAACTGGCAAGGAGTGCTGCTCAATATGTCCTCCATGAACATATGCGAAGCCTACGTGATCATCAGTCATTGAGCCGTCGGTGTAAACCACTTCAGAGCCCCAGAACACGTCAAGAATTGAGAGGAAGTGACGGCGGAGAGCGGGGGGATTAACGGAGTCTGTAGGGCCATGCAAAAGGTCCAGGACTCCAGTTGGAGAGAAGGGACCACACGTGAACCCCGATCGTTAGCCTCGATCTGGACCGCCAATGCGGGAGATGAACTGCTGCAGATGGGAAAAGGAGACGGTAATTCGGATGCTCAGGGGAACTATCAATGTGTGCTGCTTAACTGGCAAGCAGTTGTGCACATCTGATCTGCAGTGGAGGGGCACCAGCCTCCACCAGTACACTGCACACCAGACTCGTCCTAAAAGCTCCTGTCACTAATCGAACCCCACAGTGATGCACAGGGTCGAGTAAATGAAATGCTGAAGGCGCTGCCGAACCATAAACCACACTCCCATAGTCAATTCGGGATTGGACAAGGGCTCTGTAGAGCTGCAGCAGCGTACAGTGATCTGCACCCCAATTGGTGTTGCTCAGGCAACGGAGGGCATTGAGGTGCTGCCAGCACTTCTGCTTAAGCTGATGAAGATGATGGAGCCACGTCAATCGAGCATCAAAAACCAGTCCTAGGAATTGATATGTCTCCACTACAGTGAGTGGATCATCACTAAGGTAAAGTGCGGGTTCCGGATGAATGGTACGATGCCGACAGAAGAGCATAACACATGACTTTGCAGCTGAAAACTGGAAGCCGTGGGCTAGAGCACATGACTGCGCCTTGTGGATGCCTCCCTGGACGCGCCACTCAGCAACAATAGTACCGGAGTAGCAGTACGAAATGCAGAAGTCGTCTGCATACAGAGAAGGTGAAACGAAGGGCCCGACAACTGCTGCTAGAGCGTTAATGGCCACTAAAAATAGAGACACACTCAATACAGACCCCTGCGGGACTCTGTTCTCCTGGATATGGATGGAACTATGGGAGTCACCAACTTGGACTTGGAAAGTACAGAGCGACAGGAAGTTTTGGATAAGAATCTGGAGTGGTCCCGGGACACCCCACTCATACAATGTGGCAAGGATATGATGTTGCCAAGTTGTGTCGTATGTCTTACGTAAGTCGAAAAAGACGGCAATCAGGTGTTGCCAACTGGAAAAGGCTGTTCGGATAGCAGACTTGATGGACACAAGATTATCAGTAGTAGAGCGACCCTGGCGGAAGCTGCTCTGACATGGAGCCAGCAAGCCACGTGATTCCAGGAGCCAACCCAACCGCCGACATACCAAAGTTCCAGCAGCTTACAAGAACATTGGTGAGGCCGATGGGCATATGGCTACCCACATCAAGCAGGTTTTTACTGGGTTTGAGCACTGGAATGATGGTGCTCTCCTGCCATTGTAATGGAAAGACACCATCGCATCAGAGCCGGTTGAAGATAACGAGAAGATGTCGCTTGTAGTCATATGAGAGATGTTTAATCATCTGGCTGTGGATGCGATCAGGCCCAGGAGCTGTGTCGGGGCAATGGGCAAGGGCACTGAGGAGCTCCCACCCTGTAAATGGGGCGTTATAGGATTCACTGCAACGTGTAGCGAATGAGAGAACATTCCCTTCCAGCCGTTGTTTGAGTGTGTGAAAGGCTGGGGGGTAATTCTCCGACGCAGAGGCTCGAGCAAAGTGCTCGGCAATCGCGTTTGCGTCAGTACATAACTCGCCATTTGTGGTAACACCGGGGACAGCTGTTGGGGCCTGGCACCCAAAAAGATGTTTGATCTTTGCTCACACAGGAAGTAATGAATAGAATTGGAGAGAAGATAAATTTATGGCACAACTTGACTGATAACTCTTCAACAGTTGGCAGCATTGGTATGTGGCAGGTACTGGCTCGTTCTGTAGCCTCTTCTCAACAGCTCCAGTTGGCAGGAAGTCTTAGCATTGAATGGTTGTGTTGTTACGGTGTAAAGTATGGATGTGATAACTGTGCGTCGTTGGGCGAGTAAGTTTAAAGACATTGAGGCGGGAACATCTGACCTGCGTGACAAACAGAGTTGGACATCCCTTGACTGCAACCACCAAGTTTCACAAACAAAATGTTGACAGATTGAAAGAAAGAAACTGCAAGTACAATTGGCATTTCACAAGAACATGTGGCTCATATTATTGCTTTGCTTGGCTATCAGAAGATCTGTGCAGCACGATGGGTACCCCGGATGCTGACTCCTGAAATGAAAGCGCACAGACTTGAAATATGCCAGGAACTCCTGTTACGTTACGAGAATAAAGGTAACACCATTTTCCATTCAATTGTGACAGGAGACGAAAAGTGGGTACACCATTATGAGAGAACTGTGAGACTGTGGTTGCGGAATCAGAGTGTCGACTTCTTCTGTAACAGCTTCAGAACGCTTGTTCATCGTTGGCAGGAATGTATCCCATTTGCTGGTGATTATGTGAAAAGTGAATATTGGTAATTAAAGATCACATTCTAAGGATTATTTCTGCATTTGACTTATTAAAATATTCCCATCCAAACCCAATTAACAAAGGTGGAGGCATTACTTTTCATTCAACCCTTGTAGAAGAAGGGATCGGTTGGTAGGACATGTTCTGAGGCATCAAGGGATCACTAATTTAGTATTGGAGGGCAGCACAGAGGGTAAAAATCATAGAGGGAGACCAAGAGATGAATACAATAAGCAGGTTCGGAAGGATGTAGGCTGCAGTAGTTACTTAGAGATGAAGAAGCTTGCAAATGATAGAGCAGCATGGAGAGCTGCATCAAACCAGTCTCTGGACTGGAGACAACAACAAAAACCACAAACACTGCTCATTGTCACCAATACATTTATTAGTGGTGAAAGCAATTCAGTTTGCCATTTTGAAGCACACGTATCAAATGCCATGACACACAATAATAATATTATTACAAGAGGCAGATCCCATTTTATGGCAGCAGAAACAAACATGAAACCTGAAATTTTGCCATTTGCATTGTTTCAAACGGTATGTGAATTAAAAGTGCAGTCATTGACAGTTACATATCTTTCTCGTGAAGTGAAATAAAGACCTGATTTCCTCAACTCCCCAAAATTCTCATGTGTAATGCACTCTTAAGGTGTTTAGAGAAAACCTGCAGTTTCCAACATTATGGTATTAGTCTAGGAAGCCACAATCAAACATCTCAAATCACTCACTGCAAAAACAAATGCTCTTGTTAGTTCTAGAAAAAATGCTACATATTCTAAATTTCGTTGAAGCACCAACATCGATTTTAGTTTAAGTGTGGGCCGAGTTTATTACTTCTCTCTGATATTTCATTTCTTAAAAGTCTCCCGGTACACACAACTGTTTTTGCTTATGTGTGGTCAGTGCCTTTAAAAGTTCTGCGGACCAATGTCAATTACACAGGAAGAGAGTTGTGAAGAGAACGCAAGGGTGCATGTGTAGCTGGTCGTAAACACCCAATGAGAAAGCAGCAGAATGTTTTGCACCAATGAATCATAGACTTATGTCAAATCCTATTGTGACTATAGTCACAGAATAAAAAATGTATTCCTGGATAGGATCAACAAAGTGACTGACAGTTGTTTATAGGATAGCTACCAGAGCAACAACCAATCAGAGCAAGAGTTTGGTCACAGCTTCTATCATGTGTACGATGGTCATAACACTCTGCTACACCAGCTGTTGGCTACCGGACAGCTGCAGATGACAACTGTTGGTTGGGGGTTCAGGACTTAAGAGCAAGGCCATCAGCCACTTTATCCAGGGACAGATTATCCAGATTAGTGGTTTCCATGAAGAATATGTTCTAATGATGAAAGCATGGAGGAGCAGCAAGATGGAGGCACTGAAGGCAATACCGATGGCAAAGCTGAGAGACAATTTATGGGGAACTGTATGGATTAGGTTGGTACGTAGGTAAGAGCAGATCAGGGGTCTCCCACAGCTCACCCAATAGCAAAAAAAGCCCCGTCCCACATCTGCCCCCCACCAGACCAACAAATGGCAAACACAGTTACAGAACAAAGAAAGAGAATGTCTTCTAGTCGGCAGATTGAGAACAGTAAAAGTGAGAAGATTAAAAATGTAATGGACGTCAGCTGGACCACCCATAATGGTAAAAAGAAGAGAGAAACAGGTAAGGCAGCAGGTGGGCATCCCTGGGACTCTGAGCACAACGGGGGTTGTCCTACCCACAGGCATCCCACTCCTGCTCCAGAGTAGCCCAGATGTCTAAGCACGGTAGTCAAGTGTCAGAGCAAGGGTGCCCACCCCTAGGGGGGCAAGGGGGACAGTGCAGTCCCCCCTCCCCCCCATTCACTTGAGGAAAGGAAAAAATACAGTACAGCCAAGTGTTTTCCTTTCAAGAAAATGACTTAAGAGTCAGTATTATGCTGGTTTTTAACAGGGCCGAAACTGGAACTTGTTTATGGCTCCTTATAAGTTACCATTTGACTTCCAAAATATTAAAAAAACCTCATACCCCAGGTCTTGCTGCCCCCTCCTTCCCCCCATCCCACTACAAACTACCCTATGGGCACACTTGCATGAAAGAGCAGCCACCATTCAACAGAGTGCTGTCTCTAAAATAGAAAATAACTTGCGACAGGAAAGAAGACAAACCGCATCTAAAGGCAATTAAAAGAGAGTATGAGAGGGATGAAAGAGTGAGCTGGTCAAAGAAGTAGAGTTGGTGGTCCCAATGCTGTCCCAACATGTGTCACAAGTTGTTCAGCAAGAAACGATGAATTGGTATGAAGACTACACCGAAGGCCAAAACTTGGATCATTGACGGAGTTTGACCCACACCTCCAATGAAGAGGCGTACATTCTCAGGGAGGAGACATAGTCCTCCCAGCATTCACTCTTACTGTGTTTCATTAGGTAGCGGGCCCTGGCACACAGTCACTTAAAAGTGATAAGGTGGTCTGTGAAGGACATTCCTTGTAACATTATCGGGCTCTTATGTGATCCTGAACACCTACTGCAATGTCTGGTCCACCGTGGCACTGGCCAGTAGTGAAGGGGACCTGTAGAAAGGGAAACAGCAGTTCCAGCAGTGTAAATGATCATGCTGAAGATGTCTTGCACCTCCTCATCGATGCAATCTGACAGAGATGGAGCGAAGGAATTAGCAGAGGCATCTAATTGCCGTGTAGTTCTTAGAAGCACCCAGAGCAGTAATAGGTCCATCTGGCAGCAGCAAGGAAGCGACAGGATCAGCGAAAAGTAGTCACTGTCATATGCCATGTAGTGGTCATGCAGCAGAGCCACAAGACTGGGGGAAGAGACCATTAGATTAGCAGAAAAGGTTTCGTGGATGGCACAGAAGTGGGTAGGTGCCATCATTGAGGAGGCAGAGATTATGGTCGGTAAGAAGATGGTCAAGTAGAAGGCACCTACCAGATGGAGTGGTAATCCTCCACAGGGGGTTGGTATGCATCATTAGGAGAAAGGGAAGGGTGTGTCATTGTTTGGTTAAGGTGGTCAACTCAAGGTAAGACAGTGGTCTGACTGGAGATACGTAAACATTACCAAAGGCAACCGCTGAGGTCTTTTTCACTCCCACTGCTTTCAATGTGGTAAGAAGAGGAATCCACTCACTCATCACATCAGTCCAGATCAACATATAGATTGCTCCAGATATCCTCTTAGGCCAGATTCACACAGAACCCATAAAGACCAGAGAGCACTTGGAAATGGTCATCAGTGAAGTTTGTTTCTTGTAAAGCAATACAAATTGCAGAAGAGGAGGAAATAAGATGATGTACTTACAGCAGGTGCGATACTATCCATTACAACTCCACTGAATGATCATGTCACGGGTGACCAGGTTAAGTGTGAAGTGGTCAGGAGAGCCAGTCACGCCCCATGATCACTGACTGTCAACCATGAGGGTTGTCAATGAGAACTGCTTCAGAATCAGAGTGTAGGGGGGATCTAGCACCTCCGCAGTCACCGGAACAACTTTGTCTCAATAATTCTTCTCCTTCTCCCCCTTCTCTACCTTTGACGGCCAAGATTCTTGCGAGAGCCTATTCACTACAAGCATGGGAATGGATGAAGAGTGGACAGCCCCAGGACGCCACAAGTTGCAGAGCCTTCAGCCGTTGATTGGTGTTGGACCCCTATCTTTGGGTTTCTTGGGAGAGGGGCCCTGAGAGGGGGTCCTATCACCAGTAGATGCCGGAGAAGGCATATGCTCCGGATGCCGGTTGTGTGAAGGAGTTCCCGAGATTGGTGTCGAAGGAACTACAACAGAGGAAAGTGGTGGGAGAACTGGTTTTGAAAAAAATTGACATAGTTGAGTGATGGCTGAGAGTTTCACATAACTGGATGTCATATCAACATATATTTTATGTACCTAAGACTATAACAGTCAAGAGATTTATATTCTTGTGTTCTCGTTCCTTCTAGAAGACAGGGCAAAATGATGAACATGGAGGATGGCTTTCAGTGCAGTTGACACACCAACGTAGTTGTTCACAAGGACTACCTTCATGGAATAATCATCCTCCACAGACTTTTTTTTTTTTTTGGTGGGGTTTAAGGGCGCTCAACTAATGAGGTCATTAGCGCCCAGTCACTGTTGTTAGAGCACATGGAATCTAGTAAAACTCAAGGGGAGGGGGGGGGGGGGGGACACCAGAAAGACCCGACAAAGATGTAGATAAAATAAGTAAAAAGGTTAGATGTCTTTGGACAAGCCAGTCAAAGTTATAAAACGCAGAACACGAGCAGCTGCTCGAGCGTCATCAGCTAAAATATCCGGTAAAGTAGATGGCAGGGACAGGACAACACGAGATTGACTAAAGCGGGGACACGACAATAAAACATGGCGCACTGTTAATGCCTGACCACAAGGGCACTGCGGGGCTGGGTCACCGGAGAGCAGGTAGCGGTGGCTAAACCGGCAATGCCCAATCCGCAACCTGGTCAGAAGGACCTCCTCCCGCCGAGATGGTCGGGAGGAGGTTGTCCAAGCAGTTGGGAGTGGTTTTACTGCCCGGAGCTTGTTTCCTTGGAGGGATGACCAAGCATCCCACCACAACGACACAAGCCTCTTACAAACATCCCCACGAACGTCAGATGACGGGACACAATGGGAGGCTGGCCGAGGCAGGAGGACTGCAGCCTTGGCTGCAGCATCCGCAGCCTCATTCCCAGGCACTCCTACATGTCCGGGAACCCACAGAAAGCTGACAGGAGAACCATTATCAGCGAAAGAATGGAGGGACTGCTGTATCCGTTGAACCAAGGGATGGACCGGATAGGGAGTTCCAAGGCTCTGAAGAGCACTGAGTGAGTCAGAGCAGAGTACATACGATGAATGGCAGTGGCGGCGGGCATACTGAACAGCCTGATGGAGAGCAAAAAGCTCGGCCGTAAAGCTGGAACATTGGTCAAGTAGCCGGTATTTAAAGGTGGCGGCCCCGACGACAAAGGCACAGCCGACACCATCGTCAGTTTTGGAGCCATCGGTGCAAATAAAGGTGTGACCGGCAAGTCGAGCACGAAGTTCGACAAACCGTGAGCATTACATTGCAGCCGGAGTACCCTCCTTCGGGAGTGAGCTGAGGTCGAGATAAATATGAACTGGAGCCTGGAGCCAAGGTGGTGTCGGGCTCTCACCCTCTCTGAAGGTGGTAGGGAGGGCAAAATCCAATTGTCGAAGCAGGCGACGGAAGCAGACTCCGGGGGGCAGCAGGGCAGACACATACAACCCGTACTGACGGTCGAGAGAATCGGCGAAGAAGGACTGGTAAGAGGGGTGGTTGGGCATAGACAACAGCCGGCAGGCATACCGACACAGCAGTACGTCGCGCCGGTAGGTCAATGGTAAGTCGGCAGCTTCAGCATAAAGACTCTCGACAGGGCAGGTGTAGAAGGCTCCGGTCGCAAGACGTAACCCCCGATGGTGGATGGAGTTGAGACGGCATAAGAGGGATGGCCGAGCAGACGAAGCTCCCATAATCCAGCTTCGATCGGACTATGGACCGATACAAGCGAAGCAGGACAGTGCGATCCGCTCCCCAAGATGAACCACTAAGAACTCTGAGGACATTAAGGGAACGCGTACAACGGGCCGCCAAATAAGAGACATGCGGAGACCAACACAGTTTCCTGTCCAACGTGAGCCCTAGAAACTTAGTTGTTTCCACGAATGAGAGAACAACGGGACCGAGATGTAAGGATGGCGGAAGGAACGCTTTATATCGCCAAAAGTTGATACAAACCGTCTTCTCTTCAGAGAACCGGAAGCCATTTGCCACGCTCCACGAGTATAGGCTGTCTAGACAACGCTGAAGGCAGCGCTCCAGGAGGCATGTTCTCTGGGCACTGCAGTAGATCGCGAAGTCATCGACAAAGAGAGAGCCTGAGACATTAGGTGGAATGCAATCCATAATTGGACTGATCGCGATGGCAAAAAGGGCTACGCTCAAGACGGAGCCCTGAGGCACTCCGTTCTCCTGGAGGAAGACGTCTGACAATACGGAACCCACACGTACCCTAAACTTTCGATCCGTTAAAAAGGAATCAATATAAAGGGGCAGGCGACCGCGTAGGCCCCACCTGTGCATAGTGCGGAGGATACCTCCTCTCCAACAGGTATCATAAGCCTTCTCCAAATCGAAGAACACGGCTACCGTTTGGCGCCTTCGCAAAAAGTTGTTCATGATGAATGTCGACAAGGTCACAAGGTGGTCAACAGCGGAGCGGCGGCGACTAAAGCCGCATTGGACATTGGTAAGTAGCCGGCGAGATTCAAGAATCCAAACTAACCGAGCATGAACCATGCGCTCCATCACCTTACAGACACAGCTTGTAAGAGAAATGGGGCGGTAACTAGAAGGAAGGTGTCTATCCTTCCCGGGTTTGGGTATAGGAACAACGACGGTGTCACGCCAACGCATGGGGACCTGACCTTCGGTCCAGATGCGATTGTAGGTACGAAGAAGGAAGCTTTTGCCCGCCGGAGAAAGGTGTGCCAGCATCTGAACGTGAATGGCATCTGGCCCCGGAGCAGAGGACCGGGACAGTGCAAGCGCATGTTCGAGTTCCCGCATAGTAAAGGGGGCATTATAAGTTTCCAGATTCAGCAAGTGGAAGGAAGGTCGCCGAGCCTCTTCTGCCTCTTTCCTGGGAAGGAAGGCAGGGTGGTACTGGGCGGAGCTTGAAACCTCCGCGAAAAACCGGCCGAAGGCGTTGGAGACAGCCACAGGATCAACGAGGACCTCATTACCTGAGGTCAGGCCAGGTACTGAGGAGGCCACCCCAGACGACAGAAGAGGGAGTAAAACTGTTAAAGGAGCTGGTGAAAGAGGCCCAACAAGCTTTTTTGCTGTCTCTGATGACTCTACGGCATTGCGCTCGGAGTCGTTTGTATCCAATACAATTCGCCAACGTAGGATGGCGGCGAAAGGTGCGTAAAGCACGTCGTCGAGCACGGATAGCGTCTCTACAAGCCTCGTTCCACCAGGGGACGGAAACGCGATGTGAAGAAGAGGTAGTACGAGGAGTGGAACGTTCGGCAGCATTGATGATAACAGCCGTGAGGTATTCGACCTGACTGTCACAACTGAGAAAATCGTGGTCCGGAAAGGTCGCCAGGGAGGAGTAAAGTCCCCAGTCAGCTTTTGGTATGTTCCAGCTCGAAGGACGTGGGGATGGGGTGTGGTGCAGGAGACGAACGACACAGGGGAAGTGGTCGCTCGAATAGGTGTCAGAAAGGACATACCACTCGAACCGACGGGCAAGAGTGGTAGAACAGATCGAGAGGTCCAAGTGGGAGTAGGTATGAGTAGAGTCCGAGAGGAAAGTCGGGGCGCCAGTATTGAGGCAGACAAGATTGAGATGGTTGAAGACATCCGCCAAGAGTGAGCCTCTTTGACAGGATGCAGGAGAGCCCCAAAGGGGATGATGGGCATTGAAGTCGCCAAACAATAAAAACAGCGGGGGAAGCTGAACAATCAGGTGCATCATGTCAGCCCCACTAACAGCGGATGACGATGGAGTGTAGATGGTACAAACTGAAAAAGTAAAAGCAGAAAGAGTAATACGGACAGCTATTGCTTGGAGTGGGGTGGTCAATGGGATGGGATGGTAATAGACATCGTCCCGAACGAGCAACATGACCCCACCATGAGCTGGGATACCGTCCACAGGGGTGAGGTCATACCGCTCCGAGTTTTTTTTTTTTTTTTTTTTAAGGGCGCAAAACTGCTACGGTCATTAGCGCACGGTCCGTGGCTGCAATATCGGCCGCCTCATTTCCACAGATACCAACGTGTCCCGGGAGCCAGAGGAATGCCACCGAGACGCCCCCCAGGTGGAGCAAGCGCAGACAGTCCTGAATCCGATGGACCAGAGGGTGCACAGGATAAAGAGCTTGGAGACTGAGGAGAGAGCTGAGAGAATCTGAGCAGATAACGTACTGTATCCGCTGATGGCGGCGGATGTAGTGGACAGCCTGGAGAACAGCGTAAAGCTCCGCATTATACACTGAACACTGGTCGGGAAGCCGAAAGTGATTTGGGGTGTCGCCAACAATATAGGTACTCCCTACACCTAACGATGTTTTCGAGCCGTCGGTGTAAATAAATGTGGCATCCTTCATTTGTGCACATAGAGCAGCAAATGCCTGACGATAAACAAGTGAAGGGGTACCATCCTTGGGAAATTGACAAAGGTCACGGAGCAGGCAGATCCGGGGACAGAGCCAAGGCGGTGCTGTACCCCAAGTTGTCAAGAAGGTTTTAGGAAAGCGGAAGGAAAGAATGCAGCAGTTGATGGAAGCGGACTCCCGGTGGTAGTAGGGAGGAGGGGCGGCCTGCATACCCTACATCAAAGGAGGCGTCGAAAAAAATGTCATGGGCTGGATTAGCAGGCATGGAAGACAGATGGCTAGCATAACGACTCAAAAGGACTGCTCGCCGATTGGACAGCGGAGGTTCAGCAGTCTCAGCATAAAGGCTGTCCACAGGGCTGGTGTAAAAAGCTCCAGACACTAAACGTAATCCACGGTGGTGGATAGAGTCGAGACGACGAAGAATAGACGGCCGAGCAGAGGAGTAAACTATGCTTCCATAGTCCAATTTCGAGCGCACTAAGGTGCGATAGAGGCGGAGAAGGACCACTCGGTCCGCTCCCCAGGAGGTACCATTCAGGACACGGAGGGTGTTGAGGGATCGCAGACAGCGAGCCGAAAGATAGGAAACGTGGGAGGACCAGCACAGTTTTCTGTCAAACATAAGACCCAAGAATTTAGCGACGTCTGATAACGGAAGGTTGATAGGACCTAGATGTAAGGAGGGCGGAAGAAACTCCTTACGTCGCCAAAAATTAACACAAACGGTCTTACTGGGAGAAAAACGGAAGCCGGTTTCGATGCTCCAAGAGTGGAGGCGATCGAGAGAGCCTTGAAGACGTCGTTCAAGAAGGCTGGTCCGTTGAGAGCTGTAGTAGATCGCAAAATCGTCCACAAAGAGGGAGCCCGAGACATCAGGAAGGAGACAATCCATAATTGGATTGATGGCAATGGCAAACAGTACAACACACAGCACGGAGCCCTGGGTTACCCCGTTTTCTTGGGAGAAAGTACGGGAGAGAGAAGTGTTCACCCGCACTCTAAATGTGCGCTCTGCCATAAATTCGCGAAGAAAAAGGGGCAGCCGACCTCGAAAGCCCCAAGAGAACAGTGTGCGGAGGATGCCTGTCCTCCAACAGGTATCGTATGCTCTCTCCAGATCAAAAAATATTGCTACTGTTTGGCGTTTCCGGAGAAAATTGTTCATGATATAAGTGGAGAGAGCAACAAGATGGTCAACTGCAGAACGATGCTTTCGGAATCCGCATTGGGCAGGTGTTAAAAGACTGCGGGATTCCAGCCACCACGCTAAACGGTAATTCACCATACGCTCCAAAACCTTACAAACACTACTCGTGAGAGAAATGGGGCGATAGCTAGAGGGGAGATGTTTGTCCTTTCCAGGTTTCGGAACAGGAACGACGATAGCTTCCCGCCATCGTCTGGGAAAAGTACTGTCGGTCCAAATTCGATTATAAAGGCGAAGGAGGTAACGCAGACTATGGGTTGATAAATGCAGCAACATTTGGACGTGGATACCATCCTGTCCTGGGACGGAGGAGCGAGAAGAAGAGAGTGCATGTTGGAGTTCCCGCATGGAGAAAACAGCATTGTAGCTTTCGCGATTTTGAGAGGAGAAAGCAAGAGGTCGCACTTCCGCTGCACGTTTCTTCGGGAGAAACGCTGGCGGGTAATTTGAAGAGCTCGAAATCTCAGCAAAGTGCTGACCCAACGAGTTAGAAATTGCAACGGGGTCCACTAATGTATCATGCGCGACAGTGAGCCCAGAGACTGGGGAGAAACTAGGCGCACCTGAGAACCGTCGAAGCCGACTCCAAACTTCCGAGGAGGGAGTGAAGGTGTTAAATGAGCCAATAAAGAATTTCCAGCTTGCCTTCTTGCTATTGCGGATGACACGACGGCATCGCGCTCGGAACTGCTTATAGCGGATACAGTTGGCCAAAGTAGGACGGTGGCGGAAAACGCGGAGAGCACGTCGCCGCTCACGTATTGCATCACGGCATGCCTCGTTCCACCAAGGAACTGGGGGGCGCCGGGGCAATTCGGAGGTGCGTGGTATTGAATGATCCGCAGCTGTAAGAATAACGTCGGTAATATGTGTGACCTCATCGTCTACGCTGGGAAAGTGACGGTCATCGAAAGTCGCTAGAGACGAAAAAAGTGTCCAATCAGCTTGGGCAAACTTCCAGCGTCGCGGGCGCATGTATGGCAGTTGAGGCTGCAGTCTAAGGACACATGGAAAGTGGTCACTCGAGTGTGTATCATCAAGGGCGAACCATTTGAAGCGCCGAGCTAGCGGAACAGTACCGACCGCAAGGTCCAAATGAGATAAATTTGTCGTGGAGGCAGACAAAAATGTAGGGACCCCAGTGTTGAGGCAAACTAGATCCGCTTGGTGGAAGACGTCTAGCAATAGTGAGCCACGTGGACAAGGATGTGGAGATCCCCAAAGCGGGTGGTGGGCATTGAAGTCCCCAACCAGCAAATAGGGGGGTGGAAGCTGACCAAGAAGGTGAAGGAGATCAGCTCGTGCCATTGGTGTGGACGATGGAATGTATACAGTACAAAGAGAGAATGTGTATCCGGAAAGGGAAAGACGGACGGCGAGAGCTTGGAAGGAAGTGTTTAAATGGATTGGGTGATAATGGAGAGTTTCATGGAGAAGAATCATGAGTCCTCCATGTGCTGGAGTGCCTTCAACAGAGGGGAGATCATATTGGACGGACTGAAAATGAGGGAGAACAAAGCGGTCATGGGGACGCAGCTTTGTTTCCTGAAGACAGAAGATGACCGGCGAGTAGGATCGCAAGAGGATCGACAATTCATCCCGATTGGCTCGAATACCGCGGATATTCCAGTGGATAATTGACATAGGGTGAACAGAAAATGGAGGAATGTGACCAAGGTCGCTGTCAACTCAACGACTGCTTAGAGCTTGCGACCGACAGCATGGAATGGCATTCAGCCGAAGGCAGAAGATCCTGATCCATCGGTTGGTCAGCAGCAGCTCCTGCCACCAGCTATCGGCCGTCAGCAGTGCGCCTCGGCGACACAGAAGACGGCCGAGGGCGATTTCCGCCTGGTGGTGCTGTAGATGGGACACGCCTTGGCGGAGAAGGAGAGGAACTGGGTTTCTTTGTAGCCTTCTTGGAAGTATGATATTTAGATGAAGGAGGAACCGATGGTTGGGAAGTTGTGGTACGTAAAAACTCTTCACGAATATGCTCTTTTTTCGAAGTCTTGGTGTCTGACTTTTGGGCTCGAGATTTAGCAGAACCCGACGAAGGGTGAGCCAGAGAGTGGGCAGGCGAAAGTGGTGAGGTTGAACGGGCGATCTTTGCGCTGGCCGATCTGACGACCGTGGTACTAAAGGTGAGGTCGCAAGTCTGCGTGGCCGCCTCCTTTGTTGGCCGAGGAGAAGCAAGGACAGTGCTGTATTTTCCTGTCTGAGGCACGGTGGGCTGTCGACTGGCGAATAATTTTCGAGCAGCAAAGGTCGACACCTTTTCCTTCACTCTAATTTCCTGGATGAGCTTTTTGTCCTTAAAAACGGGGCAATCTCGAGAGGAAGCAGCGTGGTCACCCATACAGTTGATGCAGCGAGGGGATGGAGGTGGACAAGCACCCTCATGGGCATCCTTGCCACACGTAACACATTTGGCCGGATTGGAACAGGACTGGCTGGTGTGATTGAACCGCTGACACCAATAGCAACGCGTAGGGTTTGGGACGTAAGGGCGAACGGAAATTATCTCATAGCCTGCTTTGATTTTCGATGGAAGTTGAACTTTGTCAAATGTCAAGAAGACAGTGCGGGTTGGAATGATGTTCATGTCAACCCTTTTCATAACTCTATGAACAGCCGTTACGCCCTGGTCAGACAGGTAGTGCTGAATTTCTTCGTCAGATAATCCATCGAGGGAGCGTGTATAAATGACTCCACGCGAGGAATTTAAAGTACGGTGCGGTTCCACCCGGACAGGGAAGGTGTGTAGTAGTGAGGTACGCAGCAATTTTTGTGCCTGGAGGGCACTGACTGTTTCTAACAACAGGGTGCCATTCCGTAATCTGGAACAAGACTTTACAGGACCTGCAATTGCGTCGACACCTTTCTGAATAATGAAAGGGTTGACCGTGGAGAAGTCGTGACCTTCGTCAGACCGAGAAACAACAAGGAACTGTGGCAACGATGGAAGAACTGTCTGTGGCTGAGACTCAGTGAACTTACGCTTGTGAGCTGACATAGTGGAAAGTGAGGAAACCATTGCGGAAGAATCCCCCATGATTACCGGCGTCTCCGATGGCGCGCTCCTCCCTTGTGGGGGCCCTCTCTGAGGGCACTCCCGCCTTAGGTGATTGTTCACACCTCAGGTCACACCTCCCGACAAACGGATGGAGGGACCAATTGGTACTTTCGGAAGGTATCAGCTCGGGTAATCACCCCTCCCTGGGCCTGGCCGTTACCAGGGGGTACGTACGTGTCCTACCTGTCTACCCGGGGTGGGGAATTATGCGTTACCCCGTCACCGGCTACGCATGGAAGTGCGTGGGTCGGCCTTCCGACATGCACAGGGAGGAAAAAAGAGAAAGGAAAGAAGAGGGGTCTCAAACGCCGCAGCGGAGAAAAGTGCAAAGAGAAGAGGGAAGGAAAAGAGAAGGACAGAGGAAGGACGAAGACTTGCAAGTATAGAAAGCAAGGAATTTGTAACAGTTTCGAGCGTCCGTCTCCGGACGTAGGCACAAACCATACTCCCAGAGGGGGAGAAAGAGGGAAGGAAAGAGCCAGAGGTGAGGGGGGGGGGGGGGGGGAGAAGATGGGGGACAGGGAAGGATGCGGAAAGGGAGGGTATGCAGCCCGGAAAGGAAGGAGGGCCA
This sequence comes from Schistocerca nitens, assembly GCF_023898315.1. Classification (NCBI taxonomy): domain Eukaryota; kingdom Metazoa; phylum Arthropoda; class Insecta; order Orthoptera; family Acrididae; genus Schistocerca; species Schistocerca nitens. The sequence goes on along the minus strand of NC_064618.1, from coordinate 745,969,549 downwards.
CATTAGCTCGGGGTCCCGTGCTCGCTACGCATGTATCCACAAAAGAGTTGTGGACCCCCTGGGGGGCCGCTCCGAGGTATAGTGGGTAAAGGCAATACGGTCAGTCAGGTGCAACTTGGTTTCCTGGAGACCAAGGACGAGCGGACAGTGCAGGCGGAGGAGCAGTTGTAATTCCTCGCGATTAGATCGAATACCTCTTATGTTCCAATGTAACAAGGCCATCGCTAGTCAAAAAAGAGGGGGAACGAGACGGGGGAAGAGCTGGTCACCTCGACGGCCGCGGAGGGCCAGGTTTCGAGTGAACAACGCTACAACCGGCGGGAGGCGGATCCTGTTCCATCGAGTCGTCGCCAGCTGCGGCCGCTGTCCCTGGTGGTGTAGGAGGGGCAGCATCATTTGCCGATGAGAGGCCAGCTGAGCGCCTGGCAGCAGAGCGTCCCGGCGAAAGTGAGGACGGCCGGGAGCAGCGACTCACGGATGGAGCGTCAGACGAAACGCGCCGGGGTGGAGAGGGGGATAGAGACTTCTTCTTGGAGGCCTTCTTGGAAGTCCGAGGAGGCACAGGGGTGGTGGGCTGGACCCGAAGAAGGTCCTCACGCGCGGGGTCCGTTTTGGAACGCCGGACCTCTGAAGCTGGGGTCCGGAACGTTTCCCCGATGGACGCCTGAGAAGAGGATCGCTTCTCAGGCGGCGTGGGGGGGGGGGGGGGGGAGGAGGAGGAGGAATGGTGGTCCCTGGGGCAGAGGAGGCGGGGGCCACGGGGGAGGAGGATTTGGAAGGGAGGGATGTGGGAGGCGGAGGCAGAGACCCCGGATGGGGGGAGGAGGTGGAGGGGGGACAGGATAGGGGTGAGGATACCGCGGAAGGAGGGGACACAACTGAGGCAAACGAAGTGGTCAACGGCACGGGATGGAGGCGGTCATACTTCTTCCTGGCCTCAGAATAAGAGAGACGATCCAAAGTTTTGAGTTCTTGTATCTTCTTCTCCTTCTGATATGCGGGGCAGTCTGAGGATCTAGGCGAGTGGATGCCAGGACAATTAACGCACCGAGGTGGTGGGGTGCATGTATGTTCCTCACGAAGAGGACGTCCACAATCGCCACAAAGGGGCTCAGCCTCACACCGTGACGACATGTGCCCAAAGCGCAAACACCAAAAACAGCGCATAGGAGGCGGGACGTAAGGTTGCACGTCGCACCGGTAGCACATCACCTTTACCTTCTCCGGGAGAACGTCCCCCTCGAAGGCGAGGATAAAGGCCCCGGTGTCGATGCAACGGTCTTTGGGGCCGCGCTGGACTCGCCGGACGAAATGCACGCCTCGGCGCTCCAGGTTGGCCCTCAGCTCCTCATCAGATTGCAGCAGGAGGTCCCGATGAAAAATAACCCCCTGCGTCCTATTTAGTGCCAGATGCGGGACAATGAACACTGGGATATCCCCTAGGCGGTCGCACGTCTGGAGCGCCGCCGACTGTGTGGCGGAGGTGGTCTTTATAAGAACGGACCCCGAACGCATCTTACTGAGAGTCTCGATTTCCCCGAAGATGTCCTCAATGTGCTGAACAAAGAACATGGGCTTGGAGGTGGCGAACGTCCCCCCATCGGTCCGAGAACAGACTAAATAGCGGGGGAAGTACTTCGCCCCAAGCCGGCGGGCCTGTCCTTCCTCCCAGGGAGTGGCCAAGGGGGAAAGGGCAGGAGAACCAGAACTAGAGACAGTACCTTTCCTTTTGAAAGACTCGGCCGCAGAGCGACCTGATACGTGTTGACGTTTCATCTGCGAAACGTCCGCCCCGATACCACCCTCTCCGACCAGGGGCTCTCCCCACGGGCGCCACCCAGCCTCAGCAAGGGCCACCTGGCAGGATGACCGTTGCCGGGAGTCCTGATGCCCCAAGGAGACGGGCATCTACTCCTTGGCCGACGTGGGGAGGGTGCAGCTCAGGTATCGGCAGTACGATCCCTGTGTTGTCAGGGGGCTACAACCTAGAGGGTACATGACGACCCCACCACAACAGGCTGGCTACCGTGCTGGATTTCTGGTGCCATGGAAAGTCGATCATGATCGTAGGTGCAGATGGGGACGCACTATGGGCGTAACTTGTACAATCCATCAGGCGTTTAGGCCCAATTTGAGGAATAGTGGGTATGGTTACAACGCCAGTACAATGCTGAGTGCCAAGGTCTTAGTGCAATGAGGACCAGTGGTACACCACGTAAGGCGTCCTTCCCCAAAAGGCTCGTACTTCTGTAGAATTTTGAAAAATGGAGGTCAAACCCGAAGGGGGACCATCACATGGAAGGCCAAAACGGTTGAAACTCCTTTTAGTCGCCTCTTACGACAGGCAGGAATACCTCGGGCCTATTCTTACCCCGGACCTGCAGGGGGTATGTCCCACCTGTACACCATGACTGACTTTTTATAGGAGGACATTTGCTCCAAAGGCTACAACAAAGGTGCCTAAGTCTATTCTATTATCCTTGGGACCTTTTCAGATGCATCAGACAAAAGGTATGCCTCTCCTCTCTAGATTAACCAGTAGTTCTTCGCCTGTTTGGAGTGTAAGGTCTCAGTGGAAGATGATTCCTTGGACCACATTGACAACCTTATGTGGAGCAATGCTAACTGGTATTTCATCCAGACAGTCACATACCCGAAGAGCTGTAGACTGTGCAGCACAGAAGCCTGTTATCAAGAGTGATCCACTGCACATTTTTCCCAATGACTCGGCTTCTCCAAATTTATCTTCAGTATTTTCCACACAAAATAATGATTTTATCACAGTGAAAGTATCCCCACCAGTTCGAGTACGTATTAAATTGTTGCACTCCTAGGCATTTGGCTTGTCCCTCTTCTCATGGGTAGCCATGATGAGGAAAGCAGTAGGTTAGTAACTACGTGTGTTTCAATTTCTATTTCTATTTAAGGAAACAGCTGGATCAGAACGGAGATTGTTTCACTGTAATTTAAGACATTTCGTGTGCGAAACATCCACCCTGTTATGACCTACTTCTATCATGGGCTCTCCCCATAGGTGCCACCCAGCTACAGCAAAAGCAGTCTGGCGTGGTGGACATTAGCAGGACTCCTGATATCCCAAGAAGGCTACTCATTGGCATGCTTGGTGAGCTTGCAGCTCATTCAGCAGTGTGATCCCTGTGTTGTCAGGGGGCTCAACCAAAAGGATACATAACAAACCCATCATGCCAGACTGGGTACAGTGTTGGCTTTGAAGCACAAATAGGAGCCTACACAGGTATTGTGCACACACAATGTTTAGCACTGCATGCATTAGGTGCTATGTAAGGTTTTCTTCATCAGTTTGTATACTACAGAAAAATTCGGAAAATGAATGGTTGGTTGGTTGATTGATTTGGGCGAGTGGTCCAAACAGCGCGGTTGTTGGTCCCATGATCTAGGATGGCAGAAATCAAGGAAGCAACAACACAAAAAGCACAGTCCAGTCAAAGGGAAGGGATAACATGCAAACAAAGAAGGAAAAGTGACATCAGGGCTGCAGGAAGATGTAAGAACAGGAGCGGGGACTTATACCTGAGAGTACAAACAATTTTCAGCAAAGAAAACAGGACAGATGGAATCATGCGAGTTGTCCGCTCACACCTGAGACAAGAAAGTTGGGTGGGCATATTTAGTGTGAAGGATAAAAAGGTGGAGGCAGTCCAGTAAAATATGGATCACTACAAAGGGGAGGTAGGAGGGGCGCTCACTGCAGAGTAAAAACCCACAGGTCAACCTAGTATGGCCAATGCAAAGACAGCAGAGGGTGGCAGATTCTGGCCAGGAGAGGCACAGGGAAGAAAGCCACACGATGGGAGTCTCCTTGATGGTGCCACATTTATCCAACACTGGGGTAGCATACTAAGTGTCAGTCCACGACTGAGCAAAAAGGGATCTGATGTAAAGCCATAAACCCGCCCCAGGAGGGGTTGCAGAGAACATGGGGTAGGTGACCACCACCCCCCCCCCTCCTCCTCCAATCCAGATAGTAAGTTCATTACCTGGGATACCTATGTGGCCAAGAACCCAAAGGAAGTCAACTGAACAAGCAGCATCACGAAGACTGGTGAGGTCACGGATGGCAGGGACCAAAAACCGAGCAGTAGCCTGAAGGCCTCCCATTGAGTCAGCATGTAACAAAACTCGAGTGGCGGAGGACCATTTAATAAAACAGGGTGCCCTATAGACAGCCATAAATTCCGCAGTAAACACCCCATACATGGCAGGCAAGAGATGGAGTTCCGTGCCAACAGAAGATGTGAAGGCATATCCAATATGATCAGCAGACTTAGAGTCCACAGTGTAAAAGCACAATGGCACCCTGAAACTTCTGTAAGTGTGTTTGGAACAAACAGCAGAACACCATTGGAGCAATGGAAGCTTTTGGACCCTGGAAGAAATCCATCTTAATCCTTGGCCGAGGAACCAATCAAAGGGGAGATTGGGGGGAGGGGGGGGGGTTGTCAGGAGAGAACATGAGGAAGAAGACAAGGAAGAGTGAAGGAAGTCATGGCAGAGAGAAGAGAGGCAAAGCCCAACAGATACAAGTGAGCCTGCCCACCAGCAGGCAATGGCATGAAGCCGCAAAAAGAATAGAATGGGAAGGTTGAGCAGGGGAAAGTGGATAGTGATAGGGAAACAGGAGCTGGGACTGCCAAATCAAAAGGGGAGGGATCCAAATGTCAACCAGAAGACCATCAACAGGGCTAGTGCGAAATGCACCGGTGGCTAAAGGGAATCCATGATGGTGAACCTGGTCCAAGATGAGCAGTGTGGAAAGGGCAGCTGACCCATAAACTTGACAACCATAGTCCAGACAAGAGAGAACTAATGGCTGGTAAAGGAGGAGAAGGATTGAATGATTTGCGCCCCAAGAGGTGTGGGCAAGGAAGCCCACTGAGTTCATGAAAGCAGCCCCCCTTCAGGTGATGCCTACGGGGCAACCAACTTAGCTTGTTGTCAAAAAAAAGACCCAAGAACGTAAGGAACAGAACTGGGGGAACATGATCAGGTGCTTGGCATCGAGGAAGAGCTCCAGATTACGATGGACAATAGTATGGTGAGAGAAAAGTGCCGCCTTCCACTTAAGGGAAGACAATTGAAAACTGTGTGTGTGTGTGGGGGGGGGGGGGGGGGTGGAAGCACCCCAGCCCTGGAGCTGTCATTCTATGGAGGCTACCAAGTGGAAGCTAGCCCAAATACAGAAATTATCCACATACAGAGCAGGGTGACCAACAGTCTGGCAGATGTCACTGGTCCATTGATAGTGATTAGCAAAATAAGGACACTTAATATGGAGCCCTGTGGAACACCATTCTTCTGGGTCCATACTGAGCCAACCCTGACTATGAACGGGAACAGGCAAGTAAAAATCAGGAGGGAGCCCCAAAGACCCCACTCATGGAGCATATGAAGAATATGATGGCACCAAACTGTGTCTTAAGTCTTACGAAGATCAAAGTGAACTGTGAGAAGATTTGATGCTGAGGAAAGGCCTGCCAAACTGGGTTTCCAATTGAAGCAGATGACTGATTGGAGACCGTCCCTCCCAAAAGCCGCACTGGTAAGAAGATAAAAGGTACCGAGATTAAAGGAATATAAATATCAAGGGATGACTGTTCCTTGTCAGGTTTAAGGACACGAACCACAATACTGTCCGTCCATTGAGAGGGGAAAATGCTTTGGAGCCAAACATGGTCATACATCTAGAGGAGATATTGGCATTGTTGAGGACTGAGGTGTTGAAGCAATTGATTATAGATGGAATCAGGGCCAGGAGCTGAATCGTGCGAAGAAGATGGGGTCAGAAGCAGCTCCCATTCAGTAAAAGATTCATTTTTGGATTCGCATGACAAGGGATTAAGCAGGAAGCTTCAACCTACTATTTCCAGAGGAGGAAGGCAGCTCCATAGGAGGCTTATTACAATGCCATCACAATATAGGTCGCGAGGTGTCCCGCAGGAACTGACGGATCTGTACATAGACCATTTGGAAGGGCAAGGCCCAGAATGGAAGACTGCCACTGACAACCTGGCTGGGTGAGGAGTGTAGCCCACATGCATGACAAATGCACAGAAGAACCTAGAGAGGAGACAAATAATCCCCAACACATCCATTTTCTCTGTCTGATTAAGTAACAGGCTTTGGCAGGAAGATGTTTAAAGGTAACAAGACCAGAGGACAGGTGCCTTTTTAGATTGCAAGGCATGATCATGAATAATGGCACTAAACAGGCCGATGGTGAACAGGGCCCATCAAACAGAAAACTGCAATGCCGACTGGACAGATTATCTTACCGGATAGATCACGGATGACTTCACCATTACAACATGACAAAAAAGTTGGAAACATGACCAGGGAGGTCAATCAGAATGATGGAAAGCCCAGTGGGGTAACCTGGTCAACAGTAGGTGGGAACGGAAAGAGAGAATCAATGGGAAATGGTTACTATGACAGAGGTCATAGTGTGGCGCCTAATGTAAGGAAGGAAGGAGGGGAGGGGAAGAGAGCGAAAGATTAATGGCAGGGAAAGTGCCATGTGCAGCACTAAAATAAGCATGGGAACCATCATTAAGAAGGCACAGATTATGGTCTGCAAGAAATTGGACAATGTAGAACCCGCATCCGCATAAGCACTGCCCCACAAAGGGTGATAGGAGGAGGAACGGGGGCGGGGGGTCCTGATGAAGAAGGGCAGTCAGGGCAGCAGATGTAGATGGTCTGTCAGGAGGGAGATAGCAACTGCAAACTGTGATGGCAGAATCAAAGTGGACCCAAATGGCAACCACTCCCAATGGGGTACAAAGAGGGATCCATGTACTCTAACAACATTTGTACAGAGCAACGTGCAGCCACCACAAGACACCCTCAAAGGAGCAAATCAGTTTGGACAGAAAGCACGGAACCCACAAAGATTTGATGAGTGAGCGTAAGTAAGAAGAGATTCCTGGAGAGTGACACAAGTTGCCAAGTAAAAGGCAATAAGGGATTGCAACTCTGGAAGGTGACAGTATTGATTACAGTTCTATTGAATAATCACAGACCAAGTATCCAAATGGGAAGCTAACAGGCTGGAGCCAGTCACACTGACAGGACACCATACGTCACCAACAATGACAGAATCACATCCATAAGTAACAGGAAGGACTCAGGTTTTGAGGGGAAATGTCACACCTCTGGAGGCACTGTGATGGGGGGGGGGGGGGGGGGGGCAGCACTTATCCTGGGACTTATGTTTCTTTTTCTTCTCTCTTTCATAGGCTGAGGAGGGCAGCGCACAGGAGAGCACACTTTTTAAAGGTCCAAAACCAAAGGAGAACGGGCAACTGTGTGCCCTGTGGCTGAGTTGTGGTAGCAGGATGCCAGGGAGAGGGGTCCCAGGAGGGAGTCGGGACTACTTCAGACAAACTGCCAGGAATGAAAGAATATTGCAAGAAAGGAAACCAGAACCTAAGGAATAGCCAGGATGACATCATCAAAAGTTGCCACCATGAAAAAGATGAGAAGCAAGGGTAGTCAGAGATGAGAGATTGCAGCAAAGGAAAGGAAGTAGGTGCTGCAATAACTTGGGACACTGCACTCACCACATATGTACAACCGAATTCCAATTATATGAACTCGAACTTTGTTTCACCAATTATCCAGATTGCTTTGAGGAAAAAAAAATTGTACTGTATGACTAAAACTGTTGGTTTTCATAAATAGTTCTTACAGTGTACAGTACACTGAATGTTTCCTTACCACCGTAAAACCAATCCACAGCACATGTATTAAAAGAAAAAATTTTGCTGCGAACAACAAATACAGTATGCACATGGTTGCGTTTGTGGTGCCCATCATTCAGTACAGCCTACATTAGTCTGTGTTGTGACTTAATGGGTACACTGATTTGTTGCTATATCTTGCATATTCTGTCTTATTTTGTTTTGTGTGTCAGTTTTAATTTACCATGCCACATAAGTCTTATAAAAGAAAACACACTGTCTTATCGTTGGTGGGTAAAATAAAAGTCCTTGAACAATAAGACAAAGGCACAAGTGGTAAGTGGTCGGCTGAGATGTTTGGCACGAGAGCATCAACAATTCCAGAAAAAAAGCCCTTAATTTTAAACTGTGTGTCTGTTGTTAAAAATGAAGATGGAAGTTTGTTGAGAAAAAGAATAGAAACAGCAGAAAACAAAGAGCTTTAAGAGGTCATATTCAAGTGGGTTCGGTAGCGGCAAGCATTAGGAAACCCCTGAGACTTAGCTTGTATCATTTCATTTTCCTCCCGTTGAGTCAGTATCAATCTCATTCATATGCTTTATAAGGAAGGGCTTACAAACAGAAGGGCTTACAAACATCCAGAATTTCTTTCCTATAGACTATGAGGTATTTATGACATTCCTTACGTTGTGGGCCTTCTCTTACACAATGATGTAAATCAGTGGGACAACTGTCACGTCATTTCATAAAAACCATTTCATGTTTATGGAAATTTTGCAGTTGCACGCATAACAAATTGTGCTAACATTAGGCTTTTATCAAAACCCTGCATAGGCAAGGAGATTTTCTATGAGGGTATGACTCTGAAATGAAGCCAGTAAAAGACTCCATCAAAATGATGACAGAACAAAAGCTGGTAAGAACCTATATGAAAACAATGTTTACATTCTCTGCATGAAATGGACTGTCTATTTTGCATTTATTATCAAAAGCGCTGCAGTCAACCAGCATTACTATAGTAGAGTTGGCAAAAGGGTCATTCCATGTTAAAGAGACTTTGTGACAAAAAAATTAAAATGACAATATTTCAAACATAATCTTAAAAATGCCAAGTTAAAAGTACATTTGTTCATTGCAAAATAATCATGACTATGAAAAAATTAAATTTCTACCTTCACTAAGTGTTTAAAGTGCACTACTCTATGGCACCACAGAGAGGTATGTTTTATGCTATTTCCAGATGAGTATTAGTTGTCTTATCTGTGGCTGATTGTTCTATTGTTGCAAAGAATATTGAAGTCAACATTGTTATAGCTCACAATAATTCGTTTTGTTGAGCTAAGCTAATTGCATTTCTTTATTTTGTTAGTTTTATAATATATGTGCAGCTTGTAACACCCGTAACAAAAAAGATACAAAAGTTTAATTTGTAATCTAGTAAATTTGTTGTGTACAATACCTTTCTGTAAAAGTGAGGTTATGCACATGTTTCACAATATCATACCATTACATGGCATTTTGAAATCTTACTTAACACTCTTAGAGCTGTTACGGGTGTTACTAATTTTTGTTTCGGGTGTTACTTAACACATGCGTAACACCCGTAACTTGAATTGGAAGGTTTAATGCCACCTTCATCTTTAGTAGGCCTAGGCCCTACATTTAAATTATAACCAAAGGGTATTATTATGAACAGAAAAAGTTTTTTAACTATGTTTACTACATATGAAAACAGTTTTAAGCTTGATAACAAAAATTTTTATTCCTCTGCATACACTTGTTTAAGCACTGCACCTACATTATAAAAGTTAATTGGGGCATTAACCTGAATCAACTGATGTTCTCCTACAAAGTTAATTAAGCCCAAAATTCTTTAGATTACATATAGTTTATGTTTTCCATTCTAACTTTCCCAAGGACAACAATATTGCTAACCTCAATTTTAAATTTTATATAGGCCCAGTAAACTGCTTATTGAGGCAAATTCTAGTCATTCATAAGAGCCTACAATTTCATAAGCATACTTGAGTCTTTGAGCAAAGCTGTTCCAAGCAATCACAAGGAATTATTGAACGAATTAAGTTGTAATTCACAGAATGAAGACTGTGTTTTTGGGTCATGCCAGGAATGTCAAATTAAATTGAGCAAATTTATCCCAGAAGGCTTTGACGTAACTAAAAAGATTGTCTGGCAGCAATGGGAAAATGATGCGAAACATTGTCCTTGGCTTAGTGAACATTCAGGGAGCTGCGATGATGCCCGGTTGACAAATTGCCGCAGTTTAAAAAACATTGCTACGTGAAGATAAAGCAGTGATTTCATCAAAGGAAAGAAAAAACAGCCTTGATGCTGAAGAATGTGTTCTTCAAATGGACTTTGCAGAGAATTATGCTCTAATTTCACAAGATGAGGTACAGAGTGCACTTTCTGCATTTAGTTTGCAAACCATGAAGTCAGGTCCTATGCAGTCATCAGTAATGACCTTTCACACACAAAATATTTTGTGTGGACTTCGCTTAAAACTGTTATAACGGACATTAAAAAAGTGTTTCCTAAAGTTAAAAGAGTTTTTATATTTTCTAACAACTGTGCTGGGCAGTTCAAAAATAAATATACTTCGTCCAATCTATGTTATTTTGAGAGAGACTTCGGATTGACAGTTGAGTGGAATTTTGTTGCCAGTTCACATGGTAAAGGAGCCATGGATGGCATTGGAGGTGCACTGAAGAGGAGCGTGTGGACAGCTGTTAGATCTAGGAAAGTTATTATTAACAACGCAATTGACTTTTATGACTACACTCTGATGAGCTTTTCTAAAATTAAGGTACTATGGGTTGATAAGATAACATTGGAGCATAACATTCCTGTTGTGGTTGTGGTCTTCAGTCCTGAGACTGGTTTGATGCAGCTCTCCATGCTACCCTATCCTGTGCAAGCTTCTTCATCTCCCAGTACTTACTGCAACCCACATCCTTCTGACTCTGCTTAGTGTATTCATCTCTTGGTCTCCCTCTATGATTTTTACCCTCCACGCTGCCCTACAAACATTCCTATTTTGGATGAAAGGTGGAAAAATTTACAAGCAATTCCTCAAATCCAGGGCTGCCATCACTTTCAGCCTTGTAACACAACTGATTTGCTGGTTTCAAAAACAGCAGAGTCATTAATGACAAGGGTGTCAGTATTTAGCACTGAGGAGGCCAAAGTTAAAACATTACATGCAAAAGATGCATAAACTTCTATGAAGTGTGCAGTTCTGATGATTCTGATCAGGAGACTGTTTCACTATCTGAATCACAAGACAATATTGGAAGTGCTTGTGAGTTAAACCTAACTAATAAAATTGAAAAGTCTGATTTAAAATTTGGGTTATTTGTCTTGGTTGACATTCCAAGTGACAAAAAGAAGCCCACCCTATCCAAAAATCAATACCGTTACTTGGGAATCTGCCAGAGTGAGGTTGATGAAGAGGAGGATGTGAAAATAATGTTTCTGAAGTCAGTAGGAAAAGGTAAAACACTTTTTAAACTAGATGAAACTGATGTTTGTTTTCTGAAATTCAGTCAAGTACTATCTAAGGTAACAACACCAGAAATCAAACAACAAGGTAACTGTTTGTACTAAGAGTTCAATTTTGAGTTGGATGTTGCGGAAAAAGATTATTAAATGAAGTTTTTAAATCAATCAATAATAAGAAAACATTTTTGTCATAAATTTATTAGGCCTACAAAATGAGGTAAATGTTAAGTAAATAACAATATCTTGGCCTAGTTGTACTATAAAATTGTAACAAAATTTTTTGTGTAATAAATAGCTTTATCCTTCAAATATGTTTCCTAAGTACATACTTTTATTCCAAATAAACTACAATACTTCTTTTCTTTTTATGCAATTGTAAGAGGTAAATTTATTCCTCCAAGAATCAAATCTGATGCATCTATGTAACACCCGTAACATTTAATGTAACACCCGTAACAGCAAATAATATATATATGTATACTAAGTTATGATGTCCAAAAAAATAAAAATTTATATTTTAAAATAAAATTTGGGGCAATACCTCTTAACAGGTGTTTTACAAGAATAAAAGCTTAATCAAGTTTGCAGAAATTAGAGAATTCCCTAACTCATAACAGGGGCCAGGTCTACTTTTGGTAACACCCGTAACACTACTTTTTTGATTAATAGCCAGGAGAACAATAAAACAATTCCAGTATCAACATTTCTAAGATGAAATATATTGTAAGCCTTAAAAGTTTTCAATATTAAATTCAATAAATATTTTTCCTTACATTATTTTTCCTTATTTTAAGGTGTGTACATGTAACACCCGTAACTGTGGAATTGCCCAAAAGATGATCCCCGGCAGTTACTGTGGGCTTCCAGCAGCTGGTTCGTAAGTCCACCTTATCTAATCATCGAACACAATTTTGTAAATATCTCTTTGACAATAGATAAGTGTTGTTGCTGCTCTATAGGTGACTAATGTTTTCACCTCAAACCATTAGCTCTTCACAGATGAAAGATAGTAAGAGAACTGCCAACTATATAAAGAATCTCCTTTAGCCAACTGTACTATACCTTGAAGTCCTTATCAGACTACATTTTGGCATGGAAATAGAAATAGCTATCATTCTGGTGCTTCCAGGACTAGCCACCTTACTCATCACATCTTGTCCCTCTGGTTTTTCCTTGTTCTTTAGTTAACCAGAATGAGAGGGAGTAGCTGTCACTAAGCACACAAAACTGAAACAAACATTAACCTTATGAAGTGGTGAAACTGCTTTTACAAAAACAGGCACTTTGGTAGATTGCTTCTGCACAGAAGATGGTTGCAATTACGACTGGATTTGGATACTCATCATAGGTTCTAGAAACATTCAATGGGCACTTTCCAGCTGGCTTGAGAAATTTCATGATAATGAAGACTCCATCCTCTTACTGAGGGAACACCAAATTAAAAATGTCACCCTATGGTTCAAAATAATTGTTTTGTCATTATGTTTTGATAATATTAATAGATCCAATTCAGTTTATCTACGAATATCAGAATAACCTTCGACCATACATTATTTGTAACCCACAAAGGCCTTTATGAGCTGTTGTCATTTGCTAGCTTGTGAAAAATTACAACAGTTTTACCGTCTACAGGAATACTGAATTGTAGTGAGAAGTCTGCAAACGACTGTTATGTACTAATGTAGTAAACAAAGAAATGATATAGAATTAACATTGAACTGTATCAGAGAACCATCTCGCTTCCTGCTTCACTTAAAAAAAAGTTTTGAAAATTTCCGATCGGTGTGTTATACCTCCTGTAAAGTGTTCGTCAACCAAGTGAAATACCAGTAAGTAACAACCTGAATCAAATTAAACTGTTACTCGTGACGACAACAATCAACTCACTTAAATTCACTCACATTATTATCCTTATCCTCATTGAACTTTGCTGATTTGAAATGTTCAGGTTTTATAGGAATGTTCAACAACAAACTCAAATGAGCGCACAGTATCGAAAGAACACCTCCAGAATCACACATCTTGCTTCGTAGAGAATCATATCACAGTGACCATCTGACATAACACATCAATCCAAATTTTACCGCCCTTTAGCAAATATGACAAATTTACCAAACATCTTTAGTTACAGAGACATGAAAAGCACCTGACACCAAAGATTCACTAGACGTCAAAGGAACGGAAGGCAACATCACCCACTACGTTTACATGCAATCAATCATCCGAAAGACGAAAACTAAATTTAGAAAACCGTTTTTCGTTGTCGTGTTTACTTGTTATGGTCTGGAGTGGATTTGCTAGCCCAGTTAAATATGGCGCCTGGAAAACAGTTGTTACAGTTTCTAAGTTAATCAGCACAATCACTAATTTCTCTTCAGTTCCTTCACTGTACATAAAGCCACTCCGTCCATATTATACGAAGTTTTTTTTAAAAAAAACAAGGCGAAACCTGACAGCCCAAGCACGTTTCAAGACCGGTTGCGTTTACATTGGACCGAAAACCTACTGTACTATTGGAAATCCGGCAACTAGAAGCGGATTTCCCGATTCATTTCTAAAGCGTTTATAAGACCACTCAGGAGCGGTATTGAGAAATCGGTTATGAAATCCCGTTTTGGGAGCCCCATGTACACGTGGTCACCGTCAAATGCTATAGCTGTAATAGTAGCAGGTTTTTTAATACACAGACAACACACATTGCATGAATTTCGTCAGCGAACAAATAGCAAAAAACTGGAGCCTACTCTACGCAAGCCAGAGCCTTCAATGTTACAAAACGGTGCAGATGTCATATAGACGGACGGACTCACAGCATGGACGTCAAGTTGCGTATTAAAAAAACAAAGCTTTTTCGCTTTCTAATATATGCAACCATGCATTTAAAGCGTGCACACATGAACGTATCATTGATATCTATTACTTTAAACAAACACAAAAGCACTTTTAACAAATGTCGAAAATCATGAAACACAAAAGCGGAAAATTTAATTTGTTTATTTATTCGTCCACAGCCTATTTAGTACAATAGTATCGGACATGTCATAAACATTACAAAAACAATATTTACACATAAAACATGGCCTTATGAAGGTACTACCACGGCATGCAACAAGGGGAAACCATAGAAAAGAGAGGGTGGCTGGACAGAGAATCAACCTCAGTCCTCTAGAATGCGAGTTCATTACAATAACACAGGAGTAGCCACCTTGCTCAGTACATGACAGGAAGGGCAAACACAAAATACATAGTCTACATCGTGACTGCAACATGCACAAAGAGAAAATCAATAAACAAGAAATTTTTAAAATAAAAACGCTAACCAAAAAGAGAAATTATTTGAACAAATTACAGTTCACTACAGAAAAGCACAAAATACGTAATAAGTCAATCAATGATGCAAATAAATCATGAAAATTCGATTTGAAGCATTCCTCAAAAAACAAAACGCATGAGCACATCATGTAGCACTGCTAAAAAAGTATCATGCGCAAACACATCAAAACTTGACAACACCTTAACCATTACAATTAGGCTAAACCGGATCCCTTCTCATAGGAGATGTATTACACTGCATCTGAGACAGAGGAAATAGAAAATCAACAACAGAAATATTCATTGCAAAGAAAAACACAGCATGGGAAGTACATCAGTTAACAAATCAAAAGAACCCAACAATGAATGGGAGCCTAGTAATTATATATGCTAACATATTCATTTAGTTTGTAGGAACACTCCTCAAAAATAAATTATTTTAACTCTGAACTAAAGCTGTTTCTGTCTCTAACCTCTTTATATATTTTGGCAGAGCATTATAAAGAATGACATCGAAGTGGCTCATATGCTTTTGAGTACAGGCTGTTGAAACTTATTCTATATGGAGGGACCTGCAGTTGTATTATACCTGTGGCAGTAAGAGTTAAAGAAATATTTTAAAAAATTACGGAAAGCAAGAAAACATGCACAGTGTGAACACAACTTCAATTTGAGTAAACGTTTTAAACGTTTTGTGATAGGATAAGATTTTATGTGGTGGTGTCTGACTTTGGTATGTAGTTTACTTTACTCTGTTTTACCACCAAGCTTCTAAATCAGAAAAACAACATTCAAAAATTAGAAATCGTTATATGAGAAAAAGATATGTGATTACTGAATATAGGTTTAGTTCACTTATTTTCAGTTTAACTATGTAGGGATGTCAAAATTTACAGCTGTAGATGTTTAGGCTAGTTTGAATTTTTGTAATTCCCTCCATTGGTAACCTGTAGAAACACAATGACTCATTTATTACAGTATGGTACGACCTGTCACTTCCTATAAATATTACATATATTTTCACATAGTCTGTAAAGCTTTTAGTCAAACTTTCTGCAAGCCAGCCCTCCTTTCTCTTATGAAGAGCTTGCCCTTCCTTCAATATTCATTCATTAGAACCTAAATAAATCAGTAAATAATTGTCAGACAGATTTTGTTGGTTTACTTAAATACTGTGGTGGTTCGGGAAAAATTCTTAGAGTTCCACTTTCGAGTAATTTTGATCGAGTTCTGGGGTACTTCTGCTCATTTAGTTGCCAGTCTGAAATACAACCATGAATACTATTAAAGAATGGCAAGTAAATGAGCAGAAGTAGACAAGCAGCAACAAGCTGGATAATTTCCAAGAGATCTGTGGTCTGTGTGAAATATCTTGTTCAAGAAGTGTTTGCATAGACCACAGACCTCTTGGAAATTTAGGAAATTTAGAAAATTATCCAGCTTGTCCTTGGAATTGCTATGTGCATGTGTTATCGGCACTGTAAAAACTGTTTTCATGACCTCAGACAATATATTTGTGTGGCATCTGACCACTCATTTACTATAAGTGACACAAAGTTTAAAAACGTTTTACATCTATGCATTTTATTATATACTGAAGATTCAAAGAAACAGGTACACCTGCCTAAAATCAAATAGGGCCCGCACTAGCACACAGAAGTGCTGCAGCAAAACGTGACATGGACTCAACTAATGTCTGGATGGAACTGACACCATGAATCCTGCAGCGCTGTCCATAAGTCAGTAAGAGTGTGAGGGGGTGGAGATCTCTTCTGAAAGCACATTGCAAGGTATCCCCGATATCCTCAATAATGTTCATTTCTGGGGAATTTGACGACCAGCTGGTGTGTTTAACCTCAGGGGAGTGTTCCTGGAGCCATTCTGTAAGAATTATGGACATGTGGGGTGTTGCATTCTCCTGATGTAATTGCCTAAGTCCGTCGGAATGCACACCGGACATCAATGGATGAAGGTGATCAGAAAGGGTGCTTATGTATGTGTCACCTGTCAGAATTGTATCTAGACGTATTAGGGGTCCCATATCACTCCAACTGCACGCGCCCCACACCATTACAGAGCCTCCCCCAGCTTGAACAGCCTCCTTTCATTTTTTGCATTTCATTTCATTTATTATCATCCTTTTCATCATTTCCATGATACAGCTATTGTCATAATACTGTCCAGAATATGGACAGCAGAATATGACAGATCAAGCACACAAAATTAACATTATGTTGAAAATTAAAACATTGAAATAAAACACATAAAATTAACATTATATAATATGTTGAAAATTAAAACATTTAATTATTGTGTTGTTCTTTTACATGCTCCTTTAACATGTACCATATGTAATGGATTTATATATATTTTGTACATTTTGGAAAACACATATCCACATAACTTTTGAGTTAAAAGGGGTATAAATGAGACATAAAACTGACAATGAGAACATGATATTGACAATATAACTATCAGTCAGTGATTTAAGGATTCAAAATATTCCTCTATGCTATAAAACCTTTTATTCATCATAAACTTTTTTTAATTCTGACTTAAATTTTCCTTCATCTTCTGTTCCTCTAATGCAGAGTGGCAGAGCATTATAAAGCTTTATTCCATAGTGGCTCACATGTTTTTGAGTTTTGTTTTTCTTGTTCTTTCTACATGCAGATTCTTACAGATATGTGTATTATAGTCATGAAGATCTCAATTTACATGTAAACTACTCAAGTGTGTTCTTGTATAAAGTATGCTTTTTAATATGTACAAAGATGGTACTGTAAGTATGTTTAGCTGCATGAACAAGGGCTGGCAGTGTGTTTGTGGGGAGGTGTATGTAATAATTCTAATGGCCCTTTTCTGTAATTTAAAAACCTCTCTCAAGCGACATTTACTTGCAGCCCAGAATGGTGTTCCATAGGATATGATAGAATCGAAATAAGCCATATACACTAATCTTGTACACTCTGCACTGCAAACCCTAGAAATTATTCTCAGTGCAAAACATGCCGAGTTGAGTTTTTTGGGTGTTTATGTGACATGGTCCTTCCAGCTCAAGTGCTGATCAATGTACAGGCCCAAAAATGTTTTAGACCAGACTTTCTCTATTTCATGGTCACTCAATGATAAATGGTGATCATCCTTCTCATTTACTTTACCATACTGTATGTAATTTGTTTTATTTAAATTGAGTGTTAACTTCTTAGCATAAAACCACTGTTGCACACTCTTCAGAATCTTTTCAGCTGTTGTGAATAAGGATTTGCTGTCATCACTTATAATTATGCTTGTATTATCTGCAAATAACATAATTTTTGATGATCTGTTGGGCCTTTCAATGTCATTTATATAGATTAGGAATAATATGGGACCAAGAACACTACCCTGAGGGATACCTATTGCCACTTTCTTAGCATCAGAAACCCACTTTATTTTTTGCTTATTCTGAAATGAGGTTTTCTATCTTGGAGATAGGATTCAAACCATTTCCAGCCAATTCCTCTGATGTCTATTCCCTCCAGTTTGTCAATGTGAATTTGATGATCTACTATATCGAAGGCCTACCACACTTTGTTATTGTCTAAATATCTAATAATATCTTCCATATAGGCCTGTATAGCTGTTTCTGTGCTGTAACCTGTACGAAAACGATGTTGATTACAATTTAGAAGACTGAAGGTGTCAAGGTAGCTTATGAGTCTAATTTTCATCAGTTTTTCAAAAATGTTTGATAAAGATGGAAGGAGTGATTTAGATCTATAATTTTCTACCTTATGTATATCCCCATTTCTGAATAATGGTTTAACCTTAGAAATGTTCAGCTTTTGGGGGAACACACATTCACTGAATGATAAACTGGCAATATGTACCAGTGGTTCCAAGATTTGTGTGGCGACTTTCTTTATTATTGTCACTGGCACTTCGTCCAGTCCTGCAGACATTTTGGCTTTCATACTGTTAATTACTTTCAGTATTTCATATTTATTAGTGGAACTTATTATGATGCTATTGACTACTTTTGGAGCTGTTGCTTTCTCTTCTTTGGTAAAGCTCTTGCTTAATTTATCAGGTACACTTAGAAAGTAGTAGTTAATGTAATTGGGCTAGACTTCCTTCTTTATTTCAATGTTGTCACTAGATTGAAGTACAATGTCCTGGTGTCTAGAGCTTTTTCCTATTTCACTTTTAACAATTTTCCATGTGGTTCTTGATTTGTTGTCTGACTTCCTTATTAGTTATCGTTATTTAATACTTTTTCTAGATTAATTACCCTTCTATATATGTTTTTGTAGTTACTAACATGTTTTGTTTCAAATTTGTGTCAGTATTGGTTTTAATTTCAGAGTTTAGTCTTTTCATAGTCTCGAGAGTGTTTTTAATGCCAGATGTTATTCAAGAATTTGTGTGTCTATGGCTAGATGAGTTAATTTTAACTAATCATTTTGGAAAGCACATTTCAAAATTTGTCATGAAAAGAGAGGAGAAAACATTATATGCAGCAGTACTGTTTCTGTATCTACTGGAACTGTGAGCACTTTAATAATAAGTGCGTTATGATCAGATTTTCCTAGGTCAATATTTAAAACTTCTGTATCTGGGCTTTTTATATTTGAAAATATATTATCTATAAGACTTTCTGAAATGTTTGTTACCCTTGTAGGACTGTTTACATTAGAATATCGGTTGAGTCTGTGTAGAATATTGAGGAATTTAATTTTAAATGGACTATCTACCAACACATTGACATTAAAGTCCCCACATAGAATTATTGATGACTTCTCATGATGTAAGGTGCTCAGTAGTTCTTCAATCTTATTTTTAAAAAATTCTGCATCTCCACATGGTGAGCTATACATTGACATGACTGTTATTTTCCTATTTTTTACATTAATTTGCACTGCAGCCGGCCGGAGTGGCCAAGCGGTTAAAGGCGCTACAGTCTGGAACCGCGCGACTGCTACGGTCGCAGGCTCGAATCCTGCCTCGGGCATGGATGTGTGTGATGTCCTTAGGTTAGTTAGGTTTAAGTAGTTCTTAGTTCTAGGGGACTAATGACCTTAGAAGTTAAGTCCCATCGTGCTCAGAGCCATTTGAACCATTTGAACCATTAATTTGCACTGCTGTTGCTTCAGAATGTTTTTCTATGCTCAGCAGTTCAGCTTCAGGCCTGTTTTTCACTTTAATATCTGATTTCACATAAATGCAGACACCCCCATTCTTGGCTTCCTTCCTAGAAAAATGACTAACCAAGGTATATGGGGAAATATTATTGTTTTCTAATTCATAATTTTTGCACCAATGCTCTTGAATACAAATACAATCAACACAATATTCACTGGCCTCAATCTCGAAATCTAGAATTTTATTTTTGAGACACTGAATATTAAGGCTAAGTAATTTTAAGCTGTTGCAACTCAGTTGAGAGGAACTCTTCCTTGTCTTGTCTGGTGTCAACGGTTTCTTCGTGTTGAGGCTGGGTACTAAAAATCCTTTAGGGACACGGGTTTCCTGCATCTTGTCTTTCTTTCTTCTGGATGTGCTGCAACTGTTGATGCTGGAATTCCTGTTGTATCTGATGACTCGATGGCCGTAAGCACATTTCTTGCTAATGATGCCGCTGTATAGTCTGTAGCTGCTTCTGATACTGTTGGAGATGTTGAGGATGCTTCATTTGCTTCAGCTTCTTTTGTGGCAAGTGAAGATTCTACTGCTGTATCTGTTGCCAGTGAATCAGTTTCATTTTTATGTTGGAGAGTTTCAGTTGCTGTGAAGGGTGGTGGTAGTGGTATGGGAGGGCAATTCTTGTCTTCAACTGCTAACACTGCATTAAATATTTCTCGACTAAAGAATGCTTTTCCAAGTTTATTTCTGTGTAGCCCATACCTGGTAAAATGACTTCTTTCTGCAGATGGTACATTCACATATGTGGCATTCGGGAAGCTTAGGCATATTTTTTCAAATTTTCTATTAGTAACAGCGATTTCTTTGTTGACACAAGATTTTTCCATCAGATCATGTCTTTGTGGTATACTTGCAACACAGAAGTTCACATTTGCAATTTTCTGTAGTGTGCTTCTTAGCGCTCTTGTGGCGAGTTTACCCTCATTCCTACAAAACGTCTTTAGCACCCCCGATTATTAAACAGTTTCTTCCAGGCTCCAAGAAATGATCACAGTTTTTTAGAATTTTATTCATGGGAGCGCCTTAAATATAGATTGCATGTTACACATGATACCAGCTAAGCCCTTTCCACTACTGTCTGAGAACAAGCAAATATCTTCTTTGTTCTTCTTACTTGAGGTTGGCATATTCTCATGACCTGTATGTTGCCCGCTAATTATAGTACCGGTATTTACTTGCCTGCTGACATGCAGGGTCCATAGATTCATTCATTTGCTCAATGCAATTTGAAACGTTACTTGTCCGACCGGGCAATATGTTTCCAGTCATCAGCAGTCCAATATTAGTGTTGACGGGCCCAGGCGAGGTGTGTGCAGTTATAAAGGCTACACAAGTGGACCTTCGGCTACAGAGCCCATATCGATTATGTTTTGTTGAATGGTTTGCACACTGACATCAGTTGTCATTGGTCCTGTTATTGCAGGATATTTTTCCGACCACAGAAATGTAGGAGATTTGATGTTTTACTGGATTTCTGATATTCAGCGTAAACTTGTGAAACAGTCGTACGGGAGAGTCGCCACTTCATCGCTATTTCGGAGAGGCTTTGTCCCAACGCTCGTGTACCGACTACAACACCACGTCCAGACTCACTTAAATATTGATATCCTGCCATTGTAGCAGCAGTAAAAGATCTAACAAGAGAGCCAGACACTTGTTGTTTTACATAGTCGTTGTCGACCCCAGCGCCGTTTTCTGCCTGTATACATATCTCTGCATTTGAATACGCATGCCTATACCAGTTTCTTTGGGGCTTCAGTGTATATCTTCAAATTCTGTCACTATCTTTTAATATCGTAACCATTTCTATAGTAACAAATCGGTAAGAAAACTTGCCTTTATAGACAGATCAGCGGTGTTTGAACTTCTAGAGGAAACATTTTACCAGAAGTTGCACATCTTACAACAGTGGTTCCCAACCTGCGTGTAAGTGCCCCCTGAGGGGTAAAATGAAATTTTTGAGGGGGTAAAAACGAATGATTCCATTCTGTTTCAGTCTTTAAACTAAATTATTATCAAAATATCATTACTTTTTTACAAGTTCCTCTCATAGACTACCCAGTGCACATATATGTTGTGCTTTGTCCCACATCACTGATGATAAAAGTGAAATGTGTATGTAACAAATGTTAAATATCTCAAGAAAATATCTTTTACAAGTTGTAGTAATCCATGCTTTGCATCATTAAATGCTTCAAAGCAGACAAATGAACTGACAACATTACACAGCAGTAGCTACTTCAAGGGCTGCTATAGTTCTGTACACTGTATTACTATTATTCTTATTAGAATGGTTAGACACAAAGCATTAACAGCCTGAAGGCTTCAAATTTCTGACAGTTCAGAAGTAAGGAGTGCAACAATCAAGTGATTTACAAACAATGAGTATAGTCTCCAGAATGAAATTTTCACTTTGTAGCGAAGTGTGTGCTGATATGAAACTTCCTGTCAGATTAAAGCTGGGTGCCAGACCGAGACTCGAACTCAGGAGTTCGAATCTTGGTCTGGCACACAGTTTTAATCTACCAGGAAGTTTAATAAGTATAGTTCACACATCTGAAATTCTTTCATTTTAAATGGGATTGCAGAGTGCAGGTCAAGTAAGTGCCGCAATGGAGAGAAGTAATGCAGGGGAAGTATGTTTTTTAGTAAGTGTCTACCCTCACTGTGGATAATTAGATTCCTTATCTGAAAACCATGAATGCCTTCATCGTTCATTCTAACACTGCAACCCCCTCCCACACACACATACACAAATTAAATACCATTCATCTTTCACCATTTTAAAAATAACAGTGTTCCAAGAAAATTCTTTCATCCTACAGTTTAGTTAGGTGCTAAAGTTGGTGATAATGAGGGGCAGGGGGGAGGGCAACAGCATGGCGAAGGGGGCCCTAGCTGATGTCTGATTGCAGTGAGCGGTAACAGTCTAAGAAAGGTTAGGTACCACTGACTTACAACGACAGAACATGAATACAGTACTGTATCAGCTGTATTGGTAGAAGACCATCTTCACAGCATTGCCACTGTGAGGGGTCCACTTGTACGTGGATCCCGTTTTTGTAATATAATTCATGAAAAATGACCTGAAACGATTGTCATATGTAGAAAAGATTGTATTTTTGATACCACTGAACCAAAGATGTTGCCTGAGTGGCAGGATCGATTTTAAGTACGGGTGCATGTAGCGCAGTAGCAGTTGCAATTGCACTCCATTATAGGTAGGATGTAAGACTTAAAGCTAGTGGCTAGCTGTGAGAATTTAGTTGTTGGTCTATGGACAAGTTTTATAAAATGAAGTGATGAATGATACTGTAACTTAAAGGTAAAGAAACTGAAACAAATTTGTATTGTAATGAAATATTTAGTTTTTATGATGCAGCAATGCAAAGCAGATTTCGCTCATTTTTGCAGTACTGATCCTTGAATGTAGGAACCAAGTATTTTCCGTCAGATTTAATGTATAGGTTGATTAGGTATACCCAATCTGTAATATTTAGTGAGTTTTGTAATCCTGATAGGGAGAAGTGAAATTTTGGAATTTATTTAGCCAAAAGACGTCAGCCTTTTTCTATGTAGCGATCCACGTGTTCTTAATTACCACTGTAAGTGAGAATTGTAGAACAATTGAGAAGTTCACTGATTTTGAAGTTAATATTAAATGTTCCAGATAAGATTTTGTGAATGTGAAACCTTATTTTGAGTACAATTCTCAAACTGAAGCATTCGATCTTAGCATATCGCCTTATCAGCGCCTCATCGTCTTCCATGCTCTGTTTATTTAAAGCCAATGGATACTTTTTTGAAAGAAATTATTTTTCAATCAGAATCAGAAAAATATTAATGTGTTAGAATCAGAAAAGTATTAATGTTTATAACAGTTTCAATGTGGGCAACATGCACAGCACAGAGCCAATATCGAGTATGTTTGCCGAATATTTGCAAGATTATTCATTTATCAGCCAATCTACTGATATTATTTGTATGAAGTTAGTTTATGGCAGGCATTGCACTTCGCCATGCCAAGACTGAATATTTTCTATGCCTACTGTGGAGTGAACAGAATACCAAGATTACATTCACTTCGACTCCAGAGCTAAGGAAAATTTATTTGATTGTTTTGTTGCACAGGGAATTGTGTCAGTTTGTATCACAAGCACAAACAAATTTGACACTTGGCGCGGTGGCTGATGGGAGTGACTGTAAATGGGAAATGCCTTTATGGTAACTCTCAGCAGTCACCACGCTGAGTGTCAACTTTGTTTGCGCATGTAATACAGGGCCATAGAACTCGGTGCTCAAGAGACTGTGTAAATTTCAGAGGGATTGATTTCATTATAGGCGTTGCATACTGTTTTTCCATATTAAGTTGTTTAATTTTTTTATTAGAGTAAAACTTATTAAACACACCATCTGCTCAACAACACATCACACAGTAAATCTGCATGATACAAACGTTACGCATTTCGTATTCATTAACAAACAAATACGGACAAAAATCTTTTTTAAAGACTATTACGCCACTTTGCATGACTCCAGCTAGTGTAAAGTCAGCTGTGGTTATACACTTCACAATATTGCATACAAAATTGCTTATAGAAATCTGATGAATTACAAATAATTTATATAAAAGGAATTTTATTTGGAATATTTACAGTTGACATTTACAATGAGCATTCAATTTTTTTTATTTTTTGCAGGAAGAGAATGAAATTTTTTGTGAACATACTTGGAACATTTAGCTATACATTGAGCCTACTCATTGTAGCCTCCATCAGCTGTGACGCATCTGGCCAAACGTTCTCTCCATGATGTAAATGGACTTTGGTAAAATTCTGGCGATTGACTTTTACACCATCGCTTGACACCGCAAATAAGGTCTTTCTCACTATCAAATGTTTTACCACGCAGGTGGGCCTTCAGACGACCAAAGAGGTAAAAATCAGATGGAGCCAAGTCTGGACTGTATGGAAGATGAGGAACAATTTTCCAACACATTTTCCTGATTTCCTCCTGCGTCATAAGGGCTGTATGGGGTTTGGCACTGTAATGGTGTAGTCTGATGAGGTGACCCTGAAGCTGTGGTCTGTGGGTCTTGATGGCACTTCGCAGCTTGTCCAATGACAAACAGTAATGGTCCTAGTTAATTGTGGTGCCAGGTTCCAAAAATTCAATGAAAATGACACCACACTGATACCAGAAGAAGGCCATCACTTTTCGCCCTGCAGTTCGTAAAAGTGGTATCTTCTTCCGAGGGAACTCTGATGACGCCACTCCATGGAGTAGGTTTTGCTCTCAGGTTTGTACAAAAACAACCATGTTTCATCCTGGGTAATGAAGCCGTCAAAACACTGTTTCCACTCTTCAGTAAAGGTCTTCATGAGACCTTCACACACATTCTTCCTCATCGTTTTCATTTCTCCTGTCAGTAATCTAGGCACCCAACGTGCACAGATTTTTCTGTACCCTAGTGACTGTACCAGTGATACCACACTACCCAATGACAAACAGGTCATTTCAGCAAGCTGTCATGTCATCACATATCTGTCATTTGGGATGATTTGATCAATGGTCTCCTTATTCACATTACTCACTGCTGTCGATGGTCTACCACATCGTCGATTGTCCAGTAGAGAGAAATCACCTTCTTTAACCTCTGCATCCACCGCTGGATACTGCTGCGATCCACTGTGTCAAACAGGGAGCAACTTCCTGTGAATCGATGTGGCAGAGTCATCATCGGTCTTGAAGAGGAACTCCATCACCGACCGTTGTCGCAACCTATCATCTACTTCACAGTCAATTATGGCTCACCTGTAAATAAAAGAAAATACTTTTATAGCTAAATGTTCCAAGTATGTTCACAAAAAAGTTCATTCTCTTCCTGCAAAAAAATAAAAAATTAGAGACGACTGTGCAAAACTTTTTGAATACCCTTTGTACATACAAAAAATTTGAGTTTTAATGGATTCATTCAGAGTGTCCATCAACATTAAAATTATCACCTGATTAAAAATATTGTTGATGTGCAGTCAATGCATATATAGTTCAATTATTTTATCTTGGCGGCTTGCGCATGCCCGCCCAGACGCGGGAGATTGCTGCGTTGCCAGTTGCAAACGACGCACGCGCCAAGAGAAGCAGCGCCATAGTATAGCATAGTTCGCAAACTTAGGTTTACGGGGGAGCGCGCAGTTTATGAAGTAAAGCCACCACGGCTGCGTTTACCCTTTCGCTGCTACAGAGACGTGCTCCCTGCATTCCGCGCTGTGTGCGATTTTGTCATCACTGTACTGCTCGCCTGTGTAGACACATGGTGTTCCGACTGCTTTGACACACTTATCATTCGATTTCACAAAAACTATTTAGCCCAAAAATTTGGTTTTTACACATCTTCTTGGCTGATACCTTTCCCCCATAAATGACCTAATTTTGTTTCGATGTTCTACTCAGTTATTGTGCAGCATTAAATGTAGTAAACCATTACAGGAAATTTTGAAGATTTGCAGAGGTTCCATAGCGTTTACTTTCCGTTTGGTCAATTTTAGTTGCCACAATGTTGAGAATGAAATCTGGACAAGATACCTAAATTTTTATATAAAATTTACTGTATCAGGTATCGTAGAGAAATATTCCGTGTTTCGCGACTGTAATAAAAGTTTTATGTACACCAGGCGCGTTTGGCTTTATTTTAAAGCACTTCAATCAATCAAAAGGAAGTAGACAAAATACATTAAACAAAACTGTGGACTTACAGAAACATTAGGACTTTGATATACTGTGTATCAGTGAAGTGGTCTGAGCTATGTCAAATATAATTTTTGTGTGTGGCACACACAAACAGCATTTATTTGCTAAAACAGTGATCAGCCGACACAAACGTTGAATATTGTGTTACCGCAGCACAAAACCACGAAACGTTACTTGGCAGTGGATGAGACAAAATACTGTCCACTGAAGATGCTTCAAAAGAGAAAAACGCGTCTGGTCTAAATAATACGCTTATTACAGTTGCAGAAGAGGAATATATTTCAAATTCTGCTCTAAATAATACTTTTAATACTGTCGCAAATGAATATACCTCAATATGAATAGTAAAACAGCGACTGCGGAAGAGAAGACATACAAACAAAACAGATAACATGAATATTGTATGTGTGCCATTTCATTGTTTACAATTGCTGTGAAAAGAAATATTGGAGGACAAAATTAGAAAAACCGAAAACCTATAATGGTTATAATGAAGAGACCAAGCACTAGAAATTTCAAAAAATTACATTCAAACGAATAAAATTCATGAAGTAAGACACTTCGATATTGTTTGTAAATAAAGGAAATATTAACCACCGAACAAGGTTTGAAGTCAGAACCTTTTCCTTAGCAGCCGAACACCTTAAGCATTACGCTAACGCAGCTCTTCATTTACTAAGACACTTGGAGGACTCAAGCACACTCTAATAGATCACGCAATATACCGACAAACACTGTTGGTATGACTATGAATTACTCACGTTTTGTCAAAGTACACTAGGGAATAAACAATTACCGCTGTTCTTTATTGCGAAAAAGCGGTTCGTGAGAATGATACAAACACCTTTCCTTGCTATCGCCTGAATTAGAATATGAAACAATTGGTATAAAGAAAGCTTTTTCCAAACTTTGTGTAAAAGAAAGAGTGCTATCAAGACATTGCTTTTGTTCTATTACTTTATTTATGATTGAATGTTTCTAAAACTGAAGACACTCGTCCGTGCTCTGCACTGCAGCCGAGCTCTGGCAACGTCGTTCTCTGTTCATTGGCTGACTGTGTTTTGTGACATCAGATGTGCAGAACGAACCTAAACTCGGCCGCCATCGTAAATGACGCACACTTTTGTTATTTGCTACAAGTTTACTGCAGATATCCATTTACACTATAATACCTGTTGGCCATTAAATATTTGAATACTTCTTCCTAAATGAAAACAATTTTTTTATTTCTTTTATTTGTTCTGGAAGTTTGTTGCTCAATCTAGTACCCTGAATGTTTTTCGTTTTTGTGCTGTAACATCATATACTCTTTTTATGTGGATGTCATTGCTCGTTCTTCTAATGTAATAATGAAGGTATGAATTAAGTTTGAAACTATTAGTGTACCTTTCTTAGATTCAGTAGACTTACTTGTTCATAGAAGAATGGCAAATGTAAAATATTTAACTGTTGAAATAACTGGTGTGAGGATGTTAGCCTTGAATTGTTAGTGAGTATTCTGACAGCTTGCTTTTGTATCATGAAGATGAATTTCAGGTATGTCTTACTACTATATGACATCAGAAGGTTAGGCCATAGACAATAGCATAATGGATGTAATGAAAGTAAAAAATTGAGCCACACTGTGTACTGTGTAGGTTTATGTCTATGTTCATAACATATAGTTCTATTAATAACTAGCTGACCCGGCGAACTTCGTACCGCCTAACAGTCAATGAATGTCGTGTTACCTTTTAGCTGAACTAATTTAGGCTTTGATGAACGTAATACAATGATACAAAATAATATTAATATAGATAGAAATATAAAAGTATTTTATTTTGATGAATGATGATGAATACATACAGAATGAGAATAAAAATTAAAAAAATAATAATAATTAAGTATTTCAAACACATGTCAGAAAAAAATCATTGAAAACTATGTTGTGCAGGTTGGGATACACTCTGATTAATTCATTAATCGGATTTTCATTCAAGCACCTTGTGGTAAACGACAGTCTTTGTGTTTTGGTCAGGCGCAAGAACAAATAATGCGGATGGTTTGCCGACACGTGAGCATGCCACGTACAATTGACCATGAGAAAAACACGCATTTTCTAGATTGAGGCCACAAATAGTCAAGGATTGGCCCTGTGATTTGTTGATCGTCATGGCGAAGGCAAGACGAATCGGGAATTGAATTCGTTTAAACTCAAAGGGCATATCTGTTGGGATCATCGGAATCCTTGGAATAAGAACTTCCTCATCTTTAAATTTTCCTTTAAGTATCGACGCGTGAATCACATTGCTCATCAGTTTTCTTATCACCAAACGCGTTCCATTGCACAGTTTTGGTTGGTTTAAATTTCTAAGCATGATGACTACCGAGCCAACCTTCAGTTGTAAATTGTGCGGTGGTAAACCAGGCACATCCAAGGAGTTCAAAAATTCAGTTGGATAATTAGTGGCTTCTTCTTCGTTTGTTACACAGTCGATAGATTTGAATGAATACAGAGTACCTACGATTTGACTTTGAATTATAAAATTGAGGTCATCTACATCTTTATTTTTAGCCGCCAAAATTGCTCGCTCACTTAACCATTTAGTATTTTTGTGGTTAGCAATGATATCCGGAAATACTTTGTTGATAAGCTCGTCTTTTGATGAGACGAAATTGCAAAAATTTGGACGAAATGAAATCAAACCGCTCGATTCGTCAACAGGAACACGGCCATTACCGATAGTCAGCAATTGCTTCGAGAAATCATCAGAAGATAGATCGTTCAACAATGCAACTCTCATATTTACAGACAGTTGAAGTTTGTTTACATATCACCACAGATTTGATGCTTTGAGGCAAGCATTTATTTCGTCGGCAGCAGTAGATCTTGGAATTACTGGTAGTGTTTGTCGGAAATCGCCAGATAATAAAATCATTGAACCACCAAAACATCTCGAGTCATTGCGCAGATCTTTTAATATTCGGTCTAGTGCTTCCAATGCGCGTTTGTGCGCCATTGTGCATTCGTCCCATATGATGATTTTTGATGCTACTAAAACTTTGGCCATTGCGGAGTGTTTCGAAATGTTACATGTCGGTTGTTCAGTAGTTTGAAGGTTTAATGGCAAATTTAACGCTGAGTGAGCCGTACGGCATCCGTCTAACAATGTGGCCGCTATTCCAGAAGAAGCAATTGCTACCGCAATTTCGGATCTCGCACGTACAGTGGCCAAAATCAATGACATGAGGAATGTCTTCCCAGTTCCACTGGGGGAATCCAAAAAAAAAGCCACCATTTCCATCATCAATTGCATTAATCAGTGTATCATAGACTTCCTTCTGCTTAGGATTCAATAGTGGTACATTCGTTTGAACTGATTGGATTAGTTCATGTGGATCATATTCACGTTCACGTTCCAATTCTCTATTAAATGCGTCATTCATTCCGCGATCTGCCGCACATGAGGTAACACATATCTTCGATCAAGAACAAAGCCTGGTTATGCATCTCCTCATTCGCCTCAAGATCGGGATTTCTTGAGCTGACACGAATTCGATATAAAATGTCTTCTGACATGTTATCTTTGTATTTGTTCCACAGGTCACGTGGGTTCGATGGGAAGCATGTCGAAATGATGATACCAAATAATGTGCGTATCTGACTTGGAGATGCAGAAATAATTGCTTCAGCGATTGTCGTGTCCCAATGAGTATCGTTTTCAAGCAAATTCAGCTCTTGACATGCTGCACGAAATGTGGGGCACACTATACCATTAACAGTTCGTAGTGATTCAAATGATGTTGGCCCTCGTACATGTACCAGCAACAACCGCAAATAGAAGCATTCATCATTCTTTGGATGAACTGTGTAAATACGACCAAGAGCATCAGCAGAACGCATATCTGGATGACCAGGAACTGCATCGCCTTGCTTCCGACGTTGAAATTTCTTCGATGTAGCGTTCCAAGTGTAATAACGTGGCATTTCCGAGTAAAGCAACGTTCGTGCGAACGGATCGTTTTGACAAATCGCAAAGAAACTGGTCAGTGTTGTCGCTGGAGGTGTTTCGGCACGTTGAGCAGCATTCGACGCTGTGAAATATACTCTCTGACCGTTCTCTAGATGCACCCCCAAATGTACAACAGTGGGATAACGTTCGTGAATAGGGAATGAGAATATACGCCAAATCGCTTCATTGCAGTTCACATATCTACCGACTTGATAGCGCGTGATTTCATCATTGATATTGGATGTTTGGATACCAAAAACCGCCATGTCGCTCCCTTTCGTGACATATTTGCAAATGTATTTAATAGATTTGGCCGAATTGCAATACTCAACATTACAATGTGCCTTGAATGTTTTGGAAAGAAGTGGCGAATATGGAACAATCCAACTGTTGTCAACTATGAAATCGTTTCCTTTCACTTTAGTTGTAATAGTTCTACCATTATCATCGGGCGATCGACGCCGATACAATGGATAACCATCATTGCCTGTAATGGTCTCTGCCGTGAATTTTCGCGGATACCGTTTGGAACACTTGCCGTCGATCATGCACGGTGATTGGCGGTTGATAGTGCCACATGGTCCATGAATCATATTCGTGATTACAACATCATGTAGGTCTGGATCGGTTTCAGGAGCAGGAATCTCCGCACATATGATGTCATCTATTTTATCTGGCCGAATTCTGTCTACTAACCAAATTAGAATGTGAGCATGTGGTAGGCCTCGTTTTTGCCATTCGACTGAATACATCCAGCATCGAGTAACCCCAAAGACGTGTTGCTTAACAATGTAATTTATTAGTGACTGAATTTTTTTCTTGAAAACCCGTGCGATGATGTCGTGTCGATCACTTGATGTTTGTCCGGGAAGCAGCAATTGAATAATTTCCATCCATTTCGGATTACATGTAAATGTAATGAATAGATCTGGCTGACCATAATGACGAACATATGTCATTGCATCTTGCGCATATTCATGCATATGACGCGGGCTACCTGTGTATGTCGCTGGTAAAATAGTCAATCGACCAACTTTTCTGAATCTCCTTCTGTGCTTATTGCATCGCGTAAATGAATATACTCTTCCAAACGCAATTTAGCTTGATTCAACCGGATGAAAGTCAGGCGCTCCGTTTCGATTTTAACGTACATGTCAACGCAATATTGTTGAAGCAGTCGACGAAATCGCAACAAATAATTGTCACAATTTTCACGAATCATCAAACGATATGCGTAATAATTCATCGAACTAACCTTCTTGGTAGTTTCCTCACCTGAAACAAATACAGTAAAAATTGTATTTTAGAACCCCTAATAGGTTAACGACTCTTACAGCTACTCTCTACTAAATTAGGAGTGACAACTTTTTTTGTGTACCAAAAGCAAACAGAATAAAATGTATATCAAGTTAAAATGAAAACAATGATACTGATCTTACCATTCAATGGATTAATCATTTTGATTTTAAAGTGATATCCATCGTCTCCTTGCCAAAACATCAGCGGGTATTGTAACGCGTCATATGAACGGTGTGTTTCATATATTCTTTGTAGTTGCCCAGTATTGCGTCGTGTAAGCACAATATCACATGTTTCCTTGCCAAAACATCAGCGGGTATTGTAATGCGTCATATGAACGGTGTGTTTCATATATTCTTTGTAGTTGCCCAGTATTGCGTCGTGTAAGCACAATATCACGTGTTTCCAAGTTATCACCAACAATCAGAATTGCCACTTCATCGTTTGTGGGAGCATTAAATGTGCGTTCATGTGTTCCAGCTGGTCTTTTATCTGCTCTGATTACAACTTTATAGTCATCACTTGGCATGCGCTCTAAAGCAGTCTTGAACAGCCTGACCAATGCATGATGTTCATGAAGCATTTGCAGCAAATCTTGGAGAATTGCTCTTTTCGTAGCTGTGTTGATCCCTTGACGCCGGTCAAGTTGTTCTTCCATATTGCCCATGAAGTATATTTGCAAGAATTTGTGCTGTACACCATCAATAGGTTGCAATGATCCAATGCGATGGCAAATCTGGCCTTGAATCTGTAAATTCAAAGCCACAGTTATAGTTAGATTTACAAACACTTTTTTTTCAAATAATAACATACCATTTTTATTTTAGAGACAAATACAGAAATCTAACAAACTACATTCCAAATTTTTTTTACAATCATAGAAAATAAAGCTTTTAACGTAAATTACCTTAAATGTCGGATTATATCCGTGTTCTTCGATAATTTCCGCCCCAAATGAAGTCATTTGGAAACAGCCATTGTATTTTTGAGTGTTCGCTAGAAAATGTTGTGATTCTAGTGTTTCGCCATAAAGCAGGGAACGCAATGGCTCTGGTGGCGGGACCACTAATGGCAATGTCACTTTACCACTAAGGCAGCACAAACCAGACGTTTCACCAGCAAACTTCAATGCGCCACAATGCTGGCAAACAACGTCCATTGGACCAATGCAAACTAAACGACGCAAGCTGTAGTCGATGGTGCAATCATATCGAAACGCTGCTCGATTCAAATCAATACTTGAACCATTTCTTCTTGCACTTCGAAGATTATTCCTCTGTTCATCTGTACGATAAGCTCGACGATTTCTCGTTTCTAATCTAGCCGTTTCACGGGCTGCCTCTCTTTGCTCTTGTGTTTGAGAAGCACGAATTAAGGCCCTTCTTTGCTCCATCCTAATGCGGCGCTCTTCTCGGGCAATTTCTCGTTCTTCATCAGATAATTGACTCGCGATATTCTGTTGCCTAATTGCATTACGGCTCCGCTGGGAAAGATTAGATCTTCTAGGACGTGGCATTTTTATTAATAGTAATACTGAATACGCACTCGCACAAAACCACATAAAACAATCGAGACATAGACAACAGCTTATCAAGAAAAATCATAGACAACCTATGAAAAGACATTTACACTTTTGTTAACCTGTAGAATAAATCTTTAATTAATTTAATAAATAATTTACACAAATTAATGTCTAAAACAAACAAATATAACAGTACCTACCTGAACTTTCGAGACATTTTACACAAAATAAATTTCTGAACGCACACATAAATAATTGTTACAGTATTTGACAGGATTGGACAACAAATGTTTGACATGTAATAAACAAATGAGCATTTATTGAAATGATTAAGTATTCATTACACATTTCTGAACGCACACGTAATATTTTTCAATCTTTTTAAAAAAAATACACATAATAGTTTATGCATCCATTTTAAATAGTTTATGAATGCATGCATAAATGTGAATCATTACTTACAGATTTTGACAAAAAAATTTGACAGCTCCGAAACTAAAGAACTTTTAGGGAAAATAACGCATTTTTCAAGTATTCGTCAATTTTTCATTATTTTTAAGATGTATTCTGCTATTCGGGGCGGAGACAAATCCAACAAATCAAAAACCATGAAAATTGGTCCAGCAGATCTCGAGTTATAAGTGTTGTAACAAACCCGACTTTGTTTTATATATATAGATTCTTCTTTGGGGTGTTTTTTTAATAGCATTTTGAAATGCACAGAGTAAGATATCTAGGTATCAGTTGTTTAGTTTGAGTGTGTGATATTTGTCTTGTAAGAAATGGAAAATTACAACCAATATTTTTGAATCTAAAATACTGTCTTTTGTGGTTAATTGTACAACAAGACAGGTGACCCTAGCGTGATCTAAACAAGATAAAATCATGATGCAGGTAGAGGGAACATTAATATCCCAAGCAGTGACACAAAAATAGAAGTGGGAGAAGTTAGTATGGAACTCCCTGCATTATGGACTAAAAAACCTGATATATGATTTTGTCAGGTTGAAGCACAATTTACAGTTGTGGGAATACAGATTGAAGCAAACAAATTTAATTACTCATTAGCACAGTTAGACCCTCGATTTCGCGATGATAAATGGGATCTTGTGGACAATGATGAAAGCAACAAATGTTCATTAGCTAAAGAAATCAATTTTAAGGAAAGTGAAGAATGTCAAATTATGAAAATAGTTAATGAATTAGTGTGGTGGTGGTTGTTAGTGTTTAACGTCCCGTCGACAACGAGGTCATTAGAGACGGAGCGCAAGCTCGGGTTAGGGAAGGATTGGGAAGGAAATCGGCCATGCCCTTGCAAAGGAACCATCCCGGCATTTGCCTGAAACGAATCACGGAAAACCTAAATCAGGATGGCTGGAAACGGGATTGAACCGCCGTCCTCCCGAATGCGAGTCCAGCGTGCTAACCACTGCGCCACCTCGTAATGAATTAGAAATTGATTATATAAATCCCAGTCATTTGCTTCGGAAAAACCAACAGTTATGGAGGAATGAACGTTTCACTCTCTGGCTCAAAAACTTCATGGTAGTATCCAATATATTTCAATAATTTCCAAAGAAAATGTGGACAAACTACCGCAAATGGCTGATTGGATGGTGAAGATGTGGAATTCCCAGGAACTTCAGATGTTTCCCCTGTAGCGTGTGATCCTTCTGTGGCAGTGAAAGATCTAGCAAATATCGAAGAGCTTAAAACTGAAATCCAAAAATCCAAATCTATGGAGCAACAATATCAATTATGGCGACATTTTTGTGGCAAAAGCCACAGCAAGCCAAGATACAATGTTTCAGGAAAGTACTGCTATTATCATTTTGTTACAGTGCAAACATGTGTCCAACCTGGTCAATGGAAAACTGAGGGGAATTCCATCAGCAGACACAGTAGTGACTGAATGACTGGCACAGCAGTTATACCAGGCTCTCAATATCGATTGTTTGTAAGAAATAAAAGTTTCAGACTATATTTCCTGATTGGCATAAGCGCTGATATTCCCTTTATAGAAGCGTATCTCAAGGATTTGGGCTGCAAATGGATCTGAGATTACAACTTGTGGACTAAAGTTATTGAATCTTGCTTTACATCTACATCTACATCTATATCTACATTATTACCCTGCAATTCACATTTAAGTGCTTGGCAGAGGGTTCATCGAACCACAATCATACTATCTCTCTACCAATCCACTCCCGAACAGCGCGCGGGAAAAACGAACACGTAAACCTTTCTGTTCGAGCTCTGATTTCTCTTATTTTATTTTGATGATCATTCCTACCTATGTAGGTTGGGCTCAACAAAATATTTTCGCACTCTGAAGAGAAAGTTGGTGACTGAAATTTCGTAAATAGATCTGACCGCGACGAAAAACGTCTTTGCTTTAATGACTTCCATCCCAATTCGCGTATCATATCTGCCACACTCTCTCCCCTATTACGTGATAATACAAAACGAGCTGCCCTTTTTTGCTCCCTTTCGATATCCTCCGTCAATCCCACCTGGTAAGGATCCCACACCGCGCAGCAATATTCTAACAGAGGACGAATGAGTGTAGTGTAAGCAGTCTCTTTAGTGGACTTGTTGCATCTTCTAAGTGTCCTGCCAATGAAACGCAACCTTTGGCTCGCCTTCCCCACGATATTATCTATGTGGTCTTTCCATCTGAAGTTGTTCGTAATTTTAACATCCAGGTACTTGGTTGAATTGACAGCCTTGAGAATTGTACTATTTATCGAGTAATCGAATTCCAAAGGATTTCTTTTAGAATTCATGTGGATCACCTCACACTTTTCGTTATTTAGCGTCAACTGCCACCTGCCACACCATACGACAATCTTTTCTAAAATCGCTTTGCAACTGATAATGGTCTTCGGATGACCTTACTAGATGGTAAATTACAGCATCATCTGCGAACAACCTAAGAGAACTGCTCAGATTGTCACCCAGGTCATTTATATAGATGAGGAACAGCAGAGGTCCCAGGACGCTTCCCTGGGGAACACCTGACATCACTTCAGTTTTACTCGATGATTTGTCGTCTATTACTACGAACTGCGACCTTCCTGACAGGAAATCACGAATCCAGTCGCACGATACCCCATAGGCCCACAGCTTGATTAGAAGTCGCTTGTGAGGAACGGTGTCACAAGCTTTCCGGAAATCTAGAAATAGGGAATCAACTTGAGATCCCCTGTCGATAGCGGCCATTACTTTGTGTGAATAAAGAGCTAGCTGCGTTGCACAAGAACGATGTTTTCTGAAGCCATGCTGATTATGTATCAATAGATCGTTCCCTTCGAGGTGATTCATAATGTTTGCATACTATATATGCTTGTGTCTGTGTATGTGCGGATGGATATGTGTGGGTGTGTGTGCAAGTGTATACCTGTCCTTTTTTCCCCATAAGGTAAGTCTTTCCGCTCGCAGGATTGGAATGACTCCTTACCCTCTCCCTTAAAACCCACATCCTTTCGTCTTTCCCTCTCTCTCTAAAGTGTTACTGAGCAAACTGATAATTGTTGCATGGTCACGCTAACATGATCCCTTACGAGCCAGAGTGGTCATTTACACGTGCTTAGTCTTTACTAGCCTTGTGCTGAGTCTTGGGTGATCTTTTCGTAGCAGTAGTAGTAATATTTATTATTCCACATCACAAATGTTGTAGATACATTTATTAAATTCTCAATGAGAATTCAACCACGAACTTAGATACACAGCAGCTGTGGATTAAGGGTTATTGATCGCAACATTCTCAACACATTATTGTATTTGCATCTTTATTACTTACTCTGATTTTATTAATCTGTGGCGTGTGGTATACATGAGCAAATATGATATGATCGTTAGTTTTGAGTCAGTATTATTTTTTGGTTATGTGTTATGACAGGTAGATGTGTAGAATAGCCCAGTGTTTAGATTAGGCTGAAAGCTGACAGTTTGATGGTAAGTTCACAAAGTCAACGAATGTATTGTCACGAGAAAAACAATAATCATTGTTGTGGTTACGCATGTTGCATCAGAAGAGCCTGTTTTCCCACTGTTTTGATGACAGTGGTATCAAGTGTTTCAATTATTCTAGCGAAAAGCATTTAATGTGTGAAAATTACAGTGATATAACTATTCAAACTACATGTGCAAGGCATCAAAACAGAATACAACAACACAATCGAAACTATTTCTCAGGTGGAAGAATATTCAACACTTCAGTACACCTTCACCAGTTGCCAAAAAGCAGTATAATAATAAAGTCAGAAGACGCAGGCAACCGACACAAAACAAATGTTTTCTATCTGACTTACAGACACGAAGGCTCCTGATAATTATTTACTATGAAATGTAAAAAGCGGTACTGTGGATAAGGCGACTTATAAAAACCTCAAAGGACATCATAGATCACAAATCAAAACAGCCAAATGTAGGGCAAATGAACATTACACTGAAAGTTCGAATAATAGATGTAAGGCAGCAAGGTGGATTATTAAAAGCAGAGTTGGGTACAGATAGAAACTCTAAAGAAACCGCAGGTGCTGTCAATATCACTGCAACTGAATTTAATTAATTTTTTTGTCAAGGTCGTAAACCCCACTATCATCCCAACTTCTGGTGAGCATATTTCAATGGATGCTCCCAATCTAGACCCTATTTCTGACAATAAGTTTCTTCAAAATAGTGCAAACACTTTGTCAGCTTTCAAGTGGACACAAATACAAGTATGTGACGTGGTTAAATCACTAACAACACTGGGAAAATCAGAATTTAAGGACATTTATGGCTTATCAAACTTTGTGAATGAAACTAGTGAACCTCATGTCAAACCCTCTTTGTATACTAATAAACTGGATTTATGCTAGTTTCCATTTTCCAGGGTGTCGTCCATATTCATAAAAAGGGTAACAAGATATGCACAAATAAATATCGTCCAATTTCACTGGCATTGGTTCTCTCCAAAAATACTACATACAACAGGTTATCTGTAGACATTTATCTAAAAACAGTATTTCGACTCAATCTAAATACGGTTTTAGGTCCAAATTATCAACAGTGAAAGCAGCTGAAGACATCATTTCTTTTATCTAAACCTCATTTGAATCAAAGTTATGTGCTGAAGCATTCTAGTCGACTTAAGCAAGGCATTTGATTTGGTGAAGCATAGAGTACTACTGGAAAAACTTTGAAGTTACAGAGTCAGAGACTTATAGCTCCCCCTCATAAACTCCTATCTCAGTGACAGGAAACAAATTGCATTTTTACAATAACCAAAGCTTGCAATATTTAGGTATAACTTGAGACATTCCTCAGGGTTCTGTGTTTGTCCTTTTACTCTTTACTACATTTGTAAATGATCTTCCCAGTAACATGCCCTGTAAATCTGTACTTCATGCTGATGACACAAAATTCGTTAGCTCTGGGAAACACATAAACAAACTGAAACTGGAAAACAAAGAGTACCTTAACCAGCTTGATACAGGGTTCAAAGACAATGAGCTATCATCCATCAGCTATGAAAAGACAGTGAACATCATTTTCAGTTTATCAAGCCGTGAAAATGAGTGCTGAGATGTTAAGCTACTTGTATATATCTTGATTTCAAATTAACTTGGAACAAACACACAGACCATACACATTATGTGAGCAAAAGTATCCGGACACCTGACTGAAAATGACTTACATGTTCGTGGTGCCTTCCATCGGTATTGCTGGAATTCAGTATGGTGTTGGCCCACCTTTAGCCTTGACGACAGCTTCCACTCTCGCAGGCATATGATCAGTCAGATGCTGGAAGGTTTCTTGGGGAATGGCAGCCCATTCTTGACAGAGTGCTGCACTGAGGAGGGGTATCGATGACGGTCGGTGAAGCCTGGCACGAAGTCGGCTTTCCAAAACATCCCTAAGGTGTTCTATAGGATTCAGATCAGGACTCTGTGTAAGCTATTCCATTACAGGGATGTTACTGTTGTGTAACCACTCCGCCACAGGCTGTGCATTATGAACAGGTGCTCGATTGTGCTGAAAGATGCAATCGCCATTCCCGAATTGCTCTTCAACAATGGGAAGCAAGAAGGTGTTTAAAACATCAATGTAAGCCTGTGCTATAATAGAACAAGGGATGCAAGCCCCCTCTATGAAAAACGCGACCACACCATAACACCATCACTGCCGAATTTTACTGTTGGCACTACACATGCTGCCAGATTACGTTCACTGTGAATTTGTCATACCCACACTCTGCCATCAGATCACCACATTGTGTACCGTGATTTGTTACTCCACACAAAGTATTTCCATTGTTCAATCGTCCAATGCTTACCCTCCTTACACCAAGTGAGGCATTGTTTGGCATTTACGGGCGTGATGTGTGGCTTATGAGCAGCTGCTCCTAATACTTGCAGTGGATTCTGATGCAGTTTGGAATTCCTGTGTGATGGTATGGATAGATGTCTGCCTATTGCACATTACAACCCTCTTCAACTGTTGGCAGTCTCTGTCAGTCCGCAGGCAAGATCGACCTGTACACTTTTGTGCTGCACCTGTCCCTTCAGCTTTCTGCTTTACTATCACATCAGAAACAGGATGTTTAGGAATGTGGAAATCTCGCGTACAGACATAAGACACAAGTGACACCCAATCACCTGACCACATTCTAAGTCCATGAGTTTTGCAGAGCGCCCTATTCTGCTCTTCACGATGTCTAATGACTACTGAGGTCGCTGATATGGAGTACCCGGCAGTAGGTGACAGCACAATGCACCTAATATGAAAAACATGTTTTTGGGGGTGTCCGGATACTTTTGATCACATAGTGTATGCAGAAAGCTCTCATGTGTTACCTTTTTACTACTTGACTACACATGTGAAAAACACGCCTGTTACTTAACTCACACTATGCCTTCTGTTACTGCTATCTGCAATATGCTATCCTTGTATGTGGTAATTTTTCATCTGGCAAAAAGAAAGCTATCAGACTTATTTCAGGAGTTACAAACTCCGAGACCTAAAAGTACTGACAGTCCCATCACTTTTTATATACTGTTGCCTACTAAAGATAAAAGAAAACTTAAACAACTACGGTACATCTTAAGGGAAGCTTATACCAGTATAAAACCAGGCAAATGAGACAGATGGATATGCCCACAAGCTAGATTAAAGAAACACAGCCTAGGTATGTATACCAGGGCATAAAATTATTTAATTGTTTACCTGGAGAGGCGCATCATGTCTCCCTTAACGACTTTAAAACAAAAACTGAAAAAAAGGTTGAAAGAAAAGGCTTTCTACAATATTTCAGAATTTCAAAACTGCTTTAAGGATGAGTAAAGGTGCTAAATTATTTCTGGTTGTAAACTAATCTGTAATTACATTAGTATGTCATAGTTTATTTGATATTTCTGTATATTATTTTCTGTGTAATGTATAATTAAGAAATTATTTTCTATTATATATTTTATGTGCCTTATATTATTATTATTAGCGTGTGTACTGTAACTATGCCAATAAAATGAATTTGTACAATAAATTTAAACTTTCTATGATGAAATTGATTGGAAAAATGCTCAAAGATGGATAAAAATAAACAAATAAATACTTGTGTTTTGAAAGCATGCCCTTATTGCAAACTGAAAAATACATTAACATTTCCATCAGCATTACATTCTTGCGGTTTAACATTTTCTTTTAAGGTAAATGGCACTTTATATACCATCACCCCTTGCATTTTTTTTTTGTTTATGTAATATGGATCAAAATACCTCGAACATGCCCTTTACCTAATATTCTCTGAATTTATTATGCAAAATGCATAATATATAGCAGGAACATAAACATTAGGTAACACAAGTCAGTCTGTTACAACAAACTTTATTTAGCATTACATTGGTTGGTTTTTGGCAACTCTCAATGGAAAGTATCACCTCCCTACCTACCCTACAATTCGGGCTAGGTTACACATCACACACCACAATTAAAACATCAGTAGGACGTACAATAAGATATGCTAGTCCCTTTTAATTCATCGCAGTTTCATTTAAATAGGGAAAACTGATTTTGTGCGAATTGTTTTCCAACACTTGCCTTTCAGCAATGGCAGTCATTTGGAGCTGTGAGCCTTTAGAGTGAATCTCCAAACTTTATGCATATATGAGGGTCATTCAATAATTAAAAAGACAAAGACTGGGGAAAAACCTTTTTATTGGGGAAGTTTGGTACTTTTATGGCTTTAGGTTGGCGTCCCTGGGATAAGCCCAGATCAGCTGATGTATTAACATTGTTTTGTTTATAACCTCAAAAATACATTTCAAGATGGCGAGTCCGCTCGAAACGCCCGCAATAGTTGAATAACGTTCTGTTATTCGTTTTGTACTTGGTGAAGGCAAGAAAACAGTGAATATATACTTTAGAATGTCTAAAAGTTTATGTCGAAGGTTGTATGAATTGTGCAAATTTTTTACAAGTGGGTAGAGCAGTTCAAAAATAGTAGCGACTCAGTGACTGATGAACAAGTTTCTGGCTGACCAGTTGCAGTTTCAACACCCTCACTTGCAAGTCGAATTTATGCCTTTATT
Source organism: Schistocerca nitens (assembly GCF_023898315.1). Taxonomy (NCBI): domain Eukaryota; kingdom Metazoa; phylum Arthropoda; class Insecta; order Orthoptera; family Acrididae; genus Schistocerca; species Schistocerca nitens. The sequence continues at coordinate 745,927,677 of NC_064618.1, read as the reverse complement.
AGCGGCGATCGCCGTGTGACTGTGGAAATGATAGTTGATCATGTTCAAGTTAGTACTGGTACAATTCATAATATTATCTGTAATAAGCTGAAGTACCGCAAAACGTGCAAAATGGGTCCCAAAGGAGTTGACGTGGCTACACGAGGAAACGAGGTTGAGAATGTGCACAGAGCTAAAGGAACATTATGAAAGAGAACGTGACCACTTCCTCAACCAAATTTTAATTTGTGATGAAACTTGGGTTCACTATTATGAGCTAGAATCAAAAGGACTAAGCATGGACTGGAAGCACACCAAATCACCTGTCTAGAAAAAATTCAAAACCCAAGGATCAGCAGGACAAGTCACATTGATGGTGTTTCAGTATGCTGAAGGTCTAGTTTTTTTGTGATTATGAGCAGCATAGAATGAACAGCCAGTACTGCTCGGATTTACTTTCAAACAAAGTGAAGCCAGCCGAGAGAGAGAGATCGTGGATCTCAGAGGAGAGGCGTGATTCTCAAGCAAGACAACACGTGTCTTCATATTGGTCAAATAACCCATGAAACCATCGACAAAATGGGCTGGGAAGTACTGCCTCAACCTCCTTATAGTCGGTTAGGTTAGGTTAGGTTAGGTTCTGATTTAGCGTCTAGTGATTTCCATTTGTTTGGTGCACTGAAGGCCACATTACGTGGGAAGAGGTTCAGGGACACTGAGGATGTGAAAAAGTTTGTGGGAAATTGGTTCAAACATCAATTTAAAGAGTTCTTTGCAGCTGGAATAAAAAAGCTTGTAGCCCGTTGGAACAAGTGCATAAATGTTGAAGGGGATTATGTTGAAAAGTATAAAAAGTATTGATTTGTAAAAATAAATGCCTTTTTCTCCAGACCAATCTGTCTCTTTAATTATTGAATGACCCTTGTATATTCTACAGCAAAAGACACATTTCGGAAATCTCAACGGCCTAACCTGTTGTTCTATGCCTATGCTTTAATTCATTGGTAAGGGATAATGGTATTGTGACCGTAGTGACATCTATCAGTTTGCTTGGTAGTTGAGGGTCCCTTACGATGTTGGCTCCAGATGCCTGTGCCAGTTTACTCTGAACATTAGCTACATGTGCAGACGCTCTCCAATCAATGTTTGGGAAACCTTAAGGCTCAGGGTGGGTAACTGAAATCAATCTTGATATGTGTAACTGAGAGAACAGTGTTGAACACTATGTTGTTTTTTCATTCGAACTTGGTTTAACTCGGTTTACTCAAACCTTCAAATAGCTTAACTCGGTTTGGCATAAACTCAAGTTGGTCTATCATTTGTCCAGCCAATTACACCATCACACAACTACAACCAGCTCATGACTCAACTAGACTGAACTGTATTGCTCCACAAAAATTAACAACAAAGATACCATAGCTCACAGATATTTGACTACATCAATATTTACATCCAATGATAAGTGTACACTATCAGTGCGATTGAAATCATTTCCAAAAAGATACAAATATATTTAACATTTCATAAAAGCAATGATTATAGGAAACAATAAGTGTTACATTAATAAAGTATTGCGATGATCATTACTTTAATCTGTGTAGTATCATACATTCCGATACTTCACAAAAAATTATGCATTTTGAGCAGTTCAGTTAAGTTGTGCAGGGCATGAGCGTACCATTTCTCAGCATGGGGGTGGAGTAAAGCAGCTTACCTGTCTGTATCACACCTTGATACAGGTGATATTGTGCAAGGTTAGGAGGGGATAGTATGATTGGCCAAAGCATGGTAGTTGGTCTGTGTTGTTGATGCATAAGTGATGAGACGGAGTTCTCTGAGCTATACACAGTAGATGCTGATATTCATCACTGGGTCACCAAATTGGATAGGATCCAGGTAGGGATCTTTAAGTAGAATAAAGCAGGCATCAGATGCAGAAAATGTACACTTTATAGCTTGAAATTCTGGAGATTTACTAATGAAAAACCTGAAACATACTCGATAGGTTTTGACAGCCACCATGTGATCTCAAGATAGCTAAATGGCTGTTCATGCTTATGGCAGCATACTGCATTACAGACTGCAATACTGGGTCCTTTGATTTGACACTTTGAAAATAGACTTGTGAAACATTTGAAATTCGCAGTACAAATTTTCATATTGGTCAATCGTAAGGCAGCCAAAAGCCTGTTCACAAGCATGACGGCATAGTGCACTAAAGGTTGCAGTTCTGGGTCTTTTGTTTTGAAATTTGGAAAATACAACTGTGAAGCATTGGAAACTTGCTGTATAGATTTTGACAACTATCAGGTGATCGTAGTGTAACCAAATTTCAAACCAGTGTGAAATAAACCATTACTCAGGACTGCCTGCTGTGCAGCTTGTTCAACTTGAGTTAGTAATAGTCTCAATCCAAGCTAGACCATTTCATAAAGTGAGTTGACCCTAAGCTCATTCAGACCGAGTTGACAGGAAAAGCTAAATTAACTTTCGACGTCATTTGCCAGGTTCTCGTTTGTTCGTGTTATAAATGCTCTTAAGATACAGTAACCAAACTTGAGTTGGTAGGAAATTTCTAACAACATTCATTTCTCTCATTAGCATCTGTGAGGTTTGCGAACCGGTATGATTGCAATTTTGTTTGTTATATGAGATTGGCAATTAAACTGAATATGTCTTTTTTATTGTCTGACATACAAATATCTGATATCAAAACAATATGTTCCAGCTATTGTCATTCTTTATCACAAACTACATACTCATATATGTAAAAACAAAGATGATGTGACTTACCGAACGAAAGCGCTGGCAGGTCGATAGACACACAAACAAACACACACACAAAATTCAAGCTTTCGCAACAAACTGTTGCCTCATCAGGAAAGAGGGGAAGGAGAGGGAAAGACGAAAGGATGTGGGTTTTAAGGGAGAGGGTAAGGAGTCATTCCAATCCCGGGAGCGGAAAGACTTACCTTAGGGGGAAAAAAGGACAGGTATACACTCGCATACACGCACATATCCATCCACACATATACAGACACAAGCAGACATATTTAAAGACAAAGGGTTTGGGCAGAGATGTCAGTCGAGGTGGAAGTGAAGAGGCAAAGATGATGTTGGATGACAGGTGAGGTATGAGTGGCGGCAACTTGAAATTAGCGGAGATTGAGGCCTGGTGGGTAACGGGAAGAGAGGATATATTGAAGAGCAAGTTCCCATCTCCGGAGTTCGGATAGGTTGGTGTTGGTGGGAAGTATCCAGATAACCCGGACGGTGTAACACTGTGCCAAGATGTGCTGGCTGTGCACCAAGGCATGTTTAGCCACAGGTTGATCCTCATTACCAACAAACACTGTCTGCCTGTGTCCATTCATGCGAATGGACAGTTTGTTGCTGGTCATTCCCACATAGAATGCATCACAGTGTAGGCAGGTCAGTTGGTAAATCACGTGGGTGCTTTCACATGTGGCTCTGCCTTTGATTGTGTACACCTTCCGGGTTACAGGACTGGAGTAGGTGGTGGTGGGAGGGTGCATGGGACAGGTTTTACACCGGGGGCGGTTACAAGGATAGGAGCCAGAGGGTAGGGAAGGTGGTTTGGGGATTTCATAGGGATGAACTAACAGGTTACGAAGGTTAGGTGGACGGCGGAAAGACACTCTTGGTGGAGTGGGGAGGATTTCATGAAGGATGGATCTCATTTCAGGGCAGGATTTGAGGAAGTCGTATCCCTGCTGGAGAGCCACATTCAGAGTCTGGTCCAGTCCCGGAAAGACTGGGGACTGGACCAGACTCTGAATGTGGCTCTCCAGCAGGGATACGACTTCCTCAAATCCTGCCCTGAAATGAGATCCATCCTTCATGAAATCCTCCCCACTCCACCAAGAGTGTCTTTCCGCCGTCCACCTAACCTTCGTAACCTGTTAGTTCATCCCTATGAAATCCCCAAACCACCTTCCCTACCCTCTGGCTCCTATCCTTTTAACCGCCCCCGGTGTAAAACCTGTCCCATGCACCCTCCCACCACCACCTACTCCAGTCTTGTAACCCGGAAGGTGTACACAATCAAAGGCAGAGCCACATGTGAAAGCACCCACGTGATTTACCAACTGACCTGCCTACACTGTGATGCATTCTATGTGGGAATGACCAGCAACAAACTGTCCATTCGCATGAATGGACACAGGCAGACAGTGTTTGTTGGTAATGAGGATCAACCTGTGGCTAAACATGCCTTTATCAAAACAAGACATGGTTGTCTCACTGGGAGGTCCGCGATCGTTCATTAAGTAAAATATGGCGTTTCAGTCTTCGATCGCTATTCTTTATTCTCAATAACCGGTTTCGGGCTAGCTGCCCATCTTCAGATCATATGTTGTAGTTACAGAGTAACTTGTTCGTACAGAACACACAGTTCACTGTCATAAGTAAAGTAAATTTACTTTACTTATGACAGTGAACTGTGTGTTCTGTACGAACAAGTTACTCTGTAACTACAACATATGATCTGAAGATGGGCAGCTAGCCCGAAACCGGTTATTGAGAATAAAGAATAGGGATCGAAGACTGAAACGCCATATTTTACTAAACATGCCTTGGTGCACGGCCAGCACATCTTGGCACAGTGTTACACCGTCCGGGTTATCTGGATACTTCCCACCAACACCAACCTATCCAAACTCCGGAGATGGGAACTTGCTCTTCAATATATCCTCTCTTCCCGTTACCCACCAGGCCTCAATCTCCGCTAATTTCAAGTTGCCGCCACTCATACCTCACCTGTCATCCAACATCATCTTTGCCTCTTCACTTCCGCCTCGACTGACATCTCTGCCCAAGCCCTTTGTCTTTAAATATGTCTGCTTGTGTCTGTATATGTGTGGATGGATATGTGCCTGTGTGCGAGTGTATACCTGTCCTTTTTTCCCCCTAAGGTAAGTCTTTCCGCTCCCGGGATTGGAATGACTCCTTACCCTCTCCCTTAAAACCCACATCCTTTCGTCTTTCCCTCTCCTTCCCCTCATTCCTGATGAGGCAACAGTTTGTTGCGAAAGCTTGAATTTTGTGTGTGTGTTTGTTTGTGTGTCTATCGACCTGCCAGCGCTTTCGTTCGGTAAGTCACATCATCTTTGTTTTTACATATATTTTTCCCACGTGGAATGTTTCCCTCTATTATATTGAAACTACATACTCAGTATTATATAAACCTGTTAACATATCAGTAAACTTTTTTCTTGTGGGCAGTTCACAATTGGCAATCTAGTAGCCAAATGCCTCACTGCAAGCATTATTGGATGCCACTCTACAGGATGAAATTTGAAAATACACTCATGAGCTGCTTTGAATTTGCTACAAGATTTGTATGTTGACTGGATAATATTAAATGGCCAAATGCCTCATCATGTGCATGAATGGTTGCTGTGCTACAGACCACAGTTCAAAAAAACACTCATTTGACACAGGGAAATTGCTGTAATGATTTTGGCAATGATTGGATTATATTAAAGTAGTGAAATACTGTGGCTCAATCATGAATGGTGTAAAATTACCACTTTGTCATTGTTTCCCACAGTAACTTTGCACTCTAAATTTTAATTTGTATAAGCTGCCGTGATGCTAATATTCCATATAGACTCACTTGTAAATAACACTTATCAAGCGCTTAACAAATTTTGATCTAACAAATAAATCACAATGAACTACTGCACTTCAGATCACAGTGAGCGATGTCCTGTTCTATAGACTAGATTCAACTCGGGTTATCTTGGCTTGACAGCGGTAAATTCCACCCTCTTGTGAAAACATCACTGATAGCAGCGAGTGCCATGCACCACATGGACACAACTCGAGTTAGTAACCATCTTACTTGGGTTGCCTCAAAATCCTCTCAATCCAAGTTAACCGAGTTTGGTAACACCCGTCACTAGGTTGGCTCTGGAATGTAGTACAGTACAGTTAATAGGAAATGAGATGAATCCAAGTATGTTGAGTTGTACTGAATACTGGTATTTGTAAATGTTTTCTACAAATTATACAAAGTGTTTTGATTACTGTGAAGTGAATGAATTGACACACATTAAAAAACTGAAGAGAAATTTCAGTTCCCACACCATTATTACATTTCACCATACATATATGAAAGCAACAATCCATCCCTCTTACAGGAAGTGAGATCACTGAACTAGACAATCTGCCAAAGAGAAATACTACATCAATAACACCAGAGTTAGTAACTTTTGTTGTTTTTTACCAGTCACTGGCTCATTTCCTATTACTGCACAAACAGTGCTCAGCATTGTAATTACATTCTGATTTTGTCATGTTGATACTAACTGAGTGAGGATGGCTGTTAAAACTGCATCTGACTCTGTGAAGGTGTCATCCACACTGACATATGGCTACCTCCCCTTCAACCTCCCTCCCCACTCCCCCCTCCCTCTCCCCCTTCACTGCCCAAGTGCTCTGTCCTTCTGAGGGGGGGGGGGGGGGGAGCTGTGGGTAGCGGGGGCACTGTGGTGGCAGTTCAACCATGGATTGCTTCAGCAAACTCTTTTGTCAGAAGGGCAGAGCTATGCTACAGAACTATTTCTGAACAGTAGCTATGTGTGCACACACACACACACACACACACACACACACACACACACACACTGGTGTATCTCAATATTGGCAATAAGGTGTATGTTGTCTGTACTTACCACCTACATTATTCTGCTTTGGTATTCCCACCTCAGTCCTCTCCCCAAGCCAATTAGCTCACCCATGGAACTGAATAACAGAGAAGTTGAGCAAGAGATTGCACGAGAAAGTGCCTCACAGAGGATTGATATGATGTTTTCTTTATGTAACTTAAACAATGCAACTTGACTTAAGTTATGCTGTTAATTGTTTCAGTGATTATCAAAGTGATCGAAAGGAATCATGTTAGAAAGGTGTAAAGAAAATGCTGCATTACATAAAAGGCACAGTAGACTACGGGATGCATCATAAAAATGAGAAAAGCAATGAAGTAGTAGCTTATGCTGGTGCTGATTGGGCCAATAGCTCAGACAGAAAGTCAACATCAGGTTATGCTATGAAGCTGTTCAGTAACACTGTAAGGTGGAGAGCTAAAGACCATGTTACTGTAGCATTCTATTACAGAAGCAGAATTTGTATCGCTTGCAACTTATGCTGTAGAATATTTGTGGTTTGAGCAGCTTGTGCTGACATGACTTCATGGAGTCACCTGGAACAATATCACTGCCCCGAGGTATCTCAGCTAATCTTTCTGGACCTGCAGTTTGTACCCTTTAATTGATGTTTGTAACAACATGTTTTGCACCTTGTAGTACAATAATATATATTTGTATGGAATTGTAGGACCTGTTAGTTGTTATTCTACATAACTATTCTGCCGAGTGTCATACTTCCTACAGTGGTGACCCTGAAATTTCAACTGTGCCACATTTAAAATGTAAAATCGCCCATGTCGGTCTGTTATCCTACAATGCAGTGCTACAATGCTGCAGCTACCTCCAGTTCAACTGTTTCCTGCTCCAAGGGATGTCAGTTTCACCTCTTCGTCACTGCCTGTGAATTCCACGAACTTCCTGTGCCTCAGAGTGGTATAGTTTCACCAAAAACTGTGTGAAGTGTCCAATTTGGCAGTGTGTAGTGAACTGATGACAATGCTTCCATTGTTTCCTCATCTACCACACCAGACTCACGCTACTTCACACAATACCGGCCAACATTGAGAGTCAAATTCTCAGCGTGATCTTACTAGTGACAGCACTGTAACGATGCCAGGTGACTATTTGCCTTGCAATTTTGCTATGACAACGAATGTGATTCCGGGTGAACAATGACTTCCTGCCACCCCATTCGTCACTACACATAATTCTCCGAGCTTCCACACAGAAAATAATGACACTTATTCCCACTGACACTCCTTTAGTGCTAGTGACTCTATGTGCATTAACATTCCCAGAGTTTTGCAAAACTATACAGACACCCGCCAGAGTGCCATGATAGTTGGTCAACAATGGCTGCCACTAAAAGATCCTCAAACCATTTCCAGCTGTTCACCACCTCCTGGACAAAACACATGGGTTCAAGTGATTTTTCTGGACATAAAAGTGAACTACCCAACACAGTCTATGTTGTCATACAGCATTTGCTCGCGTCATCCATGATACGACTGCCGCCACATCACTTGAGTGGCGTCACATCCCCTCCACGCATTCCATGTTCACTGGCAGCTGCTACCACTACGCATGACACGTGCACACACTGCAACTCCTCCATGCATGTGTAACACCCAGTTTCAACACAACTGCCTTAGCAGATTGACCGTACAATGCTTTGGGTTGAGGCTGCCCCATTACCACATGTCTCAGCTGACACAGGTGTCAAGGCCTTTGTTTGCAGCTGGATTGCCAGGATCAGCTGTCCTACATTACTAACAACAGATCAAGGCTGGCAATTGGAGTCTGCCTTATTGAATGAAATGTGCCAACTTTGCGAGTCCCGTCATTTCCATGTGACTGCTTACCACCATGGCCTAGTGAAACAATGGTATCACACACTCAAGGCAGCATTAATCTACCACTCACAGTCATGGACAGATTATGCCCTGCACTGGGTGCTTCTCGGAATTAGGACTGCTCATAAAGAACATTTGAACGCCTCACTTGCTGAGGTCCTATATGATGAACCACTGTGCCTTCTTGCAGAATTCGTCACTCAGGGTAAAGTTACACTGGACCACAACCTGCTGGATCTAGTGCAGCATTGCATGAGAGTATACACAACATCTATGTGTCACCAACTACCCATCACACAAAGCCTACAATTTTTATTCACATGGACTTGAAACATATGTTCACACAGTCTGCTGTGCACAGTTGCTGTCAAGCCAGCTATGTATCCCCTCTACAGCAGCCTGTACCACATACTCGAGCAGACCACTAACACATTTGACATTATCATGTGAGGAAAAGCCACTACGGTGTCCTTAAACAGACTGAAGACTGCATCTACTTTAGCCAATTACCCAGTGGCATGCCCTGCATCGACACCTCCACAGTTAACAGACACTCACTTCAAAGTACAACTAAATATGAGTGACTTTTTACCAGAAGATATTGATGTCACCCTAAGTGACTCACTGTTAGTCATCTCTGCCAATTTCTCAAAGTGGCATGTAAGCACCAGCGTAGTCTCCAGGTCAATCGAACATGCCATGCCCCTGCCCTCCTCCATCGATACAACAGGTTTAACATCTCACTTCACGACCAATGGAGCACTCATCATCACTGTCCCTGTACACATCACTCCCACTGCCGACACTGGGAATGAAGCCGCCTTCACCACTGCCTTGCCTGCCCTAATCATCACACCAGGTACGCTGCTCCCCTCCTCCATCACTGATGATGACATTACGCCTCCCGATGTGTCGCTGGTCATGGACCACCATACTGCCTACACTGCACTGCCATCCCCCTCTCCTCAGCCTTGAGCAGCTCCTCCCACTTCGCACTTTGCCTGTACAATGTGCCCACCAGTGCATGTCGCTGATTATGACATTTCAGCGATTAAGGCCTCCACTGTACCGACATCCCACCAGTGCACACAGCTTTTTTTTTTCCCTTTTGCCACACTACAGGGAGGGGGGGGGGGGGGGGGGGCGGCTCTGCGGGAGCATAACACTGTGGAGTTGCCTGGAACAATATTGCTGCCCTGAGGTAGCTCAGCTAACCTCTCTGGCTCTGCAGTTAGTTTGCCATGATTGATATTTGTGACAACATGCTTTGTATCTTGTAGACAATAAAATATATTTGTATGGAATTGTATGACCCATTAATTGTTATCATATGTGACTACTATCCTCAGTACTGTACTTCCTACAAGCTATTCCATGACTAAAAAATTTGAAAACAATTTGCAGAGAAAATCAGTATTGTATTGCCTCTCTTTGTAAGTGGGAATACAATATATGTTAAATATGAATTAGTTGGAGACTTATATTTGAAAAGGAAAACAGATGGTAAGTGCATTGCTACAGAAAATCAGTTAGCTGACTTTTTACAAAATCTTTTTGCAAACAGAAATTTGAAAAAATGTCACAAGGGTTGGAAATGTGTAAAGTTGTAGACTAGTGTTATATATAATTGAGGTGTATTGAAAGAATACCAATTATATATTATGCTCCTTATGATTTGTTTGTAATCTTTGGTACTGGAGATTGACTTGCTCTGTAGACTGAATGTGTTTGTATGCCTTGTTGTAATATGTCTCCAACACATTGTTCTTTCTTCAGTGAATAAATTAATTAAAACATAAGTTTCCTGTTTGCAACCACACTCTGCTACTAACTTTCTTCAACATCATTAACACTGACAAGGAAAGAAAAAAGTGCAATTATGGCTAGTAGTAATCAGACAGTTAAAAAGACCAAGATCCTTTTCCTAGGGAGTTATCAAGGGAGGGGAATGTCTGATACAGAACTCCCTGAACAGGTAATTTCAGGAAGCTAGGATAGACAAAAGTGTAACAATCAGTGGAGAAATAAAAGATAATAGCTTGGAAAGCACACAGGGTAACAATCATAATACATTTGGATTTTTACATCAGAACATAAGTATTTCTGTGAAATGTGCTGTGTATAACAGAGCACAGTCCTAGACCATAGACATAAATGAATACTGCATTGACAGTTATTTGGGTGCTGTATTTCAGTAATAGACTAGAGAAACATGCAATAGCAGTTATGACATAAAGGGTCATAACAGCAAATCTTTTAAACTTTGTTAACAATACTTGTAAGATTTAGTAGAAGTAATTGGGAAGAAAATATCTGTTGAGATTTCAGTTTTGATTACGTGTTGGATAGTTCTGATCAATGGCACTTGGTGTTGCTGATGTTCAGGTTTGGTTTGATCCACATAGAACATTTCCTATAAGAGTAGAATAATGAATATATATAATAAAAGTAAGCATACAATGTGTGTACTGCTAAAACTCAGAAATGAGTCCCAGTACGATCAAGGGAGTTGTATGGTGTGATCCATCCATGACGAAGATTCCTTTTTTAACCTGAGGGGCATATTTTGAAGATATAAGGGCTGGGAAGTTTTGCCCTCCAGAAATTTCTAGAATATTCCAGACCATTTGAGAGTATTCTACAACATTCCAGAATGCTCCACAATCACCTGGGATGTTCTGGAAAATTCAGGAATAGTCTGGAACATTTGGAAAGATTCGTGAATCTTTTGAGAGCATTCTGGGATGTTCCCAATGTTGTGGAATGTCTGGAACATTGTGTACCATTCAATGCCTTTTTGGTATGTTCTGGAATACACTACTGGTGGGGCTACCCATTGGTAGAGGTATATACCAGTCGTGGGTTCAAACATCAGTTTCTTATCAGTGACGAAGAGAGGAACTGAAAAAGTAGTGCAGTGAGTGAATAAAAACAAACAGTGATGTGTGAATTGTCAAAGTGATACAGTGACTGAATATAAATTGAAAATAATGTGTGAAAAGTGTGTAAAGTGTACTTTGTGTATTTGTTAATTTTCGGCAACAAAAAATAATACTGTTGATGATATCAACTTTAATATTCAAAAGAGAATTCCCAATGAAGAGAGAATACACAAGTCGATCAATATGACGGTAAATATTGAAGAAAGAGTGAATGCCTCCATAGAATTTTTAAACACTTTGCAAGTTCCAGGAATGCCAGTACACTGCCTTTGCTTTAAATTGGATCTCTGATCGCATTCCTCAGAAATCTCAACTCACCAAACCTATGTAATGGAACAAGGATGACCATCAAACAGCTATTGAATATCATCATCGAAGCTGAACTTGTGACTGGAAAGTATGAAGGACACACACTATTTATCCCCAGAATACCACTGATCTGTACTGAACTGCCATTCCAATTTAAAAAACTGCAATTTATAATCAAATTAACCTACAGTTTTACAATTAATGAAGTGCAAGGGCTAACTTTAAAATATTAAGGTATCAACCTCAAAGACTCCAGCTCCTCTCACAGTCAGCTATATGTAGCTTGCTCTTGAGTAGTAAATTTGAAAAATTTGTACATATATACCCTGGATAACAGAATGAAAAATGTTGTTTATAAACAAGTATTGTAAGTAGTTAGAAAAATGTCCTATAATTTTTTTTTTTTTGCTTCTTATACTGTATCCTTTTATTTCAACTATGACAAAATCTCATATAAGCTCCCTGAGAAAAGCTGGGTACCACTGATAGTTTATTTCGAAATCAAAATTTCTTTCAAGACCTAGATGTGAACACCATAATGGTCAAATGGCAACAGTACGGCATTTACACCTGTCAAGTTTAAGTAAAAAGGGAAATATACAGTTTCATAGATCCATAAATAACTCTGTTAAAAATACAGTGTATTCGGAAATTCCTGTTACAAACTTCTAGGACTTGTAGAGGGGAATGAGTACATAATATTTTGATTAGGAATGCATGTCTGGAAACATATCATTTCCATTCTATGCTGGTTTCAATTCAGATGTGTAATGCATCCATGTTTTCTGAGGGATAGAGAGTTGCTGAGTTGCTCATCCTGGTGTGCAAGAGGGTAGACAGAATGATGTGCACTATGTCAGATGATCACCTGATGTCACTTAATGTCTGGCTTACTGCCTATTCATCTCCCATATAGTAAACATGATTCGGTGCACATTTTCAGAATACACAATGCTACTTGTGTACGATGAAGCACGAGGTAATGGAAGGGCTACTAGTCATCTGTATCACAGATGTTTTGTATAACATAGCACGCCATCACACAAACTTTTTGCCCGAATTACCCAGCAGCTCTTAGGAACAGGTACCTTCTCACTGATGAGGCAGGATTGTGGTGCTCCATGGCAATTCTGCATGCCTGAATATGAAGAACATGTACTGCATCGCATTGAACAGACTCCATCAACAAGTGCACTCTAACAATTATGTGTACAATGTGTGTTAGTCACAGTATTGTCTGGGATGTTATGCAGGGAGCAACAATTATGTCTGTATCACTTACAAGGGGTATGTGCTAAGCATCCAGCTGATTTTCGAGAATGCGTTGCCTACAGCATGTGGTTCCTGCACCATTGCATCAATGCACCACTTTTTCTACAAGGAGTTCTGTTCATATATGAATCTCAGTTCACTAGGGAGCTCAGAATTCACAAAACAGTCATGTCTGAGCAAACAAAAACCCTCGTGCCACACATGTTCAAGGATTTCAGCACAGGTTTGGTATTAACGTGTGGGCAAGTATTCCAGGCAGTCATGTGACTGGGCAAGCTAACTGGTACTGCGTAATTTATCTTCATACAAAACACATTTGACCCCTTCTTGGAAGCTGTGCCACATTTAGGTCCACCAGGAAATGTGGTTTCAACATTTGGTGCACTACCTCACTTCTCACGTGCGGTTTGGAGACATGTCATCAGATGATATGGTGAAAGATGGTTAGGCTGAAGTGGTTAAACCATGTGGGCACCACAATCGCCAGATTTCACTCCTGTGAACTACTTCTTGTGGGGTCGTATGCTTTAATTTAGGAGACTCCTGTGAAGACAGAGGAAGATCTGCTGGGACAAGTTCTGGTCGCTGTATTAGAAATTGAGGAGACACCAGGTGAGATGGAGAGTGCATACCAGAACATACTGTGTAAGTGCAATGTCTGTGAGAACGTTGGTGGTCACCATATAAAGTCGCTGTTGTAATGTGGTGATACTGTGCTGTACATACAGTAAGCTGGGTCTTTTTTGTTTTGGATTAATGTAAATGTGTAATATTAAATGTTAGTACAAACAAATGTACTTAAGTGATAAATCAGTGTTTCATTATGTTTACTTTTTAATTGTTACCTAACAACTGTACTGCATCATGTCTAATTCCACTCCTTAAGCAGAAGTGGATGAGTTAAACAACGGAACTTAAACCGACACAAAACAGAAACAGCACATTTCTGGACATGAGTTCCTACTCAAAGTATTACGTAATCACTCCCCTCTACAAATCTCAGAAGTTTGTAGTGGGAATTTCTGAAACCCTGTATACAAAGGGCACAAAGTAGATGAGAAATTATATAAAGAAGATTGTTCTTAATGACAATAAAAGTTTTCCTTTACAATTGTTCAGACAATTCAAAATCAATAAATGAGTAGAATTCACTAATAACACAACACAGAAATGCAACACAATAATAATGTTTTTGCTATGATATTACACTGAAAATAGGTTGAAAATTATGTGGCAGAATGCCAAAGAGTAAATTAATCAGTTTGCTCAGAAATTTTATTTGGTTTCCACTGATATAAAAAGGATAGCAGTGTAACATACACAGAACACCAAAATTTCCATGTATGTACATAATGTAATATAACGGTTTCTTTAGCCAGAAAGTTTTATGCTATTATTTACCACTTTATTGTTTCAATCCATCCGCAGACTGCTTCATGTTAACAACAACAAAAAACAAAAAAGGTGCTTTTAAATATTCAGATCTACGAAACAAGAGCACTTAAATTTTTATATATATAACAGAAACATATGAACATTATTTTACGTGACTAGATACACAATTGTTATGAATGGAAAAAGATAAGCAATAAAACAAATTCTGGTAAGCAGTTACTGGTAAGACTGATAAATATTGTCAGCAATATACTTCATCAGAAGTAAGTGCATTAACTTTGTGCTTCATTAATTATCTCCTTTGCAATGTCAGAATACAGAACAGTATGTAAAAAAACTTTAATCTATTATATAGCTTGCAGATACAATAAAACAAAGACAGATGATGAAGAATATTTGCTACACAAACTAACATCAATTAGCACCATTTTAGCTGTACACACATATATATCTTGCCATGATGATTGGTAAGGAAGCATGAATCTGTTTCCAACAAACAGATTTAATTTGGACCCTCCGTGCCTGCAGCTAGATTTATATCTTCTTTAAAAGTTCTCCTCTAAAGTATTTTAAATTTTATGATTAGCACAGAAAATTCTAATCAGAGAATCCTTATGAAGTTTTGCACATATGAGGCATCTGCTCCAATTTCCAACTCCACTCATGGGAATCACTTTATTACTTACAGATAATTGAAACTACAAGTTTACAGTAGAAAATCATTTTTATACAAATATATTAGTACATTTTTTTCAATGTACCACAGTGTTTTACACAAGCTACCTTTAGTTCTTTCAATACCGATGCTTACTGAAATCTTACACGATATCCTTTGTTTCATATAAATTCACTGATTATTACAGATTAATATCTTAAAAATAATTTGAGCATGGTTACATCACTTTGGAAGCAATATACCTATTTTAAGCTTGCCAAAATGAAAACCAATATTAATTATAAAAGACAGCTACAATATTTTGAAAAGTTTTGGATCACAGAAATGGGTTTTCACCAGGCAGAATATATAACATGTTTTCTATACAAAGCTTTATATAGGATGTGACATAATAATTAGAATATAAAAATAAACCAAGCAGTCAATGATTTGCACTCAATGGACAAGAGCTTTTTTTTTTTTAGAATCTAATGCTAACATCTTTTTGACACACAGATGCACTTTTATACAAATTGTCACATGATCATTAAAAATATGTGCATTTGTGTTTACATTTACACTGAATAGCCTTAGTTCATGTCTTTACACATGGTTTCAATAAAAATTATA
Organism: Schistocerca nitens; assembly: GCF_023898315.1. Lineage (NCBI taxonomy): Eukaryota > Metazoa > Arthropoda > Insecta > Orthoptera > Acrididae > Schistocerca > Schistocerca nitens. The sequence continues at coordinate 745,911,968 of NC_064618.1, read as the reverse complement.
TACTTTTAATTAGAACAGTACATAAATCTATAACCATGTGCCTTTATGTAGCATACCTCATGGAAAACATCCACAAAAAATCATTTTCACAAAAAATAATGCAGATATTTTGTATTGCCAATGTATCACACTGTTACATTGCCTTACACAAAACAGTTCCAGTTAGAAGAAATGGTGCTTTGCAGACAGAAAAATCTGCATTAAAGTCTTTTTTTCAAGCATATTTGTCACTTTTGTTTGATCATGCACATCTGGAAGCATCAAATATAAAATGTGCATAAAGTCTTATACGTCACATCCAAGAAATTCAGCTAGAAGATTTGACTTCAAATAAAGATTTAGGAGCATGGCACTACACCACTCCAGTAACTATAGATTAACATTTATTCTCCACATACAGAGAGTTCTAGCATGAAAAGTATTCTGTCCCTAACCCACAGTTCTGGGACAAATGTGTACTACCTGCCTATTTTTGTCATATTGATGCATAGCTGGTGATCTCTAATATCCCCCCAGCCACCATTACCCTTTCGTAGTTTCTGCTTCTTGTTGCCATTCGTAACTGTCAGAGTCAGATGTGTAGGATACAGATGTTTTGCTGCAAATTTCAGGACATGTTGCACCTTTGAAATTACTGCAGTAGATTCACAGTTGGCTTTCTTGTGATGGACACCACTGTAATTAAAGAGCAATGTTCACAGAATGTGTTGCATAGTTAAATCTTCATTAGTTAAATATAGAAATAAAGTTAGTTTGATGTTATTTTATCAATTTGGTTGCTACTGTTCCCTATCCCATGTTTTGATTTTTTGACTACGAACATAATACTGTTTGCTGCAGTCTCTCATACTCCAGCTGATCACAAAGGAAATGATACCTAAAATGAGTTAAAGAATAGCACAATTCATTAAAAAAGTAATGGTGGTGATTACTCATTCACAATAGGGCTCCATTAGGCTCACATGTTTCCCAAACGTTCCTCCTCTAATCTTTCTGTAATGTGCACACAAATAATTAACATTAATACACTCACCATTAGTGATAAATCTGACTGCCTTGCAGGTCAGTGAACTACGGAGCTTGGAGTATTATGGTTATGCACCCTCATGTAACATTAAAAATTCCTATATGTGTCATCAAGAAGGTAAGAAAAATTATGCAACAATTGCATTTGCTGTCTCTCACATTTGACTCCTTATAAGAAGACATGTGCCTTTTATATAATCTTAATACATTTGGCTGATGTGTGTATCAACAAATATGTGCTAAAGACTGATGACCCACTGTTCAGTTTCATTATCCGTGTGAAATACATCCTGTCACCCAAAGTTTCTAGACAGCCCGATGAATATCTTCTATGTGACTTCATGCTATGCCTCTGATAGTATAAAAATGCATTTAAAATGAAGCAACAGAGGTACTAAGCACACCTGTACAGGTCTAGAAGTTCAAGCATTCTATCAGATATTTCACAGACATCCCCAGATACACAGTTAGCCATACTACTGTGAAATGGAAAAAGCAAAGCAGCTTTAAACATAATCACTATTCTTGTAGACCTATGAAACTGACTGACTAGAGACATCAAACTTTAAGATGCACTGTGTGAGCCAGTCAGTAGATATCTTCATGAATTACTGCAGAGGATTTGTGTTTCAGCTCAGGGGTAGAGATCGGTGACACAACAATCCAATCGGAGATGTCATGGCTTGGTTTTCATGCTTTTATTGCTGTCATAAAGCAGAAACTAAATATGCTATCTACATCCATACACTGCAAACCATCGTGAGGTGCATGGCAGAGAGTACGTCCCATTGTACCTGTTATTAGGGTTTCTTCCCTTTCCATTCATGAATGGAGCACAAGAAGAATGATTGTTTGGATGCCTCTGTACATACAGTAATGATTCTAATCTTATCCACATGATCCCTATGTGAGCAATACATAAGGTGTTGAAGTATACTCCTAGAGTCATTATTTAATGATGGTTCTTGAAACTTTGTTAATAGACTTTCACAGGATAGTTTACATCTATTTGCTAATTCAGTTCCTTCAGTATCTCTGTGACACTTTCCCATGGATCAGACAAACCTGTGACCATTTGTACTGCCCTTCTCTGTATATGTTCAAAATACCCTGTTAGTCCTGTTTGGTATGGGATGTACACACTTGAGTAATATTCTAGAACTATTTGCATGAGTTATTTGTAAGCAATCTTCTTTGTAGACTATTTGCATTTCCCCAGTATTCTACCAATAAACTGAAGTCCATCACCTGCCTATGTGATCATTCTATTTCATATCCCTATGAAATGTTACACCCAGGTATTTTTATGAGGTGGACAAGTCCAACAAAGACTCATTGATATTATAGTCATAGGATATTACATTGTTTTGTTTTATGAAGAGCACAATTTTACATTTTTAACATTTAAAGCAAGTTCCCAATCTTTGCACCAGTTTGAAATCTTATCAAGATCTGACTGAATATTTATGCAGCCTATACAGACAGTACTTAATCATAGATAACTGCATCATCTGCAGGAAGTCTGAGGTTATTATTAATATTGTGTACAAGGTCATCTACATACAACATAAACAGCAAGGGTTCCAAAATACTTCCCTGAGGCACGCCTGAAGTTACTCCTCTGTGATACATGGACCCCCATCAAGAATAACAAGCTGCATCCTCCCTATCAAAAAGTCCTTAATAAAATTGCAAATTTTGCTCGATACCGCGTACGACCATACTTTTGCCAATAAGTGTAAGTGTGATACTGAGTCAAATGCTTTTCGCAAATCAAGAAATACTGCATCTTCCTGTCTTGATCCAAAAATTTAAGTATGTTACGTGAGAAAAGTGCGAGTTGGATCTCACATGACTGATGTTTCCAGAATCCATGTTGGCTGGCATGTCAGAACTCATTTTGTTCAAGGTACCTCATTATGTTTGAGCTCAGAATATGTTCTAAGATTCTACAACAAATCAATGTCAACGATGTTGGACAGTAGTTTTGTGGATCACTTCTACTATCCATCTTGTAGACGGGTGTCACCTGTGCTCTTTTTCCAAGAACTGGGCACAGTTTTTTGTACAAGGGATCTACAATAGATTATAGTTAGGAGACGGGCTAACTCAGATGCAAATTCAGCATCAAATCTGATGGGATTCCATCAGGCCCCAGAGATTTTTTCAGTTTTAATGATTTCAGGTGTGTCTCTATACCACTGGTACTAAAACTTATTCCATTCATCTGTTCAGTGGTACAAGGGGTAAACTGGGGCAGTTCTCTTGGGTTTTCCTTTGTAAAGGAGCATTTGAAAATGGAATTAAGTATTTCAGTGCTAGGGACAGGACACTAACTTTGGTGCCACTAATAGCCTTTACATAAGACCAGAATTTCTTTGGGTTTTTTTGAAATCATTTAACAATTTTCTGCTATGGTAGTCATTGTAGGTATCAGGCATCACTCTCTTGACAGCCAAACACATTTCATTCAGCATCTCTGTACCTATAGACCTATGCTTTGTTTCTATACCTATTATGCAGTAATCTCTGTTCCTTTAGAAGTTTCTTTACAGTGACTGTGTGCTACGGACGAATCCTCCCATTGCTAACTGTCCTACTGGGTATGTATCTATCCAGTGCATAGTCAACTATTCTTTTAAATTTAGGCAATAATTTCTCTGCATGCTCCTGCCCTGTGCTGAAAGTTTCAAATTCCTCATTGAGAAATGACACTACTGATTTTTTAAACTAGTTTACTGAGCAGATATATCTTTCTGCCTGTCTTAGTTGTTCTTTGTAATTTGGTATTCACTGTTGCCGGAGCCACGTCATGGTCACTGATAGCAGTTTTGATGTAGACATCCTAAAGAGGTCACATCTATTTGCTGCCATTAGATACAATATATTTCCATCACGAGTGGGGTTTATAACTATCTGTGCTTGGTAGTTTTCAGAGAAGGTATTTAGTGATGTTTCGCAGGATGTCTTATCACGCGCACTGCTAACAAAACTGTAATTTTCCCAGTTAATAGCTGGATGATTAAAGTGTCCACCAATGATTACAGTATGATTGGAAAACTTACATACTGAGGTTTTCTCTAAAGTTTTTGGTTGCATCAGGAGACGAGTCTGGTGGGTGATAGAAGGATTCAATTACTATTTTATGTCCACCCTGATACTGAGTCTTGCTCAAACAATCTCACATGCAGCGTCAATTTATACCTCCGTGGATCTAAGTTTCTTGTCTACCCCAAAAGTCTCACTGCTATCAATTTCAGATTTCAACCAGCTTTGTGTACCTTGTATTATGTGAGCTTCACTGCTTTTTGGGAGTGCTTTGAACTCTGGCACTTTGTTGTGAATGCTTTGGCAGTTAACCATTAAGATTTTAATACTCTCACCTGTGGGAGACATTTCTTTCAATCTTACACTGATACTTCTGGGTTTCCTACAGCTATCATTATCTGGATTGGATGGAGAGTCAGCTAATCTAAAAAAACCCTTGTGTGCACCCCACACACAGTCAGCTGCCCAAGTAGCAGCCCCTGCTCTATGGTGCACACCTGACCCATTTAGGGGGACCCCGTAGTTCTCAGCCCTATGCAAAAATCCAGGAAGTTGCAGCCTATCGTGTCACAGAACCTTTGGCATCTCTGGCTCAGTCCTTCCACTCACTGTGTTAAAGTGATATGTTATCCAATGTATACCTAGCTGATGAATTGTGACTGCCACACTTGAAAGTATTTTTTGTTATACTCCAATTAAAATTACTTTGTGATGGACGTATTGCAACTGCCGGGGGCAGTGTTGCCATCATGGAACCAGCTATGCTTCACAAGACACTGTATGCAACCTTCAAAACAGTGACACAGTGAGTGCATGGCACTTGAGAAAGAACTGTGACTGGATGGTGGCTGGCCCCTACCATTTGACTTGCTGAAATGTCAAGTACAAAGTAATTTTAATCAAAGTATAGTTAAGAAGTTTAAAACTGCAAGCTATTTGGAAGTTTTTGTTACTGTTTGTTCATGTAAACTGGTACAGTTGGGCATCAGGCATCTTCAAGGTGGGGCGACAATGACAGTACACAACATATTGTGATACGTGCTGATTTGGCAGTTATTCCATACAGTGGTATCACAGAAGACATATTACGCATAATTATCTATCAAATTGGTGTGGGACTGTCATTTGTAGCTGTCTGATGAAGTTCCTGTAATGCCACACTGACTGTATATGCAGTGTTCCTTTACAGCTACTAATTGTGACAGGAGACATAATATAGCTCTTGTCAGAAGTATTACTTTCTGTAATTTAACAGACCCCACATGAACCATGGACCTTGCCATTGGTGGGGAGGCTTGCGTGCCTCAGCGATACAGATGGCTGTACCGTAGGTGCAACCACAACGGAGGGGTATCTGTAGAGAGGCCAGACAAACGTGTGGTTCCTGAAGAGGGGCAGCAGCCTTTTCAGTAGTTGCAGGGGCAACAGTCTGGATGATTGACTGATCTGGCCTTGTAACATTAACCAAAACGGCCTTGCTGTGCTGGTACTGCGAACGGCTGAAAGTAAGGGGAAACTACAGCCGTAATTTTTCCTGAGGGCATGCAGCTTTACTGTATGATTAAATGATGATGACATCCTCTTGGGTAAAATATTCCGGAGGTAAAATAGTCCCCCATTCGGATGTCTGGGCGGGGACTACTCAAGAGGACGTCGTTATCAGGAGAAAGAAAACTGGCTTTCTACAGATCGGAGCGTGGAATGTCAGATCCCTTAATTGGGCAGGTAGGTTAGAAAATTTAAAAAGGGAAATGGACAGGTTAAAGTTAGATATAGTGGGAATTAGTGAAGTTCGGTGGCAGGAGGAACAAGACTTTTGGTCAAGTGAATACAGGGTTATAAATACAAAATCAAATAGGGGTAATGCAGGATTAGGTTTAATAATGAATAAAAAAATAGGAGTGCAGGTAAGCTACTACAAACAACATAGTGAACGCATTATTGTGGCCAAGATAGATACGAAGCCCACGCCTACCACAGTAGTACAAGTTTATATGCCAACTAGCTCCGCAGATGACAAAGAGATTGATGAAATGTATGATGAGATAAAAGAAATTATTCAGATAGGGAAGGGAGACAAAAATTTGATAGTCATAGGTGATTGGAATTCAGTAGTAGGAAAAGGAAGAGAAGGAAACATAGTAGGTGAATATGGATTGGGGGGAAGAGATGAAAGAGGAAGCCGTCTGGTAGAATTTTGCACAGAGCATAACTTAATCATAGCTAACGCTTGGTTCAAGAATCATAAAAGAAGGTTGTATACATGGAAGAATCCTGGAGATACTAAAAGGTATCAGATAGATTATATAATGGTAAGACAGAGATTTAGGAACCAGGTTTTAAATTGTAAGACATTTCCAGGGGCAGATGTGGACTCTGACCACAATCTATTGGTTATGAACTGTAGATTAAAACTGAAGAAATACAAAAAGGTGCTAATTTAAGGAGATGGGACTTGGATAAACCGTCTAAACCAGAGGTTGTAGAGAGTTTTTTCAGAGAGAGCATAAGGGAACAATTGACAGGAATGGGGGAAAAAAATACAGTAGAAGAAGAATGGGTAGCTCTGAGGGATGAAGTAGTGAAGGCAGCAGAGGATCAAGTAGGTAAAAAGACGAGGGCTAATAGAAATCCTTGGGTAACAGAAGAAATATTGAATATAATAGAGGGAAACATTCCACGTGGGAAAAATATATCTAAAAACAATGATGATGTGACTTACCAAACGAAAGTGCTGGCAGGTCGATAGACACACAAACAAACACAAACATACACACGAAATTCAAGCTTTCGCAACAAATGTTTGCTTCATCAGGAAAGAGGGAAGGAGAGGGAAAGACGAAAGGATGTGGGTTTTAAGGGAGAGGGTAAGGAGTCATTCCAATCCCGGGAGCGGAAAGACTTACCTTAGGGGGAAAAAAGGACAGGTATACACTCGCACACACACACATATCCATCCGCACATACACAGACACAAGCAGACATTTGAGCCTTTACAAATGTCTGCTTGTGTCTGTGTATGTGCGGATGGATATGTGTGTGTGTGCGCGCGAGTGTATACCTGTCCTTTTTTCCCCCTAAGGTAAGTCTTTCCGCTCCCGGGATTGGAATGACTCCTTACCCTCTCCCTTAAAACCCACATCCTTTCGTCTTTCCCTCTCCTTCCCTCTTTCCTGATGAAGCAACCGTTTGTTGCAGAAGCTTGAATTTCGTGTGTATGTTTGTGTTTGTTTGTGTGTCTATCGACCAGCCAGCACTTTCGTTCGGTAAGTCACATCATCTTTGTTTTTAGAAGAAATATTGAATTTACGTGATGAAAGGAGAAAATATAAAAATGCAGTAAATGAAGCATGCAAAAAGGAATACAAACGTCTCAAAAATGAGATTGACAGGAAGTGCAAAATGGCTAAGCAGGGATGGATAGAAGACAAATGTAAGGATGTAGAGGCTTATCTCACGAGGGGTAAGATAGATACTGCCTACAGGAAAATTAAAGAGACCTTTGGAGAGAAGAGAACCACTTGTATGAATATCAAGAGCTCAGATGGAAACCCAGTTCTAAGCAAAGAAGGGAAGGCAGAAAGGTGGAAGGAGTATATAGAGGGTTTATACAAGGGCAATGTACTTGAGGACAATATTATGGAAACGGAAGAGGATGTAGATGAAGACGAAATGGGAGATAAGATACTGCACGAAGAGTTTGACAGAGCACAGAAAGACCTGAGCCGAAACAAGGCCCCGGGCATAGACAACATTCCATTAGAACTACTGACAGCCTTGGGAGAGCCAGTCATGACAAAACTCAACCATCTGGTGAGCAAGATGTATGAGACAGGCAAAATACCCTCAGACTTCAAGAAGAATATAATAATTCCTATACCAAAGAAAGCAGGTGTTGACAGATGTGAAAATTACCGAACTATCAGTTTAATAAGTCACAGCTGCAAAATACTAACGCGAATTCTTTACAGACGAATGCAAAAACTGGTAGAAGCGGACCTCAGGGAAAATCAGTTTGGATTCCGTAGAAATGTTGGAACACGTGAGGCAATACTAACCTTACGACTTATCTTAGAATAAAGATTAAGAAAAGGCAAACCTACGTTTCTAGCATTTGTAGACTTAGAGAAAGCTTTTGACAATGTTAACTGGAATACTCTGTTTCAAATTCTGAAGGTGGCAGGGGGAAAATACAGGGAACGAAAGGATATTTACAATTTGTACAGAAACCAGATGGCAGTTATGAGAGTCGAGGAGCATGAAAGGGAAGCAGAGGTTGGGAAGGGAGTGAGACAGGGTTGTAGCCTCTCCCCGATGTTATTCAATCTGTATATTGAGCAAGCAGTAAAGGAAACAAAAGAAAAGTTCGGAGTATGTATTAAAATTCATGGAGAAGAAATAAAAACTTTTGAGGTTCGCCGATGACATTGTAATTCTGTCAGAGACAGCAAAGGACTTGGAAGAGCAGTTGAACAGAATGGACAGTGTCTTGAAAGGAGGATATAAGATGAACATCAACAAAAGCAAAACGAGGATAATGGAATGCAGTCCATATAAGTCGGGTGATGCTGAGGGAATTTGATTAGGAAATGAGACACTTACAGTAGTAAAGGAGTTTTGCTATTTAGGGAGTAAAATAACTGATGATGGTCGAAGTAGAGAGGATATAAAATGTAGACTGGCAATGGGAAGGAAAGCGTTTCTGAAGAAGAGAAATTTGTTAACATCGAGTATAGATTTAAGTGTCAGGAAGTCGTTTCTGAAAGTATTTGTATGGAGTGTAGCCATGTATGGAAGTGAAACATGGACGATAAATAGTTTGTACAAGAAGAGAATAGAAGCTTTCGAAATGTGGTGCTACAGAAGAATGCTGAAGATTAGATGGGTAGATCACATAACTAATGAGGAGTTATTGAATAGAACTGGGGAGAAGAGGAGTTTGTGGAACAACTTGACAAAAAGAAGGGACCGGTCAGTAGGACATGTTTTGAGGCATCAAGGGATCACAAATTTAGCATTGGAGGGCAGCGTGGAGGGTAAAAATCGTAGAGGGAGACCAAGAGATGAATACACTAAGCAGATTCAGAAGGATGTAGGTTGCAGTAAGTACTGGGAGATGAAGAAGCTTTCACAGGATAGAGTAGCATGGAGAGCTGCATCAAACCAGTCTCAGGACTGAAGACCACAACAAAAACAACAATTTAACAGAAAGGTGAAAATATATCCAAGTTTACAGATTTCAGCAGGAGAGAGAGAGAGAGAGAGAGAGAGAGAGAGAGAGAGCATGCATCAGTCCTGCAGTCTTGGTGCTTCTTCCTCCAAGCTTTAGCTTGTGCAGGTGCTTAGCAACATTGAGAAGTTTCTTTCACACTTCTTGATCCTACAAAATTATTGTTGAATTGCCATTTCTTGGACTGGAACATGGAAGAGCAACACAGTTCAATGTGTGACACTAATTCATGTCTAAACCTGTATATGCAGTCCACAGCTTTTGGTCTTTACTCACATCAATGTTTGAGTTTTGTCTTCACTATTTCATGAATGCTTAGCATATTAGTGACTTTAGATGTGGGTAACTGTAGCTCCCACGACAAGATGCGTAGTATTATTTGTCACTAATGGATTTCCTGACAACTACGGAATAACAGTGGGTATCTTTAACACTATGAGTTAGTTGAATTTTAAGGTCCTGATATGTTAGATATATGTTGTATGTCATATCTCATGCATAAAAAATATAAATATACAGAGCAATTCAAAATGAATAAAGAGGTTAGCTATAGCTATTTAAGGCATAGTAATACATCCATAAGAAATACAGAGAATGTAAATGGAAGTTAAAAAATTAAGTGTTCCATCACTGACAAAATCTTCTCTGCACTATCATGACAGAATGACAATTGCTATATTCTAATGCACAGAATATCTTCTGTAAATGATCTGACACAGTCACTTTCAATGACATGAAGTTTTTCACTTATGCATTACTGTGTGTGTACGCTGGCCTTCAGTTCAGTATGATGGTATTTGGAGCTTTCTTTTACATTCTGTGTAATTCTTATCAATTTATTGCTACATATGAAATATTTATAGCCATTTATAATCATTATATTCATTTTAAATTGTCTTGTGGGTGCAACAATGAAATTTTTATACAATGATATGAAAACTGCTCTTACCATTCTCCAATGTGAAATACACGAGGCCCTTTCATGACCATTGCATACAACTTGTGTGCCATGCAGCCCTGTGAAATATGTTGCAAACTCCAGTCCCAGTTGTAGTCATCGTAGATGCAGAAAAACTCAGCACAACGCCGAATGTCATTCCAAGTTGTGCGGTTGAATGCCATTCCCATATTATGTTTACTGCTCACCCATGGTGTCACCTCAGCCTATGAAAATCCCAAAACATTACAGTATATTTAAAAATACAAAGCATATATTTGTACTAACAAGTGGCAAACAAAAGGTAAGTGACTGGGTATGTTTTGTATGTAATTGCTTTCAAGAGTGGAACTCAAAAAGTTGTTATGAGAAAAGGAACATATTGTGAAGGTGTCAAGAACACAGTAAGAGAGGAAGTGACACATCTAACCTGAGTAAGGAGGTAAGGAGATGGACAGTAGAAACCCAGTAGTACATAAAGAAAATTATTCTTTAGTTTGTTGAACTAGATATGGTGACTCCATCTCATTGCTGGATAATGTGCACAGGTGTGAATGGAAAAGGCGACAACTATATGTAGATATAGTAGTAACCCACTTGGAGCACAGACAAAGGGCTGTTAAAATTGTGCAATTTGGAGTCAGAAAAATGTTACTTTCTAGAGGCATTAGATTCTGAAATTAACTATAAATTAATTTACTGCCATGTAATTATATTGTTTACCTGTGTTGGTAACTCTGTTTCTGTTGTGTTGTTCTCATTTCTTTCCGAGTCCATTCTTCATGAGAGAATGAGAGGGTGGGTGGAGGACGACGACTTAAATCCACACTCTGTGGGTGGTGTGTCAGTAAACGATTTTGCAATGCAGTGTTTTTATTTTTCCTCAGGAAGAACTTTGTGAATAAAAAAGGGAACGAAGATAGTGAAACCTGATAATGGCAAATTGACAGTTAAAAGGGGTAAGCAACTTTAATGTTTTCATTCAACAGGTTTGTTACCATCACCAGTTTTATGAGTTCTAAGAAGGTCTGGGATTTAACTCAGGACTTTGTGATAGTTTCTTCCTTCACCTTCGTGCAAACTGAATACCTCCTGATTAAAAGTCATTACAGCAGCATGTGATAGCTACATAGCACACATAGCTCAGGACATTGTAGTATTAATATTGCAAAATTATTAATTTTGAAATTATTGTAATACATTTCAGGATCTTCATGTAAATTGGTTCATAGGCAGCACCATTTCTTTATCAACTTCTGTGAAATTGCAGACATATGGACATATGACTTTTGAAATTTAACAAGTCCCATTCACTGCTTAATTCGTAGTCTGAAGCACAAAGATGAACATGATGCTGCCCACAGATGGCAACAAAATGCCAGGAGAAAGAATTCCTACTGTTCAACCACAGCCTCTTAGCCTGAAAGTTTTAATTAATGAAGATGCTGGCCGTGAAAGCCTACACATTATGATTAAACATTTACAAGTTTTTTTGTGACCTTTTCTTGATTTGCTGTTATTATGGCACAGAAAAGGCAGCTCAGTATGACTCCAGTAATTCACAAAAAGGGGAAGAAAAATCCCAACTGATGTTATCACTGTATAATGGAATAAATGCTAACAGTCTTTTGAATGCCTCTAGTAAATGCTATGTCACTTTTTGATGTAGACTGCAGTCTATATGTAAAATGAAAGCAGTTAGATTCAGGAGGTAAAGTAGTTTATACCATATGTTTCCCTCATCCTTTAATCATGACACCTACACTTTTTTATCAGAAGCAAAACAGAATTTTTTTAAAGAATCACTTCATTTACTAAGCACTTAAATTCTTCATTTGTCTAGTCGTGATGTGTATAGTACATGTATAATTACTTAAGGAATTTTAAATTTGTCCCTCTAATTACTAAAATTTGTATTTATTTTTCCATACATATTCTTTTTTATTGTTTTAAAAATAAGGTTAGTGGTTCAGAATCAAAAATATTTTTAATTTTGATCTGGCTGTAGATCATAAAACACTTCTTTTCATGAGCTGCAGGTGAGATTGAAAACAGGCCAAACAGACCAGAGAAAATGGCAGTAATAGCTGAGAAATGTGCATGCAAACCACACTTCCGGTATTAAGTCGAAAAAGTTGAAAATGCAGTACATCAAAACACACTTCAGTAGCTTATAAAAGACGCTGTTTTTATACATACTATAAAAACAATATTGTAAATATGTTTGATTCCACACTACTGATGATTTTTTAAATCAATAAAACAAAATACATATGGTAAAATAAAAACACTTTTTGGCAATAATATAGATGTATTTTTGCAGTCAATCACTTCTAGTCAGTTTACAATTAAGATGTTAAATTTACTAGAGCATTTTCACAACCGTTTGAGTATCTCATATTTTATTCTAGCCTTTTTAGCATTTCTAAGAAGTTGTGGTAGTTGCTAGTGGAAACTAAATTTTATGTCACCTACACTGGATCTTAGTATGATACAAAACATTTTTAGTAGACCTGTTGTTGAAATATATGTATATATTTTTGTTGTTTAAGTGTTACAGCATTCTGAAATTGTCATTATAATGGTTACAATAAGTTTATTTCTTTTTCAATTGTACAATAACAAGGTTTAAACTACAACAAACTCAAAATTATATTACAAATACTGGAGCTATGTAATAATCACTTAAGCACTTTTCTTATATCTGATGAAAGCAGTAGCAGTAATATTGGAGCTTGAAAGCATGATTACAATCAGTGATATCCAGTTTAGCACAGCTATCTACTGCTGTCATTAGTATTATTTAAGCACAAAATTAGAGTCACCAAGATAGCAAATATAGTAGGCTTTAAGAGGCTTAATAGTTAAATTCAGATTCTTAGCAGAAGCACTTACTGCTTGCACATTTATTAGTATGTAAATGCTAATTAACTATTATATATGTAAAAACAAAGATGATGTGACTTACCAAACAAAAGTGCTGGCACGTTGATAGATACACGAACAAACACAAACATACACACAAAACTCTAGCTTTCGCAACCAATGGTTGCCTCGTCAGGAAAGAGGGAAGGAGAGAGAAAGACGAAAGGATGTGGGTTTTAAGCGAGAGGGTAAGGAGTCATTCCAATCCCAGGAGCGGAAAGCCTTACCTTAGGGGGAAAAAAGGACGGGTATACATTCACACACACACACACACACACACATATCCATCCACACATATACAGACACAAGCAGACATATTCCAAGACATCTGCTTGTGTCTGTATATGTGTGGATGGATATATGTGTGTGTGTGTGTGTGTGTGTGTGTGTGTGTGTGTGTGTGTGTGTGTGTGTGTGTGTGTGTGCGCGCGCGTGCGCGCGCGAATGTATACCCGTCCTTTTTCCCCCCCTAAGGTAAGTCTTTCCGCTCCCGGGATTGGAATGACTCCTTACCCTCTCCCTTAAAACCCACATCCTTTCGTCTTTCTCTCTCCTTCCCTCTTTCCTGATGAGGCAACCGTTGGTTGCGAAAGCTAGAATTTTGTGTGTATGTTTGTGTTTGTTTGTGTGTCTATCAACCTGCCAGCGCTTCCGTTTGGTAAGTCACATCATCTTTGTTTTTACATATATTTTTCCCGTGTGGAATGTTTCCCTGTATTATATTCATATCACTAATTAATTATTAAGTAGTTATGCAATAAATGCTGATTATCTGTTAAATAGTTACACAAACCTAATAAATAATTACTAGTATGTTGTTGCTGGTAATAAGTCTGAGCCAGTGTGACTTGCCTCTGCTAAAGCACTTATCATATTGTAGGACCTGGGATGATATGGGACAGTCTTGTCAGTTACTGAGACTTATATGAATGTGTGGTGTCTGTTTTTTCAGAATAGTGTCTGTTCTTTCGGACATGTCACTTTAGATCTGCAGCTGTAATACATATTTTGTAAACTGAAGGAGGAGGGGAAGAAGAAAGGAAAGGGAAGGAAAGGGAAGGGAAGGGAAGGGAAAGGGAAGCAAAGGAGCTAACGATATCAGCTGCATAGGGACTTTGTGCGGAATCAGCAGTTATAAGTTAAATTGTGTGCTGGACTGGGACTGGGACTTGGACCTGATATTTCCTGCTTAGTAGGCAGGACATACCTGAAAGAACATACACCACACATTCTTATAATTAATTCGCTTTGATGGGAATGAATCCACTACCTTCAGTGCTGATGCACATTTATGTTTGATCTCCAGCAGGAATCTAAAACTAGTGAGCATGGAGAACATTGACGAGGACTGCAGATAGGTGGCATTAGGTGGGAATGTGAGTTGGACAGGGAGCATGCCCAGATAGTCTGTGCATTTGCAATAAACACTGTGTCTGGGTAGTGCAGTGTTTAATGCAACTGCCTTGTAAGTGGTAGTTCCCAGGTTTGAGTCCCAGTCTGGCACACATTTTCACTCATTGCCGCTGATTCTACACAAAGTCCTAATGCAGCTGACATTAGTTCCTTCCCTTTTCTTTGCTTTCTCCCCCTTCCCCTTCAGTTTACATAACAGTTACTATAGCTAGCTGATGAACCACTAAAATAAAAAGCTGCATGTCAGAAAGGAATACTATATCTTCCAGTCTGAGATGCAGAGGAGGAAGTTATTGGCAGTTGTGCATAGAACATAATTGGGTGCTATTTGTATCTCATGGTTGGCACCAACAATAGCTTTGATATGCTTTTGAAGCCCAACATGAAAGAAAAGGCTTTATCTTCCTTCATGGAGTGGGAAACACTGTTAAAATTTGCAGCATTTGTACAAGATCTGAGTGTAGTTTCCTATGTACAGAAATGGAATTTCTAAATGACAGCCTTCATTTCCCACTTGTTCCTTGGCCTCAGTTTGTCAGTGTCCTTTCATGTATCAGACAGCTGAACACGCTACCAAACATGATATCCATCACCAAGAAACAAGTGAACCACCCTGTTGCTGAACATGCCACCAAACATGATCTCCTTCATTTCAATGACAGCTTCACAGCCTATGCCATATGGATCCTTCTCACCAACACCAGCTTTTCTGAAATGCGCAGGTGAGAACATACCCTCCTGACCTCAACCTTCATTAGTCATTGCTCTCACCCATCCAGCCCCTTCCATGTTCCCATTCCAGCACTACACAGCCATCAATCCACCATGACATCCAGTCTTTTTATTTCTTTCCTTTTCCACTACCTTCTCCCCACCACGCCCCTCCTCTCCTCTCTCCTGCCCTCTGTCTAACTTGCAGCACTTCACTGTCTGCCACCACCACCACCATACTATTCCTCCCCCTCCATGCCCCAGCCTCCTCCTTACACTGGTGCACCCAGTCGCCACTCCCATCATGCACTGGTGCTGCTGCTCACAATGTGGTTTCAGTTGCTTGTGTGTGAGTTAGGTTTGCATGAGACAGAGATAGATAGATAGATAGATAGATAGATAGATAGATAGAGAGAGAGAGAGAGAGAGAGAGAGAGAGAGAGTGTGTGTGTGCGTGTGTGTGTGTGTGTGTGTGTGTGTGTGTGTGTGCGTGTGTGTGTGTGTGTGCGTGCGCGCTTGAATTGTGAGAGTCTTTTTGTTGTGCCTATCTATGACTCAGCATCTCCGCTATATGGTAAGTAGCAACTTTTGTTTTCATAGTATTGTTATATTCCATCCCAGATTTTTCATTGTTTGATTAAATCTAAATTCATTAGAACAGTTAGGACAAGGAATCATAGCCTTTGTCACCAGTAGCAATATTGATACAGTACTTGTGACAGATGTTTAGTCGATACTAGTTAGAGACAGCAGTACAAACTTTTGTTCTATATGGCATCCATGTTTGAAAATAAATTTAAGCATTGCAGAAAGAATATAACAACTCTAGTCAAGTCAGTGTACAAAGAAGATCCCTGACATTATTGTGGACTTCGCTCAGCAGCTTTGCATGCCTACCTCAACCAATCATGTAACGTGATTTTGTAAGTGTCTCTGTGGCAACACTTCATTGTTGTCACAGCTATATGAACAACTATACTTTTGCCTTTAGCCATTAGCACCACACAGCTGAAAGCGGGCAACAGCACTACTAACTGTCACGGGCCATCTTATGCCGACTTGACTACAGGTATCATCACTGCTTATTCACTGTAACTTTTATGTAATTTAATGGATTCTGAGCTTTATCTGTATAAAGTCTATACTAATGAACAGTATATTGCTCAGTTGATTTATAATGAACAACTATATTTTTGCCTTTAGCCATTAGCACCACACAGCTGAAAGCGGGCAACAGCACTACTAACTGTCACGGGCCATCTTATGCCGACTTCACTACAGGTATCATCACTGCTTATTCACTGTAACTTTTATGTAATTTAATGGATTCTGAGCTTTATCTGTATAAAGTCTGTACTAATGAACAGTATATTGCTCAGTTGATTTATAATGTCCCTTGCAACACTTATATCAGCCTACAAGCTTTCTGAATGAATGGAAAAACCTGATTCTTGTATTGCCTGTGAACCACTCCTGCACAGCATTATTGAAATTAGTGCAAATTGTTAAGCACTTTAACTGTATCTGATTATAGATTATGATGATTTCTCTAACAATAGGAAGGTATAGCAGATTATATTACACAGCAACGTCAACATACATAAAAGACAGTTATGTAGACAATGAAAAATATTGCAAAAACAAAAAAGAAATCAAAAGAAAAGAAAATCTCAAATGAAACAAAGCACCTGTTAAAGAGAAGGTGACAGTTTCAAGGAAAGATAAAAGGAACATGATACTATGGCAAATTAAACAAAACTATTCAGAAATATTTTGAAGAAAAAGAAAGAAAGAAAGCAAAATGAAAATTCGACAACAGGAACAGTTTGAAAACCAATGATGCTGCACTGGAGTGCTTTTACACTGATGAAGTCAGTGAGGCAATGGTAAGCAGGCTGATCTAGAATAGATGAAGATCCAGGAAGTTGTGGTCAGCACTGGGCAACAGGATGCTTGAGGCGGCTGTGGTGGTGGTGGTGCAGGTGGAAGGGTGAGAGGCAGTGATTGTGGCCTCTGGGGAAACCAGAATAGTATACTGAAGATTACATTAGTAATTTAACCCAAAATGTTGAATGATGGAATTAGAGGCTGGAGCTTTATTTTTATTTTATTTTGGAGCAAATGAGCCATTTAGGACTGTACAAAGAAATGAAAAACCTTGGTTGGCCTTACTCTGTAATAATATTTATTTTCATCTTTTGTTGTGATTTGTCTCCACAATTCAGACAACATTGTAAACTTTCTATCAAAAGCACACTGAAGCTTTACACTTGGTTTACAAAAAGTATGCCAGGCTATTTTTACTTTTGTTTTGTTCTTTAGCTGAATATATAACTATTTTCTTAAACTGCTCTAAATACAAAAGTTCATCATTTCAAGAGTTCATCATTAACTTGTACTTCATTCTTTTCTATACGTTGACTATACAGAACTATAGTCTTATTAACTGATTAATCTCATTAATTGATTTTCAGCCCTACTTTTCAAAATTGCCATATTAAGTTCTTCCTTAGTCGTTGAATTTTATTTTCACTATAAGAAAACCAGAATATACAGTAAGATGTATTCTGTCTTCATTTTCTCAAATTAAAAATCTGAAGTCTTCGTCCTGGACTGCTAGAAATAATTTTAATGCGCTCCTAGCATGAACTTCCCAGTATTCTGATGAATTTTGACAGACACTGTAATATTGATGTCTATAATCTTCAGTATGCTAACAGTTGAATTAATGCTTGTTTCACTGGAGCAGTTATGAAATATGTGTTGGGAACTGAGTCATAAGTTTCCTTAAACACAAAGAATCCCAGACAAAGTTAAAATTCATACTTAACTGCTTTATTCTATAATGTGGTTCACAATTTACAATAGTTCCACTGTACTTTAACAAATTCTTACATCAACTTATTTCCTTGCTTAATTAGAATCAATTTTTTCGGCTAGAGCTCAATAAAAATTTTAGTCCATTTTGTACGGAGAAGGACTGACAGGTCTATCGATCTTAATGTTGTGTTAATTTCCTTTCATGTGAAGGACAATATTAACAATGTAATTCCAATTTCGGGAAATTAGTTCCCTCTGAAGACATCCAACAAATAATTTGGCAAGTTATTTTTGTGTGACTTATCTCCAGTTTTAATACTTCAGACTGAAACACCATCACTCCATCCAGATGCCTTTTCTTTCTTCTTACATTATGCACCTTATCTGGCATAGTCCTAGCTTATTATTATTTCCATTACTAACCATATTTGTCTCTGTTTCATCTCTAAAATGACACAAACATTTAAAGATTTCTTTGAATGCTTATAAAGTTTTCGCTTTGTTGTTAGTTACTTTGTGATGAGCTGTTTGAAATTTTATGATGGCCATCCAACATTAAGTTTCTGTGACCCATCCTCATCAGGTCTCTTATGCATATTTCTATGGGATTACATACACTTCTCCTATCATTATGCTGTCTTTCATACCAAAAAGGAACAAGTCTTATGTTCTTCAACTGTTTACATACACTCCTGGAAATTGAAATAAGAACACCGTGAATTCATTGTCCCAGGAAGGGGAAACTTTATTGACACATTCCTGGGGGTCAGATACATCACATGATCACACTGACAGAACCACAGGCACATAGACACAGGCAACAGAGCATGCACAATGTCGGCACTAGTACAGTGTATATCCACCTTTTGCAGCAATGCAGGCTGCTATTCTCCCATGGAGACGATCGTAGAGATGCTGGATGTAGTCCTGTGGAACGGCTTGCCATGCCATTTCCACCTGGCGCCTCAGTTGGACCAGCGTTCGTGCTGGACGTGCAGACCGCGTGAGACAACGCTTCATCCGGTCCCAAACATGCTCAATGGGGGACAGATCCGGAGATCTTGCTGGCCAGGGTAGTTGACTTACACCTTCTAGAGCACGTTGGGTGGCACGGGATACATGTGGACGTGCATTGTCCTGTTGGAACAGCAAGTTCCCTTGCCAGTCTAGGAATGGTAGAACGATGGGTTCGATGACGGTTTGGATGTACCGTGCACTATTCAGTGTCCCCTTGACGATCACCAGTGGTGTACGGCCAGTGTAGGAGATCGCTCGCCACACCATGATGCCGGGTGTTGGCCCTGTGTGCCTCGGTCGTATGCAGTCCTGATTGTGGCGCTCACCTGCACGGCGCCAAACACGCATACGACCATCATTGGCACCAAGGCAGAAGCGACTCTCATCGCTGAAGACGACACGTCTCCATTCGTCCCTCCATTCACGCCTGTCGCGACACCGCTGGAGGCGGGCTGCACGATGTTGGGGCGTGAGCGGAAGATGGCCTAATGTTGTGTGGGACCGTAGCCCAGCTTCATGGAGACGGTTGCGAATGGTCCTCGCCGATACCCCAGGAGCAACAGTGTCCCTAATTTGCTGGGAAGTGGCGGTGCGGTCCCCTACGGCACTGTGTAGGATCCTACGGTCTTGGCGTGCATCCGTGCGTCGCTGCGGTCCGGTCCCAGGTCGACGGGCACGTGCACCTTCCGCCGACCACTGGCGACAACATCGATGTACTGTGGAGACCTCACGCCCCACGTGTTGAGCAATTCGGCGGTACGTCCACCCGGCCTCCCGCATGCCCACTATACGCCCTCGCTCAAAGTCCGTCAACTGCACATACGGTTCACGTCCACACTGTCGCGGCATGCTACCAGTGTTAAAGACTGTGATGGAGCTCCATATGCCACAGCAAACTGGCTGACACTGACGGCGGCGGTGCACAAATGCTGCGCAGCTAGCGCCATTCGACGGCCAACACCGTGGTTCCTGGTGTGTCCGCTGTGCCGTGCGTGTGATCATTGCTTGTACAGCCCTCTCGCAGTGTCCGGAGCAAGTATGGTGGGTCTGACACACCGGTGTCAATGTGTTCTTTTTTCCATTTCCAGGAGTGTATAATCAGCATCACAGGACTCAATGCATTCCATCAATCCTCCCACGTGTTGCTCCTGCCTTATCGTGTCTCAGGACGTTTTCAAGCTGGTGATACAACATGTGACTGCAGGCTCCTCTCATACTACATGCAGGGTTGCAGCCATTCCTCTTATGCACACGATACATGGGCCACAATCTGAACTTTGCCAGGCCTCAGAGTGTGCACTCCTGGAAGCTTAGATGCAAACCTGAGCCATGTTGGCTGCTGTCTCCATTGTTGCCTTTGTCAGACAGACTGATCCTCTATAATGTCAGTGTCTTGTCTCCATTGTTACCTTTGGCAGCCAGGTTGACAACACTGAACACCTCTCTTTTTCAGGTTTGCTCCTATGAGCCTTCCCATGAGTCTTTGTCTGTTCCAGTTCCACTGGTCATGGCCATGTCTTAGCTGCCTGCCTTTGGTAAACGCTCCCTGGGTCCAGACCTCAGTCATCAGAAGCACCCTTTCTAGGAACCATATCCCTGACCCCAAGATGCCTCCTTACTTCACATGTCACATCATCTCTAAGATAGCTCCACCATCTCTCTCTTCATAAGGGATAGATGCTGTATCTCAAAGCTATCACATGTGATACAGCCACCAACCATAAAGTCGTATGCCATTGGTTGCTGAAGCTTCAGCCCACTAATAACACCACCACTGTAAATAAACAGTCTGAGATCAACACAAACACGATGGGTTGTTTTCAACCAAATATCTGGCGGCTGCCATCACAATACTACTTCGCTGCTGTGAGTTATGTGCTTCTGGTGCACTGAGCTGGTAACCTTTCACCAGGCAAGTATTTAGGTCATTGCCTGATTGCTCTTCAGCAGTTCACATTCTGGGCTTACACCAGTTGCATCTAGTAGGTCATCAATTGGAGTTCACATCACTGAGGCACTGATGTGTATTACACCACTGCATACAAGGACTTCATCCATCCTCATCCTCAAACAGCCCATCATGCACCACTGACCAGGGCTTCACAGACTTCATCTTTCCTCGGGCAATATACTGCTCACTGTCAACCAAGGCTTCATGGACTTCATCAGCATAAGAACATTCCAATAGAACATCTGTGATTGACTTTCAGCCTGAGCCATGTAGTGCGGACTCATGTCCCAAGAAACCATGTTCTCATGTTCTGTTCATTAGCACTTCAGTTTGTAGTATGTTGTTCACCTCGGTTCTGAACACTACGAAGGTAAAGTAAGACCCATAGACAACTGTGGTGCTGTTCTGGAATGTTACTCCAATATTACTTCAGACTGCTACATTGACATTACTTGATGGATATGTTAAGCACCCAACTGTAATGTTGTAAGTGGAGCATTATTTAATACAATGTATTTTAGTAATCTGTTTGTTGTACTGTCTGGCTAAGTAATCACCAACATGCATCCCTGCATAGTTCATGAGGAACAATGGTTTTTACACCAGAAGGTCATTTCTCATTGCTGTGTATCAAAACTGGTAATACACACTGACTGTAAACTATCTCTTTGAGATACATATGAATCTTAATTAAGCAAAAGTATGCCAGGCCTGTTTTACCCTTAGGTTTATTTCTTCTGATGACCATCCAGTTATTGTCTTCAACAACCCTAAATAGAAAATATCAAATAGTTCTTTGACTTCATAATAAACTCATACTATTTCAGTTTGTTGACCATAATTATTTTTGTCTTATTATAACTGTTTTTCAGCACTATTTTTTAACTTACTTTATTTATTTGTCTTCTTGTTCTTCAGTTTTACCTCTTGGACAGATTCCCAACGTTGAAGTTACAACCAAAAAAGGTACTTATTATGGACATCTTCACGTGGGATCCTGCCGCTTTTAGATCCTTTTTATTTCTGGAATGATTTTTTTCCCTCTGCAGCAGACTGTGCACTGATAAAAAAACTTCCTAGCAAATTAAAACTGTGTGCCAAATTGAGATCCAAACTCGGGACCTACTGCCTTTCACAAGCAAGTGTTCTACTGACCTAGCCATTGGTTTGCTTCTGCCGGTACATCATCTTCTGCCTTCCAAACTTCAGAAAACCTTGCACAATTAGTACTAGTACTGCAAGAGTACTAATTCTGCAAGATTCGTAGAAGAACTTCTGTAAAGTACTGGTGGAAGTAAAGCTGTGAGAATAGGTCATGAGTCATGCTTTGGTAGCTCAATTGGTAGAGCACTTCCCTGCACAAGGCAGTAGTTCACAATTTTGAGTCTTTCTCCAGCACACAGTTTTAATCTGCTATGAAGTTTCATTTTTTTATTTTTTTTATTTTTCCAATCCATTTTGAGGTCAGTGCTTTTGCTTTACTACTGGTTTCAGTATTCAACTATTCAGTAGTCAGCTATATTTTTCATTTCATTCTTTTGGTTGTAAAATTTTAATCTGCTTTTTCCAAAATCACAGTGAATGTCTGTGTGCTGGAACTTTATTATTATTATTTCGCTCCCCTCTCAGACGCCACGTCTGGTCAAAAATGGAAAGTGACGCGGACCTTGATCAAGCGTGACTTACTTTTAACTGTACGGTATATGTTACATTGCATTTAGGAACTTTCGGGTAATTGAACATGTTTCAATAATTACAGATTTCTGTAGTTGTATATATATGTTTGGATGTAGCTGTATTGTGTTGATGTACTGGTGGATATTGTGTGGTATGACTCCTGTAGTTGATAATATAATTGGTATAATGTCAACTTTATCCTGATGCCACATGTCCTTGACTTCCTCAGCCAGTTGGATGTATTTTTCAATTTTTTCTCCTGTTTTCTTCTGTATATTTGTTGTATTGGGTATGGATATTTCAATTAGTTGTGTTAATTTCTTCTTTTTATTGGTGAGTATGATGTCAGGTTTGTTATGTGGTGTTGTTTTATCTGTTATAATGGTTCTGTTCCAGTATAATTTGTATTCATCATTCTCCAGTACATTTTGTGGTGCATACTTGTATGTGGGAACGTGTTGTTTTATAAGTTTATGTTGTAAGGCAAGCTGTTGTTGTATTATTTTTGCTACATTGTCATGTCTTCTGGGGTATTCTGTATTTGCTAGTATTGTACATCCGCTTGTGATGTGATCTACTGTTTCTATTTGTTGTTTGCAAAGTCTGCATTTATCTGTTGTGGTATTGGGATCTTTAATAACATGAGTGCTGTAATATCTGGTGTTTATTGTTTGATCCTGTATTGCAATCATGAATCCTTCCGTCTCACTGTATATATTGCCTTTTCTTAGCCATGTGTTGGATGCGTCTTGATCGATGTGTGGCTGTGTTAGATGATACGGGTGCTTGCCATGTAGTGTTTTCTTTTTCCAATTTACTTTCTTCGTATCTGTTGATGTTATGTGATCTAAAGGGTTGTAGGAGTGGTTATGAAATTGAAGTGGTGTAGCTGATGTATTTATATGAGTGATTGCTTTGTGTATTTTGCTAGTTTCTGCTCGTTCTAGAAAGAATTTTCTTAAATTGTCTACCTGTCCATAATGTAGGTTTTTTATGTCGATAAATCCCCTTCCTCCTTCCTTCCTGCTTAATGTGAATCTTTCTGTTGCTCAATGTATGTGATGTATTCTATATTTGTGGCATTGTGAACGTGTAAGTGTATTTAGTGCTTCTAGGTCTGTGTTACTCCATTTCACTACTCCAAATGAGTAGGTCAATATTGGTATAGCATAAGTATTTATAGCTTTTGTCTTGTTTCTTGCTGTCAATTCTGTTTTCAGTATTTTTGTTAGTCTTTGTCTATATTTTTCTTTTAGTTCTTCTTTAATATTTGTATTATCTATTCCTATTTTTTTCTGTATCCTAGATATTTATAGGTATCTGTTTTTTCCATCGCTTCTATGCAGTCGCTGTGGTTATCCATTATGTGATCGTCTTGTTTAGTGTGTTTTCCCTTGACTATGCTATTTTTCTTACATTTGTCTGTTCCAAAAGCCATATTTATATCATTGCTGAATACTTCTGTTATCTTTAGTAATTGATTGAGTTGTTGATTTGTTGCTGCCAGTAGTTTTAGATCATCCACGTATAGAAAATGTGTGATTTGTGTGGGTATGTTCCAGTAATATTGTATCCATAATTTGTATTATTTAGCATGTTGGATAGTGGGTTCAGAGCAAGGCAGAACCAGAAAGGACTTAATGAGTCTCCTTGGTATATTCCACGCTTAATCTGTAGCTTAATATGTATTGGCTGTGATGTGATATTATTAGAATTTGTTTGGATATTAAGTGTGGTTTTCCAGTTTTTCATTACTATGTTTAGGAACTGTATCAATTTAGGATCTACTTTGTAAATTTCCAATATTTGTAGTAACCATGAGTGGAGTACACTATCAAAAGCTTTTTGGTAATCAATGTATGCGTAGTGTAGTGACCTTTGTTTAGTTTTAGCTTGATATGTCACCTCTGCATCTATTATCAGTTGCTCTTTACATCCTCGTGCTCTTTTGCAACAGCCTTTTTGTTCTTCATTTATAATGTAATGACTGAAGTTAATATTTTGTATATTGTTGGTAGGCATGTTATGGGGCGATATTTTGCTGAGTTTGCTGTGTCTGCTTGATCTTTAGGTTTCAGATAAGTTATTCCATGTGTAAGTGTATCAGGGAATGTGTATGGGTCTGCAATGTAACTGTTAAATAATTTAGTTAGATGTGAATGTGTTGAAGTGAACTTCTTTAGCCAGAAATTTGCTATTTTATCTTTACCAGGGGCTTTACAATTGTGCAAAGAATTAATTGCTTGGATGACTTCATGTTGCAAAATTATCACTTTGGGCATTTGTGGTATCATCTTGTATGTGTCTGTATCTGCTTGTATCCAGCGTGCATGCCTGTTATGTTGTACCGGGTTTGACCATATGTTGCTCCAGAAGTGTTCCCTGTCTATCATGTTTGGTGGGTTGTCTATTTTAATGTGTGTGTTATCTATTGTCTGATAAAATTTCTTTTGGTTTGTGTTGAATGTTTGGTTTTGTTTCCTTCGATTTTCACTTTTTTTGTATCTTCTAAGTCGTTTGGCCAATGCTTGTAATTTCTTCTTCTTTTCATCTAATTGCTCTATCGCTTCTTGTTGTGAGATTTTACCTAACCTTTTTCGTTTTTTGTCTGATATTTCATTTCTTATAAATTGTGTTAGCTGTCCGATGTCTTTTCTCAGTTTTTCTATTCTGATCTGTAGCCTGTGTTGCCATGCTGGTTCTAATCTCTGCCTAGTGTGTATATTTAGTGTAGTGAGTGCTCCTACATAAACCAGTAGTTGTAACTCTTCCATAGTTGTATTTTCATTTATTTTGTTGTGTATGATTGTGTTGATAGTTGTTATTGTTGTTCCGACTTGTGGGTTATTTGGTGATCTATGCAAGAATGGTCTGATGTCTGTATTTGTGTCTTTGTATTCTATATACGTTAGCTGAAATTTTTTCTTCTATATCTAACATGTGTGTCACTTCATGTTCTATTTGTGCTTGTTCTGGTGGCCGTCTTAAGATGTCGTTTTCCTCTGATTGTTTAATTGATGCGTGGTGTTCTTTGTTTGTTTGCTCTGGGATGTTTGTGTCCATTACTGTATTTTCTTCTTCTTCTGATTGCACATTATTTTGTTCCAGTATTTGTTATTATTATTATTATTTGAAAGTTCCCAACAGGCAGAATAAAACTATGTGCTGCACTGGAGCTCAAACTTGGGGCCTTTAACTTTCAGTGGCAAGTGCTCTCCTCTCTTTCAGGAGTGCTAGTTCTGTGTGGAGAACTTATGTGAAGTTATACAGGTAGGAGATGAGGTACTGATGGAAGTAAAGCTGTGAGCACAGATCATGGGTGGTGCTTGGATATCTCAGTTGGTAGACCATTTACCCACAAAAGCAAAGGTCACAGGTTCGAGTCCCGGTCTAGTGCACAGTTTTACTCCGCCACAAAGCTTCAAATCAGCACACACTCCACTGCTGACTGAAAATTCACTCTGGATTATTATTATTATTATTATTATTATTATTATTATTATTGTAGAAGTAGTAAAAAGATAATATGTTTTTTTCTGAATGATGTGATTTTCAGTTTAAGCTGTAACTGTTTTTATTTCATTATTGCAATTTTGGCCCTTGTGATATTTTCAGCATCTACAAAGACAAATTCTTAAATAGCAGCATTCTTTTGTAACATGTGGTACATTTTAAAATATTTTGCACTGTATATCAGTGCACATTTGTACAATGTGATTGGATATCAGTTCACAAGCAGAGATTGACCCCACTAACAACATAGTAGTGAGCTTACATTTAGCCCTGTCATTGAATTTCTGTTTTGTAGTTGCCAGAGTGCGAGCATTGTGAAGGGGAGGAATATTTCTTAGTATACATAAATTTATGCAAAATATGTTTTCCAAGCTGAAATGTGATAACAGTAGCATTCAGAAGCACAGAATAAGGCATTATTTAGTTCTACTTCCTACACTGAATCACAATTATGACATCAGTTTTACAGTGTGTGTGTATATATATATATATATATATATATATATATATATATATATATATATATATATATATATATATATATATATATATATATATATATAAGAAGGAAGGTAAATAGAAAAAATAATAGAAACTTATTCGTAAATTACTGATGTGTTCGAAATAAGAGACGTATACGTTCTAAGAGTTCAGGAAGTACAAGTAAGTAAGCAACAGGCTGATCACTAATATTCAAATCACTGAAGTAGTTTAAATAAAGTAGATGCAGCATGTAGCAAAACTGACCCATGTTACCTGTAAACATGAAAGTTCATTATTGTATGAAGTTGCTGTTAAATTAAATTTTATGTAAATAGCTATCACGGAACTGGGAAAGTGAGGCTCAAGTAATTTTATGTTAGTGCAAAATCAACACCACATGCTATTGTTCAAAGACCTACGTAAATATTGTGATCCAGGAGTGGCTCATAATTAAAGGCTCTGTGGTGGAGCCATCCCAAAATATATATTAAAATACATTTCTCAATAATGGATTACAGAATTTAAATTATGAGGAAGCATTTCAGATATTTCTGACACGAATTCATGGAATGACAGTCAAACTAAAACTTTATATCCAATATCAAGTGATGTTTTTCTAACAGGCTGTACATTGAAATGCAACTTAGCTCCATGAAGGAGAGGTTTATGGATGCAGCTTCTACAGAGTACAGTTCTTGTGGACTTCAAGAAGGCTCAGTCTCTTCAGTGTAACCGTCCCACATCAGGTCTCCATCACAAGCACACAGACTACCTTTGTGATGGAGAAATGGTTTGTGTCCTGTTTTCTCTGGAAATGTTTTATTCACTTTTGTGTTTTCATACAGGAGCTTTCTCTCTCTCTCTCTCTCTCTCTCTCTCAATAGTGAGTTTGTTCCACTGTGTTACCATCCCAGGGAATATGCAACAGCTAATTTCAATGTTGTTTGCTATGTCAGTGTCTGACTTGACTGCAATTGGTTATTTATTTGTTCATCCAAAAATCACAATCACAGCACAAGACCCATGACATCACAGAAATGTCATGGTTTCAATTTATAAATGTTGCAGACTGAACACACCACAAATCTTCAAGCATTTCAGGCTTAGAATTGAAAACATGAAAAGTATGAACCATGCAGAAAAGCCAACATACACAGCATTAAAGATCTTTCCAAAAATGACTTTCACTACTATTTGTTGCAATAAAGTGTTGGGAAATGTGATGGTGTTAGATAAATATGCTACCTATGATTATGAAACAGAAGGAAAATAAAGTATGTAAACTTTTGGCTGAACCCTTTGCCGACTGCCCCCCCCCCCCCTTCCAATCCTGAGATCTCAGTGGTTGTGACAAACTGATCTGAAGCTTAGCCTAGATTCTACACACATAAAAAAAAAGTTTCGCATCACCCTGGTTTCCTGAACTCCTGAAGACAGATGCTGACTGTGGATATTGTATCACAGACACAGTCCCTTTCACTGTTCAGAGATGTCACTAAACCTGCCCAAAGATGTAAACAACCATGCATGAGCAGTGCCTATTAGAGGGAGGGGGTCTGACAGCTGATCAGTTCCAGTCATTCCATCAGAAAGGAGATACACAGCTCGTGTTGTCTGTAGTTCAACCATGCCTAGATGGTCAATACCATGGTTAGATCGCGTCAGCACTGTTACTTTGTGCCAGGAAGGACTCTCAACAAGGGACATGTTCAGGCATCTCAGAATGAACCACAGTGATGATGTTTGGACATGGAGGAGGTACAGAGAGAGACAGGAACTGTCGATGACCTGCCTCACTCAAGCCGCCCAATGGCTACTACTGCAGTGGTTGACCACTACCTACGGATTATGGCTCAGAGGAACCCTGACAGCCACACCACCACGTTGAATAATGCTTTTTGTGCAGCCACAGGATGTCATGTTATGACTCAAACTGTGCAAAATAGGCTGCATGATGTGCAACTTCACTCCCAATGTCCATGGCAAGGTCCATCTTTGCAATCAAAACACCATGCAATGTGGTACAGATGGGCCCAACAACATGCCAAATGGACTGCTCAGGATTGGCATCATGTTCTCTTCACCGATGAGTGTTGCATATGCCTTCAACCAGACAATCGTCGGAGATATGTTTGGAGGCAACCAGGTCAGGCTGAATGCCTTAGACACACGGTTCAGCGATTGCAGCAAGGTGGAGGTTCCCTGATGTTTCAGGGTGGCATTATGTGGGGCCGACATATGCTGCTGGTGGTAATGTAAGGTGCCGTAATGGCTGTACGATACATGAATGCCATCCTCTGACTGATAGTGCAACCATATCGGCAGCATATTGTTGAGGCATTCATTTTCATGGACAACAATTCGTGCCCCCATCATGCACATCTTGTGAATGACTTCCTTCAGGATAACGGCATCACTTGACTAGAGTGGCCAGCATGTTCTCCAGACATGATCCCTATTGAAGATGTCTGGGATAGACTGAAAAGGGCTGTTTACGGATGATGTGACCCGATAACCACACGGAGGGATCTACGCCGAATCACCGTTGAGGAGTGGGACGATCTGGACCAACAGTGCCTTGATGAACTTGTGGATAGAATGCCATGACAAATACAGGCACGCATCAATGCAAGAGGATGTGCTACTGGGTATTAAAGGTACCAGTGTGTACAGCAATCTGGGCCACCTCCTCTGAAGGTCTCACTATATAGTGGTACAACATGCAGTGTGTGGTTTTCATGAGCAATAAAAAGGGTGGAAATGATGTTTATGTTGATCTCTATTCAAATTTTATGTACAGGTTCCAGAACTCTTGGAACCAAGGTGATGCAAAAATTTTTGTAATCTGTGTATTTCTGATCGATAGGTGTTGCAGGTTTCCCCATTATGGAAACACAAGCTGCACCCACTATGATCCATTTCAAGAAATATTCCTTAAAAAAGGAGAAAAAGTAATTATTTACTGTATAGACTCTTACCTCAGTGAGCTATATGTCTAAAATAGTGATGCACAAACACCACTCAAGCTCTTGAAATCTATTGTCTCCACTACACAGATATAGTAACTGAATAAACTCGTTTATGGTATGAGATATACACAGAAGTTTTGGAGTAATGAACATGTGTGCTGGCACAAGTACACATCAAATAAAAACCATCTATCTTATTACAATTTGCTCAGACATCATCAGTGCAGCTAAAGACAGTGACTATAGGTACTGATTGTTTAATCTCTCTGATCTTTCAAAGGAAGTATTATCAATTTCATTGCCAGATGTACGTGAGTTGTTAGTTACTTATCCCATGGATCAAATTCTTGATAAAAATTGATGATGTGGATGTGACAACAGAATAAACATATAACACTTGTATACAACTAAATAAAAACTAAGAAAATAATATTTATATGGCCACATGCTGACCATTTACATGTCTTTTTTAACTGACTATCTCCACTTAAGAGTTTCTATATGCTACATAAGGAGTTGTTAAGTAGAAAGCTCTTTAATTTGCTTTTGAAAACATTACTGCTGTCTGAGCAAATGGCTCTGAGCACTATGGGACTCAACTGCTGTGGTCATAAGTCTTACTGCTGTCTGTCAGACCTTTTATTTACATGGGTATATTGTCAAAGAACTTGATAGCTGCATAATTCAGCCCTTTCTGTGCCAAAGTTAGATTCATTGAAGGGTAATATAGATCATTTTTCCTTCTAGTGTTGAACTTGTGGATACCTCTATTACTCTCAAACTTAGATGAATTGTTGAAAACAAATTTCACAAGTGAATGACAGTATTGTAAGTCTATGGTTACTGAACTCAACGAGAAGATTCACACGGCATGTCAGTGAAGTGAAATCATCTTGAGTTACTAACAACATCAATCTGCAGTGAGTCTGATGTGTTTCAGAAGCATAGTCTTCAGGGGCAGTGCTTGTGCATTATAATGCATATGCTTGTGTAGTTACTGAATATGTCATAGCTTTAAATCCTGTAAAATTTAATGATCTCACCACTGCTTGTTTATTAGGGTGGAGCTTACACCTACTAACCCATGAGGTGCTGAATAAAGACACTCCAGCATTACTGCTTCTGAATAGACTACCAAGCTGGATTAAAGTTACCTTCCTTATTTGATTAACAAGATTAGACTTACATTTATAGTTTAATTGCTTTCTTAATTACACTGTCCAAGAAAGTAACTGCCAAACTGACAATGAACATATTTTCACAATTCATTGTATGCTTTTATCTTAAAAGTGCTCAATTAGTGCAGACTTGTTGTCTTGCTGATGTCTTAGTTTTGTTTATGTTCAATGTAACATAGCCATGCACAGTGCCATGTCTGTCTTATGTGTGATTTATTTCATTTGTAAGAACACAATGAACTCCAAATTAATATAGCTCCTGGTTGACTGTAGTGTAGAAGACCTCTTATTTTTACAGGTGGTTAGAGGCAGACTCAGTACTGTCCCCCCCCCCCCCCCCCCCCCCTCAACTGCTCGCCCTTTTTTTTTCCCTCCTTATAAGCTCCAAAGAATGACCATTCTGGTGGGGGCTCTGACAGAATGTGGTACAAAGCAATATTATGTTTCCATGATACCTATTCATAGTCCTTTATCTTTCAATAACTAGTTGCCAGCATCCAGGGACAACAGTTTGTCTTTAATGATTTTAACAGTGCACAGAGCAAGCACTAAATGTGATGATGGTACTTCCTGAAGGAGTGTAATTAGCTGAAAAATCATACCTCTAATGGATACAGAAATTAAGGTATTGAAAGGGCACTGAAGGCAGCCAGAAGTGGGAACAAGAGCAAAGAAAAAGAAAATAAAATTATCTTTCCCAAAACAGAGACAAGAACAGTTTTAAACTGGGGAAGTAAATCAGCTGTGTCCATTTCAAAAGTTCAAATCCAGCACAAAACATCAGTAATTGAGGGGGATCTGAAAAATAAAAGAAAGGGTAGCAATCAACTTACCACCAAAACCATATGTTGGAAGAGACTGCACTGTTTCTCACAATTTTACACTGAACAAGTATGCAGAGCTCTGGTGGGAAGACAAATCTCCTCTAGATGAGCACAATTTGGGACAAGAGCACATAAAAAGACTTTGATTGTCTGCTTGGCAGTACAATTATGGGCCAGTATATTAAGGAAGAAACAGAAATGTCATTAATCAGGATAAGGGATTTTCCCTCAGTGCAGCTTTACAGCTCACATTGAAAGCAATAATATGGGAGTAATATTGTATTGCTCTCTGTGGGCAGGTAGAAGGTAGCCAGTGCAAGGTACCACCCATGTAAACAGAGTGCACTGAATTTGTTAAAGTGCCCTGGAGTATGTGTTATGGAGGGGGACAGGGGGGGGGGGGGGGGGGGGAGAGGGATAGAAGGGCAGGGGCTCTCCATAGAGGAGTACATACTATAACACATCAAGATCATGATATACTTTGTTGGGTGATGGAAGAGGAGAATATACTTTCTGAAAAATTAGCAAAATCATGCAGTATTTTATTCACTTTCTGATACTACTAGACAATAACACAACCCTTGAAAAATAGCCTCTAACTGGAATATTTTATTGTGAAATATTTGAAGGTTTTTTGTGCAGAAAGTAAATGATAAATAGAGAAAAGATACTTCAGTACTTCATAAAAAAGATTTACTTTTTTGGTTAATGAGATGACATGTACCTTATAGGGAGCGCAAGTACTAGAGAAATTTGCGACGATGACAGTTTTTGTCTGTGCAGTGCATGAAATATGCACAATCGCCTCTTTAGAACCTTTATAACCCATGTATTTTCATCAAATACTGTCAATTTTGTCCACAACAGAACAAGAATTGAGAATCTGTTCAAAACATAGCAACATGTTGTACAAAATAATGCTTCTATGAATGTAACTATCACTATTTTTAAATGTAATGTGATGCTCTTTGTGGCCTGAATGGCGTTGTAAGTGAGACAGAGGGAGGATTTTCAGTTTATGAAGGACTGGGTACTTATTATCTGACTACAGTGAACCTATTTGGCATCAGGGACGGAAATGCCACATAATTCATGATAATAAATAGACAGTGGTCTTTGTAAAGTTACATAGAACCTTTTTTTAAGGTATTAAATAAAAACAGTTTCTGAGCTCTATAAGAGGAGGAGTATTTTTGCCTAATATTTGTGTACATATAGAAAGTAATCTAGAAGTAAGTGGTAACTATACTGGAATCAACCACACCATAAAGCACTCAGGGAAATGACATTGTGGAAGTTACAATTTCCATTGCTTTGCAAAATAGCTATCTTCAACTTACAGTGCACTGAATGTGGTATAAATCTTTAGGAATGTATGAAATATTTTTAACAATAATGAAAATTCCTGGATGGATCAATATGTAAAATAAGGGAAAGGCAACCACTTACCTATAACAGATCAATGCATGAGCACAGTAACTCATAACAGAAAACAGCATTCACACAAGCTTTCTGGCACTACCTCTTTCTGTAGCAATAGTACAGAAATTCATACACATGCAACCACAAAGACATCCAAATATACACTCCCATGGCCACGGCAAGACTTGTTGCTGTGGCTGTGGGAGTGTGCATTCAGGTGTCTGTGCGGTGATGTGTTTGAATGTGTGTACTACTGCTAGAAAAGGAGCTAATGCTCAAAAACCACTGTAAATGCTATTTTCTGTTACGTGTTACTGTGCTCCATGCATTGATCTGGGGTAGGTGAGTGGCTGACTTTCCCTCATTTTATATATGAAAGATTATTAATGTTCCCAGAACCAAAGTTTTTCTTCTTGAGATCTACTACTTCACCATCCTTATTTGTACACCTTTTTTTTTCACCATCACCAGCCATCAGTCATCATTACTCCTTAACATGAATATAATTGTTCTGATCTTGATATTTTCAATCGCTCCTATTTGCAAATTTATAAATTAAACATAGAAATTTCTCCTAAACTTGCCTGAATAGATTAGAGTATGTCTCAATTTAAAAGTTATAAAGTAAATTAATTTATTTGTTTTCATTTGCAACACACAAATTCCTAATAATACTACAGCCAACATTCAATTTTTGCACTTATAACTAAGTCATACCACGTGCATGAGTGCTAAAAGTATTCTACAACTGTAGTTCAATATCCAAGCATAATTACATACATAGCATGTCAGTGAATAAGCCACAAGAATATTGCAACATGCAGACTTGCAGGGACTTTACTGTCAAATGGCAATATTGGCTACATTTCGAGTGCCATTATTAGCCAGCAATCCTATACCTTCTGGTAATGCTGATAGAGAGAAGGGAGTATCTGGAAGCCCCAGGATGGAGGAATTGAGCCTGCAGAGAAAGACGGGTGGCGTTTCATGGCTCTCAGAGCCTCCTTCTGGAATGTAAGAGAGACAACACAACATACACACACACACATATAGCAGAGGCAAGTGAGAAAGTGAATCAGCATGACAGTGCATGGAAGCTGAGTGAAGCTGCTGCTGAAAAGTTATGTTTCAGTGACAGTTTATGTATGTTATCATTAGGAAAAATTAATGGTGATCTCTACAGTCAACAGCAAATTTTGTATCTTACACAGATTATTAAAATACAAGGTAACTGAAGGGGAACACAGATTAGATTCAACAGTGCAACAGTTATCTGTACATGTACATACAATCTCATTTGTAACCAGGAAGAGGGGACATTTTATAACAAATGGTGTTTATACAGTTATATACAGCTTGAAACATCACCAAATAGAAACTGCAATAGATTTAAAAAAATTCTAACACAAAAAAGCAATTTGCAAGCAAAGTTTGAAAATATTGTGTCACTATTAAAAGCTGAAGGAAGCCTAACATAAAGTGCACAACACATATCAATACAACAATTTTATTATAGAACTGGAAATCATTATAT
This sequence comes from Schistocerca nitens, assembly GCF_023898315.1. NCBI lineage: Eukaryota > Metazoa > Arthropoda > Insecta > Orthoptera > Acrididae > Schistocerca > Schistocerca nitens. The sequence continues at coordinate 745,877,290 of NC_064618.1, read as the reverse complement.
TAAGTTGTATATAAAAAAGAACAAGAAGTCAAGCACTAGTGGCGAAACATAGTTTCATCCAAAACCAAAGTTTCCCATGGTAGTACACATAACACTTATTGAATTACTGATACTGTAAGAAGTCAGAGCAGAAATTACATGGCATGAACATATCCAATACAAAACTATTGGAATGACATTAGCATTGCTACTGAGTATTTGTCATCTCCCCTCACTCTCTTGACTTGTGATTCACAGCAGGTTAGTGGTACATGTTAGTTGCAGTACCAATGGAACAATGAAGGGCTGTTACTGACTGTTCTGTGTATTACAGAACTGTGCATGTTTCCCTGGATTTGTCAATAGAAAATATTGTAATACTATTGTGGTTGAAACAGAAGTATCATATTACTTCATGTAACCAACATGTTTTAAGTAATGGAGTTAAAGAATATTATTTATTTTTTAAAAACCGGTTCTTCGGTAAACTCTCTTGTCTCCCCCTCCCCCTGTCCAAACCTCTCAGTTCATAAAAAATATTTGTCCTGCTTACTAGTGGTAGTTCTGTTGTCTTAGGTCTTAAAATGCCAATACAAAAATTCTTATTGGTTTTAATTTTGAAGACTCAACTTTTGCAGGTAAAAGCATTTCTTGTGTTCTACATTTAAGCAGTTTCCATAAGTAACACTGTATATTATGTTATTAACAAAAGGGAAGAAATTTCATTTTTTTAATGTGGAAAGAAAATAAAATTGTTCAAAATGTTCAGATGAAATTAGTCTTGCAATCATACACATGCACTCCTATATGTAAAAAACATGATTACCAGGGATAACAGGAGATTATAGTAGTCAATTGATCAGTCCACATAGTACTGCAAACCTTATATGATTAACAATTGATGCTGCGCAGCTAGGTTATTCACCATACACTTATTTACATGATATGCATTCCATAAGCAAACACTGAGTGATTCAAGCAAAATAAAATCTACAATTTTATATATCTATTTAATATTGTTTATTTATGTGGTTATATTTATGTAATATTATGTACTCATAAAATTCAGGTATATAATCAATATTGTTTAATGTTGTTATATGACATGAGCACTGTCATGTGATGTGGTGGAATGTTCTTGCTGAATTTCATAGCACTTAAGAATATGTTTTACATTTATTAGACTTGCATGTCCTAAATCACAATGTACAAATTACTTTTCTTATGCATTATATTTATTTTAATGTATCATTAAACTTAATTTGAAACCAGTTTTAATATCCTATTATAATTTGACATATATATCTTGACAAAAAGGAAGTCTTTTACCGGAGTACCATTTAGCTTAGAAATTGTGTGTGTTCTAATTTTAAGCAGAACAGCTCTGCAACCAAAACAGATTGAGACAAACTGGAAAGTAATCTCAAAAGCAGATTAACATTTGAATCCCAACTGAACTTGTTGTTGAAGAATGACAGTCTCATCCTTTCTGTCTATGGCAGAGTGCAGCTTTTATGCTAAAATAGCTCATATGCTCATGCAGATTTGTTCATTCTATTCTCAAAATTTGTGTTCTGTGTATCCAAGAGGCATTAATTTACAATTGTCCTGAATTAAGTGCAGTATAACTTCCTGGTTAATTGCTATAATAGGAAACAAAGTACATGACAGAACATCTCAGAACATGAGCAGTAAGTGAAGTAGCCATTTCATCAGTGTTAAGGTACACAGATGGCCCTGTCTTTTTGGTTCATGGATAGGAATGCTTGTAAGAAAAATTAAATGATCTTGATGAATTACCTATTAAACAAAATAGGAGTAATTACAGGCAGAAAATTAAACAATGACAATCTAAGCAAGTGGCAAAGATTAGAGGGAAGGAGGGACTGACATTCTGGGAAAAAAAAAAAAAAAATTATATATACAGCAGAAGTAATGAAAGAAGTGGTATTAATAAATCCTTAAAGCAAGCAACTGAGTTGTCTAATTCATATCTAGAGACTCAATACATTGTACATTCATCAGATCAGAAGGTTTTTGGCAATTGCTGTACTGAATCTTATGCTTTATTTTAGTTTCGTTTGTATATATTTTTCCACATGTGGAAAATATATGTGCGAAACACACACCCAAGTTTCTTATAAAGATTACACCAGAGCATACTACTGGTTGACTGGTTGACTGTGTGCAGTTTGTTCAAGACATGTTGAATGAGGTGTTTTTTTTTTTTTTTTGTGGGGGGGCTATTGATCAGAGAAAGCCAGCTCCACTTACCCAAGCCCAACACATAGACAACCATGGGAATAGTGGTGGTGCAGGGGTACATGCTGCCCTTACCTCATACAGTTATGGCACTACACTTGTGCTTACTATCTTGACAGGGGACACCATGGCATTCACTCGGTAGTGGCTATGTTATGCTCAAGTATTGTATTGTTACATCACCAATCTGGCCTACAGCTGCACACAAAACACTCCTGGCCTGCAGTCTATCAACTTCCACCAGCTTAAATATATCAGGAACTAAGAAGCTCTCATTCAGTACATTGTGAACAAACCAAAGTTGCAACATGAAATACATATTTCTAGTAGTAGTAACCTGTTTCACACTAAATACTTCGTTAGAAATAACATTTTCTGTGGGAAATATAAGAGTTAATGATCATCTGGAAAAAAAAAGATAACAAAGAGGGCAGTTTGACTGATAACTGGTCACGCACAATTTAGTTAATCAAAATTGGGAAGTTGTGGTTTAGATTGACATACCCCAGTCCAGTTGAACCAGGAAACCAATAAAACAAAGTATATGTGGAAACATATACAAGGTACTTACTTCTAATTTACCAAATTTAATATTGAAATATTTTAGGTAGTCAGATCATTCATTTGTCTGACTTTAAACAGTAAGTAGGTGAGTGAGAAGCTCTTTTACACTATGAAAATTTGCTATGTATTACATACTATGCTCTTCTGAATAAACTGAAGGTAACATGTTCATTCTTGCTATCTTGTATTCAGCATGCCTATAAGTAATGATTTAAAAATAATTATACCTGGTAAACTGTTTCTGAATTTTCTGTGAGAAACTTAAATAATAAAATTTTAGATTCTTTGTACATCCCTCTTAATGAAACGTGATTTTTAAGACCTTCATTTGTCTGTTTTTTTTTTTTTTTTTTTTTTTTTTTTTTTTTTGTGACTGCATAAAACGAGCACATCCAAGGTGCCTGGAATCATAAGTTTTTCAGCAAGAAAGAGTAACAGAACACACATGGCAGTGTCTCCAATCTGCTTGACATGGGACACTTATTGCTGCAACACAATCTGTGGTGGAGAGTTTAGCACTGTCTTAAGTTGTACTTTAAGGTGTTTAATTATTAATTGTACATATTCTTTTTAAAAAGTTTAAATGCTCAAAAACTGCACATTCTAAAGTGAAGTGTAGACCACATGAGTACTGGAAAAAAGAGGAAACTGAAGCACTTGAAATACTGAAATATTAAACTATTATGTTAACTGAGGATATACTGCAAGGAATATTTGAGAAAGGAAGTCCACAGGAAACCCTTACCAAAGAAGTAAGAAATTAATGGGACCTATACTGAACTATCCAGTATTGGTCACCAAAAGGACCGGAAGAGGGAATAAATTCTGACTGTAGCCCAATTCCAGTACATATCACACAGATTGTTGAGCACATTGGATGTAGTATGCATGCAGACATGAGCAGATAACCTTAAGTTAGGAAAAAATGAAGGTTATTACCAAAACAGTTGAAAGGCTGACAAATGTGGAGAGGTACTGTGTGTACAAGATGAAGTAATTAAGTAATATGTGAAGGCATTTTGTAGACATGTAGTAAGGGCAGCCAAGTTGATCAGAGTAAGAGATATGAATAAAAGGACTAGCACAGGAATAGATTAGCATTAAAAACGATCAGAAGAATATAAATGCTGTTTTAAATAGGGTATTAAGAATGCATATTGATCTCATTTTTCCGGCTTATTTTCACAAAAATAAAGTTGCTCTATTTTGCAGAATTTTGTTTTAAAAATGAAGTTCTCATAAGAGATGAAATATCAAGACCAAGAAATAATGTTGTAGTTCTGTGAGGTTTTTGTCAGTATTTGTTGAAACTCTTCTCGATACACATGGGTGCATTGTACTTGTGTCTGAAAGTGACTCTTTGTCTTTATAAGTGATTATACTTTTTTATAAAGTCCCCATTGTACAATATAGAGCCAAATTACAGATCTGTTAGTCTTTTTACTTTTATTTTAGGCAATTGATCTACATCATAGCAAGTGATCCCCAATAAACTGTTACCACTACATTTCCAGCTGATCCAACGGTTTCTACAACCGTTGAAAATGTTCGTAAGTGTAATGTAACTAATCTGGTATTTCCCTGCTCTCAGTTGGCAATTTATGTATTCACATTTCATTGACAATAAAATGCCACTTCAAATACTACCACGTTCAGATGTTTTGAGTATATGGTCAGTTGATTCCAGGTCAGTGAAACAATGTATTTCTAGATAAGTTGGGATACCGCATATAATGATCCAGATTTAATACATAAACAAATATTCTGATAGAGGATGCAAATATATTCATTTATCAACAATATTCTTAACAATTTAAACTTGTAAACAAATATTTCTTACTTTCTTTGAATCTCCATAATAATTGTAGGTTTTCAGGTACGTGCCAAGGGAAAGAATGTTGCACCTGTCACAACTGACTTTACAAGTTCTTTCCATGAGATGCATGACATGAATAAAGTCTTCAGCAACAAAATGATCCTCCTCTAGGAACAACACCATCCCTGTAACAATGCACATAGTTAACCTGAAACATTCCTACACAAAAAGTTCAAAGGTCTATTCTCTCGTAAGTAACTGTTTTCTGAAAGTTGTTGTTTAGCTCTTCAGTGCTGACTCTTGTGTGTGCAGCATACCTGTGTGATTTCTTGTAACATCCAGCTGATTGAACACCCTGTTTGCTTTCCACCACCAGTGGTGCTTTGTTTGAGTGAATTTTGCTTCTCTGTAGTGGCCATATAAGTCAGGGTATAAAGCATTATTGCACATCATTTCCTTGGCCCTGGTAGGAAATAAATAAACAAATTTTTTAACTTCATAGTGACATGACATCAAAATACTTTTTCCATATTGTATGGAAATAAACATTAAGAATTAAATGAATTATTGTTCTCATTTCTTAGTTAACAGTTCACCAGGCTATAATTTCACAATACATGTAAGGAAGAAAAATGTTTTGTTAATTCAATAGAAACTAAATAGAAAAACAGAAAATAGAAAATAAATATAGATTACTCACAATAAGTCACTCTTAAAACTTTGCGAAGTACAAATGCAACATTAAGAAAATTTAGATGATATAAATCATGTGTTCCTGTCTATAGAAAAATACACACACTGTTCTCATGTAATCAATGGGATTGAATAAAAATAAATAATTAAATGTCAACTAGCTATGAAAAGGTATGTTGCATGCAGTATTACATATACACTTGCTTCAACATTGTTAATGAATAATGAATGCTACAACTCATTTAAAAGTATAAGCCTTTTTCCTGAGAAACTGTTACAAGGAATTTGAATGATTATGTAATTTCTTAGAATATTAAAGAAGTGGGCAATCCTCATTCTATGTGTTTACCCCTGATAGGCAACTGTTGCAGTGAATGATAAATTGTTCAAATCAGTACTCTAAAATTTTGGTACAGAGTCCACAAAATATGTTTGGACCTCCAATTAATTGTTGTTTATTGAACTGTCCAGAAAGATCAATGTCTATCGCCTTCAAAGCACGATATACAGGAACACTGCACCGCCAGCGACGACGGTAACCACGTCGCCGAGGCATTGCTGTGGCACGTTAATACAGGTAAACGTAGCAAGCCAACGCCCAGCGAGACACCCAGGGCTATGCGTCCGCACTCCTTGACATTCGCAGAGCGAATGACGCTCCGTGCTGCGGCGCAGCTGCAGCCAGCAGTCCTTATCGTGACGTCAACGTCCGGTCCATGCGCGCCAGTTCGGCGCCAGCGCGCCTTATCAGAGTGTTGCGCAATCAGCGATGGCTGAGTTTTTGAGCAACATGCTCCTAGTAAAACTAGGGAGCGTGTTGCCCAGGCCGTTTGAATCGCGCGCACAGGCTACCCAGCCAATCACAAGCCGCGGGGCAATGAGCGCAGCGACTAAGTGCGCTTCAAGGTCACCCGCCTAGCGAGCAACCAGAACGACACGGCCACCAACTTTTAACTGAATATTGTTTTTAATTTTTAAAAAAAAAAAAAAAATCTCACAGGATGGATAAGGATGGTTCTCGGGTAGGACAAACTTTATTGTCTGTAATATAACATACAGTCACCATTGATTTTTATTTTACAATTTCCATTACCAACCTTATCCCATATTAACAGATACTCATCGGCATTTAGTTTCTTCTTCCTTCTAGTACTCAACACAAATGGCATACTGGGAACAAGTGTACCATATGGAACTTTTGCTAAGAGTCCTGTTTTCTCTGCTATACTCCATGTCTTCCATGTTGCTCAAAAACTCAGCCGTCGCTGATTGCGCAACACTCTGATAAGGCGTGTTGGCGCCAAACTGGCGCGCATGGACCGGACGTTGACGTCACGATAAGGACTGCTGGCTGCAGCTGCGCCGCAGCACGGAGCGTCATTTGCTCTGCGAACGTCGAGGAGTGCGGACACGTAGCCCTGGGTGTCTCGCTGGGCGTTGGCTTGCTACGTTTACCTGTATTAACATGCCACAGCAATGCCTCGGCGATGTGGTTACAGTCGTCGCTGGTGGCGCAGCGTTCCTGTATATCGTGCTTTGAAGGCGATAGACATTGATCTTTCTGGACAGTTCAATAAACAACAATTAATTGGAGGTCCAAACGTATTTCGTGGACTCCGTTTGAACTTTACACGTGATGTACAAGCCGTGTTTGGAGGTAGTACATGGCTCACACTTGCTGTAGTATGGGGCAATCATTGTGATTATGGTGGCCTTGAAGCTTTCCCAGATGCAAATATTCTTACATGGAAGACATGGAGTATAGCAGAGACAACAGGACTCTTAGCAAAAGTTCCATATGGTACACTTGTTCCCAGTATGCCATTTGTGTTGAGTACTAGAAGGAAGAAGAAACTAAATGCCAATGAGTATCTGTTTATATGGGCTAAGGTTGGTAATGGAAATTGTAAAATAAAAATCAATGGTGACTGTATGTTATATTACAGACAATAAAGTTGTCCTACCCGAGAACCACCCTTATCTATCCCGTGAGATTTTTTTTTAAATTAAAAACAGTATTCAGTTAAAAGTTGGTGGCCGTGTCGTTCTTGTTGCTCGCTAGGTGGGTGACCTTGAAGCAGACTTAGTCACTGCGCTCGTTGCCGCGCGGCTTGTGATTGGCTGGGTAGCCTGTGGCGCGCGATTCAAACGGCCTGGGCAACACTGTCATTATAACAGCTGTTTCATGACAGGAGCCTCCAAAAGACAGGCAACAGTCCCTAAATAAGAACTGAAGCTGCCTAATTGTTTCAGACACTATATGTTTTTTCAGAAGCAGTGAGGTTTATACACCTGTCCATCCACTGGTATTTATAATTTATATGATATCACCCAAATCATTTGAGATAAAAGCTTCTTCCCCCACCTGAGCTCTTAAAATTCAGCCTTTTTACATCAATAAAAAATGGAGAAATCAGTAAAATCTGGAAAATTCTTTTCCACTTACGTTTCGCAAATATACCTCTATAGGACTGCTAGAGATAAACATATTATCAATGTTGGTTCCAGTCTGGAATTTGCATTATCACAGTAATTGAACTACGATTTTCTCCACTTTGTTCGTCATCATTTTTCCATTTGCATGTTCTAGCTTAGCACCCACTGCTTCACTCGCATAGACTGTATGGCCTTCAGAGATATTTTTTTATTTAATTGAATTTTTATTTGTTCACAAATTGGAAAACTTTCTAAGCTTTTCACGCTAAATAAGGCCATATAAGTATGGTCTCTTCCAATGTATTTCTGATCAAAATGGCCTTCTGGTAGCGGAGTCTGAAGTTTTTGTTAACCATACCTTTTGCTTTCTTGTGAAGATATTTCCATAGCAACTTTCACCCACTCACAAATATTTATTTATATTCAACTGAGAAGTGAAATACTAATTTTCATAAATTTAGCTTTAAAATTTTTTAATGTAATGAAATTTTTCTTAAAAATTTTCATCCGTTATTGTACTCTCTTAGGGCTTAAATTTCCAGTAACACTGAAACAAATATTTTTTTTATTTCCAACCAAGAAATCAAATACCAGTTTTCAACGATTTAGCTTTACAAATGCTTTCACAAAGAAATGTTTTCATAAAATGTTTCACCCCCTTAGGGGTTGAATTTCCAAAAACACTGACATGCATGTGTTTTGTTACTAAGAGAGAAGCCAAATACAAATTTTCATATATTTAGCTTAAAAGATATTTCCATTAAACCTTTCATCCACCATTTAACCCCCATAAGATTTGAAATTCCAAAAACAGTGAAAAACTTATTTTTTGTTTCTAACTGAGAGGCCAAATTAAAATTTCATAGATTTAGCTTTAAAAATGCTTTTGTAATAAAATATTTTCATAAAAAAATCTCAGCCCCTATTTCACCCCCTTAGGGGTTTAATTTTCAGTAACACTGAAAAACATATTTTTTTATTTGTAACCAAGAAGTCAGATACCAATGTTCATAGATGTAGCTCTAAAAATGCTTTAGTAGTTCTTTAATAATGACATATTTTCAAAAAAGCTTTCACCCACTATTTCACTCCCTTAGATTTAATTTTCCAAAAACGCTGAAACACAGATTTCTTTATTTCTGACTGAGAAACCAAATACTAATTTTCGTAGGTCTAGCTTCAAAATTGCCTTAATAGTGACTTTTTTAAATGAAAACTTCATTCCCTATTTCACCTCCTTAGGGTCAAAATTATGAAAAATCCCTTCGTAAACGATGCCTAAAATATAAAATCCATATCTCCTTCAAATTTCAAGTTTCTGTCCTTAGCGGTTTGGGCTGGGCAACGATGAGTCAGTCAGTCAGTCAGTCAGTCCATTGTCTTTTTATATATAGAGATTAAGCCAGCAAATGAACTTCCCAGTAAGATAGGGCTGTTATACTGTAGAACAGTATCAAAATGTAGTGGGTGTTTCAGTGCTGTTTAAACCAGAATTCTAGTTTACCAAACATAATAGTTGCAAATTGTACTTTTTCTCAGCTTGCTGTCTTCAATATTTTGTGTGTGTATGTGTTTTGCTATTGGTAAACACTTTTCAGATATCTGTGAATGCAAGTTATTCCTTCATGAAATCAATGATTCTCTTGTCGGCCTGCGGCCGTGGCGGGCGATTATAAACTAAGAACCACAGGCAAAATGTATTTTTTTTTTTAAACAATTGTGAAGGATTTGTCATTACTGTCTGCGTGTGTTGCCATGTGACTGACTTTTGTGTAGGGTAAATGCTTAGTTTTGAACATAAGACAGTATTTCATTCACAGAGTAAATGCATTCACATATTTTCATGGGTGTGTACGGTGGAATTAGGGAATACTCTTAGGTGCAAAAAATAGCGAATTTAGCTTGTTAAACACATGGCCAGTGAGATCAATTTGTGCTCAAGTTATGTAATTTTATATTTGCGTAAATATTTTGAAACAACATATCACATAATCTGTTGTAGCTCACACAAAAAATGAAGAATTAGACAATATCTGCTGTTTTATAATTGTAACAGTACAATAGATGCAAGGTAGGAATGAGTGTTAAGATTTGGGGTAAAAATGTACTATACTTACTGCTCTTTCTTTATGTTGCGTGGACAGTCTCCTGGGGATTCTCCTGGGAACTCCTTTGGATGTGTCTGTATGGAAAAAGGGTAGAAAATCTGCATGACTTTGCAAAAGTCTATGCTCTGCACAAGCTCATTAATCTCTTCATCATAGTAATCATGACTGAAGATTAACAGTACAGTATCTATGTCCCTTGCTTGTGCAAGGCTGACAATTAGGTGCCTCAGGTAAATAATCCTTGTGTGCACCTGCAACAGAGATGAGAACATTTGGTCATTGTATTTCTAAATGAGTTTTTACACATACAGCACAGTTCCACTTGGTTACAATCAAAACTAATATTTTCAATAAAAATAATCTTTCTCATGAGGAATGACTTCTAATATAGGAAATCTTACACATTGTGCTACAGCCACATCAAAGGCATATAGATCAATGGGCAGATACTCAAGATATCCTCTTTCCTGTCACATGGGTAACTACCAGTAAGGATGGTTGGATAGCTATCAATGCTCAATCAATTTGATATCCATAATGCAATGAAATAAACTATAGTAAGGACACAAAAGTGACTCCACTTCTTCACTGGACTTTTAGTTTTTCACAATGATATCTGGATGGCCACTACCTTGTCAAAAGGTTTGAAGTAAACTACCAGCCATACCATTCTCCAAGACAGAAGTGCTCAAGGAAGGGGATTAGGGGGTATTTTCACGACAATTGCATGCATGGCTAGTGTTGTACACGTTGATGTGTGTTAGATTAGAAAACTGAAAGCTATATAGTGGTGATCACAAACTCTGGATTGACTGCAGTTGGGCATAGTAATGATTAGTGAAGTGAAATGGAAATAATAAAGAGACATCTGGTCAGATGGGTGTTGTGAAGTAAGAACTTTACCAGTGTATTATGTAACATAGCATTGTTGTGGTTATGAATAGCAAAATGGGTAACACAGTGATAGTTACTTTCTTACAAAATGACAGCAACAGCATTGTATAGGTTTGCTTGTTCACATCACAACCTGACAGAAATGTGCAATCCACAATGAAGAAAATACCAGGCCACCATTTCCATGGAAATGTCTGACAATGGAACTGCCTCCACCCATATGGTGAAGCAGTCTACTGCAGTGAGTATGGAACAGTATTCTTCCAAAGGCAATAGAGGTCCCATGATGTCCAGGTGAACATGTGTGAAACATTGTGTCATAAGTGGGAAGTCTCCTTCCGCTTTGTGCATGTCTCATCCTACCATGGCCATCTGACAATCTAAGCACTTTTTGTGCAACTACAGCAGTCCTTCTTTATATTGGGCTACGTGCATCTGTCCATCATTAGTCTGATGCTGGTGTTTATTCCCGGATGAGCCAGCCCATGGATGCTGTCAAATAATTGCCGTTGCAATTTCTTGGGTACAAAAAGTCTGGGTTTTCCATGTGATAAGGAGATCTGCCAAACGTTCTCAGCTCCTTTTATATACTGCAGGTCTGTTATGAATTGGGCAATGAATTCAAGTTGTCTAAATTGGTGTGGTGAGCAGCCATCCATGTTCCTACTGAAGACAAAAGTAATAGGCGTGTTTTCTGTGAAAACCAAGAATGGCCTAGCTTCCACTTGTGGTCAGAAATGTCTGACAGCTTCATAAACTGCCAGCAATTCCCTATTGTAAGCACCCCATTTAACTTGTGACGATGTAAGTTTACGGGAGGAGAAGCCCAGGGGCTGTCAATGGCCTTCAGCATGCTGGCTAGCATCCACAACAACTGCCAGTCGTGCCTGGGAAACCAGGTGTGCCAACATAATTGCCTGATGTAGAGACGCCTTGGTCTTATTGAATAAAAAAATAAGTATTGTACTTTGACAAACTCTGTCTAAGCTTGTTCAAAGCCTGGTTGAAAAAGGAGAAGGGGGAGGAGGGGGAGGAGTAACACATTGTTAAAAAACCTTGGTTCACCTGACCCGAGTGATATTACCTTGTAAGGGTTCCTTGCAAGGATAACAGCAAAGACCTCAATGGCAGTGAAAGCAGAGATGCAGATCATCGGAATGGTGGAACTGGCGGGAGAGTCAAGCTTTAGAAAGTAGATAAAGTATGTGTAGAAGTCCAGACACGTATGTGTGGTAACCACCGGTACTCTGGCCAGTGTCTGTTCACCATGTGAGGTGCGGCTGAACACTGAGTTCCAGGAACTAATGTCGATATCCCTGTGGAGAAACCTCTCAGTGTGGAGCACTGAAGGGGAGATGTGAATGGCTTCATCATCTGGCTGGTTTGGCATGCACAGGTATACCTGACTAGATGTATCCTGGCTGCCTGCAATGCAAAACACAGCTGAACCATTTATCATAGTTGTGTCATGTAAGACACTGGTTCTGTACAGCTGGTAGAGTAGCGAATGGTGTGCAAGATGCCTGCTGAAACCAAACTGGGACTTTGTGGTGCTGTTGGAGAAGACGGGAGTGGTAGCACTGGGATTGCCTCTGCATCAGGATATGCCCCAGCCTGCGACGGGGTGCAGTTGGCAAACTCAAAAAAATGGCTCTGAGCACTATGGGACTCAACTGCTGTGGTCATTAGTCCCCTAGAACTTAGAACTACTTAAACCTCACTAACCTAAGGACATCACACACATCCATGCCCGAGGCAGGATTCGAACCTGCGACCGTAGCAGTCGCACGGTTCCGGACTGCGCGCCTAGAACCGCGAGACCACCGCGGCCGGCTGGCAAACTCGGTAGTACCCTCAGGTAGGTGGTGGTGAGGACGCCATCTTTTGAAAGGCGGGATGATATGGAGGCACAATCAATGCCGTTGGGTAGCGTATACATATGGTCATCAAGCTCTCAGATGTGTGCAACGTTCCATGCCGGAGTGTCGACACTGTAGTCAGTGAGCCACAGTATAATGATAAGAGGGTGTGCTGCATTGGTGTTGACCACCCTTGCATTGGGTAGTGATCGGTAGTCACCGTCACTGTTGTTCAGGGCATTTGGGATGATGTTCTCCCAGAGAACCCATGCTAGTTTCAAGTGGTTAATTGAAACAGTCGTGGTTTTTCATTATCAAGAATGTCAAATGTATGTGTGAATTTTGAAAGGTCCTGTGTATGGTGGCTGCAGTGCCGACTAAACTGTTTTGTCCCCCAGTATGAAGTGTTTGCAGTGTGAGAATGCTTTGTGTACAAAGATTCTGGGTGCCAAGTGCAGAACAGGAGGCGGCATGCGGATATGTCTAACTTGGTCCTTCACACACTGAACCGCTGGAGGCTGATACATTTGTTCAGGGTCTTGCATGGGTAGAACGACATCAGCGGAAAGCACCAGTGATTCGTCATATACTACCTCAACAAGGGATGCTTACAGGTCCTCATTGAAGGCACTTCGGATGTAATACCCAAAGTAATGCTTCAGTCCACAACACGCCATGGCATGTAAGGCATTTATCCAGAGCCAAATCAAATCAATGTGTCAAGCATCTCAACAGCTACAGCTACCATCAACCATGGTACACAGGGTGCTAAACAAGAAACTGAAGCTTCATGCCTACAATGAACTGATGACTCAGTAGTCTAGTCCCTTTAAACACTTTATCATATACATGCCTACAAAGTGCGGCTGTTACATTGTTGCTTCAGAATGATGATAGCCAAAACGCAGAGCATTCGCAAAAAAAAAAAAAAAAAAAAAAAAAAATTGGTTCAAATGGCTCTGAGCACTATGGGACTCAACTGCTGTGGTCATAAGTCCCCTAGAACTTAGAACTACTTAAACCTAACTAACCTAAGGACAGCACACAACACCCAGCCATCACGAGGCAGAGAAAATCCCTGACCCCACCGGGAATCGAACCCGGGAACCCGGGCGAGAGCATTCGCAATTTAGATTCTGAATAGCATCGCCGATGACCCTGACTATCTGCAAAAGGCATTTTTTACAGACGAAGCTTGCTTTCATGTGGTCAGGAAAGTAAATTGACACAATGCGAGGGTCTGTGCCTCTAATAATGCACACTTCAGCATGGAAATTTTACGCGACAATCTAGAGGTAAACGTGTGGTGTGGTCTGCTTTAGGACCATGTGGTGGTATCGTTTCTCTCCACATAGGCGGTAATAACTTCAATTGTTTATCTGGACATGTTGGAACACCTTACATATACACAGGTCAAAGAATTGCAACCTGGCATCGTGCTCCAGCATGCTCACTGGGCCTCGATTGTTGGGAAGCCTTTGAACGGCGCATTTCAAGGTTTCAGGATTGGCTGAGGACGATTTCCTGGCTCTCAAGGCCTCCAGAAGTAAACCTATTTGATTTTTTTCCTTGGGGCTTTGTGAAGGATGCTGTTTCCCAGATCCTGATGCGGGACCTACGAGCTCGCATCAGAGCAGCAGCTGCACACGTTAATGAGGGCGTGCAAGGCTGTACATGCGAGGAACTGGAATATGCTAAGATATGCTGCGTGCTACAGATCGCCAACACGTTCAGCTCAACAAGTTACAATGACTTTAAGTGTGCCGCAAACGACACCGATATATCCCCATCTCTTAAATATAGGTGATCATAGTTGTAAAGATCATTTTGGAACACCATGTACTGCAAAGCAAAGATTTGCAATAACGAAGAGAGATCTAAATTACTGTTAGACGTTCTCATCGTGTTACCCCTCGCTGATTCTTCAAGTATCGAATCTACAATTGAGTTCTCAACAATTTCTTGTCGCTGTATGCCGACAAGCTGGTCATCCTGAGGTTGCAAACACCACCGAATGGAATTGGCACTCAGTTCAGCTTCGTAAAATCGCGTCCTAAAGTGTCCTTACACAGTTGCGAGTGACTGATATGAATGAAATTCGAGGGGAAAATTAACGTCCTCAGCAACTGTTGCCATTTTTACTGCCTTATAATTTTGCGCACTTGTGAGTAAAAGCGGAAATTGCTGCAATAATCGAAACTTCCGAAGTTTATCGGCATGACTGCATAGTTTTGAAATTATTATGACAGAAAAATACTGACGAGTCAAAAAGTTATGGTGTCTGCCCGCTGCGACATTGAATGAAACCTGGTAGCGATACGGTAAGGGAAGTACAGTGTGTAAACCGAGAATAGACGAATGGGGAAGCTTTCTAGCGACGATACGGGCTGAAAATGGTGATGATCCACTGGCATAGGCGACTTTGACAAAGGGAAGATTGTTATGCCCGGCGCCTGGGAATGAACATCTCATCTCAGAAAATGGATGGTTGTTCGCTTATTACTAGGAGCGGTGGCAAGGAAGGGAGGGGGGGGGGGGGGCTATGGGGGCTATAGCCCCCATCCCCTCCCCCAATGGAGTATAATATTACACTTGATAAAATAACTTCAGAAATCAGCGAATGTTTTACTTCAACAGATTAAGAAGGAGAGCTGAAACTACGGAAGAAAAAGTGAGTTGATGAAAGTAAAATACCTGAAACAACAACTGAAGATTTAAAGAACTGTGACAAGCTGTTTTTCCGAAATGTATATGTTTTACTTCAAATATTTGTGACTATTCCTGTCACCGCAAGCACTCCTGAATGAAACTTCTCTACTTCGAGACGAATAAAGACATATTTGCGTAACACAGTGGGGCAGGTAACACTAAATAGGTTGGCTCTTGCAAATATCCATAGAGAAAGAGATATGGACATTGAAAATATCATTGACATATTCAGTAAAAAGAAACAGAGACGAATGAGCGTGACAAATTGGACAGAAGACGGAAATAACCAGTGAATTTTGTAACAGATTTTTTTATATCATGTCATGTTCAAGTTTTTACATTCATGTCATCTTCTGTATCCAGAAAATTAATGAAAACTTATTTGTTGTAAGTTGACCTGTTTTACGGTTTATGTAATTTATAAAATATCCCATGTTAAAACATGTTTTTTTTACCCTGAACTTCAAAACAGTTACCAAAAACTACTTTAAGCAAAACCGAATTTTACCAATTTGTCGGTGGAGGACTCTCCTTTTGTTCAGTGATATTCCATTCCCCCAAATCCCCCCTCCCCCCCCCCCCCCCCCATTAGCCCCCGCCCCTTGACCGGCTTCTAGAATCGCCTCTGTGTATTACTATCGTGAGCATCTGTGGAAAATGACTGGGGGCCGATGAAATCACGAATAGGCGACAAGGTGTTGGGCAACCAAGCCTCATCACAGAACTTAAAGCTCTGTTTGCCCACTGTGTAAAGCAGAATAGGGGGCAATGTGAGGCAGATCTGACAACATACCTGGTGCAGGCAGGGGTGTTTCAGAGCACACCGTTCAACGCACTTTGCTAAACATAGGGCACCGTGACAGACGATCCCCACGTGTTCCCATGTTGACCCCTTCGTCAGTTAAGATTACAGTGTGAACTGGATCATAAATCAATGGAAACGTCTTACTTGGTCTGACGAATCACATTTCTTGTTACAGCAGGTTGTCGGTCGTGCCCGAATACACTGCCAACAGGGGAACGGCTAGTTGAAATATGCAGCATGCAACGGATGCACTCCATTTGGGGGCAGTGGTATGTTACGAGGGACCGAAGCTTCCATAGGAGCTGTGGTAGTAATCGAAGGCGCCCTGAGAGCTGTCAACTATAAGTGCGCTTAAAATCAGTTGCGACTATTGACAGTTCAGTAGGGAGCGGGTGGAGGTAAGTAGTGATGGGCTAAACTGCGATTTTCCGATATCAGTGATTTCTGTGAATGCTACTTTTGAGTATCTATTATTCTTAACAGTGATTTGTTGCAGTTTAGAATCGCAGGTAAGGAATTAAGGCTTGTATCCCTCCGCACTCTACCACTGCTATTTCTGCGACTTCTGTGACTTCTGTTACTCCTGCGATTTCTGCGACTTATCATCGTATGAAAAAGTTACACTTGTTCACACAGAAAATTGCATCTCACCAAAACGGTCATTAGTAAGTATGTTTTATATTTGTTCTACCGTTAGCTTTACTTTTGTATAAAAGCAACAATTGTGGAAATATTAATAGTGTAATAAATATGTAAGTAGCCATACAGTACCGTAATAGTTCGTGTTTAGAAAACGAATTCTGACGTATTGTTATGTTCACAGGTATCCGAACTACATTTCAGTCACTCAGTAAAACGATAATTCAAAATATCATTGTCAACAGGTCTGGAGAAATTGCCACTGCGTCTTTAGACTGTCTTCGTCAGACGAGAGGTTAGTTTCTAAGTGTTTCGATGAATTTAATTACTTAAATGAGATCTTTTTTTGGAAATGTAAAACATCCCCTATTGAGTGGCTTTCATTACAGCAAATATTAGTAATACTACTCTGTCAATTACATTGCTTGTAATTAGTGACAGCAAAAATGTTTAATAATCCTTGTGATTTTGCAGACGCAGTTCCGACTGTGATTACTGGTTGCTGTACGTATCTAACCACATCAAGGCTCTTGAGAGAGAATCGTAAAGATTCAAGACAGCTCTTAGAAGATTTGCAGTTAAAAAGTGCCATAATTATGAAAGATGTGCGCAGAATGAGTGTTTGAACTGTGTTTAATTGAAGTTGTTATGCGATTTTAAAGGAATGATAAATGTTAAATACAATGAGTGAATAATGAAAATCTCATTTTCCCATGTTAAGCCGTCCTATACCCGTAAATTTTCAGCTATTTATTGGTAAAGACTTGTTGGAGGGTGACATGCCCTCCCCCCTCCCCCTTTTCCCCACAATCTTGGTGTGACACTGACCTGTAACACAGCCCGAGGTCTAGAGTATGCATTTTGAGGCTGTTGATATGAAAGTGGGAAGTACAGCTCTTCCAGTTAAATCAGGAATAGTGTAAGTGCAGTACTTGAAGATAACCCAGGAAAAGCTTACTTATGTAGGTGGTAGTAGTGTCGGCAAAAAGTGCTTGTGTGTGCAGTTGCATGTAGAACACCAGGTGTAAAATTTTTCTCCAGTCTTGAACTGTGTCTGAACAAAAGTGAAACATTCATATGACTCAATAATATTGTTTTCATTTCATTACACCTAGACAGTTGCCTGAGTTTTGCTGTGTTAACATTGCAAAGTCCTGTAGGCATGTGGAGTATTAACCACAACTGTCATATTGGAAGCAGAATCAAACGCATTTTTTAGGTTACTTGTCTCCAAATGATATTTTCTGGAGACAAAGGCAATGCTGCTGCTTATTGATATAATACATTCAGGGTCACAGCTGTGTTTGACCAACCATAACTGGTGCTGAATGTGCATGTTGTCATATGATATGCAGATACAGTACATCGATCTCGTGAGGCACAAGGTTCGTATAACGAAGTACGAACGTCGGTCAACAGACGGCAATAGGCAAAGAATGTTAAATGCGTTTTTTAGTTGCTACTTTCGTCTTGTAGTTGCGATTTGTCACAGAAATCGCAGTTGGACTCTATAGCGAATCGCAGGAAAGGAGCGTAGTACGAACTTTGGCAAACAGATGGCACTGTTAACTGCGCTTTTTTAGTTGCTACTTGCGACTTCTAGCCGCGACTTGTCATTGAAATAAAGCAGTACGGAATTCGGCCAACAGATGGCTCAAGGCGCTGAATGTGAAATGCTACTTGCGACTGTAATCGCAGTTAGATCATGTAAAGTTGTTACTGTGATACCTGTGACTTCTCGATCACTGTGATTTCTAACATGCGATTTCCTGCCCACCACTAGAAGGAAGCATAGTTGCCAGAGTGTGCTGGCTGAATGCGTCAGCGGGCGACGGTAGCACCAAGCCTGCTCGGCGCGCAACCTGTCAGCCGCGCAAGCTGGCCTGCCTGCAGTCTTTCTCAAACGATTTTAAAGAACCTATACGGTAATAAACTCTGAGTCCCGCACATATTATAGCTTCATGATGGATTGCCTATCATTTCGTTAACGGTCATAGTTATTAC
Source organism: Schistocerca nitens (assembly GCF_023898315.1). Lineage (NCBI taxonomy): Eukaryota > Metazoa > Arthropoda > Insecta > Orthoptera > Acrididae > Schistocerca > Schistocerca nitens. The sequence goes on along the minus strand of NC_064618.1, from coordinate 745,858,522 downwards.
GATATTCCGGTATTGGCTAAACTATTGCAAAAAATTTTAAAGTTTAAGTGAAAAACAAGGATCACTATGAATTTGCGTTAGGTGAGTGTTACGTCATATGTTATAGCATATGAAATTTAGATAACATACTAAATTATTCTTTACATCTCGAAGGATATCTCTGTGTCTACAGTGTCGAGAAAATGGAATGTGTGTAAAAGACTCCGTCACGAACGTACTCACCAATGGAAAGGTCAGAGTGAAATATTCATCAATTCCTCGTATCTCAAACTATCGGCGGTATCGAAACAAGATTTTGGATACGATTCCACGCAAAGTGAACAGTATTTTGCCACGTGATTAATATGCGAAACTTCCATATCCACCGCTATAATCAAGCAACTACAGATTTTTTTTAAAACTAAATAATTCAATTTTTATGGACAATCAATAGACTTGCATTTATTTTTATTCTGAGAATGAATGTTCTCATTATTGATATGTCCCGCCCACGGTTGCTAGTTTAATAATACGCGGGTTTAGGATTCTTCCCCAATTTCATCTGCGTTAGGGTGTTAGTAAGATGTATACCTGTATAAACTCCGCTGTGTTTAGGCAAAAGAAGCTGACGTTAACACAGCAACAGGAGAAGTAACGTTTTACTCAACGCTAGTTCCCGTTATTCATGAATCCCTGTATACTCAATTACATTCATGGTATGGTTGACAACTTGGAACCAGTCCTATGATGAAATATTTACAATGAGTTCTTTTTTCAGCATGTCAATCGTACTGAGAGTAAATTTCTTGTTGTTTTGCCACAGTACTTTTCACCTAGGCCCATATATTCTGTCAGTTTTAAATCAGCATGATAGGTGGATGCCTGATTACACTATGCTCTTTACCGTTAGCCTTGTCGACGACCTGACAGTGTGGAGTTTTTGGCTTGTACAGTACTACAAGTTCCATTAACTTCGTCTTATACAAGCTAGGTTCAACTTTATACGATCGAACATTGTTTGTACATAGAGAAAAATAGCCGCTTTCCTCCTCTGCAATGTTGGGGCTTCATCACAATCGGGTGGCATTGCGCATTGTCCATTACGATTGTCGAATTCGGTGGAATATTTGCAACAGAACGCTATATTCACAACCTGTAAACGTGTTCTTGGACGAACACTTTTATTACGAATCTCTTGTTGAGACGTACTCCACTGTTATTATTAATGCAGCGCCAACACGAAACACTCGTTCACATACTGACGATGTAGAACACTTCACTGCCAGAAAATATCAACTTACAACGAGAGTTAATGAACATAGGTGTCCCCTATGCGCGACAACACGTGGTATTGTTTTTCCATGGCGTGGCAACAGTGGCGCATTACCAACGGAACTGCTGGCGGCGTGGTAGGGAAAGCCGGTTCGCCATTGGTGTTACCTGGGCAACGGCGTCATGTCTCCACCAGGTGAGCCAAACGTCAAAAGTCGCAACTAATTTTTAACGGACTATACGTGGACATTAGTTCGGACAACCTGCATCCCTTCACGCTCAATGTCTCCCTGACGGCGATAGCATCTTTCAGGAACATAAATGTCGGTGTGACAAGGCCACAATTGTGCTGCAGTGGTTTGAGGAACATGAGTGAACTCGCATTGCTGTCTTGACCATCAAACAAGCCTGACCTGAGCCCGGTGGAGCATTCCTGGCACGGTATCGGCAGCTTCGTAGTCTCGAACTATCTGCGCACAATTTTCGGAAACCCGTACCATGCAGAATCGCTGCTCTATTGAGCTCCAAAAGTGAACTAACCCGCTATTAACAGGAGGTCATAATGTTTCGGGCTCATCACTGTAGCTATGGTGGTGAAACTGCTTCAGTCATCTAACCTACTAACCGACTAACTCGGTTCATAGTTGATTGTTCATGGTTCACGATTCCAGTTGCAGACTGCCTATCTAAGGACTTCCATGACCAATGAAGTTTTGGTTTTTAATATTTCAGACAATTATTGATCGAATTAAAAGATTTTAAATGCTGTGATAATCTACTCATAAGATCTATAATCTTATTAGGTTTATACAGCAACGGAAGTATTTCATTTAGAAACTGTGTCTATGACTCGAGGCAGTGTAGCTCACTACGTGCGTATCAACCCGATTATACCCATTCAGTATTTTCAAACACTCAGCGACTTCCAACAAACTTCAAACATGATTTCAAACCTTTTCTAAACTTTTTCTCGCTTACGTGCTTAACATCAACTATTTAACTCATTAATTCATTTTTAAAGTAGACATCTGGAGCTGTTTTATACACAGGAGTTCGATTCTTTAAAGAACTGCAGGTATATTGGTTTGTAATGGTCCTGACGATATATACGAGTGTCATTCAATAATTAAAGAGACAAACTGATCTGAGGATAAAACCTTTGGTAGGGCAAGTTTGGCACTTTTATGGCTATAAGTTGGCATCACTGGAATGAGCCCTGATCAGCTGATGTACCAATATTGTTTTGTTTATAAAACCTCAAAAAATACATTTTAAGATGGCGAGTCCGCCCGAAAATCCACATTAGTTGAACAACGTTCTGTTTCTCGTTTTTTTACTTAGTGGATGCGAGAAACCAGTGAATATATACTGTAGAATGTCTAGAGTTTATGGTGAAGGTTTTATGAATCGTGCGAATTTTTACAAGTGGCTAGAGCAGTTCAGAAATGGTCGCGACTCAGTGACTGACGAACACCGTTCTGGCCGACCAGTTGCAGTTTCAACTCCCTCACTTGAAAGTCGAATTGATAACATTATTAGTGCTGACCGCCATGTGACTGTGGAAATGATAGCTGATAAGGTTCAAGTTAGTACTGGCACAGTTCATAACATTATCTGTAACAAGGTGAAGTACCGCAAAACATGTGCAAGATGGGTCCCAAAGGAGTTGTCGCGCCTACACCAGGAAACAAAGGTTGACAGTGTGCACAGAACTAAAGGAAGGTTATGAAAGAGAAGGTGCGCACTTCCTCAACAAAATTTTAATTTGTGTTGAAACGTGGTTTCACTATGAGTGAGAATCAAAAGGACAAAGCATGGAGTGGAAGCACACCAACCCACCTGTCAAGAAAAAATTCAAAACCCAAGCATCAGCATGAAAAGTCATCTTGACGGTGTTTTGGGATGCTGAAGGTACAGTTTTTTGTGATTATCTCGAAGAGCAGCGTACAATGAACAGCTAATACTACTCGGATTTGCTTTCAAACAAGGTGAAGCCAGCCATGAGAGAGAGACGTGGATCTCAGTGGAGAGGTGTGATTCTCCAGCAAGACAGCGCAGTCCTCATAATGCTCAACTAACCCGTGAAACCATCGACAAAATGGGCTGGGAAGTATTGCTTCATCCCCCTTACAGTCCTGATTTAGCACTTAATGATTTCCATTTGTTTGGTGCACTGAAGGAGGCATTACGTGGGAAGAGGTTCCAGGACAACGAGGACGTGAAAAAATTTGTGGGAAATTGGTTCAAACATCAAGATAAAGTGTTCTTTGGAGCCGGAATAAAAAGGCTTGTAGCCCGATGGAACAGGTGCATAAATGTTCAAGGGGATTATGTAGAAAAGTAGAAAAAGTATTGTTTTGTAAAAATAAACGCTTTTTTTTCTCCAGACCAATCAGTTATGTCACACCTCGCTTTCGGAAAGAGGTAAAGCCTAATATTCTCAAGCCACAGCAATTCTCACCTCAAGATCTTCTCTGGATTCTTTACACCACATAGTCTTTTAGCCGTTTCAGTGTCTTGAGAAAGAGTCGAATGTTTCCTAGGCATTTTTATTTCTAAACAAAATGAATTCACGATGTAATAAGTAGCCACCCAGATCACAAAGCAGAGTCAATAAATACGTTAATTTTTCAGTGCACAAAGCAAAATCAGTAAATCCTTATATCGTAGGAATGTAAATTCAATGTTACGTCTTATTCGTACAGTCAAGATTGCGGCGCTTTATTTCGTCACTGATGTATGCTTCCGAAAATAGTTCTGTCATTGAGATAAAAAATACCCGAACGGTAGCATCGATTGGTAGTTCGGTGCACTACGCCGTGATGACCATGACACTGGGGTAAACATCGAACTTCTAATCGGAACATTCTCCTAAAAATTTAAATTCAGGTATCTTTTTCCCGTGATCTGATTCTGATGAACTTAAGCTTGTAAGTTGCACCTAGCTAAGCTCAAACTTTCTGTGCATACAGACAAAATTTTTAAAAATAGTTTTACAGTATTCTGTTACACTCCTTACACCATCAACAATTAGCTTTTGGCAAATCTGTTCAGTGTACAGATGGGACGTTTTACATTTTTTTTTTATTAGTATACGTATAGAGTTACTACAGTTTAATTTTTCGAAAACTATGAGGTAACGGGCTGTTACAGTTCGAAATTTAAAATACGGCACCAACAGATTTAATATCAGAAGAATGTTACGATTATCAGCAAGAGCTGCTGAGAAAATTTCTTTGTTTAACAACCAGTTTCCACAGCCCATCATCAGGTTTATATAATTTAATATTACATTAGCAGTTTCATGTTGTTTTGTTCTAACCTAAACTTTTACTTATTTCCATATTAAATTGTGCTGTATTCTTTCCCTCCTACATTAACATTCTAACATTTTGTCGACCACCTGAGCCCTAGGTATAAGCAGCTTTCTAAATCCGTTAAGTCTTATTTTAGTGTCACAGAGAGGGAGTCAAGTATTTTTTCTATTTTCTTTCCTCAACCATTTCGAAATTAATTTGAATTTGCGATGAGTTTTGCTATTTGGGGAGCAAAATAACTGATGATGGTCGAAGTAGAGAGGATATAAAATGTAGACTGGCAATGGTAAGGAAAGGGTTTCTGAAGAAGAGGAATTTGTTAACATCGAGTATAGATTTAAGTGTCAGGAAGTCGTTTCTGAAAGTATTTGTATGGAGTGTAGCCATGTATGGAAGTGAAACATGGACGATAAATAGTTAGGACAGGAAGAGAATAGAAGCTTTTGAAATGTGGTGCTACAGAAGAATGCTGAAGATTAGATGAGTAGATCACATAACTAATGAGGAGGTATTTAATAGAATAGGGGAGAATAGAAGTTTGTGGCACAACTTGACTAGAAGAAGGGATCGGTTGGTAGGACATGTTCTGAGGCATCAAGGAATCACAAATTTAGCATTGGAGAGCAGCGTGGAGGGTAAAAATCGTATAGGGAGACCAAGAGATGAATACATCAAGCAGATTCAGAAGGATGTAGGTTGCAGTAAGTACTGGGAGATGAAGCTTGTACAGGCTAGAGTAGCATGGAGAGCTGCATCAAACCAGTCTCAGGACTCAAGACCACAACAACAACAAGATGATGCATGATGATGATAACGATGATAAGAAGAAGGACCGGACTCATCCAGTCTGCTGACTTGCCTGCACGACTATGATGAGCGTGTCATTCTGAACAGGCCCGAACACCTCCTCGTTGTGGATGGTCTGCATCTCGTTGTAGCGCTCGATGCTGCGCCGGATGTCGGAGATGTTGGGCCTGGGGACGGGCAGCCCTGCCGCCGCCGCCCCCGCGCTGCCGTTCGCTGCAGTGCCTGCCGCCGCCGCCGCCGCCCCCGCCGCCACCGTCGCGTTGCGCCGCGGCTTGGGCGTCAGGAACTTGTGCAGCACCTGCAAACCCACACACCTGTCGTTCAGCTCAAGGGCGCAGCACAAAAGGAGATGGCAACAGCTGGCTCATCACACCAGTCACGCACTCTGAAAACAATTGTTGCACGTATGTCGAGGGACATGAAAGGGAAGCAGTGGTTGGGAAGGGAGTGAGACAGGGTTGTAGCCTCTCCCCAATGTGTTTCGATCTGTATATTGAGCAAGCAGTGAAGGAAACAAAAGAAAAATTCGGAGTAGGTATTAAAATCCATGGAGAAGAAATAAAAAATTTGAGGTTCGCCGATGACATTGTAATTCTGTCAGAGACAGCAAAGGACTTGGAAGAGCAGTTGAACGAAATGGATAGTGTCTTGAAAGGAGGATATAAGATGAACATCAACAAAAGCAAAACGAGGATAATGGAATGTAGTCGAATTAAGTCGGGTGATGCTGAGGGAATTAGATTAGGAAATGAGACTCTTAAAGTAGTAAAGGAGTTTTGCTATTTGGGGAGTAAAATAACTGATTATGGTCGAAGTAGAGGGGATATAAAATATAGACTGGAAATGGGAAGGAAAGCGTTTCTGAAGAAGAGAAATTTGTTAACATCGAGTATAGATTTAAGTGTCAGGAAGTCGTTTCTGAAAGTATTTGTATGGAGTGTAGCCATGTATGGAAGTGAAACATGGACGATAAATAGTTTGGACAAGAAGAGAATAGAAGTTTTCGAAATGTGGTGCTACAGAAGAATGCTGAAGATTAGATGGGTAGATCACATAACTAACGAGGAGGTATTGAATAGGATTGGGGAGAAGAGAAGTTTGTGGCACAACTTGACTAGAAGAAGGGATCGGTTGGTAGGACATGTGTTGAGGCATCAAGGGATCACGAATTCAGTATTGGAGGGCAGCGTAGAGGGTAAAAATCGTAGAAGGAGACCGAGAGATGAATACACTAAGCGGATTCAGAAGGATGTAGGTTGCGGTAGGTTCAAAAATGGTTCAAATGACTCTGAGCACTATGGGACTTAACTGCTGTGGTCATCAGTCCCCTAGAACTTAGAACTACTTAAACCTAACTAACCTAAGGACATCACACACATCCATGCCCGAGGCAGGATTCGAACCTGCGACCGGAGCGGTCACGCGGTTCCAGACTGAAGCGCCTAGACCGCACGGCCACAACGGCCGGCCTTGCGGTAGGTACTGGGAGATGAAGAAGCTTGCACAGGAGAGAGTAGCATGGTGAGCTGCATCAGACCAGTCACAGGACTGAAGACCACAACAACAACAACAACAACGTCTCTGCTGGGTGCTTAAAAATGTATTGGACGACAATAGGGCTGCATGTCCACAGCCATATTACGTTAGCACAAGACTTTCTAAAAATACGGGGGGCGTTCAATAAGTAATGCAACACTTTTTTTTCTAGACCAATTTGATTGAAAAAATGCAGAATTTATTCTAAGACATAGTGGAATATTCCCAGTACAGTCCCTAAAGTTTCATGAAGTTCCTCTGTACGCAGCCTTCAAAATGGCGTCTGTAACGGAGGAGCGTTCCAAGCAGAGAGCTGTCACTGAATTGCTTTTGGCGGAATACCAAAGCATCGCAGATATTCGTAGGTGCCTCCAGACCTGGCAGTGCGTCGTTGGGCGAGGCGTCGGTCATTATCGCAACCTGTCTGACATCCCGCCTGCCCGCCGACCGCACACGGCTGTGACTCCTGCAGTGTTGGAGCGTGCGGACACACTCATTCGAGGTGATCGACGGATCACAATCAAGCACGTTGCTGATCAACTGGACGTCTGACAAGTCTGCACACCCGAGAAGAGCTCACAAAACTTCATTGGCGAGTTCTTGCTGATGCACCCTACAGCAAGCATCTCGCACCTTCCGACTTCCAATGAAGTATGCATTCTGCGGAAAGCAGTAAGTGAATGATGATGACGAGGTTACTGATGCAGCAAGACGTTGGCTCCGATGTCACGCGGTACGTTGCGGGCGCAGGGGCTCCCAGGAAGGTGAAGTAAGGCCGTCGCAGTGAACAGATTATGTTGAAAAATATGGTTTTGCAGGCAAAAGAGTGGGGGAACAATTTGGTGTATTGGAATCCTGAGTAAAATCAACCCGCTTTCAGAAAATTGTTGCATTAAGTTTCAGAGTTCTTTATAGATATTCTGTACTTCTAAGAGTTCTCAGTACGAATTTGAATAGTTCTGCACAATTTCGAGTACAAAATTATGGTGACATTTCTGAATACCTCCCCAAAAGTTCTAGAGAAAACACTACTGACATTTTTTTCGCAGTTAATAGTTTATGAGAAAACTGTAATAATGAGGGATTCGTTTCACCGCATAAAATACACAAAATTTCACTAGAGTTCTGATAAGAGTCGTTTTTTTTTCTTTCTTTAGAGCAATTCCTTCGAAAGTGCCTCCTTTTGTACATCTCCCTTTGATCTTCAAGAAGTACTTCGAACTTTAACTTTTATGTACTTTCAAGTATTTGAAAGAGTAGGTACATTGAATTACCTGATGTTCATAAATTTTATCAGCTAATAAATCAATCTATTTCTCTGTTTCCAAACTTGAAGACTTTCCTTGTTTGGTAGTTTTATGGTAATCTATTTTTCTGCTGACAGTAGAAGGTCAAATTGTTTTGTTATGTACTTGTTGGTCGACGAACCAAAACTGTTCCAGGACTCATCTTTGTTGTCGTTGTTTTTTCTTCAACGAAACATACAGCATGAAGGTGTTTTTAACGAAAGTAACATGACGATCTTCTTTAAGTGTTGTGTTAACATGTTTCGATGACGTTTTCGATCCGATATCGGCTATGGCAAATATCAGTTTTTGGAAGCAAGAAGAAACGGACTGAGGAGAATAACTTTATCACCGATCACTTTAAATTCTTCCATGGCGAGAAGACGTTTCAGTTCTGGTAGATTGTACATTTTTGTGGGTGTTATGGTTCGTAAATATCAGTGACACTAGAGCGACGACTGCAGAAGAACACCGTCTGAATGAGCATAGCCATATTGTTGAAATGAGTGTGATGTCCCGTGTACTCCTCACATCCATCATAGCTAATGTGTTCTTTGTTGTCTAATTGATACCCGTTTCTTTATGAATAACCGTTAAAGACATATCATTCAAATCACCACCTTTAATTGCGACGGGGCGTTCGGGGGTTCAACCGCGAGGTTGCAAGCGTCGACTTTTCTTCTAACAGAATTACATGATTTACTTTTGTTTAATAAATTTTCTGAAGCTGGTGTGTGTCCATGATCGTCTTCCAAACGTGAAAATAAGTTTTCGTGGCCCCCAGTAGATAAATTAAAAGAACCCCACCAATTCTTACCACAGCATCTGCATATTAATTTAGATTCTACAACGCTTCGTATTTCAAATTCTGTGTACTTTATACTATCATTAAAAACGCTGCAAAATTTACCTCTGCTGCAATTTTCCTTTAAATAGCTAACTTAGATTAGATTCTGAAATACTTTGTAATGTTGCGCAGATGGCTAACCAGTCGGTGGGTCGGACTGTCCTGCTACCAGAGGACGAAGTTTTCCGAGTTCGACTGTTCGACGTTTAACTAGCTATTTTCGGTACAACTCTTGGGGTGCTATCTATAACTATGATCAGAACTGTTGTACGAATTTGCTTTTTTGTGTAGTGAAAGTAGGCCCTCATTATTGCAGTTATGCCATAAAATATTATCAGCACAAAAGAAATGTCATTAGAATTTCCTGTAGAACTCTTGGGGAGTCATTCAGAATTGCGATAATAATTTTTTTCCCAAACTGGCAAATAATTCTTTTGCAATATTAATATTTTCTCGAAATTTTTGTTTTGACATTAGCTACAATATGTCATCTAGCTTGAAACACCTGTTGTTGTAGAACATAGACGGTAACTGTACCGTAAGTCTAGTCTGTGTAAGAACCTAACTAGCTGTTGCCTGAATACATACTCGCAGTGTTACACCAGTTCAACAGACTTTTAGATGGCAATTTGAAAGCCACTCTGCGTGGGAAGTGACATTTCATTTATCTGCAAAAGTAAATAAGCACTACGTTTAGGGTATGAGGGCACTTTGAGTAAGTGCTGTCCTGAGATGAAGAGATTGCCAGAGAAGAGAAAATGTTGATGTGGCGCACCAAGCCAGTCACAAGACTTATGACAGAAAAAAAAGGGAGGGTGAGAAGGCCTTTGCTGTTACTGAGATAGCATCTGAGCCCAGAAGTAGCCAAGTTTTGTGTGTGGGGCCAACTTTTCTTCAGGAAGAGAACTTTCAGAGAACATACATTCCTGTAAAACGTAGGTACTGTTTAATACTACACACGAGCAGCAACAGTGATGACTGGGTGTTGTGTGTTGTCCTTAGGTTAGTTAGGTTTAAGTAGTTCCAAGTTCTAGGGGACTGATGACCGCCGGCCGCGGTGGTCCAGCGGTTCAAGGCGCTCAGTCCGGAACCGCGCGACTGCTACGGTCGCAGGTTCGAATCCTGCCTCGGGCATGGATGTGTGTAATTTCCTTAGGTTGGTTAGGTTTAAGTAGTTCTAAGTTCTAGGGGACTGATGACCACAGATGTTAAGTCCCATAGTGCTCAGAGCCATTTGAACTGATGACCATAGATGTTAAATACCATAGTGCTCAGAGCCATTGTTTGAGCAGCAACAGTTTCGTTTCCAACACAAGACCCCCACCTCACGACAGTGAGTGTACCTAAATCGTCAGCTGTCAGGTTGATGGATTGGTCGCCTATCGGATGCAGAAAACTTCTGCAAATTGCCACTCGACATGCATCATCATCGTGCATCACTTCTGTCTCTAAGCTGGTCGTAGGTTGTGTTCGAAAAATGAACAGCATAGAGACAGAAGTGATGACACTTTCTGCAGGACCTGACCATCATTTTGCAGGACAATGCTCAAGCACGTACAGTGCAAGCTGTTACTGATTTGTTTGACTGATGGGGCTGCTAAGTGCTATACCACCTACTGCACTCCCCTGGCTTAAGCCCTCGTGTGTTCAACTTGATTTCTAAACTGAAGGAAACACTGCACGGCATTCGCTTCAGAACTGCTACAAATTCGGTGGGCAATAGACCGCGCCGCTCGAACTGTCAACACAACCGGCAGTGCTACGAGTATCCTACGACTTCCACATCGCTGGCAACTACTCGTGACTACTTTGAAGGTCGTACAACTTCGAAACACGTATCTATTTTGTACGAGCTGTAAATAAATAGTTGCCATTATTAAAGTTCCAACCCTCGTACTTAGCGGGAGACACTGCTTTCTAGACATCTTTACGTGCTCACCGTGCGCTCAGAACTAAGAAGAGTGACGTGACGCAGTCGACAGATACATCAGAGACACTGGCCAACAAGTATGTGCAACGCTTCATCAGATTTTAACTGTGGTCTCCATTTCGCGTCCAATCGGACCTTACTTTCCGAACAGCCTTCGTATTTCCTGCCGTGCTGCTACACTCCTGGAAACGGAAAAAAGAACACATTGACACCGGTGTGTCAGACCCACCATACTTGCTCCGGACACTGCGAGAGGGCTGTACAAGCAATGATCACACGCACGGCACAGCGGACACACCAGGAACCGCGGTGTTGGCCGTCGAATGGCGCTAGCTGCGCAGCATTTGTGCACCGCCGCCGTCAGTGTCAGCCAGTTTGCCGTGGCATACGGAGCTCCATCGCAGTCTTTAACACTGGTAGCATGCCGCGACAGCGTGGACGTGAACCGCATGTGCAGTTGACGGACTTTGAGCGAGGGCGTATAGTGGGCATGCGGGAGGCCGGGTGGACGTACCGCCGAATTGCTCAACACGTGGGGCGTGAGGTCTCCACAGTACATCGATGTTGTCGCCAGTGGTCGGCGGAAGGTGCACGTGCCCGTCGACCTGGGACCGGACCGCAGCGACGCACTGATGCACGCCAAGACCGTAGGATCCTACGCAGTGCCGTAGGGGACCGCACCGCCACTTCCCAGCAAATTAGGGACACTGTTGCTCCTGGGGTATCGGCGAGGACCATTCGCAACCGTCTCCATGAAGCTGGGCTACGGTCCCGCACACCGTTAGGCCGTCTTCCGCTCACGCCCCAACATCGTGCAGCCCGCCTCCAGTGGTGTCGCGACAGGCGTGAATGAAGGGACGAATGGAGACGTGTCGTCTGCAGCGATGAGAGTCGCTTCTGCCTTGGTGCCAATGATGGTCGTATGCGTGTTTGGCGCCGTGCAGGTGAGCGCCACAATCAGGACTGCATACGACCGAGGCACACAGGGCCGACACCCGGCATCATGGTGTGGGGAGCGATCTCCTACACTGGCCGTACACCACTGGTGATCGTCGAGGGGACACTGAATAGTGCACGGTACATCCAAACCGTCATCGAACCCATCGTTCTACCATTCCTAGACCGGCAAGGGAACGTGCTGTTCCAACAGGACAATGCACGTCCGCATGTATCCCGTGCCACCCAACGTGCTCTAGAAGGTGTAAGTCAACTACCCTGGCCAGCAAGATCTCCGGATCTGTCCCCCATTGAGCATGTTTGGGACTGGATGAAGCGTCGTCTCACGCGGTCTGCACGTCCAGCACGAACGCTGGTCCAACTGAGGCGCCAGGTGGAAATGGCATGGCAAGCCGTTCCACAGGACTACATCCAGCATCTCTACGATCGTCTCCATGGGAGAATAGCAGCCTGCATTGCTGCGAAAGGTGGATATACACTGTACTAGTGCCGACATTGTGCATGCTCTGTTGCCTGTGTCTATGTGCCTGTGGTTCTGTCAGTGTGATCATGTGATGTATCTGACCCCAGGAATGTGTCAATAAAGTTTCCCCTTCCTGGGACAATGAATTCACGGTGTTCTTATTTCAATTTCCAGGAGTGTATAATCACGCCAGGAACCTTTTCACATGGATCACCTGAGTGCAAATGGCAGCTCCGCCACTGCACTGCCCTTTTATACCTTGTGAACGCTATACTACCGCCATCCGTGTAAGTCTACAGGGTGACAACTATTGAACTATATGAAGAAAACAAAAAACGTAAATTAGTTACGAACTACGGCGTGCACACACGTTATTCAACGTGCAAACGCCACTACTGATATTCGGATTTAGGTTACGACATGTTCGATATGTCTGCCATCATTGGCAATGATGAGGCACAGACGAATTGCGAAATTCTGCGTGACCCGCTAAAGTGTCGAAACATCGATGCTGTAGATGACTCTTGAAAAACGATTCAAATGGCTCTGAGCGCTATGGGACTTAACATCTGAGGTCATCAGTCCCCCAGAACTTAGAACTACTTAAACCTAACTAACGTAAGGACATCACACACATCCATGCCCGAGACAGGATTCGAACCTGGGACCGTAGCGGTCGCGCGGTTCCAGACTGAAGCGCCTAGAACTGCTCGGTCACACCGGCTGGCTGATGACTCCTGAGTGGGTGTTTTTAGCTCAGCAATGGTTTTGGGGTTATTGCTGTACACCTTGTCTTTAATATAGTACCACAATAAGGAGTCGCATATGTTCAGATCCGGAGAATATGACGCCCAATCAGGGCCCTTGCCAGTGGCTTCTGGGTACGTCAGAGCCAGAATGCGGCCACAAAGTGCTCCTCCAGGACAAAACACCCCCCTGCTTCGATGGGGTCGAGCTCCGTCTTGCATGAACCACATCCTGTCGAAATCAGGATCACTTTGGATAATGGGGATGAAATCGTCTTCCAAAACCATCACGTACCGTTCGGTAGTCACTGTACCATCAAGAAATATTATTATTCCGTGACTGGACATTGCACACCACACACTCACACATTGAGGGTGAAGAAACTTCACAATCGTGAAATGCGGATTCTCAGTCCCCAAATGCGCCAAATTTGCTTATTGACAAACCCATCCAAATGAAAGTGGGCTTTGTCACTACACCAAACCACACTAATTACCATCATGCGCGCCGGCCGGTGTGGCCGAGCGGCTCTAGGCGCTTCAGTCTGGAACCGCGCGACTGATATGGTCGCACGTTCGAATCCTGCCTCGGGCATAGATGTGTGTGAGTCCTTAAGTTAGTTAGGTTTAAGTGGTTCTAAGTTCCAGGGGACTGATGACCTCAGATGTTAAGTCCCATAGTGCTCAGAGCCATTTGAACCCATTTCCCATCATGCACTGCACCCAACCGTCCAGCCTGGACATCCTAATGCACTTTGTTAAGAAGTTATGGCGATTTTATTTCATATAGTTCAATAACAGTCACCTTTTATATCGCTATCCCACGATTTTTGTCACTTTGTATATTCTGATCACTCTTCACAGCTGTAGCATGGGGAGGGGGGGGGGGTGTCTACAAGGTAGGTACATGTATTGAGACTACTGAGCATTCCGCAGCTGGCGAAACAGGCTTCACCTGATAAAAGTAGACAGGCAGGAAAATGGGAATGGTCCTTAAGCCCCTTCAGCAACCCTTAGCTCGAGACATGCGAGATCAAAAGTCATTAAGAATTTTAGCTCGTGTAATCTGTGAGTGGCAGAGGTGTGGCTGCTGATGCTTTACACACAGTACTGGGTGGGACATCCAAGTCAGTTGACACTGATGGCATCCGCTACAAGGCTTAACACGCTAGCTCGTTAGAAGTCAGGTGTCCACGTCATTTGTTCAAAAATGGCTCTGAGCATTATGGGACTTAACATCTGAGGTCATCAGTCCCCTAGAAAAAAATGGCTCTGAGCACTATGGGACTCAAATGCTGTGGTCATAAGTCCCCTAGAACTTAGAACTACTTAAACCTAACTAACCTAAGGACATCACACACATCCATCCCCGGGGCAGGATTCGAACCTGCGACCGTAGCGGTTGCGCGGTTCCAGACTGAAGCACCTAGAACCGCTCGGCCACTCCGGCCGGCTGAACAGCAGAACACCTACACTTCGGATGTATACTAGAATTGTTTTTATAAGAATATTATTAGCTTTAATTTTTTTAGGTGGTGACTTTTATTCTTTTATATTTTTTATTAAGCTTGCTGTTATATCCTCTCCTATACGGGTACTTGACCCCCATAGAACCTGTCCATTTCACTGCAGCTTACATTTGCTTATCCATGATAATGCTAATTTCGTGCTGGCGCAAGCTGCCACCAGTGCACCAGTCCGCAAAGAGGTTGCAAGAAGATCGATAACAGGCACTGAATCAAGAGCGCCTATCAGGAGAGAGGCCAAAGACAGACTCCCAAGCAGCGAGCTGCCAACACCCTCTCGACTGCCAGTATTTAGATCGCCGCGGCGGACTGGAGGGCCCAGTCAGCCCATCAGTCACAGTCAGACAGTCCAGTCGCAGTCGGAGACGCAGTCGCAGTCAGTCACAGTCACTGCCTCTATCTCAGAGTCAATCAGTACACAGCGACCAGAGCAGAATACATTGACGGACTTACATTTCACCAGCAGTGAAGCTAACGTCGACTATTACGGAAGAATTTGTACCACAACACATGGACTAGCTTAAAGATAAGTATCTTTCTGTTCTGGTAAATAAAGAACCCTGTTAACACATGTGTGCAGTTGTGTTGTAGAAACAGGATACCGGCCACCAAACAACATCCTCTTCCTTGCTTTCCCTGATACAAGATTCTACAATGGCAACGACGACACAAAAAATTTCGTGGAAGAATGTAACGCTATTTCACTAAGGGTAAACGACTGTACATTCCAGTTCGCAAAAAACACAGAATGCAGTTTTATTGACCTTGCATTTATTTATTGTTTTGTTTCTTTCTTTCATTTCATTATTGCTGTACGCTTGATAATGTTGCTCATGCAGAATTTTCTAGAACGTAACTGAGTTGCCGGCTGTCTGCCTAACGGCTCCCAGGGGCAACGAAAAGTTGGTTTTCAATGTTTCGCGTAATTATTGACCAAATTTAAAATGCAGTCATAATCTGCTTATTAAGAGGTATAATCTTATGTTAAAACTTTAACACTAAAAGCCAAGTATTACTGTTAGGAACTGTGTGAAACTTATTGGCAGATTAAAACTGTGTGCTGGGCCGATACTCGAACTCGGGACCTTTGCCTTTAGCGGCCAAGTGCTCTACAATCTGAGCTACCCAAGTACGACTCACGCCCCGTCCTCACAGCCTTACTTCTGCCAGTACCTCGTCTCCTACTTTCCAAACTTTACAGACGATCTCCTGCGAACCTTTCAGAACTAGCACTTCTGGAAGGAAGGATGATAAAGGCTAAGCCATGTCTCCGCAATATCCTTTCTTTCAGGAGTGCTAGTTCTGCAAGGTTCGCAGGAGAGCTTCTGTGAAGTTTGGAAAGTAGGAGACGAGGTACTGGCAGAAGTAAAGCTATGAGGACGGAACGTGAGTCGTGCTTGGGTAGCTCAGATGGTAGAGCACTTGCCCGCGAAAGGCAAATGTCCCGAGTTCGAGTCTCGGCCCAGTACACAGTTTTAATCTTCCAGGAAGTTTCATATCACCGCACACTCCGCTGCAGAGTGCAAATCTCATTCTGTTAGCAACTGTGTGTTTTTCTTGAGACATAGTAACTGAAAGCGCGCAAATACACGGACTTTATTTATCTAGTATTTGAAAATGAGATCGCTTAGCGAGTTCCATCACACTTTAAACATAATTTCAAACCTTTCCGAAACTTTTTTTCGCTGCCCCCTCCCGCCCACACACACAAAATGATGAAGCAAAAAGTCTATTGGTTACTACATTTTCGCTCTTCACGCAGTGATTCTTTAGCATGAAGCATGAGATTTAAATTTATTACTTCTTTTCTACTTATTCTATTCGCGACATATTTTGCGGACAGTATCCACATATAACGCTGAACGACCCGCAAAATTATATCATTGTACGACATATAGTTCTTAAGATACGACGTGACAAATAGATGTGCGAGAAAAACTAGCTTTCCTTAAAACAGAGCTACTGATGCTTTTTACACTTGGGAGATCGCTTCTTTAGGGAATCTAGAGTGGGGTGGAGGTCTTCTGGTTTTTATACTAACAAGATGCGCGCTAACCCAAGTGCAGGAGGATTTACTGCCATGCGTACGGTCGGGATCTTTCGCTCGCTTCTGGAATAGATTTTGATGTTAAACTAATTCCAGTACGATTTGATCTCGTACGTTAATCAAGGAAAGTATTCAGTTATAGAATTCCCATTTATGTTGGTGTTTGCAAAAAGTTAATTTTATCAACTTAGCTAAGCTAAAGTTGTTTTCGCCACTCAAGTAGCAACATTTAATAGCCATCACTAGGATCTCTATGCTCCAAATAATATTGATTAGCATGGGCTCAGGGATATTGTAATAATAGTGACCCTAGCCGTGGTTATTTCGACTCCAGAAGAAAGACTGAATGACAGACGAGCAGGGCTATTACAGCCATCGCATTACGATTAGCCATCTCAGGATATTGCAGTGCATTACTGTCCCCACAACTCACGATAGTGGTGTTTGAACAATTTCGCTTCTCTGAAAGTTTGTGTTACCATCATAGAAACATCCAGTAATATTGTGTGCATCTTCGTAGCTCAGATTCAACGAGTTTGCCGTGTAGGGAACCCTGTTTCGATTACTGATACTACAAGAAATGTCTTTCTGGGAGGACCGTAACGTGGTGCGCCTTAACCTCATGTTGGCCGTGAGTGAGCGATTTACGAGAGAAGTAACGGATCCGGTTTGGGAAAGCCGACAGTAGTGACTTGGGAGTCCATACTGACATTTAATGGCGTCATTTGGCAGTGGGTCACACATCGGCCAATTGGCCGATCGCGGAATTATATTATTAGAAGGATATTTTTGTTCAAATGGAACGACGTGCTCTTCTGATGGCATTCGATAGGTCTCGAAAATGGGAGTATAATGAGACAACGCTAGATGGGGTTTGCAGCTAAACATTTCGTTAAAGCACGCTTAGAACTGTGCTACCGCTGCGACAGAGTCTGTCGGCGAAAATCAGATTAACATCGAGTGCCGCGCAAACACAAACTAATGGCGCTCTGCCGGCGCGTTTCGGACTCACATTATCCTGGTACGCAGTAACAAGCATTACAGCACTACACTCTTCATCACGCGCTATTGAATGCCATAGATAAAAGGCAAAATATTCCAGGAAAAAATCCAATTACCTCAATAATTCGGCACGTGAAAAGTTACGAGACCCAACGATACTCTCCTATTTGCATACTGTAATTCGTTTAAGGCCTTGTTTTGATAAATGTAACCGTTGATGAAATAGTGAAGATGTAACCGTTACACGTAACATGCTTTATGAAAATAGTAGGGACTAAACTCGCATACTCTTCAGCGATAGCCCATTTGATGAATCTGGAATAATATGATAGCGGTTGATGTATATATTTTTGCAGGGCACAGCTGCAGAGCTAGGCTACGTCTATCTCCAAAAATACTGCTTTGCATAATACGAGATGTATATAGAGAGTAAGTTTCCTTTTTTTTTAAACAAAAAAAAGGCAAGATAGTTACATGATAAACTTTATTGGGAGCAGGTGCAGCAATGTCTGAGCTATTTTTCGACGTAGTAAAAGAGCTGAGACACTTGTCATATTTTGGGAGTCCTGTGACGTAGAAGTCTGCAGCCTGTGAATGAAATCAGCGTGTGACAGTGGCCTTCAGATCTTTGTTGTTGTCAAAACCCTGGCTGGAGGACACGAATTTCTCGAGGTGGAAGAAAAGGTGGAAATCGCTTGCAGCAAGATCAAGACTGTATGCTGGATGATCAAACAACTCCCAGGCAAACGTCTGCAAAACAGTTGCTGTGAGCCGAGCCGTAATGAGACAAGCGTTGTCACGGAGCAGCACAACAAACGCAGTAAGTATCTCAGGCCTCTTGTTCTGACTGGCAGGTTACAGTTTCCGCATTGTTTCACAGTAATAGTCAGCGTTCACTGTTGCACCCCTGGGCAGGAAGTAAATGAGTAGAATGCCCTTCCTGTCCCAGAACACTTTCTGCACTGCCACATTCCTATTTGAATTTCGTCTTGATCGCTGCTTGGCTTCCAGGGTCAAGTGAGAAATCCACGTCTCATGGCCCGTGACGATCCTGTCGAGGAACTCGTCGCCGTCATCACGATATCGCCGCAGAAATGTCAATGCTGACCCAAAGCGTTTCGTTTTGTGCTCGGTTGGCACACACCTGGCACACAATTTCTTGAACAGCAGGTGCTTAGTGACAGTTTCATGCAACAAGGATCGCGATATCTGTGGAAAATGACGCTGAGCTCCGTAATTGTGATGTGACGATTCTCCAGGACGCGCTGCCGCGCCACTCAGCAAGGTGATCGCTGATGCGGAACGGTCATCCACTGCGCTCTTCATCATGGACACTTTGACGACTTCAGAAAAAAGCCTACACCAGCGACGCACCATCTGTTTGCTCATGATGTTCTGCCTGTACACCTGACAGAGCTGACGGTGAATTTTGATGGGCACTTTGTGCTTTAAGGAACCACACCATAGACCGAACCTCGAAGGTGGCGGGAGAACGAATAATAGACGCCTTTTCGGGGCACTGCTGCCTATGTACCGTTGGGACCTATGCGGTCGGCATTTGACTGTCACGTGACAGATCTGTCGCGCATGCGTGATTTTCCTTGCTAAAAACGTCTATTTCAAAAGAAACAACATCGGGAAACTCACTTTCTGGATGCGCCTCGTATTTACCGATAAAATATGTAAAGGAAAAATCGTTGCCAAATTGGTTCCTGGAGCTTCGTACGTAGACCATGAAGTAAGTCACAGGAAATTGTCGAAAGTATTTCTTCGGTCCGACGAATAAGGAACAAACGCCTGTCGGTGTACGTGAAACTTCGGCATGAAGAACGCAGCCAAGCTATCGTGTGAGTTCTCTCACTGCAAACAGTTGCTCTTACCGTCTGAAGAGTCGTCACGAACTAGCGAAGCCGAAGCGAATGGTGGTTATTGCTCAAGACAAACGTGAAGTCCTTTGTAATTGCACCGAAAGGGTTACTTATTACTGCATAATGCTCCCTGCAGCACGTTTTGAGTTTTACCTTCCTCAAAGGCAGCATGATATTCTAGCAGCTGACATCATTTTACGCGGTAATTCGTAACTCACGATGCTGATGCAGTGTATGCCATGAAGGACTTCTAGAGGAGACATCTAGAAGAATGTGACTAGCTCATTTTATCCGAACCATCCTATAGAACGAGGTGGCGCACTGGTTAAGACGCTGGGCTCGTATTCGAAAGGACTACAGTTCAAATCCCCCTCCGGTAATCCATATTTAAGTTTTACGTGATTGTCCTAAATCAGGGATGGTCCTTTTGAAAAGGTGCGGCTGATTCCCTTCTCTACTCATTTCCCAATCCGAGCTTGTGGCCCACTTCGTCTCTAATCATCTACGTGTCGATGGGACGCTTAACCCTAATACGACGTCGCACTGCCTGTGTTATTACGAACTACGATGTTAAAACTTCACGTCGTAATTCGGAATAACACAGGCAGTGCAATCTCGTATTTATCCGCCGACACCGGATAGCGACTTTCGAGTAAAATGTCTCTCCTTTACGGGACTACACATAATGGATATACCAGAACAGGATGTCGACACATGGTTGACGACATACGGAAGTTTGGGTCTGGCCGTGAGTTGTAGTCTGTCCGACTACAACTGGTAAGGCGACCGTTCGCGAAATCGCAACTGCGAATACATTTCATATCTTTAACCCTAATTCCTCATTCAACAAACTGATTTTTTTCTTTTCTTTATTTATTTATTTAATTTTTCTTGTTTTTTGCAATAAGCTGAAGCATGGCCGGAAGAAACAAGTCTGGATTATGGGAGAACATTCTGGCGGAATGGCGGAAGTAACCTGTCAGCTCAACAGATGTTTAGAAAATGAAGTGTCCCGTAATCCTACAAGATATAGTATTGGTCACAGCCAGAGAAAGTTCCTGTAAGCATACGCCTGAAAACAGAAACAAAAAAAAAACTCGAACTCGTTCGAATATATCTATGAAACTTCAGATATGCTTACATGCATGGTGTCCTGCAACGTGTGCTTGTGGTCGTATGGCATACATCAATGCCTTTCAATGTTTTTCATAACCAGACGAGGCCAACTGAACGATGAAAACCCTACTGGACGTATTAGAGGCTAATGACTAGACTAAACCACCACTTGCTGAGGGTTGGGTGCGGTCATTTATATTACGTGTCGTACGAGGCCTAGAAGGTGGGATGGTTCTCCACCAGGCATGAACTAATGAACTCTATCTCGCATTGTGGTCTTCAGTCCGAAGACTTGTTTGATGCAGGTATCGACGTTAGTCCATTCTGTGGAAGCTTCTTCATCTCTGCGTAACTATTGCAACCTACGTCCATATGAACCTGATTACTATATTCAAGTCGTGGTCTCCTTCTGCAATTTTAACAGCCCCCCCCCCCCCCCCCAATACACACACACACACACACACACACACACACACACACACACACACACACACACACGCACACACACGCACACACACACACACACACACACACACACACACACACTTCCTTCCTTTTGTTCTGTTTCGAATATCTTCATTAAAGTCAGCTGTGGCCGAACTTCATATTGATGCAGCGCATTCCATGAATTACTTTGACGTGAAGATTTTAACATCCACATCTTCTTGTTGGGAATCTGTCTTCAAGGAAGCTATAGAGATTAGATTAGCTAATAATTTAATAAATAGAGATAATGGGATAATGGTTTAATTTGGACAAAGCATGGAATCCGGCAGAGAAGTCGTCATGGTGTCACCGCCGTCGATCGTATATCGATAAGCGAATCTAATGTCTGTACGCCTTCGCCACAGGCGGCGAATGTGTAAACATATTTCTCTGCCGCCAACCAGCATGTGTGACCCGCATGCGCAGTACCGCCGCGGTGGAGCATATAAGGCCGGGCTTGGCATCTTGTCGTCATGCCTTGTGACTCACTCTGAGGATGGCCGGACGATACGCGGCCGAAATACCAATGGAGGAAATTTTATTTGCGCGGCTGCATGCCCGAAATTTAATGGACTGTTCATTACGCCGCGAGAAGTTGAAAATGCACATCTTCATTAAATATTCGAACTACCAATCTAATTTTCAACATATTCATCACATTTAAAAAGCTTCTGTCCTTGTTTGAACTGCTTACTGTCCACGTATCACTTCCCTGTAAGGCTACACTACCGACAAATATCTTTAGAAGAGACTTCCCAACACTTAAATTTATACGATGCTGCAGTGCCTGTGTCGTTCAGAATGTTCCTTTGGACAGTCATACATGAAAATCTGTGCTGGACCGGAAATCGAACACAGAGTTCCCGAATACCGCGAGCGGTCGCCCTAAGCGACACGGGCCGTGCTGTCGAACGTTAACGTTGAGCGTGCCAAGTTCAACGCGCTGCTGAACGCTCAGGAACGATGCGACTTGTGCATACGGTACGTGGGGCCCAACGCGGTATAAGCGATGACAACGCACTCCAGTGGCAGTTGCGGGATGTTTCTAGTTCGTAAGTCACACTGTTTACTAAACGGGCGAGTGTAAAATTTCCACGTTAGCTCTATTAAAACGCACATTTCCTCCACCGTCCACGAAAAGGAAAGTACGATGTCCAATCAATAAAAACACAGGCTTATAAAAGTTCCATTACAAACAGTGCGATATAAATTTGCAATACTTCTCCACGTAAGATATACATTATTTCATCATTCACACATCTTAGTACAATCCCAAGGTCAGCCTTTCATGATCACTGTTGCTACCCAGTAGGACCGATGACCATAGCAGTCTGGTCCGTTTAATCCCCCAAACCAACCAACCTACCCAGTAGCAGAATCTTTGCAACATGTGAATTACGAAGCGTAAAAGAAAAAGGAGCAAAATATCTTTATACAAGCAGCGCAAGCTGTCCTATAGATTAAGCCAATCGAACAGTCACCCCTAAAAAAAAGGTGAACTTACATTTACATAACATCAAATATGATAGTATATACTTATATTAAACTAATAAAATAGTATCAAAACCTCATAAAAACGCAAATGTTAGGAAAAAAGTTAGGAAATGTCGAGTCGCGAACCACCGCCCAAACGTACAATTTAACACGGATCAGTGACGCTACTCACTTCGATAAACCAACACCACACTAAGCATACTCAATCATAGCATGTTAGCACTTGCTGAAAACCTTAATCGTAGATATGTTACTAATTGAAATTTAATTATAACAAATTGTACCAAGAACAATGCGTTTTGGCTGGATCTTCAGCGTGTCGCTGCCTTCAAATAGCATACTCTCATAATACGCAAGTTACAATAATTCTTTTACCACGAATATGGTGTTTCTCATTATTTTGTTGGAACGAATCACACAGTTAACAACTGGTTTTCCAGTGATTCTCAATTTGCTGGTGCCCAGAAACGGGATATATACGTATAGGCTTGAAATGAATGCCAATATGGCGCCTCACAACTCTGTACTGAAGGGAGACGGCGTGCGTGTGACGTAGGTGGCGTTGTGCCATCTCATTGGTCAACGCTCAGACGCACGCTCAGAATATCTGACATGCCAGATATTGCTCTGCACGTTCGGAAAGACTCCCGAACGTGCTATTCCTCTCTATGACGTCAGAAACTCGGCACGCTCAACGCTCGGTTGCACGGTCCGTGTGCCGACGACTTTACCATAGGCTGTCCGAGCACGCTTCACAGTCAGACCCAAACTTCCTTATGTTGTCAACCATGCATTTACAACCTGCAGTCGTACGCCCATTATGTACAGCATATTCCCATACACGGAAGGCATTTTAACTGAATGTCGCTCGCCCGAATGCAAGCCTGAAGGAACAACCCAGGCACTGCAATATCGCATTTATACGTCGACACCGAGCAAGCGACTTTCAATTAAAACACGATATTGCAGTGGCCTTGTTATTCTGAATTACGAAATAGCCACTGCGGCGACTACAGCCATTATGAAATAAGCGAAATGCATTCGCAGTTGCGAATACCAACAATCATAATGGAATGACTACAATGAAAATTTGTGGCGGACCGGAATATGAACCCGGATTTCCCGCTTATCACAAGAGGTCGCCTTATCATTAGGCTATCCGCGCACGACTCATGGTGAGATCCAAAACTTCCATACATCGTCAACCACTCGTCTACAACCTGTACTCGTACATCCATTATGTATATTCCCGTAGAGGCGAGACATTTTACATGAAAATCTCTTGCCCGGTTTCCGCAGATAAATAGGAGATTGGAGGGCCTGCCTGCATGCATGTCGGAAAGAACATTGTTTCCTTATTCGGAAATGGAAATGTCGTGTGGCTAGGGCCTCCCGTCGGGTAGACCGGTCGCCTGGTGCAGGTCTTTCGATTTGACGCCACTTCGGCGACCTGCGCGTCGATGGGGATGAAATGATGATGATTAGGACAACACAACACCCAGTCCCTGAGCGGAGAAAATCTCCGACCCAGCCGGGAATCGAACCCGGGCCCTTAGGATTGACAGTCTGTCACGCTGACCACTCAGCTACCGGGGCGGTATCCTTATTCGGAATAACACAGCCACTGCAATTTCCTATTTGTCTGCCGACACCGGGCAAGCGACTTTGATGTACACTACTAGCCATTAAAATTACTACACCACGAAGATGACGTGCTACAGACGCGAAATTTAACCGACAGGAAGAAGATGCTGTGATATGCAAATGGTTAGCTTTTCAGAGCATTCACGCAAGGTTGGCGCCGGTGGCGACAACTACAACGTGCTGACATGAGGAAAGTTTCCAACCGATGTCTCATACACAAACAGCAGTTGACCGGCGTTGCCTGGTGAATCGTTGTTGTGATGCCTCGTGTAAGGAGGAGAAATGCGTACCATCACGTTTCCGACTTTGATAAAGGTCGGATTGTAGCCTATCGCGATTGCGGTTTATCGCATCGCGACATTGTTGCTCACGTTGGTCGAGATCCAATAAATGTTAGCAGAATATGGAATCGGTGGGTTCAGGAGGGTAATACGGAACGCCGTGCTGGATGCAAACAGCCTCGTATCACTAGCAGTCGAAATGACTGGCATCTTATCCGCATGGCTGTAACGAATCTTACAGCCACGTCTCGATCCCTGAGTCAACAGATGGGGATGTTTGCAAGACAACAACAATCTGCACGAACAGTTCGAAGACGTTTGCAGCAGCATGGACTACCAGCTCGGAGACCATGGCTGCGGTTACCCCTGACGCTGAATCACAGACAGGAGCGCCTGCGATGGTATACTCAACGACGAACCTGGGTGTACGAATGGCAAAAAGTAATTTTTTCGGATGAATCCAGGTTCTGTTTACAGCATCATGATGGTCGCATCTTGGCGACAGCGCGGTGAACACACATTGGAAGCGTGTATTCTTGATGAACTGTGGTATCGTGTTGAAGCTACACGGGCAGTTGTACCTGTACACGCCAGCCAAGCTCTATTTGACTCTATGTCCAGGGGTATCAAGGCCGTTATTGGGCCACAGGTGGTTGTTCTGGGTACTGATTTCTCAGGATGTATGCACCCAAATTGCGTGCAAATGTAATCACATGTCAGTTCTAGTATAATATATTTGTCCAATGAATACCCGTTTATCATCTGCATTTCTTCTTGGTGTAGCAATTTTAATGGCCAGTAGTGTACAATGTCTCGCCTGTACGGGAATGTAAATAATGGATGTACGAGTACAGGTTGTAGACGAGTGGTTGACGACAGAAGGAAGTTCGGGTCTGGCCGTGAGTCGTGCTCAGATAGCCTGATGGTTGAGCAACAGCTCGCCATAAGTGGGAAATCCAGGTTCGAGTCCCATCAGACACAAATTTTCACTGTCGTCATTCCATCATACAGCGGATGGTTGTCCATATTCGCAACTGCGAATACATCTCATGTACATAAATTTATATTCGAAGTTAACGAATTTCGCCCATTCAATAACGCTTTTCTTACTATTGCTAGTCGGCAATTTATGTCATCTGTATTGCGACCATCGTCAGTTACGTTGCCGCCCAAATAGAAAAAACTTGATCTAATATAACATTAATTTTCGTCAGTAGCACAAGCACAATTTTTTTCGCGATTGTCGGCTTAATTATATTTAAGAAACCATCTACAGGTCTGCCACCGTGGAACTAGTCGTTCTGTACTATAAGCTTCTGTAGATCTAATACGGTAGTAGTGGAAGATCTGCAGTAGTTCGTTAAATAAACTTAAACCCATAATTGCCAAAAAAAAGTACTTGTATGAAGACGGGAAGTAATATTTTGTTAAAGTAATGAGTTATCACGTGTTCTGTTTCCTTGTCTTTTTACATGGACTACGTCCGTTGTCTTTCTGCATATGTAACATTTTCCGGCAGCGAACGTAGTTTGCCTTGCAGAAATATGCTGTTTATCAGCAGCATCTGTTAACGTCTTCGGTAAAGTTTTCGGGCCTACTAGTCTGTAACTCACAATTCCCGCCAACACGTCGCTCTGAAGCGGAGAAGATGCATATCGTCCGTTAGCGGATGTCGTTATTGCGACATGTGTCTCTCTGTGGTAATCCCTCTTCATCTGTAAGTAAAATGCGAGGTGCTAGCTGCGGATCTTCGGCGCCCTATCTCATAAGCAGTCGCCAGTACTGCATAATATGACAGCGGGCTTGAAGTCGGACCGTATATGCGCTGTATAGATTAACTGATCATGCAACATTAACCACGCAAGAGATGATACGCGCAGCAGCTGCAGTTCTTCGCATACTATTTTAGGATCGTCTTCCGCTCCCCCCCCCCCCCCCCTCCTTTTCCATATTTAGCATGTGTACTGTGTGGGATCTCCCACAATTCCTTATTCTTACTGAACATTATTCTACGTCTGCAAATTACTGGAATAATAATCTTGTTTTTAAGGCGGAATCTGGCATTACGGCTGTCGTTCGGCGTTGATGTTAAGGCCTACTGATTAACGCACTGTCGAGATTTCAAGTGGACTAACGAAGATCACAGTGCATCATATATTAGTCCCATGTTCACTCATCCGTGCATAAGTGTCTTTCAGGTGTGTTCACTTTCCACATAGTTTCATGCTCGTTAATAAAACGAAATGGGGAGGAAGAGATAATGTAAACAATTATAGGCCAATATCCTTGCTACCAATGGTTTAGAAAGTTTTCGAGAAGGCAAAGTGTGTGTGAACGGCAACACATCATAGTACATACACTTCGTTCTCATACTTGCTGCTTGCCTTAAAGTAAGGATCAGCAATAGATAAGTCAACTTATTGTTTTGTGTTAGAGGCCCTTGCAGGGATAAATGAAAAGTTGAAGGCAGCAGACATCGTCTTCCATTTTAACAAAAGAATTAAGTCTTTCGTCCATGTTATACTAATGCATAAGCTGGAACATTAGTGGCACAGCTGAACAATGATCGATGTAATGTCTACAAAACAAGAAAAAGAACTATATCTAATGTCAAAAAACAGAGAACGTACTTTAAACTGACTGGGGATACCACATGCATACGTTATGGGTTCGTTGCTTTTTTTTTTTTTTTTTAATATGCATCAATGATCTGTCAAACATGACGCGTGATTCAAAAAGTTTTGTTTGTTCATGACACAAGTCGCATTG
This sequence comes from Schistocerca nitens, assembly GCF_023898315.1. Lineage (NCBI taxonomy): Eukaryota > Metazoa > Arthropoda > Insecta > Orthoptera > Acrididae > Schistocerca > Schistocerca nitens. The sequence continues at coordinate 745,831,149 of NC_064618.1, read as the reverse complement.
TGAAATACATGGGAAGTAATAATGTAACGATTTCTCAAATAGGCAGCCTCGACGCCGGCAGAATACAAATTCACATTCAAATGCGACAAAATACAGTGCATACAATTTGTGAAACAAAACTCTCACACAAGCGAAGTCTTATTGACAAAAGGTGGCAAAATAATGAGTTAAGTCGAGCATTTTAAATGGTTACGACTGAAATATGGTTGAAAAGCGTTCTTAGAAGTATTTCTTTCAGGATGTGCAGAAACTAAATGCTGCTGTCTTTACTATGAGACTAATTTTCCACTGCGTCTGACACTGAAACGCGAAAACTTGTTTATTCTTCATTATTTAGTATATTCTATGGGATCATATTCTGGGGCAGCTGTGAGCATTCACAAAGAAATAAAACTACTCGCATTGTCAATGCCGGTGAACATTAGGCTGAAAAATTATTTGCACTTGGTTAAAACCTTTTGATCTTTGAACAGGAAGGTTCAAATGGTTCAAATGGCTCTGTGCACTATGGGACTTAACATCTATGGTCTTGAGTCCCATAGAACTTAGAACTACTTAAACCTAACTAACCTAAGGACATCACACAACACCCAGTCATCACGAGGCAGAGAAAATCCCTGACCCCGCCGGGAATCGAACCCGGGAACCCGGGCGCGGGAAGCGAGAACGCTACCGCACGACCACGAGCTGCGGACGAACAGGAAGGTATGGGTAAATTCTGCAAGTTATTGTTTCAATAGCCTTCCAAGAGAACTGAAAAATCTATAGTGAGCTATCTGTAAATTACGTTCAAAGACTTCGTTGTGGTACATTTTCTTATTTCCTGAGCAGGAGACCGTCGCAGCAATTTAAGGACTTGCATTGTAAAGCATTGTTTATTGTCCATTCTATTATAATCCATTTTTAAAAATTTTCATGACTGTCTACACAGTTTTTTTGTGAATTATTTCGACTCTCTCCATGACCAAATAGCTTTTGGAATCAGCTAATAAACCGCTTCAGTTGTAAAATATTTATTTGTTCAAATAAATCATTTAAAACTGAAGCGATTTGTTATCTCATTCCACTACACTCAGTTGCGGATGTCCTGTCAACCAAATTTTATGCAAATTCATTTTGCTCAAGTGCCCCCACGGAACATGATGAAGTACAGTTGGAAACGACACTGGCTAAACTAAAAGAGACTATCACATCCGACACATCCTCCATGAAATAGTAGGGTTCCATTTATGCGGTTTCACCACGTGGAGCACACATTTTGTTCTGCCATCTATGCAAACTCAACACGGTACGTTCGGAATGGCAGAAAGAGGAAATACACTCCTGGAAATGGAAAAAAGAACACATTGACACCGGTGTGTCAGACCCACCATACTTGCTCCGGACACTGCGAGAGGGCTGTACAAGCAATGATCACACGCACGGCACAGCGGACACACCAGGAACCGCGGTGTTGGCCGTCGAATGGCGCTAGCTGCGCAGCATTTGTGCACCGCCGCCGTCAGTGTCAGCCAGTTTGCCGTGGCATACGGAGCTCCATCGCAGTCTTTAACACTGGTAGCATGCCGCGACAGCGTGGACGTGAACCGTATGTGCAGTTGACGGACTTTGAGCGAGGGCGTATAGTGGGCATGCGGGAGGCCGGGTGGACGTACCGCCGAATTGCTCAACACGTGGGGCGTGAGGTCTCCACAGTACATCGATGTTGTCGCCAGTGGTCGGCGGAAGGTGCACGTGCCCGTCGACCTGGGACCGGACCGCAGCGACGCACGGATGCACGCCAAGACCGTAGGATCCTACACAATGCCGTAGGGGACCGCACCGCCACTTCCCAGCAAATTAGGGACACTGTTGCTCCTGGGGTATCGGCGAGGACCATTCGCAACCGTCTCCATGAAGCTGGGCTACGGTCCCGCACACCGTTAGGCCGTCTTCCGCTCACGCCCCAACATCGTGCAGCCCGCCTCCAGTGGTGTCGCGACAGGCGTGAATGGAGGGACGAATGGAGACGTGTCGTCTTCAGCGATGAGAGTCGCTTCTGCCTTGGTGCCAATGATGGTCGTATGCGTGTTTGGCACCGTGCAGGTGAGCGCCACAATCAGGACTGCATTCGACCGAGGCACACAGGGCCAACACCCGGCATCATGGTGTGGGGAGCGATCTCGTACACTGGCCGTACACCACTGGTGATCGTCGAGGGGACACTGAATAGTGCACGGTACATCCAAACCGTCATCGAACCCATCGTTCTACCATTCCTAGACCGGCAAGGGAACTTGCTGCTCCAATAGGACAATGCACGTCCGCATGTATCCCGTGCCACCCAACGTGCTCTAGAAGGTGTAAGTCAACTACCCTGGCCAGCAAGATCTCCGGATCTGTCCCCCATTGAGCATGTTTGGGACTGGATGAAGCGTCGTCTCATGCGGTCTGCACGTCCAGCACGAACGCTGGTCCAACTGAGGCGCCAGGTGGAAATGGCATGGCAAGCCGTTCCACAGGACTACATCCAGCATCTCTACGATCGTCTCCATGGGAGAATAGCAGCCTGCATTGCTGCGAAAGGTGGATATACACTGTACTAGTGCCGACATTGTGCATGCTCTGTTGCCTGTGTCTATGTGCCTGTGGTTCTGTCAGTGTGATCATGTGATGTATCTGACCCCAGGAATGTGTCAATAAAGTTTCCCCTTCCTGGGACAATGAATTCACGGTGTTCTTATTTCAATTTCCAGGAGTGTAGTTAAAGCTGCTATGACTGACAGCACCACAGCCGGTGGACATATTGGGACAAAGGCAAACAAATCACTCAAATGAACAATGGAAGGCAACATACGCTACCGAGTACTGACCATTTTTGACGCGCGTAAAAATATCCGTACCTCAGAAGATAGTTCTTTGTAGACAGACGCTCAACGCAATGTTTTTTTTTTACAATTTTTGTTGCGGGGCACTTTTGAAACAGCCTGTATGCAACTGGCGTGTAGTCCTAACCGAATCAACCGTTTCGTGGTGGATAAGAGGAATGGCGTTCGCATCGCAGTGTCGCTTAGGATCTCACGGAACCTCCGTTCTGTCGACCAAGTGTAACATTTCGCCGTACGCCGGTGTACTTTCCTTGTTCTAGCAGTAGAGCGATGTATAGCGCGTGTCCACAAGTTTCCACGAGCTTCAGCAGAAATTGCTCTTGCGAATTTGGCTAGTTAAAACTTAAGCAGTGACATTAACTTGGGGACCTGCTTCCAGAGCTCTGCTGTGGGGTGCATCACGGGCGGAGTTCACAAGATGTCAGATGATGCACGTCGTAAAACGCCCAAGTTTGCAGTAGAATTTTATCTTGGGTCAATAACGGGCCCCTGACGCAGAAGACGCAATGTCAACACTCCAACCTCCATCCGGGCGACCGGATACCGATCCCCACTGCACCCATGTTACACTTCTTGCTTTCTCGGGGACTCGTAACCTAGATAATTCACTGCATGACTATTAAGTAAGAGAATAAACTTCAGGGGGTGATTCCTGACAGGAAAAGGAACAAAAAAGCTCATATCAACGTATTTCCAGAGTGTGCAATACGACAGTTAGCACTAACACCTCCGTCCGCTGTGCCTCTAGACATGTCTTCGGCCTGGATTCTCTTAGACTGGAGTAGAACTATCTTAAGTGATGAATTCCACTTCGAACTGAGCCTGATTACCAGCGAGGACGTGTCTGGGGACGCCGTGGACAGCGGTGGGATACTGTCGTTCGCCACACGTTCCGACAACTACGAGTGACGATCTGCATTGTACTGCAGTGTACTGGGCTGCCATATCTTTTCGCAGCACGACCCCATTAGTTGTCATCCGCGGCACCCTTAAAGCACGGTACGTTGACCATATTCTACGCCCCGTTTTGTTGCCAGTCATGGAAAGCCATCCTGAGCTTACATTTCAGCAAGATAACGCCCGTCCGCAGGCGATGAGAGTTTCTATCGCTTGTCCTCATGCTTGATAAATCCCTCCTTGGCCAGCAAGGTCACCGGATCTCTCCCCAATGGAGAACTTTTGGAGCATTATGGGTACGGCCCTCCAACCACCTCGGCATTTTGATGATCTAACTCACCAATTGGACAGAATTTGTCACGATATCCCTCAGGAGAGCACCGAGCAACTCTATCGATCAATACAAAGCCGAATAACTGCTTGTATAAGGGTCAGAGGTGGACCAACGCGTTATTGACTTGCTCAGTTTTAGTAGCTGTTTCTCTTGAATAAAGCATCCAATTTTTCTGAAATTACTATCATTTCTTTGTCTGTACATGTACAGCACAGCCACCGATTTCCGTCCTTTTTCTTTTATTTACACTACTGGCCATTAAAATTTCTAAGAAATGCCGATAATAAACGGATATTCATTGGACAAATATATTATACTAGAACTGACATGTGATTACATTTGCACGCAATTTGGGTGCATAGATCCTGAGAAATCAGTACCAGACAACCACCTCTGGCCGTAATAACGGCCTTGATACGCCTGGGCATTGAGTCAAACAGAGCTTGGATGGTGTGTACAGGTACGCCCGTGCCCATGCAGCTTCAACACGATACCACAATTCATCAAGAGTAGCGACTGGAGTATTGTGACGAGCCAGTTGCTCGGCCACCATTGACCAGACGTTTTCAATTGGTGAGAGATTTGGAGAATGTGCTGGCCAGGGCAGCAGTCGAACATTTTCTGTATCCAGAAAGGCCCGTACAGGACCTGCAACATGCGGTCGTGCATTATTCTGCTGAAATGTAGGGTTTCGCAGGGATCGAATGAAGGGTAGAGCCACGGGTCGTAACACATCTGAAATGTAACGTCCACTGTTCAAAGTGCCGTCTATGCGAACAAGAGGTGGTTAATGGCACACCATACCATCACGCCAGGTGATACGCCAGTATGGCGATGACGAATACACGCTTCCAATGTGCGTTCACCGCGATGTCGCCAAACACGGATGCGACCATCCTGATGCTGTAAGCAGAACCTGGGTTCATCCGAAAAAATGACTTTTTGCCATTCGTGCACCCAAGTTCGTCGTTGAGTACACCATCGCAGGCGCTCCTGTCTGTGATGCAGCGTGAAGGGTAACCGCAGCCATGGTCTCCGAGGTGATAGTCCATGCTGCTGCAAACGTCGTCGAACTGTTCGTGCAGATGGTTGTTGTCTTGCAAACGTCCACATCTGTTGACTCAGGGATTGAGACGTGGCTGCACGATCCGTTACAGCCAAGCGGATAAGATGCCTGTCATCTCGACTCTAGTGATACGAGGCCGTTGGGATCAAACACGGCGTTCCGTATTACCCTTTTGAACCCACGGATTCCATATTCTGCCAACAGTCATTGGATCTCGACTAACGCGAGCAGCAATGTCGCGATACGATAAACCGCAATCGTGATAGGCTACAATCCAACCTTTATCAAATTCGGAAACGTGATGGTACGCATTTCTCCTCCTTACACCAGGCATCACAACAACGTTTCACCAGGCAACACCGGTCAACTGCTGTTTGTGTTCCCGTAACGAAAGGAAAAACAAATATGTTGCTATTAGAGACGACGCCAAACATAATGTTACTCGTACCCAGCTTAGGACGAGGGCAAGCGAGCGGGTTTAATAATGGAAAGGACGTAATATTAGAGCACTGTACTTAGTAAATACTAATGAAATATGCATGTCATGTACACATGAAACTAATCCACCTTAAAGACATTGCGATGCAATACATACTGTGCAAATTGTGCCAGATTTACTTTTTGTGTAACTGTAGTTTCTCTCACTCACCCAATGCGTTACATAAAAACTGACAATTACTGAATATTTGCCTCTTCTTGGATAAATTTCTGCGCATATCTATGAGAACAACACGCACTTGAATACCTGTCTGCTCAAAACGTTCTACCTGGCATACAGAATTGCAACTCTCATCATTCACATACCCGCCGACGGTGTGTACATACACGAAGTTACACAGACAGTCTACCACGTCTCCTGGATGCTTCACTTTCATTGTCAGGCAGTGCATCTAATTATCATAATATATCTTACGATGCTTGTAGTTGATAGTGCCCATATGTTTGTACAGCTATAGCTACTCACCTAACACCTCACAGGAATATGCTCTGGAAACCACAGTCTATTGTTCACTGTAGTTTTTCTGCGATACACTTTCTGACGTGTTTCCTAGTGAACTGATGACGCCTAGTGACGAACAATACATTTCCAAATTGAAGTACTTTTTTCTTGCATGGTAATCCAGTATCTTCAGCAGGAACGCCTCTGGTAATCAGCTGCGGTTCTGTTTACGGAACCGCCCATCCATTAACATAAAGTGACTCACTGAAATGACAGGTAACATACATATGGGTGGGTTGGGAGAGATTCGAACCTAGTTCCTCCAGAATACGAGTTCGACGTATTAACCCTGTTTTTACTGGCGAAAAAAAAAACATTGTTAAAATTATTATCTTCTTAAAATTATCTGCTTATCTTAATTATCTTCTTATCTTAAAATTATCTTCTTAAAATTATTATCTTCTTGATATAGTCGCAATTAGACACAAGTCACACTAACGTAACTACCAATATTTTCAGAAAAAAAGTGTTTTGCCATATTTTACTGGTGTGATTTCACAGTGGTGAACCATTTTCCGTGGTACACTGCAGAATTATTTACCCAGAGTCGGGCGCATGCATTTGGTGCGATTTGAGATGTCTCACAATAGACTACTTCCAGATGCTTCCTTTCCAGGCATACGTGCAGCTTTAATTCATTTACTCTTCTAGCTTGTAGAACGTACAGCGGTTAACAGCTGAGGCGTAGTGCTTTATTTGCTCTTGCTGTTGGCGATCATACAGATGGCACGACGGTCCTCCCAATACAAACAACCCTAAGCTCCTTCAATCTCATTACTGCAGCGTCATTCTATCTGCTGTACGAAGACTACAGCCACATCAAGAACATGCCACAGTATGCTGCGCCACCATTCCACTTTCACTTCTGTTGGCGAGGTTTGCTGACTGCTGATAATTTTGTAGTTCACCTAGTAGATGAAGTGGCACACACTTACCAGGTCAGCAGCACGAGTGCTTCCATGATATCATTGCTGAGAAGAGAAGATGGCTCCATCCTTACTTTACAATGGTTGCAGACTGGAGCCACACATGATTATCTAGTTTTGTTAGAAAGAGGGCTCGTAGTAACGATTTGCGCCACACGAAACGCGGTATTAAAGGTACATCAACATTCAGTGTCAACAAAAACTGAAGTTCTCAGCAATGTATAATCACCAAAGAAAGAGAAATTTCAGGTAACGTAGTCCAGAAGAAGAAGTGACTATAGAGGTAATCACGAAGCAAGCAAAGGCGGTTGGTTGATTGATTTATTGGTGGTGGTGGTGGGGGGGGGCCGGAGGGGGGGGAACCAAACAGCGAGGTCATCGGTTCCGTCGAATTAGAGAAGGGTGTCGGCAGTACCCTTTCAAAGGAACCATCCCGGCATTTGCCTGAAGCGATTTAGGGAAATCATGGAAAACCTAAATCAGGATGGTAAGACGCGGGTTTGAACCGTCGTCCTCCCGAATACGAGTCCAGTGTGCTAACCACTGCGCCACCTCGCTCGGTAAGGAAAGGTGGAAAAATGTCCTATTACAGATAGAGTATTGCAGATGGTCGCTGGTGGTCAATAGCTACCAGTTAACGTCATTGTTACGCTATCACACCACGGTTTAGGCAGTCCTCCTAAAAAGGATGGTTACGCGCGGTAACCACTGGTAAACAAGCGATTTAAAAAAAATGGCTCTGAGCACTATGGGACTTAACATCTGTGGTCATCAGTCCCCTAGAACTTAGAACTACTTAAACCTAACTAACCTTAGGATATCACACACATCCATGGCCGACACAGGATTCGAACCTGCGATCGTAGCGGTCACGCGGTTCCAGACTGAAGCGCCTAGAACCGCACGGCCACACCGGCCGGCAAACGATTAAAAGATAGCAGAAATGCCAAACAAGATAGGTAAACGAGAGCAACTATGTGTATTAAGACGACAACGCAAAAGTAAGAAATGAAGTTATCGTCGTCGTCGTCATCATCATCATCATCATCATCATCATCATCAGTCAGTCAGTTCGATCACGTGTTGATATGTGGCCTCCTTGAGTCGCCGTGCAACATAGATTCCCTGCAGGTTCTTCCATTTTAGCCGTTCTTCGTTCTTGAACTTCCCGTTGCAGTTCTTAAGTCTCCTTCCCATACATCCGGTGGTCTTCCCCTTTGCTCTTTTTTTTTTTTTTTTTTTTTTTAGGACGAGCGGCAAGATTCGTGACTGGTACATTTAGCTATCGCGAGAGCGCTACAAATCTCATAGAAAATTTGAAGTGGGACACACTTGCAGATAGACGACATGCTAGACGGAAGGGGCTGCTCACTAAATTCCGAAATCCGGTCTTCGCCGCAGTCGTTTTTTTCTCGCGCGATCCACCACGATTGGAACAGTGGGGGGGGAATATGACTTTGGCGCGAATTGTGGCCTCTGCCACACACCGCTTGGTGGCTAGCGGAGTATATATGTGGATGTCGATGTAGATCACCTGCCATCTTTCCATCTTTTCTTCGAGCAATACGACCAGCCCATTGCTATTTCAAGGTATTCACTCATTCCATCACGTCACTGACCTTGAAACGTCCCCTTTGAACAATTATACAAGACTGTGCTTATCCTGACACACAATATTTTTAGCGCAACGCAATCTGACTTTCAGAAATCCCTACAAAAGAATGGCCCTGAATAACATTAACCTACGCATTTCACAAATCGCTTACCTCACAAAAATCTTGGTTACTCGAACTACTGCAATACAGCATGCGCTACTACTGCCAGCTAAATAAAAGATTCAAACTATGGAAGGCACTAACTACTGATAGGGATAGTTAGCAAATGAAAGATATTAATAGAGAACAAACAATGTATTTACCTTAATACCATAATATATATAGCAGTTCATGACAAATTACAAAACTCCGCCATCTCTCTCCCCACATCCACCACTGCTGGCGGCTCACCTCCAACTGCGCAACGCTACGCGCTGTTCACAGCCAGCTGCCTAACACTACAATGGCAGACAACAATGCAAACTAGACACAGACTGCACACAGCACAGCCAGTGATTTTTATACAGAGGAGGCGTTACCAATAAAAAAACCTAAACAGCCTACTTACAACCTTTGTTGTCTATCTGATGTCAACCGCTTTCTTTCCGTCTTTCTTTGGTAGCCCAAATTTATCTTTCATTCTTGCTTAAAGATATAACGCTAAAAGGAGACATTTCGACGTTGCCACTCTAATAGACAGTTTATTAAGCTCGTAAATAAATAATAATGCTCACATGGTACAGCGAAAGCTCGTAGCATATGCAGCCATAATCGTCAGGCTGAAGTAACTCGGCGGATTTACTAACCTCCAAGGAAATAGCTATTTCGTGGTCTGTTTGTTTACACATCACGGAAAAACATAAGGGAGTGCCGTATAGTCTGAAAATAGCAGGGCTCGGGAGAAATAAACCCTCGGTTTCACGACAAGTTGCTGGCAGGCTACCAACGACTAAGCTTTTGTAATATTGTATTCCGGCGGCATTCTGCTGTCAGAAAGCGTAGAATGTTAAGACGGTACCATTTCACAACCAAATGCTGCTGCGGTCGCTCCAGTCACAACGTGATACACAAAACTGCCGAGCGAAAGGTTCAATGACACGGAAGGTGTTTCAAATGGACACAATCTTTTGTTTATTCCTTAGTAGTGGACACGGTTACCACGTTAATCAGTTTGTTTCTCATTTAGTAATTACAAAGTTCATTGCAATATCTCTTTGACTTAGAAGGCGAGAGAAGGTAGGATATACTCGTATTACACCGACAGCAAAAAAGTCAAGCATCTGGAAGGAACAGTTTGATGTAGACACAGTTTCGTGTGCTCACATGCCATCGACGGCTATAACGGTAACCAGACTGCATTCGTTCTGTCCCACATGGCCATTTTATAAGTATTATTTCTGATAAGTCAGATGGTTAGTGAACACTACAAAGGATGCTGCGTACTCTTCAGATACAACGTAAAGTTTCTGGGGGGGGGGGGGTATCATTGCGGGTAGAGATGTATCTGCTTGCCTAATAGATTACCAGAAGGCTTTTGATAGAGTAAAGCACGACAGATTGATGGAGATCTTGAGAAATATTGGAATGGAGGGAAGAGGTCCGCGAGTCATCAAGAACGTTTACTGGAATCAAACAGCGTTGTTGTGTGCTGATGGAGAACACACTGAAGCAGTCAAAATTCTCAGGGGAGTAAGACTGGGATATATCTTGTCACCCATACTATTTAATATATACCCAGAATTCATAATTAGAGAAGCCTTGGAAGAAGTAGAAGAAAGACTTTTGATAAATTGAATGAGATTAAATAATTTTCGATATGCTGTTGACACTATTGTGTTTGCTGACACTATTCAAGCGTTACAATTATTGATGGATCGAATTGTAAGAGTCGGCAGTCAATGTGGGCTTGAAATAAACACCACAAGACGAAACACATAGTCGAAAGTATGAACATGTTTTGGAACCATAATAATCAAGATTTGCATCGGGGAAGCAAAAAATGCCTTTCAGGAAATGAATGCTGTCTTCAAAAACAATAATCTAACTATGAGAACAAAAATCGGACTTTTTCACTGTTATGTATGTTCTGACCTCCTATATGGGTTAGAGACAAGGATCTTAAATAGAAACGCTGAGAAGAAGCTAGAGGCCTTTGAATTGTGGCTTTATAGGCAGATCCTGAGAATATCTTGCAACCAGAGAGTAACAAATGTAGAAGTTTTGAGAAGAATGAACACAACACCTAAATTAATCAAGATAGTGAAATGCTGAAAGCTGCTGTATCTGGGACATATGCGTAATACGAACAGAATGATTTGCTACAAAACTTCAAGGGAAAATCAAGAGCAAAAGAGGTCTTTGGAGGAAGACGATTATCTTAGTCTAGCTACCTTAGATGCTGGTTAAGTATGTCTTCAACAGAACCATTCCGCGTTGCTGCCGCGTGGGGTAGCCGTGCGGTCTGGGGCGCCTTGCCACGGTTCGCGCGGTCCCCCGTCGGAGGTTAGAGTCCAAACTCGGGCACGGGTGTGTGTGTGTGTGTGTGTGTGTGTGTGTGTGTGTGTGTGTGTGTGTGTGTGTGTTGCCCTTAGCGTAAGTTAGTTAAAGTTAGTAAGTAGTGTGTAAGCCGTTTTGCTACCGGTGCAACGGCCTTGCCGCAGTGGATACACCGGTTCCCGTGAGATCACCGAAGTTAAGCGTTGTCGGGCGTGGTCGGCACTTGGATGGGTGACCATCTAGACCGCCATTCGCTGTTGCCATTTTTCGGGGTGAACTCAGCCTCGTGATGCCAGTTGAGGAGCTACTCGATCGAATAGTAGCGGCTTCGGTCAAGAATACCATCATAACGACCGGGAGATCGGTGTACTGACCACACGCCCCTCCTATCCGCTTCCTCCACTGAGGATGACACGGCGGTCGGATGTTCCCGATGGGCCACTTGTGGCCTGTAGACGGAGTGGTTTTGCTACTAACAAGGAGGAGAATAGACACCATGATCGCCAACATCCAAACCAGATAGGCACCGAAAGAAGAAGAAGAAGAATCATTGTGGGTCTGCATCTAACTGGCTGGTCGACTCGTGAAATATCGAGGTAAAAAGGGTGTGCAGATGAGAAAGTGGCCAGAGGCTGCTTTAAATGGAAGCGTGAGGAAAGCCATACGCGACGTCAACGGTCTCGTTGACCAAGTCCAATCACGCCAAGTTTAGACTCGCCGTATCGTAATCGCTTCACATCTGTCCCCGCCTTCTGGCCACTACAAGACTCCATGTCATCCATTAATTTGCTTAGTTCAACTAGTTTTCGGATTACAAGTCCATCATCAGATAATATTTAGGCCATCAAAGAGGCTACATTTCTAGTGAATAACTCTGAAAAATACATTCACGTAGCGAGTGAGAGGCAGAACGTTACAACTGTACTGTCGAAGTGAATTTTCACACGTCATATGTAATAACTTTTTCAATGATGTTCACCAATATTCCGATAGCAGTCTTGTAAGCCGAAAGCCATTTAACTAAATTAATTAATACTGTAGAACATACACATTTTTGTGTCTTGATGACCCCCTCGGCCAGCAGTATTTTCGATCTGTCCCCGATAGAAACTGTGTGGAACCAGCTAGGAAGTCAACTCCATGCCCGTAACAGTATCCTGATAAAACAGCTGTGGTCCAGCTTACCTCAGCAGATGATCCGCCATGGTTTAATAACGAGATTCGGAAACTGCTGAGGAAGCAGAGGCTGTTGCACTCTCGAATCAAACGAGAACACGTAAATGACAACAAGCGAAGGTTAGTAGAGATTCGTGGGTCTGTGGAAAGATCTATGCGCGAAGCACAAAATTACTACCGTCGTAATACCTTAGCAAAAGATATGGCAGAAAACCCTAGAAAATTCTGGTCCTATGTAAAATTGCTAAGTGGGTCTAAGACTGTCACTTGTTGACCAGTCTGGTGTGGCAGCCGAAGACAGCAAAATCAAAGCTGAAGTTTTAAATTTCACATTCTGGAGATCGTTCACACCGGAGAACCGTACAAATGTGCCGTCCTTCGACCACTGAATAGACTCCCGTCTGGATGACTTAGTAATAAGCATCCCAGCCGTAGATGGTTCAAATGGCTCTGAGCACTATGGCACTTAACATCCGAGGTCATCAGTCCCCTAGAACTTAGAACTACTTAAACCTAACTAACTTAAGGACATCACACACATCCATGCCCGAGGCAGGATTCGAACCTGCGACCAGAGCAGTCGCGCGTTTCGGGACTGAAGCGCCTAGAACCGCTCGGAGACAGCGGCCGGCCAGGCGTAGAGAAACACTAAGAGAATCGAAAACAAATAAGTCACCAGGTCCGGATGGAATCCAGATTCGGTTTTTCAAAGAGTACATACACTACGGCATTGGTCTCACATTTATCGCGAATATCTCGCCCAGCGCAAACTTCCAAGCGCCTGGAAAAAAGCGCAGTGGACTCCTTTGGAGAAAAACGACAAAAGAACGGACCTGCAAAATTACAGAACAATATCCCTAACGTTAGTTCACAGCAGAATCCTTGAACACATTCTCAGTTCGGGTATAATGAATTTTCTTGACACCGAGAAGCTTATAAGTCCACGAATCAGCAGTGTTTTAGAAAGCATCGCTCCTGAGAAACTTAGCTTGCCCTTTTCTCATTGATATACTGCTAGCTATGGATGAAAGGCAACAGGCAGATTCCATATTTATACACTTCCATAAATGGTTTGACATAGTACCCCTTTGCAAGTTCTTAAAGGAGGTTCACGGATGGAATAGGTTCTCAGATATGTGAGTGGCTCGAAGACTTAAGTTATAGTTGTCCTACATGACGAATGTTCATCAGAGACAAGATATCGTCAGGAGTTCCCCAGAGAAGTGTGATAGGACCTCTGTTATTCTGTATATACATAAATGATTTGGCAGACGGGTTGTTTGCTGATGCAAGATGACAAAATTTCTAGTCGGTGTGATGAATGGCTGCTAGCACTAAATGTAGAAAAATGTAAATTAATGCTGATGAAAAGGATAAACTAATATTTAATGTTCGGATACAGTATTATTACCGTCCTGCTTGACACAGCTACGTCCTTTAAATATCTGGGCGTAACGTTGCAAAGCGATATGAAATGGAACGAGCAATGGAGTATTGTGGTAGGAGAGACGAATGGTCAATTTTGGTTTATTTGGGAGAATTCTAGGAAAGTGTGATTCACCTGTAAAGGAGACCGCGTACAGGACGCTAGTACGACCTATTCTTGAGTACTGCTCGAGTTTCTGGGATCCGTATGAGGTCAGATTACAGGAAGACATCGAAGCAATTCAAAGGCGGGCTGCTAGATTTGTTACTGGTAGGTTCGAACAACATGCAAGTGTTGCAGATATCCTTCGCGAACTCAAGCTGTGAGACCGGGCGTGAGTCGTGCTTCGGTAGCTCAGTTGGTAGAGCACTTGCCCGCGAAAGGCAAAGGTCCCGAGTTCGAGTCTCGGTCGGGCACACAGTTTTAATCTGCCAGGAAGTTTCATATCAGCGGACACTCCGCTGCAGAGTGAAAATCTCATTCTGGAATCAACCGGAATTCTTGGAGGGAAGGCGACATTCTTTTCGAGAAACACTATTGAGAAAATGTGGTGTCACTGCCAGACACCACACTTGCAAGGTGGGAGCCTTTAAATCGGCCGCGGTCCGTTAGTATACGTCGGACCCGCGTGTCGCCACTATCAGAGATTGCAGACCGAGCACCGCCACATGGCAGGTCTAGAGAGACTTCCTAGCACTCGCCCCAGTTGTAGAGCCGACTTTGCTAGCGATGGTTCACTGACAAATTACGCTCTCATTTGCCGAGACGGTAGTTAGCATAGCCTTCAGCTACGTCATTTGCTACGACCTAGCAAGGCGCCATGTTCAGTTATTATTGATATTGTAAATAATGTACAGACAAGAGCTACGTTCAACATTAATGGATTAAAGTTAAGTATTCCACCATCTGCGTCCGTTTTTCTAAGTTCTAATTTCCTTGTCCTGTTCCAGACCTCACGCCAGCCTGCGTGAGCTTAAACGCGTGCCTTTCAGCTTCCTCTGAACTTCGTGGGTTGGCTCTCCTGCCAATTCACAACATTTTGGCGACGAGGCCAAACCGCGTTCGTAACTATACTGCCCTGATTTACTTGTGTAATGGCTTCGCCACCAGATGTACTGTCCGAATTTTATCGCTTACAGAATCAGCAGACGCAGGCCTTACTGGATGCCCTTGGACAGCTCGTCCAGGGTCAATGAGCAATGCAAAACGATGCGGCGGCCGCCGCTCCACCGCTGACGCAGCCACAGCACGCAGTTGCACCGACTTTTCGACCTTTTGATGCTGCACTGGAAAGCTGGACGGAGTGGTCACGCCAATTTGGATTCCATCTCGCCGCCTACAGAATTCAAGATAATGAGCGGCAGCCTTTTCTCCTTTCCTACATTGGGGTGACCACGTACCGTGTGATAGTCAAATTATTTCCCCGACGCGACGTAACAACTCTGTCCTACGACGAAATTTTGTCTGCATTAGATGCATATTTCAAAGAATCAGTCAATGTAGTTGCCAAACGGTACACCTTCTTTCGTACAAAACGTACGGCAGGTCAGACTCATTGGGAGTGGGTTGCAACTTTGCATGGCCTTACTAGGGATTGTGCTTTTGAGTGTCAATGTGGACTACCTTATTCAGATACTATGGTACGTGATGCAATTGCACAGAACGTTTCTGATGTTCGTATAAGGGAACAGATTTTGAAACCAGTCAATCCCTCCCTTCAACAAGTGATGGACATATTGGATCGACAGGACACACTTGACTTTGCTCAGGAATCATTTGAAACTTCACCAGCCGTGTGTCACGTTAACCGGCCCGCCGGGCGAGCTGCACGGAGCAGTAAACAGCCCTCGCGCCTGGCCGCGCAGCTGCCACCAGGTTCTCAGCCACGTGTGCTGCGCAGGCAAGCAAATGCAGTGCTCAAATCATGCCCGCGGTGTGCTACTAGACATTCGCGTGAGAATTGCCTGTCACGCCGAGCTATTTGCTTTTTCTGTAATAAAAAGGGACATGTTCAAAGTGTTTGCCAGAAAAAGCTCAGATCGGACACTCACAACCATTCCAGGCCCTCTGCTTCGCGCCGGAATCGGAATCGAACCAAGGGTAATCCGGCTCGTGAAACTTCGCCCATGGAAATTCATGTAGTTCATTCCACTCTGCCCAGTGCCACTCTCTCTCACAGTGACTGTGTTCGTCCCGCAAATAGTGTGCGTCGACGTCGCCGGAAATCCCGTCAAGTCGCAAGTGATTTTGTACCAGTGTCAGTTCACGTTGCACGAGACAGTCGCTCTTGTTGTCAGCAGGACAATAAACTTTTTGTGGACTTGGACATTAACGGCAAAGTGATACCATTCCAGCTCGATACCGGAGCTGCAGGTTCACTGATCAATCAAGACACGTACAAACAGCTGGGCACACATCTGTTGCTTGCTGCAAATGTTAAGCTCAGTACCAATTCAGGTCACAGGCTCCCTGTGTTAGGGCAGTGCAGCCTTCTTGCAACATACAAGGGACAAACAAAACTTGTGTCATTGTACGTCCTTCGTTCTTCTTCTGCAGTGAACTTGTTTGGTTTCGATTTATTTCAGATGTTTAACTTATCTACAGAAAATCAGGTCCTATCAGTGAACCAGACTGTGCCATCAGACAGTGTTTCTCGTCTATGTGAATAATTTGCAGACATTTTTGCACCGGGCCTTGGTTGCGCTAAGGACTATAAAGCACATTTGGAACTGCAAGTAAACGCGCAACCGAAATTTTTCAGAGCGCGCAATGTTCCCCACGCATTGCGTGATGAGGTCCCAAAAACATTACACGATTTGGAATCAGAAGGTGTGATTGAACGTGTGCAGGCTTCTCTCTGGGCATCACCCTTAGTAATTTTGCCAAAACCTTCCGGAAAATTGAGACTGTATGTGGACTTCAAGGCAACAGTGAATCCACAACTAGTGATTGCAACTTTTCCTTTACCCCGCCAGGAAGATCTATTTGACACACTGTGCCCGGGTAAATATTTTTCGAAGTTGGACCTAGCAGATGCGTACTTGCAAATACCGGTGGACGATGAATCCCAGCGCGTTTTGGTGGTTAACACGCATCTTGGTTTGTATCGATTCAAACGACTGCCATTCGGGTGTGCATCCGCCCCTGCATCGTTTCAGCAATATCTGCAAACTGTTTGTGCGTCGGTGCCTACTGCAGCAAACTATCTGGACGCCATTGTGATCTCCGGAAAGAAGGAAGAAGAACATTTAGCCCATCTCAGAACATTATTTCATGTCTTGCGACAAAATGGTCTTCGCTTGCGGAAGGACAAATGTGTGTTTTTTGCTCGTGACTTACCCTACCTGGGACATGTACTCAATGCCCAATGCATACATCCCAGTCCCGAGCACCTCCGTGCCATACAAGACTTGCCTTCGCCGCAGAATTTGAAGCAGCTACAGAGTGTGCTGGGAAAAATTAATTATTATAACAAATATGTGCCGCACGCCTCTTCCATTTCAGCTCCGCTTCATCGCTTACGCCGTAAAGGTGTTCCGTTCGTCTGGACGACGGAATGCGAACGCGCCTTTCGCCATTTGAAATCGGCGTTGCTTTCCAGTACTTGCCTTACGCCATTCGATCCCCAGAAACCCCTTTTGTTGATGGTGGATGCATCGGATTTCGGGATCGGTGCTGTGCTTGCGCACAAAGATGGATCGCACGATCGCCCTATTGCCTTTGCGTCCAAATTGCTCTCGACTGCGCAAAGAAATTATTCACAGATCGAGAAAGAAGCATTGGCTCTCCATCTGGTGTTACTAAGTTTCATGATTTCTTGTATGGTCGTCACTTTACCATCATCACAGACCACAAACCTTTGAGATCGCTTTTTCATCCGAACAAGCCTGTACCTCCACGTACAGCGCAGAAATTCATTCGCTGGTCTATTTTCCTCTCGCAGTACCGCTACGATATCTTGTATCGGTCCACTGCTAATCACGGAAACGCCGATGCGTTGTCCCGTTTGCCTGTTGCTGAGGATAGAGTATTCGATTCCTCCGAACTTGCTTGCATGTTCATTGATGCGGAAACCGATGACGTGGTCGAACCGTTTCAGATTGATTTTCGTCGTGTAGCTACAGCCACAGCTGCTGACCCTGTCGTTGCTACCGTTCTGCGTTTTGTTGCTACGCAATGGCCTTTGTCAAAGTCACGGATCGGGGATCCGTTGGTTCGCCGATTTTTTGCTCACAAGGAGAGACTTTTTGTACGACGTGGTGTTTTGCTGTTGCGTTCAAATAATAATCAGTCCAGGGTCGTGGTCCCACGTTCGTTACAGTCCTCTGTCTTACGGCTTCATCACCAAGGACATTGGGGTATAGTGAGAACGAAACAACTTGTTCGTCAGCACTGTACTTGGTTCGGAATCGATGCTGCGATTACGAATATGTGCTCTTCTTGCATGGCGTGTGCCGAACAACAATCCGCACCACCGCGGAAATTCTTTGCATGGCCAAAAGCCACTTCCCCTTGGCAACGCTTACACATCGATTTTGCTGGTCCATTCTGGAATGCTCGATGGTTGGTTCTGGTCGATTCATTCAGTAATTTTCCTTTTGTTGTCCGGATGTCTTCCACGACGTCATCTGCCACCATCCAAGCGTTATCTACTATCTTTTGCATTGAAGGTCTGCCAC
Source organism: Schistocerca nitens (assembly GCF_023898315.1). Lineage (NCBI taxonomy): Eukaryota > Metazoa > Arthropoda > Insecta > Orthoptera > Acrididae > Schistocerca > Schistocerca nitens. The sequence continues at coordinate 745,812,687 of NC_064618.1, read as the reverse complement.
AGACTATTGTTTCTGACAATGGCCCACAATTCATGTCCGCAGAATTTCAGTCATTCTGCAAGGCCAATGGTATTCAACATCTGACGTCCGCGCCGTTTTCGCCACAGTCAAACGGTGCCGCTGAACGATTGGTCCGGACTTTCAAGTCACAGATGTTGAAGTTCAAAGAGTCGCATTCTCGTGAGGACGCGTTATTGCTCTTTTTGTCCTCGTATCGCTCTCAGCTCCGAGATGGTCGCTCGCCGGCTGAGTTGCTTCACGGTCGCCCTCATCGCACTTTGACGTCTTTGCTACATCCACCGCATCAGGTTCCTGTGCAGCGGCAGACACCAGCTTTTGCCCCAGGCGACGTTGTCTACTATCGTTACTATCGAGGTTCACGGCGTTGGCTCGAAGGGCGCATTCTTCACTGCCTCGGCCGCGCTATGTATCTGGTTTTGGGGGCCTCTGGTGAGGTGCGTCGGCATCTCAATCAGCTGCGCCTCTGTCGTCGCACGGGAGCTGCCGCTCCCCGTCTGCTTTCAGCGACGGTGCCGTCAGGTCAGCGCCCGGGGGACCCATCTACTGGCTCGCCTCAGCTCCAGGTGTTACCGACGCTGCCTTCCATTTTGCCCCATGGCGACGCGCCGCCGCCACCGCCGCCGCCGCCTGTTCTCCCGCTGGCGACGCCCGCAGTGGACGCGTCGCTGCAACCGCCGGGCGCCTCCCTGGGTCACGCGCCGCCGATCGCTTCCCGTGACCAGTTGTCCTCCGACATGGAACTCTTGCCCGCTCCGGACCCTATGTCGTCTTCGCCCGTCGGGTGCCCCGGCCCGATGGAGGTCGACCCTTCGGCACGGGAGCATACACCGCATGTTGGCGTGCACCCTGGAACAGGTTTTCAGGCGTTTCCTAGCTCCCCGCGGACCGAATGGCAGGGTGCGGGTGGCACAGCCTCGCCTGTTGTTAGGCTCCCCACCTCGTCGCATACGTCAACATGGGGTCCTCCCCACGGCGGGCGGAAGCCTTGTAACACCACCGTACGCCGATTTGCGGGGTAGGAATGTGGTGTCACCGCCAGACACCACACTTGCTAGGTGGTAGCTTTTAAATCGGCCGCGGTCCGTTAGTATACGTCGGACCCGCGTGTCGCCACTATCAGAGATTGCAGACCGAGCGCCGCCACACGGCAGGTCTAGAGAGACTTCCTAGCACTCGCCCCAGTTGTAGAGCCGACTTTGCTAGCGATGGTTCACTGACAAATTACGCTCTCATTTGCCGAGACGATAGTTAGCAAAGCCTTCAGCTACGTCATTTGCTACGACCTAGCAAGGCGCCATGTTCAGTTATTATTGATATTGTAAATAATGTACAGACAAGAGCTACGTTCAACATTAATGGATTAAAGTTAAGTATTCCACCATCTGCGTCCGTTTTTCTAAGTTCTAATTTCCTTGTCCTGTTCCAGACCTCACGCCAGCCTGCGTGAGCTTAAACGCGTGCCTTTCGGCTTCCTCTAAACTTCGTGGGTTGGCTCTCCTGCCAATCCACAACAGAAAATTTAGAGAACCGGCATTTGAAGCTGACTGCACAACGATTCTGTTGCCTCCAACGTACATTGTGTGTAAGGATCACCAAGATAAGATACGAGAAATTAGGGCTTATACGGAGGCATACTCGTTCTATTTGCGAGTGGAACTGGAAAGGAAATTATTAGTACGGAATACTCCTCGCAACATGCCGTAAGGTGGATTGCGGTGTATCGATGTAAACGTGGATGTACATGTAGAGCACACAAAAACTACGTACATGACTGTACTCGCCTCCCAAGCATACCCGTGCATGCATATAGGCTCAAGGGAGTGCAACATCTTTCTTAGGGCTGATTTCGTTGTTCATTGCACTTCCGCCTCTCCTTCTAGGTGTTAACACTTTTCCTTCCGCACGTCTCGTACAAATTTATTCGCTTGGCGCCAGCAGCGCTAGTTCGGATTACTTGGCTTGTCGCCGGCCGCTTGTCACCTTTCCGTTGATGACAAGCTCAAACACATTGACTTTCCCGCGCTTTAATTTTCCTGAAATCTTCTAGTTTACAGTATCGTTCCACAAACTCGAATGTTCTTTTCAAGTAATTTCTCTGCAAGTTCTACGCTGTTATAATAATCATCCATGCAGAGGTGATGCCGCTTTCCATCACGAGGTGTCAATAGTTCCATCACTGTTTCCGCTAAAGGCTGTGCAGCGTCGGAGTATATCTTGAATGAGGAATGTATCCCGTACTCGAATCGCACAGTATACGAATGAGTATGCCGTATTTCGTAATTTTCGACGGACTGTCAACTTTAAAAATTAACCGTCCACGCGACGGTATCATTCCTTCGGTTTCAGATGTTTTGACCTAGATTAAACGTTTCTTTAAACTTTTTGGAAAAATAAACAATTACGAATTGCACTTTGACAAGCCGGTCGGCATTATCCGGTGTTTTGTTGCTGTCGGAAAAATGTAAAAATGATACTATTTGTCTGAATCGGTTGCGATACATCCTTTTGCGAAATATTGGTGTATCTATCAACGGATTCGTTGACCAAAATCATCGATGCATGTTTTTTTTTTTTTTTTACGATTCCCATAAGGATAGCAATCCGAAACCATTTTCTAAGTTCGGGTCTCGCAACGTCGACAAATTTGTCATTTTTTAAATCCAGTTTGCTTCTACTGCAATTTTGGATATTGTACGTGTTGATTTCGTTGCTAATACATTCAATTAAATCGTTCTCAATTTATAATTGTACTATATCCTTGACACTCTTTGTATCTTTGGGAAATATGTTTGGACCCGGGGATCCTTCAAATTTATTATTGGTCCTCTGTAAATCAAAGTCTGACCACTGTGTACTGTCTTCTTCGTCTGATTCAGACGTATCAGTTGGCAACCGTGGCGTTCGCCGAATACTTCTTGGTCGTACGAGGGCAGTTCAATAAGTAATGCAACACATTTTTTTTTCTCGGCAAATTTTGGTTGAAAAAACCGGAAATTTCTTGTGGAATATTTTCAAACATTCCCGCTTCGTCTCGTATAGTTTCACTGACTTCCGACTGGTGGCACCGTTGTACGGAGCTGTTAAAATGGCGTCTGTAACGGATGTGCGTTGCAAACAACGGGCAGTGATCGAGTTTCTTTTGGCGGAAAACCAGGGCATCTCAGATATTCATAGGCGCTTGCAGAATGTCTACGGTGATCTGGCAGTGGACAAAAGCACGGTGAGTCGTTGGGCAAAGCGTGTGTCATCATCGCCGCAAGGTCAAGCAAGACTGTCTGATCTCCCGCGTGCGGGCCGGCCGTGCACAGCTGTGACTCCTGCAATGGCGGAGCGTGCGAACACACTCGTTCGAGATGATCGACGGATCACCATCAAACAACTCAGTGCTCAACTTGACATCTCTGTTGGTAGTGGTGTCACAATTGTTCACCAGTTGGGATATTCAAAGGTTTGTTCCCGCTGGGTCCCTCGTTGTCTAACCGAACACCATAAAGAGCAAAGGAGAACCATCTGTGCGGAATTGCTTGCTCGTCATGTGGCTGAGGGTGACAATTTCTTGTCAAAGATTGTTACAGGCGATGAAACATGGGTTCATCACTTCGAACCTGAAACAAAACGGCAATCAATGGAGTGGCGCCACACCCACTCCCCTACCAAGAAAAAGTTTAAAGCCATACCCTCAGCCGGTAAAGTCATGGTTACAGTCTTCTGGGACGCTGAAGGGGTTATTCTGTTCGATGTCCTTCCCCATGGTCAAACGATCAACTCTGAAGTGTATTGTGCTACTCTTCAGAAATTGAAGAAACGACTTCAGCGTGTTCGTAGGCACAAAAATCTGAACGAACTTCTCCTTCTTCATGACAACGCAAGACCTCACACAAGTCTTCGCACCCGAGAGGAGCTCACAGCAGTGGACTGTTCTTCCTCATGCACCCTACAGCCCCGATCTCGCACCGTCGGATTTCCACATGTTTGGCCCAATGAAGGACGCAATCCATGGGAGGCACTACGCGGATGATGAAGTTATTGATGCAGTACAACGTTGGCTCCGACATCGACCAGTGGAATGGTACCGTGCAGGCATACAGGCCCTCATTTCAAGGTGGCGTAAGGCCGTAGCATTGAATGGAGATTACGTTGAAAAATAGTGTTGTGTAGCTAAAAGATTGGGGAATAACCTGGTGTATTTCAATGCTGAATAAACAACCCCTGTTTCAGAAAAAAAATGTGTTGCATTACTTATTGAACTGCCCTCGTATTTCACTATCTTTCTACGATTCTGCTTCACTTTCATTTTTTTTTTTTTTTTTTTTTTTTTGATATTCAATGTGTTCTTCCCAATCGGCCAAGTCGTCCGGAACGTCAGACAAGACGTCCGCGCATTCATCGTAAATAATCCTATTGTCTCTTTCGTCCGCCATGATAAAAAGGCACAAGTACTTATAAAAACAAAATACTTGTTGTGTGTAACTTACTGTTACCAACAGAATGCAAAGGATACTAAAGTACTGTCGCCGGCCACTGAGCGATACTATGCAGACGACACCACTGTGGTGTCGCCGGCCGTTGACCGCTATTTCGCGCACGACACCACTGTGGTGTCGCCGAACGGCAAAGTGTTAATTTTTGTCTGAGAGTGTATTTTACGATTGTACTTGAAGCAATAGGGTCTAGCAAATTAATGCTATCAACTAATTTTGCATGCGACATAGGCACGTTATTCGAAAATTAGTTATGTAGGTCATTTAAAACAGTACTAAACATACAGAATTTTAAGGACGACGCACATAATCACGTATATAAACTTTTTCTGTTTGTCAGTATATTTGAAAATTTTTTGAAGATCCTTTAATAAAAATGGTGACTACATCTTGAAATGAAATGTAAAATTTCATCTTCCTCGATTTGAAAAAAATTAGCGTACTGTGAAATAGATATCTCAACAGTAGTTGTGCCGGCCGGAGTGGCCGTGCGGTTCTAGGCGCTACAGTCTGGAGCCGAGCGACCGCTACGGTCGCAGGTTCGAATCCTGCCTCGGGCATGGATCTGTGTGATGTCCTTAGGTTAGTTAGGTATAATTAGTTCTAAGTTCTAGGCGACTGATGACCTCAGAAGTTACGTTGCATAGTGCTGAGAGCCATTTGAACCATTTTTGAACAGTAGTTGTGTTTTCCAATGCAGTTGATTAGTTAAGTCCAGGAAATGCGAAAGACGGCATCAAACCCGCTTTCAGTGGAAAAAAAAAAACGTTACAGTGGGAAAAGCAGTAACATCACAGACGCGACAATATTTTCGAAGCCTCAGTGACTTTTCGCGAATCACACAACAGATGGATTATTCGCATACAAAACAAGCACACAATGCAATGCATGAACATATATACACTGTTTTGATTAAAAACGGCAACTAACAGATATGGAAGCAACCGTACAGGGACACTCGCAGCTATATTCAAACCATATACAGACGAGCCAAACATTGTGACCACTGCCTATTGCAAGGTTGGATGGCGCCTGGTGGCGTTGCGGACTCGTGACGTGGTAACAAAACTATGTGAGCAGAGCAGACATGGACGGGGATCGGCCTAGCGAAGATATGGGCTGCAAATCCATTGAGACAAGTGACTTGGATAAGGGGCAAATTATTATTATTACGCAGAGACTGTGAACGAGTATTTCGAAAAAGGCGAAGCTGGTCGAATGTTCACGAGATCCTATCGTGAGGATATACGGAAAGAGGTAGGAGGACAGTGAACTACAACTAGGCGCTACATGAGTGGACGTCCAAGACTCTTCACAGAACATGGTGTTCGAAGGATTGTCTGCTGTATTACGTAGGATAGATTGTAATGTGTGGCATCTCTGCTGAAAGAACACAATGACGGCGCACGCACAAGTGTTTCGGAGCACACCATTCATCGTACGTTGTTGAACATGGAGCTCTGCAGCAGATCACCCCTAGGTGTTCATATGTTGACCCAACGACGTCGTCAGTTACGATTGCAGTGGGCAACCCATCGGGATTCGACCGTTGATCAATGGAAACTGTCGGCTCTTCGGGTAAATCATACACTACTGGCCAAAAAAATTGCTACACCACGAAGATGACGTGCTACACACGCGAAATTTAACCGACAGGTAGATGATGCTGTGATATGTAAAAGATTAGCTTTTCAGAGCATTCACACAAGGTTGGCGCCGGTGGTGACACCTACAACGTGCTGACATGAGGAAAGTTTCCAACCGATTTCTCATACACAAACAGCAGTTGACCGGCGTTGCCTGGTGAAACGTTGTTGTGATGCCTGGTGTAAGGAGGAGAAATGCGTACCATCACGTTTCCGATTTTGATAAAGGTCGGATTGTAGCCTATCGCGATTGCGGTTTATCGTATCGCGACATTGCAGCTCGCGTTGGTCGCATGGCTGTAACGGATCATGCAGCCACATCTCGATCCCTGAGCCAACAGATGGGGACGTTTGCAAGACAACAACCATCTGCACGAACAGTTCGACGACGTTTGCAACAGCATGGACTATCACCTCGGAGACCATGGCTGCGTTTACCCTTCACGCTCCATCACAGACAAGAGCGCCTGCGATGGTGTACTCAACGACGAACCTGGGTGCACGAATGGCAAAACGTCATTTTTTCGGATGAATCCAGGTTCTGTTTACAGCATCATATTGCTCGCATCCGTGTTTGGCGACATCGCGGTGAAAGCACATTGGGAGCGTGTATTCGTCATCGCCGTACTGGCGTATCACCCGGCGTGATGGTATGGGTTACCATTGGTTACACGTCTCGGTCACCTCTTGTTCGCATTGACGGCACTTTGAACAGTGGACGTTACATTTTAGATGTGTTACAACCCGTGGCTCTACCCTTAATTCGATCCCTGCGAATCCCTACATTTCAGCAGGATAATGCACGACCGCATATTGTAGGTCCTGTACGGGCCTTTCTGGATACAGAAAATGTTCGACTGCTGCCCTGGCCAACACATTCTCCAGATCTCTCACCAATTGAAAACGTCTGGTCAATGATGGCCGAGTAACTGGCTCGTCACAATACGCCAGTCACTACTCTTGATGAACTGTGGTATCGTGATGAAGCTGCATGGGCAGATGTACCTGTACACGCCATCCAAGCTCTGTTTGACTCGATGCCCAGGTGTATCAAGGCCGTTATTACGGCCAGAGGTGGTTGTTCTGGGTACTGATTTCTCAGGATGTATGCACCCAAATCGCGTGAAAATGCAATCACATGTCAATTCTAGTATAATATATTTGTCCAATGAATACCCGTTTACCATCTGCATTTCTTCTTGGCGTAGCAATTTTAATGGCCAGTAGCGTATTTTTGCTACACTAGGTCGATCGTCTTGTCGACAAACGCCGTCATCCTGGTGAACGGCGGCTCGAAACGTACAGAGCGATACGGAGCAGTATTATGCTATGGGAGACATTCATGGGATCTGTGGTAGTAACTGAGACACGCTGACAGATGCGAACCACCTGCATCCCTTCATGCTTGATGTCCTCCACGGCAGCGACGTCATCAGCAGTGTCACTGTCCGTGTCTCGTAGCCAGAACCGTACTACAGTGATTTGAGGAGCATGATAAGGAATTCACGTTGATGTCTCTGCGACCAAATGCACCTGATGTAAGTGCTGTGGAACCCATCTGGCTCCCAATGGGCGCTATCACCGCGTACTCAAAACATCGGCCCGTTATTTATGCGAATTATATGACCTGTGCGTAGACATCTAATGCCGTATACTAGCACAAACCTACCAACAAACTGTCGGATCCCAGATGGGCAGAATCATTGATGTATTTCATTGAAAAGACGAATAAACAAGCTATAAAGCAGGTAGTAATAATGTTTTGGTTCATTAGTCTAACTGTAGCTGTGAATGTGTCGGAACGAAATTAAATGAGACCCTAAAATGATTTAGAAAATATGTCAGGTAGTACCACGACTGTGGAGTTACTATTTCATTGCAAAATCTTTTCTTAGTATTGTTCACTAACTAGCTAGAAATTAAGCCGCATATTGAGGAGGTAATTCCACAGAAGCGTATAATAATAAATTCTAATTAAGACCAACTGGTGAAAGCGTAAAATGTGCCGAAACAGTGTTTTGCGTGTGGCAGAATTAGAGGTACTGCGGCAACAGAGACATTCGATATCCATTACGTTACACGTATAGTAGCGGTATGCTTCAGGTACGAATTAAAATCTCGAGAATATTGTTTCACGCATAAGCTGTAGCATACACTCGTGAGTAATTGAGAGGCGCCTTGTATCACTTGGGTATCCTTTCACTATAATGATGGCATTCCAAAACTTTTGAGACCCATTTCGACGTCCGTTTTACGAGTCGCACGCCACGAAGCACCTTGTAATGTCTGTCAGCCACATATTTCCGATGACATTTGTAGGTTGACCGAAACGTCAAAATTTTACTATCAAAATATTAAAAGTAATATCATACATAAAACTGAGTAACATTATAAAGTCACTGATTTTACATAAGTTTCTTATAAATAGAAAACAGCAACATGTAATTAAATCTAAAATAATTAATATTTTCCAATAAAATCATATTTACACCACTTAAACGGTAGATGGCAGCAGTAGCAGCGGAAGGTACATAACGCCTGTCTGGGTGACGCGGAAAACAGAGCAATCGTCGTCATAATGCGGAAAAGGAGCGATTTACCTGACGTCAAAACCGGCATGACCATTGGCCTTCGGGCCAAGCGTGGATGCTTTTCTGAAGCGGCTAAGTTTGTAAACCGTTCGCGTGGCGCCGTGTTTGGAGTATACCGTGCATGGCAAGATCGGCACTATCCAAAACCGGTGCCGAGGTGACTGTGGTGCACCAGGGGCCATATGTGACAGGGGTGAACGACAGCCGCATAGATCTGTACAGGCGAACAGATGTGCAACTGTTGAGCAACTGACCGCCCCGATGAACCAAGGGGCTACCAATAGTTTCCCCTCAACTACCCTTCAGGAAACGTTACTGCTTAAGGGCCTCTGCAGGAGGCGCCTGGTTCGTGCACCCCATGCTGTCTGCTGTTCATCAGGGACGAACGCTGGAATGCGCAAGCCAATACTAAAGCTGGACGACCAATGAGTGGAGAGAGGTGGCCTTTTCAGATGACTCACATTCCATGCTCGATTGGCGTGAAAAGTCTGAACGCAAACACCCTACAACAACCGTCGAAACAGTACACGCTGGAGGGACTCAGGATGTATACGTGGACAAGAAAAAAAAATCCCGGATTTTTCCCGCATTTCCCAGTTGAAATACACTTTCTCCTGGGTGAAAATACACTTTTCCGGTGTTAAGTGACAGTATACTTTTCCTCGGCACTGTAAAACTTACCAGTCCTTCGATGGTTTATGGTTTTATACACCGGCACTTTAGAAAATGAAACTCAGGAAAAAAAAAACACGTTTTGGAAAGATCTTTGATGTGCAGCAACATGTAGCTACGCCGCATATTTTCGTGTTACGGAGGTATTAATTCGAACTGCACCAAACACCGCATGTTACTTTCCGAAGCATTGAAATAGAGATTGCAATGCGCTTTTGTAAGCCAGTCACAGCTCATGTCACGTGATCTCACCAGCTGATGACAGCATAGGACATGTGATGTCAGCCAATAGCAAGATCACTCTTAAGTAGCGCGAACACACAATAAGAAAAGTTAATGGTTTAAATTAATATACATATTGTTGCTATAAGAAAAGCAAAGCTTGCACATGTAATATTGGTATCGAAGATTAATAAGCTGCAAGAGAAGCTAAGCTTCCACATATAATATTGATCTTTTTTGCATCAGTTACACTTTAAGACACATAACACAAATGTGCCAGTAAAATTTTTAATAACGACGTAAATATCTGATCTTCTGGGCTCGAAATTCTTCTAGATGCCATGCCGGCCGGAGTGGCCATGCGGTTCTAGGCGCTACAGTCTGGAGCCGAGCGACCGCTACGGTCGCAGGTTCGAATCCTGCCTCGGGCATGGATGTGTGTGATGTCCTTAGGTTAGTTAGGTTTAATTAGTTCTAAGTTCTAGGCGACTGATGACCTCAGACGTTAAGTCGCATAGTGCTCAGAGCCATATTTTATTCTTTTAGATGGTCGTCCCCAAGGAGTTGATTTTTAAAAGAGAGTCAAACGCTCTGTGATTTAAGAAATTCGTCGTACATTCTCGCACATAGTTCATCTTGCATAAAGGGAAATTTACTTTGTACGTAACGCTTTTCAAACCACCATTCGCAATATTTTCCCGTCACCTGTTAGAAATAGTTTCGTTTCAGCAGTTGCCAGAGAGCGCCAGATAACAGGTGTCACTGCGCTTGCGATGATGCAGGATACCCGTATGTTAGTACGTGTAAAACATTAAAAGATCTTGCATTAAAACAAATCTAATGTTAACAGCTGTCACGTCACGCTCGTCCGAGGCAATTTGTTGTTAAGAAGCATTGCATAGTCTTCCAATAGCTTTGACGCACTTTGCTGTTGGCAGAGGCTTCTATGAGCACTGTGTTTTGTTGTTGTATATGGCGCATTTCCTTTGCGACTTAAGTTTTATTTTAGTTTTTTTTCTATCGTTCATGTTTTGTTGCTGCAGTATTATTCTGCATAAGCGGGATGCAGTAATATTCTTTGTTAGAGTATTGGTTTTTACCAGTTAAAATCACAAAAATGTAACTGAAAACTATAACAATGAAAAATTCCCAGGTTTTTCCCGTTTTTCTCCCGGATGAAAAAATTCCCGGTTTTGTCCCGGGTCGTATACACCCTGAGGATGCAATGTTATGGTCTGGGTGATCTGGTCATTCTGGAAGGCACAATGGACGAATATAAAGATTCAACTATCCTTGGGGACCATGTCCACGCCTACACGCAGTTTGTTTTTCCTCGACAAGATGACATCTACCAACAGGACACTGCAATGTGTCACGTGGCTCGCAGTGTTCGTGCGTGGTTTGAAGAGCACCAGGATGAGTTTAGCGGTGCTGATAACCTCGCCGTTGAGTACACGTACATCCCAAAAACAACTGAATATGTCGCACTCCCTTGGCCATCAAACTCTCTGGATTTGGACCGAAACGAGAATCTTTGGACCACCTCGATCGGGCTGTTCGCTCGATGGATCCTAAACCAAGAAACGTAGCACAGTTGGCCGTGGCGCTGAGTTGGCATGGCTGCACATCCATGTCGGTAGCCACCAGAACATCAAGGTTCTGCACATCTTGCAGCAGTCCTTGTTGCAAAAAGTGGTTATCTAGGCTTCTAACAGGTGGCTGCATTAATGTGACTGACCAAAGTGTGAAAACCCATTTACTTCAGTTAATACGAGGGTGAGTCAAATGAAAACCTTAAATATTTTTTAAATACTATTTATTGTGCAGAAGTAGTGTAAAGCTGTATCACTTTTCAACGTAATCTCCCCTCACGCTCAATGCAAGTCCTCCAGCGCTTACAAAGTGCATAAACGCCTTTAGAAAAAATTCTTTTGGTAGTCCGCGCAACCACTCATGCTCCGCGAGGCGTACCTCTTCATCAGAACGGAACTTCTTTCCTCCCACTGCGTCTTTGAGTGGTTCAAAAATATGGAAATCACTTGGGTCAAGGTCTGGTGAGTATAGTGGATGAGGAAGACATTCAAAATGCAGATCTGTGATTGTTGCTACTGTTGCAAGGCAGTGCGGGGCATTGCATTGTCATATTGCAAGAGGACAACTGCTGACAGCAATCCACGTCGCTTTGATTTGATTGCAGGCCACAGATGATTTTCTAGCAGATCTGTGTATGATGCACTGGTGACAGTGGTCCCTCTAGGCATGTAATGCTCCAAAATTACGCCTTTTTCGTCCCAAAAGAGAGTCAGCATAACCTTCCGTGCTGATGGTTTGTTCGAAACTTCTTTGGTTTTGGTGATGATGAATGGTTGCATTCCCGGCTCGCTCTCTTCGTTTCCGGTTGGTGGAAGTGAAACCAGGTTTCCTCCCCAGTAACTATTCTTGCAAGGAAGCCATCACCTTCTCGTTCTAAGTGCCGAAGGAGTTCTTCACAAGCATCAACACGTCATACTCTCATTTCAGGAGTCAGCTGCCGTGGCACCCATCTTGCAGACACATTGTGAAACTGGAGCACATCATGCACAATGTGGTGTGCTGACCCATGACTAATCTGTAAACATGCTGCAATGTCATTCAGTGTCACTCGGCGGTTTTCCTCCACTACGGCTTCAACTGCTGCAATGTTCTGTGGAGACACAACTCGTTGTGCCTGACCTAGACGAGGAGCATCTTCCACTGAAGTCACATCACTTGCAAACTTCCTACTCAATTTGTAGACTTGCTGCTGTGACAAACATGCATCACCGTACTGAACCTTCATTCGTCGATGAATTTCAATAGGTTTCACACTTTCACTGCGCAAAAACCGAATAACAGAACGCTGTTCTTCCCTGGTGCAAATCGCAAATGGGGTGGCCATCTTTATACTGATACTACGACGGTATGTGTGCATCTGCACTATGCTGCCACCTAGAGGCCTTTCTGCACGTTGTTTGTAGCACGCTTACAAACTTACAGGATAACGGCGCGAAATTTTGATTTATTATTACAAATTTAAGGTTTTCATTTGATTCACCCTCGTACATATGGATGTCTATATATCAAGCCATAGCGACCCTGTGCGTCTTTGTACGTTCGGAGAAATAACATATACAAACCAAAAAAATACAATCGGGCCAATACTAGCCGACTGAAAGCTGCGATATTGTTATATCTGGCGACTGGGCCGACCGTAACATTTATTTTTCCGTTTAGTTACATTTTGACACCTGTTACCGTTATTACACCTTTTCTTTTTTCGGTACTTCCAAAATCATAAACTATGATATATGAGCCCTCGACCAGAAATCCAGAGACTGGTCAGAATTAGGTCCAAGATGCGCTCATTTCACTCTATGGCGTATCAAATAATCTCACCGGACAAAAGAATAGTAACCTCTTTAAAAGTGGCAGCATCACTTCCTGTCGGGTTGAAACAGACTGTTATTGACATAGCGCGACATTCGACTCCGAGCCCTGTTGGGTAGGAAATTTCTAGGAACGCTGTTCATACTCCGTGTTACACGGTTTCGTGTGGTACACTATTCCTTGTAGATACGTTCCACATTGACACACCAACAAATCGGACAACTTCAGTCTTGCGGTGGGCATGAGCAAACCCAAAATGATAGCTCCTTCCTGCCATTTTGTCATGCCTTCACGTCTACCCATCTTACTGCTCTGATTCTATTTAATCGACCGGATATACACGTCTCATCACTGCCGTCACTGACTTCAGTGGTGGGGAGTACTAATTCTACACCGCCTACAGCGTTCCAAAGCGACCAGCGGAGAAATGTAGGAACACGCGAGGCAATACTGATCCTACATCTTAGAAGTTAGGTTAAGGAAAGACAAAACTTCATTTATAGGATTTGTAGCTTTTGACAATGTTGACTGGAATACTCTCTTCGAAATTCTGAAGGTAGCAGGGGTAAAATACAGGGAGCGAAAGGCTATTTACAATTTGTGTAGAAACCAGACGGCATTTATAAGAGTCGAGGGGCACGAAAGGAAAGCAGTAGTTGAGAAGGGAGTGCGATACCGTTGTAGCCCATCCCCGATATTTCCAGAATGAGATTTTCACTCTGCAGCGGAGTGTGTCCTGATATGACGGGGCGTGAGTCATGATTGGGTAGCTCAGATGGTAGAGCACTTGCCCGCGAAAGGCAAAGGTCCCGAGTTCGAGTCTCGGTCCGGCACACAGTTTTAATCTGCCAGGAAGTTTCATATCCCCGATATTATTCAATCTGTACACTCAACAAGCAGTAAAGGAAACCAAAGAAAAAATTGGAGTAGGAATTAAAGTTCAGGGAGAAGAACTAAAAACTTTGAGATTTAGCGATGGCATTGTAATTCTGGCAGAGACAGCAAAGGACCTGGAGTACAATTCTTGAAAGGAGGATGTAAGATGAACATCAACAAAAGCAAAACACAGATAATGGAATGTAATCGAATTAAATCAGGTGATGGTAAGGGAATTAAATTGGGAAACGAGACACTTAAAGTAGTAGATGAGTTTTCCTATTTGAGCAGCAAAATATCTGATGATGGCAAAACTAGCGAGGGCATAAAATGTGGACTGGCAATGGCAAAAAAACATTTCTGAAGAAGAGAAATTTGTCAACATTGAATATAGATTTGAGTGTTAGGAAGTCTTTTCTGTTGCTGTGTCGTGAGTGTAGCCATGTTTGGAAGTGAAACTTGGATCGTAAACAGTTTAGACAAAAACAGAATAGAAGCCTTCGAAATGTGGTGCAACGGAAGAATGCTGAAGATAAGAAGGATAGGTCATGTTATTAATGAGATGGTATTGAATAGAACGGGAGAGAAAAGAAATTTATGGCACAACTCAACTAAAAGAAGGGGCCAGTTGATAGGACATATTGTGAGACCTCAAGAGATTACAAATTTAGTGTTGGAGGGAAGTTTAGCGCAAAAGTCGTAGAGACTACAGTGAGCAGATTCAGAAGGATATAGGTTGCAGTAGTTGTTTGTAGATGAAGATGGTCGCACAGGATAGACTAGCATGGAGAGCTGCATCAAACCAGTCCCTCGGACTGAAGACCACAACAACAACAACAACAACAACAAACGGCGTTGTCCGTTAGAACAAAATAATGACAAAATGGTAGCTACGCGTATCCCGTAATGTTGGGTCATCGCTTGTGTACTGTGCTTACAACACCGGTGCAAACAGGTGAGGGGGCGTGGCCGCTAGATGTCATTGGTCGACTACAGTTTGCAACGGCGTGATGCAAATTTAGAAATGTAATTTAAAGTACGTCTGCGTACAACTAAATTAAATACATTACAATGCAATTAAAAGGGAGCTAGAGCTAGAACATGAAGCAGAAATGAAATATTAGTTTAAATTCTAAAGAGTAGCTGCAAATAAGTGTATGTGTCATATGCAATATAATAAAGTTAAGCTTCGGCACCTTGTCAACCGACAAAAAAAAGTCTCGGGCACAGTGGGCATACCAAAAGCAGATCCGCGGACCTGTGACGACTCGGGGCCTCGACATAATGAAAATGGACAGAATGAGAAATAAAATTTATAAAGCTCCGCCGCTAAATAAAAATATGACAGTGAGCTATCGATAAAATCATAAAAGGTAGGGCCTAGAAGTTGCCTCTGACATGTACGATTCATAAATAAGCGAATTGAAAGCAGTGTATCAAACCACGATAAAAAGCCTGCGGACACAATAGACTCGCCGAAACCGAAGCAAGAAAAATGTGGATGGCAGGGGGAAGAAAAGAGCTCTGTCAGAACAACACACCCATAACAGTTTGTTATATAACGAAAAATAGTCATTGGGCGTAAATTTCTTCTGTTAAGAGGTTTAGAGGGGTGGCGGTTCCTATTTCCATAAATCTCTGTCTCCTCCCAAATACTTAATAGACGTCCTGTTGTGTTTTTTTAAATACGAAATAGTGTATTCATTAAATGCTTAGTTATCGAGCGTGCAGTTTCCCTTGCACGTCATATCCCTTCCGCTACCAGCACCCTCGAGTCGCCTCGCTTATGAGCACTAGTACTCGAGCCACGAAGTACTGCCTTCCCCACTCCCGAGCAGCTGCCAACGTCGCGAGTAACGAGACCTTCCTGACATCACAGTCGACAAGGTAACCTTAGAGAGTAGTGTTGTGCACCAACTGACTGTGAATCTGCAAAGTTTTTTCTGTGTGTTAACGTACTGTTTGTTTATCGTATTCTCTGAGGCGGCATTTGGTATCCAACCCGTTATTTGCCTGAACGACCGTGGGGAACCGCCTAAAAACCACATTCATGCTTGCTGCTGTACGCAGACCACGGTCGTTAATTCGCCGCGCGGGTTCAACCTGGGTCTATCTCACAAGCCGTCTTTGCAAGCTAGCGCGCTGCGCGGGACGCTATACCAGCAGGTCGTCATATTAGAAGTTTTTAATATCTTATGCAATTAAGACAGAATTTTATTTAGTATTTTGTCTATCTTCAGTAACTGTAGTCGTATATGATAAAATAATAAGCAACCAGTTGCATAAAAGAAATTTAATTTCTTGGCCAGTTTTGGGCACTTGGTGTACTTCTTCAGAGGGTTATGCCTGTCGCATTATTTGCGAGTGTCAATAATAAAATGCATACAGCAAAACGTCGAGGTCCTAAAAATATGCAAGAGCAATAAGTATTACAATAATGAAACCATTAATACAATAAGAGCTCTTAGATGCCTACATGTAGTTCAGTGTCTGCAAAATCTAGTACAAAGAAGCGAAACAAGAAGTGCAACATGAAGAGAGCTCCTAAAGCAGGAAGTCCAAAACAGAGTGATACTGAGAGAGGATGAGTCACACTCTCGCTATTCTCCACATTCAAGGGTAAAATTTAACGTTGATTTTATAGCCAAGACATCGTTTCTGCGAGACGACAGCAAGTTATCAGCATGAGCAGGCACTGATGGGAGCATGTATGTTGTTAATGTATGCGGAATATTTGTGATGGCTCTCCTTCGAATAATATTTTCTGGAGTGGAGAACAAGCAGGCAATTTAACAGTAAAACTTGCAGATGACGTTTGGGGCTTGAAAGTCACATGCAGCTATTAGGGAAAGGAACATCTGGAAGGGACAGAATGCTGGGCCCAAGAATTTCTGTATTCAGTCGAACAAGTGGAAAAACTACCTACCTGGGGCTATCTTTTAGGCGCCTCTTGTGTTGTTCACTTTACAGCTATGTGGAAACTCAAAACACGCTGCCTAAAGTGGCCATGGGGGAAAAACAAGTTGGGAGCACAACGTCGCCTCTCTGTGCGGGAATTTGCGATTCAGGAATTTACTGCTTCTCGTGAAAAAAGAAGAATATTGTTAACTTTGATTAGGATTGACCGAGGAATAGAGCAGAACTATTAGAGGGGAGGCATGGAGCTCATGGGGTCTTGTGACTGGCAGAAAACCTTGTGGGGGCGGTTGCGGGAGTGCTTTTGTGGAGTGTACCAAGGTTTGATGGAAAGTGAGGAGAGGAAAACCTGGGCTTCCGATTCAGATTCCGGTCTGGAGAGGATTCTGGTCATGACTGTTGTTATGAGTGGGTTGACTTGGGACGCTTGTCCTGAGCGTGACCTTGCACTAGAACTGATCTTAACTGGAGAGTCTGTGGTGAGGACTGCCAACAGTTTAGACCTCTGGAATCTCAGACAACTCACTGTGGCAAGAGCAATCTACTCATGACAGGCCGCGTTGACGTTAGAGTTGTGCACACTGGCATACAAGTGAGTCAAACTGGTTCAAATTGCTGTAAGCGCTATGGGACTTAACATCTGAGGTCATCAGTCCCCTATACTTAGAACTACTTAAACCTAACTAACCTAAGGACATCACACACATCCATGCCCGAGGCAGGATTCGAACCTGCGACCGTAGCGGTCGCGCGGTTCCAGACTGAAGCGTCTAGAACCGCTCGGCCACAAAGGCCGGCGTCTATTCAGTGCTAGATAATTTCAGACAGTGTTATCCATGTTTAGAGCCAGTCTAAATAGTTCACTCAGACAAACCTTAGTCTGCCAACCAGGTGTCATCCAGAATAGTGTTAACTGTTTGTGGCATATCTGTACTGCCCTCAGTTCATGTTTATTTGTCATCACACTTAACATGTATTTTTCGTCCTATTTTAATCAATAAAGTTGTGCCGTAACTTTTATAGAAGATGCATCCTGCGTTGGTTTATTACTCACTCATCACCAGTTGACTAAAATAATGACAGGACTATCATATCATTAATATTATTTCAGCATTCCAGTTCACTTACATTCTGATAAATGTTATAACCTATATTGCAGGCTATCAACAAAAAACACAGTCAAAGGGCAAAATCAATTTAGCAGATGCATGCGGCAGGTAGTTAAGTGGAAGGCTTAGTAGTCACGGTGTAAACTCAGTCGCCTGTCGCCTTGCAAAACATACCGATAGACCGGTGTAGTCTTACAATATAAATGCATGTAACGTGAAAACGCTGTACCGAAGCCATAAAACATGGAAAAAATGTTCAAATGTGTGTGAAATCTTATGGGACTTAACTGCTAAGGTCATCAGTCCCTAAGCTTACACACTACTTAACTTAAATTATCCTAAGGACAAACACACACACCCATGCCCGAGGGAGGACTCGAACCTCCGCCGGGATCAGCCGCACAGTCCGTGACTGCAGCGCCTAAGACCGCTCGGCTAATCCTGCGCGGCATAAAACATGGATGTCGGAGCAATGGAATAAACTCATTTGCTCGGATGAGTCTTTATTTCAGACTGTTTCCAACTTCCTGCTATGTTTACAGTCTAAGAATGAAACACGGCGGGGGTTGGGTGATGATTTGGGCAGCCATGTCGTGGTACTCCATGGGATCCAAGATCACTCTGCAATGCCGCATTACCGCCAAGGATTATCTGAGCATTTTGGGTGATCAGTTCCATATCATAGTGTAGTGCAATGCTTGTCTCCCAACAGTAATTGTGTGTTCTAAGGAGACAGGACCCCTGTGCACACAGCTCGCATCGCCCCGGGTTCCTTGTGAGCACGATGATGAATTATCGCACCTCCCCTGGCCGCCACAGTCACCAGATCTCAATATTATTGAGACTATTAAGACTTTGTGAGCGAGCATGGTAATCTGAATGTGGAGGCTCGATGAGAGTCACATACAATGAGGGAAAATGCCAATTCTAAAGCAGCCAGCTTTCGGTATTATAAGAACGTAAAACTTACTTCTGTTCTTCTGATGATTGAACCTGGGGCTGTTTCTATTTTATGAATACCCCCTTTTTTAGGTAGGTGTTATGTAATTTCATCTAGAACTTACTTCAGAGAGGAGAATGGTCCAAGGAGGGAGTATAGGGTTATATGTTGGAGTATAGGGTTATATGTTGCCAGCACCCTTGCCTCGTCGAATACACACTGTCTCGTATGAAGATAAAAAAACCTCGGGGTTGGCCAATACTTGGAAGGATAATCGCCTGGGTGTGCCACATGCTATTGGATGATTTTTGCTTTCCCTTTACGGCCAAGGGGAGGAGGGGGCATAAAGTTCCTGATCACCAGACTTCGTACCAGTGTCCCAGATTAAATTCCAAACCTTCCTGTGATGTTCATGAAGCGAGGGCATAGACACTGTTCATGGTGATCCGTCCATTGGATGGGGCGTTAAGCCCGAACGCCCGCTTGGTAGGATTCGAGCGGCGTAGGCTGTGTTTCGCGATAGGTTTTCAGTCTCTCTCTCTCTCTCTCTCTCTCTCTCTCTCTCTCTCTCTCTCTTTCTCTCTCTCTCTGGCATTATCATTCAACACAAACATGACACCACACTACACGCACCCATTAAAGTCACCTACATCCACGCACACAACCCCACATTTCATGAAGGAAAGATGTCATTGTGTACAAAGGACAGAAAAACTTTACCAAATAGCCGACTGCAATTGCCAATTGGGGTCTCCCACCAACCATGCCACACGATTTTTATTTTTTACCACATCATATGAACCAAAACAGGCAGCTGCTAGGCTACTGAGGTGTTCAGTCAATCAGAGAAGAGATTTTTCGCACGCTTTGGTACTGGGCAAGGAAGTTCGCACTTGAGTTGAGAGGAGTCAGTGGTCAGCTCTTGTAACAAGATGCCGCGTCCCCTGGAGTTCTATGCAAATTTGTTAACTTTGAGTAAAAGTGAATTTTGAGAGTTTGTGCTGCATCATAGAATGTTTAAGATTAAACGCAGATGACAATTTCGGAAATTTCAGTTTTTTCGTGAGAACTGAAACTTTCTTCTGGAGGGTAAAAAATTCCTCCGGGGGTCCTGTGCAATCGTAACCTCAAACTATCTAAGTCCAAATGTGATGATTTGCCCACTACTTGAGAGAGCATTCAAAACTGTTAAATTCTCTATGTTTTTATACACTATTTACCAATCGATAGAAAAGGATTAGTTTTCTAGTATCTGTTCTGAGTTAAAAACCTTAAACTGGTTACTAGAGAGAGAATGCGCTTGTGCAAAGCTTATTATAAACTGTAGTAATTATGTTTCTTTAATTTTTGGATCTAAAGTGATAGTAGAAAACCAATGTTGTAACTCAAGGACTCTTCTTCATTTTAGATAATTTAATTGTCCTTTAGACATATGAATCTCAACTGTATCAACGACAATGATGGAAAATAAAGTAATGAATTAAAATTTGTGCCATGGCCAAGACTTGAAGCCAGGTCTGCAGCTTACTAGGCACTTGTGTTTGCCATTACACCACCGTAGCAGTGCAGGTAATCCGGCCACTGTGGCCGAGCTGTTCTAGGCGCTTCAGTCCCAAACCGCGCTGCTGCTACGGTCGCAGGTTCGAATGCTGCCTCGGGCATGGATGTGTGTGATTTCCTTAGGTTAGTTAGGTTTAAGTAGTTGTAAGTCTAGGAGACTGATGATCTCAGATGTTAAGTCCCATAGTGCTTACAGCCATTTGAACATTAGTGCAGGTAACATAACTGTTCATTATAATTATCCAGACTGTTATGCCGTGGTCGGTTGGTGAATTCTGTGTCGATTCCAAACGATTCGTCTCCGACTGCGGGAGACATCTTCAAGGGGGTCCGTAGCTCGTGGTCCGCCCACCTACTCGTTAGCCGAGTTTTTGACTACGCTGTTAAAACCACATGTGGGCCGTTCAGACTCTTATATAAAGAATTCGACACATTTCATCAGCAGTTTGAATGGCATAGTGGTCCAGCCGGAGGACATATTGGTCAGCTTCGACGTGGTATCGCTGTTTACCATGGTTCCACTTAATGATGTATTGGAACAGCTGGATCGAATTTTTCCTGCCGACATTTCAGAACTGTTTAAGTGTTGTTTGACGACCACATATTTCAAGTGGAATGAACAGTTTTATGAGCAAGCGGATGGCTTGGCTATGGGAAGCCCCCTAAGTCCCGTAATTGCAAACTTCTTTATGGAGAAATTCGAAGAACAGGCCTTAGGTACTGCCGCAAAAAACTAAATGTATGGTTCCGATACGTGGATGACACGTTTGTGCTGTGGAGACATGGTAGGGCGGAACTAAGCCGGTTTCACGAACATCTGAACAGTATAAACACGAGAATTCAGTTTAAAATGGAGGAGGAGGTAGACGGCAAATTACATTTCCTCGATGTGCTTGTTTTTAGAAACGAAAATGGTAGTTTGGGCCACTCAGTATACCGCAAACCCACGCACACGGACCGTTATTTGCACCGGGATTCGAACCACCACCCACAACAGAAGCGGGGTGTTATCAAGACGTTAGCGGACAGAGCTAGAAACATTTGTGAACCTGAGTTGCTCGACGCTGAGATGGAACGTCTCCACAAAGCACTAATGAAGAACGGATATTCGTCCGCCGAAATAAAACGTGCGTTGAGGCAGCCACGCAGAAATCATACTGGCGTACAGGCTACTGCAATGTCTAAGGTTTTCCTGCCGTTTGTTAAAAATGTAACGGAAAGAATAGGGAGGATCTTGACGAAGCAGAATATTACCGTAATTTACAAGCCCACCAGGAAGATACAGGAATACCTTAAGCCTGCCAAGGACGCTCGCAAACCATTGGAAAAAGCTGGAGTGTATAGGATCCCATGCAGCTGTGGTGATGTTTACGTGGGTACCACTAAAAGAACGGTTTCTAACGTTTGGAAGAGCACAAGGGAAATTGTAGAAGAGGAGAAACTGAACGATCAGCTGTTGCGGAGCATACTTTCCAGCCAGGGAACCACAATATTCGTTTCGAGGAGACGCAAGTACTAGCGGCCACAAGCGGATATTACGAAAGGCTCTACAGGGAGGCAATCGAAATCGCTAAACACTCAAATAATTTCAACTGAAAGGAGGAGGGCGTGAAATTAAACGGTATATGGATGCCGGTGTTAAAGAAGATGTGTACCACCCGTCCACTGCTGGGTGATGGCAACGGCGATCGACGGCGACAGACAGCGGCCAATTGCACTGACGTTTTTCAAAACACGTGACGTCACGCCGCGGCGTGGGAGCGCGCGGACACGGAATTTAGCGGCAGTCAGTAGCGAGCCAGTGGGTGTGTTGGACCTTCCATCGAGCTACGGACCCCCTTGAAGATGTCTCCCGCAGTCGGAGACGAAACGTTGGGAATCGACACAGAATTCACCAACCGACCACGGCATAACAGCCCGGATAATTATAATGGACATGATATTTCCGGCCGTGAAAGTCTACCTATTAAAGGTAACATAACTGCATTGACTACCCTAGTTGAATGCCCTCCAAGGGGAAAATAGAGCAAAGGTGTGAACTGAAGTTTGTGTTAGCGAGGGCACAGGACTAGGGTACTCCATGCAGCTGTGTTTCCTATACCGCTCCAGTGGTGTAATGGATATCTCATCTGTCTAGTATGCACGAGACCTGGGGTCAAGGCCTGGCCATGACACAAATTTTAATTAATTTCTTCAGCTTCTATCTTTACCTTCTTCAACTGTTATTAAGAACCGGATCTTATGACATTCACTGACTTTCTTATTGTAAAACAGTTAAATATACACTCCTGGAAATGGAAAAAAGAACACATTGACACCGGTGTGTCAGACCCACCATACTTCCTCCGGACACTGCGAGAGGGCTGTACAAGCAATGATCACACGCACGGCACAGCGGACACACCAGGAACCGCGGTGTTGGCCGTCGAATGGCGCTAGCTGCGCAGCATTTGTGCACCGCCGCCGTCAGTGTCAGCCAGTTTGCCGTGGCATACGGAGCTCCATCGCAGTCTTTAACACTGGTAGCATGCCGCGACAGCGTGGACGTGAACCGTATGTGCAGTTGACGGACTTTGAGCGAGGGCGTATAGTGGGCATGCGGGAGGCCGGGTGGACGTACCGCCGAATTGCTCAACACGTGGGGCGTGAGGTCTCCACAGTACATCGATGTTGTCGCCAGTGGTCGGCGGAAGGTGCACGTGCCCGTCGACCTGGGACCGGACCGCAGCGACGCACGGATGCACGCCAAGACCGTAGGATCCTACGCAGTGCCGTAGGGGACCGCACCGCCACTTCCCAGCAAATTAGGGACACTGTTGCTCCTGGGGTATCGGCGAGGACCATTCGCAACCGTCTCCATGAAGCTGGGCTACGGTCCCGCACACCGTTAGGCCGTCTTCCGCTCACGCCCCAACATCGTGCAGCCCGCCTCCAGTGGTGTCGCGACAGGCGTGAATGGAGGGACGAATGGAGACGTGTCTTCTTCAGCGATGAGAGTCGCTTCTGCCTTGGTGCCAATGATGGTCGTATGCGTGTTTGGCGCCGTGCAGGTGAGCGCCACAATCAGGACTGCATACGACCGAGGCACACAGGGCCAACACCCGGCATCATGGTGTGGGGAGCGATCTCCTACACTGGCCGTACACCACTGGTGATCGTCGAGGGGACACTGAATAGTGCACGGTACATCCAAACCGTCATCGAACCCATCGTTCTACCATTCCTAGACCGGCAAGGGAACTTGCTGTTCCAACAGGACAATGCACGTCCGCATGTATCCCGTGCCACCCAACGTGCTCTAGAAGGTGTAAGTCAACTACCCTGGCCAGCAAGATCTCCGGATCTGTCCCCCATTGAGCATGTTTGGGACTGGATGAAGCGTCGTCTCACGCGGTCTGCACGTCCAGCACGAACGCTGGTCCAACTGAGGCGCCAGGTGGAAATGGCATGGCAAGCCGTTCCACAGGACTACATCCAGCATCTCTACGATCGTCTCCATGGGAGAATAGCCTGCATTGCTGCGAAAGGTGGATATACACTGTACTAGTGCCGACATTGTGCATGCTCTGTTGCCTGTGTCTATGTGCCTGTGGTTCTGTCAGTGTGATCATGTGATGTATCTGACCCCAGGAATGTGTCAATAAAGTTTCCCCTTCCTGGGACAATGAATTCACGGTGTTCTTATTTCAATTTCCAGGAGTGTAGTATGTCGCTTCAGGGCAGGCCGTGTTCCGCTGAAACAACTACGTTTATTATCGATGTTCGTATGAAGAAGATAAATAAGCAGCGCCGCCGTACTTATGCAGCAGACCATTGAAGTGGATTGTCTCTTGTACCCAGGTCCAGCGCAGATATCGATTACGACAGCGCACCAGATATGCATGTGACGCCGAGCTTGATAAATACGACAACCAACCAGGGGCACTGGTGGAGTGTCACGTGCACTGTACCAGTGGCCCGCTACCCTAAATCAAGAATGCCGATCCGCGCACGCTTATTCGCGTCGTACTAATGATACCAACGCAATTTTGCCTTTAATTCCTTTGCAGTAAGTTTGGGACTAAACGTTTAACTTGTGAAAATAAAAATGGTTCAAATGGCTCTGAGCACTATGGGACTCAACTGCTGAGGTCATTAGTCGCCTAGAACTTAGAACTAGTTAAACCTAACTAACCTAAGGACATCACACACATCCATGCCCGAGGCAGGATTCGAACCTGCGACCGTAGCGGTCTCGCGGTTCCAGACTGCAGCGCCAGAACCGCGCGGCCACTTCGGCCGGCATTTAACTTGTGACTGGCTAGGCTGTTTTCGCAGTTTGTTCTTAGTTTGCAATGAGTGCTGCGTTGTTGGCCTTTGGAACATGACCACATCTGGCTGAAGTCCACGTTCATTCCCATGTGTTTGGGAGATCAGAACCCGAGCGTGAGCGCAGCATTGCTGTACTTGTGTGTTTGTTTGGGGTGGGGAGAGGGGGGAGAGCTTTTTTTGCATTCGAATGCAACATTATGTGTACTGAAAAGACCGACTCCAATGAAGTAACGGGTGATGAGGGAACACTGTCAGCGACGTTCAAAATGGTTCAAATGGCTCTAAGCACTATGGGACTTAACATCTGAGGTCATCAGTCTCCTAGACTTAGAACTACTTAAACCTAACTAACCTGAGGACATCACACACATCCACGCCCGAGGCAGGATTCGAACCTGCGACCGTAGCAGAAGCGCGGTTCCGGACGGAAGCGCCTAGAACCTCTCGGCCACAGTGGCCGGATGTCAAAGACGTCATTGCGATATACAATGCGCAACCTAAACAGTCACAGCACCGTTGTTATTAGCAAACATCTTCGCAACCAGGTGAATGCAAAAAAGAGTTCACTCTAGCTCGGTGTGCAGACTGTTGACTAACAAATAATGGAAACATATTTCGTAATTTGGGAAATGAGACACTTAAAGTAGTAAAGGGGTTTTGCTATTTAGGGAGTAAAATAACTGATGATGGTCGATGTAGAGAGGATATAAAATGTAGACTGGCAATGGCAAGGAAATCGTTTCTGAAGAAGAGAAATTTGTTAACATCGAGTATAGATTTAAGTGTCAGGAAGTCGTTTCTGAAAGTATTTGTATGGAGTGTAGCCATGTATGGAAGTGAAACATGGACGATAAATAGTGTGGACAAGAAGAGAATAGAAGCTTTCGAAATGTGGTGCTACAGAAGAATGCTGAAGATAAGGTGGGTAGATCACGTAACTAATGAGGAGGTATTGAATAGGATTGGGGAGAAGAGAAGTTTGTGGCACAACTTGACGAGAAGAAGGGATCGGTTGGTAGGACATGTTTTGAGGCATCAAGGAATCACAAATTTAGCGTTGGAGGGCAGCGTGGAGGGTAAAAATCGTAGAGGGAGACCAAGAGATGAATACACTAAGCATGTTCAGAAGGATGTAGGTTGCAGTAAGTACTGGGAGATGAAGAAGCTTGCACAGGATAGAGTAGCATGGAGAGCTGCATCAAACCAGTCTCAGGACTGAAGACCACAACAACAACAACAACAACAACAACAACATTTCGTAATTCTCGTAGACTTAGTGGAGATAACCTGTTGGTCTGCAGCCGATAACGTTGAATTAAAAAAGAATTATTTTAGCGGCTACTCTTATTAAAGATGATTATTCAGAGATAACTATTTCGATGTATGTGCTTCATTTTCAAATGCCTACGATGGCTGTAACTGACTATTGAAGGCACTTGAAAAATCAGTAACTACCTCGAAGCCAATAATGACTGAGTGAACGTCAAGTGTAGCTGCGAAAATATATTTCTTTGCTGTGAATGGAAGTACGAGTTATCATGTTATATCATTTATGGCAACAGGACATGTTTAGCTAGCGTAGCATCCTGATTGTCGTCTTCCGACTGTGAAGAATAATGTAGATTCTGCAACGTTTGTGCTGTAATTTCAGGAGTATTGGCACGGCCTATGACGACACTAACAAGGACGTGCATGTGTGTGCAAGCATTTCGGATGCATTCACTGTCGCAAGTCTTGTTCCCAGCATGGAATGTATATTCCGAGACGTTAATGCCCTCGTTCTGGAAAGGTTCGAAATTTATTTGATGAGAAAGATGATATATAATTGTTCCCTGGCTTTCACAAGTGCCGAATTTGAATATTATCGCACTATTGGAGTCCATACCGGAAGAACTATTGTCCTCTTCCAGCAACACACCTCCCGCTTCTTTTAATCCGGCCCTGATACATTTCAGCGAATACCTTATAATTCATTGAGGCAGAAAAAGTGCTATGTTCTACCAACTCACATAAAGCTGACGTTACATGAACTGCGTCAACACTGTTTTCTAGCTGCTGTGGTTTATATCTCACTTTGACTAGCGGCGTGCGTAAACACGTTCAGCGTTTAGGTTCAGCACTTAGTTGACGCTTCGGTATTGTGTTTTGTTCATGGCCTGCAGTGACACCTTCTTTTATTAGATATGATTTACAAGACGGTTTTGCTTTAAAGTTATGAATTTACTTAAAATTTTTCGACAATGTTAAGAGTGACACACATAAGTTGACGCGGAGAGTTGAAGGACGGAGAACTATTATAGCGTTACGTATAAAGGCTTGTTTGAATATTTGCCGGTCACCGAATTTACAGGATGTTTCACAATTTACGTTACAAACTTCTGTAGATTGTACAGGAAACTTAATAGCTCAAGGTTTACATAGAAAACCCCGTCCGGAGTCGTCATCCAACGGCGCTACAGAGCGTCAAAGTTTTAGGCGCCGGCACCTGTAAATGTATGTACATATAGGGTGATTCCATGATGACGTTACAGACTTTCAAGGATGATGCAGAAGGGTAAATGTATCAATATGAGTTAAGGATCCCTGGATCGGAAACGAACGAGTCTAAAGTAACTAGCGAAAACGGTTCTAATACCTCTAACAGTGGAATACATGTACGAGGGGCGTTTGAAAAGTCCGTGCAAAAATAAAAGCTACTTACGTGTTTGAGGTAAACCTTTTTTATTTTTCAACTTAGTCTCCTTTTAGACTTATACACTTCATCCAACGCTGTTCTAATTTGTTGATCCCTTCCGAATAATATGAATTGTCCAAGTCTGTAAAATAGCTATTAGTTGCTGCAATCACCTCCTCGTTTGAATAAAATTTTCTTCAAATTTGGGAACAAGTAGTAGTCCGAGGGAGCCAAGTCTGGAGGATAGAGGGGACGAGAGACGAGTTGGAATCCCATTTCCATTAATTTTGAGACCACAACTGCTGAGGTGTGTGCTGGTGCATTGTCGTGATGGAAAAGGACATTTTTGCGGTCAAATCGCCGGAGTTTTTCTTGCAGCTCGGTTTTCAAACGGTCCTATAACGATGAGTAATATGCACCTATAATAGTTTTACCCTTTTCCAGATAGTCGATGAGGATTGTTGTTGTTGTTGTTGTTGTGGTCTTCAGTCCTGAGACTGGTTTGATGCAGCTCTCCATGCTACTCTATCCTGTGCAAGCTTCTTCATCTCCCAGTACCTACTGCAACCTACATCCTTCTGAATCTGCTTAGTGTATTCATCTCTTGGTCTCCCTCTTCGATTTTTACCCTCCACGCTGCCCTCCAATACTAAATTGGTGATCCCTTGATGCCTCAGAACATGTCCTACCAACCGATCCCTTCTTCTGGTCAAGTTGTGCCACAAACTCCTCTTCTCCCCAATCCTATTCAGTACCTCCTCATTAGTTATGTGATCTGCCCATCTAATCTTCAGCATTCTTCTGTAGCACCACATTTCGAAAGCTTCTATTCTCTTCTTGTCCAAACTATTTACCGTCCATGTTTCACTTCCATACATGGCTACACTCCATACAAATACTTTCAGAAATTACTTCCTGACACTTAAATCTATACTCGATGTTAACAAATTTTTCTTCTTCAGAAACGCTTTTCCTTGCCATTGCCAGTCTACATTTTATATCCTCTCTACTTCGACCATCATCAGTTATTTTGCTCCCCAAATAGCAAAACTCCTTTACTACTTTAAGTGTCTCGTTTCCTAATCTAATACCCTCAACATCACCCGACTTAATTCGACTACATTCCATTATCCTCGTTTTGCTTTTGTTGATGTTCATCTTATATCCTCCCTTCAAGACACCATCCATTCCGTTCAACTGCTCTTCCAAGTCCTTTGCTGTCTCTGACAGAATTACAATGTCATCGGCGAACCTCAAAGTTTTTATTTCTTCTCCATGGATTTTAATACCTACTCCGACTTTTCCTTTTGTTTCCTTTACTGCTTGCTCAATATACAGATTGAATAACATCGGGGAAAGGCTACAACCCTGTCTTCCTCCCTTCCCAATGAGGATTATCCCTTGCGAATCCCATGGCTGAAACTTGGTGTGCGTTCTTTCCAAATTTGCTACTAATTAAACATGACACAGATACGCGCCGGTGGTGCCATCTCTCGGACTTTGCACGGACTTTTCAAACACCCCTCGTACCTGTACTGTTGGCGCTAATGCTGTAGGGTAGGCAGCTTTCAGAGGTAGTAGTATGAATCAAAACAAGCAAAAATGACTAGCAAACGTGGGCTGTAAAATGCATATTTTAAGAGCTATCAGCACTAGTTCAGTAGAGGGGTACGTTTCACACAGCGAAGACGAACAAGTGCTTATAGCTCCTCAGGTATGCACTTTAGAGCCCATGTTTATAGACATTCTTTCTTGACTTGGTCCATACTAGTACCTCTGAAATATGCATACCGTGCAGTCTTAGCAACAACAGTACCGGTAAATGTATTCCACTGTCAGAGGTATCAGAACCGTTTCCGAACCAGGGACCCTTACCTCAAATTGATACATTTATCCGTCTCCATCACCCTTGAAAGTTTGTGACATTACGGAATCACCCTGTTTATATATATACTCTAAAGTGTCGTTTCCGGACATGGGTTCCGATGTAAAAATTGATCTACTAAGTCCCCTCAACGGCTTATACAAGTGTGTAATATGACTTGTGAAACACCCTGTATATGCGTCTGCAAGAACTGGACATCCAGGTGTCCGTATGGAAAAATTGGATAGCAATGAAACGATAAAAGTGAAAAGTTGCAGAACTAGATAACCCAGCGAGGAATATCCAACAACAAATGACACAGCACCTCAAAGCCAGCCTGATGGTAAGCGAACCATTCTCTAAGCATTATATTTGGTGAAGGAGAAAGAGAATATATCAGACAATATTTAGTGGATCCTACACAAGTAATTAACGTGTCCTGAAAAGGAAAAAAATAAGATTTCGGTAATATTCATTTGTCTAGACTTCAACGTACACAGAACTGGAAATATTTTCGATTGCTTTAGATAGCAACAAGAGCATGTCTGATTTAGTGCTCAGTTCGGAATTTAACTGCGTCGCTTTGATGAATTTTTTATAAATATTATCTGCTGAATCAAAAAAGTATGGAAATATAAATTTGCACGCTTTTTCAGTGAAAAATAACTTACGTTTTCAGCAGTATGTACATGCGTGATTATTTTTTCAAATTTTATGTAACATAATACATAAGTAATTATAAAAATGAAAAACGCAAACTAAAGCTGTCCTAAACCCTGAAGCATGTTTTAGACACCACAGTGCTTTACTAGGATCGCCCTATTGGTGGTGCTATGCCTTTGCCTTTCCCCAACTTTATCCAGCCACAAAGGCGCCTGAATCGGAAGTGGTCAGGCAAACTGACATTTTTCACAAATGAAAATCACTAGCAGAGAGGAAAGAAGCGATAAGTGACAGAAAAAAAAATTACGATCGATTGAGGATTTGTAACCTTACACCCATTTCATCATCGGATCACATATCGTTACGTCAACATCAATGTATACGATTACGTAGTTCTGGCACAGTATAAGCCCAATATTCACATTAAATTCATTTATACCACTGCATTACTCTGCTAATAAACTGCTCAAAAAACTTCTGCACAAACATCATAACTTTTTTAATCTTAAACTTCGTTCTTAATGTGCCCCTTCAACTCTTTCCCGCCAAAACTGATGATTTATAAGTTTCAGGGTTTACAACCGAGTTGTCTTTTGACTGTACGCGATGTTTTGACGGTTTACTTAGACGTCTAAAGACAATATTTCGGCGATGGTTCAAATGGCTCTGAACACTATGGGACTTAACATCTGAGGTCATCAGTCCCCTAGAACTTAGAACTACTTAAACCTAACTAACATAAGGACATCACACACATCCATGCCCGAGGCAGGATTCGAACCTGCGACCGTAACGGTCGCGCGGTTCCAGACTGAAGCGCCTAGAACCGCTCGGCCATTTCGGCGATAAATTCAAGACATTAATGTACGCGGACCACCACACCCATGTCTTGATTATGTGTCTGAGGGAGGCATGAATCAACCGAATACATAACTAGTGACATGGACCCTATGGAGCAAGCTTGGGACGAGTTGAAACGTGCGGTGCGTCGTCGCAGAAACCTTCGTCACGCACTGGATGATCTCAGAGGGGTTTCCGAAGGACGGAGGGACTGGTTTGGGTGACACCATGTCCACCATTTTGTGGACAGCACGCCAAGTAGGAGCGAAGAATGTTACAATACGTGGGATGGGGCAACGCGCTATTGAATATAACTGTGCATCTCATTTTACTTGTCCAGATGTGCACTTTAGGATAAATACGTTTCATTTTGGTTGTCGTATTGTTTTTATTTCACGGTAGAGAAAACCTTTTTTCAGGTTTCGTAATGCTTAATATTTAATTTGTTGTTGCCCATGACTAAGCCCACACACACTTTTGCGATTGTGCAAATGATACAAACCTTTTTTGCGCGGATTACACTAAATATGATGTAGCAAATTGTTTTATTTTGAATGCTGCGTTTCAACCTTTGACTCCTATGTAGGGATAGGTGACATTGGCAGATCATCGATGTTTGCTTCGATTTCATCATCGACGTATAAACATCGATCGCTGATAACAATCGATCCAAAAAATCGACGTTAAATGATGAATTTATAGAATGGCGCAAAAACTAGCATACAAATACACCCAACATTCATGAATTTTCAGCACACTGGATTAATTGTAGGATAGCAACTTGTGTTAAACAGTTCGATATAGAAACAGCCAAAGTTACAAGGTTCACGTTTTATTTAACTGATGACTAGCTTTGTGTTACCTGAACCCATTTTTAAATCATCCCGAAAGGCAAAATAGTGTTTTCCGAAACAGCTCATAAACCATGGGAAGATTATACATATACGTATAACAAAATCAAGTTTAACCATGAACAATTATATGTTTGTTTTTTCACTGTCCATGGCTAAACTTTGTTAAACGTATAATCTTAACATGGTTTGTAAGCTATTTCGGAGAACACTCTTTTGTCTGCCAGGATGATTTGAAAATGGGTTTAGGTAAACCTAAACTAGTCAGCAGTTAAATACAAAGTGAAACTTGTAACTTTGGCTGTTTCTGTATCGAACATTCAACATCACATTCATTAATCAATAAATACAGCATTGGGGACTGGAATGCGGTTGTAGGTGAAAGGGATAGAAGACAAGGTTACGGGAGAATATTGACATGGTAGTACGAATGAGAGAGGTGAAATACTAATTGAGTTCCACAACAAATTTCAGCTATTCAGCTGTTCAAGAATTACAAGAGGAGGAGGTATATTTGGAAAAGGCCTGGAGAGAAGGCCTGGAGGGACGCGAAGATTCCATCTGGATTACATGATGGTCAGACAGGTTCCTAAATCGGATATTGGATTGTAAGGCGTACCCAGGAGCAAATATAGACTCACTCCACAATTTAGTAATTTAGAAGAGCAAATCGAAGTTTAAGAGAACCACACGGAAGAATCCGTGTGGAAGAAAGTGTGATAATGAAGTACTGAGGAATGATGAGACGCGTTTGAAGTTCACTAAGATAGGATCTTTCGGAAAAATATCAGCTGCACAATTCCGAAGACTACAAGAGCTGATAAGTGCGAGAATTATCGCACATTCAGCTTAACAGTTCACGCTGACAAGAATAATATGCAACAGAATGGAAAAGGAAACTGAGGATCTATTAAAAGACAATCAGTCACCAGAGAGATACTTCTGACGTTGCGCTTGATATGAAAGCACAACTGAAGAAAAATCAAGACACTTTCACAGGATCTGTCGATCTGGAAAAAGCGTTCGATAATGTTAAACGATGAAAAATGTCCGAAATTCTGAGTGGTATACGGGTAAGTTATAGGGAGAGATGTGTATTATGCAACATGTACAACCGCCAAGAGGGAATAATAATAAGAGTAGAAGAACGAAGTGCTCAGTTTAAGAAGCGGGTAAGACAGGGCTGTAGACTTTCGCCCCTACCGTTCAATCTATACAGCGAAGAAGCAATGATGAAAAGAATGGGATTAAATTTCAAGGCGAACGAATATCAATGACAGGATTCGTTGATGGCATTACTATTCTCAGTGAAAGTGAAGAAGAATTATAGGATCTGCGGAATGGAATGAATAATATAATGAGTACAGAGCATGGATTGAGAGTAAATCGAAGAAAGACGAATGTAATGAGAAGAGCGAGAAAACATCAGAACTGATGGTCAGGAAGTAGATGAAGTTAAGGAATTATGCTACCTACGCAGCAAAATAATCAACGACGGACGGAGCAAGGAGGACATAAGAAGCAGACTAGTACTAGCAAAAAGGACTTTCCTGGCCAAGAGAAGTCTGCTAGTATCAAAACATAAGACTTAATTTGAGGAGGAAATTTATGAGAATGTACGTTTGGAGCACAGCACATTATGTTATTCAAACATAGACTGTGGAAAAACCTGAACAGAAATGACTCGAAGCATTTGAGATGTGGTGTTACAGACGAATGTTGAAAATTAGGTGGATCCCCCAAGAAAAGGAATGAGGAGGTTCTGCGCAGAATCGGAGATAAAAGGAATATATGGACAACTCTGACAAGAACAAAGGACACAGTGATAGGATAGCTGTTAAGACATCGGGGAATAACTTCCATGATACTAGAGAGAGCTAAGATGGCAAAATCTGTAGAGTTCAAATGGCTCTGAGCACTATGGGACTTAACTTCTGAGGTCATCAGTCCCCTAGAACTTAGAACTTCTTAAACCTAACTAACCTAAGGACATCACACACATCCATGCCCGAGGCAGGATTCGAACCTGCGATCGAAGCGGTCGCGCGGTTCCAGACTGTAGCACCTAGAACCGCTCGGCCACCCCGGCCGGCAAAATCTGTAGAGGAAAATAGATACTGGAATACATTCAGCAAATAGTTCAAGACATAGGATGGTGGGTAGTGCAGTATGTAATACCACAGTAGGCAATTCAGTTGAAGAGGAGTGAGCATCTCTGAAAAGGGCAATCGCAGATGATGGAAAGAAAAACATAGGTACGAAGAAGGTATCTACAAAGGAACAGGGAACAAAAGAAATACTGATCAACGAAAGAAGGACGTACAAAAATGTTCCAGGAAAGACAGAAATACAGTAATATAAATCACTTAGGAATGAAATAAATACGAAGTGCAGGGAAGGAAAGGCAAAATGTCTGCAAGAAAAATGTGAAGTTGTCGAAAGAGAAATGATTGTCGGTAAGACTGAGCGTATAGGAAAGTCAAAATAACCTTCGGAGAAAGTTAAAGTAAAGAGTGAAACGTGAATTCCACTGTTGAATGCAACGGAGAGGGCGCATAGGTGGAAAGAGTACACTGCAGACCTGTAGGAGAGGTCGACTTGTCTTATGGAGTGATACAAGAATAAACGGAAGCCGACAGGGAAAAGACAGGAGAACCAGTATTAGATTCAGAATTTAAAAGAGGAACACTTAAGATCAAATAAGGCAGAAGGGGTTGATAAAATTCCATGGATTTCTTAAACCGTTGGGGAAACTGGAAGCAAAACGACTATTCTCGTTGGTGTGTAGAATGCACATTGAGGTACAAAAGTCGTGGGATAGCGTCAAGCATGTATGCAGACGGCCGTAGTATCGCGTACACAAGGTGTGAAAATACCGAGCGTTGGCGAAGCTGACATTTGTACTCAGATGATGTATGTGAAAAGGTTTGCGACGTGATTATGGGCGCACAACGGGACTTGACAGACTTTGAACACGGAATGGTAGATGGAGCTAGGCGCATAGGTCATTCCACTTCGGAAATCGCTAGGAAATTCAGTATTCCGAGATCAATAGTGTAAAGAGTGTGCCGAGTCTACCAAACTTTGGGCATTACCTCTCACAACTGACGACGCAATGGCCGATGGCCTTCACTTAACGACCGAGAGCATCGGCATTTGCGTAGAGGTGTCAATGCTAACAGACAAGCAATAATCGCATAAATCAATATGGGACGTGCGACGAAGGTATCTGTTAGGACGTCGCGGCGAAATATGGCGTTAAGGGGCTCCGGAACGCCCTATACTTGCAATGTTAAAATAACGCTTATAAATTACATCTTTCCTCACAAAGTATTTGAGGTAGGAAGTTGAACTTTTTACAGATTATTTATTGGAATATGGGCTACAACTTAACACAGGGATTTTACAAAATTTTAGTTCAGTTATTAAAGATGATTTTTTTTCAATTGTAATGAAAATTCACAACATTTTTTTGCATTTTTTATTTATATATTCAAAAATATACAGTTTTTTGGAAAAAGGCTGTGTTAAATTATGCAGAAGGTACTGTGTAACATTTACTGAAAGTTTGAAACAAATATGTTTGGAAGATCCTTAGAAAACATGTAATTAGTATGAGAAAATAAAAGTTTTGGGAATCGAGCGACAGGTTCGATTCCCGGCGGGGTCAGGGATTTTCTCTGCCTCGTGATGGCTGGGTGTTGTGTGCTGTACTTAGGTTAGTTAGGTTTAAGTAGTTCTAAGTTCTAGGGGACTGATGACCATAGATGTTAAGTCCCATAGTGCTCAGAGCCATTTGAACCATTTGAATCGAGCGACAAAGATTGGATTAACTTTTTAGTGCATTCCAGGTCCATAGGATGGATTATCTTCATCCTCTGCAAACTCCTCCTCCAGCTTCCTCTTGTTCCTCCTCCTGTTTACTCTTGCTTGTATTTCTAGACTCTTTACAGCCCTGTCTGCAGCCCGAAGGCGTTCCTTGTCTAAAGCAAGCATCGCTCGTACCATGTTAGAACCTATCTTCATTCCCATATTTCTAAATACCTTTGGCTTTCCAACATTTCTCCTTTTCTTAAAAGCCTTCAGAGGATTTCTAATAACTTTACTTTTACTCATTATTATACCTCAACAAAACAGAGACTCAAGAAACAGAATTAATTACGAATATTTTCGAGATAACGACAGAGTAAATAAACATGAAACAATCGACAATCACACCAGCGATATATATTGAACCATCACAGGTTAGCCACAACACATATTTTATCTCACATCACTAAAATGTACCTGATGAACACGGACGTTAATAATAACACCATTTGACAGCAGTTTAACAGCGCCACAGTGGGTCACGCCCATGTAGAACACATTTCAAAAAAAATTTAAAAATAGTTGTAGTCTTCGGAATTGAATAAATTATATGTCTATTAAAAGGTAATAGTCTGCAGATTCAGAAAACGCAAAAAAGTAAAAATTGAACTTTTCATGATTTTGAGCCTTTCCGGAGCCCCTTAATGGGCTATGGCAGCAGACAACCGGCGCGAGTGCTTATACTAACAGCACGACATCGCCTGCTGCACCTCTCCTGGGGTGGGGTGGTGGCTCCATTATGGTGTGGGCTGTGTTTAAACGCAGTCAACTGGGTCCTCGGGTCCAACTGAGCCGATAACTGGAAATAGTTATGTTCAGCTACTTGCAGACCATTTACAGCCATTCACGGACTTCATGTTCCCAAACAGCAACAGAGTTTTTATGGATGGCAGTGCGCCATGTCATCGGGCCACAACTGTTCGCAGTTAGTTTGAAGAACATTCTGGACAGTTCGAGCGAATGCTTTGGCCACCCAGATCGCCCGACATCGATCCTATTGAACATTTATGGGACATTATCGAGAGATCGATTCGTGCGGATCGTCCTGCGCTGGCAAGACTTTCAGGATTATGAAGGGCTCTGGAGGCAACGTGGCTCAGTATTTCTGCAGAGAACTTCCAACGACTTGTTGAATCCATCCACGTCGAGTTGCTGCACTACGCAGGGCAGGACATCCGACACGATGTTAGGTGGTATCTCATGGCTTTCGTCACCTCACTGTACGAGACGGTAGATATCCATCAGATGTTCGGAAAATCACCATACACACAATTCCGAAGATTTCAAGAGCTGACAAGTGCGAGAATTATTTCACAATCAGCCTCAAAAGAATAATAGACAGCAGATTGGAAAATAAAACTGAGAATCTGTTAGAGAAATATCATTTTGGCATTAGGAAAGGTAAAGGCACCAGAGAGAGAGTTCTGAGATTGCGGTTGATAATGGGAGCAAGCTTGGAGAATTGTCAACCTGGAAAAAGCGTTCGGCAGTGTAAAATGGTGCAAGATGTTCGAAATTCTGAGACAAATGGGAGTAAATTATACGGGATGGTCGATAATATACAATATGTGCAGCAACCAAGAGGGAACTAAGTTTGGAAGGATGTAAGACAGGGATGAAGTATTTCGCCCCTACTATTCATCTGTGCATCGAAGAAGCAATGTTGGAAATAAAAGATAGGTTCAAGAGTAAAATTAAAATTCAAGTGAAAGGATATCAGAGATGACATTTCTCTCCTCAGTGACAGTGAAGAAGACTTTCAGGATCTTCTAAATGGAATGGGCAGGCTAATGAGTGCAGAACATAGACTGAGAGTAAATCGAAGGAAGTCTAAGGTAATAAGTTACAGAAATGGGAATAGGGAGAAACTTATCAAAATTGGTGATCACAAATTAGACGAGATGAAGGAATTCTGCTACCTTCGAAGCAAAATAATCCTTGATGGACGAAGCAAGGTGGACTAGCAATAGCCAAGAGGGCATCCCTGGCCAAAAGAAGTCCACTAGTATCAAAGATAGGTCTTAATTTTAGGAAGAATTTTCTAAGATTGGACGTTTGGAAGACAGCATTGTTTTGTTGTTGAATCACTGGGTGTGGGAGAACCGGAAAAGGAAAAAAATAATCGAAGCAGCTGAGATGAAGTGCTATCGAAGAACATTGAAACTTGGATTGACTGATAAAGCTAGGAATGAGGTAGCCCTTCGCAGAATCGGCGAAGAAAGGAACATATGAAAAACACGGAAAAGAAGAAAGGACATGTGTTAGGATATCAGGGAATAATTTTCATAGTACTGTAGGGGGCTGTAGAGGGTAAAAAGTGTAGAGGAAGACAGAGATTGGAATACAGTCAGCTACTAATTGAGGACGTAGGTTGCAGGTCTGAGGTGAAGAGGTCTGCACAGGAGAGGAATTCGTCGCGGGCGGCATCAAACCAGTGAGGAGGCTGATTACAGTTTTTGTCTACAGACTGTAATACTTCTTATTAGATGTTGGTAATTCCAAGTAAAATCGATTCTTACTGCTCACGCCACATTAAGCGTAACACGGAAATCTTCTCAATTTCTGTGAAGCCTTTCGTAAGAACGTAAATGTTAAAAAATATAAAAAGTATCAACAACTCGCTGACATCTCTCGTCGGCAAATGCAATGATGCTGTACTGCCGTGTCATTTGGTAATCGTCTTTAATATTAACACAGACAGTGTAAAAATGAAAAGAGTGCTGAAAGTATTTATTATTTGTACTAATTGTTTTTGAAGTACCAGAGGATTTGTTATTCAACAACTGACAGAACATCTGAAAAGCCTTGACACTGCAGTGTCAGTTTTCTTTACGTATGTATGTACTTTATTCAGTTCAATCAGATATAATTTTACTTATCAGAAACGGAGAATGTACTTCCCTAATTCAAAGCATAATTTATAATTTAAAAAAAAATTAAAAATATTTTCAGGAAGACAGAATATCAGAATTGGACATAAAATTATAACTGGATCCTTGTATCGACCAGCAGGCTCGCCTGACGTAAGGAACTCTGGTCATATGTGAATGCTGTTAGTGGCACGACAGTTAGTGTTCAGTCCCAAAACGAAGGGACAGGAATTAAAACTGAGGGTAGCAAAAGAAAAGCGGAAATGTTTAACTACGTTTCCAAATGTTCCTGTACAAAGGAAACCCCAAGATTATTGCCCTAATTTAATTCTCGTGCTACTGAAAAGACGAGTGATACAGATATTAGTGTCAGTGTCATTGAGAAAAAGCTGAAATCGTTAAAATTTAACAAAGTTCCATGGCCTATGGAATCCATTTGAGATTCTATACTGACTTTGCGGCTGAGTTACAAAAAACCGCGCCCAGTGGTTGAAGGGAGCACAGGTCACAGTGATCCACAAAACTTCCATCCAGTATACACTTGACATCCATTTACTGCAGAATACTAGAAGATATTCTAGCTCAAACGTAATGACGTATCTTGAACAGAATTGTCTCCTCCATGCCTACCAGCACGGATTCCGAAATCATACATAATTTAAAACCAACTTTTACTTTTCTCACATGAGATACTGAAAGCTATGGGTGAACGCAGTGAAGTAGATGTAGCATTCCTCGATTTCCGGAAAGTATTTCATTTAGTACCACATCGACGCTTATTATCAAAAGTTCGATCGTCTGGGGTATCAAGCGAAATTTGTGACTGGACTAGGGATTCTTCGATAGGGAGGACGCAGCATGTTATCTTTGATGGATGAAGATGATATTTGGTTTGTGGGGAGTTCAACTGCGCAGTTATGAGCGCCCGTACAAAGTCCCAATTCTGACGCAGTCCAATTTTTACACAATGCTATCTCGC
This sequence comes from Schistocerca nitens, assembly GCF_023898315.1. Classification (NCBI taxonomy): domain Eukaryota; kingdom Metazoa; phylum Arthropoda; class Insecta; order Orthoptera; family Acrididae; genus Schistocerca; species Schistocerca nitens. The sequence continues at coordinate 745,773,326 of NC_064618.1, read as the reverse complement.
CACTGTCACGAATGATGATGATGAGGATGAAATGATGAGGACAACACAAACGCCCAGTCCCCGGGCAGAGAAAATCCCCAACCCGGCCAGGAATCGAACCCGGGACTCCGTGATCCATCTTTGATGGAGAGTCATCGGCAGATGGAGAAGTAACTTCGGGTGTGTCCCCGGGACTTCTCTGATAATGTCATACTTTAATGTCCTTGTGGATAATATTAATACTAACCTCAGACTTTTCGCAGACGATGCGGTTGTCTGTAATGAAATATTGTCTGAAACCTTGTATTGGTCTGACTGAAAATTTGCGCAACTTCTTTCAAAGTGATGCAAAGATTGGCAACTTGCTTTAAAGATTCAGTAATCTAAAACTGTGCACTTCACAAAAAAAACATGTATTATCCTATGAGTACAATATCAATGAGCCTGAGTTGGAATCGGACAACTCATACAGACGCAACTCATCCTAGAACAATGGTCAAGTGTGTGTGACCTATACCAAATAGGACTAACAGGGAATATTGAACGAATCAAAGAAGGGCAGTACGAATGGTCGCAAGTCTGTTCGACCCGTGGGAGAGAGTCACGAATACGCTGAAAGAACTGACTGGAAGACGCCGGAAGAAAGACTGCCTCTATTTCGTGTGAACCTTCTCAGAAAGTTTCTAGAACCAACTTCAAGTGATGAATATAGGAGTGTGTTACAAACCTCTACATACTGCTTCCAAAGGGATCGCGAATAAACGATCAGAATTATTACAACACTCTCAGAGGCATCTAGCAAACACGTATTTCCCGCTCTCCATACGTGAATGTAAAGGGAGAAAGCCCTAACACCTGTTACTATGCGACGTACCCTATGCCATGCATTTCACAGTGGGTTGCGGAGTACATCTCCACAGCAGTATCTAACAAGTCGAAAATGTGTGGTACTGGTGTCGTTATACATTAAGAAGAAGATACGTTTAAATGACGAAAACATTATTGCAGTTACCTGACATTGTCAACACAGAGACAGAGTTTATTTATTTTAATGAATGTTGATTTTTTGTAAAATCTTTATTAGCCACGATCGCATACAGGAAATCTGATAACAAGTTTCGACCCTTACTCGTCATCTTCAGATCAAGATATACACAGTAGCGTCCAAGATAAGAGGACAATTTGTCTGCTGTGTTGTTAAAGAAGTCAGCTTCGAACTCATACTTGAAACAAGAGGAAATCTTGTCATGCTTAGAAAGCAGAATTGTGAAACTGTCGTAGGCTACAGTAGGTTGTCCTGAGTTAACGTAGAGTACGGTAGCGCTTGTCAGTTAACGCTCGTACCTGCGTTACGTGTCAGTTAACGCTCGTACCTGCGTTACGTGTATGTTGTGTGTATTGCATATCTTTCAAGTGTTACCTCACAAGGATCGCTTTTTTTTGCGTATTTTATTAGATTCCTCTGAAAATCGGAGGTGGTGAACCGTCGAAGCGGAGCGAGGGCCAGGTAACTTACGGGATATTTTTGTCCTGTCTTTTACTTGAAAGTAAACCGCATTTAAAGCAAAATAAAAATTGTAAATGTTTAATTCAGGTTGTATTCGAAAATTGTTGACTTGTAACGCGAAACAGACGGATGTTGTAATAAAAATAAAGAACCCTATACAAACTGATCACATAGCGCTAGAAAAAGCAATTTTCTTAACAAAACAGGCAAAATAAAAAAAGTACAAAACAAAAGTATATCAAACATCGCTTCAGTGCTTCGTCAAACTTCTCTAAACATGCCTCTATATGCCCATCTTTTTAGAGATGGTTATGGGACTCGACAGGATGTCAGATTAAACACCATTCAGCCATCTAGTTTCCAAACTTATTTTATTTGGCTACGCCGTCTTCAGGCCCCTGATCGACGTGCAGGGTGATTCTAGCTCGGTTGTGATCAAAACAGGGGCCAGCAATACTTTGGTATAGCGAACATTTCAGCCATCATCAAACGGTAGATGGCTGAAAGGTGTTTGACGTCCTGTTCTCTAAACATGTTCCTGTTACTCATAAACAACTTTCATATCTATCATCTATTAGAGCGAACTCTCAACTTTGACTATGACGAAGAACATTTTATTTAATGTAAATAACAACAATAATTGCAAATAGTTGTGCATGTAAAGAGTAATTGCAACAAAAGGAATTGCTTTGGTTACATAAAGGCGCAGAAGTTAGGCGATCAACTAATTGTTATTGCTTATAAAATGCCGTTTGTATTCTGGAAGGATATAAAATACACAATGGACTAACACCGAATGATGTGCGGTTCTAATTATGTGCAAAACAAACAACCAAAGAAAAAAAAAAGAGGAGTCGTCGGCTCCTAGTTTCTCTCTTAAACAGTCATTTACATTTCTTTCCCTACCAAAGCAGCCAATACTATCGGTAATCCTACAATTTACTACGTCATTTATGTAGTGTACCGAAATCACCGAACCGTAGGTTTGATAGAGCTGAACTCTAATAGGAAGCGACATTTACAACAACTACACTGCATGGTACCAGTCAAAGTTTCCATGAGGTGGTCGTACACAAACTGAGGATGGCTAGTAACGGTCGAAGCTAGTTTTCAAAATGTTTAAATGTGTGTGAATTCTTAAGGGACCAAACTGCCGAGGTCATCGGCCACTAGACTTGCACACTACTTAAACTGACTTAACCTAACTTACGAGAAGAACAACACATACACCCACACCCGAGGGAGGACTCGAACCTCCGGCGGGAGGGGCCGCGCAGTCCGTGACATGGCGCCTCAAGCCGCACGGCCACTCCGTGCGGCGGTAGTTTTCAGGTCTCCTGTGTGTTATTGTTGCTAATCGATATTAAAAAACTCAGTATTCGGTGAAAAAAATCATTGACAGCAGTAACAAGTAGCCTCGTTTCTCTTCGATATCGAGTGTCTATAATTTGTCTTGGTCATCGATGATGCGATGTGTTTAAGACTCCAATATCGATATTGAAACATATTACACTACTGGCCATTAAAATTGCTACACCACGAAGATGACGTGCTACACACGCGAAATTTAACCGACAGGGAGAAGATGCTGTGATATGCAAATCATTATCATTTCAGAGCATTCACACAAGATTTGCGCCGGTGGTGACACCTACAACGTGCTGACATGAGGAACGTTTCCAATCGATTTCTCATACACAAACAGCAGTTGACTGGCGTTGCCTGGTGAAACATTGTTGTGATACCTCGTGTAAGGAGGAGAAATGCGTACCATCACGTTTCCGACTTTGATAAAGGTCGGATTGTAGCCTATCGCGATTGCAATTTATCGTATCGAGACACTGCTGCTCGCGTTGGTCGAGATCCAATGACTGTTAGCAGAATATGGAATCGGTGGGTTCAGGAGGGTAATACGGAACGCAGTGCTGGATCCCAACGGCCTCGTATCACTAGGAGTCGAGATGACAGGCATCTTATCCGCATGGCTATAACGGATCTTGCAGCCACATCTCGAACCCGGAGTCAACAGATGGGGACATTTGCAAGACAACAACCATCTGCACGAACAGTTCGACGACGTTTGCAGCAGCATGGACTATCAGGTCGGACACCGTGGCTGCGGTTACCCTTGACGCTACACCACAGACAGGAGCGCCTGCGATGGTGTACTCAACGACGAACCTGGGTGCACGAATGGCAAAACGTCATTTTTTCGGATGAATCCAGGTTTTGTTTGCAGCATCATGATAGTGTTTGGCAACATCGCGGTGAACGCACATTGGAAGCGTGTATTCGTCATCGCCATACTGGCGCATCACCCTGCTTGATGGTGCCATTGGTTACACGTCTCGGTCACCTCTTGTTCGCATTGACGGCACTTTGAACAGTGGACGTTTCATTTCAGATGTGTTACGACCCGTGGCTCTACCCTTCATTCGATCCCTGCGAAACCCTACATTTCAGCAGGATAATGCACGACCGCATGTTGCAGGTTCTGTACGGGCCTTCCCGGATACAGAAAATGTTCGACTGCTGCCCTGGACAGCACATTCTGCAGATCTCTCACCAATTGAAAACGTCTGGTCAATGGTGTCCGAGCAACTGGCTCGACACAATACGCCAGTCACTACTCTTGATGTACTGTGGTATCGTGTTGAAGATGCATGGGCAGCTGTACCTGTACACGCCTTCCAAGCTTTGTTTGACTCAATGCCCAGGCGTATCAAGGCCGTTATTACGGCCAAAGGTGGTTGTTCTGGATGCTGATTTCTCAGGATCTATGCACCCAAATTGCTTGAAAATGTAATCACATGTCAGTTCTATTATATTTGTCCAATTAATCTGCACCTGCATATCTTATTGGTGTAGCAGTTTTAATGGCCAGTAGAGTATAAGTCTCAAGGTCGATATATCGTAATCGATTATCATCGAACATTCCCAGTCCTGCGTGCCTAGTAGTAGTGTAGTGAAGGTGGGCGCGGGCGGCGACTGACCTGAGGCACCATGCTGAGGATGGCGGCGGTGGAGTCGTTGGCGTCCGCGGCGGCGGCGGCGGCGTCTGGCGCGGCGTGTCGGGCGCTGCCCAGGCTGGCGACGTGCAGCTGCAGCCAGACGAACGTGACGAGGAACAGGAAGACGGCGGTGCGCACGCACGACGCCGTCCGCCGCCGGCCGATCGCGGGCGCCGCCATGGACACGCGCAGCCCGCGGCCCGCTGCAACCACACCGCCAAACCGGCTCTCACTGCCTGCTTCCGTCACATCATCACACGCAAATGACTAGCTATGCCAATCACAGAAGCCAGCACACAAAAGTAAGTAAACACAGAAGCAAGACATCTGTGATAATCTACTAGGTGATCTAAAAGTCAATATAAATTTGAAAACTGAATAAATCACGGAATAATGTAGATAGAGAGGTACAAATTGTCACAAAATGACATGGGGTTTTACTAGAAAAAAAAAACCGTTCAAAAAATTTCCGACAGATGGCGCTTCATCTGATCAGAATAGCAATAATTAGCATAACAAAGTAAGACAAAGCAAAGATGATGTTCTTTACAGGAAATGCTCAATATGTCCACTATCATTCCTCAACAATAGATGTAGTCGAGGAATAATGTTGTGAACAGCACTGTAAAGCATGTCCGGAGTTATGGTGAGGCATTGGCGTCGGATGTTGTCTTTCAGCATCCCTAGAGATGTCGGTCGATCACGATACACTTGCGACTACACGTAACCCAAAGGCAATAATCACACGGACTGAGGTCTGTGGACCTGGGAGGCCAAGCATGACGAAAGTGGCGGCTGAGCACACGAACATCACCAAACGACGCGCGCAAGAGATCTTTCACGCGTCTAGCAATATGGGGTGGAGCGCCATCCTACATAAACATCGTACGTTCCAACAGGTGTTTATCAGCCGGGCTGGGGATGATGCGATTCTGTAACATATCGGCGTATCTCTCACCAGTCACGGTAGCAGTTACAAAACCAGAATCACGCATTTCCTCGAAGAAAAAATGGCCCGATAATGGTAAATGTGGCAAATTCAACGCATACCGTGACTTTCTCGTTGTGCAGTGGAGTTTCCACGACAGTTCTAGGATTTTCGGTAGCCCAAATTCTGTAGTTGTGGGCGTTGACAGACCCTCGGAGCGTGAAATGAGCTTCGTCGGTCCACAACACGTTAGTCAACCAATCGTCATCTTCCGCCATCTTTTGAAACGCCCACACCGCAAATGCCCTCCGCTTCACTAAATCGCCAGGTAACAGTTTGTGATGCCGATGGATTTTGTACGGATAGCATCGGAGGGTACGGCTAAGTGCCAACCTAACAGTAGTGTACGGAATGACGGTGCAACGTGCGACTGCACGAGGGCTGACTTCCCCGTGCATAGTCGAACCTGCTACAGTCTCCATTTCTTCCTGAACTGTCTCAGCAGCATCACGCCTTGTGCTCGGTCGGCCACTACGGGGTCTATCGTCTGAACAACCCGTGGCTTCGAACTTCGAAATCACTCTCGCCACAGTTGCATTTGTCAACGAACCTTTACCTATTCGAATCCCCTTCCTATGACGATAGGATCATAAAGCTGAACTAGCACATTTCCCATTCTGATAATACAGCTTTGCTGTCCAGCGCCATCTGTCGGACATTTTTTGAACTTTTGTATTTTTTTTGGTCTAATAAAACCCCATGTCATTCCGAACATGTGTGTCAATTTTTACCTCTCTATCTACATTATTCCGTGGTTTATTAAGTTTTCAAATTTATACTGACTTTTAGATCACCCGGTATATAGATAAGAGGGACGTTCAGTTTTTCTTACAGCCGTTAATATAGATACACTATGCGATCATTAGTATCCGGACACTCCTACGTAATGTGGAACTGACCACTAGATGTCACGAGAGGTGGACCCATCAGTATAAAAGGAAGGTGTGGAGTACCGGGTTGTCAGTAAAGAAGCAATTACAGCAGATTGTTCCATCAGGAGAGCTCAGTGACTTTGAACATCGACTAGTCTCCAACAACGTCAGGGGCATTTCAGTCCTTCAGAAGCTGTCCACGTTGAATGTTGGTCACGTGACGATGTAGTGGAAACGCGAAGGAAGAATCACGGTGAGCCGTGGTAAAAATTGCTGTTTTGAAGAGCACGCCGCAGCGCGTAGTGTGAAGCAGTCGCCCTCCGTTTCTGGCGGTGGCGCCACTGTGGCAGTCGCAGCTTTGGTGTCTCCCTCTGGTGGGAAATGGGAAAGGTAGCCTGTTAACGTGCATTTAAGGGGCGCTATGAGCTCGCCAGGGGGTCAGTCTGGGTCAGTCTCTCGTCCCCAGCTTGCCAGTCTGTCTCTCGTCCGCATTTGTTAGGCAGTAAGAGAACTCAGCGAGTGGTCGCCCGGTCGGGGCTTAGTTCCTGCATCTGAGTCTGCGCGTTAGGCCGCCAGTCTGCTCGAGTTTACTCAGGCAATGGTCATTGGCGGTTGGATCGATCGGTTGGTCGATCGCGCCCTGAGACACAAGATGACTTGTCCGTCTTGAGCGTCAGCGCATGTGTGATCGTCACGTGAGTCCAGTGGGCTGCTGCGTATAGCGAGGTGTAGTGACTTCGCGGTCGACACGAGAGCAACAGGAGTCAACCCACGACATCAGTCTGGCCGGTGCGAGCTGCGACGCCGTGAGACGGGAGATCGGCGCGCCTTCCTGCGTCCGTTGAAGCGGCTGGCAGCGGACGGTTCGGGAGAGCGATTTGGGGGTCCTGAACCAAGTCTTCTCGAGAAATCGCAATTTATTAGAAGTTAAGTGATTGATGGTATGTTGTCTGATTTACTCTTGTTAAATTCTACTTGTTTTCTTGGTGAGGTCACCAGCCGTTTTGCTGTGGGGTCGTCCCACCATTCTTCTCCGTTTTCCCACCAGCGGGAAGGTGGTTGTTTATAAATTGGGTGGTCCATTTTTCCCTTGTGGAGTAGGGGCGGGTTAGAGCAATCTGCGGTTCGGGCTGTTCGGTAATCTCCCTATCAATCTACCGTACGTTAGTAGCTGCCTCTGTCATGTTTGTCGGATTTGGTGTACGAACGAATTTATTACTTCGAGTGTAACGGCCTAATTCCTGAAATATGTTTTTATCTTGCCTATCATCTTGAGAGGCGGTATCTGTGTATTGTAGAGCATCTTAACTTGTTTGGCCAACCTTGTAGAATTTTACATAAGATTGCATTTCATGGGCTTTTATTTAAATGATCGTTTTAATATATAAAGTTTCCACCCTTTCACCGTAGGCTTTTCTTAGAAGTTAAAATCAAGTTGCACCTTCGGTGGCAAAGTTAATATTTTAATTTTTAGTGTTTTGTACCATTTCCATCTCTCCTACGGGGGTGCATAGTTTGTGTGCTTGTGTAAATTGTTAAAACTTTTAGTTTAAAGTAATCTGGTGTGTTGCAGATTTGCACCAGTGTAGTCTTTCAGAGGCTGTTGTGAGCGGTCTAAATACGGCCGTGTCAAAAGGGAGCGGCAAGGTTCTCTGCCCGAAAGCTCATACAGTCAGAACTTGTTTCTTTCTGCCTCTGAATAAATTGTAACTTTGATATTTAGAGGGTGCTTTCTGATTATAATTTTAAATCTGTTTCTTTTAAAAAATGCTTTTAGGCACTATTTAAGTGAATAAAATTCCCATTTGTTAAAAGGAATTTGGTTATGATTTCATCAGTTACTCCCTGGCAACTCCTTCCATGCTTACATAGTGTGATTACATGTTTTAATGTTCTTCATGAATAGCTAGTAGATAAAGTAAATTCTTAAGAATATTCTTTGAAAATAAATCACGGTTCACACGGCTACACCGAGACTAAGCAGACCTCATGTACCGACGGAGAGGTGCCGTCGCCGACTGCGAGGGATGGCTCTAAGAAGCTCTGTACATTAATAATAATAATAATAATAATAATAATAATAATAATAATAATAATAATAATAATAATGAAGGGGATTTATCGACATAAAAAACCTACATTATGGACAGGTAGACAATTTAAGAAAATTCTTTCTAGAACGAGCAGAAACTAGCAAAATACACAAGGCAATCACTCATATAAATACATCGGCTACACCACTGCAATTTCATAACCACTTCTACAACCCTTTAGATCACATAACATCAACAGATACGAAGAAAGTAAATTGGAAAAAGAAAACACTTCATGGCAAGCACCCGTATCATCTAACACAGCCACACATCGATCAAGACGCATCCAACACATGGCTAAGAAAAGGCAATATATACAGTGAGACAGAAGGACTCATGATTGCACTATAGGATCAAACAATAAACACCAGGTATTACAGCAAGCATATTATTAAAGATCCCAATACCACAACAGATTAATGCAGACTTTGTAAACAACAAATAGAAACAGTAGATCACATCACAAGCGGATGTACAATACTAGCAAATACAGAATACCCCAGGAGACATGACAATGTTGCAAAAATAATACATCAACAGCTTGCCTTACAACATAAACTTATAAAACAACACGTTCCTACATACAAGTATGCACCACAAAATGTACTGGAGAATGATGAATACAAATTATACTGGAACAGAACCATTATAACAGATAAAACAACATAACATAACAAACCTGACATCATACTCACCAATAAAAAGAAGAAATTAACACAACTAATCGAAATATCCATACCCAATACAACAAATATACAAAAGAAAACAGGAGAAAAAATTGAAAAATACATCCAACTGGCTGAGGAAGTCAAATATATGTGGCATCAGGATAAAGTTGACATCATACCAATTATACTATCAACTACAGGAGTCATACCACACAATATCCACCAGTACATCAAGGCAATACAGCTACATCCAAACATATATATACAACTACAGAAATCCGTAATTATTGATACATGTTCAATTACCCGAAAGTTCCTAAATGCAATATAACACATACCGTACAGTTAATAGGAAGTGACGCTTGATCAAGGTCCGCGTCACTTTCCATTTTTAACCAGACTTAACGTCTGAGAAAGTAAAGAAATAATAATAATAATAATAATAATAGTTTCGTGTGGCTCAATGGCCAGGTGCAAGTCTCTCTATTGGACGCCACTTGGGCGACCTACGTGTCCCTATCCTATCCCCGTTAGCCAACCGAGAAAGAGGACCTGCAGTTTAATGTAGAATCCGAAAAAGGTGCTATTTCTGGCGACTCCTCATACCGTTGAGAGATGAAGGCTAGATTAAAACGAATCCGTGGTCTGACCGAGATTCGAACCCACGATATCTCGGTTTGCAGGTGAATTATTGCTGGACCACCAGGCCTTATATATATATAATTACGAGTAGTTCGTCTATAGGTTTCGATCAGTGAGTTTGCAAGTGTCAAAATGCGGGGCATATATGTCCGTATCGCTTGGCTGACAATTTTAGAGATACATCAAATGAATTCGCATTTGCGAATAGGGACTACCATCAGCTGTAGCACACCCATTTGCGGGTGTTGCTGCTACATGTAGGCAAGGGGTTAGTGTCGATTTCGAACGGAAACTGTTTACTCGCCTCTCATATTAGCAACTATGAAAGAATTGTTAGGTTTTTAATTTATTACTCGTGCCGTAACTTTCTTTCTCTTGTATTATTTCACAGAAATGTCAGTCAAATAATAGACTTTTTCCTAAAACTTCTAACGTTCTTTTGCTTTAACTATTTCGTATGGTAAAGCAGTTTTTTAGTGAAACATATACTGGCAGAAGTAAAACTGTGAGTACCGGGCGTGAGTCGTGCTTCGGTAGCTCAGTTGGTAGAGCACTTGCCCGCGAAAGGCAAAGGTCCCGAGTTCGAGTCTCGGTCGGGCACACAGTTTTAATCTGCCAGGAAGTTTCATATCAGCGCACACTCCGCTGCAGAGTGAAAATCTCATTCTGGCATATATCTTTACTTTTTAACGGTATTTTGAAGACAATTGATAGATTGCTGACAAAGCCAAAAATTCTCTTCCAAATAATCAAATGAAAAATTTATATAGCGCGCAAAATATAGCATTTACCAGGACAGTTACACGATAATAGTTAAAATTTCAATAATGAATTAATCTAATGACGAACATTTATTGTCCGATCAGTTCAGAAACAGGCATACTCGTTCTATAACGTGTTGATCTGTAAGTTGACTTATTTTCATCAGAAACAATATCACTCGAAGACGATATCAATGTTTCAGAAACGACAGAATGCCCTACCAAACTTTTTTTTTTAATTGTATCTAAAACCAAACACCCTTTAGTACCGCTGATACGACAGATAATTGATACATCGGTTTAAATACTGTTATCAGTATGAAAAGAAAAATGTCCGTTACAATTGAGATCAAACAAATACAGAAATTTACCAGTTATTCATAACTAAAATACGGGTACCGATATTAACAGATCGATTTTTCCCATCCGTATCTCTTATTGTCATTCAACACCAAACTATACATACGTGCATCATTTACGTGCACCCAACAGGTAAACACAACACACACATCTAATACAACGCGCGGAAAGGGATCATTTCGTTTAAAGGAAGAAAAGGCGGCTGAACCGAACCCTCTCCCAGGCAACAGCGCCACACCACTCTTCACTTTCTTTCCGGCTCATAAACGCAACCAAATATATATAACAATAAATCACACAGAACAAAACTTGCACGATGTACAGCGAGATTGCCTCTATGACGTTCCCTGAAACATTAGGCTGAGCACTAGGTGGAATCAAGCAACAGAAACGAAGTAACACTAAAGCACAGACAAGAAGCGAACCCTGCACCACTGCGGCATTAATCCTACGTAAAGAAGAGGCGGCAGTGGCGAATTCCTTGCAAACAACGATTAGACGAACACAGTGGACCGTTAGATAGTGAACTTTGTGAGACTTACTGTAATGTAACCTCATATTATCTACAGTCACAACGATCTCTAACAGCAGACAAGACAGCTGACATGAGAAGTTGTGATGCTTTCAGGAGTATCTCGACATTCTCTCGGGGCGAAGTGACGCCGTCATGTAGAAAGGCTCCCAGAAACGTGTCCAGGCGTTGAACAATGTCTGCCATAGTGATCACATCCTGGTGACAATCCGAGAACGTTTTGTATTAGTCCAGTTCAACGAACTACCTCAAGTTTATACGTGGTTTGTTCATTGTGATAAAAGTGACGGAAAATTATTATTTGTCTACATAATTATAATGCAAAAACACAAAAAAATTACTTTAACGATCAATACCGTACCGCACTGAGCTGTTTTCTAATTACAAGTGTGATTCTACTATATTTAACTCTCATAAATGAAGCAAAAAAATCACAAAAATAACTCACGATTTTGTGCCACACGAGATAAAAACCAGAATAAAAAAAAATGACACAGCATGACTAAAACACAAAACACAGTTACTCACGAAGAACTTATGTTCGATTTGTTAGAATTTTTTGAATTAAGTGTTACAAAACATCGATGAGTCACTCTGGTAAATAGCTTCAACCTGAATGTGGTTGCCTCGAAATATAGCACAACAAGCCATGAGTGATTCTGTTAGTAATGGCAGACAGCTCTCATTGAAGTCCACGTAATGATAGCTGATCCTGAAGTCGTATTTAAGAGACAAATAATGCTCCATCCCACATGCAAATGAGGTTATTAAAATCTAAGTGATCAATTGCCGAACCATTCGCAATAAAGTCCCAGAGTTCGCTCCTAAAAACAGAGGAAATTACATAATATAAAGAAAGTGATTTAAAACTCTAAATTGACATCAGTGAGGCTTCCGGAGAAAATTTCTGTGTATTGGGGAAAGATAGGCTAATGGGAATTGGAACTGGTGTATTCGTCACAGAAGACAAGATAGCGAAGTTCACCGAGATGAAAGCGGTATCATTTGGGCAAGACATAGAATCAAGGGTGGGCATAAACTTATAAACGGGTCATTCTATCAACCAGACACTCCCTAAAAAATATAATCGAAACTTTCGAGGAAACCTCAGCTCGCTAATAACAAATGTTCGCCAATCATACTACCATCATTAAAGGAGATTTTAATCGTACCCCTGTCGATTCGGTAGGTCGTGTTGGGAAGACGCCAAGTGACACCAAATAATACGGAAGTAGCCGGCCGAAGTGGCCGCGCGGTTCTGGCGCTGCAGTCTGGAACCGCGACACCGCTACGGTCGCAGGTTCGAATCCTGCCTCGGGCATGGATGTGTGTGATGTCCTTAGGTTAGTTAGGTTTAACTAGTTCTAAGTTCTAGGGGACTACTGACCTCAGCAGTTGAGTCCCATAGTGCTCAGAGCCATTTGAACCATTTGAACCAATACGGAAGTAACTACGAACACTGTTCACTATTGAGCATCCCACTTCTTGCAGGGACCGAGCGAGGTGGCGCAGTGGTTAGCACACTGGACTCGCATTCGGGAGGACGACGGTTCAATCCCGTCCCCAGCCATCCTGATTTAGGTTTTCCGTGATTTCCCTAAATCGCTTCAGGCAAATGCCGGGATGGTTCCTTTGAAAGGGCACGGCCGATTTCCTTCCCAATCCTTCCCTAACCCGAGCATGAGCTCCGTCTCTAATGACCTCGTTGTCGACGGGACGTTAAACACTAACCACCACCACCACTTCTTGCAGGATATATTAAAGTGTCACAATGTCCCAGCAGAATAGGTACATCAGCAACATATTGGTGTGTGTGTGTGTGTGTTGTGTGTACGTGCAAGTTCTGTGGCACACTGAACAATTCAGTGCAGTAATCGTCATCGCGAACGAAACCTGGGATCGTTGCCGCCAACCAGTAACGGAAAAGCTACAGTATAATGATGGGGCACTCATTCTATGCCAAGGGCACTCATTCTAAGCCAAGTAAGGTTTAAGTTTGGTATCAGCAGGGGAGGTTATACCGTTGATCTTAAGCGATGAAATGTGTCGTCTTCGACCACTAAACGCTACGAAAGAGCGCTAGCACTAGAGTGATATGCAAGTAAGAAGGCGTGTGGGCGATGCGTTTTGTGAAGAGAATACATTGGGGTGTCATCAGTGTCCTCTCTGTTTCTATTTTACTCCAGGAAACTCTTTCCTGTAAAATGGCAACGCTGAGGTGCGTTTCACACGGGGACACTTGCTTCTGGTTTTGACTCTCTCTCTCTCTCTCTCTCTCTCTCTCTCTCACACACACACACACACACACACACACACATTAGCCCTATCGCTTGTTAATGTAATATTTGCTACGCCAACTGTGTGTTCTCCGTAATAGATGTTACAATGGCCTCATCACGCCAACACAAACACGAAAATCAGCGTTAAATATTCGATGCGCAACCTCTATCCTCTACAGGAAGACGCGGTAGAATGACGCTATTGGCTGTAGCGTGACGTGGTACATCTCCCCTTGCTACTTAGCTTCGCCACAACCTCCCAAACTGCTTCACACTCAAATCTCCGAAAAATCCAATCCTGAAAGTGTAGACTGCTGTCTATAGGTGTTCTGTTGCAACATAAGGCACGGTCCTAAAAGGCATAAGGCTTGTGCGACAGTTTCCACGAACACAAACCTCAGGATAGAATGTCTTTCCAAGTCCACCGTACCCCATCTTTCTCAGAGAAGTTTCCATACGTTTAACGTACGCCAAAAGAGCAATAGACGAAAAGAAGTTCCGTTGAGAAAGAGGCGCACCACGTGATTAACAATGAAATCTATTTTAATTCATGCCCACGTAAACGTTTTAGTGACTAAACCGATTTCGAATTTTTAGTCATTTATATTAGCCCATTAATACTTCTTGGCCGATAGTTGAGTCAACATTTACATCGGGCTCCTATTAGTAGGAGAAACTAATTGAACAGTCTAAACCTGTTTAGTCCTTAAAGAATTTACGAGTGAATGTCAAATAATCTCTATTGACATGAGGTAATGTTCTCGCTGATGTTGCATGTCAATAACATGGCAAATGTAAACCAAAACGAATTGTTTCCTGCGGGAATTCTGAAAGTGTAAAGAAGCTTTATGTTCAAAATTGGCACAATATTGTGCTACATACGCACACTAATTCATATTTACAGGAATATTTATGAAGTCATTTTGGTGTGATTTATGATCGTGTATGGAAACTTGGGGACGTTCAGCTATATGTCATTAATATACAGACTGGATAAGACACGCAGCTGTTTTATTGATCGCCGGCCGGAGTGACCGAGCGGTTTTAGGCGCTACAGTCTGGAACCACGCGACCGCTACTGCCGCAGGTTCGAATCCTGCCTCGGGCATGGATGTGTGCGATGTCCTTAGGTTAGTTAGGTTTACGTAGTTCTAAGTTCTAGGGGACTGATGACCTCAGCAGTTAAGTCCCATAGTGCTCAGAGCCATTTGAACCATTTTTTGTTTTATTGATCGCATTTAAATCACACAGTGGATTTAGAAATCATACAATTTAAGAGACTAAATATCCCTCCAACATTTTCTTGAAATTGAAAGAAATAATCATTTTGTAAAGTTTTTCGCTACACGTATCGGTGATGTCGTTTGAACGTTGGTGCACGGTAAAGAGCTTTTCTCTTCACTACTAGCTGTTCCCAGCCATTCTTTGCTGTGGCTTAGTCTGATTAAGTGGGAAAGAAAGAAAAGGGAAAGCACATATTTCTAATATGTACGGGAATTGTGCGTACATCCTAACCTTCTACATCTACATCTACATTTATACTCCGCAAGCCACCCAACGCTGTGTGGCGGAGGGCACTTTACGTGCCACTGTCATTACCTCCCTTTCCTGTTCCAGTCGCGTATGGTTCGCGGGAAGAACGACTGTCTGAAAGCCTCCGTGCGCGCTCTAATCTCTCTAATTTTACATTCGTGATCTCCTCGGGAGGTATAAGTAGGGGGAAGCAATATATTCGATACCTCATCCAGAAACGCACCCTCTCGAAACCTGGCGAGCAAGCTACACCGCGATGCAGAGCGCCTCTCTTGCAGAGTCTGCCACTTGAGTTTATTAAACATCTCCGTAACGCTATCACGGTTACCAAATAACCCTGTGATGAAACGCGCCGCTCTTCTTTGGATCTTCTCTATCTCCTCCGTCAACCCGATCTGGTACGGATCCCACACTGATGAGCAATACTCAAGTATAGGTCGAACGAGTGTTTTGTAAGTCACCTCCTTCGTTGATGGACTACATTTTCTAAGCACTCTCCCAATGAATCTCAACCTGGTACCCGCCTTACCAACAATTAATTTTATATCGTCATTCCACTTCAAATCGTTCCGCACGCATACTCCCAGATATTTTACAGAAGTAACTGCTACCAGTGTTTGTTCCGCTATCATATAATCATACAATAAAGGATCCTTCTTTCTATGTATTCGCAATACATTACATTTGTCTATGTTAAGGGACAGTTGCCACTCCCTGCACCAAGTGCCTATCCGCTGCAGATCTTCCTGCATTTCGCTACAATTTTCTAATGCTGGAACTTCTCTGTATACTACGACATCATCCGCGAAAAGCCGCATGGAACTTCCGACACTATCTACTAGGTCATTTATATATATTGTGAAAAGCAATGGATAGCAGGAGATGGACAGAGAGATGTGGCAGGAGGAGATGGAGGGGGGAGAAGAGATGGACAGAGAAAGGGGAGATAACGTGAGGACAGAGAGAAGAGAAAAGAGATGGGGCAAGAGGAGCTAGAGAGGAGAATTAAGACTGTTGATATTTTTAAAAATATCCGGGAGTCCAATTTATCGATATTTAAAAAAATATCATAATCAGCTGTAGAAATATCGGAAAGAAGTGTCGATACATCGATGGAGAAAGCATCGAAGTAACTGGCTATAAAAATATCGGCTGCACATTGTAAATACACTGCCGGTTTTAGAGCTGTACATTTAAGTATTGATTTATTATTAGATGTTCAGTACATCAACATGCTAGCAGTCTGCCTATCGCCCTTAGAGCAAGAATTGAAAGGAAAACGATGTACGTTCACGCTTGGCGATAACCACTTTGCTAACGATAGTAACTGCATCTAAGTAGCACAATAAAAAGTCCCCGATGGACCCGTCATTCGGTTTCTTCACATATCGGATTTGTCCGGAACACTTCATGTCGACTTCCCAGTTTTTTCATTTCTGCCAACGTCAGCGAACTTGTAACTGAAGTGTCAGAATTGCTTGGTGTAGCTAAACGTTGCAGTTTCTGTTGGTAGCGCCAATTATGTCAGCATTTCTCCTCATACGTTTCCGCCCCACCGCAAAGACCAATCTTCTCATTTAGATTTTTGTTCATAGTTTTCAGCAACTGTTTTTGAAAAATTCCGAAGTTTTTATCGCAGCTGGTGTACTATTTCTTTACATCGGAAATCATGTTGTTCCATTCATAGCTCGACTTCCCAGTTCAAGTGGACTTCTTCTTTTACGCCACATATACTTGCTTTACACAGTCAAAGAGAGAGACTGGAAGCGATAAAAGCTCTACAAGTAGTAAGACTTCTTTACACAGTGAAAGTAAAATTATGTTCTTCTTCAATTTCAAAAGAACATCTTCAAATATTTACCGAAAATTGTGAAAAAATATATCGGGCCTCGATATTTCCATTTTGATATCGATATATCGGTGCAAATAATATTACCAAAGTATATCGACATACCGTTCAGATAAATGTTGACATATCGATATGACTGTGTGTCGATGACAAATGATTCCGGGAGAATCGTCGATCTATCGATATCATATCGACAGCCATATTTCCAGCTCTCTCTGTCCCCCACTTCCTACCCCCTCTGTCCGTCCACCTTCTCCCTCTTTCTCTCCATCTCCCCCTGTCCCATCTCTTTCCCCCTCTCTTTGTCCATCACCTCATCACCTCATTCTCCCTTATCCTGTCCATCTTCTCCTCTCTAGCTCCTCTTGCCCCATCTCTTTTCTCTTTTCTCTGTCCTCACGTTATCTCCCCTTTCTCTGTCCATCTCTTCTCCCCCCTCCATCTCCTCCTGCCACATCTCTCTGTCCATCTCCTGCTATCCGCAAGCTATGACCATTTGCTTCCTCTCCTCTGCCCATCTCCTTGGTTCAAATAGCTCTGAGCACTATGGGACTTAACATCTGAGGTCATCAGTCCCCTAGAACTTAGAACTACTTAAACCTAACTAACCTAAGGCCATCACAGACATCCATGCCCGAGGCAGGATTCGAACCTGCGACCGTAGCGGTCGCGCGGTTCCAGACTGTAGCGCTTAGAGCCGCTCGGCCACCCTGGCCGGCGCCCATCTCCTCTTCACCCTCTCTCTGATCTTGAGCGTTGTTTATTGTTATTGCAAATTCAAATTCTGTAGGAGTGTTCTAATCACAAGCTGAATAGCCATGAAGACAGCTTTCGTGATTGTTAACAAAGTTCCACTACTGTGTCCAAACGTTTATTACACAAATGTCTAGATATTTTAAGTAAATCTGTAGAGTACTTTTTGAGGATTTTGGTAACAATGTTTTTCTTTTATACGTTACATATTTATTTATGTACTACATAAATTTAGAAAATGGGTGTACAAAAACCCTCGTGTATTCGCATACAACATTACGTCAAAATTTCTAAGCAGGCGTTAAAGAACTTTCCGTGATGTAAGATTTCGAACAAAGGAACATTTACATTTTGTTATAGATTTCTCACTCCAGTAAGTATATAAAAGCCGGACGGTGTGGCCGTGTGGTTCTAGGCGCTTCAGTTTGGAACCGCGTGACCGCTACGGTCGCAGGTTCGAATCCTGCCTCGGGCATGGATATGTGTGATGTCCTTAGGTTAGTTAGGTTTAAGTAGTTCTAAGTTCTAGGGGACTGATGACCTCAGAAGTTAAGTCGCATGGTGCTCAGAGCCAAGTATATAAAAACACGCACGTATTCGAAAGCCACGTTGTGTCAAAACTTCAAAGCAACTGGCGAAGAACTTTCGGAGATTCATGATTCTGAACAAACGAACATTTACTGTTTTATTTGCGTACGTTATTACACGTTTTGCATATAGCACGTCTGCAGTTAAAACTGTATAACTTCACATTAATTAAATACCATCAATAAAACTGTTGAGCGAACTATGGAATAACAGTATATTAATTTCTAGTATTAATTTTTAATACACGTAACTGGGGTACAGTAGCGACCCTACTTCTTCGAATACATAAACTACATCCATCGGGCGTTGGCATATGTTAGCCCAAGGCAATACTCGACTGAAACATATGGAAGCAAGAAAAGTTTTATTGCGTGTGCACATCCAACGTACGAAATCCTACGGTAAACAGAGATCTGCGAGTAGGGGGTTAATCTGCTGGTAGGGGGTTAATGGTCAGCGGTCGTTGCGGTGCGGCGAGTGGGAACCTGGGAAGGAATGCGTGTCCGGATGGCCGAGGCTGTTAATGCAACCGTTCTAGAGAACCGGAGCATCCGGGTTCGAATCCCGCCAAGGTACATAGTTTCAGCTCTCGCCGTTGCATTGCCGTAATGCCTTGTGCGGAGGTAAGTATTTCTTTCCTATTTCTTTCCCAGCCTGTTGCTTTCCATTCCTTTCAACGCAATTATTCATGTAGAAGAAGCAAGGCCAAACCGACGTTTGAGTGATGACCACCCTTCGCACCAGGGCTTCCCCCTCCCCTCTTATTATTCATCCAGTCACAGTTCAGTAGACGACGACTCGACACCATTAATATTCCTGGATCTTCCTCTCTCTCTACGTCACAGTACTAACTGCCGTCCTACTCTGAAACACGCAATTCTCTCCGACATACAGAAGGATGCAAGCGGGTTCCAGGGTCACTGACATGTATGCCGTGGTTTGTGCAGCACACGTGCTCCTAAATGTTGCGGTTTTCACGATTTTCCTTAATTTATGGAGAGCAGTGTATCGCGTTCCTCGGAATTTCGCGCCGGGGCTCGGGGATCCCTTACCGGGAGCCATCAGCGTCAATTACGCAGACAAAGCGCTTAGAGCTGTGCAAATGGCGGACCCGGCTCAGGTTATGGCCGGCGTAATCACCCCAAGGCCGCGAGGTGAGTTTCGCAGCGCGCTGCGCCGAGGTGAATGAGCGGCATTTGCAATTCATATAGGCGAGCATTAAGCGACCAGTGTTGCGTCGCCTCTTGGGCCCGCGCAACCCATTCCTTAGCCGCCTCCCGCCGGCGTGGCTCTGCGGCCTCGCTCTTCTTGCCCCTGCAGTTTATGGCTTGTAACCGGATGCAGTAGCGAAAGGCATCCATCATCGGCAACACATGTCCCCTAGACACGTGCAATAGCGTGCCGAAAGCGGTAATGTGAAAATGTTATTGAAAGAACGACATCGTTTCCATCAGGCTGTTATTTTAAAATAGCGCTTAATTGATCAATACCGCTAATTTCGAGCGTTGCACATCCTCAATTGCATAACAGATCTGAGCACGTTATACTCATACTGTAAAAGAGAATTAAAAAAGCTATGTGTTGAGCCGTACCAAGTCGATAGATCGCGGTACGTCTTCTGCATGCCATATTTGCCTCTAGCGGAGGGTGTGCCGTTTTGACGTAACAAAGTGGAGTGCGAAGAGCAGTATACGTTCTGAGTGTTTGCAAATTTTTAAATTCAGATAAATATGAAAAATATGAGAAAGTTTAGTCTTTGTGCAATTTTGTTGTTTTGTGCGTAATAAAGTACAGTTTATGGCAAAAACGAAATAATGTTTTAAGCATTTTTATGTAAGTGGGAATTTTCGTTCTTTTTTATTTTGTCGGACAAATGTACGAGATCCCTAATACATGCATTAGTTCAGGAATTAACTTCCAGGCTGAAAATGCGACATTCTTACGTTGCACTCACGCAACAATTTGTGGCTAACTTTTCCTAGTAATTTTCTTTTCTAAAGCACTTAAAACAGATTCAACAGAGTTCAGGCTGACAATACACAGGAAAGCCGATTCCTGCACAGTGAACAACCAACTCCAAACACAAACTGCCGTTTGCGGAAATGATTAAACTCAAGCAGTACTACCTCCCAACAAGGTCACTTGACCAGAATACAAGTCAGGCGCTGAGATTCAAATGATTCAAATGGCTCTAAGCACTATAGGACTTAACATCTGAGGTCATCAGTGCCCTAGAACTTAGAACAACTTAAACCTCTCTAAATTAAGGACACCACATACATCCATGCCCGAGGCAGGATTCGAACCTGCGACCATAGCGATCGCGCGGTTCCAGACTGAAGCGTCTAGAACGCTCGGTCACACCGGCCGGCCGAAGCTTAACTCCAAGAACCAGGAGGGAATAATAAGACTGGACGACCAAGAACGAAGTGCTCGGATTAAAAAGATTGTAAGACAGGGCCCGTACTGTTCCTTCTGTACATCGAAGAAGCAATGATGGAAATAAAAGAAAGATTCAGGAGTGGGACTGTAATTCAAGGTGCAAGGATATCAGTGATACGATTCGCTGATGGCATTGTTATCCTGAGTGAAAGTGAAGAACAATTACATGATCTGCTGAATGAAATGAACAATCTAATGAGTACAGTATATGGACTGAGAGTGAATCGAAGAAAGACGAAAGTAATGAGAAGTAGCAGAAATGAGAACAGCGAGAAACTTAACATCAGGATTGGCGGTCACGAAGTAGATGAAAAACAATTCTACTACCTAGTCAGCAAAATAACCAACGACGGACGGAGCTAAGAGGACATCAAAAGCAGACCAACACTGTCAAAAAGGGCAGTCCTGGTCAAGAGAAGTCTACTAGTGTCGAATATAGGCCTTAATTTAAGGAAGAAATTTCTTAGAAATTGTATGGTAGTGAAACATGGACTGTGGGAAAACCGGAAAAGAGAATCGAAGCATTTGAGAATTGGTGCTGCAGACGAATGTTGAAAATTAGATGGACTGGTAAGATAAGAAATGAGTATGTTCTGTGCAGAATCGTAGAGGAAGGGAATATGTGGAAAACACTGACAAAGAGAAGGGACCAGATGATAGGATCCCTGTTAAGACATCAGGGAATGGCTTCCATGGTACTACAGGGAGCTGTACAGGGTAAAAACTGTAAAGGAAAACAGAGATTGGAATACATCCAACAAATAATTGAGAATGTAGATTGCAAGTGCTACTCTGAGATGAAGAGGTTGGCACTGGAGAGGAATTCGTGGTGGGCCGCATCAAACCAGCCAGAAGACTGATGACTAAAAAAATAAGTTAAATAAAATCTAAGAGAATTGCGGCAGGTTCGGATACAGCTACATATTTTTTAATAATTGAGAATGAAGGAGCACATTCTTTATAAACATTCACCAAACGTAGGTCAACTACCATTGGCGATGATAGGTCGGAACCAATGAATTTAACGGCATCACAGAATCCCAATTTATCTACGTGAACGAAACACACACGACATGGTTACTTTAAAAAGACATATAAACGAGACTACTGCGTAGATCGACATTACTGCTCAATGTACACTGTACCAAGATAAGGAGAACGAAATTTCAATGAAATCGGAGCCATCTCTCTGTCGAGTAGAAAACTTCTGTTCGTAGATTTCTTCATATGACGAAGTTCTATTCCGCAAAAAAGAAAAGAGTGACATTTAACCTTGGTGTGTGTGTGTGTGTGTGTGTGTGTGTGTGTGTGTGTGTGTGTGTGTGTGTGTGTGTGTGAGTCGTACTCACAGGAAACACGGTAGGCCGCTAAAATTCCGTCCAGGCGCCGCGAACACGCGTGGCCTCCGCTCGTGCTGAGATCTGGTGGTCGCGGTAATTAATAGCGACGCTGTTCTAATTACTGGCCCCATTCAAGCCGACGTTCGGCCCGCACTTCAGCCGCCTAATTAAGCCAACCCAAGGGCCCTCGTTTTTTCTCGTTTTAGGAAAAGGGAACGGACCGTTTCGGAGAACTTCACGCTCGCGGCTAGAAGTAGAAAAGAGGCACAAGAGCAGAAATTACGTTCCAGTAATTAATGGCACTCAACTCCTATCGCCGCTCACAACTCGCCGACGTTAGTACAATAGCAGTTGTCTACGCTTTGTTCTATAAAGTGGCGGAACGGCAGGAGCACTGCGCAGAGACGGTGAAGTGCTTCCAGCGCTTGAATTCGCAAACAAAGCACATAGGTACTTTGCAAATACGACGCAATATCCTTAGAGAGGCTATACAGAAGTATTCTTTACATACCACTATTCATCGAACTCGTCTCTTGAAAGGTCTCAACGTAGAAATATCAGGTGACATTCGCAAAGACAATCTAGGCCCGTGCTTTATCATAGCTATCATCTTATTTAATTACTATACAGGACTGCGGATGATTTTTGGAAAACACCACGAATCTGAAGATAGCGGTGAGACCGAAAGCTTGGGTTGTTGAGGCAAACTATTCTGTTATGCGTACATCAGTTCGAGAACTTACTCCCAGTGTCCTTGATGTTGCCTATCTTGCGCATGGACTACTCAGTTTGTATATTTTTCTTATTTTTTTCATAGTTCCACACAACTTCTTCCTGTTTTCTCGATTGATCTGTGTTCAGTTTTTCAAGGCCTATCCACTGTGCCAACTTATAACCAAATCTGAGGGGGGTGCGATGGGGAGGTTCCCTTGTAAGAAGGACTTGCGAAGAATACTGCTGAAGTGTGTGGAACCCATACCTAATATACTGAACGTATACGTGGAAGGCCGGCACGAATGGTCCTAGGTTTCAAGTAGTAAAGGGTATTTCAACCAGTCACAATGATGTTCAGTGCATATCTAGATTTCGGTTATTGTGTTGCCATCTCCACTGGTAGCTGAGAGGTGCCAGCACGGTAACTCAGCTTGTTCGGTCAGTGGGTTAGCTGCCCTCTGCAATAATAATAATAATAATAATAATAATAATAATAATAATAATACTAAAAACCCCGTGAGTGACTGGATCAATAACGAACTTCAACGGGCGTCTGGGGACGTCTGCCACGAACAATTGCAACGAACTATAACGAACAAAATTAGATTTAAAAAAAGTGGTAAGCGCGACAGACTGTCAATCCTAAGGGCCCAGGTTCGATTCCCGGCTGGGTCGGAGATTTTTCTCCGCTCAGGGACTGGGCGTTGTGTTGTCCTAATCATCATTTCATCCCCATCGAAGCGCAAGTCGCCGAAGTGGCGTCAAATCGAAAGACTTGCACCAGGCGAGCGGTCTACCCGACGGGAGGTCCTCGTCACACGACATTACTATTATTATTATTATTACTGCAGTAAATGAACGTTAAAACATTAAAAACACTTATACACGCACATAGTCCCAAATGGGCTTTTCATGTCAGATATTTAACAAAGAAATTCGCTAAAAAGCCATGAAAGTTGAGAAGTTATTTTATTTTGGTTTCGCTGCCAGTTTCCGCAATTCAGTATGCCATCTTCAGGCACCATATTCACCTCTCAAAAATTATGGATACTGGCATTCTGGGGCCATCCGTTTCTGGATGTTGTGAATTCTCAAGTGCTTCTTTCGAAGACTTGAGTTGCAGTCAAGTCTTCGAAGGAAGTACTTGAGAATTCACAACTTCCAGAAACAGATGTCCCCAGTATGCCAATAACGATAATATTTGAAAGGTGAATATGTACGGGGTCCGAAGATGGCATACCGAATTTCGGAAACAGGTAGCGACAACAAAATAAAATAACTTCTCAATATTCACGGCTGTTTGGCATAATTTCTTTGTTAAATGTTTGACCAGCCACTTTCCCACGTCCACATTGGATCGAGAGACGTTCATGTCAGAGGTTGAGTTGTGACTTAGTAGATGTTGTTTTTCCGATTTCCTTGTGTGCCAGGGGTTCTCATACTTTTCCTTTGACCAAATTCTTCGGCAGTCTTGGCATTTTATCGGAACACCTTGTTTATTTTGAAGGTTAATAAAATTTGTAAAAATGAAAAAAAATTGTTTTAGTCTGTGACTACTTCAGTTTTAAATCTTAGCTGATAACACAGAAATCAGAATAATTTTTTTGAAAAATAAGAAATATGTCGACAAAAACCATCATATTATTGATAGTTTTTCACGGAACACTTATTTACTCTCCGTGGGAAACAAGTGTTCCGTGGAACAAAGTTTTGGAAACGCTGCTGTATGCGGTATACGGTGCCTCTTTGAAACGCCATAACCTTGGGCTACCTTACAAGGGGAGGCCACGACGTTTGGAACGCGGATTTACTGTAAACTTCGTACACTCGTAGTACTCCATGAGGGCAACAAAATGTTTAAGCAGTAGTCCGTACTTCTCAAGCGTTATTGTGAAAAACGCAAGATAATTTCGGTCGTCGAATATATATCGGCGCATGGCCGTTTTAATCATGAAGCGGCTGCAGCCGAGTGGTGATGGCACGTTAGCTCAGCGTGTTCGGTCAGGCTCTTAGCTTCACTTTCTAATAAAAGAACTGAGCGAACTGATGAACGAACAAACTGAACGGGTGTCATCGGACGTCCGCCCTAAACAAATTCAGCGAACAATATAGCACAAAATGTTTCTTTTCTGAAAAAAAAGTTTTTGGCGTTCGAGCTGCTCGATCGCTAGATCGAGTTCCGTTCGTCAGTTTTTTTTTAATTTTCAATACAGTCATTTTTTTAATTACTTATGTTACAAGTGATATAGTGGGGAATCCGTGTAATCGGATGAAATTTTATTAAGTTTGTAATGTTATTTGGCAGTCTACTAATTTTTATTATCACAAATAACGTAATATTCATAACTATCGACTAGTAAACGATCAAACGCATAAAGTGATACTGAAAATGTATGCTTGCCCCAGATTTGAGAAATCCCTTATACCTGGAAGGAGCCCGAAACGACTTGTTACCTCCAAGTTTTGACCGGCACAGACGGCTTTCGAAAGATGTACAATTAATCCTCGCTTTCGACATTACAAGTTGCAGGATGGTATTTCTCGTAAAAACCTGGACAACTTAAAGTTAAACGGCACCAGCTGGATTGAATAAATGCTATGTTTCCGCATTCACAAGGTCTTTTGGCGTTTTTCGTGGAAAAACAAACCTCGTTAACATTTTCCAAAACCTCTCTTTCAGACGATAGTTTGGAAGCAAACAGTGCATAACGCAGTGTTTCGTTAAGAATCGGCGCTGATAATTGGTTATGCAGTATCGAGTGCATTTTAATAGCGTCTTCCGAGATGCAATTTCTCGTTCTCTTTCGATTAAATACGAACAGTTTTGAAAACACGGACAAGCATACATTTTCAGTATGACTTTATGCGTTTGGTCGTTTACTAGTCTATAGTTATGAATATTACATTATTTGTGGTAATAAAAATTAGTAGACTGCCAAATAACATTGTAAATTTAATAAAATTATATACAATGTGTGAAGGGCATAAGTACACATATTTCTGTTGACGGATAACAGTTTCAAATATTTCAGAGTATTTCCATTGCAAATGGTTCAAATGGCTCTGAGCACTATGGGACTTAACAGATATGGTCATCAGTCCCCTAGAACTTAGAACTACTTAAACCTAACTAACCTAAGGACAGCACACAACACCCAGCCATCACGAGGCAGAGAAAATCCCTGACCCCGCCGGGAATCGAACCCGGGAACCCGGGCGTGGGAAGCGAGAACGCTACCGCACGACCACGAGATGCGGGCAATTTCCATTGCACCTGAGTTATGTAGGTCCAGGATAGTGACAGGAACAGGACTCTAATCACACTTTAGATGCTTCCTAGAAACCACTGACTACATGAGTAAATCTGCAACGTCGTTTAGGGTGCACTAAATAGCACTATAGAGCAGTTTATGGCGGTTTTGTAGAGTGTTGGAAGGTGATATATGATTTGTTACAAATCTCTTTGAAATTCAAAGGAAGCAGAGATGAAATAGAGGGAACGAAGGAGTATTTTTCAACTGTACGGAAACCATACCGCAGTTATAAGATTCGACGGGTGTGAAAGGTAAGCAGAAGTCGAGAAGAGAGTGAGACAGCGTTTATAGCCCACCCACGATGTTATTCAGTCTGTACATTCAATAAGGAGTAAAGGAAATCACAGAGGAATTTGAAAAGGGAATTAAAGGTCAGTGAGAAGATATAAAACTTTCAGGTATGCCAATGACTTCGTAATTCTGCGAGACGGTAAAGGACTAGGTAGATCAGTTGAATTGAATGGATAGTGCACTGAAACGAGATTATATGATTCTGAGTTACTGATTTAGAAGGAAGAATCGCAAAGGAATCACACTAACACATCCACTACAGGCGCGCACACACGCGCACACTGGCATAAAGCAAGACAAAGGTAATATATTGTAGTCGAATTAAATGACGTGAAACAAATGAAATTAAATCTGGGATTGAGACAGCAAAAGTAATAGGTGGTTTCCACCATTTGGGGAGAAAAATAAATGGCCGAAAAGAGGGGATATAAAATACTGACTAGTAGTAACAAGAAAAACGCTTTTGAAACAGATATACGGGTGTTCAGTTGCTCCTACTGTTGTTTATGTAACACGCAATATTATATCTGGCCTTCATTAACCACACTCGAGAGTTTCATATTCTCTGGTCCGTACACGCAAACTATTAGTCTTACAGACTTTTTTGTAGGAAATTTAATGTAGTTAAATTTTTGTAGCGGGATACTTTTACGCTGGAAGCCACAGTTTTCGAGCTATTTAAGAAAAGCTTACAAAAGTGACCAACTAACGCATCGTAGCCCCCACCCTCATCTCTCACCAGTCAGAATTTCTGGTATGTTGTTCGTGGCACTCCTTCCTTCCGCTGTACAAAAGTTTCGGACTACGCAAACTATTTCCGATATTCGACCTTTTTTGGTCTCTATTGATAGGGCTGTTGCGGCACCAGCATAGTCGGCTATATCGTTAACATTATTAATTTAAATGTTTTCGTGAGGGTAATAAAGGAAAAACGACTTTTGTAAACGTTACGCTAAAATTAATTACGTTGACAATTCGTTCCAAACTAAACCCTTATAAGCGTTTCTGGATGAGGTATCGAATATATTGCTTCCCCCTACTTATACCTCCCGAGGAGATCACGAATGTAAAATTAGAGATATTCGAGCGCACCCGGAGGCTTTCAGACAGTCGTTCTTCCCGCGAACCATACGCGACTGGAACAGAAAAGGGAGGTAATGACAGTGGCACGTAAAGTGCCCTCCGCCACACACCGTTGGGTGGCTTGCGGAGTGTAAATGTAGATATAGATGTAGAAAATTTCATCCGATTACACGTATTTTTCCCATTATATCAATTGTAATATGAATAGTAAAGAAACTGACTGTGTTGAAAATAAAAAAAGAACTGACGAACGGAAGTCGAACCAGCGATCCAGCGACTTGAACGCCAACTACTTCTTTTTTTTTTAAATGGCTCTGAGCACTATGGGAGTTAACTTCTGAGGTCATCAATCCCCTAGAACTTAGAACTACTCAAACCTAACTAAGCTAAGGACATCACACACATCCATACCCGAGGCAGGATTCGAACCTGCGACCGTAGCAGTCACGCGATTCCGGACTGAAGCGCCTAGAACCCCTCGGCCACTCCGGCCGGCTCTTTTTTTTGGTAAAAAAACATTTTGTTCTATATTGTTCGCTGAATTTGTTTAGGGCGGACGTCCGATGACACCCGTTCAGTTTGTTTGTTCATCCGTTCGCTCAGTTTTTTTATTGGAAAGTGAAGCTAACGCTCTGGCCGAAAACGCTTTTTTTTTAATCTCATTTTGTTCTCTTTTGCTCGTTGCATCCGCTCGGGGCGGACTTCGTAAGACATCCGTTTAAGTTCGTTGTTGATCGATTAACTCAGATTTTTTATTACAAAGGGCAGCTAACCCTCTGACCGAACACGCTGAGCTACCGTGCCGGTGGGGCACCAATCGGCTACTGCCGCTTCATGGTCAAAATGGCAACGCACAGTTATATATTTGACGACCGAAATTATCTTGCGATTTTCTCAGTAACGCTTGAGAAGTATGCGCTACTGCTTACACATTTTGTTGTCCTCATGGAGTACTACGAGTGTACGAAGTTTACAGTAAATCCGAGTTCCAAAAGTCGTGGCCTCCCCTTGTTAGTTACGGAAGCACCCACCACGGAGCACCAACAATTTTCTCGCCATCGAATAAACTTAGCTCCGACATAATGCACTCACAGCTGCACAGAACGGTGTTCTGACTACGACTGACACTTGCAACGTGTTGAGGACATTCCACAGGTCAAACGAGGTAGCACAACCTGCAGGTTTGGCCAGCATCTGCATACATTTCTCTTGGTGTTCCCATATCTTTTGTCCAACTCGTGTACATTCCACTTCAGTGCCAACGGTAGAGGCCCAGCTGACCGCCTGGTACCACTTCGTTCTCTCCCCCCTCCAACCTTTCAACACAACATATACTTCAGAGATCTCGTGTGAAATGTTGTCTCACTCTCATGAAATCTACGAGTAAATCGCAGCCTCTCAGCAGACCGACACCGCAGCTGCATAGCGCACAGTATACACTTTACAGAGCAGCGGTGGTGGAGCGGTTAGCAGGCGAAGCACGAGACTACTCGTCCTCCGCGGCGGACGCAGCGGGCGACATTGCCATTCAGCGGACGGCCGCCATCCCTTTAAGCTGCCAGTGACGTCCGCGTGACGCATCCAAACAATGGCGTAAGGAGCTGTGGCTTCCCGGCTTCCCGGACGTCGCGAGCAAAATCGATCTCTGTCGCCATCGCTAGCGGCTATTCCGGGTACTGTTCCGGATACAATTCTCTTCTGCGGGGCCTGTGGTCTGTAGCATACAGGCGTAAAGCAGCTGAGGACTGGCAAAGATCAGCTGCTACTACAGAAGTTCACATACGCTACCGAATATCGCAAAAACAGCAGCAATTCAGAAGAACCACACTACTGGCCATTAAAATTGCTACACCAAGAAGAGATGCATATGATAAACGGGTATTCATTGGACAAATATACTATACTAGAACTGACATGTGATTACATTTTCACGCAATTTGGGTGCATACATCCTGAGAAATCTGTACCCAGAACAACCACCTCTGGCCTTAATAGCGGCCTTGATACGCCTGGGCATTGAGTCAAACAGAGCTTGGATGGCGTGTACAGGTACAGCTGCCCATGCAGATTCAACACGATACTAAAGTTCATCAAGAGTAGTGACTGGCATGTTGTGACGAGCCAGTTGCTCGGCCACCATTGACCAGACGTTTTCAATTGGTGAGACATCTCGAGAATGTGCTGGCCAGGGCAGCAGTCGAACATTTTCTGTACCCAGAAAGACCCGTAAAGGACCTGCAACATGCGGTCGTGCATTAGCCTGCTGAAATGTAGGGTTTCGCAGGGATCGAATGAAGGGTAGAGCCACGGGTCGTAACACATCTGAAATGTAACGTCCACTGTTCAAAGTGCCGTCAATGCGAACAAGAGGTGACCGAGACGTGTAACCAATGGTAACCCATACCATCACGCCGGGTGATGTGCCAGTATGCGTAGACGAATACACGCTTCCAATGTGCGTTCACCGCGATGTCGCCAAACACGGGTGCGACCATCATGATACTGTAAACAGAACCTGGATTCATCCGAAAAAATGACTTTTTGCCATTCGTGCACCCAGGTTCGTCGTTGACTACACCATCGCAGGGTCAAGGGTAACCGCAGCCATGGTCTCCGAGCCGATAGTCCATGCTGCTGCAAACGTCGTCGAACTGTTGGTGCAGATGGTTGTTGTCTTGCATACGTCCCCATCTGTTGACTCAGGAATCGAGACGTGGCTGCACGATCCGTTACAGCCATGCGGATAAGATGCCTGTCATCTCGAGTGCTAGTGATACGAGGCCGTTGGGATCCAGCACTGCGTTCCGTATTACCCTCCTGAATCCACCGATTCCATATTCTGCTAACAGTCATTGGATCTCGACCAACGCGAGCAGCAATGTCGCGATACGATAAACCGCAATCGCGACAGGCTACAATCCGACCTTTATCAAAGTCGGAAACGTGACGGTACGCATTTCTCCTCCTTACACGAGGCATCACAACAACGTTTCACCAGGTAACGCCGGTCAACTGCTGTTTGTGTATGAGAAATCGGTCGGAAACTTTCCTCATGTCAGCACGTTGTAGGTGTCGCCACCGGCGCCATCCTTGTGTGAATGCTCTGAAAAGCTAATCATTTGCATATCACAGCATCTTCTTCCTGTCGGTTAAATTTCGCGTCTATAGCACGTCATCTTCGTGGCGCAGCAATTTTAATGGCCAGTAGTGTACCTACTGTGCCTAGCGGAGGTTATTTCCTCCACCAATAACTTTCTTCCCCCCCCCCTCCCCCCACCCCCGCCCCGTCCTATCGAGTTTCATTCTTGGAATAGGTGCGTGAAGAACGACAGCAGTACGCGCTCTGTTTCTTTATTTTTTTTTTTTTTTTTATCCTAACGCTCATTTCGCAAGATGTTCGCGGGAGGAGTGTGGCTTGGTGCCGTAGTGGCTATGACTACGGAAACCAACCTTTTACATGGCTGTCAGCCAGTGCATCCCCGGCTGAAATCAAGACAGAGCTTCTTTTCAACTGCTGAAGCTCTTATAGGAACACAACAGCAACAAAGGATCTCAAAATGGCGGGCGAAATGTCAACATTTGTAGAAATGGATAGTTCCGAAGAAATAGCTCCCTCCTGGTCATTCAGAGATGTGGACGACACGAGAGGCTCTCAACACACAACGCTCTAGTACAACGAGATGCAAGACCACCCTGCAGAAGTGGGGCCTTCCTGTGGCGTCATTTTTTTTTCTGCAAGTATGGTGCTGTGCGGTCTAACAACCTTCAAGTACAATATTCTAAAGTAGTACTGTATCTAAGCTGAATAGGTCGCTTCAAAAAAGTCATACAGGCATCTCACTTGATGCATTTCGGATTTATTTCCATAACCCAAGTGCACAGAGGGTCACAGTATACCAGAGTTACTAGAGGTACAGTGAAGCGCCAACGAAACTGGTGTAGACATGCGTATTCAAATACAGAGATATGTAAACAGGCAGAATACGGCGCTGCGGTCGGCAACGCCTGTGTAAGACAACAAGTGTCTCTGGCGCAGTTGTTAGATAGGTTACTGCTGCTATACTGGCAGGTCATCAAGATATCAGCGAGTTAAACTTGGTGACATAATCGGCGCACGAGCGATGGAACACAGCATCTCCGAGGTAGCGATGAAGTGGCGATTTTCCCCTACGACCATTTCACGAGTGTACCGTGAATATCACGAATCCAGCAAAACATCAAATCTCCGACATCGCTCCGGCCGATAAAGATCGTACAAGAACGGGACCAACGAGAATCGTTCAACGTGGCAGAAATGCAACCCTTCCTCAAACTGCTGATTTCAGTGCTGGGCACTCAACAAGTGTCAGCGTGCGAACCATTCAACGAAACATCATCGATATGGGCTTTAGGATCCGAAAGCCTACTCGTGTATCCTTGATGACTGCACGACACAAAGCTTTATGCCTTGCCTGGGCCCGTCTACACCGGCATTGGACTGTTGATGACTGGAAACATGTTGCCTGATTGGACGAGTCTCGTTTCAAATTGTGTCGACCAGATGGAGGTGTACGGCTGGGGATACAACCTCATGGTGAAAGGGTACAGTACCGCCCGACATTGAAAATAGGTACGAAATACTTCGATATTTTTGTCAGAACAACACATTTTCTTTGTAAAGTAACTCAATTTCAACTAATACAGCGAAGCCGGATACCAGTGTGGGAAAGAATGACAACTTATTTATTTAATTGATCACATGTGCACTCCCTCAAAATAAATCCCTACATCCAGTTTGGTGAGATCTGTGAAATGAATGAATGTATGGTCGTCTGCTAACCACAGATAGTGAATGGGAATATATGATCATCTTTGAGTCGATCCTTTGGCTACCTTTGGTGAGACCAAAGAGATGAAAATTTTACCAGAGCTTTGAGCGCCTGAAATGTGGCTGACCAATAAGGTAGCAAGGTGCTTCTCCCACTTCGACAGAGGTGCGAGAGAACCGGAATACGGCCATGTTTCAGCACTCTGCCGCTGGATCTTCTGCCGTTAAGACCTGTTTTTGTTGTGCTCCGTAATGACGAAAGAGTAGAGGCATGGTATGCACGTGGAATATTTAAGAGTAGTTTGAATTAATAATTTCTCTATCTCAGGAACTTTTGTGGGGAGAATTAAATGTCAGGCAGGTAATATTAAGGGGATTGTAGTAATCTTCGGAAGTGGCCAACGGTCACAATGAAACCACGTGTAGCTTTAAGTTGAGATACTTCCGTGTGCTTAAGTTAAGCTGAATTACTAGCGTGTGTACAATAAGTTGAAATATTTAAGAAATAGCGTGTGTATCATAAGTTGAAATATTTAAGAAATTACGTGTGCAGGACTTGAAATTAGAGACGAGTACTTCCACGTGGTGAGTACTGTGTGAGTCTCAATCTGTGTATGAGACAAAGGACAAAGAGTAGTACTCGTCCATGGTATCAGTTGAGGACTCGCGTGTGTGATGAATATGTTCTTAATATTACTTTGCGTGATATGATTCCGTGTGACGCTAGATTTAAACTCTGAGAGAGAATCAAGGTGAGTCGGCCGTCTATCCAGCAACGCCACTTGGCTTGCATTGCACAGGAAGACGTGCATTTATCTCCAGAGTTCACAGTAGGAAAGTAGAATTACAAAGTGGGGCAGTGTCTTGTGAAACTGGGATCAATATTAATTGAAGTGGGAAAGCTGAAAGTGATAATGTTGTAACCATTCTTTGTGTAGTATTTCATATTGTTGTGTGGTGTATGTCATGTAATTTGGGTATGTGTGGTTTGCATGGGGGAGTAGCAAGGTAGTTTCAAAAGATTTGTGGGTTATGCTTGTTCCTTCTGTATCGCTCGATCTGGAGGAGAGTTTCGTGATGATGATTGTAAGAGTCGAAGTGTGAGGTATAATAAAAGATCCACCAGCCTATCCAGAAAGTGCACTGTAGAGTTAAATAAATTACGAGACCATAATATAGAGATTCTCTAATGTAAAGCCATGCCCACTGGGCGGAATTTCTCATGTGATATTGTTGTAGGTTATAGAATTTGTGTGTTTAGGAATAAATCAGATAGTGAAAAGAAAGAGATTGGTGGCCTTTTTCATTGAATTGTATGTTGTCATAATGTCCCGAATTTATAATGTGTGCGCCAGTCATATTCAGTGGGATGGCCACGTGTTAATAAAAGCCGTTATATAAAAGACAAAAAGAAAATGTGGTATTGCCAGTGCGTAGTGTACAGTCAGAGTTCTGTAAATCACTGATAGATATGCGTTTCCGATGCGTATTATTCATACAGAAGGATAAGTTGTAACTAAATAGTAAGATACGAGAATTCATGTTACTCGATAAATTAAGGAAGAATCCACTCGCTTGGCAAACCACTCATCTTGCAGGCCTGACTGCTTGATGCCACAGTATGAGTAAGGCAAGTGGGTGCCTCTCAATGGATCCATGGCCCCTGCATGTCAGCAAAGGACTATTGAACCTGGTGGAGGCTCTGTAATGGTGTGGGGCGTGTGGATTGGAGTGATATGAGACCCCTGGTACGTCTAGATACGACTGACAGATGATACGTATGTAAGCAACCTATCTGATCACCTGCATCCATTCATGTCCACTGCGCATTCTGATGGACTTGGGCAGTTGCAGCAGGAGAATGCGACACCCCACAGGTCCAGAATTGCTACAGAATGGCCGAGGAACACACTTCTGAGTTGAAACACTTCCGCTCGCCACCAAACTCGCTTGTCATGAACATTATTTCGCATATCTGGGATGCCTTGGAACATGCTGTTCAGAAGAGATCTCCACCACCTCGTACTCTTACGGAATTACGGACAGACCTGCAGGATTCATGGTGGTCCGTTCCCTCCAGCACTACTTCAGACATTAGTCGAGTCGCTGCCACGTAATGTTGCGTCAGTTCTGCGTGCTTCGATATTAGGCAGGTGTACCAGTTTCTTTGGCTCTTCAGTGTATATGTATCACAAGTTTACAGTATGTTACAAACCATAATCGCCTGCTTCCTACGAGATTTCATGTCTCAACTACATATCTTCTAGAGTGTTCTCGAGCAACGCGCACAAAGAGAAACCTGATGAGGGCGACACCGAATGCACTGGACGTGGCCAATTTCTTGTCAGCCAATGTGTAAACTGGTCAACGAGCGATTTCTTTTGATGATTATTTATTTTGTCCTTCTAACACGACAGTAACGCGAAGGGTTAGTTTTGAATCCTCAGTAAGTCAGGATTGTTTATGTCACCGCTGCTTCCACTTTTGGCATTGATTTGTCAATATGAAAAATGTACCACGGCTCGGAATTCGCAATGAACTGGTTGGCTAGTTTGGAAGATCAGTTCAGAGTCCGGTGGCATGCAAGGGATCATACCCAGAAAAATACTGCGATATTCAAGTCTACCTTCGGTAGGACGTTGCTTTATCGTCTTTACATGGGAAGAAGTAGTATGAAATGAGCACCTCAGAAATTTTAATAGTAAGCTTTCCTTTTAGCGTCTGCGACTGGAGTTTCGTGAACATCTCCGCGAAAATCCTGCACTTAGTTGAGGAACCGGTGACGGACCGTGCTACTCTTCTTTGGATCTTCTGTATCTCCTCCATTGCTTCTGACTGATAAGGCTCCAAAGAGAAGACTCGGTCGAAGGAGGGTTTTCTAGCTAAATAGCATTTTACAGCGACCCTACCAATGAATCTCAGTCTGACAATGTTCACAGACTCTTCTGGAAGATACGTTGCACGGTACTGTTTACATTTCTTGAACGGTGCTGAAGACTAAGTTCACACGAATGCAGCTTCACCACTATGAAGGCAACTGTTGTTACGTGAACAGTAGTGTGCGACTTCCACAGCGCTCAAAGCATTCGACGACGTCAACACTAACTCTCGTTAAAATGGATGAACTGTAAGAGGTTGTTTCTCGAGGCATAAAACAGTCGTCAAAAAAGTCATTTGATACATTCTATGAACAAATTTCCCGGCCGTTAGCGACCGTTTCAAATTTTATAACAGGACACCAATGTAAACTGAGCAGCCAGAAGATTATGACCGATCTACTAAACAACGACGGCATTTGAAATCCGTGGATTTTACTCACCGCGGAAGAAGACCAACAGGCGGACCAAAGAAGAAATGGAGAGATGAAATCCTTGGGGACTTGCTGCAGATTAGCGCATAGTGTGGCTGGCGACAGAGGGCAGGAAATAGAATCCAGTGGAAAAGGAGCATTCAAGCTGCGCGCTGTCCTCAGGACCTGACCGCTTTAAGTAATTAACAGATTACAGTGTTGGTTACAGTCAAGTCAATAGGTTACTTGCAGCATCCTCGGGGTGACTTAAGTCGACTTAATGTGATTTTACGAGGGTGAGTCAAATGGAAACCATAAATTCGTAATGTTGTTGTGGTCTTCAGTCCTGAGACTGGTTTGATGCAGCTCTCCATGGTACTCTATCCTGTGCAAGCTTCTTCATCTCCCAGTACCTACTGCAACCTACATCCTTCTGAATCTGCTTAGTATATTGATCTCTTGGTCTCCCTTTACGATTTTTACCCTCCACGCTGCCCTCCAATGCTAAATTTGTGATCCCTTGATGCCTCAAAACATGTCCTACCAACCGATCCCTTCTTCTAGTCAAGTTGTGCCACAAACTTCTCTTCTCCCCAGTCCTATTCAATACCTCCTCATTAGTTACGTGATCTACCCACCTTATCTTCAGCATTCTTCTGTAGCACCACATTTCAAAAGCTTCTATTCTCTTCTTGTCCAAACTGGTTATCGTCCATGTTTCACTTCCATACATGGCTACACTCCATACAAATACTTTCAGAAACGACTTCCTGACACTTAAATCTATACTCGATGTTAACAAATTTCTCTTCTTTAGAAACGATTTCCTTGCCATTGCCAGTCTACATTTTATATCCTCTCTACTTCGACCATCATCAGTTATTTTGCTCCCTAAATAGCAAAACTCCTTTACTACTTTAAGTGTCTCATTTCCTAATCTAATACCCTCAGCGTCACGCGACCCTATTCGACTACATTCCATTATCCTCGTTTTGCTTTGGTTGATGCTCATCTTATATCCTCCTTTCAAGACCCTGTCCATTCCGTTCAACTGCTCTTCCAAGTCCTTTGCTGTCTCTGACAAAATTACAATGTCATCGGCGAACCTCAAAGTTTTTACTTCTTCTCCATGAATTTTAATACCTACTCCGAATTTTTCTTTTGTTTCCTTTAATGCTTGCTCAATATACAGATTGAATAACATCGGGGAGAGGCTACAACCCTGTCTCACTCCTTTCCCAACCACTGCTTCCCTTTCATGCCCCTCGACTCTTATAACTGCCATCTGGTTTCTGTACAAATTGTAAATAGCCTTTCGCTCCCTGTATTTTACCCCTGCCACCTTCAGAATTTGAAAGAGAGTATTCCAGTTAACATTGTCAAAAGCTTTCTCTAAGTCTACAAATGCTAGAAACGTAGGTTTGCCTTTTCTTAATCTTTCTTCTAAGATAAGTCGTAAGGTTAGTATTGCCTCACGTGTTCCAACATTTCTGCGGAATCCAAACTGATCTTCCCCGAGGTCCACTTCTACCAGTTTTTCCATTCGTCTGTAAAGAATTCGCGTTAGTATTTTGCAGCCGTGACTTATTAAACTGATAGTTCGGTAATTTTCACATCTGTCAACACCTGCTTTCTTTGGGATTGGAATTATTATATTCTTCTTGAAGTCTGTGGGTATTTCGCCTGTCTCATACATCTTGCTCACCAGATGGTAGAGTTTTGTCATGACTGGCTCTCCCAAGGCCATCAGTAGTTCTAATGGAATGTTGTCTACTCCCGGGGCCTTGTTTCGACTCAGGTCTTTCAGTGCTCTGTCAAACTCTTCACGCAGTATCTTATCTCCCATTTCATCTTCATCTACATCTTCTTCCATTTCCATAATATTGTCCTCAAGTACATCGCCCTTGTATAAACCCTCTATATACTCCTTCCACCTTTCTGCCTTCCCTTCTTTGCTTAGAACTGGGTTGCCATCTGAGCTCTTGATATTCATACAAGTGGTTCTCTTCTCTCCAAAGGTCTCTTTAATTTTCCTGTAGGCAGTATCTATCTTACCCCTAGTGAGACAAGCCTCTACATCCTTACATTTGTCCTCTAGCCATCCCTGCTTAGCCATTTTGCACTTCCTGTCGATCTCATTTTTGAGACGTTTGTATTCCTTTTTGCCTGCTTCATTTACTGCATTTTTATATTTTCTCCTTTCATCAATTAAATTCAATATTTCTTCTGTTACCCAAGGATTTCTATTAGCCCTCGTCTTTTTACCTACTTGATCCTCTGCTGCCTTCACTACTTCATCCCTCAGAGCTACCCATTCTTCTTCTACTGTATTTCTTTCCCCCATTCCTGTCAATTGTTCGCTTATGCTCTCCCTGAAACTCTCTACAACATCTGGTTCTTTCAGTTTATCCAGGTCCCATCTCCTTAAATTCCCACCTTTTTGCAGTTTCTTCAGTTTCAATCTGCAGTTCATAACCAATAGATTGTGGTCAGAATCCACATGTGCCCCTGGAAATGTCTTACAATTTAAAACCTGGTTCCTAAATCTCTGTCTTACCATTATATAATCTATCTGATACCTTTTAGTATCTCCAGGATTCTTCCAGGTATACAACCTTCTTTTATGATTCTTGAACCAAATGTTAGCTATGATTAAGTTATGCTCTGTGCAAAATTCTACAAGGCGGCTTCCTCTTTCATTTGTTCCCCCCAATCCATATTCACCTACTATGTTTCCTTCTCTCCCTTTTCCTACTGACGAATTCCAGTCACCCATGACTATTAAATTTTCATCTCCCTTCACTACCTGAATAATTTCTTTTATCTCGTCATACATTTCATCAATTTCTTCATCATCTGCAGAGCTAGTTGGCATATAAACTTGTACTACTGTAGTAGGCGTGGGCTTTGTGTCTATCTTGGCCACAATAATGCGTTCACTATGCTGTTTGTAGTAGCTAACCCGCACTCCTATTTTTTTATTCATTATTAAACCTACTCCTGCATTACCCCTATTTGACTTTGTGTTTATAACCCTGTAGTCACCTGACCAGAAGTCAGGTTCCTCCTGCCACCGAACTTCACTAATTCCCACTATATCTAACTTTAACCTATCCATTTCCCTTTTTAAATTTTCTAACCTACCTGCCCGATTAAGGGATCTGACATTCCACGCTCCGATCCGTAGAATGCCAGTTTTCTTTCTCCTGATAACGACGTCCTCTTGAGTAGTCCCCGCCCGGAGATCCGAATGGGGGACTATTTTACCTCCGGAATATTTTACCCAAGAGGACGCCATCATCATTTAATCATACAGTAAAGCTGCATGCCCTCGGGAAAAATTAGGCTGTAGTTTCCCCTTGCTTTCAGCCGTTCGCAGTACCAGCACAGCAAGGCCGTTTTGGTTAATGTTACAAGGCCAGATCAGTCAATCATCCAGACTGTTGCCCCTGCAACTACTGAAAAGGCTGCTGCCCCTCTTCAGGAACCACATGTTTGTCTGGCCTCTCAACAGATACCCCTCCGTTGTGGTTGCACCTACGGTACGGCCATCTGTATCGCTGAGGCACG
Organism: Schistocerca nitens; assembly: GCF_023898315.1. Lineage (NCBI taxonomy): Eukaryota > Metazoa > Arthropoda > Insecta > Orthoptera > Acrididae > Schistocerca > Schistocerca nitens. The sequence goes on along the minus strand of NC_064618.1, from coordinate 745,734,061 downwards.
CAAGCCTCCCCACCAACGGCAAGGTCCATGGTTCATGGACAAATCGAAATTTCGCGCCGTTATCCTGTAAGTTGGTAAGCGTGCTACAAACAGCGTGCAGAATGGCCTGTAGGTGGCAGCAAGTGCAGATGCACAAATACCGTCGCAGTATCAGTATAAAGATGGCCACCCCACTTACGACTTGCACCAGGGAAGAACAGCGTTCTGTTATTCGGTTTTTGCGTTGTGAAAGTGTGAAACCTATTGAAATTCATCGACGAACGAAGGAAGTTCGCAAATGGTGTGACTTCAGTGGAAGATGCTCCTCGTCCAGGTCAGGCACAACGAGTCGTGACTCCACAGAACATTGCAGCAGTTGAAACCATAGTGAAGGAAAACCGCCGAGTGACACTGAATGACATTGCAGCATGTTTACAGATTAGTCATGGGTCAGCACACCACATTGTGCATGATGTGCTCCAGTTTCACAATGTGTCTGCAAGATGGGTGACACGGCAGCTGACTCCTGCAATGAGAGAACGGCGTGTTGATGCTTGTGAAGAACTTCTTCGGCGCTTTGAACGAGAAGGTGATGGCTTCCTTGCAAAAATCGTTACCGGGGACGAAACCTGGGTTCACTTCCACCAACCGGAAACGAAGAGAGCGAGCAAGGAATGGCGCCATTCCTCATCATCAAAACCAAGTTTCGAACAGAACCATCAGCAGGGAAGGTTATCCAGACTCTCTTTTGGGACGGAAAAGGCGTCATTTTTGAGCATTACATGCCTAGAGGGACCACTGTCACCAGTGCATCATGAACAGATCTCCTAAAAAAATCATCTGCGGCCTGCAATCAAATCAAAGCGACGTGGATTGCTGTCAGCTGGTGTCCTTTTGCAACATGACAATGCAAGGCCCACACTGCCCGTACAACAATTACAACTATCACAGACCTGCTTTTTCAGTGTCTTCCTCATTCACCATACTCACCAGACCTTGCCCCAAGTGATGTCCATATGTTTGGACCACTCAAAGATGCAATGGGAGGAAAGAAGTTGCGTTCTGATGAAGAGGTACGCCACGCGGTGCAAGAGTGGTTGCGCGGACTAACAAAATAATTTTTTTCTAAAGGAATTTATGCACTTTTGACTTCCATTGAGCGTGGGGGAGATTATGTTGAAAAGTGAAACAGCTTTGTACCACTTCTGTACAATAAATAATATTTTAATAAATATTCAAGGTTTTCATTTGACTCACCCTCATACAATACTTTACGTAAGATATAGAAGATATAGGTTGTTCAGAACACACTTGTGTCGAGTGTTTCTCATTACAACTGTTTCGTAGTTATTCGTCCTCAAGATCTGATCTTATGCTGTCGCTATTAGAACTTCTTACTCTGCTCTCACTATTCCTCTTTTATGCATGCAGATGCGTCTGATTTCTGTCAATAGTTAAATTTTCCAGGCCTTTTGAATACTGCCACGAAGAAATTTCTGTCTCCGTGTTTGTTTCAGCTTCTCCTGATGTTCCATTTTCATGTTATTCTTCAGAAGTGAGACAGTTTCAGTATCTTCAGGATTTCCAGTCACTTCCTTATTCCTTATTTTATAGTTTTCTCTGCAGCACCGAAACAAACGATTCAGTTTTGTTCACTATGCTGTGATAAGTAAGTTGAGAAACATTACAGAGCGGAAGTAATCACAGTCAACGGGAACCGTTTTTCTAATTTCATTTTAAAATCTAAGATAATTACTACAATAGTTGCTTAAATGATTTGCTATATCCTTATCAGTCGCCTTCATATAGGATGCATCGCAGGCTACAGACTTTTCGGTCACGCAATTTGGCTGATTGTTTTCCGTCCAAACGGTCTCGTGTTTATCAACGTATGTTCCTGCCTCCCTCATACCGGTCTCTCTTGCAAATTGCTCTCGTGTGAAGACGGCCTAGGTGTGTGCCCGCGTCATAAAGAATGTTTTTGCGTCTTGGCATGCTATCATTTCTTCTAAATGAGTTCACGTCGCCTACCAAGAATAGCAAGTGCCACACGTCAGCCACAAGGCTGCTCGCAAAAGCCGGAAAGCGGAGCTTAAACGGCGCGCGGCCGCATCTGCAGCAAGAGCGGCGCTTACCGTGTGCGTCAGACTGAGGTACTCTTTAGTCGTGCAAACACAAACACGAGCTGGCCTTCCTTAGCAATCCAGTTCGACGCGGCGCCGCCAAACCTTCCTCCTCGTAGGAGATCCTCCGGAGCGGAGTAAAATGCAAATGTGCTGCGACAAGGGGAGCAACTTTCTGTTCCGCCCCCATGAATATTTAAGGAGCGCTCTCCAGGAACCGCCTAGCTGACAGCTGGGGGCTCTTCCGAACAGCCAAGAAGAGCCTACATATTGTGAAAGGAAATGTTTATGCAAGCACGCCGATTGACTGTACACAGCAGGCGTGGCCACTGACCTTACCTTTGCAGCCTCAGAACCAATGGAACTGATCGGAGGGACTAATAGTTAACATTAATTAAGAAACATTTTCATTTCATTTACGAATACGCGTTTATTTTTATTACGACACTAACGTTATTCGAAAACGTTTTATTGCACATCAAAAAATAAGAAGATACCTTCATGATGGGAATTTTTCAGTGTTCATTTTTGATGTGAGCTGTTTGAAAGCTTTCTGATAACCGGCAAGCGGCGTGCGACAAGTTCAAAAAATGGTTCAATGGCTCTGAGCACTATGGGAATTAACATCTGAGATCATTTGTCCCCTAGAACGTAGAACAACTTAAAAACGCCGATGACCTCATCAGTTTGGTCCCTTAGAAATTCACACACAATTGAACAGTCGACATCACACACATCCATGCCCCAGGTAGGATTCGAACCTGCGACCGTAGCGGTAGCGCGTTCCCGGACTGAAGCACCTAGAACCGCTCGGCCACAACGGCCGGCGCGCACAAGTTCACTTACATGTTTATCAGCTGACTGACATTGATTTTTACATTAAATAAACTTCTATACAGTGAATCGCACTCAAGTGGTTCAAAAACTGAGATATCTTGGCACAGTCTTTTGTTAGCAGATATTTTCCTTCTGGAAGCTTCTTCCAAAATTCAATAGTTGAACAACTAGTTCGTTTCCGTTCTTTCAGCCATTCGTCCTCTTGCGCTCCCAGTAGCTCCAGCTGTACAGCTGCTGAATCACTTGTTACCGGCTGTCAAACGCGACAGCCATCCGTCACAAGATATACAGCGAATAGACTTTCCAGGCATCAATATGAAATGTCTTCAGATCACGAAATTTGCCTTTCATTTCTTCAGCAAGGCCAGACATTTCACATAAATAATATTCCGTTTCCACCTGAACTTCAGAAACAGTTTCAGTAATTTACTTCAGAAACTTGAAATGTGCGAATGTCTTTGTGAGAAAGTCTTTCCGAAAAGGTCTTAATTTTTTGTGAAAGGGTAGACATCCTCTGCTCTAAGTCATAAATAGGTTTTAGATTCTCTTGTAATAACAATGTTTAGCGGTTTTAGATGTTGAAAGTAACATCGGTAATAACGCCATATCTAATAGCCACCTAGTGTTATCAGGTTGACGGGAAGATTTTCCTTACTGTCGCTGTAATTTTTATTTAGATCCAATGATTTCAAAAATCTGCCTACTACATTGGTTACTGATACCCGTTTCACTAAGAAATGCCAAGATACTTCAGGGAGATAGCCACTGAATCTTTCTTCTATGAAGGATGTGAGTGTCTGAGTGTTACGACATTTGAGGAGGTGTAGTTGACCAGTCGTACCAATGTAACACGTTGATACTGAAAATATCTGCAGAGTACAGCGTACAAAGTTGGAGAGAAGGTTGCTCATGTACAGCACTGGGCTGAGGAACTAGCCCAGCATGTATTCCGCGAAACGCGTCCTCACCACCCGTGGTATACACAATACAGCCTCTCGAAGAATTTTTAACGGTCCGCTTCTTCTATATAAACAACCCGCTCCTTACAACTGACGGAATTTCCGTGCAGTTATCCGTGTTTTACAGTACTCTTTTCAATTATTGTGGACTTTTCATGCTTATTTGCTACCCCTGGATACAAGTTCCGTGAAGCTACTGTTAAACGCCTCACATGAAGCTCGCTCAGTTGTATACTGTCATTACATTCGCTGTACGTGTCCACTCCATTAACATATTTCGAAGTCTCTATTCTTAACAGGACGCTTGTTTTAAGCGATTAACCTGTTTATATTTATAAATGACAAACGATTACTTGTTACAGTTCCATTAAAAGTTATTCAGTTGGTACTCGTCGACTGTTTGTCACAGAAAACAAGCAGACGCAAGTAATTTTATAAAGGTAAAATCTTCTTGGTGATTAACAAGGAGCATAGAATGTTCTCGTTTTGAGAGTACTGAAGGGTGATCAGTTTCAATTGTTAAAAACCATTCAACAGCCAAGATCGCATAAAATATTTCTTTATTTAAGACAATTTGTTTCAACAGACTTTGCTGTAATCTTCGGGTCTTAAAAATCTTTTTTTGTAAGACGTGTTCATTTTACGCTTAACCTCAAGCACAAGATGTCAAGCGGATAAAAACCAGCACTTTTACTTATTTTAGCGATGACACACCTTTCATAGTGTGCGGATTTTTATCCACTTGACATCTTGTGTTTGAGATACAGCGTAAAATGAACATATCTTATAACAAAAAGTGTTTTGAGACCTAAAAATGACACCAAAGTCTGTTGAAACCGGTTGTCTTAAATAAAGAAATATTTTACGCGATCTTGACTGTTGAATGGTTTTTAGTAACAAGGAAGAAGAAAGAAAAAAATGGTTCAAATGGCTCTGAGTACTATGGGACTTAACATCTGAGGTCATCAGTCCCCTAGAACTTAGAGCTACTTAAACCTAACTAACCTAAGGACATCACACACATCTATGCCCGAGGCAGGATTCGAACCTGCGACCGTAGCGGTCACGCGGCTCCAGACTGAAGCGCCTAGAACCGCACGGCCACACAGGCCGGCGGAGAAAGAAAGCTTGCGATTTAAACATCCCGTCGATTACGAGGTTGTTACAGTTGGACCACAACTTCGGATAGGGAGAAGAAAACTGACACGGGACCCACACTGTACAAAGTGTATCACAAAGATTCATGCGACAGTATCTTCAACAACGATGATAGAAAGTTGTGGTAAATTTTAAGTTACGTTTCGAATCTAAAAGTTTACTTTGGCGGCAGTTAAAAAAAATCCGATGCTTGTAGGTGCATTTATCTAAAAGATATGGCCTTGTAAAATCGAAAAGCGCTATAGTCCTACACCTTATTTGAAATTCATCCCAAGTTTCTGTCTTCGTCCATTCTGTTGTGAAATCGGATGAATCCTGTTTAACAAGAAGATTTTGTCGCTATACCACTTCGTAACAAGTTAGTGTATTTTTACTGCTTTTTACCGTTATTCTTGAATTATCTAGAGAGAATAATAGCTGCTGTTAGTTGATTTGTTGTAATAATCTACTTTGTGCTCTGTACGTCTTTACACCGTTTGTTTTATCATTACATGTACCATCTATGTAATAAATGTACGTCAAAAACGATGGATGTTTTAAAGAAAATGGAAGAGGTAAATGAGGCTTGCTAAAAATCAAGAACACTTTCACTGATAATGACCACGAAAACCTCGAGACGTTATATAAAGAGCTGCGCCAACACAGGTTCTCTCTGAGCAATTTACCCGTGGTACACTATCACATTACTCCACTGCTGTCAACGAACTGGTAGTCGCGAGGCACTAATAGTTACACTACTAATGTGTTTTCTCCTTACAAGACGTGTGGTCGCAAACATACGTTGATTACTCGCTTTTTAAAAAAAAAAAAAAAACCACTCTAGCTAACTGCACTCAGGTTCTCAGCTTCAGGAGAGACGCGTTCAGTTAATTCTACAAATGTAAATCAGGGTTCAGTGTTATGATGGCGTGCGATTGTCTACATCTTCCAGCAGCTCGCGGAATTCCACCGCTGTGACGCGTGAAAGTTAGAACCACTGAAGCAGTAATGCTTCACCAAACCAATAGCAGGTGTCTTCTGCACAGTAGGCGAGCAGGTTTAAGGAGGATATGACGACCATCGCAACTGCTCGCGGCTACATGTCGCTGAAGACTGATAAACGTCCATATGTAGCTGTCGGGAATTATCACTTGCAGTTAGGTGACGGAAAGAACTTCGTTATCGCACTTCCCAATTATCGAGCGTGTTAACGACCCACAGGAAATGTGATATTCGTATTCGCACCGAGATAATGCTCTAGTCAGCAAGAGTCTGCAATAATTCAGTTCAGCAGCACTCGAAGGTATGAGTCGTGCCGTTGCGTCGTCTCTGCTTTAAGCGTCTGCTTAACAATCCTCTGATTTAGTTACATGACAGACACCGTGCGTGGGAACATGAGATCATTATTAGATCCTAAAAGTAGTCAATGAGTTTTGATCAAATGAAACTATATGGTTTCAGAGACTATATGGTTTCAAGTCTCAATCATCTATGACGTACTTGTATGTACGCACACTGAAGCGACGAATGGAAATTTGTACCAAAGCCAGGATTCGAACCGAGGTACTCAGGTCTCCTTCTGACGAAGCAGATGCGTTAACCACTACGCCAGCCTGGCACAGTGGCTTTGCACAACTGTGCGGACTAAACTAGCAGCCTCCTTCCTCAATCCAAAGTCACATTCACGCCTTCGTCCACTTGGTATTCTCTCCAAACTCGAAGAGCGTTGCAGAGGCTCTTCAACTGTATTGTAATTGCACGTCAGCATAGAACGAAACGAGAGATCCTGCCAGAAACTCAGGCAAATGTGTTTTAATCAAATGAAACTGTATGGTTTCAGAGAACTTTTCAAGTCCCAATTATCTATGACGTATATCTGCAGACCGAAGCGATGAATCCGGGCCTTCATAAAAATTTTCATTCGCGGCTTCAGACTGCTTATATACACCCATGGGTTTTGCTATTTCGGCAGCCAAATAACTGATGATGGACGAAGGAGGAAGCAGATACAGACTGGCGATAGTAACAAATGCGTTTCTGAAAAAGAAATTTAAGTTTTAGTAAGTCCTTTTAGAAGCTACTTATATGCAGTGCAGCCTTGAACAGAAGTAAAATGTGGATAATAAGCATTTCAGATAGGAAGACAACAGCTAGCTATTGAAAATTGTGTGAAGACATCGAATAACAAATGATGAGATGCAGAATTGAACAGGACATGTACATTAGCATGTTCTGTCGAAATGATTAGCATTTCAGTCACTTGAGTTCAGCATGTGTCCTGTTGCCTAGTAGACATAGGGTCTGCCACGGGCCGTGATAACTTGTTCCATGCGTGACGGCATCGACGCGAATAGTGTCGTGCAGTGTAGCCATCCATGCTGCATTCACTTGGTTTCAAAGTTCGTCTGTGGTGATTGGAATTGGATCACGGCGCTGCACCCGTTGTTTCACCGTATCCCACACATTTCGATTGGGGACAAATCTGTTCTGGCGGGTCAGGGCACAAGGCTGACATTCCGCGACACCAAGAAGGCACATGTTCGTTTAGCAACACGTGTGTGTGTGTGTGTGTGTGTGTGTGTGTGTGTGTGTGTGTGTGTGTGTGTATTGTACCGGGGACCTAGGAACGACGGAGAGGCTTCGTCCCCGCGGTAGCCCTCACTGGTACACATCCCCACAACAGGCTACAGCAGTCCACTCACCCCACCGCCACCCCACACCGTATCCAGGGTTATTGTGCGGTTCGGCCCCCAGTGGACCCCACAGGAAGTCTCATACCAGACGAGTGTAACCCAAAAGTTTGCGTGGTAGAGTAATTATGGTGTACGCGTACGTGGAGACATTGTGTAACTGAGGCTGAATAAGGAGATCCAGCCCGCAATCGCCGAGGCAGATGGAAAACCGCCTAAAACCCCGGACCTCGACAATAATCTGCCGGGCGGATTCGTGCCGGGGACCGGCACGCCTTCCCGCTCGGGAAGCAGCGCGTTAGACCGCGCGGCTAGCCAGGCGGGCAAAGCAACATGTGATCGTGCACTGTCTTGCTGAAAAATGGCGTCTGGAGTGCTGTGCAGAAAGGGTATGGAAACAGGTCGCAGGATATCATTCACGTAGGTCACACATAGGACACCCGCCAACTCTGATTTGTGGTTGTACTCAGTAGCACCCCACATCATCTTTTTCTGAACATGAGTATTTGACGCCACTACGGCGACTTTCGCGCCGATGAGGATGAGACGAAACGATTAACAGGAGGATCGAGGAAGGCATCAGCAATTTAGTAGTTCAAGGAAGCTTGGCGGGATGGGGTTGGGTTAAAATTATGGGGAGACACCTGCAGAACGCAGTTCAAATATACTGACGGAAAAAATTGCATCACAAGAACTTGTGCAACATACACAAAAGTTGCTAGGCATGTTTCTAAATCTGAAAGATGGTGTCTGTTCAAATTTCGCGCCTGTCGGACAAGAGTGGTACTAGTTTGCTTTAAATAAATTCTGTAACGGTCGTAAATTTTACACTACTGGCCATTAAAATTGCTACACCAAGAAGAAATGCAGATGATAAACGAGTATTCATTGGACAAATATATTATACTAGAACTGAGAAATCAGTACCCAGAACAACCACCTCTGGCCGTAATAACGGCCTTGATACGCCTGGGAATTCAGTCAGAGCTTGGATGGCGTGTACAGGTACAGCTGCCCATGCAGCTTCAACACGATACCACGATTCATCAAGAGTAGTGAGTGGCGTATTGTGACGAGCCAGTTGCTCAGCCACCATTGACCAGACGTTTTCAATTGGTGAGACATCTCGAGAATGTGCTGGCCAGGGCAGCAGTCGAACATTTTCTGTACCCAGAAAGGCCCGTACAGGACCTGCAACATGCGGTCGTGCATTATCCTGCTAAAATGTAGGGTTTCGCAGGGATCGAATGAAATGTAGAACCACGGGTCGTACCACATCTGAAATATAACGTCTACTGTTCAAAGTGCCGTCAAAGCGAACAAGAGGTGACCGAGACGTGTAACCAATGGCACCCCATACCATCAGGCCGGGTGATACGCCAGTATGGCGATGACGAATACACACTTCCAATGTGCATTCACCGCGATGTCGCCAAACACGGATGCGACCATCATGATGCTGTAAACAGAACCTGGATACATCCGAAAAAATGACGTTTTGCCATTCGTGCACCCAGGTTCGTCTTTGAATACACCATCGTAGACGCTCCTGTCTGTGATGCAGCGTCAAGGGTAACCGCAGCCATGGTACTCGAGCTGATACTCCATGCTGCTGCAAATGTCGTCGAACTGTTCGTGCAGATGGTTGTTATCTTGCAAATGTCCCCATCTGTTGACTCAGGGATCGAGACGTGGCTGCACGATCCGTTTTAGCTATGCGATAAGATGCCTGTCATCTCGACTGCTAGTGATACGAGGCCGTTGGGATCCAGCACGGCGTTCCGTGTTACCCTCCTGAACCCACCGATTCCATATTATGCTACCAGTTATTGGATCTCGATTGACGCGAGCAGCAATGTCGCGATACGATAGACCGCAATCGCGATAGGCTACAATCCGACCTTTATCAAATTCGGAAACGTAATGGTACGCATTTCTCCTCCTTACACGAAGCACCACAACAGCGTTTCACCAGGCAACGCCGGTCAACTGCTGTTTGTGTATGAGAAATCGGTTGGAAACTTTCCTCATGTCAGCATGTTGTTGGTGTCGCCACCGGCGCCAACCTTGTGTGATTGCTCTGAAAAGCGTCATTTGCATATCACAGCATCTTCTTCCTGTCGGTTAAATTTGTAGCACGTCATCTTCGTGGTGAAGCAATTTTAATGGCCAATAGTGTAGTTATCTTTGAGTCTGGACGTGGTGAGTTGATGTTAGTCAACGATGCCACAAGGCGACAAACACGCCAGCATCAACACCTCACTAAGTTTGAACAAGGTCGTGTGACAGGGCTACGAGAAGTTTGGTGTTCCTTCCGCGATATTGCAGAAAGACTTGGCAGGAACGTAGCCACTGTGCATGATCGCTGGCAGCCGTGGTGACGAGAATGTACGGTCACAAGAAAACCATTCTCCGGACGGTGTCGTGGCACTACCGAGAGGGAAGACTGTTGTGTTCGGCGTATGGCAGTGGCGCATCGTACTGCACCTGCAGCAGCAATTTGAGCAGCATTGACACCACAGTGCCACAACGAGCTGTTACAAACCTGGTACTTTAAGGACAGCTACGAGCCAGATGCCCCGTAACGTGCATTCCGCTGACCCCACATCACCGCCATTTGCGACTTCTGTGGTGTCAAGCAAGAGCTCATTGGAGGACAGGTTGGAGGTCTCTTGTGCTTTCTGATGAAAGCTTATTCTGCCTCGGTGCGACTGATGGTTAGAAGGAAGCCAAATGAGGGCCAGAAACCAACCTGTCTGCGTGCTATTAACATTGGAGCAACACCTGGAGTTTTGGTGTGGGCTTCGATATCGTATGATGGTTCAAATGGCTCTGAGCACTACAGGACTTAACTGCTGTGGCCATCAGCCCTCTAGAACTTAGAACTACTTAAACCTAACTAACCTAAGGACATCACACACATCCATGCCCGAGGCAGGATTCGAACCTGCGATCGTAGCGGTCGCGCGGTTTCAGACTGTAGCGCCTAGAACCGCTCGGCCAGATATGGTATGACAGCAGGAGCACCCTTGTGGTTATCCTGCACATCCTGACTGCAAATTTGTGTATAAATCCGGTGAGTCGATCTGTCGTACTTCCATACCGGAACAGCATTACAGGGGGTGTCTTCCAACAGGATAACGCTCTCCCACATACCGCTGTTGTAACCAAATTTGCTTTACAGAGCTTCGACATGTTGCCTTGACCTTCTCGATCACCAAATCTGTCTTCAATCGAGCACATATGGGACATCATCCACAAACAGCATCAAAAACGTCCCCGTATTGACGGGTCAAGAGGTATGGAACTTCATCTCGCACACTGATATCAGACCCCGGTACAGCACAGTGCACGCACGTTTGCATGCCTGCAGTCAACATTCTGGCGGTTACACGGGTTATTAATGTACCAACATTTCACATTTGCAGTGGCTTATCTCGCGCTTACATTAACTTGTGATCTTGCAATGTTAATCCCTTAAATAAGTTATCCAGACAAAGGTATTCCCGTAATTTCATTACTCTACATTAACTATTTTTCGGTCTTGTGATTTTTTTCTGTCACTGTAGATGTAAGCTGCAGTAGTTATGTAGAGGTGTTGTTTGCACAGGATATATTAGGATGGCTAGCTGCATCAAACCGGTCTTCGGACTGAGGACCACTACAACAAGAAATCATTGTAAACTGCAGTATATAAGGTACCTTTTCTTTACCTTGCACAGGTGTCGCCCAGCTCTATAATTGGCTGGGTCAGTAACTTAATGGGCAGACGAAGGGAGTGACATACCACGTGTAGCAAACGGGGAGATAATTGCCTAAAGCGACAAAGGGAAACTAGTGAAGCCCTAACTATGGAATACCGGCTGAGGTTCGAACCGGAGTCCTCCCGAATGCGAATCCAGTGCCTCAGAAGTGCGTCACCTCGCTCGGTCGTGGCTGTTAAAACACTACAGTGTTGAAAACAACATCCGAGGAAAGGAGGGGACTTCTACAGCCGTAATCACTCTTTGGTAGCCAATAATTTTTGAACAAAATGAAATGTACTTACGGTTCTTGAGCGATAGTGTAGTGTAATGGCCTCTCATCAGCTGGCCTCCGTGTGTGATACTAACAGAAAGGCTCGCATGAATTAATACTGAAACATATTTCTAGCGCCCATTAGGGACTTCAATCAGAGACTGCACATTATCTCTATTTTTCCCAACGCCTCTCTCATATCGCTTACCGAGACACGCAACCAGTTGTGCTGTATCTGATAATGATAAAACACTCCACGCTGTCGCTAATGGCTCACACGGAGACGACTCCTCCCATAAGCGTTGGTGATCGATCCTAGGATTGTGATTTGTAAATCGATCTACAAACCACAGTTATGTGTTACCTAAATCTAGCGAGTGAAGTGATGACAACGTGGTGAAAATTTGGACTCGTAGTCTAAAGGAGCGGTTTTCTAATTACGGTTTGGATTTCCTGAGTTGGGGGCTACCGCTGGTTTCACATACCCCATGTGGCGTTGACACGACCTTCGTTATGTGGATAGATGTTGAATAATTAACATGTTCTTGAGATGTGCTGTGGCATATAACGTGATTAATTACCAATGGATGATGAATCTCTTGAAAATGACTATAGAGTTGAAGCTGTAACAGTACCCAAAAGGAAACAAAAGAAGAGTCTGACAGCGAAAGAGTTATCACTTAAACAGTTGTATACGACTGTTTCAAAACTAAGAAAAATCATTCTGATTTAGGTTTCCGAGATTTCCTTACGTCACGAGAGCACGGTCACGAATGCTTTTCTTTTCCATCCCTTAACAATTAAATTTTTGCTCCGTCTCTATTGACTTCAGTTTTGAAAGGGTTTTGAACATTGTTTTTCGTTCTATATATTTCCCTTCTTGCCTTTTCCATACCACGTAGTCGTGTTCGCTACCATTTACAGAAAACCAAACGGTTAAGTTCTGACAAGTTCTAGGAGACACCGATGTCATCAAGAAGCACTACGATGCGTCAGTAAACAGGCCACAGCCTGAAGCGATCCGAAGCAGCTGTGGAAACCGAAAATCACAATGGGCACACCGGGAGTTCCGTTCTCCTAAAATGGTTCAAATGGCTCTGAGCACTATGGGACTTAACATCTATGGTCATCAGTCCCCTAGAACTTAGAACTACTTAAACCTAACTAACCTAAGGACAGCACACAACACCCAGCCATCACGAGGCAGAGAAAATCCCTGACCCCGCCGGGAATCGAACCCGGGAACCCGGGCGTGGGAAGCGAGAACGCTACCGCACGACCACGAGATGCGGGCCCCGTTCTCCTAGAGGCGGCCGTTGTGGCCGAGCGGTTCTAGGCGCTTCAGTCCGGAACCGCGCTACCGCTACGGTCGCGGGTTCGAATCCTGCCTCGGTCATGGATGTGTGTGATGTCCTTATGTTAATTAGGTTTAAGTAGTTCTAAGTTCTAGGGGACTAATGACCACAGATGTTAAGTCCCATAGTGCTTAGAGCCGTTGTCCTACAATGCGAATCCAGTACATCAATCCCAACTGCAGCTCTGTTGGGAAACGCACCAAAGGTTGCGCTTGACCAGGACATCTAGTGCGCACTGTCGCATTAATGCTCTAGAGGAGACGTTCTCGTTAGCACCTCTGCCGCTGAGTGTCCCAGCATGTCGGTTACCTGTCTCCAGAGCTGGGTGAAGTGATGAGCACGTAACGGCTAGGGCTTGACACTGTGTCGGAATGTGGTACAGTTTAAAACTGCTGAGGAGATAGAGTAATGCTGTAACTCCTGTTCCAGTTACAATTATGTGATGCGTTTCGATAAGGCAGCACGGTTTTAGAGTGCTTCAAAAATTTGCATTAACTACGGAGTAGGCAAAGCACGCACGCGTGTTATATATATATATATATATATGTGTGTACACCACCTGAGTCTCCAGTGCGCTCAGTTTCCTGCTGTCTCCTGTTCTGTGGAGCTGCACCACGAACAGAACAACTGTCGTCTGACGTATTCTTAGCGCTTCTCTCAACTTCGTCCTCTTTCTATAAATACAAGAGGCGCCAGCAATGCGCTCCAATTAGATGTTTTCTGAGAGAGAGAGAGAGAGAGAGAGAGAGAGAGAGAGAGAGAGCGAGGTGGAAAGAGTGGGAGGCGGGGGAGCCGTACAACTAACGTTACAGAGGAGGAAGGTCGAAAACATTCAGAGGCTACAGTCACTGGGGTTTCCCACACTTCGTGTCAGAGAACCGTTCCCTGCGTCTCCTGCCAACACAAACGCAATACCTTGGAACGTCTGCGCATCCTGGACAATGGACGTTTGGGTCCCAACCTGGATTCACAGGGCTGTCGGTAATCGTCATACAAGTACAGAATACCTGTGTACGTACATGTCACAAAGTTGCCGTTTATATTTTAATATTTAAAATGGGCGGTGTTGTGGAAAAAACAGAAAAGTTTATATAATATTTATGTATTTTTGGATGTGAGGACCGCCAGTTAGCCGGCCGTGGTGGCCGAGCGGTTCTAGACGCTACAGTCTGGAACCGCGCGACCGCTACGGTTCGAATCCTGCCTCGGGCATGGATGTGTGTGATGTCCTTAGGTTAGTTGGGTTTAAGTAGTTCTAAGTTCTATGGGACTGATGACCTCAGAAGTTAAGTCCCATAGTGCTCGGAGCCATTTGAATCCGCCGGTTATGCAAAACACCGTTTTTCTCAGTACCCAAACATTTTTCGGCACCACTGTGTCATCATCAGCGGGTTTTAGTTTTTTTTATTTATTCTGCAATGTGAACATTTTGTTAAATGGTTATAAAATTATGTGCATTTCTACTTCAAACGACAGGTCATTTCTTTTTGTAAATACCTTTACATTTGGTGTGCATGAACTTTCTGGATCACTTTTGTGTTAATTACTACAGGCAGCTTGTCATCTGCAACCAAACGATGTTGATGAGAAAGTTTGTTGCTGGGAGTACACCTATCTTCTAGAAAGTAATTTAGTTTTTCGCCACGTTTCCGCGCCTATTTTCGTATTTACTTAAGTTTTCGTGTGTCAAGCGCTTCCATTCTCCACATCATGCTGAGATGTTGTGATGCATACGTAACTATAACAAATATTTTCCAAAAATAACGTAGTAAAATACTTTTTCACTACACCAGAACACAGTGTGATTGTTGTTTGTTATGTGTCCCAGCCCAGTCAGTGTTGATTTGTTCACCAGAGAGTTCGGCGCCAAATTTGAATTTTGTTTGCATTTTATCTTTGTGTGTGTGTGTGTGTGTGTGTGTGTGTGTGTGTTTTCTGTATGCTTCCTTAACTGTGTGTGTTGTCTTTTATATGGTACTCCTTTTGTGTGTAAATTTGCAGATTTTAGTGTATCTATTTTTCGTGTGTGTGTGTGTGTGTGTGTGTGTGTGTGTGTGTGTAGACTTTATCTGTTTGTGCTGTTTTTATTTGTAAAGTTCCATTAATGTGTTAAATAGTGTGCCCTTGCAGAGTGTAGTGTATTCGTTTAAGACCTGTTTCCTTCTGCTATTGCCTTCTGTATATGTAGGTTTTCCTCAATGGTCAGTTTGCTGTATAGGCTGTGGCTGGGTTTTAGTATTCTTAAGTCTGTTTTTAGTATTCTTAAGTCTGTTTCTACCGTTGGCTACAAGGTGGTCAGCAAATGTGCTATGGGAGCTGTTGCTTTATAAAGCTCTGAGATGTTTTGAAGTTTCTGCTGCATATCAAAAGATGAATATTTATGTAGTTGTTGACCTGTTACCAGCTTATAGGACTACCGTCAGATATAGGTATTCAGTGAAAAACTGTTCAAACAATGAAGGTTGCTAAGGGAGAGGTGCAAGTTGGCAACTGCAGGGTGTGACAGGGAAACAAATGGATCGAGGTGCAGGCTGGAGCGAAGGCAATATTGTGGCTGTAATGGCAATGAAATAAAGGTGGCCGCAACATGCTGCCAAGGGAGTAGATGGATGAATCAAGAGAATTCCAGGAGGTCAGAAAATTTATAGAGAAAGATCTGACAAAATTTGGGTAGGTGAGGTTGGAAAACACGCGGGAGCAGCATGGACAAGCATGACTGCAGACCCTAGTTCTTGTACAAGCTGGGGGAGACCTTTTTCCAGCAGTCGACAGGAAACAGTGGATGATAATTATCAGGAAAAGTTGTACATACGAAGCACGGTTGTGGGAAAAAAGGAAAGGTGACACACAAGCGCAGCGATATACAGTAAAACTGCGGACTGTTGACATATTTAAACATAACGGAAAACAATCTGTTCAAGGATATCCGGAAACCTATTAGTGCTCGTTAATATGGGGTGTGTTCACGCTTCGTTTATATGCGGCCTGAACCCTGCTGGGGACAGTTTCAATGAGGTGTCTGAATGTCTGTGGAGGAATGGCAGCCCATTCTTCCTCAAGAACCGAAATCAGAGAAGACCCTGGGTCGTGGAGCGAAGTCGACATTCTAACTCATCCAAAATGTGTTCCATGGGATTTAGGTCGGGCCTCTAGACATGCCTGTCCATTTCAGGAACGCTTTTTTCTGCAGACCGTTGCCTTACAAATGCTGCTTTATGACTGGGGGGGGGGGGGGGAGGGGGAGGGGAATTGTCAGGCTGATGTAGTTATCGTCTCCGAACTGTTTTCGACTGTACGCAAAATACAATGCTTTTCCTTCCGGATTTAGCGGTCTCTGGCATGTGTTAGCAGGACCACACCTTACGCTGAAAAACACCCCCATACCGTAACACCACTAGCTCTGTATTTCATTTTCGGCACTACACTTGATGACAGGTAACGTACTCCATGCATTTGCCAAACCGGAAACCTTCCATTGGATTACCACAGGGCTTAGCGTGATTGTTGACTCCAAGTCACTTGTTTCGAGTCACCGACTGTCCAACAGCGTCACTCCTTACACCATCTCAAGTGTTGCTTTCCGTTGACCACAGAAATCTGTGGCTTTGGCTTATGAGGAGCACTCTTTCCACTTCCGTACGCACAGTTATTGTGCTACCTGGACCGCTGGTAGAATTTTGCAACTCACGAGTGATTCCTTCCGCTTATTTAAAGCTTTTTTTTTCCTCAGCATCCTCCGCAATGCTCGAGGCCCCTGTCCGTCAGTACATGGAGGTCCTCATGCTTCCACTTTACACCAATGACTGTTAGCAGAATATGGAATCAATTGGGTTCAGGAGGGTAATACGGAACGCCGTGCTGGATCCCAACGGCCTCGTATCACTAGCAGTCGAGATGACAGATGTCTTATCCACAAGGATGTAACGGATCGTGCAGCCACGTCTCGATCCCTGAGTCAACAGATGGGGAGGTTTGCAAGATAACAACCATCTGCACGAACAATTCGACGACGTTTGCAGCAGCATGGACTATCAGCTCGGAGACCATGGCTGCGGTTACGCTTGACGCTGCGTCACAGACAGGAACACCTGCGTTGGTGTACTCAACGACGAACCTGGGTGCACGAATGGCAAAACGTCATTTTTTCGGATGAATCCAGGTTCTGTTTACAGCATCATGATGGTCGCATCCGTGTTTGGCGACATCGCGGTGAACGCACATTGGAAGCGTGTATTCGTCAGCGCAATACTGGCGTATCACGCGGCGTGATGGTATGGGGTGCCATTGGTTACACGTCACGGTCACCTCTTGTTCGCAATGACGGCACTTTGAACAGTGGACGTTAAATTTCAGATGTATTACGACCCGTGGCTCTACCCTTCATTCGATCCCTGCGAAACCCTACATTTCAGCAGGCTAATGCACGACCGCATGTTGCAGGTCCTGTACGGGTCTTTCTGGGTACAGAAAATGTTCGACTGCTGCCCTGGCCAGCACATTCTCGAGATGTCTCACCAATTGAAAACGTCTGGTCAATGGTGGCCGAGCAACTGGCTCGTCACAATACGCCAGTCACTACTCTTGATGAATCGTGGTATCGTGTTGAAGCTGCATGGGCAGCTGTACCTGTACACGCCATCCAAGCTCTATTTGACTCAATGGCTAGGCGTATCAAGGCCGTTATTACGGCCAGAGGTGGTTGTTCTGGGTACTGATTTCTCAGGATCTATGCACCCAAAATGCTTGAAAATGTAGTCACATGTCAGTTCTAGTATAATATATTTGTCCAATGACTACCCGTTTATCATATGCATTTCTCCTTCGTGTAGCAATTTTAATGGCTAGTAGTGTACATTTACAAGCGCCGATGGATATAACTTTGACGCTATTTAGTGTCGTTGGATGACGTTTCCGGACGTGGATTCCTGTTGCAAGTATTACGTACTCACTTCACTCTACAAGTCATAGAAGTTTGCAACGGGAATTTCCGAACGCCCTACACAATGTGCTTGTGTGCGCATTTGAACAGCATAAGAGAATGCAGATGAGAACGGATGTTTTGAAACTAAGTGTGGAAACTGCCATTATAAGGTGCAGAGTGTTTTACATAACAACGCAAAAAATTAATAACTGAATAAAGAAAAACTCACGATGGCAGAAAGATGCTAAACGTGTTTAAGTTTACGTTAAAAACAGTTGTTTGCATAACAAGCGGGAATGAAATGCAGTAATTGGGTTGAGAATGTGTGTGCATAGTACAGAGTGCTGATGTATTAGATGACGGCAAAGGCGAATGCTGCAGACAACATAACAGTTGTAGAAAACAAGATTCAGATGCAGCAGCGTTTTGCGGAAGCACCTGAATCCCGCAACAGAGTCAAAGCGTCCTAAGCAAACGCGCGCGCTCGAGCCTGAGTCGGACGCGGTGATAAACTGCGGGAGTAATCTGCGCTTCTCTGGAAGCCGCGACGGCTAAGCCTTCCGCTTTCTGATGCGATGCCTGGCGGAGATACTGGGAAGTCTGCACGCAGTTGGGAAGCGAGGCGCCTCGGCCTGCCTATTCTGAGAACAGAGCCGCTAGCGGGGCCTGCCGTTACAGCGGGACACCTGCAGAGAAATCACGCGACCGTCCCCCCGGGCTATGGGACCCTCTTCAAGGACTGCAGTACGTAACGGGACAGGCTATTTTCCGCTCATAATAGTAGTACTGCATGCATGGCCACTTGTGTCCGTGAATATTACCAGCTATACGTTCCTGACCGCGAAAAGGTGGTTGCAGACGAAGATTTAGGGTAGCAAGCGGTGTATCCCTGACCTCAACTCGTACGCGAAACTACGAACTCGTTTTTCAAAACAAACTACGTACAAGTGTGTGCAGAGTGCTACTCACGCTGTGTTTGTTTATGCTCTTCTCGCTCAGTGGGGATCATCTTCCGACGCCGTCGCTTGATGTCGCAGCAGATAAGCGAAGCCAACAACAGCCTGCGGTCGCTATCCAGTGTTTCTTCTGAACTGTCACCAGTAGCGTGGAGCGTCGGGATGTAATTGATCTGGTGTTCCGACATTCTCTTAATTGAAACGAAAGCACTCGTGAAATGGGTAGCACCGACTACGTTGTGTTGACAGTGCCTTGTGAAATAAATATTTATAAATTATAATTAACTTTGACACAATATGAAATTATTTCTCTGTGGACTTATTCTCATCTGAAGATTAAGCCAGAGTTTTAAAAGAAGCTAAGAAAGGATGCTGCTGCTCTCATCGAAGAAATATACGAATTTGCTGTCTTTCGCATGTACGAAAATAAACACTAAAAGTCTGCCATTAAATTCAACGATATCATAAATACGAGTATAGTAAGCCCACGGATCTACGCTTACAGGACACTCCCAAGTGTTTCGAGGGAGTTATGCTACTGTACATTCCAGTTTTCCAAAATAGCAACTTCGTGCAACGCTGTAGCCACTGCTCTGTGACAGCCACATTATCTCTTTTTTCATACAGATTACTA
The DNA here is from genome assembly GCF_023898315.1 of Schistocerca nitens. Lineage (NCBI taxonomy): Eukaryota > Metazoa > Arthropoda > Insecta > Orthoptera > Acrididae > Schistocerca > Schistocerca nitens. The sequence continues at coordinate 745,714,453 of NC_064618.1, read as the reverse complement.
TGCAAGTGCATACTTTCAAGCCCCAAATGGACAAGCCACTAACTTTCTCCATGAGTAGTTAAAACTACCACGTTTTCGACCTATTCTATGTTCTATAATGTATGCTAAATCTCGAACACAGTGTGGGATCCACGGGCCACAGGGCGACATGTGTCGGAATCATTTCTCTCCTCCCTCTTACATTCCCTAGTGGTATGAGAGAAGTATCTGTATATCTCAGTTTCTGCAATGTCCTGTTCTGCTTTCTTAACAAGATTACGATCCACCCTCTGGCCTGTTACGAAGTGTGTATCTGCGTCGTGTGTGTGATTGATGATTACTCATGGGGTTATAGCTTTCTTCATGGGTGGTTGTTACAGAGGAGCGTAGGAGGAAGGAACGGAGCGAGTGGGACAGAATCGGAATGACAGACAGCATACAACTTGGCTCCATCCAATCAAAACCAAGAAAGCTTCCGAGATTAACGCCCCTTCGAAAGGAGGTATCTTCATAAACAGTGTACGGAGAGGTTCGGAATTTAACGTGGATCTTTGCTGCAAAGACGGATGATAAAGAACTTTGCGTCACCTTCTCTTGCGGACAATATTGTAGGGACAGCACCGCCATGAGAATTCGAATTAGCCATTCGTTTATCCAATTTTTACTACGGGGACAAGTTGATTTTCTCGCCCTGATTTGTCAAATTTGGGATCAAACATCTTTTCGATTGTTACTTTGTGGAGTTGCATTTTCTTTTTATTTATTTTTTGCTCTACTTTGAACAATTTGCCAAAGACTTCATCATTGTTAGCTGCAAATTACAGAGCATTCACAGATAAGTCTTCTACTAAGTGTTTTTTTTTAATTTTTCAGTTAACTTTTAATGTGACACAGAGCACTTGGAAGAGTAATACATACTCTGAATGTAACGATCTTTTATCGTCTCCCTCTCTGGTGCTAATTCCCACAAGTGTTTTCTGAAATATAGCCAAACGTGTATGTATGTGTAAGGTAAAAATAAAAATACGTAGTCGTCAAGAGAGACTGGTTTGTACTTACGTAAGCATTGTGTTATCGGAGGTGATATGCTCTTGTCTTGGTTTAGTAAGAAGAATCCCACTCTTTTTCGCTTACATTCATTCCTTAAAGAAAGATTGAGGTTCTCTTCTACGACGACGACGACGACGTCATTGGAGACGGAGCAGTAGTTGAGGTTAGAGAAGATGGGAGAAATAATTTGGTCGTGTTTCTTTAAAAGGAAAGAACCCGGCACTTGCGTGAAGTGATTTAAGAAAACCACAGAAACCCTAGGTATAGTCAGACGGTGAGGATTTATATTTCCGGGCTCCAGAATGAGAGTCTGGTAGCTTACCATTGCACGACCTCGCTCGCTTCTATTCTTTGAATCGTTAAAATAGTGACTTAAATTGTCAGTCGCAAAATTATTTGTATTTAGTCACTTTCTTGTAGAAGCAAGTAAGTTTATGGCTTAGAGTGCCATTTACGGATACAGGAAGAGTGGAGAAGCAGGTCTGGCGTCTGCTCTTCAAAGGAACGATCTCGCTACTCTCAATATGTTTGAAGATATCAGGGAAGGCATCTTTCTGATACGTCATCTCACTCGATAAGATATCCAATTCGCGGTTAGTACACGCTCTGACAAGGGAACCTCCAAGTTGGCACAGTGGATAGGCCTTGAAAAACTGAACACAGATCAATCGAGAAAAAAGGAAGAAATTGTGTGGAACTATGGAAAAATTAGCAAAATATACAAACTGAGTAATGCATACGTAAGATAGGCAACATCAAGGATAGTTTGAACTCTGGAGCGCCGTGGTCTCGTGGTTAGCGTGAGCAGCAGCGGAATGAGTGGTCTTTGGTTCACATCTACCCTCGAGTGAAAAGTTTTTCAATTTTTTATTTTCAGACAATTATTATCTGTCCGTCCGTCCGTCCGTCCGATGCGAGGTAACTGCGCCGTAGAATGGGGACGCTACGCCTAAACAAACATCGAAACACACGACGTCAGTCGACTACAGCGCACGGAAGAGAGAGTATTCCTGCTAACGAAGATCCCTGGCTGGCAGTTGGTTGTTCGCTACTTTGGACGAGAGTGCATTAAATACGAGAGATGTATTCCTTGGGCAATATGAATCCAGCAAATATAGCTCGCGACTTCAATAACAAGGTCAATGAATATTTTCCGAATCCATACTACGGCGCAGTTACCTCGCATCGGACGGACGGACGGACGGACGGACGGACAGATAATAATTGTCCCTGAAAATAAAAAACTAAACCTTTCGCTCGAGGTTAGATTTGAACCAAGGACCTCTCATTCATCAGCTGCTCGCGCTAACCACGGCGCTCTTGAGTTCAATTTATCCTTGATGTTGCCTATCTTGCGCATGCACTACTCAGTTTGTTTAATTTGCTTATTTTTTTCATAGTTCCACACAACTTCTTCCTGTTTTCTCGATTGATCTGTGTTCAGTTTTTCAAGGCCTATCCACTGTGCCAACTTATAACTAAATCTGAGGGGGGTGCGATGTGGAGGTTCCCCTGTGAGGAGCCTATTTTTGAAACGGTTCGCTCTAGTAAACCACCATCTAAGCAACGCCTTGCCAGCAGCACCACATAATGGCAAAACTCCTGTAGCTACAGGGATCTTAATTCTAGCAGCAAGGTTACCTAGAGGAACGCTTCCTCCTTCGGCGAGCAAACAGGCTGGTTGTATGATGCCGTCTCTTATTATTTAGGCAGAAAATTAAAGAAGATTAGGGTTTAGCATCGCATCTTGGAGGGAGAAGACGTCGTATGAAAGCTGCAGTGCATCGCAAGATTGATCAGCGGTCTCCGTTCTACGCGATAATTTTTTTGTATCGTATGGACATAATTGTACAACAACAGAACACAAATAATGTTCTCGCTTTTACGTAACGTAGTGTTAAGTGAGAAAGTCATCAAACCTGTTAATTATCAACAACGAGTGCACATTTTTAGTGTTTCGTACTCAACATTTCCTTACAGAAAGCTTAGATAACAGCACTGTTTCATCACGAGAGGGTGTTGCCAAGCATGCACACCGGAAATTTAATAATGATGATAAAGCCTCACGCTACGTTTTCGCCTCGCGTAGTTAGGGTCTGATCAGGTTTAGCTTAGCGGTAGTGCCGGAGCACATAGCTAACTGTAAGCAATAGATCACCCGTGAACGCACGGCTGTCAATAGGCTAAGCCATCCGTGCCAGTCAGAATATTCGGTATGGCCTCCGCCCATACTGAACGGGAAACGCACATTAATTACCCCCAATACAGCTGTCACGTTGTGTTCGTAATTGGCTGCTGGGAGAGAGAGGGAGGGAGGGAGGGGGGAGGGGCGAGGGGGAGGGAGAGGCAGAGGGACAGAGAGAACAGCGGAATTCCTATAAAAGTCACACTAATCATAGCAAACTTGTGACATAGTTGTTTACAACGCAACTAAGAAAGTGTGCATTTGTATTCCACGACGTCTGAGCTATACCTATTAAAGATGAAGAAAAAAGGAAGGGTAATTAAAAATATACTGTACCGTCGACGACAAAGTCAAGAGAGATGGAACAAACGCTATGTTTCATCAAGTATGCGGCAGGATGTCGACCACGGGTTTCTTTTAAGGAGACCATTCTTGCATTCGTCTTAAATGGTACATGAAGTACAGAAAACCTATGCCTTGAAACGTGAGATAGAATTTGAACCTTTCACAGTATGGAGCCGGGCCTCCAAAGTGTGGGACACACGTCTCCAACTACGGAAACAATGCATTCGCAGTGGACGAATTATTTCTGTTTCACCTTCGTAATTATTATCAAGCTGATATCAGTATAAAGGATTTTATAATCTCTGAGAGGCTGAGGGCGAGCAAGTACAGCGGTTCTCGTGCTTTGTCCTGTCCCAGTCATGTGTGAATCCTGTCAAATACCTGTGTTTACCGCTTAAAGCGTACGAAAAAAAAAAAAGGAAGTGGACGGTTCAAATCTTCAGAGATAGGAACTGGAGACGTAACTTCTAACTGGGAGAATTGATTCCTGAAGAAGGACTCCTGCAAGCCACGCAGAATTTCTTTTTCGCGGAGGAAAATAAATATTTCTTTATTGCCTTCTTTCCCTTTTCCTACTTGAGCTGCATGTACTGTTTTCAATTTTAAATTCTGTCAATATCAAGCCAGAACCTCTCTGTCAACACGCGCCTGGACCTATTTGCCTTTGAAATTGCTAGCTTTTAAAACAAAAAACAATAAATACAGCTGATAGGGAAAAAGGAAAAAAAAGATGGCAATAAAGCAATATTTACTTTCCTCCGTGAAATTCGTGTCAGTTAACGTCCCTGCCACCTTTGATCATTATGCCGCCTTCAAAACCGCTCGGCCAATCCTGCCGGCACTACTTAATAGGTTCTTTTGTACAGCGTTATATAATTAGTATAAGGAATTTTGTATGAGAACAATGGCAACACTCACCGACTTGAGGAGACTTGAATAGGACTGAAAAATTTAAAAGCCAGTGGGCAGTGAGTAGATTAGATATCGAATAATTAGTTAGATTAAGATGTACTATAAGGGATTGGCAAGATTCGAAGAGTTTCTGTGACACCCATGAAACCTTGCATGCATGTAGAATAGAAACGGAATAGTAGTACGCCGACCGGAGTGGCCGAGCGGTTCTAGGCGCTTCAGTTTGGAACCGCGCGACCGCTACGGCGCTGGTTCGAATCCTGTCCTTAGGTCAGTTAGGTTTAAGTAGTTCTAAGTACTAGGGGGATGATGACCGCAGATGTTAAGTCCCATAGTGCTCAGAGCCATTTGAACCATCTGAATAGTAGTACAATTATTGGGTTTGGATTACTTTTAGTGAGTAGTGGGCTTTCATCAATTTCATTTTTTATCTTATTATGTGAAACATTTTTATTTTGCTACCAATAACTTTGTAATTGTAATCTGATAATAATGGATTGTGATATAGTGCCACATGTCTGTCAAAGTAAATGCAATAGAAATTCAAGAGGGTTGATCTTGAGGAAATAACAATAAATCAATTTAAAAAATCTGTTTTGCTGTTCCAAGCAGCAACACTAATTTCCAGAAATGAGCAGAACTTAGCACATTTCTTACAGTTTCACTTGTGCCTAGCCTCATGTACCACGGAAGAGTTAGCGAAAACCATCAGAGCACTTGAGGATGCCGAATCCGGCCTTCAGTTGTTTAAGATTTGTTGACTTTAAACCGGGTGCCCTCCTAAGAGTCGTCAGGCGTATTTTGTCTGATATTTCGACAATTTCCAGTGTTTCAGTTTTGTTTTTGCAGTGTGTAGTGCTCGTCACGTCCCTAATGCGACACCCACTGTCTGCTTTCTAGATCCCGATGTAAGTAGGCTGTTTAGGTTTTTATGATGGTAACTCCACGTAGCGCTCTGTATGAAAATCACTGACTGTGCTGTGTGCAGTCTGTGGCTGGTTTGCATTGTTGGAATATTCTCTATTGTAGTGTTGGGCAGTTGGATGGGAACAGCGCATAGTATATATATATATATATATAAAATGACTTTTGAACACTATTGAGGTAAATACATTGTTTGTTCTCCATCAAAATCTTTCACTTGCTAACTATGCCTATCAGTAGTTAGTGCCTTCAGTAGTTAGAATCTTTTATATAGCTGACAGTATTCGAGCTCGCTGTATTGCAGTAGTTGGAGTAACTAATATTTTTGTGAGGTAAGTGATTCATGAAAGGTATAGGTTATTGTTAGTCAGGGCCATTCTTTTGTAGGGATTATTGAAAGTCAGATTGCGTAGCGCTAGAAGTATTGTGTGTCAGTTTAGTGATGATCGGAATAAGTAAAGAGAGAAATGTCTGAGTACGTTCAGTTTTGCTCAACTGTTTGAAAATCAAATAAAGTAAGAGGTTTACCAGCACTGTCATTTATAATTTTTGTCTAAGGGGATTTTTCATCGCTTGCTCCGGCCATCGTGGATTATTTTGCTGCCTAGGAATTCGTTAACTTCGTCTACTTCGTGATCGCCAGTCCTGATTTAAGTTGCTCGCTCTTCTAATTTTTGCTACTTCTCATTACTTTCGCTTTTCTTCAATTTATTCTCAATCCATATTCTTTACTCATTAGAACATTCCGCTCAACTGATCCACTAATTCTTCTCCAATTCCGCCAAGGCAAGCAATACCATCGGTGAATCTTATCATTGACACTTGTTTATCTTGAATTTAAAAAAAAAAAAAAAGGTTCAAATGGCTCTGAGCACTATGGGACTTAACATCTGAGGTCATCAGTCCCCTAGAACTTAGAACTACTTAAACGTAACTAACCTAAGGACATCACACACATCCATGCCCGAGGCAGGATTTGAACCTGCGACCGTAGCCTTGAATTTTAATCCCACTCTTGAACCTTTCTTTTATTTCCTTCATTGCTTCTTCGATGTGCGGATTAAATAGCAGGGGCGAAAGACTGCATCCCTGTCTTACACCCATTTTAATCTGAGCATTTCATTCTTGGTCTTCTAGTCTTATTGTCCCTTTTTACTATTGTCCAAACTGTATATCACCTGTCATTACCTGTAGCTTACCCTTATTTTTTCCAGAAATTCGCAAAATCTTGCCCATTTTACATTGTCGATCGCTTTTTCCAGATCGTCAAATCCTATGAATGTGTCTTGAATTTTCTGCTGCCTTGCTGCCATTATCAACGTCAGAAGTGCCTCTCTGGTGCCTTTACATTTCCAAAAGCCGAACTTATCGTCATGTATAACAGATCTTCAATTTCCTTTTCCATTATTCTGTACATTATTCTTGACAGCAACTTGGATGCATGAGCTGTTAAGCTGATTCTGCGACAATTCTCGCACTTGGTGGCACGTGCAGTCCTCGGAATTGTGTGGACTATGGTTTTCCGAAAGTCTGACGGTATATGGCGAGTCTCCACCTGCACGCTGCAAAAACGAAATTGCGGAAACATGAGAGGAGATGGGCTCCTCTTAGGAGAATACCTGTATATCTATTCTCATTACAGCACTGCATGTGTTGTATGTTGTTTCCTTCTGAGACGATAAATAAATAATGTGAGAAACGGTTTTTTCATTGCTGCATGTCCAACTGCCCACTATCACTCTCCCGCTGGGTGACCAAACCGGTTTCCTTGCGACACTGCATGTCCCACGGCGCTGCGTACTGTTGTGGAAGAGAGAACAAGCGACGCCCTCCACTCACAATGCAGGCGGCGGCTGTGCCCTGGAAAGCGAAAGCGCATTCCTGCGCGCGCCGCCGGAAAGGTAAGGGAGTCCAGGCGCCGGCGACTGGAAGGGGCGTGGCCCGGCTACCTGTCCAGTGCCCACGGCTCAGGGCCACCTGCTGTCTGCTCTACTCCTGCCGGCGCCGCTCGTCACGAAGCTTGCTAAGCAACTAGCGGGAATGCGGCCGGGTGCAGCACTCGACATCCGCCGATATTTCGACACGTGACTACGCCGTCATTCCCAAGGCATGAACGTGACGAGTGATCGCTGTCCAACTCAACTTAACCGCTCGGTGGGCAGGGCTGCGGCAAGTTGGAAACCATAAGATTGCGTATGCAGAAAGATTAAACACACACCCACACACATACACAAAGAAAATAGCGTCATAAGGCCAAAAGTTAGACGTTGTCAATAGTGAAATATTTAATGAACATCGGAGGCCAAGTAGCGTTAATTCCATCCCTCTGTTGAGGGACTAAGGGGAGATCAAGATTCCGTGCAGGATTTAAGCAAAAACCTCAGTCTCTATTTATAAGGCTACTCGGAAGCATTTTTAATTATTCTGTTCCAGTAACGGGAAGGGGACACCAGAATTTTTGTGTTGTTATATTACATAGAATGATCTGCACTGAAACACCAAAGAAACTGGTATAGACATGTGTACTCTACATCTACATGATTACACTGCTATTCACAATAAAGTGCCTGGCAGAGGGTTCAATGAACCATCTTCATGCTGTCTCTATACCGTTCCACTCTCGAACGGCACGCGGGGAAAACGAGCACTTAAATTTTTCCGTGCGAGCCCTGATTTCTCTTATTTAGTCGTGATGATCATTTCTCCCTATATAGGTGGGTGCCAACAGAACGTTTTCGCAATCGCAGGAGAAAACAGGTGATTGAAATTTCATGAGAAGATACCGTCGCAACGAAAAACGCCTTTGTTTTAATGATTGCCACTCCAATTCACGTATCATGTCTGTGACAGTATCTCCCCTATTTCGCGATAATACAAAACGAGCTGCCCTACTTTGTACTTTTTCGATGTCATCCGTCAGTCCCACCTGACGCGGATCCCACACGGCAAAGCAGTACTCCAGAATATGCCGGACAAGCGTAGTGTAAGCAGTCTCTTTGGTAGACCTGTTGCACCTTTTAAGTGTTCTTCCAATGAATCGCAGTCTTTGGTTTGGTCTATCCATAATATTAACTATGTGAATGTTCCAATTTAGCTTATTTGTAATTGTAATCCCTAAGTGCCGGCCAGGGTGGCCGAGCGGTTCTAGGCGTTTCAGTCTGGAATCGCGAGACCGCTACGGTCGCAGGTTCGAATCCTGCCTCGGGCATGAATGTGTGTGATGTCCTTAGGTTAGTTAGGTTTAAGTAGTTCTAAGTTCTAGGGGACTGATGACCTCAGCAGTTAAGTCCAGTAGTGCTCAGAGCCATTTGAAACGTTTTTTGCAATCCCTAAGTATTTAGTTGAATTTACAGCCCTCAGATTTGTGTGACTTATCGCGTAATCGAAATTTAGCTGATTTCTTTTAGTACTTATGTGAATAACTTCGCACTTTTCTTTATTCGGGGTCAAAAGCCACTTTTCGCACCATACAGATATCTTATCTAAATCATTTTGCAAGTCGTTTTGATCACGTGATGACTGTACAAGACGGTAAATGACAGCAGCATCTGCAAAGAATCTAAGGCGGCTACTCAGATTGTCTCTTGTGTCGTTAATGTAGATCAGGAACAATAGAGGGCCTATAATACTTCCTTGGGGAACTCCGGATATTACTTCAGTTTTACTCGATGACTTTCCGTCTATTACTACGAACTATGACCTTTCTGACAGGAAACCACGAATCCAGTCGCACAACTGAGGCGATACTCCGTAGACACGCAGTTTGATTAGAAGACGCTTGTGAGGAACGGTGTCGAAAGCCTTCTGGAAATCTAAAAATATGGAATCAATTTTACATCCCCTTTCGATAGCACTTCTTACTTCATGAGTATGAAGACCTAGTTGTGTTTCACAAGAACGATATTTTCTGAATCCGTGTTGACTATGTGTCAATAAATCGTTTTCTCCAAGGTACTTCAGTACTTCACAATGTTCGAATACAGTGTATGTTCTAAAACCCTACTGCAAATCGACGTTAGTGATATAGGCCTGTAATTCAGAAGATTACTCTTACTTCCCTTTTTGGGTATTGGTGTGACTTGAGCAATCTTCCAGTCTTTAGGTACGTATCCTTCTGTGAGCGAGTGGTTGTATATAATTGCTAAATATGGAGCTATTTTATCAGCATACTCTGAGAGGAACCTGACTGGTATACAATCTGGACCGGAGGCCTTGCCTTTATTAAGTGATTTAAGCTGCTTTGTTACACTGAGGATATCTACTTCTATGTTTCTCATCTCGGCAGTTGTTTTTGATTGGAATTCAGGAATCTAATACAGAGATATGTTAAGAGGCAGAATACGACGCTGCGGCCGGCAACGCCTATATAAAACAAGTGACTGGCGCAGTTGTTAGATCTGTTACTGCTGCTACAATGTCAGGTTATCAAGATTTAAGTGAATTTGAACGTGCTGTTATACTCGGAGCACAAGCGATGGGACACAGCATCTCCGAGGTAGCGATGAAGTGGGGACTTTCCCGTACGATCATTTCACGGGTGTACCGTGATTATCAGGAATCCGGTGAAACATCAAGTCTCCAACATCTTTGCGTTCGGAAAAAAGATACTGAAAGAACGGGACCAACGACGACTGAAGAGAATCGTTCGACGTGATAGGCGTGCAACCCTTCCGCAAATTACTGGAGATTTCAATGCTTGGCCATCAACAAGTGTCAACGTGCGAACCAGTCATCGAAACGGCATCGATATGGGCATTCGGAGCCGAAGGCCCACTCGTGTACCGTTGATTACTGCACGACACAAAGCTTTACGCCTCGCCTGGGCCTGTCACCGCTGACACTGGACTGTTGATGACTGGAAACACGTTGCCTGGTCGGACGAGTCTCGTTCCATATTGTAAACGAGCGGATGGACGTGTACGGGTATGGAGACAACCTCATGAATCCATAGATCCTGCATCTCAGCATGGGACTCTTGAAGCTGGTGGGGCCTCTGTATTGGTGTGGGGTACGTGCAGTTGGAGTGATCTGGCGCCTCTAATACGTCTAGATATGTCCCTGACAGGTGACACGTGCGTAAGCATCCTGTCTGATCACCTGCATCCATTCATGTCCATTGTGGGCAATTCCTGCAGAACAATGCGACACACCACACATCCAGAATTGCTACAGAGTAGGAACACTCTCTCTCACTCTGGCCACCAAACACCCCAGACATGAAAATTATTGCGCATATCTGGGATGCCTTACGACGTACTGTTCAGAAGAGATCTCCACCCCCACCGTACTCTGTTGGATTTACGGACACCCCCGCAGAATTCATGGTGTCAGTTCCATCCAATACTACTTCAGACATTAGTGGAGTCCATGCCACGTCGTGTTGCGGCAATTCTGAGTGCTCGCGGGGCCCTTCACGATATTAAGCAGGCGTACCAGTTTCTCTGGCTCTACAGTTCAAATGGTTCAAATGGCTCTGCGCACTATGGGACATGACTTCTGAGGTCATCAGTCCCCTAGACTTAGAACTACTTAAACCTAACTAACCTAAGGACAGCACACACATCCATGCCCGAGGCAGGATTTGAACCTGCGACCGCAGCAGAAGCGCGGTTCACGCTCGATAGTTTAATGTCGGTAGCATTCCTAATTACTATGTTCCAGTAATGGGAAATGGATACCAGAATTTCTGCGTTGTTACATTACATCGGATGACATACACGTAGTTCATTATGGGTATAGATCATTCATCTATGTTTCGATGAGTGAGTTCGCGCGGAATAAAGAATGTACCACAAATTGCCGTATCTTAAGACTGCATTGACTTAGACGGTTAACATTTTTACCCCGCCAAGGGATTAGATCCTAGTTGCTGACAAATTTCAACTTGATAGTCCCACCCGTTCTTGAGAAAAAAGCGTCTTAAAAGACGAACAGACAGACGGAGAACGAAGAGATCCTATAAAGATTCCGTTTTTACCGACCGAGGTACGGGACGCTGAGATTTCTGCTTAAATTACCCTTAGAATCTTGCTCTCTCCCTGGTTGAACAACAGAGGGACGGAACTTATCCGTTGTTATCGTCGTTTACGGTGTGTCCCATCTTCACGGATGTGCCGTATTTTGGTTTCGTGGTTGGCGCAGCTCCGCTTACAGAGGACTGTATGTGCCACGTACAGCGATCTCTCGACCACCCGTACTTTGAAACTGACGGGGTTTCCCACTTATCGAAATATCATTGGATGTCATGGACGCTACGCTGCTGCATTTCGGTAAGTTATTTGAACATTCCATATGCCGGTAGAAGATAAAATATATAGGTCTATTACTTCAACGAACGCTTAAGGGGAGGTTTACTATCTTTAGGTTCAAAAAATCGCTTTTTTAAAATTTGCGATTTTTGGATCCATAAAAGTGTTATAATCCACCCCTGAAACGGTTTTTCCGAATACGGAACGGAAATGTTTGTTATTCGCGGTTAACAAAAAAAATGCACCTGCCTGAAATCGGCCTTTTTCGCGCTCCAGTTTTTTTCTTTCGGAGGACCAGTTATTGTACCGGTGCTTGGGAGGAAACACACAAAATTCAAATGAAAGTTTGAACGCGTCAAAAATGGCTCTGAGCACTATGGGACTCAACTGCTGTGGTCATCAGTCCCCTAGAACTTAGAACTACTTAAACCTAACTAACCTAAGGACATCACACACATCCATGCCCGAGGCAGGATTCGAACCTGCGACGTAGCAGTCGCACGGTTCCGGACTGCGCGCCTAGAACCGCGAGACCACCGCGGCCGGCTTGAACGCGTCTGTTTGGAAGTTAGCCCCCAAGCATTTGCACTCTATTGCGAAGACTGCGACTTTCCTGGCAGTGAGCAGCTTCAACGAAGGGTATTTAGCAATTCTGGAGACCATGACAACGATGGACGTCACCCTGGGACTCTATTCGACGTAGTTTGTCAAGCATTCGGACGACCACCGGATTCAAGCTGCCGAAAACCCCTTGTCACCGGCAGTACGAGCGGCTCTGGAGCAGCGCAGGATGGCCCAGATCGAGCAGAACGCCCTCTATGAGGAAGAGGAAGGACTAGTTTATGGACCCGGAATAGCAGACTGAACGTACGTTGCATAATATTGCATTTGTATGTAGTCAAAACTTCAAATGCGTTTTTCTCGAAATGACGTTTTTTCATCGCGCGGTATGGTAACTTCAAATCTACTGAACCGATTGGCATGAGTCTTTGTTTCGGACGGAGCTAACTCAATTGTCTAGGAGTTGTACCACTTTTATTCCGATCCATCAACTACAACTATTTTTACTTGGCCGACGATGTCGAAAAATGATGAAAAAACCCTATTTTTTCAAATGGCCGCCATTTTATTTTTTATGGTCCAAATAACTGAAGCGAGTTGCAACTCCTAAAGAATCTTATATACTTCGCTAACGTCAACTTAATTTTGATTTCAGACGAGACGGCTGACCTGTGACATACTGGGCGTGGAGGTCTACATCGAAATTTTGTTTTGTTCTGACGGCACTTCCGCCTTTGCTCTTCAACATTTCCAGTCGAAAAAATTCCAGTTTGTAGAGGAAATATCAATAAATATTTTGACCTAATTTGACATTTATATCTATAACACATCCCGAGAAAAAAATTCTCAAAGAACATACTTTTTTCGGGCCAAAGATAGTAGACCTCCCCTCAAACTTGCACAAAATATTCACGCTACCGGTTTCGGCAAACAGCTGCCATCTTGAGATGTAACAAAATCCACTACACTGCTTCGTACCGGTCTATAACAAAAAACATTTAGACACTTCGAACATCATGAAGTCAACAAAAATATTTCAGTGAATGTGCATCATATCGCCACATGGTAAAAACAGTCTTTATACCTTGAGACGATATGGTGTACATTCACTAAACTATTTTAGTTGACTTCATGATGTCCGAAGTGCCCAAATATTTTCTGTTATACATCTGTACGAATCACATCTGATGATGGCAGCTATTTGCTGAAACCGGTAGTGTGAATGTCATGTATGTTTAAGCGATCGCTGATGTTATAAATTATTATACAGTACAAACACTTACAAAAGCGGCATCCTTCCAGTTGACAATATATTATCTCTTTAAAAAACCGATAATCTATTGCTACTGAAAGTCGCTTCATGTCTTCTACGACGGCAAACAATTTCCTGAACCAGCTAACCGCAGGATGACTGAAGACCTAGTAACTATGTGACGATTTTATGTGTTATAATCTATTTCTCGACACATTATTCTTTATTGAACTGTTGTTCAGTGATTTTCTAGCTTATTCTGGCAATAAGGCGCACCGAAATCTGAAAAACTGGAGTTTGCATCGCTCACGATTCCCTCACTCGCTAAATTCACTCCCACACACCATTTCTCCATACTAGCGAAGTATAAGAAGTCACGAGGAGATGGAAATGCCGTGTGACTAGGGCCTCCCGGCGGGTAGACCGTTCGCTTGGTGCAAGTCTTTTGAGTTGACGCCACTTCGGCAATTTGCGTGTCGATGGGAATGAAATGATGATGATAAGGACAACACAACATCCAGTCCCTGAGCGGAGAAAACCTCCGACCCAGTCGGGAATCAAACCCGGTCCGTTAGGTATGACATTCCGTCACGCTGACCTTTCAGCTACCAGGGGCGTACACGAGGAGATGAAGCTTGGGGAAAGGGCAATTGGTGCCAGACTGGGATTTATCGAAAAAATCCTACAGTGTTACTTAGGCGTCAAAAACATACACTGAGGTGGCAAAAGTCATGAAATACCTCCCAACATCGTGTCGGATCTCCTTTTTTCCGTCGCAGTACAGCAGCTAGACCTGGCCTGGGCTGAACAAGTCTTCGGAAATCCCCTGCAGAAATAATGAGCCATGATGCTGCCTCTAAAGCCTTCCACAATTGCGAAAGTATTGCCTGTGCAGGATTTTGTGCACGAACCGATCTCTCGGTTAAGTCCAGTAAATGTTCAACGAGATTCATGTCTGGCGATATGGATGGCCAAATCATTCGCTCGAATTGTCCAAAATGTTCTTCAAAACAAACGCGAACAACTGTGGCCTGGTGACATGACATCGTTGTTTGGGAACATTAAGTCAATGAATGGTTCCAAATAGTTTTCAAGTAGCTGAAGATAACCATTTCGAGTCTATGACCGGTTCAGCTGGACCACAGCAACCAGTTAGTTCCATGTAAACACAGCCCATACCATTATGGAACCACCACAAGCATGCACAGTGCCTTGTTGACAACCTAGGTACATGGCTTCGTGGGGTCTGCGCCACACTCAAACCCTTTCATCAGCTCTTACCAACTGAATCGGGACTCATTGAGCAGACCACGGTTCTTCAGGTGTCTAGGGTCCAACCGGTAAGGCTACGAGCCCAGCCCAGGAGAGGCGCTGCAGGCGACGTCGCTCTGTTAGCAAAGGTACTCGCGTCGCTCGTCTGCTGCCATAGCCCATCAACGCCAGATTTCGCCGCACTGACAATTCCGAGCAAACGCCGCTGCTCTCTGTCGTTAAGTGAAGACCGTCGGCCACTGCGTTGTGATGTCTGAAATTCGGTATTCTCGGCACACTCTTGACACTCTCGGTATACTGAATTTCCTAACAATTTTCGGAATGGAATGTCCCATGCGTCTAGCTACAGCTACCATCCCGCATTCAGAATCTGTTAATTCCTGTGGTGGGGCCGTAATCCCGTCGCACACCTTTTCACACGAATGCAAACGACAGCTTTGCAAGTACACTGCCCTTTTATACCGTACACGATACTGCTGCCATCTGCACACATCTCGCGTAATGATCACGCCGTATGGAACTAGAGAATCTAAGTTCAGCGTACGACCTACAAATAAAACGGAATAGAGGTACGTGATTCTCTTGTACCGTGTACATCCGACAAGTAATGTACGATGGCTTGTGGAGCGCAGATGCAACTGTAATACATTCTGCAACGACCCATTCAGATGTATACTCAATGAATCGTCTCTGAATCTAATATTCTACTTTCCGTTTCAGTTTCGCACAGCAGAGCAGGTCACAATGACGCGGCCCCTGTTGGGAACACAACAGCGCGCGCCAAAGCTTTCGGTATCAGGAGCAGTAAGGTCACGCTGCCTCAGTGGTACAGGTGAGTGGGACTGGACTGGAGGAGGTGGTGGTGGTGGTGGTGGTGGTCGTCGTCTCCAAGGTCATCGCCAGCGCTCACAAACCGGTCGCTCAGGCCGCCAGCACGCGCCGCCGTGCCCAGCCTATGCTCGCCTCCCGCAGTTCAATTAGCAGCTTGACGGGGTCCTCCATTTAGCGTCCACTGCGCGGGTTGAAGGACCGCGAGACACTCCAGCTCACGCAACAGGTGTAACTACAGCCGTGTCCAGGTCGTCCATTTGCAACACAGGCCGCTCAGGGCAAACACATCTGCTCCATTTATATTTCGCAAATCAAATTATAGTGCGTTTTAGGGAGTACTGCTTATTCTCTCTGTGTTAAGGTCCCGTCCCCATTTCATTCACGGATAGGAAATTATGTATATACAGGGTGGTCCATTGACCGTGACCGGGCCAAATCTCTTACGAAATAAGCGTCAAACGAAAAAACTACAAAGAGTGAAACTATTTAATACAATCCATTATGGAGTCGAGGTAGCAGTTGTCGTTATACTGGTTATCACTGTTAGCATTCAACCGCGATTCTTATACAAATATTTTAACAACGCGTTTCAAGAGACAATGCTCTCATCATCAGGTTGTAAAGTCTATGTCATGAAATTAAACGGACTAAAAAGACAAAATACCATCACAAATAGTTGGGAAATCCATAGAGTAAAACAGAATTAAAAGTATATTGGACTGTGGGTCCTCGTCTTACATTGAAGTTAACGGTAGTCTAATGACCAAAACGTTTTGTGTTCACTAACGGAAATAAAAGAAATTTATACTAACAGAATTGTGAGCGCTTTGTTCCTGTGACATCGTCATCATTCGAAGAACATTTACTCAGAAAATTCGTGTTTTTCATTCTGATTATTCAGCACTTGTGTTTCACTCACTTGCGAGTCAAACAAATCTGCAGAGAAAAAGAAAAGCCTTTTGTTACGCATTGCATACGCTACGTTGCTTGTGCAGTTATTCCGAAAAACTTAAGGGTAAAAGTTATACAAATGGTTTTACTGCTCCAGTTAGACAAGATTCCTTTTTTTTTTTACCCACTGCAATAATTATTTCAAGAATAAAATAGGAAAATATTAATTTGAAACTGTTGCTGGGTGAAGTGAGAAAGGCAAGTGGAGAAATAACCCTTTATTAATATTTTTTTGAAAAAAAAATTGTTACATGCAATCGACAAAAAGTTTCAGAGTTAGCACCCCGCTTAGAATTCAAGGGGTTACAGTACCCACAAGACTGGCTTACTTGCAGTGGAGGTACCGAACAGTGGGCAAGGGGCACGGATGGAGTCCACAACCCGTTGCTGCAGTGTAAAAGCAGGAAAACTTTATAAATTTATCAGGCAGTCACTACTTTGTCTGTTTTCTGAGCTGACCAACATACATTTTCGGCGGAGCAGTTGCAGTTATTTTTCATAGAATGTTAGAGTGTTATTATTCAAATGGCTCTGAGCACTATGGGACTTAACATCTATGGTCATCAGTCCCCTAGAACTTAGAACTACTTAAACCTAACTAACCTAAGGACAGCACACAACACCCAGTCATCACGAGGCAGAGAAAATCCCTGACCCCGCCGGGAATCGAACCCGGGAACCCGGGCGTGGGAAGCGAGAACGCTACCGCACGACCACGAGCTGCGGACGAATTATTATTACAAGGTGCAGTGCGCGTATTATTATTTTCAGAGTATATTCAGACTTTATGTTCACTACTGAGAATATTATTTGAGGGAATACGTAGGGCAGTGCGTATTTATTTTCATTTAACTGCAGAGTATGTAGCTTTTTTAATGGCAGTGAGGATCAGGGGCAATTATTTATTCCTTGTTTTGTCATTTAGTATTCTTTCACCTACATCTGCATCTACAAAAGTACTCCGGAATCCACCGTGTGGAGCCGGCCGCGGTGGTCTCGCGGTTCTAGGCGCGCAGTCCGGAACCGTGTGACTGCTACGGTCGCAGGTTCGAATCCTGCCTCGGGCATGGATGTGTGTGATGTCCTTAGGTTAGTTCGGTTTAAGTAGTTCTAAGTTCTAGGGGACTAATGACCACAGCAGTTGAGTCCCATAGTGCTCAGAGCCATTTTTGAACCACCGTGTGGAGGAGGGTACCCTGTACCACAACTAATAATTTCCTTATTTCACTCGCAAATACAGCGTGGGCAAAATGACACTCTATATGCCTCCGTACGTCCCCTAATTTCTCTTGTCCGTTCTTCTCGGTTCTTACAAGGAAACGTACGTTGGCGGTTGCAGAATCGTTCTGCATCTCCTACAAATGCTTTTTCTCTAAATTTTCTCAATAGTGTTTCGCAAAAAGAATGTCGTCTTCCCTCCAGGAATACCCACTTGAGTTCACGAAGCATCTTCGCAATACTCGCGTGATGATCGAACCTACCGGTAACAAAGCTAGCAGCCCGCCTGTGAATTACCTCAATAGCTTCCTTTAATCCGACCTAATGCGGACCCCAAACACTCTAGCACTACTGAATAATGGGACCAACCAGTGTTTATACAAGGCCTCTTTTACGTATGACTCACACTTTACTAAAATTCTCCCAATAAACCGAAGTCGACCGATCTTCTTCCCTACTGTCGTTCTTACATGCTCGTTCCAATACTGATTTGCAGCATTACGGCTAGATATTTACTCGACGGCCCTGTGTCAAGCAGCACGTTATTAATGCTATATTCGAATATTACGGGATTGTTTTTCCTCTTCATCTGCATAACTTACATTTCCTACATTTAGAGCTAGCTGCCAGACATGATTCCAACTAGTAGTCGTCACACAAACTACAAATTTTGTTGAAGTCACCTTCTAGTCAACGGCGGTACCTTCCAGATACACAACAGCATCATCAGCAAACAGCGTCACATAGCTTCCCCGCCCGCCAGGTCATTTATGTACATAAAAAGTGACAGCGGTCCTATCACACTTCCCTGCAGCATTCCTGACCATAACCTTGTTTCTGGTGAACACTCATCGTCGAGGACAACGTACTAGATTTTATTACTTAAGATGTTGTAAGATTGGCATGCCATTTTGATTTTTGTAAGTTATCGATTGGCACGAAAGAGAGAGAGAGAGAGAGAGAGAGAGAGAGAGAGAGAGAGAGAGAGAGCAAGTTATGTTACTGTTAAATAGTCTTTGGTCCTGTGGCACAATCTGTGGCTCTGCTAGATCTGATATGTTCTCAGTTGGAGCTTGGTAGGTGACGGACGTATTACGTAATGCTGTGTTGGCTTGTGATTGTATCTGTTAGATAAAGAAATGTTTACTGTAAAGGACAGCAAGGATGAATGTGATGTATGTATTGAAAGGCGAAAAGAATATAAATTTTGAATATTGTTATTTTTTTGAAGAGAATAAGTTTGAGATAAGACTGCCGTACTGCGCAGCTAGTTTGTCGGAATGCTTATTGTCTGCCAGTTAACTCTCCCAGAGCTGACAGAAAGACCACGCCACTTCCCTGCGTCATGCAATAAGATATCATTTGATTAAGCGTTTTGGTTTTTACGTAAATTCATATCACTGTTCACTTTGTTAAGTATAGTTTTGTTCAGACTAATATTTCTGAATGCATTCTAAAATGATTGACATGGAATATCACTTCATAGGAATAGTTACTCTCCCCATTCCACTGTTTAAAGAGGTTTATCGTTACGCATTACCACATTGCAAAGAGGGTTATCATTACGCATTAATACATTGCACCATATGGTATGCAGCAGTTCGAACATTGTGAAATTTTATTTAAAAATAGAAATCTATCTTATCTGCTGCCTGCTTGCTGTTTGCTCTTGTGTTTTCGAGAAATCTGCAACAATGTTGTCAAGACGCGAAGTAAATGTAAATTTTGATTAGGGCCAATTCATTGTTTTACGTCAGTTGTGCATTTAATATAAAGACAAGCTGTATTCAGACGAGTTACAGTTCAATTCTAATTAGGCTCTGTTTATTCGAAGGTTAGCGTACGAGTCTGTGGGCACATAGTTTTGGTAACACGCAGACTTTTCATAGAAAGGGAGGTAAAGTTGGGCAAAGTTTCACACAGAAACGTAAGGTGGGGAGCTTTCGAGCCACTCACATTTCTGAGAACCTAATGCTTACACTCGTACTTTCGTTAACAATTTGCAATTGGGTACGTGTCTAACGATTTTCCGAAATCTAGGAATATAGACTGACGTTTTGCCGTACCTCCACAGTTCGCAGATCATGCGATGAAAGTGCAAGCCGAGCTTCCACTTGCGATGATTTCTAAATCCGTGTCGATTTATTGACAGCAGCTTTTCCATCTCAAGGAAATTTGCTATATTCTAAAGTACAATATTTTGAAGAATTCTGCAGCGTATCGACGTCAGGGATATTGGTCTGTAATTCAGCGGGTCTGTTCTCTTACCTTTCTTATATACGGGAATCATTTGAGATTTTTTTCAGTCGCTGGGGACTTTGCGCTGGGCGAGAGTTACGCGGTAAATGCAAGAAAAGTAAGAGGCAAGTGCCGTAGAGTACTCTCACAAGGGAATCTCCCCATCGTACCCCCCTCAGATTTAGCTATAAGTAGGCACAGTGGATAGGCCTTGAAAAACTGAACACAGATCAATCGAGAAAACAGGAAGAAGTGTGGAACTATGAAAAAAATAAGCAAAATATACAAACTGAATAGACCATGCGCAAGATAAGCAACATCAAGGATAGTGTGAGCTCAGGAGCGCCGTGGTCCCGTGGCTAGCGTGAGCAGCTGCGGAACGAGAGGTTCTTGGTTCGTCTTCCCTCGAGTGAAAAGTTTATTTTCGCAAAGTTATGATCTGTCCGTTTGTCCATTGACGTCTCTGTTCACTGTAATAAGTTTAGTGTCTGTGTTTTGCGACTGCACCGCAAAACCGTGAGATTAGTAGACGAAAGGACGTGCCTCTCCAATGGGAATCGAAAACATTTGATCGCAAGGTCATAGGTTAACCGATTCCTCCACAGGAAAACACGTCTGATATATTCTATACGACACTGGTGACGGCATGTGCGTCACATGACAGGAATATATTGTCGACCCACCTAACTTGCACACTTGGCGAATGGGTAAAAAGATTCTTCTACCTTACCCGATTTAGGTTTTCTTGTGGATGTGATAATCACTCCCAAAAAAGTGATGAAAACATAAGAGTTTGTCACTTAAACTGCAACAAATGAATGCAACAGTTTCACAGTCGCACAGTTTTCCCTGTGCTCTGTCAAAACATATGTTTTTAACGTTTTCAAATTTTTCCGTGTGTAGACCGTCAAATCCTGCATATGTCCAAGCAAATCTGAACATGTCCTAGAATTTTGGAGAGTGAAGTTGATTACGTGTCAGTGCCTGAACTTTGATAATTGTCTGAAAATAAAAAAATTAAACTTTTCACTCGAGGGAAGACTTGAACCAAGGACCCTCCTTCCGCAGCTGCTCACGCTAACCACGGGACCACGGCGCTCGTTAGCTCATGCTATCCTTGATGTTGCCTATCTTGCGCATGGACTACTCAGTTTGTATATTTTGCTTATTTTTTTCATAGTTCCACACAACTTCTTCCTGTTTTCTCGATTGATCTGTGTTCAGTTTTTCAAGGCCTATCCACTGTGCCAACTTATAACTAAATTTGAGGGGGGTGCGATGGGGAGGTTCCCTTGTCAGTAAAATCAAATTGGGATTTATTTACTCTCAACTATTTCAGATGGTTCTCCATGCCAGGGATGACTATTACTGTGTCCTCCATACGGGAGTCTGTGCGATGGGCAGACAACGGTATGTTTCTACGACTCTCCTGTGTGAATGATTTCTTAAAGGCGAGATTTAAAACTTCGGATTTCTTTTTGCTTTCTGCTACTGCCGCATCAGACTGGTCAGCGAGTGACTGGATAGAAGACCTCGACCCGCCTTTACGTAGGAACAGAATTTGGCGGTTGTCGGGGCCCGAAGCGGCGGAACATTATTAACAATTGTCGGTTGCGAATTCTATACCCGTTATGGGTTCAATAGTGGTGAATTATTCTTTACCTTAGATCCATTATAGCGGTGGCCCACCGGGAGAAATTATCACACTCAAATTATATGAACTTCAGCGTTCGGAATCAAATCGTCTAATTTTTAAAAATGGAGCGACCACGCGTTAGAGGGGCCAAAATTAAGTACATTATATACAGGGCGAACCAGAGCTCTAGCGACAAACCTTCAGAAGTTATTCAGGGATACTTTCTGAGTATTGATTCATGGTCGCCAGTGACTCTTTACAGA
This sequence comes from Schistocerca nitens, assembly GCF_023898315.1. Lineage (NCBI taxonomy): Eukaryota > Metazoa > Arthropoda > Insecta > Orthoptera > Acrididae > Schistocerca > Schistocerca nitens. The sequence goes on along the minus strand of NC_064618.1, from coordinate 745,692,588 downwards.
TTTTATTCGGTTTCTTGCCCCATTTAGCTTTGTAATGCACTGAAAATAGCGCACTACAATGCGCTGTTTGTCTTGCTCAAGTGACCTTCTGTTGACAGCAGTAGTACCTATTTTACTTCAAGCTTGCATTCAGGACTGCTCGGAGCTTTCTCGTGTTTGTTTTTGCGGCAGTATTAGTTGTGGGTTAATAGCGGCACACAGCAGTATGGACACGTTTATTGATAAAGAGTTGGCCAACGTGCTGTGCTTCGTCTCACAGCTGTTGTACTACTCCGTGTTGTGTGCTGTATGTTTTGGCTATTGTGTATTACAGGCTTCTTCGCTGCTCTGAAGGTGTTTTCAATAACTGCGGTAACAACGCGAATACATCATAATTACATTGTTACTCTGTGACGATCCACCGGAAACCGTGGGTCCTTTATACAAAAAATTGGTTGGTTGATTTGGGGGAGGTGACCAAACAGCGAGGTCATCAGTTCCATCAGACTAGGGAACGGTAGGGAAGGAAGTCGCCCGTGCCCTTCCAAAGGAACCATGCCGGGATTTGCCTGGAGCTATTTAGGGAAGTCGCGGAAAACCTATATCAAGATGGCCGGATGGAGGTTTTGAACCGTCGTCCTCCCGAATGCGAGTCCAGTGCGCCAACCACTGCTCCACCTCGCTCGGTAACCCTCAACAAATTGTGGAAGTCTGTCGATGGAGTTCTGGTTCACCCTGTATAATGAACCGATGGTGGGAAATGAATGTTTAGAAAGTTCCTCGTAGATTAAAACTGTGTGAGCGACAGGGACTCGAAGCGAAGCCTGGGTCAAATGGTTCAAATGGCTCTGAGCACTATGGGACTCAACTGCTGAGGTCATTAGTCCCCTAGAACTTAGAACTAGTTAAACCTAACTAACCTAAGGACATCACAAACATCCATGCCCGAGGCAGGATTCGAACCTGCGACCGTAGCGGTCTTGCGGTTCCAGACTGCAGCGCCTTTAACCGCACGGCCACTTCGGCCGGCGAAGCGAAGCCTGGTTAGCTCCTTCAGTAACAGCATAGATCGCGAAAGGCAAGGTTCCCTTTGCTAATCCCGGTCTGGCACAGGGTTTTAACCAGCCAGAAAGGTTCTAAATAGCGCGCAGTCTGCTGCAGGATAAAATATTCATTCTGGAAATGGGAGATGTTTATATAAATGGAAACTAAACATTCAACTTATGTAAGTAGGCTGTTTAGGTGTTTCCAAAACAATTTGTAAATTTTTTGTGGGTAGCATGTGGGCTATGTAAGTAGGCTGTTTAAGTTTTTATGTTGGTAACGCCATGTGTCGCTCTATATGAAAATCACTGACTGTGCTGTGTGCAGTCTGTGGCTGGTGGGCATTGTTGAAACAGTCGCTATTGTAGTGTTGGGCAGTTGGCTGTTAACAGCGCGTAGCGTTGCGCAGTTGGAGGTGAGCCGCCAGCAGTGGTAGATGTGGGAAGAGAGAGAGCAGAGTTTTGAGAGCGGATGATCTGGACATGTGTCCAACATGGACAGTAAATTTGTAAGACTGGATGTCATGAACTGCTATATATATTATGACTTTTGAACACTATTAAGGTAAATACATTGTTTGTTCTCTATCAAAATATTTCATTTGCTAACTATGCCTATCAGTAGTTAGTGCCTTCAGTAGTTAGAATCTTTTATTTAGCTGGCAGTATTGCCGCTCGCTGTATTGCAGTAGTTCGAGTAACGAAGATTTTTGTGAGGTAAGTGATTCATGAAAGGTATAGGTTATCGTTAGTCAGGGCCATTCTTTTGTAGGGATTTTTGAAAGTCAGATTGCGTTACGCTAAAAATATTGTGTGTCAGTTTAAGCACAGTCATTTATAATTTTTCTAAGGGGACGTTTCACTTACATCAACAAATTGTGGTCATAGCAACTATATACAGTAACGACTGCGGCTCTCAATGGACACACTACAAGGGCGCATAAATTTCTGCCCCGTTGTCTCAAATATGCATGTTGGCTGTTGTACAATGAAACGGCCGTCTAAAATCATCACTTCACTTAAGTCTCAGGTTTCAGATCTGCAACAACAAGTTAATGTAACCTGTATGACTCAGCTGCGTCTATTGCGCTGATCGTGGGCCAGGTCGTCCTCTTCTAGTCCAACTACAAGGATGTCTGGTTGTGATCACTGGCATTAGTTTCAAAGTCCGATAATACAGCGTCGTATTCATTCCTACCCCTCGAGGACAACAAGAACTACAACTTCCAAACACTGTGTCAGCACGACTCGAATGAAGAGCAGGTAATGTACACTATTCAGACCAAGTAACAGCAAGTAAAGATCTATTAGCCGATTTTGTACAACTCCAGCCCACAAGCGGTCATTCATTGCCGCAGTTCTGATGCTGGCGTAGTACGCGAATTTTTATCGCTCCAGGCGTGGCTAAGCGACAACTGAAAGCAGGATCATGCCCCAAAAGACATCCGTGAAACAGCACAAACAAGGGGAATTTCAGAGCGGCACTACTGAGCTGGATAATCCCTTAACAAATTTGAACGTTGGGCTCAAAGTTGTTTGACTCCATTGCGTGTTGCTTATGAGAGGAGTGGAACTATTGCTCCGCCAATAGTCCCGACACAGTATTCTTGAAAGAGATCGTTTCAGAGGTAAGTTGTTGGGTGCTTATCGGTTAATCTGCTTCCATACGATACATAATCTGAACCGGCTGGCAGTTGCTTGTCATTAACCACAAACAGTTGACAAAGACATAGGACAAATTTCTGAGAACACACATTTGCAGTATGGAAGTAAATCACGGATTGTACGAAAACCGAAAAAGAGGAGAACTGAAGTGTTTGAGTGTAGTGTTGTAGAAGGATGTTGAACACTAGGTGGACAGATACGAAATGAGGTTCTCTGTATAACCGGCGACGAGTGAACATTTGGGAAATGTTGACAAGAAGAAGGGACAGTATGATTGGTTAGATGCTAAGGTAACAAGCAATAATTCCCATGGCACTTCAGGGAGCTTTCGAAGGTAATAACTGTAGGGAAAATGTTGGACCGGGATTCGAACTCGGATCCCTGCCTTTCGCGGACAGTGCGCTGACAATTATGCCATCCGAGCAAACCTCATGGACAGATTCAAAGCTGTATCTCGGCATTCGCCTCTCTTTTCGTTTCAAAGCTTTTTCTGGAATGTAGATACACGTATACTATAAGTTGCGTCTGGAAAGTTCCGTCAAAACTGAAGGAAACAAAAGTTACAAACAAATACTTTTACTGGCCTTCAAGCCATCACTATTAGCTACAACACACTTCTGACATCGGTTGTAAAGCTGTCGCGCATTTTCGGATATCCGTATTGTTACAGGAGATATGGTGCCGCCTATACAAGCCGGAGACCAAGCTGCAGTAAATGGCGTGGCGTCCACTGTTTTGACCGCCTAAAAAAAAAGAGAGAGAGAGAGAGAGATAAAGGCGATGTTGCCTACCTTTTTCGACAGCAAAGGGTTCAGCCGTCATTAACTTCTACCCGAGGGAGGTGGGAACGTCTATGAACACCAAGCCAACGACTGTCGCTTGGTCTCCGGATCTATTGGTAGCACCAGGTCTCCCGTATATGATACACTGAGGTGAAAAAAGGCATGGGACACCTCCTAGTAGCGTGACTGACCTCTTCCTGGCGTAGTACAACAACTCGACGTGATGTGGTCTCAACAAGTCGTTGAAAGTCCTCTGCAGAAATATTGAGCCGTGCTGGCTCTATAGCCGTCCTCAAATGCGAAAGCGCATGAATTCGTCTGTGTCCCATAAATGCTCGACGGGATTCATGTGGGGCGATCTGGGAGGCCAAATGATTCACTCGAATTGTCCAGAATGTTCTTCAAACCAATCGCAAACAATTGTAACCTGTTGACATGGTGCATTGTCACCACGTAGTTGAACATAATCATTTACAGTGAATGATCGCTTCAGTCCATTCCATGAAAACATAGTCTACACCAACAGCTTGTTAACAAATTGGGTCCACGGCTTCGGAGGGTGTGCGCCACATTTGAACCCTACCATCAGCTCTAACCAATCGAAATCGGGAACTCATCTGACCAGGCCGCGGTTATCCAATCGTTTAGGGTCCAACCGATATAACCACGGGTCCAGGGGAGTCGCTGCAGGCTATATCACGCTTCTAGCAAAGGCACACGCGTCGATCGTCTGTGCCATAGCCCATTAATGCCGAATTTGGCTGCATTGTCCTAACGGATACGCTCGTCGTACACCTCACATTCATTTCTACGGTTATTTCACGCAGTGTTGCTTGTCTGTTGCCAAAAACAGCTCCACCCAAACACCGCTACTCTCAGCCGTTAAGTGAAGGGCGTAGGCCACTGCATTGTCCGTAGGGTAAGAGGTAATGCCTGAAATTTGGTAATCTCGACACACTCTTGACACTGTGGATCTAAAACGCCGAATTCCCCCACGATCTCCAAAATGCAGTGTACCATGTGTCTAACTCCAACTACTATTCCCCGTTCAAAATCTGTCAGTTCCCGTCTTGCGTTTTAATCGCCTCGGTACCTGAGTGCAAATGACAGCTCCGCCAATACACTGCCCTTTTATACCTTGTGTACGCTAGACGACCGCCATCTGTGTATGTACTTATTGCTGTCCCGTGACTTTCGTCACCTCAGTTTAACGTGGATATTCAACAACGCGTGACCATGTGTTTCGCGCGTCTCCACAGGAAGCGTTTGCTGGCAGTTTCCACCATCTTTGCAAGTAATGCCAGAAGTGTGTAGTAGCTAATGGTGATTACTTTGAACACCAGGTATTCTGCTTTTCCTCTGGTTTCCTTTATTTTCTCAGGCCATTCACCAAACTTTTCAGACGACCCTCATATAAGCGTATCCTGATTTTTGTTTTATAAAACAAAGCCATCATCAACCCAAATGCTGGTTTGTAGTCTGACATTTAACCACTAGGCCACTGAGAGACAATTCTTTATTTTCCTTCTGTAAGCATCTACAAGTTGAGAACTATTTCTGCCATGGTTTTCCCTTAAGCCCAACTGATGTTTGTCAATTACACTACTGACCATTAAGATTGCTACAACACGAAGATCACGTGCTACAGACGCGAAATTTAACCCACAGGAAGAACATGCTGTGATATGCAAATGATTAGCTTTTCAGAGAATTCACACAAGGTTGGCGCCGGTGGTGACACCTACAACGTGCTGACATGAAGAAAGTTTCCAACCGATTTCTCATACGCAAACAGCAGTTCACCGGCGTTGCCTGGTGAAACGTTGTTGTGATGCCTCGTGTAAGAAGGAGAAATACGTACCATCACGTTTCAGACTTTGATAAAGGTCCGATTGTAGCCTACCGCGATTGCAGTTTATCGTATCGCGACATTGCTGTCGCGTGTCGCGTTGGTCGAGATCCAATGACAGTTAGCAGAATATGGAATCGGTGGGTTCTGGAGGGTAATACGGTACGCCGTGCTGGATCCCAACGGCCTCGTATCGAGATGACAGGCATCTTATCCGCATGGCTGTAACGGATCGTGCAGCCACGTCTCGATCCCTGAGTCAACAGATGGGGACGTTTGCAAGACAACAACCATCTGCACGAACAGTTCGACGACGTTTGCAGCAGCATGGACTATCAGCTCGAAGACCACGGCAGCCGTTACCCTTGACGCTGCATCACAGACAGGAGCGCCTGCGATGGTGTTCTCAAAGACTAACCTGCGTGCACGAACGGCAAAACATTTTTTCGGATGAATCCAGGTTCTGCTTACAATATCATGATGGTCGCATCAGTGTTTGGCGACATCGCGGTGAACGCACATTGGAAGCGTGTATTCGTCATCGCCATACTGGCGTATCACCCGGCGTGATGGTATGATGTGCCATTGGTTACACGTCTCGGTCACCTCTTGTTCGCATTGACAGCACTTTGAACAGTGGACGTTACATTTGAGATGTGTTACGACCCGTGGCTCTACCCTTCATTCGATCCCAGCGAAACTCTACATTTCAGCAGTATAATGCACGACCGCATGTTGCAGGCCTGTACAGGCCTTTCTGGATATAGAAAATGTTCGAGTGCTGCCCTGGCCAATACATTTTCCAGATCTCTCACTAACTGAAAACGTCTGGTCAATGGTGGCCGAGCAACTGGCTCGTCACAATACCTCAGTCACTACTCTTGATGAACTGTGGTATCGTGTTGAATCTGCATGGGCAGCTGTACCTGTACACGTCATCCAAGCTCTGTTTGACTCAATGCCCAGGCGTATCAAGGCCGTTATTACGGTCAGAGGTGGTTGATCTGGGTACTGATTTCTCAGGATCTATGCACCCAAACTGCGTGAAAATGTAATCACATTTCAGTTCTAGTATAATATATTTGTCCAATGAATACCCGTTTATCATCTGCATTTCTTCTTGGTGTAGCAATTTTAATGGCCAGTAGTGTAACATTCCCAGTTCGAAATCGTCAATTCCTCGGAGTCCTTTTCACATGATTCACCTGAGTACAAATGACAGCTCCGCCAATACGCTGACCTTTCATACTTTGTGTACGTTGTACTACCGCCATCTGTATATGTACTTATCCCTACCTCGTGACTTTCGTCACCTCAGTGGATATTCAACAACGCACGACCACGTGTTTCGCGCGTCTCCCAAAAAGCGTTTGCTGGCAGTTTCCAACAGCTTTACAGCCAATGTCAGAATTGTGTAGTAGCGAATGGTGATTACTTTGAAGACCAGTAAAGGTATTCTGCTTGTAACTCTCGTTTCCTTTGTTTTCCGAGGCTATTCACCGAACTTTTCAGACGCCCCTCATATAAGCGTATCCTGATTTTTCTTCTATAAAGCAAAACTATCATCAATCCGACGGTTGGTTTGTAGTCTGACACTTAAACATTAGGCCACTGAGAGAAAATTTTTTATTTTTCTTCTACAATTATCTACAAGCTCAGAACTACTTCTCCCGTGGTTTTCCCTTAAGCCAAACTGATGTTTGTTAATTACTTTTCGTCGACAACTTTCAGTAATTGTCCAACAATTTTCCTCCTTGTCGTTTCTAGCCTACTTTAACACTGTTCAAAGGGCGCTAGACAAACTGGAAGATAACAATAAAATCGTCTTTTAGCTACGACAAAGGTGTGTGACCGCCATGTCTACAGTGTCTGTTCGCCGTGTTAGTGGTGGTGCATGCACTTACAGTAATTGGGAACTTGCGTGATAATTAGCGCGTGATATACATTGGCGTAAATTTGTAATGAGAGTGTGTGTAAAGTCGAGAAACCCCTCCACCGTCGCGCCACTACCTATTACGATCAGAATTGTGTTCCGTAACAGGAAGCAATTTGCTGAAACTGCTTAGTTCCGCGGTTTCGTCTTTTCCGCTGATAATGCTGAAACGCTGACAATTTTCCTACCTAACAGTAACTGCACCTCAGCTCGATTTCCAAGCTATTAAACATTAATTTTCCGGTTGCGTGAAACGCCGGGGGAAAGTTTTGTGCGTCTCTTTACTCTGGAAATTAGTTTCGTTGGCGAAGCACCGCTGATTAGTGCTGGTCTCGCTCCGCGGAACGATTCGTAGTTAATGAGACGAATCGTATCGGAACAAACTGTTGCAATGTCTTACGAAATTCCTCGAGAGAAAGCAGATAAAGATAGGGCCTAATGCACGGAATAAGAAGGTAGGCTTCGGTGGGCGAAAGTTTCAAGAAGTCGCTGACGGCGAACAAAAAAGTTCGTTGACGATAGATGTATTTTCCCTTACAGTGCACCATAATGGATACGATGCCATGAAAGGGACAGGACATCATTCCCTCATCTCCTGCGCCTTCATTAGAAACAACTGAACGAAAACTGTGTACTTCCTAAAGAGACTTCGAATATTTTATTAATGGTTTCATCGCCAACTGGTAGAACGTCTTCATTTTTATCAAAGAAAAACACAAATTGTCCCATCATGAGCTGAATAATTACATTTCTGCGCCGGAATATCATTCCTCTCGTCATTTCATATTTCCACAAGATCGTATGCCATCTTGAGGGCACTGTCCTGTGCGTTTCTCTGGTGGAATTAGGAAACAGTCTGGCATTCGTTAGAGGTTTGTGGAGAAAATCGTCTAACACACGCACTCAAAAGGGCCTCCACGCTGGATCGAAAAACGACAAGCCACTCTGATTCCATATGGAATTGGGTCATTTAGCAGCCTCACAAACTGATCGTCTTGCGCGTTAAAAAAATGGTTCAAATGGCTCTGAGCACTATGGGACTTAACTGCTGAGGTCATCAGTCCCCTAGAACTTAGAACTACTTAAACCTAACTAACCTAAGGACATCACACACATCCATGCCCGAGGCAGGATTCGAACCTGCGACCGTAGCGGTCTTGCGGTTCCAGACTGCAGCGCCTTTAACCGCACGGCCACTTAGGCCGGCACGACAGCTTCCTAGCAAACAATTTTGAAAGAGAAAAAATGATATTACGGACGAAAAATGTGTTGGAACCATGCAGATTAAATTCACTTTGATGATACAACCATTACAGCAAAAGAAATGTCAAAATTGTGTGCCGAATTAGATGTACGACAAAGCAAAGATGATTCAAATTATTTTGGTTATAATGACAGGGTTGCCTTAAAAAAAATAAAAAAGAGAGAGAGAGAACGTTCTCGGTCTACAAATGAAGGCACAAGCTATTACCTTGAAAGATTTCTTTTCGATACGAACTCTTGAAGACACACTCACAGACGTTTTCCGTTGTCACCTCATAGTCTTCTGGATGTCAGCGAGGTGAACATCTACCACTGCAACTGGTTCCTGGTTTAAAAGACGACTTTGATCAACGAGAAACAGTGGGTTTATGTAAATGACGTCAGATAGTCGACCCCAAATATCGCTGTTCATGATGGGAAGGCTAATGTTTACCATTTCAGAAAAACTATTTGTGGGCAGATACAGTGTCCTTACAAAGAAAAGGCCTTCTCCCGTCCTATAAATTAGGCCTCTTTTCGCAAATTATGCCTTCCGGTGTGTCTAGAACACTGGAAATTCCGCTGCTTTATGATTACATGTGAAATGCACTACTGATTATGATGGCTTACGATATCAAATCGTTACCTGCAAGACACATAGATAACATTATTTTGGTTTTTTTTATATGATTAGGGGAAACAACAATCAAATCTATTCAAGTGCGTTTGTAAAATCTACGAATCTGAAAATATACCATGATACTTTTGGAAAAATTGCATCTACACAATCCCGAAGACAGGAAGGGCAGATAACACGCTGTGGCATACTTAGCTCCACATCTCAGCCATCCAAGATCCTGACGAGAATAGAATACAGAAGAATGGAAAAAATTGAGGATCTGTTAGATAACGATCAGTTTGACTTTCGGCAAGTTAAAGGCACCAGAGAGGCAGTCCTGACTTGGGCTTGGTGATGGAAGCCAAACTAAAGAAAACTCAAGGGACGTTCGAACGATTTATAGAAAATAGGTGTACGCTACAGAGAAAGAACGGGAATTATACAATTTACCGTAAAGAGGCAATTTTGTTCTGTAACTTATTTTAAATGGGCAAAGTTTCCTTTTATGATAAAAAGCTATTTGCATAGTATGTAAGCTTAAAATGTTTTTAACTTTGGAAGTATATTTTCTTATTTTTTTTTGTCTTGCTGTCCGGCCGCGGTGGTCTCGCGGTTCTAGGCGCTTAGTCCGAAGCCGCGCGACTGCTACGGTCGCAGGTTCGAATCCTGCCTCGGGCATGGATGTGTGTGATGTCCTTAGGTTAGTTAGGTTTAAGTAGTTCTAAGTTCTAGGGGACTGATGACTACAGATGTTAAGTCCCATAGTGCTCAGAGCCATTTGAACCATTTGTCTTGCTACATTCTCTTGTCACTTCGTTATTTGTTCTCCTCTAGCCTCTATCTGTACAGACGAGTGTAATTATGTAAGTCATCATTTTGGAGGCTAATAAGTATGAACAAACCGACACAGTGCATTGTGCTTATTCACTTTCCTGATACTATTGGTGTACTCGTATTTGAATTTAACATTGTTCAAAAAATGGCTCTGAGCACTATGGGACTTAACATCTGTGGTCATCAGTCCCCTAGTACTTAGAACTACTTAAACCTAACTAACCTAAGGACATCACACACATCCATGCCCGAGGCAGGATTCGAACCTGCGACCGTACCAGTCGCGCGGATTCGGACTGAGCGCCTAGAACCGCTAGACCACCGCGGCCGGCATTTAACATTGTCGGAGTGCTTGTTTCATAACTGCAATTAGTCAGATTGGACATAATCTGTTTAGCCGCCATTACGGCTATCTCATTGAGATAACTACTAATTGCAGTAATTAGATCCTACCTTTTTTTATCACTAGGTCCGATACACAAGTTCGAACAAGATTGGTGCACTTAAAATATTTAAAATTCGCGTTCGCAGAATGATTAACCGAGCCAGCTACTTATAAAATACAATATTTCGTGTTTTTAATTTGACATTTGATCTGGGCCGTCAACGCAAAATTTCGTTACAATATACACTAATGAAGAGAGAACAATAAGGATGGAAGACAAAGAACAAACTGTTGGGATTTGAAAGGAAACAAAAGATTTAGGAGTGGAGTTGAAACTGAGTACGAACAAATGTCAATAAGATTCGTTGACGACAATTCGATCCTCGGTGAAACTGAGGAACAATCGCAGGACCCACTAAATGGAATGAACAGTCAAACGAGCGCACACATTACTTGAGGACAAACCGAAGGAAGACGAACGCAATGACGAGTATCAGAAATGAGATTAGCGATAAACTTTTTAACATCAAGATTGCTGATCATCAAGTAGAGAAGGAGTTTTGTTATCTTGAAAGGAACGCGTGAGGAGCGAAGCAAGGACGACATAAGCAAAATACACTGAAGCGTCAAAGGAACTGATATAGGCATACTCATTCAAATACGGGATATGTAAACAGGCAGGCAGAATATTGCGCTGCGGTTGCACCGCCTATACAGGGTGTTACAAAAAGGTACGGCCAAACTTTCAGGAAACATTCCTCAACACAAATAAAGAAAAGATGTTACGTGGACATGTGTCCGGAAACGCTTAATTTCCACGTTAGAGCTAATTTTAGTTTCGTTCTTCCACCTACGCTCAAAGGAGCACGTTATCATGATTTCATACGGGATACTCTAGCTGTGCTGCTAGAACATGTGCCTTTACAAGTACGACACTACATGTGGTTCATGCACGATGGAGCTCCCGCACATTTCAGTCGTAGTGTCTCCACGCTCTCCTGACCTCAACGCTCTTGACTTTCATTTATGGGGGCATTGGAAAGCTCTTGTCTACGCAACCCCGGTACCAAATGTAGAGACTCTTCGTGCTCGTATTGTGGACGGCTGTGATACAATACGCCATTCTCCAGGGCTGCATCAGCGCATCAGGGATTCCATGCGACGGAGGGTGGATGCATGTATCCTCGCTAACGGAGGACATTTTGAACATTTCCTGTAACAAAGTGTTTGAAGCCACGCTGGTACGTTCTGTTGCTGTGTGTTTCTATTCCATGATTAATGTGATTTGAAGAGAAGTAATAAAATGAGCTCTAACATGGAAAGTAAGCGTTTGCGGACACATGTCCACATAACATATTTTCTTTCTTTGCGCGTGAGGAATGTTTCCTGAAAGTTTGGCCGTACCTTTTTGTAACACCCTGCGTAAGACAACAAGCGTGTGGCGCAGTTGTTAGATCGGCTACTGCTGCTACAATGGCAGGTTATCAAGATATAAATGAGTTTGAAAGTGGTGTTATAGTCGCTCACGAGCGATGGGACACAGCATCTCCGATGTAGCGATGAAGTGGGGACTTTCCCGTACGATCATTTCACGGGTGTACCGTGATTATCAGGAATCCGGTGAAACATCAAACCTCCGACGTCGCTGCGGCCGGAAAAAGATCCTGCAAGAACGAGACCAACGACGACTGAAGAGAATCGTTCAACGCGACAGAAGTGCAACCCTTCAGCAAATTGCTGCAGATTTCAATGCTGGGCCATCAACAAGTGTCAACGTGCGAACCAGTCATCGAAAGGTCATCGATAGGGGCATTTGGAGCCGAAGGCCCACTCCTGTATCGTTGATCACTGCACGACACACAGCTTTACGCCTCGCCTCGGCCCGTCATCAGCGACAATGGACTGTTGATAACTGGATACGTGTTGCCTGGTCGGACGAGTCTCGTTTCAGATTGTATCGAACGGATGGACGTGTACGGGTATGGAGACAACCTCATGAATCCATGCACCCTGCATGGGAGCAGGGGACTGTTCAAGCTGGTGGAGGTTCTGTGATAGTGTGGTGTGTGTAGTTGGAATGATACGGGACGCCTGATACATGTAGATACGACTCTGACAGGTGACACGTACGTAAGCATCCTGTCTGATCACCTGCATCCATTCATGTCCATTGCGTATTCCGACGGATTTGCGCAATTCCAGCAGGACAATGCGACACCCCGCGTGTCCAGAACTGCTACAGAGTGGGTCCAGGAACATTATTCTGTGTTTAAAAATTTCCGCTGGCCACCAGATTCCCCAGATGTGAACACTACTGAGCATACCTGGGATGCCTTGCAACGTGCTTTTCAGAAATCTCCGCCCCCTCGTACTGTTGCGGATTTATGGACAGTCCTGCAGGATTCATGATGTCAGTTCCCTCCAGCATCACTTCAGACATTAGTCTAGTTCATGACACGTTGTGTTGCGGCACTTCTGCGTGCTCGCGGGGGCCCTACACAATATTAGGCAGGTGTACCAGTTTCTTTGGTTCTTCAGTGTAGTACAGCAAATAGAATATTTGTAAGGTGTCAGGCAAAACCAACACCTTCCATGAAAACCCTGACATGATAAGCAAATCCAGTAATATGTCACATAGCTCCGAATAAATCGTGACATTAAATTAACCAACGTAATACGAGTAACGAGTGAGCAAATGGAATACCACAGACTAACACAAGAATGCCTAAATGCATGTCATACCTTCCCACCGTGAGACAGACGCAGTTCCGAGGGGAGAAACGAGAACAGAAGCCGAGAGCAGAATCGTGTTAAGTTAGAAGGCCCTACGATAAGGGACGGACACCCACGTCGCCAGCTAACCGTTAGGACCACCCCCCAGCCCATGTTAAAAGCTAGAGCCCTCCAGAAGAACAGTATAGAGCTTACGATAACACAAAAAGGGTCACCCCAGCCGCATGTTTTAGCGTGAGACTTTCTCGCGTCTCTGTTTCGTCAGGACCACCCCCCAGCCCATGTTAAAAGATAGAGCCCTCCAGAAGAACAGTATAGATCTTACGATAACGCTAAAAGGACCACACCAGCTGCAAGTTTTAGCGTGAGACTTTTTCGCGTCTCTGTTACGTTGCAAACTTTAAAAACATTGCCCCACCACGAAAAGTATAACGTTTCTCATTGGATAGACAGAATTTTTGTAGGCGGAGCTTAAGGTTAACATTGAGACCCTGACTGGTCAGATGAAAACACAGCCGGATAGTTTTTTTTAAACCAACTTCGGTAAATTGTAGTAAGGAGAAGTTAGGAGAGAGTTGCTTCCGAGACGGCGAGGTGAGCGGAGCTGTGCTGTCCCCCACCCCCTGACGAACACCGACAAGGTAATGAACGCACGCGATGCCGCATTACAGCGCATAAAGCTTCACTCAGAACTGCAGAAGTCTCATCTGTTACACCCCCCTTTTGCGTAATACTAGTGTCGATCGTCAATTAAAGCTCATGGTGTTCACACTTGCCACTTGAAGTAAAAATCTGAAACGCGATGATTTTTCTGTTATATAGTTATTGAGAAGCCACATCAGCCACTGTAATTTACGACAAGTTAGATAAGTAATTAAAGATAATTGTGGGTCACTATAGACCATTTTGATAGTTTTCTCTCTTGTGAAACTTAATTTAAACCTAGATTATAGATGTGATATGGCATAGGTCATCCTTCGATCCATTGTAGAACTTGGAAACCCACTCAGGGAATATTCGGTCACATTTTTGTTGAACGCAGTTGGTTTTTACCATCCTGTATTAAAACATTTCCTTTTATCAACTGTGCAATTTATAAACAATGTTTTGTGAGTAGAATAAAATTTCCAATGGTAAACTTAACTGCTTTTTCGACGTTATTTTACCAGCTAACTAAAAATAGGAAAGCCTTGAACCCCTTCCTCTAAATTTAGTTAGTATTAAGATTCTTTTACAGGGAGTGCAGTGGAGCGGACGCTGAAATCATTAAGTATTTGGTTATATCATCGCTAGTCTCACTGAACTCTTCTGAATTCTACATGTCATGTGTGGTCTGGCGTCTCCTTACCAGCAACAGGTCCCAGGTTCAAACTAGTCAATTCCCTAAAAAACACGCTCAGAGCGTCGTTGCGCGAAAGTGGTAGGGAGACACGATATAGAACGACAGACACCACGCAGAATGTTAGACATTCCTGCTCAAAAGAAATATTTTCATATCAGACATAGTACTTAATTTGTGGAAGAAATTTCTGAGGATGTACAGCACTGTATGGCAGTGCGACATGGACTGGAAAAGAAGAATCGAAGCGTTTGCTATGTGGGGCTACAGGACTATGTTTGGTGCAGTGATAAGAAATGGGAAGATTCTCCACAGAATGGCGAGGAAAGGAAGTGACGGGACGAGAGGACATACTTGAGGGATGTGCAGTGGTTAATAACTGTAAGCGAAGACAAAAGTTGGGATGTTGAGGACGTTGGGCGCGAGGGGTACCGTGAGACGAAGAGACGGGCACAGGAGCGACATCCTTGGTGAGCAGCATCAGACCAGGCACATGACTGCTGACTCGAAAAAGCTGCAACATAATGGGCAACAATGTTTGGAACAAAATTATTCAGAAAGCTCGATGGAGATGAATTTGGCTTTATGATACAGGATATACAGTAGCCATTATTAACACAATATTTTGCGAAGAAATTTTCGAAATGTATAAACCAGTACTTGCATCCTTTATCAGTTTGGAAATTCCTTTCAGCTATGTTGAATGGTCTAGAATAGTCGAATTTATGAAGCACTTTAAACCACTCTCGGACACTGTTATCAATTTTCTGTGTTTTATTAGTATATGAAGATCGATGCATCGAAACATGTTACTAACAAAAACTTGATAACTTAATAATTGGTGTTAACATAAAAAAAAATAGTGAGACGAATTTTTTTAAGAATGACTACTGGTGTTTGTCGAAACTGATGACCAATATTTACAGTGATAGTCAATAAATAAGGAAACAAGCACTAAGAGAATAACATAAAAATACTTAAGCAGCTGTAGTGATTGTAGCTGATTTTGCGGAGAATCTACAAAGATCATGGAACACAGACTAACAGTAAACTCTTTTCCTAAACACTGAGCGAGATGGTGCAATGGTGAGCACACTGGACCCGTATTCGAGAAGCGAGTGATTCAGGTCGGCACCCGGCCAACATATTTGTGTGTTCTAAATCGCTCATTTCGACTGGCAGGATTCCTTTCAAATGGCACGGTGGATTTTCTTCCCCATCCTTACGCAATGTAACTGTCTGCTGCGTCTCTAACGACGGTAACGAGACGTTAAATTCAAATCTTCTCTCCCCCCTCCCTCCCCCCGTCCAAAGATACACGAAAATAAGAGGAAGGTAGCAAAGTACCAAAACCAGAAATTGTAAATGTGAATCGACGAAAGACAGAAGATATATCCCAAGCTTCTACTTCTTAATTATTAGACTACGTGTGGATGGAGACAACACCAGAAACTGTGAAATTTTAACAATAAAAAAATTGTAGCGAATGATTAGCTTCAAACAATTTCCGTTTAAACATCAAACATTATGTAAAACAATCATCTCGACCAGTAGTTTCCATGACTCAGTGAGTGGTCAGTAACTGAAGAGTCTCGTTAGAGAAAAGTTTTTACATCTAATCAACAAACAGTGTGGCGCATGAAAACGTCATTAATTATGAAGGAAATGCAGATTGGGAGTAGAGCAGCAAACAAAAAGATCACAGGTGAAGATTAATTTTTCATAATAAATATCGCAGAAAGAAAATTCTAGGAAAATATCGATCCATACAAATATAAAAATGTTAATACAATAAGGAAGTGAAAGACTTAAAAGTACAACACGTCAACTGAAACTACAAATTACTGTAACGAATCACATTTGTCATTATTATACTTCCCACTAGGCGTTTCGGTTGATTGTACCTCCTTCACCAGACAGATTTATGTACATAAATGAAGCACGGAAGTGTTGTTTGTAGGACTTTAGGGTAGCGTTGTAGAAAGTGTACGTAATCTAAATACGACTGGAAAAGCAGCCTGTGACCACTGAAATATTGTGCTGCAGATTACCAAAAAGTCGTCCACGCATAATGCTACGGAAACAAAATGGTTCAAATGGCTCTGAGCACTATGGAACTTAACATCTAAGGTTATCAGTCCCCTAGAACTTAGAACTACTTAAACCTAACTGACCTAAGGACATCACACACATCTATGCCCGAGGCAGGATTCGAACCTGCGACCGTAGCGGTCGCGCGGTTCCAGACTGAAGCGCCTAGAACCGCTCGGTCACACCGGCCGGCGCTACGAAAACACAGTGGGAAGCGCATTGTAAATAAGATCGGCTGCAGAAATTTATATTTTCAATTGTTATTCGGTAGCATCAGGACCAAGCCAAACCTAAAAATTTAGATAACAATTTCAAGTTGAAGAGACTACGAGGAGAGGATTAATAAATGACTAAAAATGTTGCCAGTAATTCACGGGGCCAACGGCCTTGTCGCAGTGGTAACACCGGTTTAGGACTGTTGATATTTGTAAAAATATGTGGAATCCGATATATCGATATTTAAAGAGTATCATTATAGGCCACCTATGTAACGAGAAAATGTATAGATATACTGAACGAAAAAATATTGACGTACCGACCTATAATAATATCAGCTGCACATTATGAATATACTGCCAGTTTTAGAGCTGTAGCGGGGGCGAGGGGGGTATTGGGGGGGGGGATTTAAGTACTGATTTATTATTAGATATAACAAGCTAGCAGCCTGCTTATCACCATTATAGCAAGAACTGAAAGGGAAACGATGTATATTCACGCTTGCCGTCTTGGCGATAACCACTTTGTTAACAATGGTAACTGCATTATTTTATTTGGCTACCAGTTTCGGCGATTTACTACGCCTTCAGGCCCCTGACCGACGCGTAGGAAGATTCCACCTCGGTCTAACCAAAACAGGGGCCCAGCAGTACTGGTATTAGTAGATTTCTGCTTGCTACAGCGATAAAAACAGGGGCTAGCAGTAGTGGAATTAGTAGATTTCTGCCTGTTATAGCGATATATTCAACCATCAACTGCCGACCAGATGATGGTGGAAGGTATTGCTAAAATAAGCAGAAATCTACTAATACCAGTATTGCTGGCCCCTGTTTTGATCAGGACCGAAGAGGAATCTTCCAACAAGTCGGTCAGGGGCCTGAAGATGGCGTAGTGAATCGCCGAATCTAGTAGCCAAATAAAATGAGTTTGGAAACTAGACGGCTGAAAGGTGTTTATTTTGACATCCTGTGGCAGTTGTAGTGTCAAAATTGCGTGGTGAAGTTAGACGTTGCAGTTTCTGTCGGTAGCGCCGAGCCGCCAGTTATGTCAGCATTCCCCCCTCCCCCCACACGTCTCCGTCCACCGAGCGAGATGGCGCAGTGTTTGGCACACTGGACTTGTATTCGGGAAGACGGCGGTTCAGAGCCGCGTGCTGCCGTTCTGATTTAGGTTTTCCGTGATTTCCGTAAATTGCTTCAGGCAAATGCCGGGATGGTCCCGTCGAAAGGGCACGGCCGGTTTCTTTCCCTGTCGTTTCCTAATCCGATGGGACCGATGACCTCGCTGTTTGGTCCCATTCCCCATATCAACCAACCACTCAACCGTCTCCATCCACAGCAAAGACCAGTCTTGTCATTTAGATTTGTGTCCATCATCTTAAGTAACTGTTTTCGAATGATGCCGATGTGAAGAAATAGCACACGAGTTGCGATAAAAATTATTTCTTCGCGCAACAGGTGTGCTATTTCTTCGCATGGGAAATCTTGTTATTCCATTCGCACCACCACACCCCAGTACAATCGGACTTCTTCTTTGTGCCACCTGTACCTGCTTCACAGTGAGAGAGAATGACAGGACGTGATGAAAGATCAAAAAGAAGTACGAATCCTTCACACAGCGAAAGTAAAATTACGTTCTACTACAATTTAAGAAGAACAATTTCAAATATTTATCGGAAATTGTGAAAAAAGTGTAATATGAAATAAAAATCTCGGCGCAGTTCATACTGTCATTTCGATATCGGTATATCGGTAAAAGCGTATCGGCGATATAATCGGTACATTCTGGAACAATAATAGGTATATCGATGTTTTAATAACAGCCGCACACCAGTTCCCGTCAGATGACCGAAGTTAAGCGCTGTCGGACTTGGGTAGCACTTGGATGGTTGACCGTCCGGATCTATAGAGCGCTGTTGGCAATCGAGGTACACTCAACCCTCGTGAGGCCAATTGAGGAGCTACTTGATTGAGATGTAGCTACTCCGGTCACCGAAAACTGACTATCGCCGCGAGACCGGTGCGCTGACCATATGCTCCTCCATATCCGCATCCAGTAAGACCTGTCATTGAGGGTGACACGGTGGTCGGTCGGTACCGTTGGGCCTTGCGAGGCCTGTTCGGACGGAGAATAATTCACAGTAGAAAATAGTAAGATTATGTAATATGTGCCATCTACTGGAAGAAAGGAAGACTTGATATGACAGTGATTCCGGCTACGATCGAGACGTTTAACATTTTAGACTATCACATTATTTGGTTAGTGATTAAACGAGACTGGTGACCACGACAAGATTTTGGGGATCGCTAATATTGTGTGGAAAACTCCTCGCTTGTTGCAGATATCCTGGCTATCGATATAGAGCGGAGCTGCAAAGAAACAGGTTGCAGCGGCCAGCAGCAGCGTGGTGGGAAAGCGGCGGTGGCAGGCGGTGACTGGCCGCAAGGCGAAAGCGGCGGTCGATGGCGCCACGCTACCTGCGAGCAGTCCGTCGGTTGCCTGTTGTACGGGAACGCACCTCGCGGCGCAGTGGGCCGCGTGCCGTCAGGCAGGGCACAGGCGGCAGTCTGACCTGCTGCCTGCCGATGTAGGTGGCAGGAGCCGAAATGAGGCCAATAGAAGAGTCATAGAGTATAGGAAAAACTGACCATGTGCCTGTAGGGCTCGCGCACTATGGATTCCATACAAACTTCGCTTGTATATAGACAGTTCATCCATCATGGGAACTGAGTATCTCGACGATTTCTGTCTGTTATCGATATCGGTACTCGCAAGATAATGGCCACGGAAATTCCAAGAACGTATCATAATCTCTACAGTAATTACTGAAACTGGCCCGCACATACTATATACACTGAAGAGCCGAAGAAAGGGTACACCTGCCTAATATCGTGTAGGACCCCCGCGAGCACGCAGAAGTGCCTCAACACGACCTAGCATAAACTCGACCAAAGTCTGAAATAGTGCTGTAGGGAACTGACCACGAATCCTGCACGGCTGTCCATAAATCCGTAAGAATACAAGGGATGAAGATCTCTTCTGAACTGCACGTTGCAAAGCATCCCAGATATGTTCAATAATGTTCATGTCTGGGGAGTTTGGTGACCAGCGAAAGTGTTTAAACAAGAATATTCCTGGAGCCACTATGTAGCAATTCTGGACGTGTGGAGTGTCACATTGCCCTGCTGGAATTTCCTGAAGTCCGTCGGAATGCACAACGGACATGAATGAATGCAGGTGATCGGACAAGATGCTTACGTACTTGTCACCTGTCACAGTCGTATCTAGACGTATCAAGGGTCCCATGTCACTCCAACTGACCACGCCCCACACCATCACAGAGCCTCCACCAACTTGAACAATCCCCTGCTGACATGCAGGGTCCAAGGATACATGAGGTTGTCTCCATACCCGAATGTTCATGCGCTCGATACAATTCGAAACGAGACTCGTCCGACCAGGCAACATGTTTCCGGTGATCAACAGTCCAATGTCGGTGTTGACGGGCGCAGGCTCCGAAAGCCCACATTGATGATGTTTCGTTGAATGTTTCGCACGCTGACACTTGTTGACGGCCCAGCACTCAAATCTGCATCATTTTGCGACACGTTGAACGATTCCTTTCAGTCGTCGTTGATCCCGTTCTTCCAGGATCTTTTTCCGGCGGCAGTGATGTCGGAGATTTGATGTTTTACCAAATTTCTGATATTCACGGTACACTCGTGAAATGGTCGTACAGGAGGTCCCCACTTCATCGCTACCTAGGAGATGCTGTGTCCCATCGCTCGGGCGGCGACTATAACACCACATCCAAACTCACTTAAAGGTTGATAACCTGCCATTGTAGCAGCAGTAGCCGATCTAACAACTGCGCCAGAAACTTATTGTCTTATATAGGCCTTGCCGACCGCAGGGCCGTATACTGCCTGTTTACGTATCTCTGAATACGACGTACCTATACCAGTTTGTCTGGCACTTCAGTGTAATAAGCGAGCGGAGGACTTCAGTTTACACAAGATCTTCAAAAATTCAGTGCCCAAATCAATAGTCATGACGCAGACAAAAACAAATATATTTCCTAAAGCAACCATGTGTCGGAAACGCATACGGTTGTACTGGGTATGCAGGAGGTCAGTGTGACATTGACAATAACACGTCGTTAAATGTTTTTCGTTGTTCTATTGTTCCTCTGATCACTATTACATTACAATAAATGTTCAAAATGAGCACCATAAAACTCATCGCACAGCCAGTATCGACGTAGCAGTGAGTCCCGTGTTCGCTGGAAAATGGATTGTGTCTTCTGTATTTGTGTGACTGCTGCAAGAATTATTGCGACCAATTCCGCCTGCTAGTTAACAGGGGTAGAAAGCACGTCGGCTTTTATGCAGTCCCAGTGAAAGTGAGGCCCGGGGATCTTGCTGGCCAATGTGCAGGTCCCCCGCGGGCATCCACCTGTTGCCAAAAGTACTAGTTTTTACTGCTCGCAATGGTTCTGCAAAATGCTCTACGGACCCGTCATGCTGAAACGTTCGCAGCACATTCAACGACTATTGCCTCCCATGTCGACACTGCAGTTGTCGTGCAGACACTAGTGCAACCCTCTGCTGACACCACAGCACCCTACGTATCTCGAACAAACATTTGATGTAACAACGTTAGACACAACTGCTTTTGCCTGCTCCACTAGTTTATTAACTACGCACGCTCTGTGCTCACGCCAATACGGGTTTCCGACATGTGGTTGCTTTACGAAATATACACTACTGGCCATTAAAATTGCTACACACCGAAGATGCCGTGCTACAGACGCGAAATTTAACCGACAGGAAGAAGATGCAGTGATATGCAAATGATTAGCTTTTCAGAGCATTCACACGAGGTTGGCGCCTGTGGCGACACTTACAACGTGCTGACATGAGGTAAGTTTCCAACCGATTTCTCATACACAAACAGCAGTTGACCCGCGTTGCCTGGTGAAACGTTGTTGTGATGCCTGGTGTAAGGAGGAGAAATGCGTACCATCACGTTTTCGACTTTGATAAAGGTCGGATTGTACCCTATCGCGATTGCGGTTTATCGTATCGCGACATTGCTGCACGCGTTGGTCGAGATCCAATGACTGTTAGCAGAATATGGAATCGGTGGGTTCAGGAGGGTAATACGGAACGCCGTACTCGATCCCAACGGCCTCGAATCACTAGCTGTCGAGATGACAGACCTCTTACCCGCGTGGCTGTAACGGATACTGCAGCCACGTCTCGATCCCTGAGTCAACATATGGGGACGTTTGCAAGACAACAACCATCTGCAAGAACAGTTCGACGATAACTGCAGCAGCATGGACTATCAGCTCGGAGACCACGGCTGCCGTTACCCTTGACGCTGCATCACAGACAGGAGCGCCTGCGATGGTGTACTCAACGACGAACCTGGGTGCACGAATGGCAAAACGTCATTTTTTCGGATGAATCCAGGTTCTGTTTACAGCATCATGATGGTCGCATCCGTGTTTGGCGACATCGCGGTGAACGCACGTTGGAAGCGTGTATTCGTCATCGCCATACTGGCGCATCACCCGCCGTGATGGTATGGGGTGCCATTGGTTACAAGTCTCGGTCACCTCTTGTTTGCACTGTCGACACTTTGAACAGTGGACGTTACATTTCAGATGTGTTACGACCCGACCCGTGGCTCTACCCTTCATTAGATCCCTGCGAAACCCTACATTTCAGCAGGATAATGCACGACCGCATGTTGCATGTCCTGTACGGGCCTTTCTGGATACAGAAAATGTTCGACTGCTGCCCTGGCCAATACATTCTCCAGATCTCTTTCTTGGCGTAGCAATTTTAATGGCCAGTAGTGTATTTCTCTTTGCCTTCTGTATCACTCTGTTAGCATTGGCATGGATGTTTTGAACACACTGTATGTGTAGACAGAGAGAGAGAGAGAGAGAGAGAGAGAGAGAGAGAAGATAATAAAATATTTTTTGTTTCCTGAAACAGCCTGACTGTCAGCGCCCTTGCCGCAGTGGTAACACCAGTTTCCACCAGCACACCGTAGTTAAGCACTATCGAGCTCGGCTAGCACTCGAATGGATGACCGTCCGGATCTGCCCAGCACTTTTGTCGTGCTGGGGGCAATCAACTCTTGTGAGGCTAGTTGAGGAGCTACTTGACTGAAAAGCAGCGGCTCCGGTCACGAAAGCTGATAAAAGGCCGGGAGAGCGGTGTGCTGACCACACGCCCCTCCATATCCGCAACCAGTGGCGCATGTCGTCTGAGGATGACACGGCGGTCGGCTAGTAGAGTCGGGCCTCACGAGGCGTGATCGGACGGAGTTTAGTTTAGTTTTAAGGAACTTGACTACAGCTTACATTTTATGTTGGCGTGCAGTAACATTTTTCTATTCCTATAGATTTTGATGAGTGAGTTTGAGAGTACCAAAAAGTGTGACGTAAATACTATAGTCGTATCTTTTGATTTCATTGGCTTAGAAGCTTAATTTTTTTTCTTTTGCGGTGCCAAGGGACCATATATATGACATATTTCAACTTGATACGCCTACCAATTCCTGAGAAACAGAATTCTTAACAGTCGGACAGAAAGACAGACCAGACGAGCAAGAATGCGATCCTATAACGGTCCCGTTTTTACCGGTTGAGGTACCTGAGATACGGAACCCTAAAAACAAGTGATAGTTATACTATACACATAAAGAAATACTACAGCGCCCGCTAGTCTCTTGTCCAAGTGCGTTTTATACGCGTCCGAAAGCCTGTTACACTCACTGATAATGTTAAAAATTTTGTAAACCATTTTAGCTAGTTACGTATGTCGGAGCGGCCTAAGTTTTCGTCTGCTTAAATCGGACCTAGTCATTTCCATTCTGTCCTCCCCTGGTAGCTGAGTGGTCAGCGCGACGGAATGTAATACCTAACAGCCCGGGTTCGATTCCCGGCTGGGTCGGCGATTTTCTCCGCTCAGGGACTGGGTGTTGTGTTGTCCTTATCATCATCATTTCATCCCCATCGACTCTTCCTGCGCCAATTATCGAAACGGATTTTGTACAATTTCCATCGACACGCAAGTCGCCGAATTGGCGTCAACTCGAAAGACTTTTACCAGGCGAAAGGTCTACCCGACGGGAGGCCTAGCCACACGGCATTTACATTTACATTCTATTGTCTAAAGACGTAAATGCCATGATCACATTTAACTACAACCTAACCTGTCACATTCTTGATACGTTTTGTGTATTGCAACTTCCTGCGCCACTTATCGAAACGGATTTTGTACAATTTTCTACGGATTGCAACATGCCGTCTCGACAACGACTCCAGACATTGTTGAAAGGTTGTACAGCTGGTCGTAATAGTGTGTTTAATGCGGTTTCCTTTACAGCTACAATGCACCTTCCCAGAACTCTTGCAACAAATTTGTTTCTTTCGCTTTCCTGGCTCTGAGCACTATGGGACTTAACATCTATGGTCATAAGTCCCCTAGAACTTAGAACTACTTAAACCTAACTAACCTAAGGACATCACACAACACCCAGCCATCACGAGGCAGAGAAAATCCCTGAACCCGCCGGGAATCGAACCAGGGAACACGGGCGTGGGAAGCGAGAACGCTACCGCACGACCACGAGTTGCGGGCTTTCGCTTTCCTGCTACGTTGCCAAAGTATTCGTCCCATCTTATATCAGTTCGTAAGTATTAGACGAAAATATTTGAACAGCACTACAGAGTTTTGTGAATAACACTATCCAGATCACTTCACATTTTTTATGTTTTCAATACATTTTTCCAAACTTAGAACTTATGAAAGAAACGTAAACACCAGTGTGTAATAAAACTACATTGTTACTGGCGTGGTTCCAGGTGCTGGGGCGAGCTACTGACCACGTTTTATGCACAATATTTCGCCGATTCACTGCGAGCTTTGTTGTTATGCATACTTGCATTGTAGACCACGATCATACTGTGAACTATTGTCTTTTTTTCGTCACCTGTTGAAGTCTCACCGCCCTTTTGCGGTTCTACTTTTCAGTGTATGATCGAGGATTGAGGATATTTTTTTTTTTTTTTTACTTATTCGGTCTTCGAGGGCGCATTTAACTAAGTTTAACTTAACAAGATAACTACATTTCTTTGTCAAGTTAAGCTCTAAAAAATTTAAATTTAATTCAACTAATGACGTCGGCACTTCGAAGCGTTGTCTTGGATGTAGGAATGTTGTGCCTATTTCTGTGACGTGGCACATGAAATGACGGATACTATAATTGTTTATGTGGATTTGCTATGCTCCGTCCTTGATTTGGTACCATAACTTTTTGGTGTTCAGCTGGCCGTATATATCTCTTATTCTACATCTACATGATTACTCTGCATTTCATATTTAAGTGCTTGGCAGAGGGTTCATCGAACCACAATCATACTATCTCTCTACCATTCCACTCCCGAACAGCGCGAGGGAAAAACGAACACCTAAACCTTTCTGTTCGAGCTCTGATTTCTCTTATTTTATTTTGATGATCATTCCTACCTATGTAGGTTGGGCTCAACAAAATATTCTCGCATTCGGAAGAGAAAGTTGGTGACTGAAATTTCGTAAATAGATCTCGCCGCGACGAAAAATGTCTTTGCTTTAATGACTTCCATCCCAACTCGCGTATCATATCTGCCACACTCTCTCCCCTATTACGTGATAATACAAAACGAGCTGCCCTTTTTTGCACCCTTTCGATGTCCTCCGTCAATCCCACCTGGTAAGGATCCCACACCGCACAGCAGTATTCTAACAGAGGACGAACGAGTGTAGTGTAAGCTGTCTCTTTAGTGGACTTGTTGCATCTTCTAAGTGTCCTGCCAATGAAACGCAACCTTTGGCTCCCCACAATATTATCTATGTGGTCTTTACAACTGAAGTTGTTCGTAATTTTAATACCCAGGTACTTAGTTGAATTGACAGCCTTGAGAATTGTACTATTTATCGAGTAATCGAATTCCAACGGATTTCTTTTGGAACTCATGTGGATCACCTCACACTTTTCGTTATTTAGCGTCAACTGCCACCTGCCACACCATACAGCAATCTTTTCTAAATCGCTTTGCAACTGATACTGGTCCTTGGATGACCTTACTAGTCGGTAAATTACAGTATCATCTGCGAACAACCTAAGAGAACTGCTCAGATTGTCACCCAGGTCATTTATATAGATCAGGAACAGCAGAGGTCCCAGGACGCTTCCCCGGGGAACACATGATATCACTTCAGTTTTACTCGTTGATTTGCCGTCTATTACTACGAACTGCGACCTTCCTGACAGGAAATCACGAATCCAGTCGCACAACTGCGACGATACTCCATAGGCCAGCAGCTTGATTACAAGTCGCTTGTGAGGAACGGTGTCAAAAGCTTTCCGGAAATACGGAATCAACTAGAGATCCCCTGTCGATAGCGGTCATTACTTCGTGCGAATAAAGAGCCAGCTGCGTTGCACAAGAACGATGTTTTCTGAAACCATGCTGATTACGTATCAATGGATCGCTCCCTTCGAGGTGATTCATAATTTTTGAATACAATATATGCTCCAAAACCCTACTGCAGACCGACGTCAATGATATAGGTCTGTAGTTCGATGGATTACTCCTACTACCCTTCTTAAACACTGATGCGACCTGCGCAATTTTCCAATCTGTAGGTACAGATCCATCGGTGAGCGAGCGGTTGTATATGATTGCTAAGTAGGGAGCTATTGTATCAGCGTAATCTGAAAGGAACCTAATCGGTACACAATCTGGACCTGAAGACTTGCCCGTATCAAGCGATTTGAGTTGCTTCGCAACCTCTAAGGTATCTACATCTAAGAAACTCATGCTAGCAGCTGTTCGTGTTTCAAATTCTGGAATATTCCATTCGTCTTCCCTGGTGAAGGAATTTCGGGAAACTGCGTTCAGTAACTCCGCTTTAGCGGCACAGTCGTCGGTAACAGTACCATCGGCACTGCGCAGCGAAGGTATTGACTGCGTCTTGCCGCTTGTGTACTTTACATACGACCAGAATTTCTTCGGATTTTCTACCAAATTTCGAGACAACGTTTCGTTGTGGAACCTATTAAAGGCATCTCGCATTGAAGTCCGTGCCAAATTTCGCGCGTCTGTAAATTTTAGCCAATCAACGGGATTTCGCGTTCTTCTGGTCAACGTAGGTACTCGTATTTTTCACCGGAGGCATTTATTTTTTACAGCCTTGTAATGATTTAACTGGTAGTCTCTGGGTATTCCACATGATGACCTTCCATATAACATCGCGTGTGTAACTGTCGCTTTAACTTAAGTATTTGCATCAAGTTTTCAGCTCTGTAACAAATGAGTGATTTCGCCATGCCCAGAAACTTTAACGCTTCTGTTGGACATGCTGTTTGAAGTATTATTCGTGACAATGAGTTTCTGCTCATTTTTCCAATCCCGTTGTTCTTGCAGTCTCCTAGTGTACTCCGTATGACATCGTCCACTTGAGAGACAGCGAATTGCGCGAGGATAGCTTTGTTCTTGGGATATCGTTCATGTATATGTTAAATAATGCAAGCGACAGAATTGATTCGTGAGGAATATCTGCTGATATCGTCTTCATTTCCGGCCTCTATCTCTGGATTTAACCGCTGGTGCTACACAGCTATTTATAGCCGACTTCGACACCATCCGCTACGCTCATCGATGCGTATTTGTTTTTCAGAACCCACACTGTTAAGCGCTGAAACGCACATTCTCTCAGCGTTTTCCAGCTCTGACGCAATACCCACAATGGTTCGAGTCTGGCTGAGTCCATGTAACGTGCGCAGCTGTCCACAGTTCGGTCTAGTATTTAGCTATGGTGTCCCCCAGTTTGCAGGTCCGATTCCCGGGTCAAAGACATTCGGGGATTGAATGTTTGTGTTACCCTAATGTTTTCATCATTATCGACAGGCACGTCGCCGAAGCTGCGTCAAATAGAAAAATTTGCTCCAGGCGACAGACAAGCCCAGAGTGGTTATAAAGTTCTCGGGTTTCCAGCCGCGTCAAGTGATTAAAAGTACGCAAGCTTTCGGCCAAACACTCTTCGTTTCAGTGGCTTCTTTAATAACACGTCCCAGAGGCGGGCTGGAAACCCATGAACTCTTTATTCAATGTTACCGCCGCGATACTCCGCGTCCTTACAATCTCTCGCTTCGTCTCCCACCCAGTGGCGCCATACGTCAATTCATTTCAACAAAACAACTCGCACCACCTGAAGAAGCAGACTGTATCGGTGTCGCCGAAATGGTGTGCAAAAAACGGAATCGCCAAGTCACATGAACAACCACAATCACACCGATAAGCAGTCACACGAGAAAACCTAAGCGATCACATGCAGCGGGTGGACAAAAATGTGGAAAACACAACTAACACATCACCAAGCCTAAGACGGTGTAGGAAATCCGTTGGTATTCAAACCAGCTTTCAGTCCTCCTGGAATGGATAAATGCAGGTCCTGTTTTGGTTTCAAGAAATCTTATGCCAATTCTCCTTCAAAAAATGAAATTTTCAGATAGCGATGATGGAAGTGGACAGCGATCACACACCCTTCTCTCTAAAGCAGATCATATTCTCGATAATGTCGAGATCTGGAGCTGTGGTGGCCAGGAAAGATGTGACAATGCAGCCTCGTGCTCTGAAACCCAGTCCTGGACGATGCGAGTTGTGTGAACAGGGAATATGGAACACAGCATCACCATTGAGGAACAAACATTGTAGCATGGGAGGAGCATGCTTAGTCAACATTGTCACATAATCCACTTGCAGAGTAACCATAGTACCCATGGACTACCGCGATCTGGCTGCCCAAATCATCACCGAACTCCCTGCCATGCTTCACTTTTGGGACGTAAACTCGAGCTTAAGTTGGAAACAGCGTGAAACAAGACTTAACCGACTAAATTACTTTCTTCAGTTGCTCCACACTGCAGGTTTTATGGCTTCGGCACCGCGTTTTCCCGCTACGGGCAAGTTTTAGAGTTCCACCTCACCCCCGCCGTTCCCAAGTCCTTTCATGTTGTTTTGTTACTGTCGGGTTTCGCTAGGGCGACATTCAGTTCTGTAGTAACTTTTGCAGCTGGCGTCCTCTTATTTCACTTCACAGTCCTCTTCAATGATCGTTTGGCACGATTAGTCAGCACACACTTTCGTCAGCGTTCTGACTTACCGGATCATGTTTTTCCGCTTTCTCTGTATGCGGTGTAACTCTTCGATACGGTGCGGCTTGAGAGACAAAACACTTCGACTATCTTGGCTACGGAAGCACCCATTATATAATCACCAACAATTTGCCCGCGTTCGGACAACTACAGAGAAAGCTGTTTGACCATGTCTAACACCTGCAACGGATTAAGGACATTGAACAGGTGCCGTTCGTGCTCAAATACAACGCTGCAACCCTCAAGTTCGGTCAGCATCTAAATTTTTGATCAAGCATGCGTTTCTCGCGGTCTTTCCACGTTTTTGTCCAGCCCCTGTGCTCTTGTCTCACTACTCAGAGCACAATTTAAGTACAATTCAAGATTAGTCTTGCACAACTCACCCATCCAGCGCTCTGCCTAAAATAAGTCGGCTGCTGAGGAGAGAAATTTCTACTGGCTTTCTTTGACTTCATGTTTTATAAGGCATTCTCGATTTACGAGTCAACCCAGGCACTTCAACGGACCTTCAAAACACGTCCACTGCTGCCTTTGAAATTACATCTTTTGTGTGTTCCTCTAATGGACTGCTGAACAGTTACTAACTTAATTAAGGATAAAGAATTTCAGCTTTAGAGGCATAAAACCAGAGAAGTCAACATCAGCGAACTCTTTCCTTATTTCCGTTATACGATGAATCAGATGAATCACACAATTTAAAGGTTGCCGATTAAACTAAATACTTCTGGACTACAATTACGAACAACTTAAAAGGAACCATCGTCCAGAAAATGTTGTGGGGAAGGCGAACCAAAGATAGCATTTTACTGGCAGAACAGGAGGTGAAGCAAATTGCTAGCAGAGACTGCTTACACTTGCCTCATCTGTCGTCTGTCAACTTAGTGCTGTGGAGCATGGGATCCTTAGCACATAGCACTGACAGAGGACATCGAAAAAGTTCAAAGAACGGCACCTCATTTTGTATTATCGCAGAATAGGGGAGAGAGTGTCATGGATACGATACGCGAGTTGGTGGTGGCGATCATATATATATTTACCGGGTGATCAAAAAGTCAGTATAAATTCGAAAAATGAATAAATCACGGATTAATGTGGATAGAGAGGTACAAACTGACACACATGCTTGGAATGACACGAGGTTTTATTAGAGAACAAAAATACAAAAGGTAAAAAAATGTCCGAAAGATGGCGCTTCATCTGATCAGAACAGCAATAATTAGCATAACAAAGTAAGACAAAGCAAAGATGATGTTCTTTACAGGAAATGCTCAATATGTCCACCATCATTCCTCAACAACAGCTGCAGTCGACGAATGATGTTGTGAACAGCACTGTAAAGCATGTCCGGAGTTATGGTGAGGCATTGGCATCGGATGTCGTCTTTCGGCATCCCTAGAGATGTCGGTCGATCACGATACACTTGCGACTTCAGGTAACCCCAAAGCCAATAATGGAGCGGACTGAGGTCTGGGGATCTGGAAGGCCAAGCATGACGAAAGTGGCGGCTGAGCACACTATCACCACCAAACGACGCGCGCAAGAGATCTTTCACGCGTCTAGCAATATGGGATGGAGCGCCATCCTACATAAACATCGTACGTTCCAGCAGCTGTTTATCAGCCAGGCTGGGGATGATGCGATTCTGTAACATATCGGCGTACCTCTCACCCGTCACGGTAGCAGTTTTGCTGTCCCGCGCCATGTGTCGGACATTTTGTGAACTTTTTTTTGGTTCTAATAAAACCCCATGTCATTCCAAGCAGGTGTGTCAATTTTTACCTCTCTATCTACATTATTCCGTGGTTTATTAAGTTTTCAAATGTATACTGACTTTTTGATCACCCGGTAAAAGCCTATTTCGTTGCGGCGAGATCTTATCACGAATTTTCAATCACAAAGTTCCTCTTCGGAAGGCGAAAATATTTTGTTGGCTCCCACCAATATAAGATGAAGTGACCATCATAATAAAAGAAACCAGAGTTCAGACGGAAAGGTTTCAGGTGTTCGTTTTTCCCAAGTGCTCTTCGAGAGTGGAACGGTAGAGAAATCGTCTGAAAGTGATTCAATGAACTCTGCCAAGCACCTAAATGTAAATTCCAGAATAACCAAGCATATACATGTGCAGAAATAAACTTTTATTCTACGAGGGTCACTGCAAAAGAAATGCACACTATTTTTGTAAAAATACAGTTTTCATTCTGCATGTGTGAAAGTTTTACAGTGTGTAGATACATCCTTCCCGCTTGTTTTCAAACCTAGTTAAACCTGTTCCCGTGAGTGGCGCCGTCACAGCATGCCTTCAAGATGGCTGCTACACTTGACGTTCGTCAGAAGCAACGTGCTGTCATAGAATTCCTGTGCTGTGAAAACGAGGCAGTGCGAAACATCCACAAGAGGTTGAAAAAGGTGTATGGAGATGCTGCTGTCGATCGCAGTACAGTTAGTCGGTGGGCAAGCAGGTTACGTGATGAAAGCGGGCACGGCAATATTGAGGATTGTCCTCGCACCGGCAGGCCTCGTACTGCATACACTCCAGACAATGTGCAGAGATTTAACGAATTGGTGACTGCTGACAGACGCATCACAGTGAACGAATTGTCACGCTACATTGGGATAGGGGAAGGAAGTGTTAGCAGAATACTGAAAGTGTTGGCGTTAAAAAAAGGTTTGTGCCAGGTGGGTTCCCAGGATGTTGACACCGGCTCACAAAGAAACAAGAAAAACGGTATGCAGCGAACTTTTGGAACACTTCGAGAATGGTGGAGATGAATTTCTTGGAAGAATCGTGACAGTTATGAAACATGGCTCCATCATTTTTCACCAGAGACGAAGACACTGTAAAACTTTCAACCATGTACAATAAAAGATGGATTTTTTAAAAAAATAGTGTGCATTTCTTTTCGAGTGACCCTCGTATTTTAAATGGAAACAATGGCTGAAAGTGGAGAATGGAGTAGAAGGAAGCTAACATACGTGGCCGAACTCTTATTGTATATATTAAGAGGGAGGAGGAGAATTGTACGTAACTCACGGTATGCACGGAGACTAAGGATCCGTTCTTCTAGCAAGTGGGTGCCGCGTGTTAAGAACACTTTTCCACCGGACGCTTGAGGCACGCCTCCGGGGCAGACGGACTTAGATGTGTTCCTCTGTTTGCAGGCGGCGCAGAAATACTGCCGCCTGTGTCTTCCTTCTGACGCGACAGTTTGTCTCAGGGAAGCCGCTGTTTGCGTGTGGCGGATGCATCTGGCGGTAAAGGGTCCAAATAATGTTCCACTCTGCGTGATAAAGGTGTCAGGCCAGGCCTTGGCAATGCCCGTAAACGCCAACTTTTTCACCGTCTGCTAAGCATTTGCCACTCTACAAACTTGCCGCTTAGAATGGCGTGTTAACTTACTATGTTATTCCACACCGCGTCTGTAAACTTACAACGTGACCTTGAAGCATATCAATGTACATACTGACAATAAATACACACATGGAATAATAATAAGATTAGTTGTAGTAGCAGAAGTATTATAAGGCAGACATACATGTTACATTGTAGTGTAATGGAGTATGTTAAATAAATAAATCCATACATATTATAAAAATGGATATACGTTTGTATGTATGTTCCAAATCTCGTCCTAAACCACTGGCCCGATTTCATCCAATCTTGGTACACATATGATTTATTTCTGGAAATCTTCGCTGTAGGAAGTAAGAGCCACCTACCTGTCAAAGAGCCCGTGGGGCTGGAGCTGTGAACGCACTGTAGCCTACGACGCGCGAATAGCTCTATTTTAGTCGTTCAGTACTTGAGACTTGGAACGAACTTCACACTTAATTTCAAACCTTTACGAAGTTTTTTCTTGCTGATAACCCCGACATGATGAAAGGGAAGAAGTTTAGCACTTACTAAATTTTCGCGGCTCATGCAGTAAAACTGTCGCGGGAAGCATGACGTTTTAATTTATTACTTTTTTACTACTGACTGTATTCGCAGCACATTTTTCATACAGTACTCACACATACCACTGAATGCACCAGCAAATGTATATAATTGTACGACACACAGTTCACTGACGTCATAAACACTGAGATGCGTGAAAAATGCCACCTCATGCAAGATGTTGAAATTGATTGCTTCCTTGCTACTAATTCTATACGCAACACATTTCGCAGTCGGTAGCCACATACATCACTGGAAGCACCTGCAAAACTATAGCACTGTACAGCACATAGGTCAGGTGATACGACGTCGTAAACGTTAAGCTGCGTGAAAATGAAACTGCAGGCCGAAATTCTCTAGAGATACGGATGAAATATGTGTACAGTTACCTATGAAATATGTCAAACTTATGTGAAATATATCTGACGAGTGTACGTGGGAGAAGCTACGGGTAAAAATCTCATCCTAAACCGCTGGGACGATTTCAGCCAAATTTGGTACATATATTGGTTACGATCTCGAAAGGAGCACTGTGGCAGTAAAAAAATGTAAATGCTGTGTGACTAGGGCCTCCCGTAGGGTAGACCGTCCGCCGGGTGCAAGTCTTTCGATTTGACGCCACTTCGGCGACTTGCGCGTCGATTGGGATGAAATGATGATTATTAGGACAACACTACACCCAGTCCCTGAGAAGAGAAAATCTCCGACCCAGCCGGTAATCGAACCCGGGCCCTTAGGACTGACAGGCTGTCGCGCTGACCACATTTTTTTTTTTTAATCTCATGTTGTTCGTTTTCGTTCGTTGTATCTGCTCGGGGCGGACGTCGCAAGACACCCGTTTCAGTTCGTCGTTGATCCATTAAGTCAGTTTTTTTTTTTATTACAGAGGGCAGCTAACCCTCTGACCGAACACGCTGAGTTATCGTGCCGGCAATCCACTCAGCTGCCGGGGGCGGACACTGTGGCAGTAAGAACCACTCGCGTTCTATTGGAGTGAGCGTGATGCTGTAGAGTGAGAAGGGGCAGGAGAGAGGATGGTGAGACAGCGAGGGGAGGAGGAGACGGACAGAAAGAGGGGATAGGAGCAGAGATGGGCAGAGAAAAGAGGAAGAGGTGGACGGTACTGAGGGAGGAAGACACAGGCAGAGCAGGGAGGAGAATATGAGCAGAGAATGGGGGAAGAAGAAATGGAGAGAGAGGGGGATATGGATAGAGTGAGGGAGACGGAGGCTGTAGGCTAATAGGTATCTTGAGTAGATACATACCTGGGCTACGCTGGATACTAAGATGGTAGTGAATGAAATAAATAATAGTGGGAATATTTTAGCGTGGCAGAGACTGGGTCTGTACTACCTTATCACACTGACAAGTTGGGCGGGAAGCATTATCGAATGCATTTTGTACTTTGCTGTTCACCATACCCTTTTCTTGATCTGAAATGAGTGAATACGCCAACCCTCGTCCACCATGGGGTTGGAGTACGACAGCCACGGCATCAGAAAGGCTCAGCGATCCCTATGAGAATATTATGTCCTGTTTCCGCAGGAGCGCACGTGACGAGGGTACGCTGCCAGCCCAGCGAGAGGGAAGCGGGTCTCGTTCGCCCGCAGCGCTCTCACCACGCTGTCCGTCTTTTAAGTAGTTTGTTTACACTCGTGTCCACCCTGCACTAATACTGCATGCATAAGATGTTGATTTCAGTGTACTAATAACTGACAGGGAGTGGGGCCGATTGCACCATCGTTCGTTGTTAGGAACTTTCACAACAACGCAGCAGAAACACCGCGAAACATTTTAATCAAAAAGCCGGGAAAACACAACAACCCTCAGTCGTCTGTACAAGAACCACATTTCTTACATCCCATTGATTTTAATGTTACAATAACAGCAAACACATTTAAGTGAACCACAGGCATTCCCGCAGATAACAGAAGTTCAAATGGTTGAAATGGCTCTAAGCACTACGGGACTTAACGTCTGAGGTCATCAGTCCCCAAGACTTAGAACTACTTAAACCTAAGGACATCACACACATCCATGCCCGAGGCAGGATTCGAACCTGCGACCGTAGCAGATAACAGAAGTAATTAGTCAATACAACAACGCTCAATTTGAGTTCGAAAGTAAGCTATTTATCAACGACCGCTTTCAATTGTTACAGTATTTCTCAGCTATAGCCATCTATTCTAATGTCAACAACAAATAGCAACAATGAATGAGAAAGAATAATTTCCACTCGTGCTGTTCATTTGTGTAACAGCTTTGTTCTGCACTGCTCATCACTTTACATTCTGCGTCATTTATAAATGCACCTATCAGCGGCAACAACCGGACCATAAATCTGTACAGAACTGTATGTAACGTCACAATGTGAGGTACTCACATGATTACTTACCCTGGAAATGGACACATCCTTATATTAAATGTCAAAACTAGCCTCCCAAATAAAGATCAAATACAACAAATTAAATAGCCATTATGAGCATAGCAGTACACGTATATAATAATAATAATAATAATAATAACACCGTCTGAACAGGCTTGAAGGCCCAACGGTACCGATCGGCCGCCGAGTCATCCTCAGCCCTTAGGCGTCACCGAATGCGTATATGAACACTTATTTTTTTTAGTTTTCTGATAGGTTTGATGCGGCCCGCCACGAATTCCACTCGTGTGCCAACCATTTTATTTGAGAGTAGCACTTGCAACATATGTCATCAGTTATTTACTGGATGTATTCCAGTTTCTGTTTTCCTCAGTTTGTATCCTCTACAGCTCCCTCGAATTCCATGGAAGTTATTCCCCGATGTCTCAATACTTGTCCTATTATCCTGGCCCTCCTTCTAGTCAGTGTTTTTCATATATTCCTTTACTCGGCGTTTCTGGGGAGAAACTCCCCATTTCTCACATTAGCAGTCCACCCAATCTTCAACATTCTTCCGTAGCAACACAAAAAATGGTTCAAATGGCTCTGAGCACTATGGGACTCAATATGTGAGGTCATCAGTCCCCTAGAACTTAGAACTACTTAAACCTAACTAACCTAAGGACATCACACACATCCATGCCCGAGGCAGGATTCGAACCTGCGCGGTTTCGGACTGCAGCGCCTAGAACCGTAGCACCACATCCCAAATGCCTCGATCCTCTACTCTTTCTGTTCCCCACAGTCCATGTTTCGCTACCATACAATGCCGTGCTCCAAACATACATTCTCAGAATTTGCTCTTCACACTAAGACCTATGTTTTGATACTAGTAGACTTCCCTTGGCCAGGAATGCCCTTTTTACCACTGCTAGTCTGCTTTTTATGTCCTTGCTCCGTACGATACTGCACGCTTTAAAGAGGCGAGGTATGACAGGAAAAACCAGTTGTTTGCGTATCTTGTATTTACACAATAGTTGGATACTGCAGAATTCGTTGATAAAGTTTCACATATGGTGGACCGTTAACAAGCTAATGACAACATTACCATCGCGTTAACAACCACTTCCTTAGTTTCTTATAACGGTGGCACTCGTTTCGGAAGTAGTCGTTTAGAAAGTTAGTGTTTGCTGGCAAGTAGGCAGTTCTCAGTGTACAGTTCCTTAACACCAGAATGTAAAAGATTGTACTGGTTTATGCATAAGCTCCTACAGGGTGTTTCAAAAATGACCGGTATATTTGAAACGGCAATACAAACTAAACGAGCAGCGATATAAATACACCGTTTATTGCAATATGCTTGGGACAACAGTACATTTTCAGGCAGACAAACTTTCGAAATTACAGTAGTTACAATTGTCAACAACAGATGGCGCTGCGGTCTGGGAAACTCTATAGTACGATATTTTCCACATATCCACCATGCGTAGCAATAATATGGCGTAGTCTCTGAATGAAATTACCCGAAACCTTTGACAACGTGTCTGGCGGAATGGCTTCACATGCAGATGAGATGTACTGCTTCAGCTGTTCAATTGTTTCTGGATTCTGGCGGTACACCTGGTCTTTCAAGTGTCCCCACAGAAAGAAGTCACAGGGGTTCATGTCTGGCGAATAGGGAGGCCAATCCACGCCGCCTCCTGTATGTTTCGGATAGCCCAAAGCAATCACACAATCATCGAAATATTAATTCAGGAAATTAAAGACGTCGGCCGTGCGATGTGGCCGGGCACCATCTTGCATAAACCACGAGGTGTTCGCAGTGTCGTCTAAGACAGTTTGCACCGCCACAAATTCACGAAGAATGTCCAGATAGCGTGATGCAGTAATCGTTTCGGATCTGAAAAATGGGCCAATGATTCCTTTGGAAGAAATGGCGGCCCAGACCAGTACTTTTTGAGGATGCAGGGACGATGGGACTGCAACATGGGGCTTTTCGGTTCCCCATATGCGCTAGTTCTGTTTATTGACGAAGCCGTCCAGGTAAAAAAAAGCTTCGTCAGTAAACCAAATGCTGCCCCCATGCATATCGCCGTCATCAATCCTGTGCACTATATCGTTAGCGATTGTCTCTCGTGCAGCAATGGTAGCGGCGCTGAGGGGTTGCCGCGTTTGAATTTTGTATGGATAGAGGTGTAAACTCTGGCGCATGAGACGATACGTGGACGTTGGCGTCATTTGGACCGCAGCTGCAACACGGCGAACGGAAACCCGAGGCCGCTGTTGGATCACCTGCTGCACTAGCTGCGCGTTGCCCTCTGTGGTTGCCGTACGCGGTCGCCCTACCTTTCCAGCACGTTCATCCGTCACGTTCCCAGTCCGTTGAAATTTTGCAAACAGATCCTTTATTGTATCGCTTTCCGGTCCTTTGGTTACATTAAACCTCCGTTGAAAACTTCGTCTTGTTGCAACAACACTGTGTTCTAGGCGGTGGAATTCCAACACCAGAAAAATCCTCTGTTCTAAGGAATAAACCATGTTGTCCACAGCACACTTGCACGTTGTGAACAGCACACGCTTACAGCAGAAAGACGACGTACAGAATGGCGCACCGACAGACTGCGTTGTCATCTATATCTTTCACATCACTTGCAGCGCCATCTGTTGTTGAAAATTGTAACTACTGTAATTTCGAAAGTTTGTCCGCCTGAAAATGTACTGTTGTCCCAAGCATATTGCAACAAACGGTGTATTTCTATCGCTGTTCGTTTAGTTTTTATTGCCGTTTCAAATATACCGGTCATTTTTGAAACACCCTGTATGTAGTGTGTGACGCTATAGATGCTGATCCTTCCGTTAGATGGAAGACACTGACTCGTCATACCCCTTGGTGCATCCTGACGAGTAAGCAAAATGAGGGCATTGGGTTTCATTTCCTCCTTTCCTGTCAACATAAGCAATCACAGTCATCCACACGACAATAAGAGCCATTTGAGACGCTATGCTAGCTACGCATAATGGGGCTACTACCCACACTATTTCTTTGAATTAGAAGCAATATCAGTAAGTATACTTCACAGCGGTCGGTTTAGAATGACTAACCAGAATCCTTGTGAAGTTATGATGTTAACACTTCGTCCGCGGGGTGTGTCGATCGTTGTTACTGTGAAAGATGTCAGTTTGCGGTATGCTAGGTGAAATATTAAGTATCCGTTGGCGTAGTTGGTCAGACGTATGTGAGGTAACGCGAGAGCTCATTCTGAGATACATGTCTGACGAACAAGGGCCCGCAGTGTTTGAATGAAAGCTCTTCCATTTCACTGTATAGACTGCAGGATACATGAAAAATACAATGGACCAAAAGTATGTAGCACTATGCCAATAAAATGTGGGATTAAAAAAAATTGTCGATGGTTGCGTTGTGTTGCTCTTAGAACTGACCTACGCTGCACTAATGCAAGATTATAATTCATATTCAACGTAGTACATCATTCTTGGTATAACCACTTTATGTATTCATAAGCTAGTACCACCCTCCAAAGATATATGAACCTTGTTCAATTTATGTAAGTCGAGAATATTGTCTACAAAATGTCTCTTGATTCAGCCATAGAGTACGCCACGTAAACTGACAGCCTATGATGTTCAGCTGTGGCTTCCGTTAAATTAATGCCTTTACATAATGGTACCTGGGCATGTAATGACTGTTTTGCGATCATTTTATGGCACAGTTACTAAATGTATGTATGTATTGTTCTATCTCCGCAAGACATTTTGTGAATATGTTCTCATTTATATGCTGTGGCTCCTGCATTATATAATCAAGTTTAATGTACTCATATTTCGAAGATTACTTCTTTTACAGAAGTCTGATCACGCTTAACATGTAACTAACATGTCAATAATTGTTAAATTCTAAAAAATTAAAAAAAATTTTTGGTCCATTGTATTTCATATATACCACTTTCGACATTCCAGTCATGTAATTTTCAGGGCTGTCTCATGATTGACACCAGGTACCACTCTCGCATGTATAAGACAAGGCATGTGTGAAGAGTATACATGCTCACGAAGTTCGGATATCTACGGAACCAGATACGGATATTGGTGCCTTGTCTAGTACACGTACGAGTGGTACACGGTGTCATTCGTGCGACAGTTCTGAAGATGACGTGATTGGACTGTCGAAACTGATTGTCTAGTAAAACAATATCTAATTAACGGCTGTTGGTACAGTATTATTAAGTGTCATCGACCAGCCGCTGTCCAACGCTCCTGAGCCCAGTATGGAGTAACATTTATTTAGCTTAACAGCGTGTTGGTAAACCCAAGGATTCTGCATGCCATGGATTCGAGAAATACTTGGTAGCACCAGATGTCCATGGCCAATGC
Source organism: Schistocerca nitens (assembly GCF_023898315.1). Taxonomy (NCBI): domain Eukaryota; kingdom Metazoa; phylum Arthropoda; class Insecta; order Orthoptera; family Acrididae; genus Schistocerca; species Schistocerca nitens. The sequence continues at coordinate 745,652,968 of NC_064618.1, read as the reverse complement.
CTTCAGCTGGAAAATGTTTTAGCTTGTATAGTGCCTGCAAACATAGAGCGAAATGTGGCACAGCAAACGATGGTGCACGTTTGACATTTTATATGCGGCGGACTTTGTTAGGATTCTCCGCACACTAGCAATGAGGAAAGAGGTCGCCTCGCATGTCTACCTGGAGTACGCGGTAATTCCACGCGAGGTCTGGGCTTGCTTGCGCAACGCCGTAACGCAACGCACCATCCGCAATCCTTGACCTGCGGTGATACTGGAAGCTCCGGATAGGCGGGTCAGCCATTGGAAGCCTCTTCCCAGCCAGACAACTGTGTGGAACAACTGCATTAAACAACACACTAGAGGTTTTGATGCTCCCCTCTCTCCCCCTCATTCCCCCTTTCACCCGAAAATGTGTTTAAATAGAGTTCATGTCCAGTTGATATGTGGTCAATAGAGACCAAGTTCTAGCTCAGTTGAAAAGTTGTGGCGGTCGAAGATTTCTCAGAGTACTCGCCTGAAGCGGTTTAGGGACATCACGAAAAATATCTCGAAGGCCGAGAGCAGATTTGAATCTCATTCCTGCAGAACGCGAGTGTGGAGTCTGAACCACTACTCTACCTCACACGGTTGATTTATCTCAAGTAAACTTTCCCTCCGCTGCAATTAACAGGGAGAATAGTTACGATGAATTTTAGCGAAAAGTGAAGCTCATCGATAGTACTGTGCGGAGAACGGGAAGTCACTGCTTATGACCATAGTTGACGATGGAATGGCCCTTGATACGAGCCTACATTCTTCAAAAACCGGAGGAAATCTCTACAGGCCACCGAACGGTGCGCTGCGATCGTATGTCGTTTACTATTCTTCCCTCTCCTTTCCTTACGTCTAAGCCAACAAATTTATCTACTTTTTCCGTTGAAGTCGTTAGGTGGTATATTCATAGGGAATAGCAACATGTTTCTGAACTCCTCACGGGTACTGATGGTTCGATGAATGATTGAGACACTGGACTCACATTCACGTTCTAATCCTAGTCCAGGCATCTAGATTTAGAGTTTCTGCAATTTCGCTAAAAAGTTGGAATTATAACAGTAGTCTTTCCATTACGTATGTTTTTTCTAGCGGTTCCCAGTAGACGTTGACGAGCATAACGCCCTGGTTAAACATACCTGTACGTTCAGCAAACTGCAGAAATCTCTTTTTTACTCTATGACTGTATTATGTCATGCTTGTAACTGTAGTTTAGGGGCCGGCCATGCTGGCCGAGCGGTTCTAGGCGCTTCAGTGTGGAACTGCGCGACCACTACGGTCGCAGGTTCGAATCCTGCCTCGGGCATGGATGTGTTGAAAGGGTACAGTACCGCCCGACATTGAAAATAGGTACAACATACTTCATTATTTTTGTCAGAACAACACATTTTTTTGTAAAATAACTCAATTTCAATTAATACAGCGAAGCCGGATACCAGTGTGGGAAATAATCACAATTTATTTATTTAATTGATCACATGTGCACTCCCACAAAGTAAATCCCTACATCCAGTTTGGTGAGATCTGTGAAATGAATGAATGTATGGTCGTCTGCTAACCGCAGATAGTGAATGTGAATATATGATCATCTTTGAGACGATCCTTTGGCCACCTTTGGTGGGACCAAAGAGATGAAATTTACCTGAGCTTTGAGCGCCTGAAATGTGGCTGACCAATACGGTAGCAAGGTGCTCCCCCTCTTCAGCAGAGGTGCGAGGGGACCTGAAGAACGGCCATGTTTCAGCACTCTGCCGCTGGATCTTGTGCTGTTAAGACCTGTTTTAGTTGTGCTCCGTAAAGACAAAAGAGTGGAGACATGGTATGCATGTGGAATATTTAAGAGTAGCTTGAAATAATAATTTCTCTATTGCAGGAACTTTTGTGGGGAGAATTAAACGTCAGGCAGGTAATATTAATGGGATTGTAGTAATCTTTGGAAGTGACCAACGGTCACAATGAAACCACGTGTAGCAATAAGTTGAAATACTTCCGTGTGCTTAAGTTAAGCTGAATTACTAGCGTGTGTACAATAAGTTGAAATATTTAAGAAATAGCGTGTGTCCCATAAGTTGAAATATTTAAGAAATGGCGTGTGCAGGACTTGAAATTAGAGACGAGTACTTCCACGTGGTGAGTACTGTGTGAGTCTCAATCTGTGTATGAGACAAAGGATAAAGAGAAGTACTCGTCCATGGTATCAGTTGAGGACTCGCGTGTGTGATGAATATGTTCTTAATATTACTTTGCGTGATATGATTCCGTGTGACGCTAGATTCAAACTCTGAGAGAGAAGCAAGGTGAATCGGCCATCTATCCAGCAACGCCACTTGGCTTGCACTGCACAGGAAGACGTGCATATATCTCCAGAGTTCATTGTAGGATAGTAGAATTACAAAGTGGGGCAGTGTCGTGTGAAACTGGGATAAATACTAATTGAAGTGGGAAAGCTGAAAGTGATAGTGTTGTGACTATTTATTGTATTGTATTCCATGTTGTAGTGTGGTGTATGTCATGTAATTTGGGTATGTGTGGTTTGCATGGGAGAGTAGCAAGGTAGTTTCAAAAGATTAGTGGGTTATGCTTGTTCCTTCTGTACCGCTCGATCTGGAGGAAAGTTTCGTGATGATGATTGTGAGAGTCGAAGTGTGAGATATAATAAAAGATCCACCATCCTATCCAGAAAGTGCACTGTAGCGTTAAATAATTAGAGAATCACCTATGTAAAGCCATGCCCACTGGGCGGAATTTCTCATGTGTTATTGTTGTAGGTTATAGAATTTGTGTGTTTAGGTTATAGAATTTATCGGAATAAATAAGATAGTGAAAAGAAAAAGATTGGTGGACTTTTCCTTCGAATTGTATGTTGTCATGATGTCCCGAATTTATAATGTGTGCGCCATTCATATTCAGTGCGGTGGCCACGTGTTGATAAAAGCCGTTAAATAAAAGACAAAAAGAAAATGTGGTATTGCCAGTGCGTCGTGAACAGTCAGAGTTCTGTAAATTACTGATAGTAAGATGTGCGTTTCCGTTGCGTATTATTCATACAGGAGGATAATTTGTAACTTAATTGTGAGTACTAGAGTTCATGTTACTCGATAAATAAGAATGAATCCACTCGCTTGGCAGACCACTCATCTTGCAGGCCTGGCTGCTTGATGCCACAGTATGAGCAAGGCATGTGGGTGCCTCTCAGTGTGTGATGTCCTTAGGTTAGTTAGGTTTAAGTAGTTCTAAGTTCTAGGGGACTGATGACTTCAGCAGTTAAGTCCCATAGTGCTCAGAGCCATTTGAACCATTTGTAGTTTAGGGACAACAACCATATCCTTGACGGTCAGGTGGAGATATGGACGTCTTTCCTCCTGAATGCGAGCACCGCTTCGTGGGATAACCGTATTTGTTCGACAGCTTCGTTTTTGGTTTCTGCGGATCGTAGCACTTAAATGTTTCACTGGAGTGGCTAACGATTTGTAGCAAATCGTATGTTCCAACAATATGAGCCCTTGCTACACCTCATCGGGTGTATTCCATTACATTTACTTACAATGAGTCAACTGTCAATGTCTCTCTCTCTCTCTCTCTCTCTCTCTCTCTCAAAAAAAAAAAAAAAAAAAAAAATCTCTGGATAATCTGCAAACTAATTTGCTGAAATTAACTGCTGACGTTCATTCATTTCATGTATCAGCCCCATAACGCCACAGATGTTATCTAATACGCCGTCTTATACCTGTCTTACTGCACTTCACATCAATTTTCTAATGAAGCAATCTCAGTTACGCAACGGAGTCGTCGCAAGCTGCTCCATGGAACTTTCGATGTTATCTGCTAGGTAATATATAAACAGTGTAAACAGTAATGAATCTTTCACTCTTGCTTGAGGTACCGGCGATGGTACTTTCTTCTGAAGATGTCTCATGATTAAGAGACGGCATTCTGTTCGCCAGTACGTCCCCAGTCCACGAATATTCTGAGCACTATGCGACTTACACCCTCCCCCCACCCCCCGCCCCCATCCCCTCCATGAACCATGGACCTTGCCGTTGGTGGGGAGGCTTGCGTGCCTCAGCGATACAGATGGCCGTACCGTAGGTGCAACCACAACGGAGGGGTATATGTTGAGAGGCCAGACAAACGTGTGGTTCCTGAAGAGGGGCAGCAGCCTTTTCATTAGTTGCAGGGGCAACAGTCTGGATGATTGACTGATCTGGCCGTGTAACAATAACCAAAACGGCCTTGCTGTGTTGGTACTGCGTTCGGCTGAAAGCAAGAGGAAACTACAGCCGTAATTTTTCCCGAGGGCATGCAGCTTTACTGTATGGTTAAATGATGATGGCGTCCTCTTGGGTAAAATATTCCGGAGGTAAAATAGTCCCCCATTCGGATCTCCGGGCGGGACTACTCAACAGGACGTCGTTATCAGGAGAAAGAAAACTGGCATTCTACGGATCGGAGCGTGGAATGTCAGATCCCTTAATCGAGAAGGTAGGTTAGAAAATTTAAAAAGAGAAATGGATAGGTTAAAGTTAGATATAGTGGGAATTAGTGAAGTTCGGTGGCAGGAGGAACAAGATTTCTGGTCAGGTGAATACAGGGTTCCAAATGCAAAATCAAATAGGGGTAATGCAGGAAAAGGTTTAATAATGAATAAAAAATAGGAGTGCGGGTAAGCTACTACCAACAGCATAGTGAACGCATTATTGTGGCCAAGATAGTCACGAAGCCCACGCCTACTACAGTAGTGCAAGTTTATATGCCAACTAGCTCTGCAGATGATGACGAAATTGATGAAATGTATGATGAGATAAAAGAAATTATTCAGATAGTGAAGGGGGACGAAAATTGATTAGTCATGGGTGACTGGAATTCGAGAGTAGGAAAAGGGAGAGAAGAAAACATAGTAGGTGAATATGGATTGGGGGTAAGAAATGAAAGAGGAAGCCGTCTAGTAGAATTTTGCACAGAGCATAACTTAATCATAGCTAACACTTGGTTCAAGAATCATAAAAGAAGGTTGTATACATGGAAGAATCCCGGAGATACTAAAAGGTATCAGATAGATTATATAATGGTAAGACAGAGATTTAGGAAGCAGGTTTTAAATTGTAAGACATTTCCAGGGGCAGATGCGGACTCTGACCACAATCTATTGATTATGAATTGTAGATTAAAACTGAAGAAACTGCAAAAAGGTGGGAATTTAAGGAGACGGGACCTGGATAACCTGAAAGAACCAGAGGTTGTACAGAGTTTCAGGGAGAGCATAAGGGAACAATTGACAGCAATGGGGGAAAGAAGTACAGTAGAAGAAGAATGGGTAGCTCTGAGGGATGAAGTAGTGAAGGCAGCAGAGGATCAAGTAGGTAAAAAGACGAGAGCTAGTGGTACTCCTTGGGTAACAAGAAATATTGAATTTAATTGATGAAAGGAGAAAATATAAAACTGCAGTAAATGAAGCAGGCAAAAAGGAATACATACTTCTCAAAAATAAGATCGACAGGAAGTGCAAAGTGGCTAAGCAGGGATGGCTAGAGGACAAATGTAAGGATGTAGAGGCTTATATCTCTAGGGGTAAGATAGATACTGCCTACAGGAAAATTAAAGAGACCTTTGGAGAAAAGAGATCCACTTGTATGAATATCAAGAGCTCAGATGGAAACCCAGTTCTAACTAAAAAAGGGAAAGCAGAAAGGTGGAAGGAGTATACAGAGGGCTTGTACAAGGGCGATGTACTTGAGAACAATATTATGGAAATGGAAGAGAATGTAGGGGAAGATGAAATGGGAGATACGATACTACGTGAAGAGTTTGACAGAGTACTCAAAGACCTAAGTCGAAACAAGGCCCCGGGAGTAGACAACATTCCATTAGAGCTACTGATAGCCTTGGGAGAGCCAGTCCTGACAAAACTCTACCATCTGGTGAGAAAGATGTATGAGACAGGCGAAATACCCTCAGACTTCAAGAAGAATACAGTAATTCCAATCCCAAAGAAAGCAGGTGTTGACAGATGTGAAAATTACCGAACTATCAGTTTAATAAGTCACAGCTGCAAAATACTAACACGAATTCTTTACATATGAATGGAAAAACTGGTAGAAGCCGACCTCGGGGAATGTCAGTTTGGATTCCGTAGAAATGTTGGAACACGTGAGGCAATACTGACCCTACGACTGATCTTCGAAGAAAGATTAAGGAAAGACAAACCTACGTTTCTTGCATTTGTAGACTTAGAGAAAGCTTTTGATAATATTGACTGGAATACTCTCTTTCAAATTCTAAAGGTGGCAAGGGTAAAATACAGGGAGCGAAAGGTTATTTACAATTTGTACAGAAACCAGATGGCAGTTATAAGAGTCGAGGGACATGAAAGGGAAGCTGTGGTTGGGATGGGAATGAGGCAGGGTTGTAGCCTCTCCCCAATGTTATTCAATCTGTATATTGAGCAAGCAGTAAAGGAAACAAAAGAAAAATTCGGAGTAGGTATTAAAATCCATGGAGAAGAAAATAAAATCTTTGAGGTTCGCCGATGACATTGTAATTCTGTCAGAGACAGCAAAGGACTTGGAAGAGCAGTTGAACGGAATGGACAGTGTCTTGAAAGGAGCATATAAGATGAACATCAACAAAAGCAAAACGAGGATAATGGAATGTAGTCGAATTAAGTCGGGTGATGCTGAGGGAATTAGATTAGGAACTGATATGCTTAAAGTAGTAAAGGAGTTTTGCTATTTGGGGAGAAAAATAACTGATGATGGTCGAAGTAGACAAGATATAAAATGTAGACTGGCAATGGCAAGGAAAGCGTTTCTGAAGAAGAGAAATTTGTTAACATCGGGTATAGATTTAAGTGTCAGGAAGTCGTTTTTGAAAGTATTTGTATTGAGTGTAGCCATGTATGGAAGTGAAACATGGACGATAAATATTTTGGACAGGAAGAGAATAGAATCTTTCGAAATGTGGTGCTACAGAAGAATGCTGAAGATTAGATGGGTAGATCATATAAGTAATGAGGAGGTATTGAGTAGGATTGGGGAGAAGTTTGTGGCACAAATTGACTAGAAGAAGGGATAGGTTGGTAGGACATGTTCTGAGGCATCAAGGGATCACCAGTTTAGTATTGGAGGGCAGTGTGGAGGGTAAAAATCATAGAGGGAGACCAAGAGATGAATACACTAAGCAGATTCAGAAGGATGTAGGTTGCAGTAGGTACTGGGAGATGAAGGAGCTTGCACAGGATAGAGTAGCATGGAGAGCTGCATCAAACCAGTCTCAGGACTGAAGACCACAACAACAACAACAACAACAACAAGAACAATCACAACTACCGATCTTCGTCACATTCGGATAACTCTTTCGTAGCGCGTCATTTTTGTTTAAAGTCTATATAGTTAAGATTTTCGCCCTGAAAACAGTTTCAACTTCTTGTTCAAAGAACTGTGCTGTAGCACGGCTGAGTTGCTGGTGTCTACTGACAGACACTATCAAACGCTAGCGATGGTCACCTAATATTAATAAGAAACATCGCAACTCTATTAAACTATCGGGCACTTCAATTGATTCTCTGTGCTTGCGACACAGAAAACACGTGTGTATTGTAATAGGAAGGTATGCGATAATTTAATAAAAGTAGTGTCCTTTTCGCGATTAAAAAAAATATAGATATATATCTCAGGTTCGTTTGAGATAAGCCACTGCTGGAGCTAGTTTACGACACCGGTAAAAGATGCGAAGCGCCGTTCAGGAAGGCCACGCTGCATGGACCGAAACAAATGGTAATCGAAAGGGGCGATGCCTGGTGAATATGTCGGGTAGAGTAAGACGTCCCGTGGAAGCCCATTCACGATTTCCTTCAGTCAACTTGGCACTAGGATGCTGGAGAATGACTTAATATATTCTGTAAGCATAATGCGTACGTCTCTTTCTAACAGCGCGATGAAAACTGAATAACTGTGTTTCGTAGCGATCAGCATTCACCGTTTGACCTGGTTGCAACAGCTCACGCTGTACCACTCCGACCAGGATGCATTTTGTCATTCAACTAACTGTCGCGGTTGTGCACGTTGTGGCCGACAGAGCAAGTACTCCGTACAGCTCCACTAGCAAACGATGACTTTCCGCAGCAGATTTCTTAAGCAGAAAGCAGAACACACTTTCCGCAAATGTTGTGTTGAATGTACAAAACACAAAACGTTCGTGGCATTAAATAGATATGTTATTTTCACTCCGCTCGAAAGTCACATACAGAGCTGAAAGCTTAAGGCCGGCAGCTGTGGCCGAGCGGTTCTAGGCGCTTCAATCCGGAACCACGTTGCTGCTACGGTCGCACGTTCGAATCTTGCCTCGGGCATGGATGTGTGTGATGTCCTTAGGTTAGTTAGGTTTAAGTAGTTCTAAGTCTAGGGGACTGATGACCTCAGATCTTAAGTCCCATAGTGCTTAGAGCCATTTGAAAGCTTAAGGTATCTGCTGTTAAAGAGCTCTCGTGTTGCTGTCCGCTGTGCTTCACTAGTACAAGTACTACCCATTCTTCGTCAACAGCTAGAATCAATTGAAGATCCCAATGCATTTGTTATGTGAAGACCGTTTACGTTGAATGACCGTCGTCAAGTGACGATGCCAACAGTCTTTTTAACAAATCCTCACTGTCTTGTGCTATCTGACGACGTTCACTGAGCGAAGCAAAGTACCTCCAGACAACTGCAGTTGTTCTTATTAATAGTAACATGAGTCAGTTGTGCAGCACAATATGACTACGATCGTCGCTTACTTTGAGCATCAACCAAAGAAGAAGAAATTATTACTAAGGCCAAGATTATGACAGAATTTTAATACTCAAATGATAAACATCTGATGGCTTCTTCTTATCGACGTGGCAAGATAAGGTTGAGAGCAGTTCAATCGCTGGGTTCAGTATAAATGCTGAGACTTTTCTAACGGTTTTACAGCGTTTCGTGCTCAGATCATTCCTACGCTGTGAGCTACGCTAGACTGGTACCACGGAGCAATACCACAGTTGTTGCCAGCGCCAGCGACGGACATTGCCGATAAAACAAAATAGCACAGATAATTACCGTCATCCAGACTGTAACACAAGAAATGCCCACGACGTGTCCCTACCTCAAGACCAATTGGCTGCTATCCAACTGTCTTAAAATGGTTCAAATGGCTCTGAGCACTATGGGACTCAACTGCTGCGGTCATCAGTCCCCTAGAACTTAGAACTACTTAAACCTAACTAACCTAAGGACATCATACACAGCCATGCCCGAGGCAGGATTCGAACCTGTGACCGTAGCGGTCGCGCGGTTCCAGACTGTAGCGCCTAGAACCGCAACTGTCTTAGTTGGAACGGCTAAATGGGCGCTGCCTCTTCGACAACGAGGAAATTCCAATTTTACAATTTTTCAGAATACATCTGCCTTTCTTCTTCGGTATTACCGTTCCCCTCAATAAGCCAGCTCCCGAACGATCTGTAAGTTTTGAATCGATCTACTTCAGTGCTGCAATTCCTCTTAAGGTGCTTCACACATGATGCTCGCTATTATGCTATATTATTTTTTCAGTTACATTATTTCGAATACCTACACAATTTTTAAATATTAAATTCATCACATATATGGTGATTAACATTTATTTGTAATTTTTATGAAAATGCCCGTCGTTTATTTCTAATTACATATCACACACAAAAATCCAGTTTTCTTTCCAAATATAGGTTCTTAATACTAATCTTTTATAAAGTATTGTTTAAATTAAAAATAGCATTAACCTTGTCATCTTTATGCATTTTACGCTTTACATAAGTGCTCGTAGAACATGCACCTTTTTTTAAAAATTTGCTTGAGTTGGGAATCGAACACGGCACCTCCATGTGTCATGCACCTAGACCCAGTGGCGAATTTTGCTCATACGTACATATTATGCTTCTTACAAGGGAACCTCCCCATCGCACCCCCATCAGATTTAGTTATAAGTTGGCACAGTGGATAGGCCTTGAAAAACTGAACACAGATCAATCGAGAAAACAGGAAGAAGTTGTGTGGAACTATGAAAATATAAGCAAAATATACAAACTGAGTAATCCATGTGCAAGATAAGCAACATCTAGGAGGGTCTGAGTTCAAGAGCGCCGTGGTCCCGTGGTTAGCGTGAGCAACTGCGGAACGAGAGGTTCTTGGTTCAAATCTTCCCTCGAGTGAAAAGTTTACTTTCTTTATTTTCGCAAAGTTATGATCTGTCCGTTCGTTCATTGACGTCTCTGTTCAGTGTAATTAGTGTCTGTGTTTTGCGACCGCACCGCAAAACCGTGCGATTAGTAGACGAAAGGACGTGCCTGTCCGATGGAAACCGAAAACATTTGATTGCAATGTCATAGGTCAACCGATTCCTCCACAGGAAAACACGTCTGATATATTCTATACGACACTGGTGACGGCATGTGCGTCACATAACAGGAATATGTTGTCGACCCACCTAACTTGTACACTTGGTGAATGGGTAGAAAGATTCTTCTACCTTGCCCAATTTAGGTTTTCTTGTGGATGCGATAAGCACTCCCAAAAAAGTGTGAAAACATAAGAGTTTGTCACATAAACTGCAACAAATGAATGCAACAGTTTCACAGTCGCACAGTTATGTCTGTGCTCTGTCAAAACATATGTTTTTAACGTTTTCAAATTTTTCCGTGTGTAGACCGTCAAATCCTGCATATGTCCTGTTTTCTCGATTGATCTGTGTTCAGTTTTTCAAGGCCTATCCACTGTACCAACTTATAACTAATTCTGAGGGGGGTGCGATGGGGAGGTTCCCTTCAAAATGGCTCTGAGCACTATGGGACTCAACTGCTGAGGTCATTAGTCCCCTAGAACTTAGAACTAGTTAAACCTAACTAACCTAAGGACATCACAAACATCCATGCCCGAGGCAGGATTCGAACCTGCGACCGTAGCGGTCTTGCGGTTCCAGACTGCAGCGCCTTTAACCGCACGGGGAGGTTCCCTTGTTAGTCACCAATTCGGTACTGAATTCAATGGTTTTCCATAGCTAAGAAAACTAGTATCACGCTACCCCCGTTAAGTCTCGCAGAATATTATACACGAAGAGCGATATGTGAATGTCACATTTTTTAAAAACTTTTAAATTTTTTGAAAGGGAGTACATCGTAGTGAGTACGTCTGACTTCCCCTAGCAATTTCAGCTGCTTCCATTAGCACTAGTAACTTACTTTCGATCACTGCGAAAGCTTTGGGCAGTAAATCAACCTAATGATCGGTTCGTTTGCATTTTATATGCACTGCGTTCTGCGCTGCAAAGACACGCTCGTCATCACGTTAACGACGCGAAAGCAAACAGGTCGTTGTGTTTACTGGCTGCGGTGCTGCGTTCTACTCTGCTCGTTAACTAGCACGTCCTCGGCGTGTCGTGTTTCAGCAAGATTCACGACGTGGAAACGACAGTTTAGCCCTAATTCCAGTCTCCAGCACATGAAATTCAGAGCGCAGTTATGTCGGCCGTTAAACGGTGTGGAGGATATACACTAACCGTGTAATATCATCGACCTGGAAAGTATTTGACACAGTGTCACACTGCAGATTGTTAACGAAGATCCGAGCATACGGAATAGATTCTCAGACATGTGAGTGGCTTGAGCACTTCTTAAAAATTGGAACCCAGTACATTTTCTGGGCGGCGAGTGTTCATGAGAGGTTAAGGTATCGTCAAGACAGCCCAAAAGGAACCGCGAGAGAACCAACGTATAAGCGATCTGGCGGGTACGGTATGCATCAATCTGCGACTGTTTGCTGATGACGCTGTAGTGTGCGGGAAAGTGTCGTCCTTTAATGACTGTAGGAGAATACAGGATGACCTGAATAGATTTTCTATTTGGTGTGACCAGCGGTAGCTTGCTCTTAATGTAGAAAAATGTAAGTTACGCAAATGAGTAGGATACACAATCCTATAGTCTTTGAAGACGGTATTACTGGCGTGCTGCTTGAGACGTCGAGTAAATATCTGGATGTAACGTTGCAAAGCGATATGGACTGGAACAAGAATGGTGAGTCGGCTTTAGAGAAGGTTACTGATTGAGCGATTTATTGAGAGCATTCTGGCGAAAAGCAGCTTTTCTGTGTCAGCGACCATGTGCAGAACATTTGTGCGACCCATTCGTGAGTACTCGAGTGTCTGGCATGCTCACCAGGTCAGATTACAGGAAGACATTGAGGCTATCCAGAGCTATGTGCTAGGTGAGATTTTCAGCCATGATAGTCAAACGGGAAAATACAGTGGATGAAAAAAATGATGAAAGCTGTAACACCTCGGTTCAGTTTACAGTGATAATAGCTATAGAAAGAATAATTTAAAATTAAGAATAGGATTTTTAGAGGGGAAAAGAGTGTAGAATCAGAGTTCGGTAATTGCAGATCAAAATTATGATATATCAGCAAGTAGTTTAACGTCTAAGTACATCAAAGCCACGGAAGCTCCGTCATGGAGAAGGCAGTGACAAACTCTTGTTATAAAAAACCTATAAAAAGGCCTGATCGTCATTATTGCCAACTTTTTTCCTTGATTGTTTCGTTAAAGGGCGGGGAACCCGTGTCAGTCAGCGAGACACGGACTTTATCGTTTTAAGATTCACGATAAACTGTTAGAATATTACGGAGATTAAAAGTGATGTAGTGTACGATCTCTGACTGTTAGTAGCAACGGATAATTAAGGGGATTTTAGGAATTTAGTGCTAGATTGGAACTTGACGGACATATAGACGACAGAAACACAAATTATCTGCTGATACGAGTGAATTCAGAGGTACCGGTATTCAGATATTAAGGTGTGGACTTTTGAAAGTGTCGTGCGCCGTTAGTTGCGAATCTGGACGTAGAGCGCGTGAATATCGGCATTAGCGGACTATTTAGATTCCTCCAGGCTAGGAACCTTTTAAACAGACCATCATCCATCACCATCTTAATCCTTGAATACAGAGTGAAAGTGAAATACGAGAGTGTTGTACTTATTTCATTTACCTAGTACTAATCAGTGTAGGTTTTACGAAACCAAAGCTATTCAGCAGTAAGTCAGCACCATCTAGCGGAAAGCATAGGCCTTAACTAACACGCTAACTGAAGTAAACGTTTACTTGTTTTACGGACTGCTTAATATGAACTTTTGTGACCCTTTGACGTCCCCACTCCCTCCGAAAGGTGGCGCAGGCTGTCTTAATCATAAAAGGGGAGAGTTTTAGCCGGGCAAATTACTAAATAAAGACGATATTTACAAGACTCGCAGTAATAGCAAAACACAAGACCCGCACCTCATCGGAGAGTCGTCGCTGTCACGTCGGGAAGTAAAGCCGGAAAACCTACCGACGATACGTATCTACGAGCAGACGTCGACGTGGAGTACCTAAAAAGGGCACCACAAGAGAGCTGGGGATGCTTCACAGCACAATAAGGAAATTTGATCCTAGGGTAAAAGAAAGAGGAAATCTGGTTTACTGGGCCTGGCTAATAAACTAATGCTTGAAAAATATATATGAAAGATGGTTTATACAAATACGCTTTACGCCTACGGCGGGACGCCAAGACCATATTGAGCATAAATAGTTATTTTTACTTTTCATCTGGGCTAATGTCCAGTATCGCTGCACACCGCGCCTTTATTGTAACTTGTAAGTGTGGATTTGGAGAAAGTGTAAATCAGCATGAAATACACTAAAACAAGTAGCTCACTTTGAAACACATATTTGTGTAAACAAATATATGTGTTAATAAATCTGATAACAAATAGCATATTTACCAAGGGAACGACGTACTCCTAGCGCGTGTGCCTGATAAAACGATATTCACGGTAGCTTTAATATCGATAAAAGACTTTTTAAATGTATTACTTTCCCAGTGACAGTAGTTCCGTCGTACACGATGCGTTCTACTGAATTAACGCGCTATAGGAACGATCACTGCGTAAGAATAGGCCTACGTACAAACTGGAAACTGCAGAAGTATTCATTGCTGTCTGTGATCACTTCATCTAAATTGGTTCAAATGGCTCTGAGCACTATGGGACTTAACTACTGTGGTCATCAGTCCCCTAGAACTTAGAACTACTTAAACCTAACTAACCTAAGGACATCACACACATCCATGCCCGAGGCAGGATTCGAACCTGCGACCGTAGCGGCCGCGCGGTTCCAGACTGTAGCGTCTAGTACCGCTCGGCCACTCCGGCCGGCGATCACTTTATCTCGTGCAGAATATTGTTCCTTCGCATTTAGGAATTACGTGGTTTGTACTGTTCAAGGGTAGAAACTCGTTAAAAGTGAAAGCAAAGAGTGAAAGCTCGTCTTCCTGGGACACAGAAATCACCATACTGAACATCTTCAGGGTACTGTTTACGGCAATAGAATGTTTTCTTGTGGTTTCCACTGGTTCGTCGTGATGTGTGCAGTAAAAGACGATGCGCTGTTACTTTAGTCAAAACGAAGGAGGTATTAGTCACTATCCAGCACCTAAGTCGAAGGTAATTCACACTGTGAAACAGCGTCGCTTTATAATCAAATCGAAATCAAATTAGCAACAAATAATCTTTCTGGAATTGAAAATGTCTCTTAAAACATCGAAAACTGCTGAACGTAGAACATATATCACAGAGGATACCACCCAGTCTTAACAATTGGCTCTACTGAACGATTACTGAGTAGGAACTGTCGCCGACCGCGGTGGTCTCGCGGTTCTGGGCGCGCAGTCCAGGTTCGAATCCTGCCTCGGGCATGGATGTGTGTGATGTCCTTAGGTTAGTCAGGTTTAAGTAGTTCTAAGTTCTAGGGGACTGATAACCACAGTAGTTGAGTCCCATAGTGCTCAGAGCCATTTGAACCATTTTTTTAGGATCTGTCTTCCAACCCAAAATTAGAAAAAGGACTTCGATCTTTTGGGTAATGTGGTTCACAACGAATAGTGGCATTATCTCATGGCGCTTAACGAGAGGGCTAGAAATACTAACACAAAAAGAGAAAAAAAAATCAGTACGTGCCTGTAGTACAGAAATGCATACATTTTATTGCGGGTAAAGCTTCCGTCAAGCAGGAGGTTGGTTTGAATACCACAGAGCTTTACAAGCCATGGTTCTTCTCAAAGTACAATGTTCTTATCTTACTCCTACCTTTGAACTGACTTATAAATAAGAGTATCTGCAGACAAACGTGAAATGTGAATCACATCAGTAAATAACAGCCACAGGTGAAGTAACAAAAAATCTCAGACCGCTGACGATTGGAGCCAAGGTTTCACGTTTGTAGCCCAATACTTATCGTCAACCGATCCGCGTCCTTGATACAGTAGCTACAAGGATTTCGCTTTCATGTTCGTCACTTATTTCCATGCACATTTCACTGCCTGGTGACGATAGTAAGGATCGACACACATTACACGCAGAAGACATTGCGTTTATGTTAGAAATGTGAACTGCAGAACAATTGTTCGATATTGGAGTATTTGGGACATAGTAAACATAAGGAGCATAGGACACTGTACGCACACAAAATAGAACAGCACGAATGGTCGAAAGATTGTTTCACTCTTGTGGGAGCGTCATGGAGATGCTGAAATACCTGAGCAGATAAGGCCCTCGCAGACAGTCGGCAACTGTCCTGCGAAAGCTCATTATGCTTCGAGATCGGTATTAAGTGAAGAATAAGAAGAATGTAGTGCAACCCACTATCTGTCGCTCCTGTGGGGATCGCGAAGACAGTATTAGACTAATTACAGCGCACGTAAAGGCACTATTCCCGCGCTCCATAACCATATTTTATGTTTCCAGTTCTATTATACACTACTGGCCATTAAAATTGCTACACCATGAAGATGACGTGCTACAGACGTGAAATTTAAGCGACAGGAAGAAGATGCTGTGATGTGCAAATGATTAGCTTTTCAGACCATTCACACAAGGTTGGCGCCGGTGGCGACACCTACAACGTGCTGACATGAGGAAAGTTTCCAACCGAATTCTCATACACAAACAGCAGTTGACCGGCGTTGCCTGGTGAAACGTTGTTGTGGTGCCTCGTGTAAGGAGGAGAAATGCGTACCATCACGTTTCCGATTTTGATAAAGGTCGGATTGTAGCCTATCGCGATTGCGGTTTATCGTATCGCGACATTGCTGCTCGCGTTGGTCGCATGACTGTAACGGATCATGCAGCCACGTCTCGATCCCTCAGTCAACAGATGGGGACGTTTGCAAGACAACAATCATCTGCACGAACAGTTCGACGATGTTTCCAGCAGCATGGACTATCAGCTCGGAGACCCTTGACGCTGCATCACAGACAGAAGCGCCTGCGATGGTGTACTCAACGACGGACCTGGGTGCACGAATGCCAAAACATTTTTTCGGATGAATCCAGGTTCTGTTTACAGCATCATGATGGTCACATCCGTGTTTGGCGACATCGTGGTGACCGCACATTGGAAGCATGTATTCGTCATCGCCATACTGGCGTATCACCCGGCGTGATGGTATGGGGTGCCATTGGTTACACGTCTCTGTCACCTCTTGTTCGCATTGACGGCACTTTGAACAGTGGACGTTCCATTTCAGATGTGTTACGACCGTGGCTCTACCCTTCATTTTATCCCTGCGAGACCCTACATTTCAGCAGGATAATTCACGACCGCATGTTGCAGGTACTGTACGGGCCTTTCTGGATACAGAAAATGTTCGACTGCTGCCCTGGCCAGCACATTCTCCAGATCTCTCACCAACTGAAAACGTCTGGTCAATGGTGGTCGAGCAACTGGCTCGTCACAATACGCCAGTAACTACTCTTGATGAACTGTGCTATCGTGTTGAAGCTGCATGGGCAGCTGTACGTGTACACGCCATCCAAGCTCTGTTTGACTCAATGCCCAGGCGTATCAAGGCCATTATTACGGCCTGAGGTGGTTGTTCTGGGTACTGATTTCTCAGGATCTATGAACCCAAATTGCGTGAAAATGTAATCACATGTCAGTTCTGTATAATATAAATTGTCCAATGAATACCCGTTTATTATATGTATTTCTTCTTGGTGTAGCAATTTTAATGGCCAGTATTGTATATGTTACATTGCAGTCAGTTACACGTTGAAGGTTATACGAGGGGCGAGCAATAGGAAATGAAACACATTCTCTCTTTCTCGGCCAATTTCAGCTGAGAAAAAAATGCAGAATTCGTTGTGGGACACAGTGGAATATTCCTGCTTCAGCCCTTATATGAAGTTTCGAATAGATGGCGGCGCTATACGTAGCCTTCAAATTGGCGTCTCTAACAGAGGTGCGTTTCAAGCAGAGAGTGCTGTACAGGAGTTTCTTTTGGCGGAAAAGCAGAGCATCGCAGATATTCGTAGGCGTTAGCAGAATGTCTATGGAAACCTAGCACTGAACAAAAGCATGGTGAGTCGTTGGGTGAGGCATCTTTCACCATCGCAACAAGGACGCGCAAATCTATCAAATCTCCTGCGTGTCAGTCGGCTGCTCACAGCTGTGACTCCCGCAGCGATGGAACGTGTTGACACGATCATTCGAGGTGATCGACGGACGCAAACGAACTTCTCATTCTCCGTAACAATCCAAGTCCTCACACAAATCTGTGCATCCGAGAGGCGCTCATAAAACTTCATTGGACTGTTCTTCGTCATCCATCCTGCAGCCCGGGTCTCAAGCATTTCGATTTCCATCTGTCTGGCCCAATGAAGGACGCAGTACATGGCTGATGGAGACCTTCATGATGCAGCAAGAGGTCGGCTCCGCCGTAGAACATTAGACTGGTATCATGCAGGCGTGCAGGCCATCCCAATATGGTGGCGTAAGGCCGTCACATTGAGTGGAGGTTTTGTTCAAAAATAATGTTTTGTAGCCAAGAGGGTCGAGAATAATATGGTGTACTGAAATCCTGAATAAAACCAGCCCGCTTTCAGAAAAAAAAAATGTGTTGCATTAGTTACCAATCGCCGCTGGTACGTCATGCACCCTTCACGCTGGTATAATTTTAGCTGACTATCTACATCACGTAGCGCGCTATACACTGAATAAAATGTAAAAGATCTCACAATTTGTTAACAACCGTCACTGATACATAGTAGTAATTTATCAAGCTGTGACATGGTCGCGAATAAAACAGCGACCCGAATATGGAGTAAATTTCCTTTACTTTCCGTCTATGGCCACAAATTTTTTGTCATCAGACTACCGGTTTCGGTCTATAATGACCATCTTCAAATCTGTTTTATGAAAACATGTCCTAATGTACTGCAGCCACAGTGGCATCGTCAAATGTTAAACACAAATTCCACTATAGCCACTATGGCTGCAGTACGTTAGGACATGTTTTCATAAAACAGATTTGAAGATTGTCATTACAGGCCGAAACCGGTAGTCTGACGACAAAAAATTTGTGACCATAGACGTAATGTAAAGGAAATTTATAGTGCGAGGCGTGTTTTTTTTTTAAGTAAGTACCGTTTTGAAATTTAAAAAAGACGTGCTAAGATATTTCAATAATTTTATTTTTACACGAAAACCTGTACCTTAATCTACTTTTCTACATAATTTCCGTCAATATTGAGGCACTTGTCATAACGTTGTACCAGTTTTTGAATACCCTCTTCATAGAAGTCTGCCGCCTGACTTGTTAACCACTGCATCACCACTGTTTTGACTTCGTCATCGTCTTGAAGACGCTGGCCGCCCAGGTGTTTCTTCTAGTGCAGGAACAGATGGTAGTCACTGGGCGCAAGATCGGGGCTGTGTGGAGGATGATCTAGTTTTCCATCGAAAAGATGTGATGAGATTTTTGACCTGATTCGCCACATGCGGACGGACATTGTCTTCCAGCAAAACGATGCCCTTGCTCAACTTCCATGGATTGTTGCTTTGATTCTGGTGTGACGTAGGCCACCCATGTTTCATCGTCCGTAACATTTTGACTTAAAAAATCATCACCGTCGTTGTAGTGCTGCTCAAGGAAAGTCAGTGCACTGTCTAAACGTTTGGTTTTGTGCACATCCGTCAACATTTTCGGTACCCAACGTGCGCACAATTTTCGGTCAATCAAGTGCTCGGTCACAATGTCATACAAAACACTACCAGAAGCATTAGGAAAGTCACCCCGCAAGGAGTAAATCAAAGCGTCTGTTTTCTCTCACCTTATTGTGCACTTCCTGCACCAAACTTTGATTAACGACCTTAGGACGCCCACTCCGTTGTTCATCATGCACATTTGTGCGGCCATTTTTAAATGCTCTTACTCACTTTCTTACCATTCCATCACTCATAATGTTTCCTCCATAAACTGCACAGATCTCACGATGAATATCGATCGCTTTTAGGCCTTTAGCACTAAGAAATCTTATAACAGCACGTACTTCTCAGTCGGCGGGACTCACTATTATCGGAGGCATGTTAAACACTCAGTACACAACGTAAACAAGGAAGAATCAGACTGTAATGGCTTCAGTGCGTAGATAAAGGTACAGGCTTTCATGTAAAAATAAAATGATTGAGATACCTTAGCACGTCTTTTTTTAATTTCAAAACAGTACTTACTCAAAAAACACGCCTCGTAGTAATTTGTTGGCGATAATCTGCATTAGTTTCTGAACTAATAGTTATAAAAATTCTTGAGTTGTCTTTTAAAAAGCTCTTTTCTGGCTTTTTTTGAGTAAATAACCGTTTGTGTAGCTTTTGTTTACTTATGAATCACAAGGGCCTTTTTCAGTTTTATAGATGCTGCAGAGCGTCCGATATTTAAAACATTTTCCAATAACTGCGTCATTCCTTTCTTCTTGGTGTTCCCGATAAGACGACCATCCCCTACCTGATAACGTGCCTTTTGGACTGCCAGCTGTCGTACATGATACACAATGCCAACCGCCCATCACCGCCGTTGTCAGGCAAGCACATGTATTCCCTGGTGCCTTCTAACATTCTAGACACGTGTTCTGACCACAGAATTCCTCTCGCCTTTATTTCAGATACTGGCATAATTTCGTAATTTCTTGGTTCTTTCTACACCAGCCGTCAATACTTCTCACTAGACAAATGATGCCCCTGAAAATTTTTCGATAAAAATTATGCATTTGTAGTATTTCTAGCCGAGCAGCAGAAAGAGAGTCTGACAATCGGCGGTTATGTTGCCAATCTACTACGCAGTACGCAGCTGTTTGTTGTTAGGCCGTGGCGGTCGCGCGACTACGAATGTCCCAGCCAAAAATTGTAGAGCCATTGCAAAGGCGTACGACCGAAGCGTGAAAAACCACTAATAGTCATGGACGATTGAAACATACTCTATCCGCAATTAAAAACAATACGTATGGAAATATTAATTGACATAAACGGAAGATTACGTTGCACTGAAACCTGGTGGAAGGCGCAAACCACTGAGACCTTTTTCTACTGCAATTTCGTCAATGTCGTAAGTGATATTACGTGATTTATTCTCTCTCACGATTTCCAGCATTTCTGTATTTTTCGTCCCATTATCAAATGAAACTATGCATTACTTCTCGAGACAGCCCACCATCTCATTCCTGCTTCTGCATGTAGGTACTTCGTTTAATTGAACCAAGAGATATGGTGCATAATCGAATATTATCGTAGAGTTATTTTCTACGTTTGGGGGGCAAAGACAGCCGGCCGCGGTGGCGCTTCAGTCCGGAACCGCGCGACTGCGACGGTCGCAGGTTCGAATCCTGCCTCGGGCATGGATGTGTGTGATGTTTAGGTTTAAGTAGTTCTAAGTTCTAGGGGACTGATGACCTCCGATGTTAAGTCCTGTAGTGCTCAGATCCATTTCAATTTGAAGCAAAAACAGGACGAACCACTCTTTAAATTTCGTTGCCGTCATATCCCTTTTGAAATCCCCAGATTTCTTTGATGTTGTGAACGACAACAAACCATTTGGCAGAAACCCATCGACTGCTCCAACATGTAAAAGACTGAGCCAGCTGTCTTTTCCAGGTGGAGCTTTCATTGTTTCTCGTGCAGCGTCACCAGTCCTCGCTCTCAGTATGGAACGACCAGCATTTGCCCAAGTATCGTCCAACCAAACGATTTCGTGAGATTTGCAGTTAGGTACTTCCCACAAAAGACAGCACTTCAACGCAACGATATCCTTCCGTTGAAGCAGAACTTTTCTTTCAGAAAACATTTTCCCACTAAAATCTTTCTTGTTTAGTATCACACAAAGGCTGTTTTTTTTTCTTTGAAAAACAAGTCACCTCGTACTGACGGAAGTAGCTTCTTCCTGGTGGGATATCCTTCCTGCGCCTAACAGTCAAAAGTATGTAGCCGAATTAAGTCTTCTTGAAAATTACCGATTTCCTTTATTCTAGCAGCACACACTTTTCCTGAGGTCGAAAGAGCAGCAGTTGGTTCCTGTAGATCTTTAGCACAGTTCTCCCTCATTATTTTCTTCGCAGATGTCGTTACAAATTTCAGAGCTACAGCTACTCATTCGACGACTTTTGATAAAGTTATAGCAGCGCCGCGGTTATTCCTTTCTTCCTCACAATATCATCGTAATTTATATATGAGCTCACGAGATGGCCCTTTAAAGTGGTGCCACTGCCTACTTTTGTGCATCTTGAAGAAGCGACCGTATCACATACGTTACACTGCTCTTCCCTCGTCTCGGCTATAAATAGCGCAAATGCATTACTTTTATCGAAAAATTTTCAGGTAAATCTTTTTTCTAGTGAGAAATACTGACGGCTGGAGTGGGAAGAACTCGAACAGAATGGGTAGCGCGATATGCGACAAGCACTTTTCAGCCATTGAGTACAGCACCGCGAGCGACCTTGTGTTTATCGGGGTGGCATCGGAGCGCCATCACCAAGGCAACGTTCACGAATTCAAAAAACGGCTCTAAGCACTATGGGACTTAACATCTGAGGTCATCAGTCCCCTAGACTCGGAACTACTTAAACCTAACTAACCTAAGGACATCACACACATCCATGCCCGAGGCAGGATTCGAACCTGCGACCGTAGCAGCAGCGCGGTTCCGGACTGAAGCACCGAGAACCGCTCGGACACGGCGGCCGGACGTTCAAGAATTCCAAACTCGGATTGGCGCTAGAGTATCCACTCCACATAACGCGCTCCACGTGTGTGAACTGTAAGCGAGCCACGTTTAACAATTAAATACAGATGGAAAACAATCGACATCTGATCGATTGTTTGCGGATTAAAGACTCTTTATCCCTACAGCACAATTTTTCACGATGTGAAGTCCCGTTTTTTTCACGTCTGTCATCTTACTTATACGCACTGTAGCAGCTGCAACACGCGATTAGAGTGTTCCCTTTTTTTATGGTTAAAGTCTGACAGTAACAGCGCCTACCATTCGCGGTGATGTAATATGTTTTAAGGGGGCAGATTCCATGTGCTAACTCAACAAGTCTGGTACGAAAGTACTACACCACCTAAAGGTCATCTCGTTTAGTATCTAGGCGGATAGCAGGTGCTCATGAATAGACCCAGACCCAGACAACTATCTTGTGACTGGAGCGGAACTACAGAATTCACGGCATGTCCTAGAGCAGGAATGTCCAACGTTTTATACCAAGGCCACGATGGAAGAAGACGAGTACTTTTGGGCCCCACCAAATATACTTAACACTAACAATAATCGCTGACGCAAAAAAGGAAGAATGAAAGAGGGCGCAGTCGAAAACATAAAATGTTAACACATATTATCATGTGGCAGTAGTTTCAAATTGAAAATATTCAGTTTATCACAACTTAACAAAACTGATTTTTATGGACTCTTTTTTCCGGTCGTATGGTAGATGTTCACCGGGCGGGTTAGACACCCCAGTCCTAGAGCGTCCAATAGGCTCATTCCTGGAGAACTCGCAGAGCCTCGTCACGCTACTCTCGAAAAATTTTAGAAACGCATCAGTGTTTTGTTTAAAGCTATTACATTGTTAACATTTTTATGTATAAGCAACACACAGTTCGTAAAAAAAAAAAAAATGGTTCAAATGGCTCTGAGCACTATGGGATTTAACATCTGAGGTCATCAGTCCCCTAGGACTTAGAACTACTTAAACCTAACTAACCTAAGGACATCACACACATCCATGCCCGAGGCAGGATTCGATCCTGCGACCGTAGCAGTCGCGCGGTTCCAGACTGTAGCGCCTAGAACCGCTTGGCCACCGCGGCCAGCAGTTCGTAAAAACTGCTATCGTTGTGGATACAGTTTCGACAACACGTCTGGCAAATTATGACATGCTCTAGAAACTAGATGTACAGCAGTAGAAGACATTTAGGAGCTTTTGGCAATTATACATAAAAATCTCTGATAAAGCTGTGGATGACAAGATTCTCTACCATTGGAAACCCCAGGTAGAATATTAACAATGTAGGAAAAGACAGATTGATACTTACTGTAAAGAAGACACGTTAAGTCGCAGACAGGCACAATTAAAAGATACTTTCATAAAGCTTTCGGCCACAGCCTTCATTAGTATAAGAGACACACACACCACTCATGAACAGAAGCAGGCACACCTCATGTACACATGATTGCCAGCTCCCGTATTTCGGGTCTTTATAGTAAGTAGCAATCCGTCTTTCCTGCATTGTTAAAGAAGAATATCTTACTGATTTATCATGTTACTGTTTTTCTGACAGCATGTCACCCGAATAAATGAAGGAGATGATTTATTTGTAGCGACCTCAGTACCCAGATCTCTCCACACGTATTCGTTGGCAACGTCGCGAACGACCAACGCCGGAATGACCGCGCTCTCCAGCAGTCAGTAGGTCAGTAGCAGCTGCGGCGCGAGGATCGTAGTGTTTGCGGCTTTCGGACGCGCGCTACGTGAAATACCCAGCGGGACGATAACAGTATATGAGATAGCAGTTAGTTGCCTCGTTATTCTAAAGACGAGTAAAAACTCTTGTCTTTCGGCGAAGTGGACATTGATAAGCCAAAACATTATAACCACTGCCCACCGCGATGATGGATACCACCTGGTGGCGTTGCGGGGAAGTGACGTGGTAACAGAAGTACACTCCGTGATCAAATGTATCCGGACACCCAGCTGAAAATGACTTACAAGTTCGTGGCGCCCTCCATCGGTAATGCTGGAATTCAGTACGCTCTTGGCCCATCCTTAGCCTTGATGATAGCTTCCACTCTCGCAGGCATACGTAAAATCAGCTGCTGGAAGCTTTCTTGCGGAACAACAGCCCATTCCTCAAGGAGTGCTGCACTGAGGAGAGATATCGATGTCGGTCGGTGAGGCCTGGCACGAAGTCGGCGTTCCAAAACATCCCCAAGGTGTTATATAGAATTCAGGTCAGGGCTCTGTGCAGGCCAGTCCATTACAGGGATGTTATTGTCGTGTAACTATTCCGTCACAGGCCTTGCATTATGAACCGGTGCTCGATCGTGATGAAAGGTGCAATCGCCATCCCCGAATTGCTCTTCAACACTGGGAAGCAAGAAGGTGCTTAAAACATCAATGTAGGTCTGTGCTGTCACAGTGCCACGCAAAACAACAAGGGGTGCAAGCTACCTCCATGAAAAACACGACCACACCGTAACACCACCGCCTCCAAATTTTACTGTTGGCACTGCACACGCTGGCATTCGCCATACTCACACCCTGCCACCGGATCGCCACATTGTCCACCGTGATTCGTCACGTCACACAACGTTTTTCCACTGTTCAATCGTCCAATGTTTACGCTTGTTACACCAAGCAAGTTGTCGTTTGCCATTTACCTGCGTGATATGTGGCTTATGAGCAGCCGCTCGACCATGAAATCCAAGTTTTCCCACTGTCATAGTACTTGAAGTGGATCCTGATGCAGTTTGGAATTCCTGTGTGATGGTCTCGATAGACGTCTGCCTATTACACAGTACGGCTCTCTTCAACTGTCGGCAGTCTCTGTCAGTGAAAAGATGAGGTCGGACTGTACGCTTTTGTGCTGGGTATGTCCTTTCACGTTTCCACTTCACTATCACATCGGAAACAGTGGACCTAGGGTTGTTTGGAAGTGTGAAAATCTCGCGCACAGACGTATAACACAAGTGACATCCAATCACCTGACCACGTTCGAAGTCCGTGAGTTCCGCGGAGCGCCACATTCTGCTCTGTCACGATGTATAATGACTACTGAGGTCGCCGATATGGAGTACCTGGCAGTAGGTGATGACACAATGCACCTAATATGAAAAACGTATGTTTCTGAGGGTGTCGGGATACTTTCGATCACATAGTGGATGTAAGAGTAGCAGACGCAAACGGAGGATCACTCAAGCAAAGATACTTGCTGCAAATGGGGAACATTGATCTAACCGACTTTGACAAGATTATTATTAAGCAGAGTTTGTGAACAATTATCTCAAAAACGGCGAAGTAGGTCGAATGTTCACGTGATACTGTCGTAGCATCTGCGGAAAGAGGTATAAGGACAATGAAACTACCGCTAGGCGCTAAATGGTTGGACATCCACGACTCCTCACAGAACATGTAGTTCGGAGGCATGTCCTGTCTGTGAAGTAAGATAGATGATCTGTGGCATCTCTGCCGAAGAAGCACAATGCTGGTGCACGTCCATTTTTATCGGAGCAGACCATTCACCTTTCATTGTTCAACGCCCCAGTAGACCACAATTACATTTTCACATGTTGACCCAACGACATAGTCAATTACGATTGCAGTGCGCACTGGAGTGTCGGGTTTCGACTGTCGATCAATGGAAACGTGTCTGTTCTTCGGGTGAATCATGCTTTTGCTACACTAGGTCGATGGTCGTCTTCACAAACACCGTCATCGAGGTGAACGGCGGCTCCAAACGTGCAGCACGCCACGGACGAAGACTGCTGGGAGCACTATTATGCGTTGGGAGGCATGGGACCTGTGGCAGTAATCGAAGACACGCTGACAGCTGCGAACAACCTGCATCCCTTCATGCTCGGTGTCTTCCCCGACGGCGATGTCGTACTTCAGCAGCTTAATTATCCGTGTCTCGGAACCAGAACCGTGCTACAGTGATTTGAGGAGCATTGCAGTGACCTCACGTTGATTCCACAGCGACCAAATTCACCTGCTGTAACTTCTATGGAACCCATATGGCTCGCCATGTTGCGCCATCACCGCGTACGCAAATCAGCGGCCCGTTATTTACGCGAATTACGTGACCTGTGCTTAGATATCTAACGCCACAGACCTCCACGAACCTGCCAATGAACTATCGGATCCCTGATATGCAGAATCAGTCCTGTATTTCGTTCCAAAGACGGACAAACAAGCTATTGAGCAGGTGATCGCAATGTTTTGGTTCATCAGTGTACGTATTCAAGTAATGGATTTACAGCCTAGTGCGAAATAATGGTACGTGTCACACAACAGAGTCCACCTGTAAGGACGTCTACGGGCTTCCACTTCCGCTGGCGAGTATCTGCTGCTTTTATCAGTTCCCATGACCCCCATGTTTCTTGGAGGCGTGTCTGTGGGACTCAGAGCAGCCATTGTGTGGCCGCGAGTTTGCGAAACGCCTTCCTCCGCGTGACTCATTCCTCGACACAGGCGTGCGGCGGTTGCGCCGTTTCTCACGGGACTTAACGCCGAGACGCGACAGTGTTTTGGAAGCCTCCGACTCGTCGGCGCGGGTGTGGTTGTCGGCAGGCCTCGGCAGATAAAATCAGCGCCTCCGCGGTTCCTGGAGGAGCGAGGTAATCACTGGAGCCTTGACGCAATCGCCATTATCCGCAGAGTGCTCGGCGCGAGATGAACGTGGGCCGGCGGCGACAAACGTCGCCATGACGCCCACGCAGCCACGCAGCCTGCCTCAATTAGGAAGTTACCGCCGCGACGCCCAGCTTACTCGTGCTCTCTGAAATTCGTCGGCGGGAAGCGAAAGTACAGCGAGATCGCTGGTGAGCTTTCACTTCTGTACATGTTATAAATGCCACCGCCCCATTTTTCTATCCACACAGATGAGCCAAAACATTATGACCACGTACACTACTGGCCATTAAAACTGCTACACCAAGAAGAAACGCAATTGATAAACGGGTATTCATTGGACAGATATATTATACTAGAACTGACATGTGATGACATTTTCATGCAATTTGGATGCATAGATCCTGAGAAATCAGTACACAGAACAACCACCTCTGCCCGTAATAACTGCCTTGATACGCCTGGGCATTGAGTCAAACAGAGCTTGAATGGCGTGTACAGGTACAGCTGCCCACGCAGCTTCAACACGATACCACAGTTCATCAGAAGTAGTGACTGGCGTATTGTGACGAGCCAGTTGCTCGGCCACCATTGACCAGACGTTTTCAATTGGTGAGAGATCTGGAGAATGTGCTGGCCACCGCAGCAGAGAACGTTTTCTGTATCCTGAAAGGACCGTACAGGACCTACAACATGCGGTCGTGCATTATCCTGCTTGAAATGTAGGATTTCGCAGGGATCGAATGAAGGGTAGAGCCACGGGTCGTAACACATCTGAAATGTAACGTCCACTGCCCAAAGTACCGTCAATGTGAACAAGAGGTGACCGAGACGTGTAACCAGTGGCACCCCATACCATCACGCCGGGTGATTCGCCAGTATGGCGATGACGAATACACGCTTCCATTGTGCGTTCACCGCGATGTCGCCAGACACGGATGTGACCATCATGATGCTATAAACAGAACTGGATTCATCCGAAAAAATGACGTTTTGCCATTCGTGCACCCAGGTTCGTCGCTGAGTACACCATCGTAGGCTCTCTTGTCTGTGATGCTGCGTCAAGGGTAACCGCAGCCTTGGTCTCCGAGCTGACAGTCCATGCTGCTCCAAACCTCGTCGAACTGTTCGTGCAGATGGTTGTTGTCTTGCAGACGTCCCCATCTGTTGACTCAGGGATCGAGACGTGGCTGCACGATTCGTTACAGCCATGCGGATAAGATGCCTGTCATCTCGACTGCTAGTGATACGAGACCGTTGGGATCCAGCAAGACGTTCCGTATTATCCTCCTGAACCCACCGATTCCATATTCTGCTAACAGTCATTGGATCTCGACCAACGCGAGCAGCAATGTCGCGATACGATAAACCGCAATCGCGATAGGCTACAACCCGACCTTTATCAAAGTCGGAAACGAGACGGTACGCATTTCTCCTCCTTACACGAGGCACCACAACAACGTTTCACCAGGCAACGCCGGTCAACTGCTGTTGGTGTATGAGAAATCCGTTGGAAACTTTCTTCATGTCAGCACGTTGTAGGTGTCGCCACCAGCGGCAACCTTGTGTGAATGCTCTGTAAACCTAATCATTTGCATCTTCTTCCTGTCGGTTAAATTTAGCGTCTGTAGTACGTCATCTTCGTGGTGTAGCAAATTTAATGGCCAGTAGTGTAGTTTTAAAAAAGCGTTTGGTTCAATTCTGGAACGTAATTCTGCAGTGATTCTGCGTGCCATGGATTCGACAAGTACTTGATAGGTTTCCAGATGTTTGTGACACAAAGTGCCTATGCACAGGCCACACATTTCCCGTAATTTACGGCCGGTTCGTTTGTGGGCTCGAAGATGGCGACCGATAGCGCCCCAGATGGGTTTCCATCGGATTCAGATAAGCCTAATTTGATGGTCAAAACATCAACGTCAGTTCGCTGTCAAGCCCCTCAAACCAATGGAGCACGATTCTGCTCTTGTGACACGGACAGTCATCCTGCTGAAGCAAGCCACAGCTGTTGGGAAAGACATCAATCATAACGAGTTACAGATGGCTCCTAATAATGCTCACGCAGTCCACAGATGTCACGGTGTCTTCGATTAGTACCGCAGACGCCATGGAAGCCCCGGTGAATGTCTTCAAATAACATAATACTGCGACCCATCGGCCTGTTCCCATGGCGCGCTGCATCTTTCGAGCAGCCGTTCTCCTGGATGATGGCATATCTGGACTGAACAATCGACCTGGTTTAACAATAAACAGTATTCAGCCAAGCAGGCAACACGATTCCATTGACCCACGGTCGAATTCTGATGATCCCGTGCCCACTGTAATCAGAATTGACGATGCTGGTGGGTCAACTCCGAAACACTGTACACTGAACGGTGTGCTCCGAAACACTTTTGGTTGCCCCACACTGTACTCTGTCGCCAGATCCGCCACATATTGCCCCTTAGCCTGCTTTAGAGAGCGGGTAAGCCTCCCATCTCTA
Organism: Schistocerca nitens; assembly: GCF_023898315.1. Lineage (NCBI taxonomy): Eukaryota > Metazoa > Arthropoda > Insecta > Orthoptera > Acrididae > Schistocerca > Schistocerca nitens. The sequence continues at coordinate 745,623,728 of NC_064618.1, read as the reverse complement.
TGTTCTGTGATCAGGTATGAACGTCTAACTTTATGTCGCCCATTCGTGGTTTCAGCATTCTTCAACCATTTTCCATAGACGGTCACGACAGTAGCACGCGAACAGCTGGCCAGCTTCGCCTTTTCCGAGATGCTCGCTGCAGGGACTGGGCCAAAACAATTTGGTTTTGTTCAGAAAAAGTTTCAAATGGCTCTGAGCACTATGGGACTTAACTTCTGAGGCCATCAGTCCCCTAGAACTACTTAAACCGTACTAACCTAAGGACATCACACACATCCATGCCCGAGGCAGGATTCGAATCTGCGACCGCAGCGGCCGCGCGGTTCCAGACTGTAGCGCCTAGAACCGCTCGGCCACTCCGGCCGGCATTTGGTTTTGTCAAAGTCGCTTCAGTTCGCGGATTTCCGCATTTGCGCCACTTATCGAAGCTAGTATACACTTCTGTATCGACCGAGGTGGCGCAGTGGTTGCACTCTGGAATCGCATTCGGAAGGACGACAGTTCAAACTCCCGTTCGGCCACATTTAGGTTTTTCGTTATTTCCCTAAACCGCTCCAGGCAAATGCCGGGATGGTTCCTCTGAAAGGGCACGCCTGATTTCCTTCTCCATCCTTAATCCGAGCTTGCGCTCCGTCTCTAATCACCTCGAAATCGACGGGACGCTAAACCCAGTTTTCCTACTCTTACCGCGTCACGTCCCCTCAGCACCACCAGGCAACATACGACCCCGCGATGGGCAGTGGTCGTAATGTTTTGTCTTACCAGTGTATATGTGGAGCCAATCTCAGGAACTACTCTAAGGATATTGATACAGTTTTCTCTAGTAGACAGACTGACTCAAGAGAAATGCTAGTGCGTGCAATTTATTAAGACACAAAGGAATTAAAGACATTAGCTGCCAGTGAACATTAATTTATATTTCAGCTATCAGTCGTCCTTTTTAAATTTTATTGTAAGATCTAGATTTCAGCTAGAAACTAGCCATTCTCAATGCACTATCATTTTTGATCAATGCATGTAATGCCTGTTGGTCGGGCTTCATCCACAGTTCATTGAATGAATTGCGGATGAAGCATTGAGAATGGCTAGTTTCTAGCTGAAATCTAGATCTGCCAATAAAATTTAAAAAGGAGGACTGATAGCTGAAATCTATTATCTACAAGTCAATATAACAGTCGCTGAGTGCAACAGCCTTCTGAATGGAAGGTAACCTGATAATTAATTTATATCATTGGGGCAAGTTGAAAATTGTGCCGGACATGGATTCGAACCCTTGTCTGCTACTTACTAGGCAGATGCGCTGACCATTATGCCATCCGAATACAGTGGTTACCACAGCCGCATGGACTGCCCTAGCATGCCTCCTGTCAGATCCAAATTCTCAACTTATAGCGCTTACTATTGCGGTAGTACCCCTGCTCATCAGCGTCATTACACGCGGCTTCTCTCAGATTCCCGTAAGAGTTCGAGCTTGTTGTGCCTCTGCACTGATGGTATCATTGGCCGTCATCCCAAAAGTAAGGTCTCCTATTTTTTTATAGGTACAGAACTCTGTTTGTGTGCCAGTTGGTCACACTGTTATGAACAGTGCTTTACGCGCTGTGTGTAAACATGCGCACGCCGCGCTGAGGCGCGCAAAGGGCACTGCGGCGATAGAAATCCATCGTCAATTGAGTTAAGTGTATGGTGAGTCGTGCATGGATGTCAAAAATGTTGGTAAGTGGTGCAGAGAGTTTGCAGCTGGTCGGACCGAAATTCACGACGAACAAAGGAGCGGGAGACAGTCAATTTCTGAGAAGACAGTGTCTAAGGTTGAGCGAGGCATGCGTGAAGATCGGCGGATCACCCTGGATGATCTCTGCACGTTAGTTCCTGAGGTTTCCCGAAGCACCGCTCACAGAATTTTAACGGAAGCACTGAACTACCGCAAGATGTGCGCAAGATGGGTGCCACGCATGCTGACTGAGGTTCACATGCTGCAAGGAGTTGATGCTTCCCGCGCATTTCTTCACCACCTTGGAGCCGAACAGGACAACTTTCTGGAATCAATTGTCACGGGTGACGAAACCTGGGCATACCACTTTACACCTGTGACCAAGCAACAATCACGCCAGTGGCGGCATCCATCTTCGCCAAAGACGCGGAAATTCAAACAAACACAGTCTGCCGGTAAAGTCATGAAAACCGTTTTTTGGGATCGGAAAGGGGTATTGTTGGTCGACTTTATACCCATTGGGGCCACAATTAACTCTGACAGGTACTGTGAGTCTCTGAAAAAACTCATACGGGCAATTCAGAACCGGGGAAGAGGATGTTGAGCAAGGACGTACACATTCTCCATGACAACGCTCGCCCACACATCGCTCGGCAAACCGTTGCTCACCTGCAAATGTTTCAGTGGAACATAATAACCCACCCAGTCTATAGTCCTGACTTGGCGCTCAGTGACTATCGCCTGTTCCCTAGGTTAAAAGAACATTTGGCCAGAAAGCGATTCGGCTCCGACGACGAGGTGAAAGAAGAGGATCATAACTTTCTGAACAGCATGGCGGCGTGCTGGTATGACATGGGCATACAAAAACTGCCAAAGCGTCTACAAAAATGCATCGACTGAAGTGGTGATTATGTCGAAAAATAGCAAAATGTTTAAGCTGTAAACTGATGTAAACCATTGTAGAAATAAACAGGTCTATGTACTTATAAAAAAAATAGGAGACCTTACTTTTGGGATTATCCTCTGTGTGTGTGGTGCCTGTACTTTGCGGGATAATTTCAGAATTTGGGTCTGACGGGATGCGTGCTAGGCTAGACTACGCTGTTGTAGTAACCACTATAATTTATTGTAATAATAAGGAGTGTAAACGCACACTGCTCTGCAAAACTTAAGAACGCGATAGATAAAGTAACACAACATACTAGCAACCAGGTAGAAATGAATGAAACAGCGGGTGTATATTGCCGGAAGTCTCCCAGCCGTGCACAGAAAGCCGGCCGTCTCGAGGCGTGAGATAAGCGTGACTATAACGCCTGAGAGCGCTCTCGCTGCAACACGAGGCAGTTGAAGGAGCAGGAAAAGAAAGCGTGTGTCAATCAGCGAACAGCTACGGTGCATTGTGGTCGGTTCTTCATTAGAGCATGGCCCGTAGGCGGCGTCTCAATGGCTCCACACGGGGAAGAATCATCGGGAAGAAGGCCGATGTGTGACGAGTGCAGCCCAGGAGTTTGGTATCGCTCACAGTATTGTTTGAAGTTTCTGGGGAGCGTTCCGAAACACAGGCACTGTTGCCAGAAGGATAGCTGGTGGTCAACTACGCTCACATTGTACGAGAGGCAAGGAGGGACACAAGCCAAAGGGGGCAATTGCAACGACATTTAACAGGACAACAAGGCATGCAATCTTACGCTCTACAGTGGCACCGCGACTGCATGGGGTGGTCTCTTTGTCCGACGACCAGTACATTTTGTTCCGTTGATACCCGCGCATCGGCGGCATCGTTTCGCGATGTTGCCAAGAGCGTAGGGCTGGACCAACAACGAATGGGGTCGCTTGCTCTCGGATGAGAGCGGATTCAGCCTGAGTAGTGATTCTGAACGTACTCTCATACGGCGAGAGATAGGGAGACGTAACGCACCTAGCAACATTGTCGAGTTTGATCATTTTGGTGATCCATGTGTTACGGTGTGGTGAGGCGTACTGTTGCATGAACGAACTGCCCTCCAAATCTTTGAACAGGGTGCAATATCCGGTCAACGTTATTCTGATAGTGTATTCCTTCCCATGAGCGTCTTTTCAAAAGTGCATTCGGCCCTGAATTCATTTTTATGGATGACAACGTGCAACCGTTTCGAACTCTGTATTTGGGAGAACTCATGCAACAAGAAGACAGTCGGACACCGAAACTACAGAGAGTAGCGAAGCTTGATCAAAGTCTGTTCGATCTTATTTACACACTGATCAGCGAGAACATTATGATCAGCGACCTACGATCAATATAAACCCTCCCAGTCGATAGCAGCGCCACCTGGCGAGGAATTACTGCTGGTCAGTGACATGCTAAGTGCGTGTTGTCCATGGGCAGAATTTGGAAGGTGCGCGATCTGAGTTTGACTGAGGGCAGACTGTGATGGCCTGGAGGTTCGGCACGAGCATTTCGGAAACTGGACGGCTTGTCGGGTGTTCGAGGAATGCTGTGGTGAGTGTCTTCAACACTTGGCAAAATCAAGGTACAACAACGTCCAGATGTCGCGGGATTGCGCGGGAAACCCTCTTTACAAATGTCGGACGTCGTACGCTGGGCAGTCTGGTGAAACGGTTCTGGCGGCGAAATGTGGCGGAAATAACATCAGACTTTAATGCTGAGCTGAGTACAAGTGTATCTGAACACACAGTACACCGAAGACTCCTAACGATGGGCCTCTTCAGCCGAAGACCCTTGTGTGTGCCAATGTTAACACCGTGAGACTGGCAACTACGACTGAAATGGGCGCGTGACCATCGGTACTGACCGTGGGCGCAGTGGAAGAGCATTGCATGATCTGATGAATCCCAGTAGCTTATTCATCACGCCGATGGGACAGCGCGAATCCGTCTTCTACCAGGGGAATAGCGCCTTGGCGCCTGTACTGCGGGACAGAGCCAAGGTAGCGGTGGCTCCATTGCGCTCTGGCGGACATTCACGTGGACATCCGTGGATCCAGTGCAACTCGTCCAAGGCACCACGATAGCCGAGGAGTATCTTACACTGGTAGCAGATCAGGCACACCCCTCCATGACGATCATGTTTCCCCACGGCAGTGGCATTAATCAACAACATAACGCACCATGTCACAAGGCCAGCAGTTTCATGGAGTGGTTCGAAAAGCACAATGGCGAGTTCCAATTGATGTGCTGGCCCCCCAACTCGCCAGATCTGGAAAAGGTGAAACACATCCGGGATGTGTTAGATCGTGGTGTCAGACTTCATCGCCACCCTCCCAGGAATTTATGGCGATCAGGTGACGCGTGATCAGATGTAGCGCCAAGTCCCTCCAGTCACCTACCAAAGCCTGACTGCTTCCATGCCACGAAGCGTCGCCGCTGTTATCCGTCCCAAAAGTGGGCATCCGGTTGTTAGGAAGGTGGTTATAATGTTCTGGCTTATCAGTGCACGCTGTAAATTAAAGTCTCCTCATTGTCTGTATCTGAAGGATAATCACAAGTAGTAATGCGGGGATTTTGATACTATTTTGACGAGAAATGTTTCTGTATATAGGCCTAATGTATTGGCACTATGCATGGCAAGTCGTCCCGCCATAGACGGTGCTACTCATGCGAAGCCGCGACGGGCTGCTGGTCTTACATAAATAACGAAATTACAGGATTATCTCGCTAGAAGAACAGAGCAGAGTCAGGAAGGGTAAATCCAGTGAAAAAGATCATTGGGAAAAGAAGAGAGTGGAATCACAGCCCCTAAACTGTATTTATAGACCAGGCCAGAGCTTCTGACAGAGTACTAAGAAACAAACAGTTTAGCATCAAGGACACATGGGGATTCCACAAGGATCTTACAGACCTACTGGAAAACCTCTGTGATAAGTGATGCATGGAAACGGCCGCTCGACGCGGAAAAGCCACAAAGAGATGAGTTGAATTACCCACCATCTAACGGAGTCAGCGTCACTGCTAACGCTCCACAGTTAAAGACACAAACATAATCTCTCTTAGTGTATGGAAGTTCTGTAGCTTGGTGGCGTCGTCATGACATTATTCGGCCAAGTACATACGGAAGTACCAAATAGCCCAATAATACAGTACTACAGTTCGATGTTATCGACGGATGATGTAGTTGAAAGCTTCAGTATATAAACAAATCTGACGCGGAAAGTAAGCTGAGAAACATTTATCCGAGAATGTCGCCTCAAAAATCTACCGTCTCGCACGCTTCAGTTAAGTTTTAAGAAGAGGCCAAGAGAATTAATTTCAGAATACATTAACATTTCCTAAACGTAGGGCTGCTCTTTGTTGCTGGTTTTATGTAATTTATAACTTGATGACGTTATTAGAGATTGGAAAAGAGAGCGTCTTCAGTACGTTTTGATAATGACGTTTTGTCATTGTTTTGACTCTCTACTTCGCCGACGATTGGGTAATAGCTTTAAAATTTGAAAATTCATTGCATAAAACAAAATAATGGCATTTTACTGTCCAACTCAGCAGCAAGTTAGCTGTTAATGACATATCCATTAAACAGGCCGGTTAATTTGCCACCCTTGGTTGCACACAATCATCAAGAAAATTGAAAAAACAATTAGCAAAGTGTGTGGTAAAGTAAGTGGAACGCTAATAAACAAAGTAAGGAAGGACATAGTGCAGTGGTTCTGTAACACAATGGCTGTACCTTTTGTATGGAGCTGGAGTGTTGCATCCTTACAAGCAAGGACGAGCAAGTAGCACCTCCGAAATGAAATTTGTTCGATCGGTTATGCAGATGACGAGGGAGGACAGCAAAAGAAATGAAGACACAACGCAAGCACTCTTTGCAACTTCTCTCACGAAATCTTCCAAATTAGGCATCTCCTACAGAACGGTTGATCGAAGAACATTTGCTGAAATCAATCTCCAGGTATTGTGTACAGTGGGAAGACCACAGAGAAAATGGGAAGATAAAGTTTGAAGGTCGAAGAATCTAATGCGTGAAGAAAAGGATGGTAATAACGATGTATTCGTGAACTTTTGGAAGATTTTACGCAACTTTTCTGGATTAGTGCACAAGATATAAAGTATTCACGTTTTCCTTTTTTTCTGGCAACTCTTCCACACTGTAAACGAGTTTGGAACACCGTTTGGAGTACAGCATCGCCGACTACGTAGGTGCATCAAACGAGAGCCGCTTCAGAACGTATGTAACGCCTGAAAGCATTCACAGCAGCCAAGATCACATAAATATTGCTTTATTTAAAACAACCGGTTTCGACAGACATTGCTGTCGTCTTCAGGCCTTAAAAGATGTTTTTGTTACGAAACGTGTTCATTTTATGTTGGACCTCACAAGTTGTCATGTCGATAAAAATTAGAAAATTATAAAACGTCTGCCGTAACTAAAATATTTAAAAACTTAAAACACCTTGTACAACTGGCCATGTCCATAAATATATCGCTCACAGATGCTTGTATCGTCACAAAAACACAGTGTACAGTAGCACGTCTGTTTACATAAGCTGGACATATTTTAAACACCGAAAATCCACCTTAAAGGGCGCACAAGATACAAGTGACGTTGTTTACTAACTGGTGTGCGCATATGAGCAACTGAATCAGACACACGTACCAATTAGTACCGATAACAAAGATAACACCAAATTCGTTGTCCTATCACGGAGGTGTGCAACCACGTTTTACATGTGCGAGCGTAAAACGGTAAAGGGTCCGTCTAACAGCCCCAGTATAGCAACACCCTCAGTTCCACCCACACACGTTTGATGATGATGTTTGGTTTGTTGGGCGCTCAACTGCGCAGTTATCAGCGCCCATACAAATTTCCAACCTTTGCTCAGTCCAATCTCGCCACTCACATTAATGATGATGAAGTGATGAGGACAACACAAACACCCAGTCATCTCGAGGCGGGTGAAAATCCCTGACCCCGCCGGGAATCGAACCCGGGACCCCGTGCTCGGGAAGCGAGAACGCGACCGCGAGACCACGAGCTGCGGACTACACACATTTGTTGAGTACCCTTTCATCTGAGTGGTGCCTCGCGCCTGCTCTAGCGGCTGACGGCATGCAACTCTTTCGACATCCCTTAGGTGTGTATCGCGAAATCACGGCAACAACGCACTGCTGCTAGTCCAGAAGTTAAGCCGACTAAGAAGGCTGAGAGAGCGTCTGTCAGTACTTTTGTAGCCTCGGACACAGCCTTCTCCGACAGGAAACGTTCCTGCAGGCAATAAATGTGGGGTGGCAATGCAAACCTCTACTGTATTCGGCCAAAGGAATCAATGGGTCTTCTGGCCTCGGGTTGGTGACACTGTGGTGGCGCCAGTTCTCCGAACGTGGGCGGAGGCACTGTTCCTAAGAGCCGGCTTTACTGTGGGTTCCATTCCAAACCTGCTGTCCCGGAACATTTGCCGATTTTCGCCATCTTGCATATCTTGCGAATTAAATGATCATGAAAATTGCCCCGCTGTTACCATTCGATAATCCTGTACTCGGGCAAGTTATTCGTGATTTCAATTTGTCGGTGAAAACTGATTTCTAGGGCCGTGTCTACTACCATTCAACTCGTAGTTACTTAGGCAATACGAATGTATGTATGTGGTTAAATTTTTTTCAGATTTCTTTTTCAGTAAGGAATCTGTACTGGGCAGCTGCCGACGTTTCTCCACTTGCTCTATACGTCTCCGAAAAGTCTCCTGGCTACAAGAGACAGTATATTCCACCACATACCATAGGGTGGCTTGAGGAGCACGCCTCGTAAATGACGTCTCAGTCACATTACACACAGAATTCTTTCATTTGTCGAGTGAGAGTAGTGCTTTCTCCGTTCCAGAATCGCTTTTACTCTATGGGCAGATGATACTGAAATATGAATTTATAGTAACATGGAATCATAAGAAGTGGTTTAGGTACCCAATCTGGAAGGTACCGGAATACCTGTAATAAATTAGGCTGGGCATTTGTTTTAAGACAGACGTTAATGGTCACTACAGTTCTCCAGTGTCTTTATTCTCATCTAAAAATGCTTGGAAATTTAACCTAGTTTTTGGATTTATGTCTTGTCTAAATTAGGTGTGTGAATCAGTAATTTATATCCTTTTTCCTGTATAACACACAGTACTTCTATCGATGAAAAATTATACGATTAGTTTTCGTTTTCTAAAGGGCCATTACATATATTTTTTTTTACATATAATTTTTTTTTCAACAAGATGTCTGCTTCACTGAGCGGTCTCTTGAGTCTCCGTAATACAACTTCCTAACTAAATTGTTTCCTCAGTTAAAGTATATACTTTTTGCCATGAGGAATGCTTTTACCAACTGAACCACCCGCCCGCAACAAAAAACAGCAAGTTACATATTTTTCTCTGCAGTCTTTGGTACATATTGAAATTCCGGCGCTACAGCACCTTAGTGCGGCGTTAGATGAGCCGCAACATAATAGCGTGGCCAGTTCCATATGATATCCCCCACCACACCAGGTATTTGTACCAACTGAATGGTTCAAATGGCTCTGAGCACTATGGGACTTAACTTCTGAGGTCATCAGTCGCCTAGAACTTAGAACTAATTAAACCTAACTAACCTAAGGACATTACACACATCCATGCCCGAGGCAGGATTCGAACCTGCGACCGTAGCGGTCGCTCGGCTCTAGAGTGCAGCGCCTAGAACCGCACGGCCACTCCGGCCGGCGAACTGAAGGACTCTACTTGTGTCTTATCAATATTTTAGTCATAGGACACTATGTTTGTTTTGCAAAGAGCACAACTGTTGTATTTCTGAACATTTAAAGCAGATTTTGTTTCGTTGTACCACTTTGGAATCTTACCAAGGTCTGTCTGGACTGATGAGGTTACGAGAATGTGTAAAGATCAGGTGTCACAGGAAACTGTGCAAGAAGGTGGTTTGCCCCAGCTCGTTATGTACATCAGAGGGTAATCACAAATGCTACTTCTTGGGGCACTCAAATGTTGCCTCCCCATCCCCCTTAGTATCCTCCTGAAATGGCACCCAGTGACTTATAGTTTGATAAGGTGGAGATAGCATTCCGTGGCATGCAACTCCAGAATGGTGACGACACGATTTTCGTGACGGAACATTTCATGAGTAGCCAAAACGCAGACTTCTCCAACCAAAGTATTCGTCACACCATCGGGAAAAATGTGTCGCTTTGAAGAGTGGGTTGGCAAGGAATGACTAGCACCAACATTAGGAGATTGGTTTCCTCGAGATGGTAACTACAACTTCATGACTACCATTTGTATAATGGATAATAAAACGTAAACTCCATCCTCAGGCCCTGATGGGTCATCGGTACCGACCGACCGCCGTGTCGTCCTCTTCCAGTGGCGTCATTGGATGTAGTATGGAGGGGCGTGGCGTCAGCACACTGCTCTTGCGGCTGTTATCAGTTTTCGTGAGGGTGGAGCCAGTGTTACGCTGTCAAACAGCACCTCAACTGGCTGAGTATACCCCGTTCCAGTCCCCCAACAAGGAAAAACCCCTAACGGTACCAGGAATCGAATCCGGCTTCTGCCAATGTCAGTTAGCAGCGCTGACCACTCAGCTACGGAGAGTGACGTACAATGGATAGTGCACAGTGCTAAATAGACAAGAGCTGGGAAGCAGGAAAAACATTTGACAGTTACTGAAAGTTGCTAACGAAAAGTAATTATTGACAAATATTCCTCTTACGTATCGATTATGAGTAAAACTATCTCCAAATGGGTGTTCCTTTATGATCTCATGAACATAACATTTTCTATAAGAGCAAAGTAATGTACTCTCAATTTGTGCATTGCTTCTCCCGCGAAAGGTGACACACACACACACACACACACACACACACACACACACACACACACACAATTAGTATTTTCATCATTTGGATCCAAAGTTCGTTGCAAATAATTTAAAACTTTCACGGCGTGTCGATTGTTGCATGAAATTTCGAGCGAACTGCCGCATGTCAGTAACCTGCTGCCAACACATTTCGGAGCAGAGGATTCTGGGGACCTTCAGGTACTATACGTCCGCTATATACACCCGAAGATGGTCAGAAGATAGTGCGCCGAAATGTTGTTGCAGCAAGTTGCCGACGTCTGGCAGTTTGCCGAAAATTTCAAGGAACAGATGAGTATCAGTTTGGTGCTCCGAATCTGTGCCAGGGTCGGATATCCGACGGCTATACCTGCGAAGCCGGATACAAATTCCACGGCTCTTCCGGCAGGCGCGAGGTAATTAAGTTGCGAAGGCGTTGGTGCGGCGCCCGGCGGTATGCTCGGACGGAGGCACGAAATTTACGGCTGTGCGTGTATCATCAACACTCAGAACAGCAAACTACGTGCAACTTACCAACTACGTCTACAAAAACAAAGTGTTCTTACAAGACGCACAAGGGTATGATAGATATAAAAACAGCCGGTTGCTAGAAAATTTTAATTTTACCAGGTTACGGCACTGACTATTCACGATTATCTAAAATGACTGTAAATAAACATTAACACAGCGAAAACTGAAGTAACCATTTTCTATTTCGAACAGGTTTATAAGGAGACTGTACTCACATGTGGTAATTGACGAACGAATTTAAGAACAATAATGCTCTCGTCACATAAAATAGTTCATTAATAATTTAATATTAGAACCACGTACAATCAGACACAAAACATTAACAACATGGAGACGCACGGTACACGCCAATAAGGGTTCCGAGAGATATCGCACTCTGGAGATGGCATCAAACTAAGAGGCACACATGCTGAAATTGATACTACGTGGACACAAAACAAGACGCACCATCTGGCAACAATCGCAGATAACAGCTGTCAAAATTTTGAAAAATGTTTTAAGTGTCATATAAGCGCTCATCCGAAATATCAATAGCCAGTATTATGCAAAATGAAAAGATCACACAAGACAATCCATCTACAAATATTAGGTACATTTTTGGACGAAACGGTTACAATGTAATAAATGAAAAAAAAGTGGAAAAAGATATTTCAGAGTCTTATCTGAGGAAAAAAGAGGCACATGTTTAGGCATTTCCAAATAATGGCTTTTGTACCACTAACATTTTTTATTACGTAACTGAAACCGCTTATGAAGGATGAAACTGTCGTTAGAAGAAAGGTGTTTCAAAATTTCTAATAAAAACTGGTTATTCTTCGGTTTTCTGTATATTAATATTTACAATCTTTTTAGGTGATTGTGAATTTTCAGATGAAGACACCCACCGTCGGTGTCGAAACCTGGTAAAGGTAAAATTTTGTTGCAAACTGTTGGCTGTTTTATACCTGTCACAAAAACTTCGTGTTCTGCCTTACGGCAGGTCTTGTCATAGGGGAAACCTCGTCAGAGACGTCAAGCGCATGAGCGTCTAGGGAAGTGATTCCAAGGTGGTTTCCCGTTGCCTTCCACTGATGATGATGAAATCATGATGAGGACAACACAACACCCAGTCCCCGAGCGGAGAAAATCTCCGAGCCAGCCGGGAATCGAACCCGGGCCCTTTGGCGTGACAGATCGCCGCGCTGACCACTCAGCTATCGGGGCGGACACCTGTCAAAAAGTGAGCGTAATAAAAGTAGAAAATTGAGAAAAACAAAACGCTAAGTAATGTGAAAGGCAGGGAAACACGATTTCCTCGCTATCGGTATATTTGTGAGCCGTAAAAGTAATGAAGGCAGTAAGAGAAAACATCAGAAAGGGGTAAAGGTCTGCAGAAGGTGCGAGTGAAAAGTTTCCAGAAGGTGTAGAGAGGACAGTCGAAGACAGGCATACGCCTGATGATTTGCTATTGCTGAAAAAGAAATGAAACGTGCGTGTGGTGTTTTAGGGCTGGAGTCACCTTCTGCGTAGCTCCGTAGCCAGCTGTCAGTCTTTTTATCTGATGCCATTTCGGTGATCTGCGCCAACGATGATGATGAAATGATGATGACGAGCACAACACGTACACCCGCTCCCGAGCGGAGAAAATCTCCGACCTTTCCAGCAATCGAACCCGGGAATCCGTACTCGAGAGTCACTAACGTTAAACAAAAGATCACGAGCAGCTGACGCCGGTGAAGAAAGGTTTCTTGACGAAAATTGCAAGAAATTAACGAAGAAATAAAACTTTTAAGTTTGTAGCACTGTGCTGCGTAGAGTTGAACAGTAGAATCTAAGGATGTATCAAAAAGATACTGGAGGCATCTGAAAAATGATTCTACAGGGGGCTGCCAAAAAACAAGCAGGCAAATAAAAGTAGAAACGGAAGATGCACTAGAAAGTACACGCAAGAAACGTAGTTCACGCAGAACCACAACCACAGTAGAGGACACGGTAGTGAGAAAGTGATAAGCTTTCGGGTATTAAAATGGTATTGGATGTAATAGATAATCAGTCGCGAAAAATTAACATAAAATAGGAGGGAGAGAGGGATACTAAACCAATTTTTTAAAAATGTGAAACGTTTGTGTCGAATAATAAATAGCATCGAATGATAAACAGCATTACAAGCAAATAGGTTTTGAAACGTGAACACTTTTCTTAAAATTAATACAGTTCCGTGAATACAGAAAGTAAGTGGATCAGTAACTAATGCGCTTTATGTTTTTTCAGGTTTTCGTGGATTGGGTGAGCTAATGCTGCCTGATGAACTGCAAGCTGGAGGTTTCAAGGACTTAAATGCAGACATCCTTGATGATGGCGGTTTTCCTTGAGGACACCGCTGTAAAACAGAGATGTGTGTTTTAGTACTTTCTCACCTGAGGGAGTCGTAACGAGTGAAAAACTAGACTGTCTTATCGTGAGGTACATCGGGAGAAAATTTCTCATAAAATATATTGACTAGCAGAGGACCGAGACAAAGACGTAGTGTTTCACCAAATCTTATCGTTATTCACGCTGTTATCACATAAACAAACAGGAAAAAACAACAATGTGAGATGACAGAAGAAATTGAAACTGGGAGAGTGGTTAGATTAAGCCGTGTCTTTCACTAAATCTGTTTCATACATATTTAGCTGAGTTATAAACAGCTTCCAACAAAAGAGACGCTTGATAATACGAGGAAAGATAACCAAAATCATAAGATTTGCTGATGACTTGGTATTACAACTTAAAAATTATAACGGGAACATCATGTTGAAAGAACTGAAGACCAGTTGTGAAGAATATGGAATGGAGATAAATGTGAAGATGACTAAGGCACTGATATTTACAAGGCAATTCAGGAATATAAAAGCGAAAATCTGTGATGCGTCAGTGGAACAAACTGTTGACCATGATGCAGAATAACTAGGAACGCGACAAGTAATCGAGAGATAAAAACAAGGATAGCAGCTCGTAAGAAATATTTTATATTTTACAGAAGGAGTAGTATTTTCTTTGGTCCATTAAGTAAATAATTACCGAAAAGAATAGTCAAGTGTTTTACGTGGGATGTTGTCCTGTATGGTGTAGACACATGGACACTGCGGTGGAGGGAGAGGAGAAACGCTTAGATTTTGAGGAGTAAATTTGATGAAGAATGGAAGTTGTGACACGGACAGATTAAATTAGGAATTATGATGTGTTACACAGAATGAAGAAAGGGCGAGCCCTGGAAATGGGCAAATAAATTGCCTAGGACACTGGATAAGAAGAGACTACATAGTAAAGGATGCGTTAAAGGGAATAGTGACGGGTATGAGGACCAGAGGAAGAAGAAGGTAGCGGTTAATTGACGACATCAAGATGCATGCATCATATACAAGTAGGAAAATGGTGCCGAAAAACTGGAAACGCTGGAGAATCTTAAACTTGCAGTGATGGTTCTGCCTATTGGTCAGAACGCATCATCACCTTCATCATCATCCTCATCATCATTTGGGTAAATTAAAGTTATAAAGAAATGTATGTATGGAAGTTTTTATTCGCCGACATTGAAATCAGTCTTATATTAGGTATCCACACGCTAATGAAAATATCAAAAAAATGCGAAAATTCGTTCAAGAAAAGAAAGCAGCGACCTTTATAAGACAAGATCCAAAAGGATCGAAGATTGCAGTTAACAATGCCGTACTACAACAAAAGGTATCGGATGTCGAAGATGTAGAATAATTTATTACTACAGACAAAATGTTGGCACAAAATCTAAATAAATTCGTTGAATAGGGATAGTGTCCATTCTTTCGGACATGCAGACGGCCTTACCATATTTCAGTGCGGATGCACAACAGTATCCGAACCGTTGCAGGAATAGAGTTAGGCTGCGAGTTAGTGGACTAATGGACGGGCGGCGCTGCTCTGTAGCGTGCGGCATACGCATATGGAGAAGACGTGGCCCGGAGGTGGACGTGCTCGGACGGCCGAGGCGGTTAACGCGACTGCTCGTGTGAAGCGGGAGATTTGGGTTCGACTCCCGATCGGGCACAAATTTTCACCCGTCGCCGCCGAGTTCGCTCAATGCCCCACTGCAGCTAAATGTCGAATACTCCTTTTGTCATGTTAATAATTTCAGTTATATATATGCAACAGTGAACAAAAATGTGAGGGACAAGACAAAGAAGGGCACAATACTCCCATCGACTGTACTTCGCATTTTACTATTGCCGTGAGATAACTGTCGAGATAGTGCGCCTATGCGAGTGATTACAATGTCTATATTCAAATGGTTCAAATGGCTCTGAGCACTATGGGACTTAACATCTGAGGTCATCAGTCCCCTAGAACTTAAAACTACTTAATCCTAACTAACCTAAGGACATCACACACATCCATGCCAGAGGCAGGATTCGAACCTGCGACCGTATCGGTCGCGCGGTTCCAGACTGAAGCGCCTAGAGCCGCTCGGCCACTCAGGCCGGCTAACTGTCCTCATCCTCATATATGGAAGTGAATATTGGATTCATAATAAGAAACAAAAAGGTAGAAAAAACGCAGCAAAGAGATATCGTAAAATAAGACGAACGCGGCATGATAACAGACAGGATTAGAAATGATGACATACCAAAGAGCACTAGCTCGTGAAGTACGCATTTCTGCCGCTAGGCGTGTATAGCTCAACTCATTGGCAGTCCAGTACTGTGTTGTCAACCTGGCTTTTTCTCTTCATAAGCAGTTATTGTTTTTGTTAGTCTGTTTTTTATGAGGGCAAGTATAAATGAACAACGTGCAGCCGTGAAATTTTGTTTGCTACTCACTAAAAATGACGCTGAAACTTTTCTTATGTTGAAAAAGCTATTTTAATGTCGAAAACAGCTTACGAAGATGACGCTATGGGAAAAACTCAAGTGTACGAATGGTTTGCTCGATTTAAAAATAGTTGACCAACTGTCAGACACTAGTGGACTGTCTAGGAGCTCGGTTCAGCGAATGTTAATGGAAGATTTGGGAATGAAAATGGTTGCTACCAAGTTTGTTCCTCGGGTTCTGACTGACAATCAAAAGGAACTTCGAGTTGAAACAAGTCATGCTTTGAAACAACAGCTTGAAACTGAACCAGATTTTCGGTCAAAGGTCATTACTGGTGATGAGTCATGGTGCTATGGTTACGACCCAGAAACATAGCAACAGTCAAGCCAATGAAAGATGTCAACGTCACCACGTCCAAATAAAATATAAAACCAATGCTGATTTGCTTTTTTGATATCAAGGGCGTAGTTCATTCAGAGTTTGTCCCCAGGAGACTGGTTTCTCCAACACGACAACGCACCTACACACACAGCCATCTCTGTTAATTTTTGTCTAAAAATGGCATGGTTCCGTTGTCCCACGCACCTTAGCCACCTGACCTGGCTCCAAGCGACTATTTATTATTTCCAAGCACCAAAAGTGGCATGAAAGGACACCGATTTGACAACGCTGAAGCAGTCAAGGAAAAAACAAAGGAGAAGCTGTGAGCCATTTCCGAAGATGACTACAAAAAACGTTTCGAACAGTGGAAGCACCGGTGGGGCAAATATGTTAGTTGTAATGGAGGGTATTTAGAGGGGGATAAGGTTGTTTTGTAAACAATTTGAAAATATATAGCTTTTAAAAAAATAGTTCCGGTTCTTTTGGATACTCCTCTTATCGAAACAATGGACAGTGAGAGAGTACCCTTAAATGTCAAAAATCATACAAAATATGTATACCGTAACAGGCAACGCTTTCCAAAATTTCCGGTGAACAAGAAGAAAAGTATAATTGGTGCGCTCCCTACATAAAAGTTTGGACAAGATTAAAAGACGAAGTTCTTTCTGGAATTCGGGTGACATTAGGCAGTCTATCGGCAATGGTTTCGTAAGAAAGAGTAACGAAGCGTGTGAGATAGGGTGTTACAGGCGCTTGTTAAAAATTAAGTGCAGTGAGAAGATAAGAAATTAGGTCACTCTTAGCAGAATCGGCTAGGAAAGAAGCATGTGGAAATACTAATTAGGATAATAGGATAGTTTTTAAGACATTATGAATTGCCCGTTGGTACTGACATCCAGCCGTTCAGCCTTGAATTATTTTGTCATGAGCTACGTCAGCTGAAGTTGAAGAGAGAAAACGGAAAGAATAACTGAAAGAGACGAGAAAAAGATTATACTTGACTATGAAATATCATACGAGCAGCTGCTGTTTCTTTCTTGGACGATCGGCTGACAAATTTGATTGTGAAACTCCCATTCGTATGAAATACTGATTACTGTCAAAATATTACTCCGGACGAAAACCACCAACCATAAACGAGCAGAAATCTGATTTGTCACGTCACAGTTTCCTCCGTCCGGAAGCGCCTTGTCAGCCGACATGACAAGCGTGACAACAGAGGAAGCGGAGATAACATACTCACCACCTCCAGTAAATAATGTTCACGCTACGCAATAAAAGTACTTGTTATGTAAGAATTACATCCAAGGCAATGTCTTCCCACGCGTGTCATCAGAGTAGACGTTTTGTGGAAAACAGACGTGAATCTTCGTTATGCATTGCAGTTTCGTATGTTGTATGACAAACAAGGAAAGACTATCTAGGATGTAATTCTTACATATTGAGTATTGTTGTTGTTGCCTGGCTTTAAGATATAATTTTCTTCTAGTTTCATAATTACGTATCATTTGGCAGATTATACGTATTGTATAATGATTCTGCCGTCTTCTCTTGTTAATCTATAGACCGCCTGATGACCACCAGTGGCTGTTTTAAACAAAAAACTGCGTTTTGAAATGCTTTTGTGATTTCTATCATAAAAAATACAAGGAGATGAATGGTCAATCGCTTATTCTCAGTTGGTAACATGCCGTTTTGCCAATGATTGAAAAAAAAATGAGTAGACAACTGATATTATATTCGTCTTTTCGAAACCATTACGAATATGTTTAATAAACTCGAATAATTGATAACAGAACCGTGCGATATTTTCACCTAAAAGGGCAACTACTGAAGTTCTAAGAACCAGTTTTTATAGGGGAGACTTGCCCCCCGATAATATACATTCCACGGGCGGACAGCAGGATAATCATACCGAACCACAAAAAATTGGTTACCTGGCGTGACGGAGCTACAGCCCATAGATGGTGGGAAAGGGATGACAGCTGCCTGTGAGCCGTACGTTAATTTTGCCGGTCCGCAGAGGCCTGTTTTGTTCGCCGTGCATACGTCGTGGCGGAAGATCCATGTGGCGCAGTGGCAAAACATGGGAACGGGCTACTGGAGGTCCTCTTGAGAAGGAGGTAGCGCAGTTCGGATGTGTATCCCACTCTACTACAAGCAAAGTATGTCGCAACTGAGACCGAAAGACTATTGTCGCAGCGACTGCCCGTACGGATCACGGTTGTGGCAAAATTTTCTGTTCTCTGCAGAATAGAAACTGCTTGCGGATAACAATGTTGGACCTCCCAAAGCCGACTGAGAACTAACTCTGCAGGATGGAATTTATTGTATGCAAAGGAGCGCCCAAGAGACGCTACCTCTTGCTCTCAAAATCTCTGGGAAAGACCAACTGATTGGCGAGGAACTGGAACCATTTGTGGTCACAATTGCATTTCTGTCCACATGTGAAGAATGTGTAGCGAGGTATTCGCCATAAATCTCAGGATGCCAGTAAACGACCTAACACGTTCGTGTGGGCGTATCTACGGGTGAAGTGGTACAAAAGGAGCGAGACTTATTGTATTAATAAGCAGCTATTTGTGGTATCATATCAGTGCTTGACTGTTTTAGGAACTTTGTGCCCTTACACTGTCCCAGGTTCCGTCAAAACCGGTCACCTTAGTGACAGTGGATCGACATTTTACTTCAGACGTATTATATTGGTCCGCTGGAAGATGTCCTATATGAAGCCTGTCGCTAAAGAGGCGAGACTTGTGCAATAAGCTTGTGCACTTTTAAAATATGATCAAATTAACAGTGCTCTCTGCCAAAATAGGACCAGGATCAATACGATTCCTCGTCTTTGTTGTTGTTGCTGTTTTGTGGTTATGAGTCCCAAACTTCTTTGATATACTGATTGGCGACTTCATGGAGTGCTGTGTGCACAACGACCATATATGTTAAATTAAAAGGAAGGTCAGCGTTGGCCGTAATATTGATTTATTGATAGCAGAATCGATTTTCGATCACATAGTGATCGTCTTCAGTGCTGATAACTCAGTTATTGTGATCGTTTCTCAGTTTTGGTTATTGATAACTTGATACCAGTGTCTGAGTTTAATTTGTACATATCAGCACTGACATGATCACTATGTGATCGAAAATCGATTCTGCTATCAATGAAACATCAATATTACGACCAACGCTGGCCTTCCTTTTAATTCTTTGATGTAGCTTTCCGTACTAATCTCTTTTTCCAAACTCTCTTCATATCAGCACAGCTACATAAAGCCTTCTTGAATTTGAGCAAGCTTACGATATACGAGCTTTGGCCTCCCTCTACAATTTTTGTATTTACCCCTAATTCTTCTCTCACTTACCAAATTAAGTATTACTCGATGCCTCAGAATGTGCCGTATCTGTTCTTTCAGTCAAATTGTGTTATAAAGTTTTTTTTCTGACTCGATCCAGTACGTCTTCATTGGTTATCCCATTCACCCACCCAATCTTCAGTATTATTCTGCAACACCACATTTCAAAAGCTTCTACTCATCTTTTTCCTCACTTATTTATTTATTTAGCGTATGGCAGTGCACGTCATTTTACATTTCTTACAAATTTTTAAACAAATATATAGATAAAAACACATTAAAACATACAGATAATGGGCGATACAATTAAATAGAGACTTCAAGATTATGTATAAAGTCTTTTGCGGCGTCTGTTGCCATCAGAAAATCACTGAACCTGCCACTCTATGCTCTTCCGTCGCACTCTTGGACGATGTGACGGATGGTCTGTCTGTTGGCTCCGCAGTCATAGTTGGGAGTTGATATTTTTCCCCATTTGTAAAGGGTGTCTGCACATCTTCCGTGATTTGTCCGTATTCTGTTAAGGGATTACCATATTTTACGTGATAGTTTTAAGTGGTAGTTCATATTCGGGCGAGCTCTCAGTGA
Source organism: Schistocerca nitens (assembly GCF_023898315.1). Classification (NCBI taxonomy): domain Eukaryota; kingdom Metazoa; phylum Arthropoda; class Insecta; order Orthoptera; family Acrididae; genus Schistocerca; species Schistocerca nitens. The sequence goes on along the minus strand of NC_064618.1, from coordinate 745,603,550 downwards.
TGCAGGGGAGGGCTTGACAATGCTCAGGGCACACCTCTCGCCACTCTTCCCTCCAGGTCTTTATTGCATACTTTGCTATTCCTTGGCTGTTATCACTGTTGGATGTCTAGATCGAAGTCTGTTTCTTTCCAGATCAGGCATGTCGCAGTGTATAGGGAGCTGGGCGTTGTCGAGTATCTTCCTATATTCCCGGAGAACAGCATTCTTCCGACGTAGGTCCGCAGGTGGTATGTCCTCGTCTTTAGTCTGGCTGCAGTATTTTCCAGATGTTGTTTATAAGTGAGCGCTCTGTCCAAAGTGACTCCAAGGTACTTTGGATGCGCATTAGATCGGAGCCGATTTCCCTCGAGACGAACGTCAAGTTGTTTGCTTGCTAATTTATTATTGAGATGGAAACGTGTAGTTTCGGTTTTTGTAGGATGGGCTGTAATCTCCATTTACGAAAGTATGTACTTAATGGCTCCAAGTCAGATGTCAAGGTTCCCATGACCTCTAAGTTCTTGTGTTGTGTTGCCAAGACCCAATCGTCTGTGTACCCAAAGTTCCTGGAAGATGTGAATGGCATATCGGCAATATATAGGCTGAAAAGTAGTGGAGCCAACACGGAGCCCTGCGGTAGGCCGTTGTTCAGGGTTCTTTGGACGCTTATCTGTTCTCCTGTTACTACTTAGAATGTTTTAGCAGCAAGCATGGCATCTATAAGTCTGGTAGTTCTCAGGCAAGGGATTGTTCTCATGAATTTGTACAGTAGGCCATGTCTCCAGACAGTGTCATAGGCAGCAGACAGATCTATGAAAACAGTTGATGTTTTTAATTTCCTTTGGTACCCAGCCTCTATGTATGAAGTTAGTGACATAACCTGGACTGTACAGCTGCGCGCAGGGCGGAACCCGGCTTGTTCCACGGGAACTGACTCCAGAATTTTGATGGCAATGCGGTTATAGAGAAGTCTTTCCAGGAGTTTAGAGACAAAGCTCAATAATGCGACTGGGCGGTAGCTCTTTGGTTCGTTACTCGGCTTCCCTGGCTTTAGGAGAGCAACGATTTTTGATCGTTTCATTTGCTGAGGGACTATGCCGTGTGTTATAATATCTGTAAAGAATTCTGCTAACCATCTTTTCGCGTATTTTCCGCAGTTCAGAGAAACTCCTTACTGTTTATCGTACATTTGTCACTTCGACACAAAGCTACACTGTAAACGAATACCTACAGAAAATTTATATTCGATGTTATCAAACGTCTCCTTGCCAGAAACACTTTTCTTGCCATTGCCGCTCTGAATTTTATAACGTGTTTACTTACGCCATCGTCGGTTACTATTCTCCTCAGGTATCAACTATATTTAGTGTTTCAGACCCTAATGCAATTTACTCCGCACCACCCGATTTAATTCGTCTACACGTCCCCACCATTGTTTCACTTTTATTGATATTCATCTTAGAATGTATTTTTCAAGACAATATCTATTCCATTCAACTGCTCCTCCAAGTCCTTTGACGTTTCTGCCAGAATTGCAGTCTCAACTACACGTTTGTATTTGCTCCTCCCACTGTGCAAAACACTTCTGCGTTATGGTTTCCAAGAAGTTGCGCTGGAGCTCTGTTTTCGCCTAACTACTTGTCGACTGCCACTGTGTCTGTACACTTTGATGGAGCTTCTCGCAGGTGTGGGCACAATTCAGGGTCTAAAAACTGTTGCGCCACGAAGAATATCTCCCTAATAATGCGTGCATAACCGTCTCTTTCTCGCTGGATCTAATCGTTCTTTGTCTGTAGTATGCACTGTATTCCCTGACGAGAGGGTAACAAAGTGTTTTCTTATGCCAGACCCTCAATCCCTATATCGAGATTATTACTGTCAAGCAAAATGCTTTCGATGAAAATTCGACATTTTTCCACGGCAAATACAAGTATTAGTTATACGAAAATTCAGATAGCTTCTCAAGAATGTTATTGGTACTCAAGGAATTCTGAAGTATGCGATAGCAGACCATTTATCTTGTCTAATAACTTTTTTGATGTGTATGTAACATACAACTCGAAGTTGAATTCTAGATGTATTGCGCCTCAGTTCTGTGGTCAGATAACAACGAGGAAACAAGACCAAATGTTCGCAGAAGTTGCTCACACTATCATGTTTTCTCGGAACTTCGCAATTTATTTTGAGTGAGCGCGCTGTGGCTGGATGTGGTTTTCCCGCAACTGCAGCGCGCCGATGCGTCCCAGCAGATGGACCACGCGCTCGATCTTATTATTACGCGCTCACTCCTGCAGCAATATACAACGTTGTGGTCTTGGACAATTACAGTACCGTTGTAGACTGCTTTTTCGCATAGTTTATAACAGCCCCGACACACAAGCGTAAATACAAGAAAGGAGAAGCAAGCGCTGTGTCTGGAAATTCCAGCAACGTTAAGGCGTTCGCGGTTCTTGAGTGCAGTTTAACATTACGGACTGTGCGATATCGAAGGAGGAACAACAGTTCATATTATGCCCTTTCGCGAAGGAATAATTTAAAAGCATTTTTCAAAATGGTTCAAATGGCTCTGAGCACTATGGGACTTAACATTTGAGCTATTCAGTCCTCGAGAACTTAGAACTACTTAAACCTAACTAACCTAAGGACATCACACACATCCATGCCCGAGGCAGGATTAGAACCTGCGACCGTAGCGGTCGCGCGGTTCCAGACTGAAGCGCCTAGAACCGCCTTTTTAGCCTTTTTAGTAGCTCATTGTATACCGACATACGGAAAGCGTTTCTTGAATTCTGATCTTTACTGAAAATTCTAACATTCCTCAGAATATAGGAAACACTGTTGGTGAGTCGATCAACACAGTCACTGACTCTTTTGTAGTTTATTCGTTTACCGCATCAACGGGGGCGTACCTTGAGTGTTGCTGACGAATACTTGCATGCAGGAAATAAACGGCCTTGCCGCAGTGGTAACACCGGTTCCCTTCAGATCACCGAAGTTAAGTCTGCCGGGCTGGGCTAGCACTTGGATGGGTGACCATCCGGTCTGCTGAGCGCTGGTGGAAAGCGAGGTGCACTCAGCCCTTTTGAGGCAAACTGAGGAGCTACTTCATTGAGAAGGAGCGGCTCCGGTCTCGTCAACCGACATACGGTCGGGAGAGCGGTGTGCTGACCACATGTCCCTCAATATGAGCATCCAGTGGCGCCTGTGGGCTTAGGATGACACGGCGGCAGGTCGGTACCGTTGGGAGCTCATGGCCTGTTCGGGCGGAGTTTAGTTTTAGGAAATTAACTATAGAGCGGGTGCTCCAGTCAATGAAGAACGTCCTTGGAATGTCATTCTCCCACACTGTTTTTCCCCCAAGTGTTAGATAATTTCTTAATGACTGTCCATTGAGTGACCATTAACATCGCTATGAAATATCCAGACTTCGATCTGAACGAAAACTATAATTTAGTCGAACGATATAGTTTTTTTCTATAATATTATTTTAGTAAAAGCACTGCCACATTTTCAGTGATCAGCACTATTTATAGGATGTTCCTGTACTATCTGACTCAAGTTATTTATAAACTCGTCTAGCGCCTCAGTACCATTTATGTAAATAAGAAATGAAAAATTAAATATTCTCATCTTCATCATCTTCTACCAATTTTTTACACGCGGCCCAACATACACTTGGCAGATGGTTTTAATGCAGTGGAACATAACGCAATCCCATACAAAATGGTCAGTAATGATATTTCGTAACCCATTCAGGAGCAAGTGTTACTATAAGCGGTAATAATTATTTTGATACATGCTTAATATTCTTAACGTTTTTTATACAGAGATAAATACCTTAGAAGTTCGAAAAGTCATGATTTAACTATACAGTAAAACAGCTGTTATGTACTATCATACGATAAAAAGTTGTTGCCAATATCTTGAATCGTTAAAGAATATATGCTATGTATGTTATAAACCAAAGGAATGTTCGTCTATATGTTCCCTTGCTGGAGTGTAGTAATTCTATGGAAACATTGTAAGGTGTCAGGCAAATCCAACACCTTCCATGAAAACCCTGACATGATAAGCAAATCCAGTAGTATGTCACATAGCTCCGAATAAATCGTGACATTAAATTAACCAAAGTAATACGAGTAACGAGTGAGCAAATGGAATACCACAGACTAACACAAGAATGCCTAAATGCATGTCATACCTTCCCACCGTGGGACAGACGCAGTTCCGAGGGGAGAAACGAGAACAGAAGCCGAGAGCAGAACCGTGTTAAGCCGGAAGGCCCTACGATAAGGGACGGACGGACACCCACGTCGCCAGCTAACCGCTAGGACCACACCACCCGCAAGTTTTAGCGTGAGACTTTTTCGCGTCTCTGTTACGTCAAGACCCCCCCCCCCCCCAGCCAATGTTAAAAGCTAGAGCCCTCCAGATGAGCAGTATAGATCTTACGATAACACAAAAAGGGCTACACCACCCGCAAGTTTTAGCGTGAGACTTTTTCGCGTCTCTGTTACGTTAGGACCACCCCCCAGCCCATGTTAAAAGATAGAGCCCTCCAAAAGAACAGTATAAATGTTAAGATAACACTAAAGGACCGCACCAGCTGCAAGTTTTAGCGTGAGACTTTTCGCGTCTCTGTTACGTTGCAAACGTTAAAAACATTGCCCCACCACGAAAAGTATAACGTTTCTCATTGGATAGACAGAATTTTTGTAGGCGGAGCTTAAGGTTAACATTGAGACCCTGATTGGTCAGATGAAAACACAGCCAGATAGTTTTTTTTAAACCAACTTCGGTGAATTGTAGTAAGGAGAAGATAGGAGAGAGTTGCTTCCGAGACGGCGAGGTGAGCGGAGCTGTGCTGTCCGCCGCCCCCTGACGGACACCGACAAGGTAATGAACGCACGCGATGCCGCATTTTTGAGCGCATAAGGCTTCACTCAGAACTGCAGAAGTCTCATCTGTTACATCCCCTTTTTGCGTAATACTAGCGTCGATCGTCAATTAAAGCTCATGGTGTTCACATTTGCCACTTGAAGTAAAAATCTGAAACGCGATGATTTTTCTGTTATATAGTTATTGAGAAGCCACATCAGCCACTGTAATTTACGACGTTAGATAAGTAATTAAAGATAATTGAGGGTCACTGTAGACCATTTTGATAGTTTTCTCTTTTGTGAAACTTAATTTAAACCTAGATTATAGATGTTATATGGCATAGGTCATCCTTCGATCCATTGTAGAACTTGGAAACCCATTCAGGGAATATTCGTTCACATTTTTGTTGAACGCAGTTGGTTTTTACCATCCTGTATTAAAACATTTCCTTTTATCAATAGTGCAATTTATAAACGATGGTTTGTGAGTAGAATAAAATTTCCAATGGTAAACTTAACTGCTTTTTCGACGTTATTTTACCAGCTAACTAAAAATAGGAAAGCCTTGAGCCCCTTCCACTAAATTTAGTTAGTATTAAGATTCTTTTACAGGGAGCGCAGTGGAGCTGACGCTGAAATTATAAGTATTTGGTTATATCATCGATAGTCTCACTGAACTCTCCTGAATTCTACATGTCATGTGTGGTCTGGCGTCTACTTACCAGTAACAGGTCCCAGGTTCAAACTAGTAAATTCCCTAAAAACCACGCTCAGAGCGTCGTTGCGGAAAAGTGGTAGGGAGACTCGATATAGAACAAACAGACATCACGCAGAATGTTTAGAACATCTTTATCGCTAAAAACTTCAGAGTCTGGCATACGATGTCTCCAAATAACATCTATTGCAGATACTCTTAACGGCAGTTCCACATGAGATTGTATGTTTTTCTTGTATTGCTCACTTGTACGAGCTGCCCTAAACATACTTTATCTGATGATAATTACTCGATACGCGTCATAAATAAAGTTTTTAGTGATCAAGACGTTTCCATGGAATTCCCACAAGTGAAGTCTGGATGATCCATATGTTACAAATGGAGGGCTTTATTAGTCAAATACAAGATATTCACTTGTTGTAGGTATAAAGCTGACTTATTCTTCCGGCGCCGACCTATCCCCTCTCGGATGAATTTGTCAACCATATGAAAAAAAGCAAAGATATTTCTAAATTAAGCGGACGAAACAGTTTTCAAAAATTTGCGATACTAATTTTTCAGTACTGTGTGTGTGTGTGTGTGTGTGTGTGTGTGTGTGTGTGTGTGAGAGAGAGAGAGAGAGAGAGAGAGAGTGTGTAGAGCGCTAGAAACGCCTTGTTTGGTCAGTGAGCGAGATTTGTAGATAACGGTGGAAAGCACAAAGAAAAAAATAAATAAATAAATAGGTAAAAACAAAAAAAAAGAAAAATTTACGGTGCTTTCCTACTTTTGTATACCAAGAGGAAACATACGACAGTTTTAGGTGCATTAATATCTTCACGACCTTTGAATATTAAGGCTAAATTACAGAGAATAATCTGCAACATCTACAAAAACCCGGTGGTGTTAAAAAGGGTGTAAGGCAGGTCTGCGGATGATCACCGCTGTTGCTCTCCACCTCCATTTACATATACAGGGTGTCCTTCCTAAGAATCAACTGACTCATTTCCTCTGATGCTTCGGCGGATATCTGTAATTTCTTTTTTGCAATGTGTAGCTGGAGTCAGCACAAACAAATACTGCTAATCGCATCTTTCATGCGACGCCCAGCTTCGATAGAAAGCATCGGTTTGTTTCCTGTTACAAATAATTTTTAAAAGGGAATTTTACGTGCTCATTTTATAGAGCGGTGGCAAATTAGTTTAGTGCGATATTCGTCTTATCGATGTGTATCGGCAGGGAGAGCAAAACACGAAGAATAACTACTTCAGGAGCTACTAACCAGCGCGGCTGCGTGGCATCGGCAATCAGTGACGACCAGGGCGGCACTCAGCCGTTGCTGGAGTACTTGTTATTCTTCGTGTTTTCCTCTCCCTGTCAATACACATCGATAAGACGAATATCGTACTAAACTAATTTGGGACTGCTATAAGGAAAGGGCATGTAAAATTCCTCTTAAAAATGAGTTTGTAACGCGAAACAAATCGACACATTCTGTCTACCCTAGGCCTTGCAAGGAAAGCATGCTTAGCCGTATTTGTTTGGGCTGATTCCAGCTACACATCACGAACACTTTGTCAGCTAACAGGTAGTTTCGAAATCAGGAGGAACTTTTGGGAGTAATGATATCTGCTGTTTCGATATATGAGTAAATGGGGAAGAAAGAGATTTTTTGTCGCAACAGCGCAAGACAGGAAAATGTAGAGGACAGCATCAAACAAGTATAAAAAAAAAGGACGATGGATTTCTTCACGAGAATACCTCACAAAATTTACACTAATTGCTTCCCAGGTCGTCTTTTGCAGTCTTACTTTTTGTTTTTCTTCAATGTTCTAGACTGCTTCCTGAGATATGTACACCCGTACGTAATGGGGAATTAACAACTGGATGTTAGGAGACGCGGACCCGCTATTATAATAGAAGGCAAGGAGTATTGTGTTGTCAGTAAAGAAGCAACAACAGCAAAATGGACCGTTCAAGAGCGTTCAGTGACTTCGAACGTGTGCTAATAATTGGATGTCACACGATTAAAAAGTCCGATAGTGACATGTCAACCCCTTTAAAGTTGTCAACGTCGACCGTCGCTGATCTGATTGTGTTGTGGGAAGGAACAACAACAGCTAAACCAAGACCAGGGAGACCGTCGAGCATTGCGATAGGAGGGTGGTTCCAAAACATCTCACGAAATCAGTGGAGGGTGCCAATTCCAAAGAGCTTCCAACAGTCAAGCTCGCACAGTGTCCATGTTTAGGAAATTAAAAAGAACGGGGTACGACGGTCGAGCAGCTCCTCATAAGCCATACAGTGGAATCAGTACTAAGCGGTGCCTGAGGTGGTACCAAGAGCGAGGCCAGTGGACAGTGGATGGGTGGAAACGAGTGATTTGGACTGATGAATCACGCTGAGGATTGACAATCAGTGATTTGCTGTATTCAATCACGCTATACCTTACAGTACTCGAATGGAAGGCTTTGTGTTTGGCGAGTGCCTTACAGTACTCGAATGGAATGCTTTGTGTTTGGAGAGTGCTTGGAGGACGTTACCTGCTACCAAGTGTAGTGGCAAAAATGACGTATGGAGGAGATGGTGTTATGGTATGGTCCCGTTATTGTGCTTTAAGAAAAACGATGAATGCTTAAGGATGTGAAGACACTTTTACTGCGTACACCAGAGGAATAGTTCGGGACCGAGAGATGTGGCATAGTGGTTAGAACAATGGACTTGCATTCGAGAGGACGATGGTTCAGGCCCGCATCCGGCCGCTCTGATTTAGGCTTTCCGTAATTTTCCTAAATCGCTTCAGGCAAATTATGGGATGGTTCCTTTGAAAGTGCACGGCCGGCTTCCTTCCCTACCCTTCCCTAACTCGATGGAACCGATAACCTCCCCCTCTCCCTAAATCATTCAACCAACCAACTAACCACAACCAACCACTAGTTCGGAGAAGAAGACTGTTAGTACAAGCGTGACAACACACCCTGTCAATAAGCAGCATGATTCGTGGAAAATAAGATTTCTGATGTGGGCGGGACTGTCCAGAGCCCTTATCTGAACGCAGTGGACCACCTTTCGGATGACTTAGAGCGTCGACTTCGCTTCAGAACCCATTTCTCTGGTTTTGGCTCTTGAGGAAGAAAGGGCTGCCATTCCTCCGCAGACATAATGACATCTGATTAAACTCTAATGAAGGCAAGGGTGGACACAATCCATATTAATGTCCACTAATATGTGTCCGTATACTTACGATCAAGTGTTGTACAGCATTCTACTCAGTGCCGTTCGTGGACTCATGAGTACTTGGCTTAACGTAAATTGCTTGTTTATTAGACACATTGGAGCGCACCATTCCTGAAGTAGCTCCAGCGCTTTCCATAGGCCACGAAAAATATCAATTTTTTCGTAACTCGGTTCAGTTTGCTGATATGGCCTCTCACCGATTTTCAGCCAACTGTCGGTCGTTACTAGTTACTACTGAAGCCCTGGGAACGTTCCTGGTCTGTGTGGACCGGAGAGAGCTCGGTGCTAGGCCAGTGCTGTCTGCTGGCTGGGAACGCGCGCCGCCTGCCCGGAGTGCCCTGAGGGCTCCGCGTTACGGTGCACAGCGGAGCGCAGAGACCTGCCGCGGTCCGCCCACCGCCAGACAGACACGGACGTAACCGCCCGCGCTCGGCGCTAGTCGCTTCCTCTACCTGTTCTGCTTCTGCCGGGCGCCAGCCCGCAGGAATGTGACGCCGGAACTCCCAGCCACTGCAGGAAGAATCTGCATCTGACAGCTGCTCCCAACAATAGCAGGGCAGCGTCACTAGATGCGCATCCAAGCAGGAGGGGGCGGGGGGGGGGGTTTAAAGGGGGTCTTGACCCCTTCTAAGGAGCATTTTATTAATTGACTTTATATTTTTACGTATATAAATTTGCAAATTTCTGAACTAACTTTCGGAGGACATTCGACCACATCATTTACAACTGCGACGCCAACAACGGTTTTAGGGACCAATCGAGACTAACCACCTACTATACGAACTTTTAGTAAATTATATATGTTGAGCGATAATAGAAAATGTTGTGAAATTTTAAATATTCCCGGCGAACTAAATATTCAAAAAGATTTCGGGCTTGCAGCCGGTCGTCGTTAGCTTCCATCTACGATATTTCGACTGGACAACTGTCAGCCATCCTCAGGTGAGCTATCGAAGACTTACAGACGCCCTCCGCTCCGTAATATATAGCGTGCAGCGAGTATTCCGCGCATGCGTCAAAATCATATGGACAGACGAACCACACAGACCGCCAGCAGCGCCCTCGCTGGTGGAACTGCAGAACTCAGCTGTCTTCGGCGTTGTCAATTGCCGCGGCCATCGGAGTAATCTGACGTCTTCGTCTGGAGCAGATCTTAGAGACGAAGGGGTTCCACGCATTATCTAGTTGGTAGCCATTGTCACGGTTGATAAGATTGTCTGTCATGCCAATTTCCACTGATTCTTTTATGACGGAGTCCCAAAAGGATTTTGCTATGGCCAAAATTGTTGTCTTATACTCCATTGAGTTTCCAGTGGAAATGCAATGCTCAGCAATTGCAGACTTGCTAGGTTGCAAAAGGCGAGTACAGCGTTGATGTTCAGTGCAACGTTCTTCTACTGTTCGCAATGTTTGTCCTGTATATGACGTGCCACACTGACAAGGTATTTTATAAATTCCCGCCTTCCGCAATACCAGATCGTCTTTCACTGATCCCAGCAGGTCGGAAATCTTCCATGGTGGGCGGAAAATTACTTTCACTTCGAAACCGTGGAGGATTCTTGCAATTTTGAAGGAAATGTTGCCAACAAAGGGAAGAAGAGCTAAAGATTTAGTAGGCATGCTCTCTTCTTTCTCCACTCCCTGTTTCTTTGGCTTAATTGCAAGTGCCTTGCTAATTTGCCGGGTAGAATATCCATATTCTTTGAAAACCCTCTCCAGATGGGCAAGCTCTTCAGGCAAACTATCTGCATCTGACACTACAGGAGCTCTGGGTACAAGTGTTTTAAGTACACTCATTGTTTGCGATGGGTGATGGCAGTTGGACGTATTTAAATACAAATCAGTATGTGTGGGCTTTCGATAAACCGAATGCCCCAAAGAGCAATCACTCTTCCGTCTAACTAACACATCCAAGATAGGGAGGCAACCATTTTTCTCTATTTCCATGGTAAACCGAATGTTCTCATGAATGGAGTTGAGTGCCGAGGAGTCTGCAAGAGGTACCTTTGGAAAAAGAGACACCACGTCAAAACTAATTAAAAGATCAGCAGTACTTAGGCGGAGAGCCCCCAGTCTGTTGATAAAATCGGCCGAGCTACGTATGTGATGTGGACATTTGCCCACAAATGGCCTCAGCAAGGATGCAAGATGTTTGGCTAAATCGTAAGTGGGGGCCCCAATATTGCTCACTATTGGCCGTCGTCTTTATGTACCTTCGGAAGGCCATACAGTCTTGGAGGTACGCTGCCATGAGGTCTTAAGCGCTTGATCGTCTCCGGAGGCAACGAGGAAGAATTGGCAAAAAGTTTCAGGTGGGAATCACTGCTTTGTTTCGCCACGCTCTCTCCTCAACATATTTTATGTACAACCAAGAATGTTTTGAACAGATTGACGGCGTCGCCATGGGTAGCCCCTTGTCTCCCTTGGTGGCCAACCTCTTGATGGAGGATTTTGAGGAGAGAGCACTTGAATCAGCATCCCTCAAACCAATTGTTTTTTGGAGGTACGTGGATGACACTTTCGTAGTGTGGCCTCATGGAGAAGAAAAATTAATGGAGTTTTTGGATCACCTCAACTCCATTCATGAGAACATTCGGTTGACCATGGAAATAGAAAAAAATGATTGCCTCCCTTTCTTGATGGCTCTTTGGGGCATTCGGTTTATCGAAAGCCCACACATACTGATTTGTATTTAAATACACTCCTGGAAATTGAAATAAGAACACCGTGAATTCATTGTCCCAGGAAGGGGAAACTTTATTGACACATTCCTGGGGTCAGATACATCACATGATCACACTGACAGAACCACAGGCACATAGACACAGGCAACAGAGCATGCACAATGTCGGCACTAGTACAGTGTATATCCACCTTTCGCAGCAATGCAGGCTGCTATTCTCCCATGGAGACGATCGTAGAGATGCTGGATGTAGTCCTGTGGAACGGCTTGCCATGCCATTTCCACCTGGCGCCTCAGTTGGACCAGCGTTCGTGCCGGACGTGCAGACCGCGTGAGACGACGCTTCATCCAGTCCCAAACATGCTCAATGGGGGACAGATCCGGAGATCTTGCTGGCCAGGGTAGTTGACTTACACCTTCTAGAGCACGTTGGGTGGCACGGGATACATGCGGACGTGCATTGTCCTGTTGGAACAGCAAGTTCCCTTGCCGGTCTAGGAATGGTAGAACGATGGGTTCGATGACGGTTTGGATGTACCGTGCACTATTCAGTGTCCCCTCGACGATCACCAGTGGTGTACGGCCAGTGTAGGAGATCGCTCCCCACACCATGATGCCGGGTGTTGGCCCTGTGTGCCTCGGTCGTATGCAGTCCTGATTGTGGCGCTCACCTGCACGGCGCCAAACACGCATACGACCATCATTGGCAACAAGGCAGAAGCGACTCTCATCGCTGAAGACGACACGTCTCCATTCGTCCCTCCATTCACGCCTGTCGCGACACCACTGGAGGCGGGCTGCACGATGTTGGGGCGTGAGCGGAAGACGGCCTAACGGTGTGCGGGACCGTAGCCCAGCTTCATGGAGACGGTTGCGAATGGTCCTCGCCGATACCCCAGGAGCAACAGTGTCCCTAATTTGCTGGGAAGTGGCGGTGCTGTCCCCTACGGCACTGCGTAGGATCCTACGGTCTTGGCGTGCATCCGTGCGTCGCTGCGGTCCGGTCCCAGGTCGACGGGCACGTGCACCTTCCGCCGACCACTGGCGACAACATCGATGTACTGTGGAGACCTCACGCCCCACGTGTTGAGCAATTCGGCGGTACGTCCACCCGGCCTCCCGCATGCCCACTATACGCCCTCGCTCAAAGTCCGTCAACTGCACATACGGTTCACGTCCACGCTGTCGCGGCATGCTACCAGTGTTAAAGACTGCGATGGAGCTCCGTATGCCACGGCAAACTGGCTGACACTGACGGCGGCGGTGCACAAATGCTGCGCAGCTAGCGCCATTCGACGGCCAACACCGCGGTTCCTGGTGTGTCCGCTGTGCCGTGCGTGTGATCATTGCTTGTACAGCCCTCTCGCAGTGTCCGGAGCAAGTATGGTGGGTCTGACACACCGGTGTCAATGTGTTCTTTTTTCCATTTCCAGGAGTGTACGTCCAGCTGCCATCACCCATCGCAAACAATGAGTGTACTTAAAACACTTGTACCCAGAGCTCCTGTAGTGTCAGATGCAGATAGTTTGCCTGAAGAGCTTGCCCATCTGGAGAGGGTTTTCAAAGAATATGGATATTCTACCCGGCAAATTAGCAAGGCACTTGCAATTAAGCCAAAGAAACAGGGAGTGGAGAAAGAAGAGAGCATGCCTACTAAATCTTTAGCTCTTCTTCCCTTTGTTGGCAACATTTCCTTCAAAATTGCAAGAATCCTCCACGGTTTCGAAGTGAAAGTAATTTTCCGCCCATCATGGAAGATTTCCGACCTGCTGGGATCAGTGAAAGACGATCTGGTATTGCGGAAGGCGGGAATTTATAAAATACCTTGTCAGTGTGGCATGTCATATATAGGACAAACATTGCGAACAGTAGAAGGAAGTTGCACTGAACATCAACGCTGTACTCGCCTTTTGCAACCTAGCAAGTCTGCAATTGCTGAGCATTGCATTTCCACTGGAAACTCAATGGAGTATAAGACAACAATTTTGGCCATAGCAAAATCCTTTTGGGACTCCGTCATAAAAGAATCAGTGGAAATTGGCATGACAGACAATCTTATCAACCGTGACAATGGCTACCAGCTAGATAATGAGTGGAACCCCGTCATCTCTAAGGTCTGCTCCAGACGAAGACGTCAGAGTACTCCTATGGCCGCTGCAATTGGCAACGCCGAAGACAGCTGAGTTCTGCAGTTCCACCAGCGAGGGCGCTGCTGGCGGTCTGTGTGGTTCGTCTGTCCATATGATTTTGACGCATGCGCGGAATACTCGCTGCACGCTATATATTACGGAACGGAGGGCGTCTTCGTCAGTCTTCGATGGCTCATGAGGATGGCTGGCAGTTGTCCGGTCGAAATATCGTGGATGGAAGCCAAAGATGACCGGCTGCAAGCCCGAAATCCTTTTGAATATATAGAAAATGTTGCTAACATCATTTTCCGGTATGAGATAGACAAAATTTTCCATTGTACGGTAAATACAAAACCTACTTTCCAGTGCGCCCGCAGCTTGAGTGAGATCGAAGAACGAAATAGTTTATTTTACTCTGTTTGCCCATCTTTACAGGGACAGTTGCGGGACTCAGCTGTTTGATGCAGAATGTCAAATCAAATACCTTTCAGCCGTTTAGTTTCCAAACTTATTTCATTTGGCTACCAGTTTCGGCGATTTACTAAGCCATCTTGAGGCCCCTGACCGACGTGTAAGAGGTTTCCACCTCGGTTCTGATCAAAACAGGAGTCAGGAATACTGGTATTAGTAGATTTCTGATTGCTACAGCGATACGCTCAACCATCATCTCAATCTACTAAAACTAGTATTGCTGGCCCTTGTTTTGATCAGATCTTCCCACACGTTGGTCAGGGGCCTCAAGATGGCGTAGTAAATCGCCGAAAAAGGTAGCCAAGTAAAATAAGTTTGGAAATTAAACGTCTGAAATGTGCTTAATTCGACATCGTGAGTAACGACGTGTTAGCAATGGATTTGGTCTTGTGGTTGACATGAATGTGAGTGATGCGTTAGAGCACGTAGATGCACAACACCAGGAAGAACCGTCATTAACCCTGCACCAGCACGGCATTCACTTCCGTCTTGGCGATGGTGAGGAGGAGCTGTGTGTCGGAGGTATATGTTTAACATGGGTACGACATGTAATATTGTGCTGTTAACAGTCCTCATACTTTACCAGGATTGTTTCCAAACACACTAAACAGTGATCATTACGGGTGGTACGGTAGGGTGTTCGATGCCATACTAGCTCAGGAACCTACTGTATGGATTTTGATAAGATTTTCACAAATATACTCATTAATGAGGAAGGTATTTGTATGTAATTTACTAGCACTATGTCAGCAAGTCTTCCGTCCGTAAATACCTAGTTGTACCTGTAGGAAGCTGGGACAGACAATGTGTGTGTGTGTGTGTGTGTGTGTGTGTGTGTGTGTGTGTACACGTACGCGTATGCGTGTATTTTTACAAATTGTTAGCATTCACTCTCCACATATTTCCTTCTGCCCTTACTACCCTTATTTAATACCAAGTATCAGATGCCCCTTACAATTAAATCTTGTCTATCTGGTACCCATTCTTTTTTGTAAACTTGCATTTTCTCTATTTTTAAGCCAGTACATGTGCATTTATCCTCTGAAATAATACTGCTGTTGATATTTTTATCATTACTTAAACATTTCTTATTATTATTATGCTTAAACACAACTTTGCAATCAGCTTCAATGTGTAACAAAAATATGTAAATGACACGACCTATTATACAAATCAACAGAGAAATAAATTTCAGAGAAATAAATTTCAGAGAAATTAGCAGCATAAAAATTGTCTCAAAAATGCAAAGAAATCAGGGAGGAAACAAGCTGTGTTTAACATGGAATACTTGCGACCTGACCAGTTTGTAGGATACATTACAGCTTGCTAATGGCGTCTGTTCACAGTCTAGCCACACGTGCTGCTGGAAACAAACCTGACACCATTTTCAAGTCCACACATGGAACTGGCAAACTACAGAAAGCTGAGTAAGGCAAGGCAGAAGGTAAAAGGTCCTCCACTAAGGAAAAACAAAATGTAGTAAAAAGACTGACTCTCTCGAATATAGGCGGGAATGACTAAAAGAAAAAGAAAACAGCATTTCCTGCGTTTACATACTCACATAGCCATGGTTTACAGGACTGTGTTAACTGAAATACCGATATAGCTGATCATACATGCCAATTTTATGTCATGTATTCTTTTGAGTTTGTCACCATCATATTTCTGAAACTGTGTGAGCCAAGTGCTACTCAAATTTTTTGGTGAAATTCTGGTCACATGAAATGAAATTTCTTGGAAGCCTTACAAAAAGCGATGTACTAAGCACTGATGTAAGCAAATTATTGTATTACTGTTGTTATTTAATTTTATTATTATTTAAATACTACGCATTTGTTGCATGTTGATAGCTAGAAATGGGAAGCTATACTGGAAAGGGGAAATGTTAGACAGCAACAAATACTGCCCTCCTCCCGGGACTGAAGCCTTCACCTGTACCTGCACTTCACTTCCACACTGTAAATCCTAGTGTGTGGCTGAATGTTATAACATACCTGTTTGACTGAGATCTCAGGAAGCTATGGTTTTAACATGACTTTATTATGTAGCTTTCTTGTCTGTACTCATTTTGCAGTTGATTTTAAGCTAACTTCCCAATGAGGTAGAGACATGAAATTTTAAACATAGATCAAAAGTGGATGACAATGAAATATTATCTCACTTTTGTCTGAATTATCCACGTTGCTGTGATGGTGGTAGGATTGAAAACTGTTGGTAACGCCTGACACCTTCAGCAGCCCTGCAGGACCGGCGTGTTGAGCGGGTAGTATCGGAATGCGGTACAGGCGGTATGCGTGGAACTCCACAACAGCCGCCATATACTAACGGATATGTTCGTCGTACGTCCCACACTGATTTTTGTTGTTATTTCACGCAGTGTTCGTTGTCTGTTTAGCAATGAAAACTACGCAAACGCCGGCCACTTCCTTATCCGTGGTGAGAGGTAATGCGGTAATATCCGAAATGATCTCGGGTTATTGAATTCCCTGACGATTTCCGAAATGGAGTGTCCCTGCGTCTAGTTCCAACTAACATTCCGCATTCAAAGTCCGGCATGTGGCCACAATCACATTTGAAGTCTTATTGCATGAATCCCTTGAGTACAAATGGCAGCTCCGCCAATTCACTGCCCTTTTATACACTACTGGCCATTAAAATTGCTACACCACGAAGATGACGTGCTAAAAACGCGAAATTTAACCGACAGGAAGAAGATGCTGTGATGTGCAAATGATTAGCTTTTCAGAGCATTCACATAAGGTTGGCGCCGGTGGCGACACCTACAACGTGCTGACATGAGGAAAGTTTCCAACCGATTTCTCATACACCAACAGCAGTTGACCGGCGTTGCCTGGTGAAACGTTCTTGTGATGCCTTGTGTAAGGAGGAGAAATGCGTACCATCACGTTTCCTACTTTGATAGAGGTCGGATTGTAGCCTATCGCGATTGCGGTTTATCGTATCGCGACATTGCTGATCGCGTTGGTCGACATCCAATGACTGTTAGCAGAATATGAAATCGGTGGGTTCAGGAGGGTAATACGGAACGCCATGCTGGATCCCAACGGTCTCGTATCACTAGCAGTCGAGATGACAGGCATCTTATCCGCTTGGCTGTAACGGATCGTGCAGCCACGTCTCGATCCCTGAGTCAACAGATGGGGACGTTTGCAAGACAACAACCGTCTGCACCAACAGTTCGACGACGTTTGCAGCAGCATGGACTATCAGCTCGGAGACCATGGCTGCGGTTACCCTTGACGCTGTATTACAGACAGGAGCGCCTGCGAGGGTGTACTCAACGACGAACCTGGGTGCACAAATGGCAAAACGTCATTTTTTCGGATGAATCCAGGTTCTGTTTACAGCATCATGATGGTCGCATTCGTGTTTGGCGACATCGCGGTGAACGCACATTGGAAGCGTGAATTCGTCATCGCCATACTGGCGTATCACCCGGCGTGCTGGTATGGGGTGCCATTGGTTACACGTCTCGGTCACCTCTTGTTCGCACTGACGGCACTTTGAACTGTGGACGTTACATGCCAGACGGGTTTCTCAGGATCTATGCACCCAAATTGCGTGGAAATGTAATCACATGTCAGTTCTAGTATAATATATTTGTCCAATGAATACCCGTTTGTGATCTGCATTTCTTGTTGTTGTAGCAATTTTGATGGCCAGTCGTGTATCTAGTGTAAGCTATATTATCGCCTTCTGTATATGTGCATGTCGCTATCCCATGACTTTTGTCACCTCAGTACATGTTGAGACCTAATGCGCACTTTTTTCTAGTGTGGTCGGTTGTTTGGTCGCCTCTTGCTTTAGGACCGAGCACCACAACTATATTTCCTCAGGAGGGATTTCAGCTTAAGATTCCTTACACTGTGGTGCGCCTTTTTAGATAATAATAGTAACTTGAGACGGCATTAAGGACGCAAAGGTACCTGAAGGACATTCAGGTACTGGGATAGAAGACTCTTCTTGCTAAAGTTTTCCACCACGGGGCCTTTGTGACCTGCGTGTAATATCCGTCCCAGTACTCAGGGCAAATGCCGCTGATGGGCGACACATGCAAAACCATGCCACTCCGCGCTACGTAATTTGCCTACTTACAGATAATTTATTTTTCGCTTGTGGGTCTCAGCCATTTCAAATGTGAAGTATGCACATTATCTTGGTCACTCTGTAAATTCTGTTTCTTACGTAAATATCTAGCAAAACTTCGTAACACCTAGCAAAACTTCGGAACTGAGTAATCTTTGCCTATTTCTACAGTATGTTTGTGTTGTTACATAGCCTCTGCCTAAGAGCGCTAGCAAAGCTACACGCATTCTAAGTTGAACAGTGTTGAGTAGCATACGTTTTTTGAAGAATGGCCAGGAAATTTTCTTTGTAAGAATTGGAGTATGAATGTTTTTGATGCAATTATGGAGAGAGAAGCTAAGGGGATTATTTGCGAGTTTTTCTGGAATGTTGAGAGATTGAGGTAAGCACGCAAGCACAGAACTGTTTTGTGCCATTGATATTGTAGTAACGAAGTCCAGGTGGTGGGATTGTTACGTGTATTGCCCTAATAGGATGATGAACCCTTTATTAAATTTATTTCTTAAAGTTATGTTATGTAAATACTAGTGTGAACATTAAGTTGATTTTTAAAGCATTACTTTTGATTACAGAGTTTCTTTTGAATTTTGTCAGAAGTCATTTCTTACCAGTTAAAATTCCTACCCTTTCATTCTGTTTATTATGTACATACGAACATTGCACTTTGTGGTATGGCATTTTCTGCCGCAGTTTTTTAATGTTGCTGTATGCTGTGCGCTGCTTTCGGGAAATCTGCAAAAATGTTTGTCAAGACATGAAGTGGAAATACAGTTTAGGGCCACGAATTTCTTTGTAAGTTCAGTTGCGCATTTATTAAGTCAAGACACATTCAGCACAGAATTTGTGGACAGTGTTGAGTAAATCATATGAAGTCTTTCCATAACTCAGTCTGAGTTTTGCACATTACACGAGTTTAAGTTACGTATTAGTTCGTGTAGCTATCAGTTTTGAGAAGTTCTGGTAGACAGTTTTAGGAAGATACACTCAGAGAGAGATAAGCAGACAGCCGGTAAAGTCACAAAGACTCTTCTTAACATGCAATTTTGTCATATGATGACATGATGGAGACCGTGGCCGTTATTTGAAGACAAATGTTGATGGTGTTGGGACAGCAACCAGCCACAAATCTACTTTCAGTTCCTTTATTCAAAGGGTACCGTTATCGGTTTCGAATCGTTGTGATTCATCTTCAGACGGTTTACACGCTTTCCTTATGATATGTGGTGTGTTTTTTTACAGATTAATTGTCCTAAAATATAAATAATAGATAATTATAAGCACGCCATACACAGATGGTTGCGTTACAGAGTTTCGTTGCTTGTGACTTACGTGAAATGTCGGTTTGGGGAGTTTGTTTTCGTAACATTCGTCCAACAGATGTGAATACATTCCCACTGCATTCTTATTGTTGTACAAGTAAATTTTTCTCACTGAACACTTTAGATTTGTCACCGAGAAGATTTCTACCACGCACCACATGTTATGATACATACAAAGAGCTTACAAACATATGAGTATGAAAAATGCTATGATATATCGCAACATTTGAAGATGTCCAATGTTTGGAAATATTCACTTACGCAACTGAAATGCCTTTTACACTAGTACAGAGACATTGATTTTTTTGAGTTTATACTGTTACATTAATTATAAAGTTGGCTTTTTAGTACTGTATAGGTGAAATAGTACATTATTTAATTACATTTAGCATCATGAGAATTATAGTAACATAAATTTGCTGCTTGATCTGCAGATAGGCGTACTAATGTTATTTGCTTTGGAGGTTGGAAAATAATTTTTGGAAATTTTTCAGGAAAGGGGTGTTAGCTAACTCTGTTTGTTTATTAAGGATATAGTCTGGGGTGCTGTTTTTGTGTGTGTACATTTCTATTCCTTCTAATATATTCATAGTGGCTCCTTTTTCTGCTAGATGTAAAATTTTTAAGTTGCCCTCAATGTTTCCCACTGAATGGTTTCCTTCAGCAATATGGGCTGCAAATGCAGATTTGTTCAAGTTACCAAGTCTTAAAGCATCAATGTGTTCTTTGTATCTAATTTCAAAACTTCTGCCTGTCTGTCCAATGTAGAATTTTGAGCATGTATCGTATTTGAGTTTGTATATATCATACCAAATAGCAAACTTATTTAAAAAGAAAAATATCACTATCAGCTTTTCCACAAGTAATAAATTACAACAAGAAGTAATCCATGATGTAAATACCTCCAAGTGTCCCTACCGTAAACCAGGAAAATACAAACTCAAATGCGATATATGCCCAAAATTCTACATTGGACAGACAGGCAGAAGTTTTGATTAGATTCAAAGAACACATTGATGATTTAAGACTTGGTAACTTGAACAGTTGCGTAAGTGAATATTTCCAAACATAGGACATCTTCATATGTTACGATATATCATAGCATCTTTGATACTCATGTCTATATAAGCTCTTTGTATGTATCATAACATGTGGTGCGTGGAGTGTTCAGTGAGAAAAAATTTACGTGTGCAACATAAGAATGCAGTGAGAATGTATTCACATCTGGTGGACGAATATTATGAAAACGAACACTCCAAATCGACATTTCACGTAAGTCACAAGCAACGAAAATCTGTAACGCAACCATCTGTGTATGGCGTGATTATAATTATGGATTATTTTTATTTTAGGGCAATTAATCTGTAAAAAAACACACCACATGTCATAAGGAAAGCGTGTAAACCGTCTGAAGATGAATTACAACGATCCGAAACCGGCAACGGTACCCTTTGAATAAAGGAACTGGAAGTTGATTTGTGGCTGGTTGCTGTCCTAACACTATCAACATTTGTCTTCTTAACATTTTGCTCGGTCTGCGCTGAGCCCATCCACTGTCCTAAGCACAGTGTCCATTCCACTGAACATACGTGCCAGTCTTCCCCGAAGCAGTGCGTCTTTTTAATTAAGGGTGAGGTGGACAGTCAAACATTTGTTCTGCAGGCGGCGACGGCGATTTCGACAGTGTCGCGTGGTTGGCCGCGGGCCTGCCGTGTTTGCCACCGTGGTTAGCTGGGAGGCGCGGACGCCGGCACCGTCGGTTAGCGGGCGGAGTTAGCGGGCTGTGCCGGCAGCAGAGGCCGGCGTCTCCGGCGGCAGGCTGCAGCCTGCAGTCCCTGCCGCCCACACCGGCGCCACAAATACCTGTGGCCGCGGGGGCGGCGGGGGCGCGGGCAGGGACACCGGGCCCCTCACGCATTATTCATCGGCCGTCCCCTAGCCGGCGGTCAGGAGGTGAGCGCCGATTGATTTGGCCAAACTGTCGGCAGGTAACTGGAGTTCTGCTCCAAAAAGAGGCACCACAAATGTCTGACAGAGACCCCGCTACATAACCAGACATATACACTACTGGCCATTAAAATTGCTACACCACGAAGATGACGCGCTACAAACGCATAATTTAACCGACAGGAAGAAGAGGCTGTGACATGCGAACGATTAGCTTTTCAGAGCATCCACACAAGGTTGGCGCCGGTGGCGACACCTACAACGTGCTGACATGAGGAAAGTTTCCAACCGATTTTCCATACACAAACTGAAGTTGACCGGCGTTGCCTGGTGAAACGTTGTCGTGATGCCTCGTGTAAGGAGGAGAAATGCGTACCAACACGTTTCCGACATTGATAAAGACCTGATTGTAGCCTATCGCGATTGCGGTTTATCGTATCGCGACATTTCTGCTCGCGTTGGTCGAGATCCAATGACTGTTAGCAGAATATGGAATCGGTGGGTTCAGAAGGGTAACACGGAACGCCATGCTGGATCCCAACGGCCTCGTATCACTAGCAGTCAAGATGACAGGCATCTTATCCGCATGGCTGTAACGGATCGTGCTGCCACATCTCGATCCCTGAGTCAACAGATGGGGACGTTTAAAGGCGACAACCATCTGCACGAACAGTTCGACGACGTTTGCAGCAGCGTGGACTATCAGCTGCGGTTACCCTTGACGCTGCAGACAGGAGCGCCTGCGTTGATGTACTCAACGACGAACCTAGGTGCACGAATGGCAATACGTCATCTTTTCCGATGAATCCAGGTTCTGTTTACAGCATCGTGATGGTCGCATCCGTGTTTGGCGACATCGCGGTGAACGCACATTGGAAGCGTGTATTGGTCGTCGCCATGCTGGCATATCACCCGTCGTGATGGTATGGGGTGCCATTGGTTACACGTCTCGGTCACCTCTTGTTGGTATTGACAGTACTTTGAACAGTTGACGTTACATTTCAGATGTGTTACGACCCATGGCTCTAAATTCATTCGATCCCTGCGAAACCCTACATTTAAGCAGGATAATGTACGACCGCATGTTGCAGGTCCTGTACAGGTCTTCGTGGATACAGAAAATGTTCGACTGCTGCCCTGGCCAATACATTCTCCAGATCTCTCACTAACTGAAAACGTCTGGTCAATGGTGGCCGAGCAACTGGCTCGTCACAATACCTCAGTCAGTACTCTTGATGAACTGTGGTATCGTGTTGAAGCTGCATGGGCAGCTGTACCTGTACACGCCATCCAAGCTCTGTTTGACTCAATGCCCAGGCGTATCAAGGCCGTTATTACGGTCAGAGGTGGTTGTTCTGGGTACTGATTTCTCAGGATCTATGCACCCAAATTGCGTGAAAATGTAATCACTTGTCAGTTCTAGTATAATACATTTGTCCAATGAATACCCGTTTATCATCTGCATTTCTTCTTGGTGCAGTAATTTTAATGGCCAGTAGTATATATGAGGTGTCTGTCCTTTCGGACATGTCCGAATGAGGATAATGGGTAAAAGTTCAGAATTTGGGTCTGACGAGAGGCGTGCCATGGTAGTCCGGGCAGTTGCAATGACTACTGTGTCTGGAAGGCGCAGTGGTCAGGCCACCTGCCTACTAATAAGGAGACCCTGGTTTGAATCCTAGTACGGCACAAATTTTCAACTTTTTCCATTGGTTTAAATCAATGAGCACTAGTAGTAAATGTCAGGTATTTATTTGTGTCTTAAAAATCAGGATGCATGACTACAAGAAAGGGTCAACTGCATGTACGGGGCTGCAGCATTAGAATATTTGCGAGAATGCAGGTAGATTTGGAGATTATCAACATACGATGCAGAGACTCCCATCCAATGCAAGTAAAATAATATTACTCAGTTACTCCATCATTGCATCTAGTTACACCATACTATATCTTGGAGTATCCGTTGCCAGCGACTGAACATGAGTTCAGGAAGATGCAGACATTTACTGGCAAAAAGGACACTAAACCGAAAAAAATTAATAAGAGAGTGTAAGGTGTCAGGCAAATCCAACACCTTCTATGAAAACCCTGACATGATAAGCAAATCCAGTAGTATGTCACATAGCTTCGAATAAATCGTGACATTAAATTAACAAAAAGTAATACGAGTAACGAGTGAGCAAATGGAGTACCACAGACTAACACAAGAATGCCTAAATGCATGTCATACCTTCACACTGTGAGACAGACGCAGTTCCGAGGGGAGAAACGAGAACGGAAGCCGAGAGCAGAACCGTGTTAAGCTAGAAGGCCCTACGATAAGGGACGGACACCCACGTTTCCAGCTAACCACCAGGACCACCCCCCAGCCCATGTTAAAAGCTAGAGCCCTCCAGAAGGACAGTATAGATCTTATGATAACACAAAAAGGGCCACACCAGCTTCAAGTTTTAGTGTGAGACTTTTACGCGTCTCTGTTACGTTGCAAACGTTAAAAACATTGCCCCACCACGAAAAGTATAACGTTTCTCATTGGATAGACAGAATTTTTGTAGGCGGAGCATAAGGTTAACATTGAGACCCTGATTGGTCAGATGAAAACACAGTTTTTTTTTAATCCAACTTCGGTAAATTGTAGTAAGGAGAAGTTAAGAGAGGGAGTTACTTCCGAGACGGCTAGGTGAGCGGAGCTGTGCTGCCCGCCGCCCCCTGACTAACACCGACAAGGTAATGAACGCACGCGATGCCGCATTTTTGAGCGCATAAGGCTTCACTCAGAACTGCAGAAGTCTCATCTGTTACATCCCCTTTTCGCGTAATACTAGTGTCGATCGTCAATTGAAGCTCATGGCATTCACATTTGCTACGTAAGTTAAAATCTGAAACGCGATGATTTTTATGTTATATAATTATTGAGAAGCCACATCAGCCACTGTAATTTACGACAAGTTAGATGAGTAATTAAAGATAATTGAGGGTCACTGTAGACCATTTTGATAGTTTTCTCTTTTGTGAAACTTAATTTAAACCTAGATTATAGATGTGATATGGCATAGGTCATCCTTCGATCCATTGTAGAACTTGGAAACCCATTCAGGGAATATTCGTTCACATTTTTGTTGAACGCAGTTGGTTTTTATCATCCTGTATTGAAACATTTCCTTTTATCAATAATGCAATTTATAAACGATGTTTTGTGAGTAGAATAAAATTTCCAGTGGTAAACTTAACTGCTTTTTCGACGTTATTTTACCAGCTAACTAAAAATAGGAAAGCCTTGAACCCCTTCCACTAAATTTGGTTAGTATTAAGATTCTTTTACAGGGAGTGCAGCGGAGCTGACGCTGAATTCATTAAGTATTTGGTTATATCATCGCTAGTCTCACTGAACTCTTCCGAATTCTACATGTCATGTGTGGTCTGGCGTCTCCTTACCAGCAACAGGTACCAGGTTCAAACTAGTCAATTCCCTAAAAAACACGCTTAGAGCGTCGTTGCGCGAAAGTGGTAGGGAGACACGACATAGAACGACAGACACCATGCAGAATGTTAGAAGAGGTCGCTTACAAACCTCTTTTCCTCTCTATTCTTACTGTTTGTGAGCCCGTGCATATTGCCAAGCTAGAAGCTAGACTTTATAGTTACACTCGGGATGGGTCCGCAGTCTTCATGTAATTATTAAGTACGGTGTTTATAGCTGTCAATGTTTTTTCAAGTTATCGCTGTAATTTCGAAAGTTAGCACTGATCTTCAGGCTGAAGTCTCACATTCAAATATCCAACTGTATTTACATCTGCATGCGTATTTCTTTTTGAGATGTCTGCCTGAAGATACTCGAAATTGAAATCGAAATAAATTAAAAATTAATTATTATTGTTGGTGGAACAACCATATTTAACAAAATGAAGGAGAGAGGGGGGAGGGAGGGGGAGAGGGAAGGTGAGGGAGAGATGGAGGAAGCAGGTAGATGGTTCAAATGGTTCAAATGGCTCTAAGCACTATGGGACTTAACATCTGAGGTCATCAGTCCCCTAGACTTAGAACTACTTAAACCTAACTAACCTAAGGACATCACACACATCCATGCCCAAGGCAGGATTCGATCCTGCGACTGCATCAGCAGCAGCGCGGTGCCGGACTGAAGCGCTTAGAACCGCTCGGCCACAGCGGCCGGCCAGGTACAGGGAGTGAAAGAACAGGAGCGAGAGAGGGACAGAAGAAAAGGTCAAGTGAGGAGTGAAGAGATTGACTGAGGAGGCAGCGGGTGGTTGAGGAGGGGGAGGGTGGGTGACGAGGGAGAGAGCCAAAGGAGGAGGGATCATGGTGTGTGAGATGGAGGCAGGGGAAGGACCAAGGTGGAGAACAGGACACAGGGTGCGGATATGGAGGGACAAAGGAGAAGTGAGGGAGGGAAAGATGGCAGGAGAGATAGGGGAGTGGAGTCAGGTGAGGAGGAGGGAGGAGGGGGGGGGAGACAAGTGACGGACAGACGTGAGGAGAGAGATAAGGGTAAGTGAGCAGGGGAGAGGGTCTTCCAACTTTGGCTAAAAGCATCTGTACTTCGAGCAAAAATTTGATGCTCAAAAGATTCGAGAGAGGAAACACTCCTGAATGGACTGAACTCTTTGATTACGACTGAGGTGCTTGTGTCCCATGGTAGGTTATACGAGAACCACTGTGAATTTATTGCATGTTACTGCTACATATCGATACCGCTCTGGTAAAGGGAAGCCGCTATGGTTCACAGAATCTTTATAACTGCAGCTTACTGCTGTGGATTTTTCTGTCCCGAGGTACCATTGTTAACCCTCTACTCCACTCCGCTCCTTATCGTCAAATGAAATTAGTTCGCGCGTGTAGATAGGCATCCCAATGCGCACATCTGCAAAGCGGGCTGCCGTCGCGCTTTCCCCGACAATTGGTGCCAATGAACTGCACGTACGTTTTGACATTTCCCTTGTCATAAACGGTGCCCATACTGAGCATCTGCAAGCTGGACAAATGCTCTACCCACCGATGTGGTCTGTGTCCTGTTCGTCTTGTAGTTTTTGCCAAATGTCTTCTGAAATCCCGGAGGTATTGAGAGTAGCTCTGAATGTGCCACCCCTCCCCAAGCTGGTAAACGAAAGGGCGGGAAAAATTTGTTTCATATTGTTTTTTATGATTATGGTATTAATTAAAATAACAGTACATTAATATCTTTTACTCCGAAACAAAACTAGTAGTCAAACTGAAATTACGGCAGCGTATGTTTCAAGGCGAGCGGATGGACGAACACATCGCGTTATACTTTGTGCAATAAGAATTATGTCGTTTTTAATAAAAGTGTTCATTTTCATTATTACAGTCAAGACTACCGCTTGTAATTTTTACTCCTTAAGAATTTCTCCACAACGTGGTTGAACCATCGCCGATTACAATTTTTTTTAATGACTGGATACTCTCGGTGGTATAAATTTATTATTCCATCACCAGGATCAGAATGTAAAGAATTTGTTGAGCGAGTCGGCTTTGTGAAATCTAATGATCTGATTTTCCAACACGAAATATCCAGCTGTCAGTTTTTTACCAGATGTGACAAAAACCATTAAATTTTTGGAGAATTACCTAGTTATTAAAGAAATAATGATGACTATCTTAATAACCGAATACTTTTTCTCAAACGTGTACTCACATTTTAGTTTTGTCAATGAGCATCAGTTCTTTAAGTTTTCTGCATGAAATGCAATTGTTTAACACAGACCAGTGCAGTACTATATCCTCCGATATTGTAAAGAAAAACGCTTGATGAAGTTATTATTAAATTACATAGAGTCAAAGAGTGGATATAAAAAACATGTAATCATTTCTGATTGTTTACTTTTTCATTGTAAATAATTATAATCTGTACTTACAGACCAAGATGATGTATGGGGTGCAGCGGAACCCATGAGACACGTACCTGAGGAAAAAAGAAAACTCTTAAGAATAGAACAATCTATGCTTCAGTTCAAATTAACTTCTATTGTAATTTGAGAAGACAAGTTTGCTCTAAATGGTCCATTAACGTGGATGTATACGGCTAGCTGCAGTTACCCAGAAGGGAGGCCAAATATCCATGAACAAAATTCTACTTTTGCGGTTCTCTCTTCTGCCGAGCTGTCAGGCCATTGTTTAATTTGCATTGTATTGTTAACAGAAATCAATTATTCTTGCACAATAAGTAGCTGGGCTGCTTATGTTGGAAACTAAAAATGTTAGGAACGCAAACAAACAAACGTGCACTTCCACTTGAAATCAACAACATACCACTGACTGAATTTCAGTGCAGTTATCTGGAAAGCACATCAGATCTGTTTTAATTATTCTGAAGGTTAACAATAAAAATAAATACATTCTATTCTACACATAAAGTTGGTATACTGTAGTCAAAGAATTTGCATTCGTATATAATGTAGGAAGACCTAGTTTTTTTGAAACAGAAGTTTATTATTGGGCTCATTTCAATTTCCTTGATGACATAACTATGTTCGGAGATTATTTCAATAATTCAACTGTGACGTTACGTTGCTATATTAATAAAGGTGTGCGCCTGGCACACATGATCACAGCAATAGCAAGTTTGTTACAGCTACTTTACTTGGCACTTTAAGTGTGATTTACAGTTAACTGCACAGATAGCTTAGTAGAGTTCAGCAGATTCATGACAGGCCAAACATTTATAACTTTAATTCAATAATTCACACTATCAACATTAATACTCTGTCTGAGTCGAGATGTAGTCCTTCTTACCTAAATAAAGACTAACATTGTATTTGTATCTGTTTATGTATGAGTGATTTGTGTGTGTGTGTGTGTGTGTGTGTGTGTGTGTGTGTGTGTGTGTGATGTTGTTTGGTTTGTGGGGCGCTCAACTGCGCGGTCATCAGCGCCCATACAAAGTCCCAATTTTTACACAGTCGAATTCTTTACAGTCCACTCGAGCCACTGTCACGAATGATGATCATGATGAAATGATGAGGACAACACAAACACCCAGTCCCCGGACAGAGAAAATCCACAACCCAGCCGGAAATCGAACTCGGGACCCCGCGATCCAGAGGTACCAAAGCTCGCCACTAGACCACGAGCTGGTGACGTACGTATGTGTGTGTGTGTCAAGTTTATCTTTTACTAGCATGCGAAAACGTGAGATGTTGCCACAATAACAATACGGAATGAATATTTTATTCATATTCAATCTATTTTGTTAGGACAACAGCAAATGTGTAGATAGTGATTGAGTGTTGGTTAAGAACAGTGACAATTAGTCCATCATCCATACATACATAGAGAAAAAATAGTATTTAGAGCAGTATTTGCGTGTTAATCAAACATCACCTACGTATCTACAGAATCGTTTTGATCGGAAGATTATTAGATGATCGAGACGAATTGCTAATAAAGAATTATGTTATCGTTGACATTTGGTGATTCTTAAATACGACGTTTCCAAACTGTCTAAATTATCCCAGGTGAATGCCCAAATTATTGACATTTCCTGACAGATTAATACTGTTATAAAACTTTCTGGCAGATTAAAACTGTGTAAGGACGGGGCGCGAGTCATGCTTGGGTAGCTCAATTGGTAGAGCACTTGCCCGCGAAAGGCAGAGGTCCCGAGTTCGAGTCTCGGTCCGGCACACAGTTTTAATCTGCCAAAAAGTTTCATATCAGAGCACACTCCGCTGTAGAGTGAAAATTTCATTCTAGATTAAAACTGTGTGCGTGCGTGTAGACGTGTCAAAGCACAACTCACGACGCGTCCACTTGGTATCAATTTTACGGGTTAATGAAAAACCGCTCCAGCTGCTGCTAGGCACTTTATTTACGTCCACGACCGATTTCAACGTTCACATCCACGCCATTTTCAAGCGGATCTGAAAATTGTACTCTCGTGAAGCGAAGGACGTGTCAGCAACCGGAGCGGCTCTTCATTAACTGAATGTGCTGTTGCGGGATAACAGCACTCTCCGAACGTGGAGAAACTAATAATTTTGCCTGTACCTCTTTCCAGTTTTTCAAGCTCTAGAGAAGCAACATACGAGAAAACGTTTCCGCAGCATTTTGAGAACAGGAGACGAATACTCGAAGAATTGCAGTGCGGGTCGTTGATCTGGAGCT
Source organism: Schistocerca nitens (assembly GCF_023898315.1). NCBI lineage: Eukaryota > Metazoa > Arthropoda > Insecta > Orthoptera > Acrididae > Schistocerca > Schistocerca nitens. The sequence continues at coordinate 745,573,962 of NC_064618.1, read as the reverse complement.
GTATTGCCCATGCAAGACAAAAAGAGTGCATTTACCACTTGAAAATTGAAGGTTTGTTAGGGCTGCAAATATTATTCTACAAAGGTCACGACCGATATTCTTCCTCATTCTGAACCATCCGAACTACCTCTGCGTCTAGAATGATCTCGAAGTCAACTGGGTGTTGAAGTCTGACTTTCTTCCTTTCCTTCTTTCAGTTTTTAGCTCTTTATATTGACAGCCATTAAAATTGTAGTACCAGGAAAGGTAGCAAATACCGAAAGACTACATATTGCGAGTACAGTGTACAGTATAGTACGACGAGTAAATTACTACATCTGTAGGTGACTTGTGGCTGAACATAGCGCGAAATTTATACATCGCCTCTGGCAGCAACAATGGCTCTACCCAGGGTGAGCATCGAGTCGACCTGAGTTTTGATGACAGGTGTTGTTGTTGTTGTTGTTGTTGTGGTCTTCAGTCCTGAGACTGGTTTGATGCAGCTCTCCAGGGTACTCTATCCTGTGCAAGCTTCTTCATCTCCCAGTACCTACTGCAACCTACATCATTATGAATCTGCTTAGTGTATTCATCTCTTGGTCTCCCTCCACGATTTTTACCCTCCACGCTGCCCTCCAGTACTAAATTGGTGATCCCTTGATGCCTCAGAACATGTCCCACCAGCCGATCCCTTCTTCTAGTCAAGTTGTGCCACAAATTCCTCTTCTCCCCAATTCTATTCAATACCTCCTCATTAGTTATGTGATCTACCCATCTAATCTTCAGCATTCTTCTGTAGCACCACATTTCGAAAGCTTTTATTCTCTTCTTGTCCAAACTATTTGTCGTCCATGTTTCACTTCCATACATGGCTACACTCCATACAAATACTTTCAGAAACGACTTCCTGACACTTAAATCTATATTCGATGTTAACAAATATCTCTTCTTCAGAAACGCTTTCCTTGCCATTGCCAGTCTACATTTTATATCCTCTTTACTTCGACGATCATCAGTTATTTTGCCCCCCAAATAGCAAAACTTCTTTACTACTTTAAGTGTCTCATTTTTTAATCTAATTCCCTCAGCATCACCTGAGTTAACTCGACTACATCCCATTATCCTCGTTTTGCTTTTGTTGATGTTCATCTTATACCCTCCTTTCAAGACACTGTCCATTCCGTTCAACTGCTCTTCCAAGTCCTTTGCTGTCTCTGACAGAATTACAATGTCGTCGGCGAACCTCAAAGTTTTTATTTCTTCTCTATGGATTTCAATACCTACTCCGAACTTTTCTTTTGTTTCCTTTACTGCTTGCTCAATATACAGATTGAATAACATCGGGGAGAGGCTACAACCCTGTCTCACTCCCTTCCCAGCCACTGCTTCCCTTTCATGCCCCCCCATTCTTATGAGTGCCATCTGCTTTCTGTACTAATTGTAAATAGCCTTTCGCTCCCTGTATTTTGCCCCTGCCACCTTTAGAAGTTGAAAGAGACTATTCCAGTCAACATTGTCAAAAACTTTTTCTAAGTCTACAGATGCTAGAAACGTAGGTTTGCCTTTCCTTAATCTTTCTTCTAAGACAAGTCGTAGGGTCAGTATTGCCCCACGTGTTCCAACATTTCTACGGAATCCAAACTGATCTTCCCCGAGGTCGGCTTCCTTCCAGTTTTTCCATTCGTCTGTAAAGAATTCGCGTTAGTATTTTGCAGCTGTGACTTATTAAACTGATATTATATTCTTCTTGACGTCTGAGGGAATTTCGCCTGTCTCATACATCTTGCTCACCAGATGGTAGATGTTTGTCAGGACTGGCTCTCCCAATGCTATCAGTAGTTCTAATGGAATGCTGTGTACTCCCGGGGCCTTGATTCGATTCAGGTCTTTCAGTGGTTTGTCGAACTCTTCACGCAGTATCGTATCTCCCATTTCATCTTCTTCTATATCCTCTTCCATTTCCATAATATTGTCCTCAAGAACATCGCCCCTGTATAGACCCTCATATAGTCCTTCCACCTTTCTGCTTTCCCTTCTTTGCTTAGAACTGGGTTTTCATCCGAGCTCTTGATATTCATACAATTGGTTCTCTTTTCTCCAAAGGTCTCTTTAATTTTCCTGTAGGCAGTATCTATCTTACCCCTCGTGAGATAAGCCTCTACATCCTTACATTTATCCTCTAGCCATCCCTACTTAGCCATTTTGCACTTCCTGTCGATCTCATTTTTGAGACGTTTGTATTCCTTTTTGCCTGCTTCATTTACTGCATTTTTATATTTTCTCCTTTCATCTATTAAATTCAGCATCTCTTTTGTTACCCATGGATTTCTACTAGCCCTCGTCTCTTTACCTACTTGATCCTCTGCTGCCTTCACTATTTCATCCCTCAAAGCTACCCATTCTTCTTCTCCTGTATTTCTTTCCCCCATTCCTGTCAATTGTTCCCTTATGCTCTCCCTGAACCTCTGTGCAACCTCTGGTTCTTTCAGTTTGTCCAGGTCCCATCTCCTTAAATTCCCACATTTTTGCAGTTTCTTCAGTTTGATGACAGGTATGGGTACTTAAATCTAGGCTGCTTCACCTTTTGAACCAGAGTTTATCAGTAATGTTGGCTGACGAGTGGTGACACATGACCAGACGTTTTCAGTGTGTGGAACATTTGGAGAAGTTCCTAGAATGAAATTTTCACTCTGCAGTGGAGTGTGTCCTGATATGAAACTTTCTGGCAGATTAAAACTGTGTGCTTCACCGAGACTCGAACTCGGGAACTTTACGTGCAAGTGCTCTACCACTGAGCTACCAAAGCACGAATTACACCCCGTCCTCATAGCTTTACTTCCGCCACTACCTCGTCTCCTACCTTCCATACTTCACATAAATTCTCCCGCAGACTTGCGGGACTAGCACCTCTGGAAGAAAGGCTATTGCGGAGAAATGGCTTAGTCACTGGTAGGAGTGAGGTAGAACGTTTGCCTGCGAAAGGTAAAGGTCCCTAGTTCGAGTCTCGGTCCAGCACACAGTCTTGATCTGCCAGGAAGTTTCATATCAACGCATATTCCGCTGCAGAATGAAAATCTCATTCTGGTAACATCCCCCAGGCTGCGGCTAAGCCATGTCTCCGCAATATCCTTTCTTTCGGGAGTGCTAGTTTTGCAAGTTTCGCAGGAGAACTTCTCTGAAGTTTGGATGGTAGGAGACGAGGTACTGGCGGAAGTAAAGCTGTGACGATGGTGCGTGAATCGTGCTTGGAAAGCTCAGTTCAGCGAGCACTTGCCCGCGAAGGGCAAAGATCTTGAGTTCGATTCTGGATTCGGCACACAGTTTTAATCTGCCAGAAAGTTTCATCTGGAGAAGTTGCTCGCCGGGGCAATAGTCGAGTAATATTCTTTGCATCGAGATAAATCAGGTCAGCGCAAGCAATACGCAGTTTTGCATTATCCTATTGAAGACAATCGAAGAGACTTCGGAGACAGGAACATCCACCAGCCTTAACATACCAGAAATTGACAGCTACTGTCTAAATTACCTACTATGTGAACGAGACGTGATCGCCATGACCACACACAGGCAACAAATACCATTAAGATAGACGCTGGATCTCACGAGTGCAATGTGAACAACTTTCGTTCTCCTCGGAGCCTCTACAAACGGATACTTCCAATGTGATGCTCTATGCAGAGCCGGGACTCATGTGAAAAGATGGCGTGGCACCATATCTATGTCTAGTATTCACGTTGGACGCATCAATATCTGCGTGCCTCTTTTTGCTTCAACAATGACCACCATGCAAATTGTCCATGGAGCTCCAGACGTTGTCGCACTCTTCGTGTTGATACCGATCTAGCTGCAAACACGTCCATTTCCTAACTCACGGTATGTGACATAGCACTACGCTCCTGCACGACCAAGCAAACAATCAATACGTCCTCTCAGGCGCTAGTCCAGTGGAACGTTGAGATCCTCAGCTCATCGACTTCATATTCACATGACAGTCGTCAGATTCTGATTAGCACAAGCAGCAATATCGCTGAACGGTAAACAGCAGGACACGATTCTGCTGATGCTGAATTCAGACAAGTGTTGGTAGACGTTTCCACATCGTAAAAGAGGAATTACACGACTTCTAACAAACAAATAATGCACCACAAAGGAGTTATCCAAATGTGACTAAAATTGTTAGATGTGACGTACATGTAAAAACAAAGATATGATCACAGTTTCAAAAAAATTGGATGATTTATTCAAGAGAAAGAGCTTCACAAACTGAGCAAGTCAGTTACGCGCTGGTCCACCTCGGACCCTTATGCAACCAGTTATTCGGCTTGTCATTGATTAACAGCGTTGTTGGGCTTCCTCCTGAGGGATATCGTGCCAAATTCTGTCCAACTGGCGCGTTAGATCGTCAGAATCCTGAGCTGGTTGGAGGTCCCTGCTCATAATATGCCTCATGTTTTCAATTGGGGAGAGGTCTGGCGACATTGCTGGCTAAGGTACGGTTTGGCAAGCACGAAGACAAGCAGCAGAAACTCTCAACGTGTGCGGTGGGCATTATCTTGCGGAACTGTAAGCCCAGGAGGGCTGGCCGTGAAGGAAAACAAAATGAGGCCTAGAATATCTCCGATGTATGGAATGGCTGGCTCGGTTGCTGAGTTCCAGGTTCCAAGAACTGTCATGGGACAAAACCCTAGATGTATTGCTCACAAACAAGTAAACTGTATGTTGCAGAAAGAGTGGCAGGAAAGGTGGAACAAGACACAGAATGGCAGGGAAACTTTTAGCTGGGTTCCAAATGTGGAACTGTGGCAGACAGGCTGGCGTGGGAGGATGGTTCCACCATACTCCCAAACGTGTCTTCTGACAGGCCAAGGTCTGAAAAAGAAAATATGTGAGCTGGGAATAGAAGGCAATGGCAGATGCACATGTGGCGAGGAGGAGGACTCAAATCATATAGTATACACCTGCACACTATACAATGAACCCAGAGAACAGCTGATGGGGGTAGTGGGACCTGAATCTATCAGACAAAAGAAAGCTACTCAGCGATAAAGGAATTCGCGGAGGAAGCTTTGGATATTGGGGAAGTTGCAAGGATACTGCATAACATAAAGTATCACCTAGGTGCCCCAAAACACAAGGAAGCGACCGAAGAAAGCTAATCTTAGCATAGAGGAACAACAAAAGACTCAAGACCCAATGATTCCGAAACAGCCCTAAATTCTTGGACACCTGGAGGACCATCGCTGAGAGTGGAGGGGTAACGAGCTGCCTCTCAAAAAACCTCCAATGATTACATGGATCCTGGGACACCAGTGGCAAGTAGGGTATGTCTGAGGGTGAGATGACCAACTCCATGGTCAGGAATAGGCTAAGAGACTTGGAAACTGGTGATCGACAGCATGTGGGCTTCGCCAGTCTGGGGACTACACGTTGTCCCCCTGGGTACCCCTCAAATGTATGAACATACTGTAAGTGAATGCTATACTGCTGAATAGAGTCGCTGTCAGCAGTGGCGGCGCCGCCTCCACGTGGTTACTCATGGGCACCACAAAGGGTAGCTAAAGGCGCTCTTCAATTGGAAGGTCCATTCCCCCATTAACGGGGATAGTTTTTCCAAACTGGTTCCCTTCGTCGTGGCGGAGTTGGGTGGTGGATACGTGGGGTGAACTTGAAGGGAGGATGAGCAGTAGCTCGGGAATCCCTGATGATGATCCACCTCTAGCAAGGGGAAACCCAAGCCAGAGCTGCCATGTATGATACCGTTTTGCTGTAAGGGTGCCCCAGAAAGGAAAGTGGTCCCGCTACAAAATGAAATATTCCCCCAGACCATCATTCCTGGTTGTTGGGCTGTGGTGGCTGACAGTCTGGATGGTACCCCATACCTGTATGGGGCCTCTCCAGGCACTTCTTTGCTGGTCATCGGGGACCAGTTCGAGGTGGGACTCATCACTGAAGAAATCTATACTTTAGATTCCAGGCCCTGATTATAAGTAAAGACATGTCTGAAGACATCCCGGGCAGCAATGGGATACCGAACTGACTGTCACGCACCATACTGTCCGACTACCAGGAGCGATGGTCCGGGATGGTATTTTATTTCACAGCAGGACCCCTCTGGTTGTCCTCCGCGACGCCCTTATAGCTGTCGACGATATTCTACGTTCCGTTTCGTTACCACTATTCATGGCAAGCCATCATGGGTTTACATTTCAGCAAGATAACGCCTGCCCGCACACGGCGAGAGTTTCTACTGTCTGATTTCGTGCTTCACAAACCGTAAGTTTGCAAACAAGGTCGCCGCATCTCTCCCAGTTGAGAACGATTGGAGCATTATGGGCACCGCCAGTCAAACAGCTCGCTATTTTGACGATCCAAGGCGCCAATTGCTCAGAATCTGGCACGATATCCATCAGGGCGACGTTCAACAACATTGTCAATAAAAGCCATGTCAAGTTATTGCTTGCATAAGGGCCAGAGGTGGACCAGCCAGTTTCTCTGAAACTGAAATCATTTATTTTTCTGAACATGTACGTCACATTTAGTGATTTCCATCCCATTGAGATAATCCTTTGTGGTGCGTCCTTTTTTTTTTTTCTTAGAGTTTAGATTGTGTTATTGCTACGTAATTTGTGCTGTTGCACTGATATGCTAATCATTTGCATATTCGAAATGTATAACTCTTAATGGCACTTAGACGTTGCCTTCATGATGTTGCATGGTACATAAAGCAACTTTACTGTAACATATTAGAATCCATGAAGCAGCTCACTTATGCTTTCAAATCAAAGTTAAAAAATCGATATCGCTTGTATCGAGACGTAAGTGTTTTAACGTCGGACACGTAATGTTTTTGGAGTGTTTACAGGCAGCGTTGTTTTTATCTCGACTGGAACTTGCCTTCCATCAGACCCTGACACGATACAGTGTGGAACCTCTTCCTATGTTCTGGGGCAGGTATTGCACGACCTGATAACGGCTCGTCCTCGCTGAGGCATTATCAGCAAGATGCACAAGGGCATAACCAGGGCCTTGACAGGACAGCCATGCGGGCCTACGTAACACCTGGTCTTAACTCCTCTGCGGCAGAATCTGCAAACGGCTCGCACGGCAGTGTTTTTAGTGAACTTGCAAAGCCTGCAGCTGAGACAGGCAGTGCAGACTTCTTATGTGTTATGGAGGTGGAACGCTCCTTGACAATCACCATATTGAAATCTGCTCTTTTGTGTTTCTAGCCATGTGGAAAATAAATGCAAAAACTGAGGTAAAACTTAGTTTCTCGGCTGAGAAAATACAAATACTTTGCGGGAATAGTTCCAAATTGTTTTCGTAGACTACTGAGTCTGACACAATTCTCTCGCATGTTTTTAAATTCGTACAACTATCTGTCTTCACGACTGATCCCACATCTAACATCTAACACTCCGCAAGATACTTACGGCGCGTGGCGGAGTGTAGTTTGTGCACCATTATAGTTTCTTCGCTTTCCTGTTCCACTCGCGAATGGTTCGCTGTAAGAAAGATTGCTGGTAAACCTCTGTATCAAGTCGAAACTCTCTAATTTTACCTTCACGATCTTTACGCGAGATATACGTAGGGGGAACCATATATTGGTAATTCTTCTAGAAAAGGACGCTCTTGGAACTTTAAGGATCTACGCGACGCTTTCGTGCGTACTAAATGTGCCTGTATGGAAACATGGTGCTCTTCTTAGGCTCGTGTCAACCCTGTCTGGTACGGATCCCAGACTCACGAGCAGTATTCAAGTATTGGTCGAAAGACATTTTTGTAACGTACCTCCTTTGTACGTGGACTGCATTTCCTGAGGATTCTTCCAATGAATTCTAGCATCTGCCTTATGTGGTCGGTCCACTTTCCCTAACCACACTCCTACATATGAAAGTAACCGTTTCCAGTGATTGTTCTGCAGTGTCGTAATCACACAGTAAAAGGCGTTTCTGTGCGTGTATTCGCAATACGTTACATTTGTTTATACTGAGGGTCAATTGCTACTCCCTGTACAAAGCACCGATCTCTACAGCTCTCCCTGCATTTCGCTACAATTTTCTCTGTGACTTCTCTGTATACAACAGCACGTCCACGAAAAGCCTCATTGCTCTTCCGACGTTATCCACTAGGCTATACATATAGTGAAACGTAGTGGTCTTATAACACTGCCTTCTATACTGGAAGTTACTGTCTGGTCTGGAATTTCTCTCCATTGAGGATGACTTCCTGTGTTCTGTCTGCTAGAAACATTTCAATCTAGTCTCGCATATACGAGATAAACCAGCTGCTTGGTACAATCGTGTGTTGGCAGTGCTACTTCGCAGATATTCCTCGACAAGTAATGCTCATTCTGAATCTCCGACACCTTTTTCTAACTGTTAAATTACAGTAAATACTTTTATTTCACTCTGAAATAGCCATCAGTTTCGGCACTCGCGCCGTTATGAAGTGCACGAGTCTCAACTAACTGCGTGATCTACCGAGGTGCTGTCAAAGCTTCACTGTGGTTAAAGCGTAGGTAGAACACTATCACGAAGATGTCCCTGTGAAGTACGCCAGCCACACCAAGGTCTTGCGGGAATGTTAGGGACTACTTCCGCGCAGTGTTCTCTTAAAATGGTTTGAAAGACGCGCTTTACTGTTTCAACTTGTTCTAATTTTCAGCAGCTCATAATGGATTAGAGTCTATGTGCGGAATCTGGCTATATTTTTTGCTCCAGTGTGCACTGCCTTCTCCATATTTGTCTGGTCAGCTTTATTATCTCTTACGCCCAATGTCCTTTCGCCCATACCAAAATGGTGTGCGATATGTTAATATACCAAGTAGTTGTTGGTTTCGTTCACTACATACTGAAAAAGCAAAAATTCATTTTGAAACCGTTGCGATTGCGTCCTCACCTACTTTATCAGCATAGTTAGGTCCTTATAGTGCGGTTTGAGTAGACACAGGAATCTCCGGGGAGGGACTGCATCGTACACCCCCCCGTGTCTTCTCATTATAGTCTGCACAACCCATGCCTTCACTCGTACGCGAGCCATCTACGAGGTCAGTTCAATAAGTAATGCAACACATTTTTTTTCTGAAACAGGGGTTGTTTTATTCAGCATTGAAATACACCAGGTTATTCCCCAATCTTTTAGCTACACAACACTATTTTTCAACGTAATCTCCATTCAATGCTACGGCCTTACGCCACCTTGAAATGAGGGCCTGTATGCCTGCACGGTACCATTCCACTGGTCGATGTCGGAGCCAACGTCGTACTGCATCAATAACTTCTTCATCATCCGCGTAGTGCGTCCCACGGATTGCGTCCTTCATTGGGCCAAACATATGGAAATCCGACGGTGCGAGATCAGGGCTGTAGGGTGCATGAGGAAGAACAGTCCACTGAAGTTTTGTGAGCTCCTCTCGGGTGCGAAGACTTGTGTGAGGTCTTGCGTTGTCATGATGAAGGAGAAGTTCGTTCTGATTTTTGTGCCTACGAACACGCTGAAGTCGTTTCTTCAATTTCTGAAGAGTAGCACAATACACTTCAGAGTTGATCGTTTGACCATGGGGAAGGACATCGAACAGAATAGCCCCTTCAGCGTCCCAGAAGACTGTAACCATGACTTTACCGGCTGAGGGTATGGCTTTAAACTTTTTCTTGGTACGGGAGTGGGTGTGGCGCCACTCCATTGATTGCCGTTTTGTTTCAGGTTCGAAGTGATGAACCCATGTTTCATCGCCTGTAACAATCTTTGACAAGAAATTGTCACCCTCAGCCACATGACGAGCAAGCAATTCCGCACAGATGGTTCTCCTTTGCTCTTTATGGTGTTCGGTTAGACAACGAGGGACCCAGCGGGAACAAACCTTTGAATATCCCAACTGGTGAACAATTGTGACAGCACTACCAACAGAGATGTCAAGTTGAGCACTGAGTTGTTTGATGGTGATCCGTCGATCATCTCGAACGAGTGTGTTCGCACGTTCCGCCATTGCAGGAGTCACAGCTGTGCACGGCCGGCCTGCACGCGGGAGATCAGACAGTCTTGCTTGACCTTGCGACGATGATGACACACGTTTTGCCCAACGACTCACCGTGCTTTTGTCCACTGCCAGATCACCGTAGACATTCTGCAAGCGCCTATGAATATCTGAGATGCCCTGGTTTTCCGCCAAAAGAAACTCGATCACTGCCCGTTGTTTGCAACGCACATCCGTTACAGACGCCATTTTAACAGCTCCGTACAGCGCTGCCACCTGTCGGAAGTCAATGAAACTATACGAGACGAAGCAGGAATGTTTGAAAATATTCCACAAGAAATTTCCGGTTTTTTCAACCAAAATTGGCCGAGAAAAAAAATGTGTTGCATTACTTATTGAACTGCCCTCGTATATGGAGGTGCATGTTTGAAACCTAGTATTTACAGACGACCAACGAAAATTCACCATGCCATTCTGACAAGTATAGTAACTAAGACCAGTATCATAGAAATACGTCGGTAGTTATTTAAACAGCAAGGGAAACATCTAGAAAATGCAAGAGAGCCGCGCGGAGTGGCCGCGCGGTCTAGGGCGCCCCCTCCCGTCCTTAGTTCTAGTCCTCCCTCGGGCATGGGTGTGTGTGTGTGTGTGTGTGTGTGTTGTCCTTAGCGTAAGTTAGTTTAAGTAGTGTGTAAGTCTAGGGACCGATGACCTCAGCACTTTGGTCCCTTAGGAATTCACACTCATTTGAACACTTGAAACGCAAGAGAATGATAAAGTACCGCGACTATTCAAGCACAATGCCTTTCCTTAGAATGATTTGAAAGACGCGCTTTACTTCTCAAGCTGGCTCTAATTTTCAGCAGCTCAAATGGATCTGAGTCTGCGTGGGGAATCTGGCTATGTTATTCGCAGTGAGGAACCTTATACCTACTAGAATGCTACTTACTTAAAGTTAGACTGCTACGGTCGCAGGTTCGAATCCTGCCTCGGGCATGGATGTGTGTGCTGTCCTTAGGTTAGTTAGGTTTAATTAGTTCTAAGTTCTAGGCGACTGCTGACCTCAGAAGTTAAGTCGCATTGTGCTCAGAGCCATTTGAACCAACTTAAAGTTATACGGAACTGTCGGGATGCCAATGCCAGGATATCATGAGTAACGCCGAGTGTCGTTGAGTTACAAGTGGCTATTTACGTCGAGAGGCGTCAGCAATTAACGTCAAATATATCAAGACTGCCGCACTTAAGACTAGCAGTCAGGATTTCCAGGTAAGTCTGCGAGATTTCCAGTCGGAGCTAGGTCTACACTGTAAACAACGAAGTGGTTTTTCTATCTCTCGTTAGGCTGCATTCACACGAGAGTAACTCGTATCATCGGCTGGCATGCAGGTGGCTGTTGCCAAACAAAAAAGGATCAGCGACTCTGTCGAGCTGCTTCCCCTTCCACATAGCTCACAGCTGCAGAAGGCAACCTGTCAGTACGTCCTGTGGCTGCAGAAAAAATGGTAACTGTTGCCCTCTTGCGAACCTGTAGTGCCTAGCTCTCCCATAAATTTCAAATACTGAAGTATAATGCCGATAGCGAGTGTCAAAGGTTTGTAGTATATTAACGCTACTTACCATTTTATCTTAATTTCTGCTTTTGTAGAAAAGGAATTATCGGATGACATAAAGTCGTGTTGAGACCCAATCGAATTCTTAATAAAACTGTCGTCTTCAGAAGATAGATGACTATTTAAGATACATGTACTTTATCTAGGGCGTTCAATCTTGCGCTGCAGTCGGCAAATACATAGCCTGACAGAAAAAGCATTCAGAAGAGGTGAGATAAATTAAACAAAACATCATGCATTGAGAAGGGTTGCAATTATATTTCAGTGGCTACACAATCGAGTCAAATTTACAAAGAACTTGGCATTATGAGCCCAAGCAAAAAGGAATTACAGATATTGGCTGCAAGCTGGTACTGGTTGAAATCAAAGGGAACAGCTGAAAATTGTGTCAATCCGGGAATCGGATGTGGGTCTCCCGCTTACTAAGCAGATGCTATGACCACTTCTTTTTTTTTTTAACATGTCCAGGTTGGTTTATTTGCCACCATAGAGTACAAAATAATGTCACGTATTACAAAACCTTCAGTAGTGCAAAACGTGTATATAAACTGCATCGTGGCCAGGATATAACTGATTACAGTATTAATGTTCATTCATATATTACTCATTTTGTCTCTATGTACAACTATAATCGTCTCACGGCACGTGAAGGCTCCGGGCTCCTCCCTGCGATAATGACCGGCGCCTAGGGGAAGATTCAATCCCGTGAAGGAGAATTCTCGTGCCGCGCGAAGAACACCCGTCAGCTTGTGTGTCAGTTGTCCTTGCGAGCTACAGCTATAAAAATGTTTCCTCCAGACCGGTCCGTACCGGCGACGTATGTATTTTTGCTTACAGAACCTTTACACTACACCTAAATTCTTCAAATCTTTAGTTTTAATTCCTTTCTGAGATTTTGCCGCTTGCAGAGCAATGCCACCTGACTGGCGTGTGAGGGTTGACCTAAATCTGGGTCTGATGGGTCATGTGCTAGGGTAGTCCAAAAATGGTTCAAATGGCTCTAAGCACTATGAGACTTAACATCTGAGGTAATCAGTCCCCTAGATTTAGAACTACTTGAACCTAACTAACCTAAGGACATCACACACATCCATGCCCGAGGCAGGATTCGAACCTGCGACCGTAGCAGAAGCGCGGTTCCGGACTGAAGCGCCTAGAACCGCTCGGCCACAGCGGCCGGCTAGAGTAGTCCGTACAGTTGCGATAACCACTGTGTCTGGATGGCTTCGTGGTCAGAACATGTGGCTAGTAAGCAGGAGACTCTGGTTCGAACCTTGGGCATGCACAAATTTTCAGCTTCACCCATTTATTTCAATCAATACCCGCTTACAGCCAATGTCCGTGATTCCTTTGTGTCTCAATTCATAATGGATCAAAATGGCGTCTGTTCATTAGGACCATATATGAACCCACTTGCAAGTATGTCGTTGCACCCCCCACAGGTCAGGATGCATGCACTGATTGTGTTGGAAAGGCTGTCATAAAACCTTTGTACTGTGCCCTGGGGATAGCTGGCCCACAACTGTTGTAACTGGGACGGCTTGATATTCTGGAGTCTGTCACTGGGACGGAATTGGTTTCCGAGCTGATTCCACACGTGCTCTACACTGAAGAGCCAAAGGAATCGTGTAGGGGCCCCGCGAGTTTGCAGAAGTGCCGCAACACGACGTGGCATGGACTCGACTAATGTCTGGAGTATTACACCATGACACCACGAGTCCTGCAGGGATGTCCATAAATCCGTAAGGTTACGAGGGGCACGTTGCAAGGGATCACAGATGTTCATGTCGGGGAATTTGGTGGGCTGCGGAAGTGTTTGACCTCAGAAGAGTGTTCCAGGAGCCACTCTGTAGCAATTCTTGACGTGTGGAGTGTCGCATTGTCCTGCTGGAATTGCCCAAGTCCGTCGGAATGCACAACGGACATGAATGTATGCAGGTTATCAGACAGGATGCTTACGTCACCTGTCAGAGTCATATGTAGACAAATCACGGGTCCCGTATCACTCCAACTGCACACGCCCCACACCATTACAGAGCTTCCACCAGCAAAATGGTTCAACGCATCACACACATCCATGCCCGAGGCAGGATTCGAACATGCGACCGTAGCGGTCGCGCGGTTCCAGACTGAAGCGCCTAGAACCGCCCGGCCACACCGGCCGGCAAGTAAATACAGCCCACACTATTATGGAGCCATCACCTACATGTACACTGCCTTGTTGACTACTTGGGTTCATGGCTTTGTTGGGTCCGGACCACCCTCGAATCCTGTCATCAGCTCATGTTTGAGTCAACAGTCTTCTAACAGGTTTCATGGGGCCCGCCAAGAATTCCTCTACAGTGCCAACCTCCTCATCGGAGATAAGCACTCGCAACCTACGTCCTCAATTATCTGCTCAATGTATTACAATCTCTGTTTTCTTCTACAGTTTTTACCCTCTACAGCTCGCTCTACTACAATGGAAGTTATTCCCTGATGTCTTAACAGGTGTCTCATCATCAGCTTCTACGAACGGAAATCGGTACCCATTTGACAAGGCTACGGTTTTCCAGTCGTCTAGGGTCCAACCGATGTTGTGAATAGCCCAGGAGAAGCTTTCCTATGAGATACGTTCGTCGTACGTCCCACATTCATTTTTGCGGTTGTTTCACGCAGGATTGGTTGTCTGTTAAAGTTGACAACTCTACATAAACACCGTTGCTCTCGGTCGTTAAGTGAAGGCTGTGGTGAGAGGCAATGCCTGAAATTTGGTATTCTCGTCACATTCTTGACACTGTGGATCTCGGAATACTGAGTTCCATAACGACTGCCGAAAAGCAATGCTGAATGCGTCTAGCTCCAGCTACCACTCCGCTTTCAAAATCAAATCTGTTAATTCCCTTCGCGATGCCATAATTACGTCGCAAACTTTTTCACATGAATGACATGAGTGCAACTGACAGTTCTGCCAATGAACTGCCCTTTTATACCTTGTGTACGCAATACTACCGCCAAATGTGTGTGTGTGTGTGTGTGTGTGTGTGTGTGTGTGTGTGTGTGTGTGTGTGCATATCTCTATCCCATGACTTTTGTCACACCAGTGTATCAAAAAATATGTAGCCTACGTCCGTCTGAACTTTTATTAGAGTATCTTGTAAATATTTCAAATAAATCGATGAAGAATTTTTTGAGATTTTGTGGTAAAAACGTTTAGGCAACGTCTTGTCTTTATGGGGCAGTACATCAGTAAAACATACCGATTGTCGTCATGCATGTATCGCTATCTCCAACCATAGGCCAAGGGATGAAAGTAGAGCCCAATTATATGGTTACTTAATCGAAGAGATTACGTTTAAAACACGTTTGCGCTTCACACATCCGCAATTATCGCGCAAACGGCTCGGTTGCGCATCCATTATTTACTGGGACGTTATTGCTCCTTTTATCGTATTCTTTCAGCCGTGTCAGTTTCATTTATTAATTGTGATTCGCCTTGTATACGCAGGTAAAAATAATTGTGTGCATTGTTTATGAAAAGGTTCTCATACCACTTAAAGCCGGCCGATGGTGACCGAGCGGTTCTGGCGCTACAGTCTGGAACCGCGCGACCGCTACGGTCGCAGGTTCAAATCCTGCCTCGGGCATGGATGTGTGTGTTGTCCTTAGGTTAGTTAGGTTTAAGTAGTTCTAAGTTCTAGGGGACTTAGCAGTTGAGTCCCATAGTGCTCAGAGCCATACCACTTAAACGACTACTGCATCGCTTCTAGATGAATTAAGTTGGCAGTCATGGGTGAACGCGTAGAGAAATAAAAATGAGGAGGTCGGGTATCTCATTTTGACGGCTAATTCTCTTGTTTACGTGTCCGTGTCACGGCGTGCGTCATTTGTCACCGCAGCGTTATCACGTGCGCGCTTATGCGAGGAATTTTGCTTCGTTATCCGAATTACTAAAACTCGGTCTGCGCACTGACTGCCTGCGTTTTTTTTTCATTGCTATAGTTCGCGCCAGGCGACGGCTGCGTGAAAAAGCTTTTGTACAAACTTTTCGGCAAATAACGCTGCCAGTTACGGCTTTCCCAGAGGGGCAAAAACAACGCTTTTTGCCACCCTCCACCGCAACTTTCGCCTTGGGCCTCTCTCTCTCTCTCTAACCTCATCCTCCCTTTCCACTCCCACTGCCGTTTCCCTTTTTCCCTTTCCACTTTTGCCCTTTCCCCTTTCTGTCGGCAAGAGTGAAAAATTTGCGGTGGGTTTCCCAATGGAAACGTCAGGTCAAAGCTGGCACATATATTTTCATCGCCGGTTCCCTAGCCCGTTATGGCTCAACGGGGTGAGCAATTATGCGGCTTCTGCCGCTCTGGAGGCAGCACTCAGGGTGTATGCGTAATCATATCGACTGGTCGACAGACCATTACTATCAGCACAAAGAGAGAGAGAGAGAGTTAAATCGATATTTCCTGCACTGCGTGCGAGAATTCGCGGGAGGTGGCGATCGATTTTATCATCATTTTGGACGCAGCATTGTCGCCATATGCAAGCCTATTGTTAGCGAAGTAGTATATCACATGTTTTGTTAAGACGGGAAAATAAATTCGAAATAACACGTTAAGAAATTGTTTAGCTTTCGTCAGGATTGCCCGAGGGAAGTACAGGTATCACCAGCGAGTTTTGACTCCAAACCACTGAGTCAGCTAAAAGAACACGGTCTGTACTTATAAACACTACTTTTATTATTATCATTCTCCATAGTTCCATTTTCGCTTTCCAGTCTACTCAAGTATGCCTGTAAGTTTACTTATATAATACAATTTCTTCACCGCATCAATAAGTTATTTCGTCTGTCGCTGATAACCACTATTTCATATTTTGGGGACGAGAAAAAACAACACTGATTGTCAACCTTTGCGTTGTATTGGTTTTTATTGAGATGACAATAGTCAATTTGGTAGAAAGCGCTGAAGTCCACTTCAATTTCAGTATGGGTTCACTGGGTCTCTCTCTTGATTTTATTCCATTTTTTTTTTACGCTATTGGGTGTTCATTCAGTTTCCTTTTCCTTCTCTTCTACTGCTGCCCGAGACCTGACGCCACATTCATAGTTTAAGAGTTTTTAAATAAACATCTTAACAAATTTCGTCCTTAGTTCTTAATTACAACAGCTGTTGATAAAATACTTTTTATTTCTGACTGCCTTTTTGGCCACTACAATTGTTCTTTCAACATCTATCAGACATCTCTTATCATCAAGTAATACACTATCAGAATTCGTTTACTTGCATTTCAGTTACATTTCCGATCATAACGTTTGAGCTCCCTTATCTACGTAGTTTTTACACAAATCAAAAAAAGTTTTGCATCACCCCCGTTCCCAGAACTCCTGAAGATACACGTTGACTGAGGATATTGTACCACAGACACAGTCTATTTGACTGTTCAGAGATGTCAGTAAACCCGACAAAAGATGTAAACAGACATGCATGAGCAGCGCCTATTAGACGGAGGGGGTCCCACAGCCGATCAGTCCCAGTCATTCCACCAGTAAGGAGGTACACGTCCCGTGTTGTCTGTAGTTCAATACCGCAGTTCGATCGCGTCCGTATTGTTACTTTATGCCAGGAAGGGCTCTCAACAAGGGAAGTGTCCAGGCGTCTCGGAGTGAACCAAAGCGATGTTGTTCGGACATGGAGGAGATACAGTGAGACAGGAACTGTCGATGACATGCCTCGCTCAGGCCGCCCAAGGGCTACTCTGCAGTGGATGGTCGCTACCTACGGATTACGGCTCGGAGGAACCCTGACAGCAACGCCACCATGTTGAATAATGCTTTTCGTGCAGCCACAGGACGTCGTTTTGTTGCCACTTCCCCCAATGATTTTAGAAATTCTGATGGAATGTTATCTATACCTTCTGCCTTATTCGATCTTAAGTCCTCCAAACTTCTCTTAAATTCTGATTCTAATACTGGATCTCCTATCTCTTATAAATCCACACCTGTTTCTTCTTCTATGAAATCAAACACATCTTCCCCTTCATAGAGGCCTTCAACGTACTCTTTCCACCTATCCGCTCCCCCCTCTGCATTTAACAGTGTAATTCCCGTTGCACTCTTAACGTTACCACCCTTGATTTTAATTTCACCGTAGGTCGTTTTGACTTTTCTTTATGCTGAGTCAACCTTTCCGAGAATCATTTCTTTTTTGATTATTCACATTTTCCAACAGTCATTTCGTCTTAGCTTCCCTGCACTTCCTATTTATTTCATTCTTCAGCGACCTGTATTTCTGTGCCCCTGAATTTCTCTGAACTTTTTGTACTCCCTTCTTTCATCGATCAACTGAAGTATTTCTTCTGTTACTCAGTTTCTTCGCAGTTACTTTTTTGTAGTTATGTTTTTCTTTCCAACTTCCGTGATTGTCCTTTTCAGAGATGTACTTTTCTCTTCAACTGTATTGCCTAATGAGACATTCCTTACTGCATTATCTACAGATTTAGAGAACTTCAAGCATATCTCTTCATTCCTCAGTATTTTGGTATCCCACTTATTTGTGTATTGATTATTCCCGACTAATCTTGTAAACTTCAGCCTACTCCTCATCGCTACTAAATTTTGATCTGAGTCTATATCTGCTCCTGGTTAAGCCTTACAATCCAGTATTTGATTTCAGAATCTCTGCTCGACCATGATGTAAGCTAACTGAAACCTGTCCGTATCACCCGGCCTTTTCCAAGTATACCTCCTCGACTTGTGTTTCCTGAACAGAGTATTCGCTATTACTAGTTGAAATTTATTACAGAACTGAGTTAGTCTTTCTCCACTCTCACTCCTTGTCCCAAGCCCATATTCTCCTGTAATCTTTTCATCTACTCCTTCCCCTACAGCTGCAGTCCAGTCCCCAATGACTATCAGATTTTCATCTCCTTTTACGTACTGTATTATTAAAAAAAATGGCTCTGAGCACTATGGGACTTAACATCTATGGTCATCAGTCCCCTAGAACTTAGAACTACTTAAACCTAACTAACCTAAGGACAGCACACAACACTCAGTCATCACGAGGCAGAGAAAATCCCTGACCCCGCCGAGAATCGAACCCGAGAACCGGGGCGTGGGAAGCGAGAACTGTATTAACTTTTCGATATCCTCATGTACTTCCTCTATCTCTTCATCTACAGCTTGCGACGTCTGGATATATACCTTTACTATCATTCTCGGTGTTGGTTTGCTGTCGATTCTGATCAGAACAACCCTACCAAAGAACTGTTAACAGTAACCCACTCTCTGCCCTACCCTCCTGTTCGTAACGAATCCTATTTCCATTGTACCATTTCCTGATGCTGTTGATATTACCCTATACTCATCTCACCAGAAATCCTTGTCTTTTCGCCATTTCACTTCACTGACCCTACTATATCTAGATTGAGCCTTTACATTTCCCTTTTCAGATTTTCTAGTTTCCCTACCACGTTCTAGCTTCTGACATTTCACGTCCGGATTTCTTTAATTGTTTGTCCTTTTCTGATGGTCACTTCCCCCTTGCCAGTCCCCCCCCCCCCCCCCCCGGAGATTCGAATGGGGACTATTCCGGAATCTTTTGCCAATAGAGACCTAGAGACCATAATGTCACTTTTTCAATTACAGGCCACATGTCCTGTGGATACTCGTTATGTATCTGTAATGCAGTGGTTCCCATTGCCTTCTGAATATTCATGCCGTTGATCATTACCGATTCTTCCGCGTTTAGGGCCAGTTTCCCAGCCCAAGGACAAGAGAGTGCCCTCAACCTTTGTCCGCTCCTCTGCCCTCTTTGACACCGCCGTTGGCAGAATGAGGGTGACTTCTTATGCCGCAAATCTTTCTCTGCCAATGTTGATTTTTAATCAAAATGTAAGCAGTGATTAGTTTCTAACCCGCGACCGGTGACGTTTAGAATACCAATCAAACACGCTACCCCTTGTTTTTCAGTTTTGAACCTCGTTTTTCTCGTTATTGTTCGTTCTGTTTGTTCGGGGTGGACGTCCCATGACGCTTGTTCAAATTCATTGTTGATCCACTAACTCAGTTTTTTCTTCTATTACAGAGAGCAACTAACCTCAGACCGAACACGCTGAGCTACCGTGCCGGCGCCCCTAGACCATGGTATTTTCTGTCTCGTTGGATGTAGTAATCGCGTCAGCGAGTAGTACTAAGTCCGAATGCGTTTCGTTTGTTTATCCCCTACGCAAATAACTCTTCTTCAAGTGTGAAGACGCGTTGTAGGAACACTAAAATATTTGAGGGCAGTAACGTGTTGATCTTCGAGCACCGCTATTTCGGTCGTTCGTGATTCACAAACATCGGATAAACACAACGAACGCACGCATTCACTAACGTCAATGCTAATATCGTCGCTGTAACGACAGAATATGTTTCGCGAGTAGCGAATTTAATTTCAGTATTTGAATAATGCGCCAGCGAGTTAACAACTGTATCGCGAACTGAACCGCATTGCTAATGGGTAGTCCGTGTTAATTTGCTGATAGTTGTGGGTGTGAATACTCGCAAATTGCACTGGCTCGCAAACTGCAAGCGTGTGTTGAGCCGAGAAATCCATTAGCAGAAAGACTTGTATTTTCCACCAAAGCATAAACAGACATAAAAGACGACCACTCAGCTAGTGCTCATACGACAACATATAACGTTGTGTACAGACGTTACAAAACGACCCCAAATCTCCGAATTAACACCACTATTTTCGCTATCATCCTCTCATAGACAGCGGAATACTGCCAATTAAAGTACGAGAATTTGTCTACGAAACACTTCCGCTCCTAATGAAAACTTTGTCTTTACATTCGTGTCCTACAAAACACGAGCACATTTGGCTCGCATTCGGGAGGACGACGGTTCAAATCCGCTTCCGGCCATCCTGATTTAGCTTTTCTGTAATTTCCCTAAATCGCTCCAGGAAAATGCCGGAGTGGTTCGTTTGAAAGGACACGGTCGACTTCCTTCTCCATCCTTCCTAATCCGATGGGACCGATGACCTCGCTGTTTGTCCCCCCCCCCCCCCCCCCCCAAACCAACCAACACGAAAATTTGTCACTGAAATTAAAACAGCAAAGAGCCACATTCATTTATTTTAATCAGGCTGAATTGTCATCACTTTAGACTTTAAACGATTCAACAGCAGGCGGCAGTGTTCTGACGTCATCTAAATTTCGCCGTTAGCAAGGCAGTGTGGGTTTATATCGCGAGTTTTTCCACACCTCTGGGAAAATCTGTAGTGAAGGCTGTATGAAATCTCTACCGCTGCCCAACGATGTTCCGCCGATGTTCGGAGCCGCAAAGTCTCTATCTGTTAAAATAGAGATAATAACAGAGGCTGGCTGACTTCAGTTAGAAATTACCAACTTCCATTGGTTGAAAAGTTAATTTTCATTAATGCTTCATGACCTGAGAACTTCCAAGCTTCCCCTTTAATAAAGATGCAAAAGTTAATCATGAGCGATTACATTATTTCTCATTCATTCCTCAGAAGTTTTGGCACAAAAGTTGTTGTCAGTGGTTTAATACTGTCTTTGTTATTCTGGCCTCCTGCCGTGCATGCCACATGTTTTCCTATGTTTTCTGTAGTATTTTGCTGTTACATAAATAACATTAAATGTATGTAGTTATTAATTCATATCGTCATTTATCTTCTCAAGAGCCGCGCGGGATTAGCCGAGCGGTCAGAGGCGCTGCAAAAAAATGGTTCAAATGGCTCTGAGCACTATGGGACTCAACATCTTAGGTCATAAGTCCCCTAGAACTTAGAACTACTTAAACCTAACTAACCTAAGGACATCACACACACCCATGCCCGAGGCAGGATTCGAACCTGCGACCGTAGCAATCCCGCGGTTCCGGACTGCAGCGCCAGAACCGCTAGACCACCGCGGCCGGCAGAGGCGCTGCAGCCATGGACTGTGCAGCTGGTCCCGGCGTAGGTTCGAGTCCTCCCTCGGGGATGTGTGTGTGTGTGTGTGTGTGTGTGTGTGTGTGTGTCCTTAGGGTAATTTAGGTTAAGTAGAGTGTAAGCTTAGGGACTGATGACCTTAGCAGTTAAGTCCCATAAGATTTCACACACATTTTTTTCTTCTCAAGCAATGTGCATCCAGATACTCTTTCTTATGTATGGCGCCTTTATGCTATCTGTTCTCCTAGCTTTCACAAGTCCTCGTCAAGAACTCTAAGTCCGTCGTACAGCAACTCGAGGTGCGATGAGATAAAGTCTCACTGAGAAGATTACAGAAACTTGTGAGTAGAGCGTGCATGTATTGTGATTGAAAATGTGGTCCTCCCACGAAGCGGAGTTGTCTGTCTCACAAACAGTGCCATTTCACTGATTTTCATCCTCGTAGAGAGGGTGTATCATTTTTATTTTTTTTTAAACAGACTTGACTTTGGATTCTTGGTGAAACATGGTGATTCTTCTTCTTCTTCTTCTTCGTTTCACCCAACTTTGGGGTACGTTGAATCAATCACTTCTGTGTGTTCTGTGCCTTTCTTTTCGCCCAGTACTGCTTCATTCTTTCTGATCTTGCTTTTCTTTCCTCATCAGAGATGACAATCGTTCTTTTCTTCCTATTTTGAAGCTGGAATCCCTCTTTTCTGTCTTTGCTTATCATTTTTGCGGTCCTGTCTGTGAGCATTTTTTCTGTGATGTGTAGTTCTCTTAAGTCTTTCTCTGTTTGGATAAACCAATTTGGTTTGGATTTTTTATTCCTGAAGTAGTCAAACATTCTTTTTGTAAGTCTATTTGGGTTCATTCTGAGAATGTGCCCATAAAACTCAATTCTTCTTTTCCTCATTGTATCCGAAAGTTTTTCTGTGGTTTTGTAGAGTGTTTCATTTTTGGTATGAATTAGTTTGTCGTTATGAAATTTGGGGCCTAAAATTTTTCTCAATATTTTTCTTTCTTTGATCTCTAGCCTTTCAATTGGGCCATGGTTAGTGATAGATAATGTCTCAGCTGCATATAGTGCTTCTGGTTTAATGACAGTGTTGTAATGTTTTATTTTTGAATTCCATGAGAGGGACTTTTTATTATAAGTATTTTTAGTAAGCTGAAAGGCTAGTTCAACTTTGTTTCTTCTTAATTCTATTGCTTTTTTCTCAAGGGCGTTCCAGCTAATCAATTCACCAAGATATTTGAATTCTTTAACAATTTCGATCTTTTGGTCTCTTACTTTAAGATATTTCATTGGCTCTTTTATATTTGTGATTATTTTGGTTTTTTCAAAAGAAATTTTAAGGCCTATTTTCTCTGCTTGTTTCTGTAATTCGAGGATCTGTTCTTTGGCTTCTTCCCATGTTTCAGCTAGTAGGGCCATATCATCTGCAAATGCTAGGCAATTAACCTTGATGCCTTTGTTTTTTGTTCCTAGTCGGATTCCACTATTGATTTTCTTGTGCCATTCTCTTACTATTTTTTCTAGGGCACAGTTAAATAACAATGGAGAGAGTCCATCACCTTGTCGTACTCCAGTTTTTATCTCAAATAGGTCTGAGAGTTCTCCCATAAATTTAATTTTGGAGTATGTGTTGGTGATGGTTTCTCTAATTAGGTTTGTAGTTTTATTGTCTAGGTTCAATTCTTTTAATATGGAGATTAGAGATTCCCTGTCTATGGAGTCGTACGCCTTTTGAAAGTCAATGAATGTGATGACATACGCTTTTGCTCTCGATTTTTGGTAGGCCATAAGATTTTTGAGGTTTAGAATTTGTTCTGGGCAGGATCTTCCCTTTCTGAAGCCTGCCTGCTATTCTCCAAGTTGACAATCTAGCTGGGGTTCTGCTCTGTTCAAAAGGACTTTAGACAGTATTTTGTATGTTACGTCAAGGAGCGAAATCCCTCTGTAATTGTTGGGGTCTGTTCTGGATCCCCTCTTATGAATTGAGTGAATGAGGGCCATCTTCCATTCATCCGGAATTCTTTCTGTTTTCCATATTTCTTCAAATATGTTTTGGAGAGATTCTATGGCATTTCTACTGACATTTTTCCACAGTTCAGCTGTAATTTGGTTCTCTCCCGAAGCCTTATAGTTTTTGAGATTCAAAATGATTGATTGTAGTTCCTCGACGGTGGGTGGTTCTGAGTTAGGACTTGTTGAAGTTGAGTGATTATTACACAAGAAAAGATACTTTTTCCTATCTTTCACAAGTTTGTATTTTACACGACCCATTTTTAGAGTTGCAATCCCGTTTTCAGTGTAAATGATTCTAAGATTATACTCACTGCTTCTATTGAACCATGAAACCAAAAATATACAACAAGCAAGGAAAAGCCAAGGGTAGTTTGAAATATACCAAGATTTTACAATACATAACGAAGAAATTAAATAATAACATGAGGCAATGATGGTGTGTAATAGATTACAACTTAAACATTACATAATACTGACAGTCGAATAGTTATTATATTATTTTTATTTATTTTGAGTCTTCAGTTTTCTGACTAGATTGATGCGTCCCGTTTCAACATCGGGATCTCCCAGTAGCACTTGCACTCAAATTCCTCAATTATTTGTTGGATACAT
This sequence comes from Schistocerca nitens, assembly GCF_023898315.1. Taxonomy (NCBI): domain Eukaryota; kingdom Metazoa; phylum Arthropoda; class Insecta; order Orthoptera; family Acrididae; genus Schistocerca; species Schistocerca nitens. The sequence goes on along the minus strand of NC_064618.1, from coordinate 745,549,857 downwards.
TCCAATCTCTGTCTACCCCTAAAGTTTTCACCCTCTACTGTTGCCTCAAGTATCATGGAAATTAATCCTTGATGTCTTAAAACGTGTCCTATCATCCTTTCCTTTCGATCCTTTTCTTCTCTGGTTTTCGAACAGCCCACTATTCATTACCATACAACAATGTGCCCCAAACGTACATTCTCAGAAACTTCTTCCGCAAATTTATTATTTGCTACACAATAAAGAGTTACGTTTCAGAGTATACGTGAAGTGCACAGGGTTAATCAGGAATGCGAATGACTCTGAGCACTATGGGACTAAACTGCTGTGGTCATCAGTCCCCTAGAACTTAGAACTACTTAAACCTAACTAACCTAAGGACATCACACACATCCATGCCCGAGGAAGGATTCGAACCTGCGACCGTAGAGGTCGCGCGGTTCCAGACTGTAGCGCCTAGAACCGCTCGACCACTCCGGCCGGCAATCAGGAATGCGGAATGATCAACTAGCTTTTCCTCTATTATGACAGTATCCAGATGTCATGAGAAAGCAAAATCTGTTTAATTGTTCAGAAGCCGTTCTAGATGGCTCTTTTTCTTTTGTTTTCTGATATTTCAATCCCCAACCGAGCGAGGTGGCGCAGTGGTTAGACACTGGACTCGCATTCGGGAGGACGACGGTTCAATCCCGCGTTCGGCCATCCTGATTTAGGTTTTCCGTGATTTCCCTAAATCGCTCCAGGCAAATGCCAGGATGGTTCCTTTGAAAGGGCACGGCTGACTTCCTTCCCCATCCTTCCCTCATCAGATGAGACCGACGACCACGCTGTCTGGTCTCCTTCCCCAAAAAACAACAACAAACAACAATTTCAATCCCTGTAAGACTGTCTTTTCTGTTCTGAGTGCGTAACAGTTACTTTCGAGGTTTTCAGCAGTGTCACCCATACATTTGCGAAACCTGCTTCATGGCAAGTGTTAGCGCTTAGCCGGTAATGTATACTAATGGAGGCGGGAGGACCGTGAACGGGGGCGTGGGGTTCAACACCCCGTCGATATCAAGGTCATTAGAAACGAAGCACCAGTCGGGCACCTTGTGCTTCGCTCGGGATCGAATGTGGCAACAGTAGCTCAACATGAGTTCTCAGCCACGCCATTCAACACAGTCCACAGATTAAAGTCGGGAAAAAGACAGTGAGTCCATGGTTCATGTAGTGGACTGACAAGGCAGCCAGTCCACAGTGAAGTAGCCGAAAGGGCACGCGTCAACTCACGCCGTCTGGCGTGAAGTCTGGAACAGGATAAGTTATGAATGTGATAAAGAAAAGAACGTAGCTACTAGAACACTTAACTTTTATATTGTCCTTTGGTATACAGCATTCTTGATGATACAAGTGACTATCTTGAGATACATGCAATGGTACAATTGGCGCCTTGCTAGGTCGTAGCCATTAACTTAGCTGAAGGCTATTCTGTCTCTCGGCAAATGAGAGAAAAGGCTTCGTCCGTATAGTCGCTAGCAACGTCGTCGTACAACTGGGGCGAGTTCTCGTACGTCTCTCGAGACCTGCCGTGTGGTGGCGCTCGGTCTGCGATCACACAGTGGCGACACGCGGGTCCGACATGTACTAATGGACCGCGGCCGATTTAAGCTACCACCTAGCAAGTGTGGTGTCTGGCAGTGACACCACAGTTCACATCAGTACAAATTCCACAGGTATCAGGACCATTTTAGAATTACTAATTGTGAGTTCAAATGGCTCTGAGCACTATGGGACTCAACTGCTGTGGTTATCAGTCCCCTAGAACTTAGAACTACTTAAACCTAACTAACCTAAGGACATCACACACATCCATGCCCGAGGCAGGATTCGAACCTGCGACCGTAGCAGTCGCACGGTTCCGGACTGCGCGCCTAGAACCGCGAGACCACCGCGGCCGGCAATTGTGAGTGATCCCCCCAATAAACTCTATTGCGCTACGCAGTACATGCGAGTGCAGCGAGATATGCACTGATCTGCCAGAACATTATGACCACCGACTTACTATCGATATAAACCCGTACAGGCGATAGTAGCGTCACCTGGCGAGGATTGGCTGCTGGCCAGACACACGCACGGTGCATGTAGCATCAGTGAGCGCGCTATCCGTGTGTAGAATGGAGAAGGCGCGCAGTGTATCCGAGTTTGCCGGAGGGCAGACTGTAATGGCCTGGAGGCACGGCACGAGCATTTCGGAAACTGCACGACTTGTCGGGTGTTCGAGGAATGCTACGCTGAGTCTCTTCAACATGTGGCAAAACTAAGGTGAAACCACTGCGCTGGGCGGCTACCCGTCTTTACATATATCGGCGGAACTAACGTCAGACAATAATGCTGGGCAGAGTAGATCTACATCTACATCCATACTCCGAAAGCCACCTGACGGTGTATGGCGCAAGGTACTTTGAGTACCTCTATCGGTTCTCCCTTCTATTCCAGTCTCGTATTTTTCGTCGAAAGAAAGATTGTCGGTATGCCTCTGTGTAGCTCTAATCTCTCCGATTTTATCCTCATGTCTCTTCGCGAGATATACGTAGGAGGGAGCTTGACTCCTCGGTGAAGGTATGTTCTCGAAACTTCACCAAAAGCCCGTACCGAGCTACTGGGCGTCTCTCTTGCGGAGTCTTCCACTGGAGTTTATCTATCATCTCCGTAACGCTTTCGCGATTACTAAATGATCCTGTAACGAAGCGCGCTGCTCTCCGTTGGATCTTCTCTATCACTTCTATCAACACTATCTGGTACGGATCCCACACCGGTAATCAGTATTCAAGCGGTGGGCGAACAAGTGTACTGTAACCTACTTCCTTTGTTTTCGGACTGCATTTCCTTAGGATTCTTCCAATGAATCGCAGTCTGGCATCTGCTTTACTGACGATTAATTTTATATGGTCATTCCATTTTAAATCACTCCTAATGCCTACTCCCAGATAGTTTATGGAATTAACTGCTTCCAGTTGCTGACCTGCTATATTGTAGCTAAATGATAAAGGATCTTTCTTTCTATGTATTCGCAGCACATTACACTTGTCTACATTGTGATTCAATTCCCATTCCCTGCACCATGCGTCGATTCGTTGCAGATCCTCCTGCATTTCAGTACAATTTTCCATTGTTACAACCTCTCGATATACTACAGCATCATCCGCAAAAAGCCTCAGTGAACTTCCGATGTTATCCACAAGGTCATTTATATACAGGGTGTTTCAAAAATGACCGGTATATTTGAAACGGCAATAAAAACTAAACGAGCAGCGATAGAAATGCACCGTTTGTTGCAATATGCTTGGGACAACAGTACATTTTCAGGCAGACAAACTTTCGAAATTACAGTAGTTACAATTTTCAACAACAGATGTCGCTGCGGTCTGGGAAACTCTATAGTACGATATTTTCCACATATCCACCATGCGTAGCAATAATACGGCGTAGTCTCTGAATGAAATTACCCGCAACCTTTGACAACGTGTCTGGCGGAATGGCTTCACATGCAGATGAGATGTACTGCTTCAGCTGTTCAATTGTTTCTGGATTCTGGCGGTACACCTGGTCTTTCAAGTGTCCCCACAGAAAGAAGTCACAGGGGTTCATGTCTGGCGAATAGGGAGGCCAATCCACGCCGCCTCCTGTATGTTTCGGATAGCCCAAAGCAATCACAAAATCATCGAAATATTCATTCAGGAAATTAAAGACGTCGGCCGTGCGATATGGCCGGGCACCATCTTCCATAAACCACGAGGTGTTCGCAGTGTCGTCTAATGTCCAGATAGCGTGATGCAGTAATCGTTTCGGATCTGAAAAATGGGCCAATGATTCCTTTGGAAGAAATGGCGGCCCAGACTAGTACTTTTTGAGGATGCAGGGACGATGGGACTGCAACATGGGGCTTTTCGGTTCCCCATATGCGCCAGTTCTGTTTATTGACGAAGCCGTCCAGGTAAAAATAAGCTTCGTCAGTAAACCAAATGCTGCCCACATGCATATCGCCGTCATCAATCCTGTGCACTATATCGTTAGCGAATGTCTCTCGTGCAGCAATGGTAGCGGCGCTGAGGGGTTGCCGCGTTTGAATTTTGTATGGATAGAGGTGTAAACTCTGGCGCATGAGACGATACGTGGACGTTGGCGTCATTTGGACCGCAGCTGCAACACGGCGAACGGAAACCCGAGGCCGCTGTTGGATCACCTGCTGCACTAGCTGCGCGTTGCCCTCTGTGGTTACCGTACGCGGTCGTCCTACCTTTCCAGCACGTTCATCCGTCACGTTCCCAGTCCGTTGAAATTTTTCAAACAGATCCTTTATTGTATCGCTTTTCGGTCCTTTGGTTACATTAAACCTCCGTTGAAAACTTCGTCTTGTTGCAACAACACTGTGTTCTAGGCGGTGGAATTCCAACACCAGAAAAATCCTCTGTTCTAAGGAATAAACCATGTTGTCTACAGCACACTTGCACGTTGTGAACAGCACACGCTTACAGCAGAAAGACGACGTACAGAATGGCGCACCCACAGACTGCGTTGTCTTCTATATCTTTCACATCACTTGCAGCGCCATCTGTTGGTGAAAATTGTAACTACTGTAATTTCGAAAGTTTGTCCGCGTGAAAATGTACTGTTGTCCCAAGCATATTGCAACAAACGGTGTATTTCTATCGCTGCTCGTTTAGTTTTTATTGCCGTTTCAAATATACCGGTCATTTTTGAAACACCCTGTATATTGTGAATAGTAACGGTCCTACGACACTCCCCTGCGGCACACCTGAAATGACGCTTACTTTGGAAGACTTCTCTCTTACTTTGTTCATTAAACGACTATGGGGAACTGTATCAAACGCCTTGCGAAAGTCAAGAAACACTGCATCTACCTGGAAGCCCGTGACTATGGCCCTCTGAGTCTCATGGACGAATAGCGCGAACTGGGTTTCACACGATCATTTTTTTTTCGAAACCCATGCCGATTCCTACAGAGTAGATTTCTAGTCTCCAGAAAAGTCATTATACTCGAACATAATACGTGTTCCAAAATTCTACAACTGATCGAAGTTAGAGATACAGGTCTATAGTTCTGCACATACACTCCTGGAAATGGAAAAAAGAACACATTGACACCGGTGTGTCAGACCCACCATACTTGCTCCGGACACTGCGAGAGGGCTGTACAAGCAATGATCACACGCACGGCACAGCGGACACACCAGGAACCGCGTTGTTGGCCGTCGAATGGCGCTAGCTGCGCAGCATTTGTGCACCGCCGCCGTCAGTGTCAGCCAGTTTGCCGTGGCATACGGAGCTCCATCGCAGTCTTTAACACTGGTAGCATGCCGCGACAGGGTGGACGTGAACCGTATGTGCAGTTGACGGACTTTGAGCGAGGGCGTATAGTGGGCATGCGGGAGGCCGGGTGGACGTACCGCCGAATTGCTCAACACGTGGGGCGTGAGGTCTCCACAGTACATCGATGTTGTCGCCAGTGGTCGGCGGAAGGTGCACGTGCCCGTCGACCTGGGACCGGACCGCAGCGACGCACGGATGCACGCCAAGACCGTAGGATCCTACGCAGTGCCGTAGGGGACCGCACCGCCACTTCCCAGCAAATTAGGGACACTGTTGCTCCTGGGGTATCGGCGAGGACCATTCGCAACCGTCTCCATGAAGCTGGGCTACGGTCCCGCACACCGTTAGGCCGTCTTCCGCTCACGCCCCAACATCGAGCAGCCCGCCTCCAGTGGTGTCGCGACAGGCGTGAATGGAGGGACGAATGGAGACGTGTCGTCTTCAGCGATGAGAGTCGCTTCTGCCTTGGTGCGAATGATGGTCGTATGCGTGTTTGGCGCCGTGCAGGTGAGCGCCACAATCAGGACTGCATACGACCGAGGCACACAGGGCCGACACCCGGCATCATCGTGTGGGGAGCGATCTCCTACACTGGCCGTACACCACTGGTGATCGTCGAGGGGACACTGAATAGTGCACGGTACATCCAAACCGTCATCGAACCCATCGTTCTACCATTCCTAGACCGGCAAGGGAACTTGCTGTTCCAACAGGACAATGCACGTCCGCATGTATCCCGTGCCACCCAACGTGCTCTAGAAGGTGTAAGTCAACTACCCTGGCCAGCAAGATCTCCGGATCTGTCCCCCATTGAGCATGTTTGGGACTGGATGAAGCGTCGTCTCACGCGGTCTGCACGTCCAGCACGAACGCTGGTCCAACTGAGGCGCCAGGTGGAAATGGCATGGCAAGCCGTTCCACAGGACTACATCCAGCATCTCTACGATCGTCTCCATGGGAGAATAGCAGCCTGCATTGCTGCAAAAGGTGGATATACACTGTACTAGTGCCGACATTGTGCATGCTCTGTTGCCTGTGTCTATGTGCCTGTGGTTCTGTCAGTGTGATCATGTGATGTATCTGACCCCAGGAATGTGTCAATAAAGTTTCCCCTTCCTGGGACAATGAATTCACGGTGTTCTTATTTCAATTTCCAGGAGTGTATGTTCGATGTTACTTCTTGACAACAGGGATGACCTGTGCCCTTTTCCAATCTTTTGGAACGCTACGCTCTTCTAGAGACCTACGGTACACCGCTGCAAGAAGGGGGCAAGTTCCTTCGCGTACTCTGTGTAAGTAAGTGTTTATGACCAACACACAGTGCACCGAACACTCCTAATGACGCGCCTCCGCAGCTGACTAGCCACACATGTGCCAATGTTAACACTGCGAGATCGGCGGCTACGACTGAGATCGGCACGTAACAATCGTCACTGGAGCGTTGCGTCGTCTGATGACTCCTGATACCTTCTTCATCATGCGGATGTGAGGGCGCGAATCTATCGCCTTCCAGGGAAACAGCTCTTTCACACCTATACTGCGGGACGGAGAAAAGCTGGCGGCGGCTCCATTGCGCTCTGGGGAACATTCTTATGAGCATCCATGGGCCCCGTGTGGCCAAGGAGTACCGTATACTGGTTGCAGACCACGTACGATCACATGGTATTTTTCGACTAGATAATGCGCCATGTCACAAGGCCAAGAGAGTGATGGAATCTTTCGAGGAACACAGTGGCGAGTTTCAGTTGATATCCTGCCCTCCCCCCCCTCCCCCCCCTTCCCCCCCATCCCCAGCAAGCCAGATCTGAACCCGACCGAACACATCTGGGATGTGGTTGAATCTGGCGTCAGAGCTCATCGCCGCCCTCCCCAGAGTTTTCGGGAATTGGGGGACATGCGCGTGCAGATGTGGTGCCAGCTATCTCCAGCGACCTACCAAGGTGTCATTGCCTCCAGGCCACGACGCATCGTCGTTGTTATCCGTACCAAAGGTGGACATAGCGGCTATTAGGTGGGTAGTTATAATGTTCTGGCTGATAAGTTTCCTCGTTATGCCCAGCTTAAGGGCACGTTTCGACTTGTTAGCATCGTCTGGCAATTTCATTTTGTGCTTCTCTTTCCATCTCACTTCATACATTTACTGTTTTCTTTGTTGCGTTCCTATGTCCACTGTTTTTCAGTGGTCTTTTTAGCTTTCTCTGCGAATGAATGGTTTCCGATTAGGATCAGAGGCTTGGCGTTCTCTGAGTATCTTCTGTGTCGTTCATTTCATGTAAGTCAAATGGCTCTGAGCACTATGGGACTTAACATCATCAGTCCCCTAGAACTTAGAACTACTTAAACCTAACTAACCTAAGGATAGTCGGCCGATGCGGCCGAGCGGTTCTAGGCGCTTCAGTCTGGAACCGCGCGACCGCTACGTTCGCAGGTTCGAATCCTGCCTCGGGAATGGATGTGTGTGATGTCCTTAGGTTAGTTAGGTTTAAGTAGTTCTAAGTTCTAGGGGACTGATGACCTCAGATGTTAAGTCCCATAGTGCTCAGAGCCACTAACCTAAGGACATCACACATCCATGCGCCAGGCAGGATTCGAACCTGCGAACGTAGCGGTCGCGCGGTTCCAGACTGAAGCGCCTAGAACCGCTCGGCCACGGAGGCCGGCTTCATGTAAGCCCTTAATTTCTTGTAACTAAGTGATTTTGACCTTTTTTGAATTTATTATATTAAGTAGTTTAACATGGAGACCTGAACAGAGAAACTAATTCTGTGGCCTTATTGGCAAACAACACATTAGAACCAAAACAGCAGTAGTTCAGAAGTTTTTAGTGAAAGTAAATCTCTTCAGTCACCTAGTATATGAGCTTACATATGGTCACAGCAAAAATAGAAAAATCGAGCTTCGTGAATTCAGCCAGGTATGTGGCACAATTAAGAGAAACCTTAAAAACTAGGAGATAAATTCTACAAAACTATTGTAGTCTCCATTCTGCTCTATGCAAGAGAGCCTCAGCTGATTAGCAAAAAGCAAGAAAGCCGTATTCAGTCTAAGAAATGAAATTCCTCAGACGAGTTAAAGATTGCGCAACAGAGTATGGAATCAAGAGTTTAGAGAAGAAATAAATTTCTTTAGTAGAAATGGAATGAACACCTAGACAGAATGAAGAGTGACAGATTCCTCATAAAGGCTAGAAATTATGTCCCAAGGAAGTAGACACAGAAGAAGAGACCGGCAACATTTGGTATTTTAACAAGCAACTTCACCTAGTACCTGAACAGAAGAAATGCCATTTATATTACCGATACTATAATTTTTTGAGAATTTTTCGTTCTCCCTTTTCAGTTTCATCAACTTTTGAGTACCCTTCCAGAGCTGTACTTTCTGACGCATATAATGCTTCTGACAAAACAGCTGTCTCGTAATGCTGAAGTTCCGCATTACGGGATACAACTCGTTTATTGTAGCGAGTCCATGTTATTCTGAACGCTTTCTTGAGTTTAGTAGCCCTTTCTGAAGTGACATTATTGTCTATTCCCAATCATAGTATTATTTCCCCGAGATACTTGAAAGAAGACACAGATGAAATTCTCATATCTACTGTGTGGGCCTGTATACATTTTTATGTTTTCATGTTTTTTTGCTATCTCGTGTACCTTCTATGCGGCACACTTGGTTTCTTCATTATTCTCAGTGAAGATAACTAAATCGTTTGTCCTGACTTTCACGCTTGTCAACTAAAGCCCGTGGTACACAACAGTTGCTTCGGCGCCAGTTTCTGATTGCGTCATTTTGTCATGGACGGTATACTTTAAGCACGGAAGCATACGAATGGTTAAAGTTAGCCGATTCGCAAATGCTTCCACATTTGGCCTGAAAGTCAATGATTTTGCCCTTTTGGACGCTGCGTTTCCCCTTACGACAACGGCTGCACAGTTTTCTGCGTCCCCCCACCCCTCCCCCCCTCGACATGATTTATGTGCCCTCCACTGCTAGTGCTGCCACTTGCTGTCTGTGAGTGGTTATTGCACGCTGACATCGAACACAGGCGGTGGCCACATTAATGTGACTAACAGTGTATCTGTACAAACACGAGTGCATTCGCTATCTAATATATTTCAAAACGCTGCGCATAAAAAACGGTATTTTTCCGGGGCCAATACTTTGGGTTCTGTTGTTGATAGAAAGGGAGGGTTACGCGTTTTGGATAGCCCTACGGCTAGGGACCATTTGTATACCCAGTAGAAGGCTCGCCTAACCGTAAACATCTTACAGTACAGTGTCAAAGTTTGAATGTTACACATCCTCTAGCTAAGGAAAACTGAACAAATAGATTGATTCTTTTCGCACTATATGTGGTCTATGGTGCACCTTACTGGCTCATTGAGGCACTATTTACTTCACAGGCGGTTCCCGAGAAAAACCGAAAAACATGGCTTTTGGTACCAAACCCGAACCGTCGATTCCAAGACGGTTATGCACATCAGACGGCTGAAATTTTTACTACACTACTGGCCACTAATATTGCTGCACCAAGAAGAAACGCAGATGATAAACGGGTATTCATTGGACAAATATATTATACTAGAACTGACATGTGATTACATTTTCACGCAATTTGGGTGCATAGATCCTGACAAATCAGTACCCAGAACAACCACCTCTGGCCGTAATAATGGCCTTGATACGCCTGGGCATTGAGTCAAACAGAACTTGGATGGCGTGTAAAGGTACAGCTGCCTAAAACTTAGAACTACTTACACCTAACTAACCTAAGGACATCACACACATCCATGCCCGAGGCAGGATTCGAACCTGCAACCGTAGCGGTCGCGCGGTCCCAGACTGTAGCGCCTAGAACCGCTCGGCCACTATGGTCGGCTTCAAGAGTAGTGACTGGCGTTTCGTGACGAGCCAGTTGCTCGGCCACCATTGACCAGAACTTTTCAGATGGTGAGAGATCTGGTGAATGTGCTGGCCACGTCAGCAGTCGAACATTTTCTGTATCCTGAAAGGCCCGTACAGGACCTGCAACATGCGGTCGTGCATTATCCTACTGAAATGTATGGTTTCGCAGGGATCGAATGAAGGGTAGAGCCATGGGTCGTAACACATCTGAAATGAAACGTCCACTGTTCAAAGTGCCGTCAATGCGAAAAAGAGGTGACCGAGACGTGTAACGAAAGGCACCCCCATACCATCACGCCGGGTGATACGCCAGTATGGCGATGACGAATACACGCTTCCAATGTGCGTTCACCGCGATGTCGCCAAACACGGATGCGACCATCGTTATGCTGTAAACGGAACCTGGATTCATCCGAAAAAAAAAATGACGTTCTACCATTGGTGCACCCAGGTTCGTAGTCGAGTACACCATCGCAGGCGCTCGTCTCTGTGATGCAGCGTCAAGGGTAACCGCAGCCACGGTCTCCGAGCTGATAGTCCATGCTGCTGCAAACGTCGCCGAACTGTTCGTGCAGATGGTTGTTGTCTTACAAATGTCCTCATCTGTTGACTCAGGGATCGAGACGTGGCTGCGCGATCCGTTACAGCCACGCGGATAAGATGCCTGTCGTCTCGACTGCTAGTGATACGAGGCCGTTGGGATCCAGCACGACGTTCCGTATTACCCTCCTGAACCCACCGATTCCATATTCTGCTAACAGTCATTGGATCTCGACCAACGCGAGCAGCAATGTCGCGATACGATAAAACGCAATTGCGATAGGCTACAATCCTACGTTTATCAAAGCCGGAAACGTGATGGTACGCATTTCTCCTCCTTACACGAGGCATCACAACAACGTTTCACCAGGCAACGCCGGTCAACTGCTGTTTGTGTATGAGAAATCGGTTGGAAACTTTCCTCATGTCAGCGCGTTGTAGGTGTCGCCACCGGCGCCAACCTTGTGTGAATGCTCTGAAAAGGTAATCATTTGCATATAACAGCATCTTCTTCCTGTCGGTTAAATTTCGCGTCTGTAGCACGTCATCTTCGTGGTGTAGAAATTTTAATGGCCAGTAGTGTATATTTTCGCAAGAGTCCGATCTCGAACAACCCTGAAAATGTTCTTGATACCTTTATCCGTTTTAGAGACGAAGAGGGTTTTGGGATAAGCTTGTAAAGCTGGTGAGGAAGGTAGAATGAGGCGGCTGGTACCCCACTATTCAGACAGATTCTTTTAATAAACAGGAGCCTATTACCCTTTTATTTTTGCTTCGATACGAGCATATTTCCGCTGGTTACCTACACGTGCTATGAATTAACGTCTCCCGCCGGGTTTTTCCATCTATATGAGTATGTGCAGGTTAATCTCAAGAACTTCTGTAGGGATTTTGATGCTGTTTTCCCTGACAGGTAGATTGATTCACGAGGAAAGTTTGTGTCCATAATTTCTTATCACTACGCCAGATAAGTCGTTCGACCGTTGATGCTTCGTGCTATCTGTGCGAAGCCGCGGCAGACCGCCAGTAATTATATGAACGCGAAAAAGAAAAATAACAGTAATTATAGAACTAAGTAAGTTTTAGCAGTTTAAAAATCGAGCATTCTTTCTATCGTCAACAAGTAGATGTGAAATGGAGTTTTTATATGTGAGCTGCTTCAAAACGTCGTATATCTGTGTGGCCAATTTCAGCCTGGAACTCGTTGCGTAATATAGATTATTTCATCTGAAAAGCTGGTGATACAATATGAGATTTAAAAAATGATGTATTTCGTGTTCTTTTGATACAAGACCAAAGACTGAAATAAAGGCAGGTGATCGATTAGCTACCGACCCACTTGAGTTTTACCGGGTGATATCATAGTAGTACAAAATATCCTGCCGTTGCATGTATTGAACGAGCATTGGCAACGGACCATGATATTATCCGTACAAAGTGGAGCACACTCATTTTTGTCTCGAACATATATGCGCGAGACTGGGTTTTAATGTCTCGACTCAGCGTCTGGCCAAAACACTCTTTTACGAGATCGTCAGGACGGCTCGCGTTGTAAAATGAACTGATTTAGAGGATCGTGGGGGAACGAGCGGCTCGTTTCGTTTTATACGACTGTGCGGTTAGTGGGAGGGACCTGCATTCGCAGTCTGCCGCGCCCGCTTCGATCGGGCCCTTGAGAAGTCGATGCGTGCACGGACAAACATGGCAGTAAGGAGTGAGAGGTTTGTACGAAACACCAAGCTGCGCTCATTAGTTTTAATTATGTCTCTTTTCAGTAGACGAAGTCACAATTCAAAGCGAGAATGCTGTTCGGGAAAGGTTCTCTTATAAATCACGTTCCGAAAGCCTTTAACAATACAATCACAGATCAGACGGTAACGAGAACATAACTGAAAAGAACAGGCCAAGTGCGAGTAGGAGCCGTACAACTTAATTATGTGTACAGATAATAATAAATATTTCGTGTGGCTCAATGCTCTGCTGAAATTCTTTTTACTGGACGCCACTTTGGCGACTTGCGTGTTTTTTGTACCCTTTGTGGGTGAAATCTTATGGGATTTAACTGCTAATGTCATCAGTCCCTAAGCTTACACACAAATTATCCTAAGGAGAAACACACACACCCATGCCCGGGGGAGGACTCGAACCTCCGCCGGGACCAGCCGCACAGTCCATGACTGCAGCGCCTTAGACGGCTCGTTGCGTGTTTTTAATTTGCCCCAGTTATATTATTGTTGTTGTTATTGTGGTCTTCAGTCCAGAGACTGGTTTGATGCAGCTCTCCATGATACTCCATCCTGTGAAAGCCTCGTCATCTCCGAGTAACTACTACAACCTACATCCTTCTGAATCTGCTTAGTGTATTCATCTCTTGGTCTCCCTCTACGATTTTTACCCTCCACGCTGCCCTCCAATACTAAATTGGTGATCCCTTGATGCCTCAGAACATGTCCTACCAACCGATCCCTTCTTCTAGTCAAGTTGTGCCACAAACTCCTCATCTCCCCAATTCTGTTCCGTACCTCCTCATTAGTTACGTGATCTAACCATCTAATCTTCAGCATTCTTCTCTAGCACAATGTTTCAAAAGCTTCTATTCTCTTCTTGTCTCCACTATTTATCACACATGTTTCACTTCCATACATAATTACACTCTGTGACGTCGATGCCATTTGTTACGTGTTATATATATATCAGCAAGAATTTTTCTTTTGTTAAAGCATGATTCTTTGTCTCAGGGATATTATCTTTTCTTATCACGTTTACTTACGGGCATAAGTAAATATGAAACGGGTTCTGGAAGGGCCTCAGTTATTCATGTACCAACTTTAGATTTTGAACGTGACTACTAAAGTATAGTTGCCTTTAACTGAATTGAATGTAATTTTGTTAATTTCTATTTATTGATTGCAAAGCAAGGCTCGAGAGAATTTCGATTGTTGCCGTGGAGCGACCAAGATAAAACTTACTGAAATAATGGAATCTGTATAATTTAAAAAATGAACTTTAACGTAAATTAATGATCTGTTGAAATTTAAAAAATTTCTTACAACGAAATCTCTCGCATTTACAGTTACTGTTAACACTGAAAAATAAATTACTACTTCGGCGCGTAATGTCCGACCAGAGGCTGCATCGGAAGATGAGCTTCCCGCAGCGCAAATTACTGAAAAAATGCTTATTAAAAGTAATTAGCCACTGCTAGCATTTGAGGTGAAAACTATTAGAAAGAAATTCATTTTGTGATTATAATAACAAGTTTATTTTATTAAAATACAGAATAACTTACATAAAATATGTGTAGCCGCTCAATGGCTGCCTTCCGTATAGCGAAACAAAACAGTGTGAGTACCATAAAATACGTCCTTCCCCCTCGGCCGTACAATCGCGTCTCTTTTCGATCCTTTTTTATTTCATAGGCATCTTTTAAATAAAGATGCTAATTTTAAATTATCGCTGCATATCAGTTGTTTCAAAAACATTAACTGTATCTTTTATACTAATTATATTCATAAAATACGTTAACTACGGTTTACAACTGATAATAATATCAATATTTATGTGACATACCGTCACACCTCCCTACAAATACTTTCAGAAAGGGATTCCTGACATTTAAATCTATACTCGACGTCTGTCTCCGACAAAATTACAATGTCATCGGCAAACCTTAAAGTTTTTATTTCTTGTTCATGGATTTTGATTCCTACACCAAATTTCTCTTTTGTTTCCGTTACTGCTTGCTCAATATACAGACTGAATAACCCTGTATCACTCCGTTCTCAGTCACTGCTTCCCTTTCGTGCCCCTCGACTCTTATAACTGCCATTTGGTTTCTGTAAAAATTGTAAATAGCCTTCTGCTATGAAGCAAATGAAATGAGGGATACCAGAAAGTGACAATACTCCGAAATCAGGGAGGTTGGCTATTTGAAATCCTCAAGTACGCTATGAAAACGGAGCAGCTCGGAGGCTCCGAAAAGTGTCGCGAAAGCTTCGCCTCCGGAAAAATCTCGCCGGATGACCAGCACTACACATAAGCATCAAGAATGCCATCTCACTGACGTGCGCAATGAAATGGAGTAGTAGTAGTAGTTGTTGTTGTTGTTGTGGTCTTCAGTCCTAAGACTGGTATGATGCAGCTCTCCATGGTACTCCATCCTGTGCAAGCTTCTTCATCTCCCAGTACCTACTGCAACCTACATCCTTCTGAATCTGCTTGGTGTATTCATCTCTTGGTCTCACTCTACGATTTCTACTCTCCAGGCTGCCCTCCAATACTAAACTGGTGATCCCTTGATGCCTCAGAACATGTCCTACCAACCGATCCCTTCTTCTAGTAAAGTTGTGCCACAAACTTCTCTTCTCCCCAATCCTATTCAACACCTCCTCATTAGTTATGTGATCTACCCATGTAATCTTCAGCATTCTTCTGTAGCACCACATTTCGAAAGCTTCTATTCTCTTCTTGTCTAAACTATTTATCGTCCATGTTTCACTTCCATACATGGCTACATTCCATACAAATACTTTCAGAAACGACTTCCTAACACTCAAATCAATACTCGATGTTAACAAATTTCCCTTCTTCAGAAACGCATTCCTTCCCATTGCCAGTCTACATTTTATATCTTCTCTACTTCGACCATCATTAGTTATTTTGCTCCCCAAACACCAAAACTCCTTTACTACTTTAAGTGTCTCATTTCGCCGGCCGCTGGTGGCCGAGCGGTTCTGGCGCTACAGTCTGGTACCGCGCGACCGTTACGGTCGCAGGTTCGAATCCTGCCTCGGGCATGGATGTGTGTGTTGTCCTTAGGTTAGTTAGGTTTAAGTAGTTCTAAGTTCTAGGGGACTTATGACCTCAGCAGTTGAGTCCCATAGTGCTCAGAGCCATTTGAACCATTTTTGAAGTGTCTCATTTCCTAATCTAATTCCCTCAGCATCACCCGATTTAATTTGACTACATTCCATTATCCTCGTTTTGCTTTTGTTGATTTTCATCTTATATCCTCCATTCAAGACACCATCCATTCCGTTCAACAGCTCTTCCAAGTCCTTTGCTGTCTCTGACAGAATTACAATGTCATCGGCGAACCTCAAAGTTTTTATTTCTTCTCCATGGATTTTAATACCTACTCCGAAATTTTCTTTTGTTACCTACACTGCTTGCTCAATATACAGATTGAATAGCATCGGGGAGAAGCTACAACCCTGTCTCACTCCCTTCCCAACCACTGCTTCCATTTCATGCCCCTCAACTCTTATAATTGCCATTTGGTTTCTATATAAATTGTAAATAGCCTTTCGCTCCCTATATTTTACCCCTGCCACCTTCAGAATTTGAAAGAGAGTATTCCAGTGAACAAAATGGCTCTGAGCACTATGGGACTTAACTTCTGTGGTCATCAGTCCCCTAGAACTTAGAACTACTTAAACCTAACTAACCTAAAGACATCACACACATCCATGCCCGAGGCAGGATTCGAACCTGCGACCGTAGCGGTCACGCGGTTCCAGACTGAAGCGCCTTTAACCGCACGGCCACACCGGCCGGCTCCAGTGAACATTTTTCTAAGTCTACAAATGTTAGAAACGTAGGTTTGCCTTTCCTTAATCTAGCTTCTAAGATAAGCCGTAGGGTCGTGTTCCAATATTTCTACGGAATCCAAACTGATCTTCCCCAAGGTCGGCTTCTACTAATTTTTCCATTCGTCTGTAAAGAATTCGCGTTAGTATTTTGCAGCCGTGACTTATTAAACTGATAGTTCGGTAATTTACACATCTGTCAACACCTGCTTTCTTTGGGATTGAGATTATTATATTCTTCTTGAAGTCTGAGGGTATTTCGTCTGTCTCATTCATCTTGCTCACCAGATGGTTGAGTGGTAGAGTTTTGTCATGACTGGCTCTCCCAAGGCCGTCAGTAGTTCTAATGGAATGTTGTCTACTCCCGGGGCCTTGCTTCGCCTCAGGTCTTTCAGTGCTCTGTCAAACTCATCACGCAGTATCATATCTCCCATTTCATCTTCTTCTACATCCTCTTCCATTTCCATAATATTGTCCTCAAGTACATCGCTCTTGTATAGACCCTCTATATACTCCTTCCACCTTTCTGCTTTCCCTTCTTTGCTTAGAACTGGGTTTCCATCTGAGCTCTTGATATTCATACAAGTGGTTCTCTTTTCTCCAAAGGTCTCTTTAATTTTCCTGTAGGCAGTATCTATCTTACCCCTAGTGATATATGCCTCTACATCCTTACATTTATCCTCCAGCCATCCCTGCTTAGCCATTTTGCACTTCCTGCCGATCTCATTTTTTAGACATTTGTATTCCTTTTTGCCTGCTTCATTTACTGCATTTTTATATTTTCTCCTTTCATCAATTAAATTCAATATTTCTTCTGTTACCCAAGGATTTCTACTAGGCCTCGTCTTTTTACCTACTTCATCCTCTGCTGCCTTCACTACTTCAGCCCTCAAAGCTAGCCATTCTTCTTCTACTGTATTTCTTTCCCCCATTCCTGCCATTTGTTCCCTTATGCTCTCCCTGAAACTCTGTACAACCTCTGGTTCTTTCAGTTTATCCAGGTCCCATCTCCTTAAATTCCCACGTTTTTTCAGTTTCTTCAGTTTTAATCTACAGTTCATAACCAATAGAATGAGGTCAGAGTCCACATCTGCCCCTGGAAATGTCTTACAATTTAAAACCTGGTTCCTAAATCTCTGTCTTACCATTATATAATCTATCTGATACCTTTTAGTATCTCCAGGGTTCTTCCATGTATACAACTTTCTTTCATGAGTCTTGAACCAAGTGTTAGCTACGATTAAGTTATGCTCTGCACAAAATTCTACCAGACGGCTTCTTCTTTCATTTCTTACCCCCAATCCATATTCACCTACTACGTTTCCTTCTCTCCCTTTTCCTACTACCAAATAACAGTCACCCATGACTATTAAAGTTTCGTCTCCCTTCACTATCTGAATAATTTCTTTTATTTCATCATACATTTCTTCAATTTCTTCGTCATCTGCAGAGCTAGTTGGCATATAAACTTGTACTACTGTAGTAGGCGTGGGCTTCGTGTCTATCTTGACCACAATAATGCGTTCACTATGCATTCCTATTTTTTTATTCATTATTAAAACTACTCCTTCATTACTCCTATTTGATTTTGTATTTTTAACCCTGTTGCCGGCCGCGGTGGTCGTGCGGTTCTAGGCGCTGCAGTCCGGAACCGCGGGACTGCTGCGGTCGCAGGTTCGAATCCTACCTCGGACGTGGATGTGTGTGATGTCCTTAGGTTAGTTAGGTTTAAGTAGTTCTAAGTTCTAGGGGACTGATGACCTAAGATGTTAAGTCCCATAGTGCTCAGAGCCATTTGAACCATTTATTTTCGCCTGACCAAAAGTCTTGTTCCTCCTGCCACCGAACTTCACTAATTCCCACTATATTTAACTTTAACTTATCCATTTCCCTTTTTAAATTTTCTAACCACGCTCCGATCCGTAGAAAGCTAGTTTTCTTTCTCCTGATAACGACGTCCTCTTGAGTAGGCCCCGCCCGGAGATCCGAATGGGGGACTATTTTACCTCCGGAATATTTTACCCAAGAGGACGCCATCATCCTTAGCCATACAGTAAAGCTGCATGCCCTCTGGAAAAATTACGACTGTTGTCTCCCCTTGCTTTCAACCGTTCGCAGTACCAGCACAGCAAGGCCGTTTTGGTTAATGTTGCAAGGCCAGATCAGTCAATCATCCAGACTGTTGCCCCTGCAACTACTGAAAAGGCTGCTGCCTCTCTTCAGGAACCACGCGGTTGTCTGGCCTCTCAACAGATACCCCTCCATTGTGGTTGCACCTACGGTACGGCTATCTGTTTCGCTGAGGCATGCAAGCCTCCCCACCAACGGCAAGGTCCATGGTTCATGGGGGGGGGGGGGGGGAATGGAGTTATGGAATGGAAATGAGCATTTGGCGTCATTGGCCGGGAGGCCCCTTACGGGGCAGGCCGGCCGCCTTGGTGGAGGTCTTATTACATTCGACGCCACATTGGGGGACCTGCACGCCGGATGGGGATGAAATGATGATGAAGACAACACCCAGTCCCTCAGCGGAGAAAATCCCCGACCCAACCGGGAATCGAACCCGGGCCCGTAGGACGACAATCCGTCACGCTGACCACTCAGCTATCGGGGCGGACAATGGAGCCATGAAAGTGCACATATAGATGTACCACCCCGTATACAGGCGCTACATTGTCTAACGGCAATGTTTTGAGGGGATGTTTGATGGGTAATGACGAGATGTACAGTTTATTTGAGTCTAAATTTCTGTCGACCACGAGGTCGTTTTCGACGTGGCATAAACTCAGAATGGACAAAATTGGAGAATAAAACAGCCCATGTCATCTAGTTATGAACAACCTCAGTTTTCGCCTTAATCGAAAACGATTTAGGTGAGGGAAGCGATGAAAAAATTTTATTTTGCATCGCGATGCGGAGAGTTGAGCTCGCTACAAGAGAAAGCCGTTGACCATTTCCTCCGGTGGATGATAACTCAAGGTACCGGCTGTTTTCCAAAGCATAACATGTCTATTGTCACTTTGTAGGCAACCAGAAACTGAATCGGTCCTTCACAGACGAACGGTTTAATTCTGCGTGTTTGCGTAGCCACTGCGAACCTCTCATGACAAATGGAGAGCGGGTTAGGTACTATGGTTACGAAGCATACATACTGCACTCCGGTGGCATGAAAGTTCGATCCTGTTCCTTTGAGTTCACAATAGATAAAATCTGTCTCCAGCGTGCGTTGGAACTAGTGATAGTTTTTGGATGAGTCTTCGGCGCCTAGCATCTCGTAAGAAGTCTTTGCCACGTTCTACGATTATGAATCACGCGAGCAGCTCTCCTTTCGACCTCCGTGCAGTTCTCCTGTAGTCTTTCATCGCAGATCGTGCTGTAAATGGCACACTAAGATGTGATGTAGCACCTTATTTTTGTCAGTCGTAGCTCTAGGCGACACCACAGTTCCCGAATGATCGCGGCCCTAAGAGGACATCTTGAGATCTCGGTTGGTTGAATACAGTATAGCAGATTTATCATCGCGTTTGCTTGCACCCGTCATTTTAACGTCGACGCAACCATTCACGACTACGACTGATGGGACGCGTTGAACTTTAAGCAGCCAATCTATATCTGACGGAAGTCTCTAACTGCACTTGTACCTCCTCTTACGGCAAGACAGCAGCTGTCTGTTACGTACAAATGATACACACTCATAATACAGCGTATGTATGTGACACTTTGGTAGGCTATTACTTACGTCTCAACTATTGCTTTCCCTAGGTTATTTCTGTTTTTGCGGCTTTTTTCTATATTTTGGAAACTTTGTACTCCAATCAACAAATCAGTTTTTCGTAAGATACAAACTGTGTATTGATACCTGATATTTTTATATTAATTATAATTTCCATCGCCATATACGCCTAATGTTTCGGTAGCACGGCATTTTGCTACTTGCGTGACTATTATTAGGCTTTAGCACAGCAGGGACACGCAATTGTGAGATTGCAAATCTGGAGCGGCGCGTAAATGCTGAAATTACTCTTCTGACTTTAGTAATTTACGACTGATAAAATCTGCAGAATATGATTGTTGCTGCAAGAACTTTACTGCGTAAAGCGTCACGCTAACCGGTCGGTGCCCGGCGTCTGCGTAACGATCTTATCATGCCCGTGAGATACATCAGCTGCTACCAAAGGTTACAGAATTAAGACGCTGCTGTTTCTCTTGACTTATCGTACACCGAAAGCGGCCGATCGCTGCAAAAATTACAGCAATTAATCTTTGCGTAATAGTCTCCACCAGAATTTCTACACAATCCATAATATATGCATATTTCAGCCAAACTTTGTACATACATCCCTTACTGTGAGGCGACAATCACTGTCGAGGTAAAAACCACCTATCGATAATACACTCCTGGAAATTGAAATAAGAACACCGTGAATTCATTGTCCCAGGAAGGGGAAACTTTGTTGACACATTCCTGGGGTCAGATTCATCACATGATCACACTGACAGAACCACAGGCACATAGACACAGGCAACAGAGCATGCACAATGTCGGCACTAGTACAGTGTATATCCACCTTTCGCAGCAATGCAGGCTGCTATTCTCCCATGGAGACGATCGTAGAGATGCTGGATGTAGTCCTGTGGAACGGCTTGCCATGCCATTTCCACCTGGCGCCTCAGTTGGACCAGCGTTCGTGCTGGACGTGCAGACCGCGTGAGACGACGCTTCATCCAGTCCCAAACATGCTCAATGGGGGACAGATCCGGAGATCTTGCTGGCCAGGGTAGTTGACTTACACCTTCTAGAGCACGTTGGGTGGCACGGGATACATGCGGACGTGCATTGTCCTGTTGGAACAGCAAGTTCCCTTGCCGGTCTAGGAATGGTAGAACGATGGGTTCCATGACGGTTTGGATGTACCGTGCACTATTCAGTGTCCCCTCGACGATCACCAGTGGTGTACGGCCAGTGTAGGAGATCGCTCCCCACACCATGATGCCGGGTGTTGGCCCTGTGTGCCTCGGTCGTATGCAGTCCTGATTGTGGCGCTCACCTGCACGGCGCCAAACACGCATACGACCATCATTGGCACCAAGGCAGAAGCGACTCTCATCGCTGAAGACGACACGTCTCCATTCGTCCCTCCATTCACGCCTGTCGCGACACCACTGGAGGCGGGCTGCACGATGTTGGGGCGTGAGCGGAAGACGGCCTAACGGTGTGCGGGACCGTAGCCCAGCTTCGTAGAGACGGTTGCGAATGGTCCTCGCCGATACCCCAGGAGCAACAGTGTCCCTAATTTGCTGGGAAGTGGCGGTGCGGTCCCCTACGGCACTGCGTAGGATCCTACGGTCTTGGCGTGCATCCGTGCGTCGCTGCGGTCCGGTCCCAGGTCGACGGGCACGTGCACCTTCGGCCGACCACTGGCGACAACATCGATGTACTGTGGAGACCTCACGCCCCACGTGTTGAGCAATTCGGCGGTACGTCCACCCGGCCTCCCGCATGCCCACTATACGCCCTCGCTCAAAGTCCGTCAACTGCACATACGGTTCACGTCCACGCTGTCGCGGCATGCTACCAGTGTTAAAGACTGCGATGGAGCTCCGTATGCCACGGCAAACTGGCTGACACTGACGGCGGCGGTGCACAAATGCTGCGCAGCTAGCGCCATTCGACGGCCAACACCGCGGTTCCTGGTGTGTCCGCTGTGCCGTGCGTGTGATCATTGCTTGTACAGCCCTCTCGCAGTGTCCGGAGCAAGTATGGTGGGTCTGACACACCGGTGTCAATGTGTTCTTTTTTCCATTTCCAGGAGTGTAGTTCAGGACATATGACGTCATAAACAATGAGACGCCTTAAAAACTGCCGCGTTATGCATGACGTTTAAATTTATTACTTCTTTGATAGTAACTCTATTCGCTACAGTTTTTGCAACAGTATCCACATATGCCGCTAAACGTCTTACACGAATGTACCGCTATACAACACGTAATTTAACATCAGAAACACCGAGATGCGTGAAAAATGCCACATGATGCGTGAAGTCGAGTCAAGGAAACGCTTGACATCTGACAGCGCTTACCACAGTTGTCAACTGCGAAACGGAAATGGCTGCAGGCGAAACAATACTCGTCTGTAGAGCTATGAAGAGGCGTTACCGCACAGACGTTTTTTGTACATTATGCGTATTTCTTTGGATGACTGTCATAATTTCGAAGGTATTTCCACGAAGACATGGAAACAAAATGTTTTCGATATTACACTACGAACATAATTAATTTTTTGTTTTAGTTTCTAATAGAAAATTGGCAAAATAGAAACCCCATCAATGTCGGGTTCGTCAGCTAGTATCAAACATGAGACACAAAATTATTTCCGAATTTCGTAGAAATCAGTTTTTTTTTCACTACTACACCCTGTAGTCCAGTGTATACAGTACATCCTAAGCTAAGTCGACAACTTGTTTCGGCGTAGCATTTACTGTAGACCGTCAGTTTTATCTCGGAAAGTGTAACTTTAGGTCTGATAATGCCAGTGGCCGAAACACGTTAAACGACATATACCGGTAATAAATAAAAATATAATTACCATGGTATCATTCGCAAAACTGTTTTTTAATGTCTAGAACTACTTATGAAGCAACTGAAGCATGTAGAAATATTAATTATCTACATGAATGTTTTCTCTAATTATTATATAACTCTTATTACCAAGAGCGTGCCGGCCGCGGTGGTCTAGCGGTTCTGGCGCTGCAGTCTGGAATCGCGGGACTGCTACGGTCGCAGGTTCGAATCCTGCCTCGGGCATGGGTGTGTGTGATGTCCTTAGGTTAGTTAGGTTTAAGTAGTTCTAAGTTCTAGGGGACTTATGACCTAAGATGTTGAGTCCCATAGTGCTCAGAGCCATTTGAACCATTTGAACCAAGAGCGTGCTCCGAGCAAGGAGGTAGTGAGCAAGTTGGAGTAGTTTCGCGATGAATAACGAGATTTCACGAGAAATCGTTCTGGGTGCACTTGTTACTAGTCAATATGATACGCCTTTCTTCATACTGGTACTCAGTCGATACATTGGTGTATGAGGTGGGGCAGGAGGCGAGGCGAGTTCTGTTCATGAAGATTATGATTGTTTTTCCTAGCGTGTGGCCCAGCTGCCTCCCCGCCCCTCCCCCTCTCCATCCCCCTTTCCCCTCTGTTCCCATGGCCTCTGACCACACCCATGCTGTGATGGCAGTTGCGCAGTATTTTTTTTTTTTTTTATTTTTATTTCCTCAACAGGCTGCTGTTCATAATTTTGGGATACCAGATGAAAACGAAACCGGTACATTATAAAGGTTTATTTATCAGCAATTCTTGGCGGTTCTCAAATGTAGGGCGTATCAAAAAGGACTTTATAAGTACGAAAATTCGTACAACTTTATTCATACGACTTAAAGACTTAGTCTAGGTGTCATCTTGAAGGAAATTAGATCAATCTTTGAGTGTTTGGTAAGACGTCAGCGATTTCCTAAATGTCCGTAAGTGAACGGTGAGGTGGGCCAATTTCATGGCCCCCACGTTCACTGGACCAGACACCTCTTTATTTTCTCCAGTGGTCAAGGGTACCTTGCTCGTTCCGCCCTTACCGTCTTCTCAGCTCAGAGTCAGAATCTAGCTCGCAGCCGAACAAGTCACACCTGGTAAGATACAGTGAGCTTCACAAGAAATCGACTTCACATGTATGTGTACCATGTAATCAATGGAAGTCATTTTTAACCTTTTCAGGTGTATGGTAAAAAAAATGACCATTTAAAATCATTTCTGTAGGTTAAATGAATAAATCAATGTGAATTTTCAGAGTAGGGCGTTTCTTCTAAGAGCATCCAGGCCCATTTTCCCTGGTGTTGTAATTTCGTTTCTGTAATTTTTAGCTGTATTCAGTCCGAACATGGCAACGGCCTTGCCACAGTGGATACACCGGTTCCCGTGAGATCACCGAAGTTAAGCGCTGTCGGGCGTGGCCGGCGCTTGGATGGGTCACCATCCCGCCGCCACGTGCTGTTGCCATTTTTCGGGGTGCACTCAGCCTCGTGATGCCAATTGAGGAGCTACTCGACCGAATAGTAGCGGCTCCGGTCAAAGAAAACCGTCATAACGACCGGGAGAGCGGTGTGCTGACCCCATGCCCCTCCTATCCGCATCCTCACCTGAGGATGATACGGCGGTCGGATGGTCCCGATGGGTCGCTTGCGGCCTGTAGACGGAGTTAGAAAAAAAAAAAAAAAAAAAAATTCAGTCCAAACAATTACTTTCATCACATCTTTCATGCGACGTTCCGTGTCGACGAAAAGGGTCAGTATGTTTCCAGTTACAGACAAAATTATTTTTAAATCGCAATTTTACGTGCTCATTCGACAAAGCGCTCCCAAATTAGTCCAGCCCAATATTCATTTTATCGGCGTGTTTTAACAGGGACAGTAAAACACGGAGAATAAACAAACGTCCAGAATCAACTCAGTAGCACTGCATGCTTGACGGTAGCAGTCAGTGCCGTCGTTCTGGAATACTGGTTATTCTTCGTCTTTTACTGTCTCTGTTAATACATATCGATTAAACGGATATCGGCTTAGACTAATACGAGACCGCTCTACTGAACAGGCACGTAAAATTCCGCTTTAAAGAAGCAACAATCCGACGCTTTCTGCTGGCACTGGGCTGACTTTGTTACACAAGAAAAAACGAAAGTGCAAATATCTGCTGAAACACCAGAGAAAATGCGCCTGAGGACTCTTAGGACACAGGCCCCGCATATACAGGTTGTCCAGGAGAAATGATCAATATTCAGGGATATGACCACGAGGATTATTCGAAGCAGTAAAGTATAGGAAACAAGTACTTGTTTGTCTTCGCTACTGTGAAACACATCTCTCAGCTCTTAATGTGTGCTTTTTAGAGGCCATGTTTAATAGACTTCTTTTCTTGTTTGATCCATACTGCCTCCTTCCAAATTATAGAATGAAGGAAATAAGGAAAATTGGACTTAACGTCCCGTCGACATTGAGGTCATTAGAGACGGAGCACAAGCTCGGACTGTGTCAAGGATAAGGAAATCGGCCGTGCCCTTTCGAAGGAACCATCCCGACGTTTGCCTGGAGCAATTTAGGGAAATCACGGAAATCCTAAATCTGGATGGCTGGACGCTGGTTTGAACCGTCATCCTCACGAACGCGAGTCCAGTGTGGTAACCATTATGTCACCTATCTCGGTTTCCAAATTATGGATAGCAAAGAGCCCGCAGTGGAAGCGATTTGGTTCACAGTATCGAAGATGAAGAAGTGCTCATAGATCTTCATGTATGCTTCGAATGATCGTTTCTGTCCTATCCCTGCATATGACCATTCCTCCTGGGACAAAATTTGGGATGCACGGGGGAAACTATGATTATATATATATATATATATATATATATATATATATATATATATATATATATAGACTAGTGGCCATTAAAATTGCTACACCACGAAGATGACGTGCTACAGACGCGAGATTTAACCGACAGGAAGAAGATGCTGTGATATGCAAATGATTAATTTTTCAGAGCACTCATACAAGGTTGGCGCCGGTGACGACACCTACAACGTGCTGACATGAGGAAGGTTTCCATCCGATTTCTCATACACAAACAGCAGTTGACCGGCGTTGCCTGGAGAAACGTGGTGATGCCTAGTGTAAGGAGGAGAAATGCGTACCATCACGTTTGCGACTTTGATAGAGGTCGGATTGTAGCCTATCGCGATTGCGGTTTATCGTATCGCCACATTTCTGCTCGCGTTGGTCGAGATCCACTGACCATTAGCAGAATATGGAATCGATGGGTTCAGGAGGGTAATACGGAACGCCGTGCTGGATCCCAACGGCCTCGTATCACTAGCAGTCGAGATGATAGGCATCTTATCCGCATGGCTGTAACGGATCGTGCAGCCACGTCTCGATCCCTGAGTCAACAGATGGGGACGTTTGCAAGAAAACAACCATCTGCACGAACAGTTGGACGACGTTTGCAGCAGCATGGACTATCAGCTCGGAGACCATGGCTGCGGTTACCCTTGACGCTGCATCACAGACAGCAGCGCCTACGATGGTGTACTCAACGACGAACCTGAGTGCGCGAATGGCAAAACGTCATTGTTTCGGATGAATCCAGGTTCTGTTTACACCATCATGATGGTCGCATCCGTGTTTGGCGACATCGCGGTGAACACACATTGGAAGCGTGTATTCGTCATCGCCATACTGGCGTATCACCCGGCGTGATGGTATGGGGTGCCATTGGTTACACGTCTCGGTCACCTCTTGTTCGCACTGACGGCACTTTGAACAGTGGACGTTTCATTTCAGGTGTGTTACGACCCGTGGCTCTACCCTTCATTCGATCCCTGCGAAACCCTACATTTCAGTAGGATAATGCATGACCGCATGTTTCAAGTATTGTACGGGCCGTTATGGATACAGAAAATGTTCGACTGCTGCCCTGGCAAGCACATTTTCCAGATCTCTCAGCAATTGAAAACGTCTGGTCAATGGTGGCCGAGCAACTGGCTCGTTACAATATGCAAGTCTATACTCCTGATGAACTGTGGTATCGTGTTGAAGCTGCATGAGCAGCTGTATCTGTACACGCCATCCAAGCTCTGTTTGACTCAATGCTCCGGCGTATCAAGGTCGTTATTACGGCCAGAGAAGGTTGTTCTGGGTACTGATTTCTCAGGAAGTATGCACCCAAATTGCGTGAAAATGTAATCACACGTCAGTTCTAGTATAATATATTTGTCCAATGAATACCCGTTTATCATCTGCATTTCTTCTTTGTGTAGCAATTTTAATGGCCTGTAGTGTAGTTGTCGTTGGCACTCTCTGCAATATTTTCTTTCCTAAATTGAGTGAATCCATTTTGCTCCCGAGAGTGCGAAGTTCCCGTTCGCTACTCGCCGCCAAAGCGACTCGATTAAACTGTGCACATATTTGTAGAGCGGGGATTTTCCGCGACCCGCGGCCGCTGTTTGTCGGAGATAAGCGGCAGCTATCGGTGTTTGCCTAGCCTAGAAGCGGCTGTCGCCGACGCCGACGCGACGGCGAGAGCCAGGAGGGCGTGTCCAAGGTGAGCCGCTTGCCGGCGCGGCCCACGTCACCAGCCCGCCACGGTCTCCAGGTGCGGGGGTCCTGCACCACCCGCCTCGACCTGCAGGTGCCGGAGCTTCCGTCCGTTGTTGTTGTTGTTGTTGTTGTTGTAACTCATACACGACACATATAAATCACAAAACATAGCGAAATATTTCAGTCACTACTTCTAATCCAAACTGCACTGGGTAACACGCCATGTTCCGAAGACGAGGACGATGTTCTGAAGCAGTGTCAAATCTTTCTGCTGACGGAAGCGCGGAGAGACAAAGAGGATAGCACGAATGTTTCTATCGTAGTGGTTGTGAAGACCCCACTATATCAGCCCCAAGGTCAGAACATCTAAGGAACATTTGGTGTCTCCAAAACAGGATTTGAATGGACCACGCCAGAACCAGGGCTACCATATCAGTCGTGAATTCTTATTACAACGGCATAAACAATTTGGTTAAACTCTCTTGAATATCCCTGCTGACAATTGTACAATGAAATATGCAGCTAGTACAATACAGAGTAATTCCTTTTCAATTTCTACTGTAATGTCCTCTTTTTTCCATTGTACCCTGCAACTTTGGTAAAAGATTGGTTGGGTGATTTGGGGGAAGGGACCAAACAGCAAGGTCATCGGTCCCATCGGAGTAGGGAAGGATGGGGAAGGAAGTCGGCAGTGCCCTTTCAAAGGAACCATCCCGGTATTTGCCTGAATCGATTTAGGGCAATCACGGAAAACTTAAAAAAAAAATCTGTTTTTACCACGAGTAGCTGTTAGAACTTTAACGTGCTACAAATAGTATCGACAATTTACGTCATCATGTGGCATGTCACGGTTTAAATGATGTAAGCGACGTGTGCAGTACCACAGCGTTTCTCAACCATCCAGTTTTCTCGACTCTATTTGCAGTCGCTATTTCCATCGCCCCCCCCCCCCCCCCCCTCCTTTCGTCGTCATACGTAACACTCACTCACTCACTCACTCTCTCTCTCTCTCTCTCTCTCTCTCTCTCTCTCTCTCTCTCTCTTATATATATATTGTTTTGTTTTGACGTTAAAGCTGTGAAGTTGCAAACCTTACAAATTACCAAGAATAAGTAAATTTATTGCTATTTCGCAACACCGAACCGATACATTGAAAAAACCAGAATCAATGGCGCTCTGGTCCTCTATCTTGCAGATGGCGTACGAAAAATTGATGTATTACCACAGGGGAGTGCGGGGCGCAGAGGGAAATCAGCACGATCGCTGCGGGGTGCGCGGACATGCGAAGGGAAATGTATACTGCTTACCGCTTTCAACATTCTACCTTCGCGAACAGTTGGCTGCTTTCAAGACAAAATATAGTTCTCACCTAAACATAGAGTTGCTATTTCTAATATTGAGCCCTCCTTCGAAAACTTTGTTCCTCAAACCAGGCCCAAGAGAGTCGCTAATAATTGCTAAACTTGTTTTTAATTTAGTGTTGACAAGCTAATTGTTAAATGCATTTTGCATTACCATTATGGTCCTATTTGTAAGCGAATTATATAAGGGCTAAAGTGAATTTTAATTTTTTATTACCTCACAATGTAATTTTCTTTGCTTTAGTTTCAGTAAATTTAGGAGTTTTGAGTTTATATTATATTTTCTTTTCAATGAGGTCGTACCCCCCATTACAGTTTGAGAATCGCTGCTGTAGTATCGACGGCACCTGGTGTACTCCATGACATCATCCAGCTCCTAACCACACATTTATGTAACATCATAGGGAAAATACTGTCTTCAAAATTCACAGACTGTGTAATGTTTCTCAAGGTAGAGCCACCCACATCGCTACAATTTACAGACTGGTGCCTCACACACACTACTCGTTCAAGACTTCGCGTTGCCTAAAATTTTAATTTTCGACCACTGGTTACGTATCTTAAAATAGTTTACAATCCTATATAACTGGTAAAATTTTGGAGCTGAATGACTCCCTATGGACTCCTACTTTCGTCCCCTGTTCGAACTAACTTTCCTATGACTCATTTTGACAGAAGATACTTTTCGTTCTGCTTTTACATCGATATTAATACTATTACAGTATCACTAGCATTTCTGCGAATTACATGAAATAGTCATCTTTTGGCGAGGGGTGCTTCATTCTCTACGATTAGTTTGTGTTCTCTAAATACTCGGTTTAGAATTTTACCCTAAATGTTTGGAACAACCGTTATCTGATCCGACTGTCAGGTAAGCTATTGGGAGCGCTAGAAAAGCACTAAGTCCAATCATCGCTTGTCACGCTAGAAAATATAACGCAAAAATCTTCTGATAGGGGTGCCGAACTCTAAAGGGCACCGCATAAAACAATCCTCAGAGATACTCGCTGCAGCTGAGGTGCAGAGGCAAATGACTGAAAGAATTGCCGAGAGGCGGTGGGGCTGCGTTTTACGAGAGGCGTTTGAAAAGTCTGTGCAAAAATAAAAACTACTTATGTGTTTGGGGTAAACCGTTTTTATTTTTCGACAAAGTCCCCTTTTAGACTTATACACTTCGTCCAACGCTGTTTAAATTTGTTGATCCCTTCTGAATAATAGGAATAGCTATTAGTTGCTGCAATCACCGCCTCGTTTGAATAAAATCTTTGTCTCGCCAGCCATTTCTTCAAATTGGGGAACAAATAGTAGTCTGAGGGAGCCAAGTCTGAAGAACAGGGTGGGTGTGAAACGAGTTGGAATCCTATTTCCAATAATTTTGCGACCACAACTGCTGAGGTATGTGCTGGTGCGTTATCGTGATGGAAAAGGACTTTTTGCGGTCCAATCGCGGGCGTTTTTCTTGCAGCTCGGTTTTCAGACAGTCCAATAACGATAAATAATATGCACCTGTAGTAGCTTTACCATTTTCCAGATAGTCGATGAGAATTATCCCTTGCGAATCCCAAAAGACAGTCGCTATAACCTTTCCGGCCGAAGGAATGGTCTACGCCATTTTTGGTGCAAATTCTCCTTTGGTAACCCATTGTTTAGACTGATGTTTGGTCTCAGGGGTATAGTAGTGTATCCATGTTTAATCCACAATGACGAAACGACGCTTAACGTCCTGTGGATTCTTCCTGAACAGCTGCAAACCATACTTGTAACACTTCACACGATTCTGTTTTTGGTCCAGAGTGAGCAATCGCGGAACCCATCTTGCGGATAGCTTTCTCATGTCCAAATGTTTATGCAAAATATTACGTACCCGTTCATTCGAGATGCCCACAGCACTAGCAATCTCACGCACCTTAACTCTTGTCATCCATCTCCATATCATGGATTTTATCAATGATTTCTGGAGTCGTAACCTCCACAGGGCGTCCAGAACGTTCATCATCACTCCGAAATTTTTGATACCACTTATAAACTGTTCTAATCGAAGGTGCAGAGTCACCGCAATGTTTATCAAGCTTTTCTTTAGTCTCCTGGGGCGTTTTGCCTTTCATGAAGGAAAGTTTAATAACCACACGAAATTCTTTTTCGTCCATTATTTGACAATCACGCGACTTCCTTGATTCACACGAATGCCCAACACAAAGAAATAGACCAATTTGGCTGAAACCTGGTGTGCGTTCATTCCAAAGATGCTACTAACTAAACATGACATCAATACGTGCCAGTGGTGCCATCTCTCGGACTTTGGACGGACTTTCCAAACGCCCCTCGTGATGTCAGCGCTACAGGCCAGAAGCTACTGACCGCAAGCAAGAACAGACGTCGCTCGCAGTGGTGGAAACAACAGCCGCTATTTGACTGCGGAGAGGTGAAAGGAGGTTTTTGTCGCGTTATGAGTCACGGCTATGTTGCATTTACATGGGTGCTCATAACTGTGTTGTATTGACAACGAAATTTGGAGTTGGTGGTGTGACTGTCTCGTGCTGTTTCGGATCCAGCCATTATTACTGATCGAATGGCAAAATGAATTCATGTGGCGCCATCGCTTACAGAAACGGTGAAAGAAGGCTCTACGTCAATGATAACACCCCTTTTCGTCGCAGAAGGCATCTCCGGATGACGTACAAGTAATTGGTCACAGTGGCTACTTACGATGAGCGGGAGGTCCAAGTCAGAATCTCAATATCCATGTTCCGCATTTCTGAATAGATCTCTCCGATTGCACTGACATTTCATGTCATTCCATTTCACAGATTTCGTTGTCAATGATCAGATTCATTTAATTTCAGTGAATTTATTTCAGTTGGTACAGAATACCCTAACATTATCTTGGAGCGAATTATTGGAACCGCGGGAAAGGTTAAGCAGTCTTTCTTGTCACGATTTCGAAACCGCTTTGTGAGCTGATGTCATTTCCACACTTGACCCTGATCAGCCTCACTTCGCGACAGCTGCAATTTTAATATATTTAGCTGTACACGCATTTATGATTTTGGTCTTGGGTGCCTAGTGATGGAATTTTATACCATTCACGTGATGTTTCGCAACGTATCAGTGTGTTAACTTTCCGTGGTCACAATACCTCAGTGATAAACTTGCAGTAAGGAGACAACTTATGGGCCATTGTTTTGGAGTTACGCAATGCTGTCGGGCAGTTTTCGTAATTACTGAGTTGCGATGGCTGCCTCCAACAAACTACAATCTGTTTTGTTTGTTAAGTCAGCGGGAGCTCTCTCAGCGGTTGAATCCACCCTTTTGTTTTTCATTTATAAATATGCACATTGGTTTCACGCAAGGTTCGATCTTGGTGCCATTACTGTTTGAATTAATGGATTTTCTTCAGGAAGTTGGTTTTGTGTTCCCATGATACAAACATTTCGATAACTAGAAATTTTAATATAGAAAGAGTTGTTAGCGAGATCTTCACAGGCATTAAAAAGGCATTCTGTCTACTCTTTGTCGCTAAACTTTGAAAAGAAACACTATGCGCACCTCAGAATTTTAAAGAGGTTCGATCCAGATTATGTTGAAAAATTGATAAAAAAATAGGTAGGAGAGGGCGATGATGTTACATAAATGGGATTCCAGCTCGACAAATTTAGCTAGCTCGAACATATCATAGAACTTCCGAAAGCCTAAACAAATCTTTATTTGTAATGTAGATGTTGTCAGACAAAGGTAATATAAAAATTAATTTTTTTACTTTCATTCCTCACTGTCATGTGGGACCATATTTTGGGGTAAATGATCAAGACAAATTAGTGTATCCCGAGTCCAGAAGCGTGTAATACGTATTACTTGTGTTGCGAATTCAGCAACGTCCTGCAGAGGCCTATTTGAGGAACTGGGAAAAAATAATTGCTTCACAATATATTTATTTCTTAACGAGATTGATAATAACTCATACATGCCTTTTTCAACCCAATAATTCAGTTCATGGAAACAATACCAGAGAAGAATAATCTACATAAAAGATCCAGAAAGGCCCCTGTTGTTGAGTAACACGTATTTTCAATAGCTTTCCAGCAACCGTAAAATAATTAGCTACTAATGAAGTTCCGTTAAAGAGAAGCGTAAAGGATGTAATGGAGGCGAACTACTACTATTCCACTGACGGATCTGAAAGTAAAACCTATTGATATGTATATTATTATCATCAAAATCAAACAATGTTGATATTACAAACAATCAGACGAGCACATATTCAGTGTAGTACTGGGATACGTATGTAATCTTATTTCTGTTTGACGATGTTTGGCTACAATAGACTAAGATTTATTATTTATATCTCAGTGTATTTTGCTATACATTTATACCTTTGTGACAAGTATATAATAATAATTCGAAATTTCTTATGGCTCAGTTGTCTGGTGCAAGACTTTCAAACGGACGCACGTCATTTCAGCACCTTGCTTGGTGCTAACATACTCAGTTATCCAAGGGGGAAAGGGGACCTACAGTTTAGCGTGAAATGCGAACCACTCGTCGTTTCTGGTGACTCCTACCAGCGTTGAGGGGTGAAGGCTAGGTTAAAGCGATGACTTAAAAATCCTTGGTGGAGCCGAGATTCGAGCTCGTGACCTCTCGGTTTCCAGGAACGTGTTTTACCGCTAGAACGCCAGGCCCGACATTGTGACAAATTTGTTACTGCATCTGAAATGAAAATGGAAACTGAAACAAAATTTAAATCTACGTGGATACTCTGCAGATCATACTTACAAGGGAACCTCCCCATCGCACCTCCCTCAGATTTAGTTATAAGTTGGCACAGTGGATAGGCCTTGAAAAACTGAACAAAGATCAATCGAGAAAACAGGAAGAAGTTGTGTGGAACTATGAAAAAATAAGCAAAATATACAAACTGAGTAGTCCCTGTGCAACATAAGCAACATCAAGGAGGGCTTAAGCGCAGTATCGCCGTGGTCCCGTGGTTAGTGTGAGCAACTACGGAGCGAGAGGTCCTTGGTTCAAATCTTCCCTCGAGGGAAAAATTTACTTTCTTTATTTTCGCAAAGTTATTATCTGTCCGTTCGTTCATTGACGTCACTGTTCACTGTAATAAGTTTAGTGCCTGTGTTTTGCGACCGCACCGCAAAACCGTGCGATTAGTAGACGAAAGGACGTGCCTCTACAATGGGACCACGGCTCTTCGGTGCTTATATTATCCTTAATGTTGCCTATCTTTCGCATGGACTACTCAGTTTATATATTTTGCTCATTTTTTCATCGTTCCACACAACTTCTTCCTGTTTTCTCGACCGATGTGTGTTCAGTTTTTCAAGGCCTATCCACTGTGCCAACTTATAACTAAATCTGAGGGGGGTGCGATGGGGAGGTTCCCTTGTTAGATGAATGGCAGAGCGTTAATCGAACCATCTTCCCAATAATTCTGTATTATTCCAATCTCGGACAGCGCGCAAAAAAAAGAAAAAAAGGAAACGGAGACCTATAATCTTTCCGTGCGAGCTCTGATTTCGCAAATTTTATTATGACGATAGTTTCTCCATATATAGGTCAGTGTCAACAACATATTTGTTAGTGAGTGAAATTTAGTGAGAAGATCCCTCCACAACGAAAAACCCCTTTGTTTTAATGATTTCCATTCCAAATCCTGTATAATGTCAGTGACACTCTCGCCCCTATTTCCGATAATATAAAACGTGCTGCTCTTCTCTGCACTTTCTGGATGTACTCCGTTAATCCTATCTGGTAGGCATCCCACATAGCGCAGCAGTACTCCAAAAGAGGGCGGACAAGCGTAGTGTAGGCAGTCTCTTTGGTAAGTCTGTTACATGTCCGAAGAGTTCTGCCAGTAAAACGCAGTTTTTGATTTTCTTTACTCGGTGACTTTCTGTCAATTAGTACGACCTGTGACCTGTCTGACAGGAAATCACGAATCCAGTCACATAACTGAGACGATATTCCTTAAGCACGCAATTTCACTGCAAGGCGTTTGTGCGGTGCAGAGTCAAAAGCCTTCTGGAAATCTAGAAGTACGGAATCAGTTTGAAAACTCTTGTCAATAGCACTCAAGACTTCGTGTCCGTAAAGAGAATTGTGTATCACGAGAAAGATGTTTTCTAAATCCATGTTGTCTGTGTCTCAATAGACCGTTTTCTTTGAGGTAATTCATAATGTTAGAACACAATATATGTTCCAAAATCTTGCTGCATATCGACGTTAATGATATGGACCTGTAATTTAGTGGATTACTCCTACTACCTTTCTTGAATATTGGTGTGACCTGTGCAACATTCAGTCTTTGGTTACCCATCTTTAGGTTAGCGAATGGTTGTATATGATTGTTAAGTATGGAGCTATTGCATCAGCATACTCTGAAAGGAACCTAATTGGTAAACAGTCTGGACCAGAAGACTTGCTTTTATTAAGTGATTTAAGTTGCTTCAGTACTCCGAGGATATTTACTCCTATGTTACTCATGTTGGCAGCTACTCTTGATTCCAATTCTGGAACATTTACTTCGTCGTCTTTTGTGAAGGCATTTCGGAAGGCTGTGTTTAGTAACTCTGCTTTGGCAGCACTGTCTTCGATAGCATTTACAATGCTCCCGCGCAGAGAAGGCACTGATTCTTTCTTCAGGCTAGCATAGTTTACACACGACCAGAATCTCTTTGGACTTTCTGCCAGGTTTCGAGACAAAGTTTCGTTATGGAAACTATTATAAGCATTGGAGTAAGCGCTAAATTTCAAGCTTCAGTAAAAGATTGCATATCTGGGAGATTTTATTCGCTTAAATTTGGCATGCTTTTTTCGTGTTTCTGTAACATTGTTCTCACCCGTTTTGTGTATTCACAGGGATCAGCTCCGTCGTTTGTTAATTTATTTGGTATAAATCCCTCAATTTCTGTCGATATTACTTTTTTGAATGCAAGCCACATCTGTTCTACACTTTCATTGTTAATTTGGAAGGAGTGGAGATGCCTCTCAGGAAGGCTTCAATGAGTTTTTATCTGCTTTTTTTGAATAGGTATGTTTTTCGTTTATTTTTGGATGATTCGGGGGCTACAATATTCAACCTCACTACGACAACCCTATATTCAATAAGCCCTGTATGCGTTTTGACGTTCCATATTAGTTCAGGATTACAAATCATACTGTAGTACATTTGGAGGTCACTCCCCCCCCCCCGCACACACACATATGTGTCATATGTCATCATTAAGGTGGAATATTTGACTCTTTTCATTCGTTACAAGAAAATAAGAAAATCCACTAGCCACTGTTTCATCATCTCACAAACTATTTCATAAAATGTATGACACAAATGCTGACTTTATTTATATTTTACTCTGACCGGTTTCGGTCATAAACCACGTTCACGGTCCTGAACGAAATACAAAACAAAAATCATGTCAAATAGAGAAATGAAAAGACCTACAAGGTCACAAGATTATTTCGAATGTAACAACAGAAAAATTACTTACGTCGAAAAATAGATCTGCAGCCAACGTTACACGTCAAAACTAAAAGTATTGTTCATTTCGAACATTGCAAATATATCTGTGTGAAGAGCAACTAAATGAAGAGAACAAACAGAACAAACACGAGATACACACTGACATTGCAGTGACAGAACTCATAGTAAAGAATTCAAAGATCAAGGACTACAGAGATTGTTTGCTTTGACTTCTGGTCCCGTAACGCTGGTGTGTGTCTCGTGTAGGTTCTCTTCAGTTACTCTTCACAGAGATATATTTGCAATGTTCAAAATGAACAACACTTTCAGTTTTGACGTGTAATGTTGGCTGCAGATTAATTTTTCTGTTGTTACATTCGAAGCAATCTTGTGACCTTGTACGTCATTTCCTTTCTGCATTTGATACGGTTTTTGTTTTGTATACAGGGCCGTGAACATAGTGTATGACGGAAATCGGTCAGAATAAAATCTAAATAAAGTCAGCATTTGACAATATTATGAAAAGGATAGATTGCTGAGATGCTGAGTCACAAATACGCACAACAAAAAATACTGTCAAACAAGTTAGCTTCACACACATGTGACCACTGTTTCTGGCTGCTAGGCACTGGTCATGTGTATGGGAGTTGCGTTTGCGTGAGGGTGTGTGTACGATGTCTAATTCGGAAGGAAGCCTTGTAGCCGAAAGCTAACTTCTTTGATGGTATCTTTGTTGTGCATATCTGCAAGTCAGTATCTCCACTATATGGCGAGTAGCGATCTGTCCTTTCATAATATTATCATTATCCCAACCTGGAGTTACGATTTTTTAAAAACAGCATTTGTGTGTCGTGCTGCCTTAACAAGATGTTTACATAGACTATTGTTGGTATCATTTTGAGACGGTGCCTCTTCTGATGTAAGATTTCAAACAGTCGCTGAATTACGTTCCGGTAGCTGGCCGTGTTATTGCGGCGGGAGGGTGGGGGGGGGGGGGGAGGGCTGCCCTGCCGGACTAGGCGTTCGCTGATCGGGCGTGTGACGTAAGCAGCATTGAGATGCTGTCATCGCGGTCAACAGCCCGTGCCGTTGGACTCTGGAGCCTCCAGCTTCCGCGACCTTGCACGACCCCCGCCGTGCTGCTAATAAACACAGCAGCCAGAGGTACTCCTGCGGCACTAATGTCACACATCATCCAACATGAAGCGATCCCCAGGGTGTTTATAAATTAGTTATGTAAGACTAACCTTTAATTGTGAAACGGGTACATAATTACAGAAATGTTTGATACAACACTGAGTGCAGTACATCTCCAAGTTTTATTCCCGCCTTACAATGTTAGTTGCTGACGTTCCGTCTAGCTGGAATATGCGTTCCAACAGTCATCATGCCGTCCTATAACACTGCAGAGCCTGCCCAGTGTTGTTCACCATCTCATCAATTCAAATCCGTTACTACAGTTCAGAGACAATTCAGGACTAAATATAGCATGCCACCACATCAAAGACATTTATATGATTACTCAGCAATTCACAATTGAAGCCCTGGCAGAGGGTTTATCGAATCACTTTCAGGCTTCTTCTTTACCATTCCACTCTTGGACAGCACGCAGGAAAAACGGACGCACAAATCTTTCCGTGTGAGCTCTAATTTCTCATATTTTATTACGATGATCATTTCTCACTATGTAGATGGGCGCTGACCAAGTATTTTCACACTCTGAGGAGAAAGTTGGTAATTTAAACTTCACGAGAATGTCCTGTCGCAGAGAAAAAGCCTTCGTTTTGATGACATTTTAGTGCTCAGGTGGATGACTTAACAGTTCTCGTGATTTAGAGTCAATTTCCACTTTTTGCACCGTACAGATATTGTGTCTAAATCATTTTGAAATTCGTTTTGATCATCTGATGACTTTACATGACGTTAAATGACAACATCAATTGCATACAATCTATGTGGACTGCTCAGATTGTCTCCTAAATCGATTATACGAGGGGCGTTCAGAAAGTAAGCTCCGATCGGTCGCGAAATGGAAACGACTATGAAAATCCGATAAAGTTTTGCACAGATGTGTTGGGTAGTGTCTCTAGTATAACCCCAGTTAGCATCACGTCGCTCTTCTCATTTCTGAGCTCGCAGTGAGTGCGTAAAGATGTCTAGAAAATAGTGTCTGCCGCCAAGTACGAGGGCCTGGTGAGAAATTTCGCCTGAAGCTATGCAGCTAACATTACATAACTGTCGTGCTGTTTCTTCTTCAAGGCAATTCTCAGCCGCATTCTGCAGGGGCAATGAAGATGCTCCTGCATCGTTTTCAAATGGAAATGTGAGATTACCCACAATACAGTCCGCAATTGTCTCCCCCTGAGTTTCATCTCTGGTCACATGAACCGCTGTCTTTGAAGACAACATTTTGACACAGACAACGAGGTGTAGGCCAGCGTGGAGAATTGGCGGAAAGCACTGGCGGCTACCTTCTATGATGAGGCTATTGAAAAGTTGGTACAACGCTATGACAAAAGTCTAAGTCAGAACGGCGACTACGTAGAGAAGTAGCTGAAAGGTGTAGCTAATTGTTACAAGTAAAACATTTCTGATGTTCACTGTGGTTTCAATTTGGCAATCAATCGGAGCTTACTTTCTGAACAGGCCTCGTATGTATATATATATATATATATATATATATATATATATATATATATATATATATATATATATATATCAGGAACAACAGAAGGTCTATAACAGTTCATTGGTGAGCGCCAGATATTAGTTCCGTTTTAGCTCCGTCAGTTATTACCAACTGTGACCTTCCTCACATGAAATCGAGAATCTAGTCACACAATTGGAGCGATACTCTATGGGCAAGCAGTTTCATCAGATGTTGCTTGCGAGGAACGGTATCAAGAGCCTTCAGGAAATCTAAATATTTGGAATCAATTTGACGTCCCCTGTCGATTGTACTGTTATTAAATGGTGCAATTGTTTCACTGAAACTCTCTGTATACCACACAGAAAGTCAGGTCACGGTCACCAGCAGTCTCTGACGCAGCTTTGATTCTTCGTCCGGGTAAATCGATGAGACGTGCCAGCTTATACTTGACTAAGCATAATATTACTGCGTGGAAGATATTACAGAAACGCCTGTCATTTAAAGCCTACAAACTACACCTGTTGCAAGCTTTAAGAGAACGGGGAAAAGAAAAATGAGCTGAGTTTTGTGTAGACATGGTTAACAAAATTCAGACTGTATATGATTTTCTTAATAAAATTGTGCAGAGGCGAATCTGCCTTCCATACCTGTGGGAAAGTGAATCGGCACAATGTTCAGATACGGGGTGTGCAGAGACCACGTCACATAATGGAACATATACGAGATTCGCCTAAAGTAAAGGATTTTTTTTTTGCTGTAAACTGTAACAAGATTTGCAGGTTTTTTTTTTTTTTTTTTTTTTTTTTTTTGCCGAGTGAACTGTAATTGACACATCGTTCCTGGACATGCTTGAACATAATCTAATGCCTCAATTTCACCACACATCGGCACATAATTTGTTTTCCAGCAAGATGGCACGCCGCCACATTATCAGGAAGTTGTTGCACATCTCCGTAGGAATGTACGACTTGGACTGGACGTGGTCAAACAATAACCTGTCCATACGATCACCTGATTTAATCCCAATAAATTTATGTGCATGAGGTTACGTGAAAAAAATAAAGTGTTTGTTCTCCGCTTCCTAGAAACATCGAAGAGCTGCGATGAAGGATAACAAAAGCAGTTGCCGCTATACATAAAAAATGCTATATCAGGATGGACGGCACACAATATTTACTGCGAGAAAACAATATAGCGGGAAGAATGTGTGATTGAATTTGTACGTGATCTGGGATTGTACTGGGTGCAAAATTCAGTACAAAGAGCTGAAGCAACAACGGGCCTAACCTAACTAGCCGCTTTGATGACAGATACCACTTTGTTCATATTTATACCAAATTTATTGATCGTCAGAGCTGGAGAATGATGGTGCACCAGACTCTCGGCGACCCATGACCAGATGTTTCCAGTGGGCGAGAGATCTGGAGCGCGTGCTGTCCAGGGCAACAGTCTACAGTATCGCTACAGTACTAGCTACAGTATCGCTCAAAAGAATTTTGTACAGGCAATAAATTCGGAAAACAAATTCGTCAAGAGAAAATTTAAATGAAAGGACGTAATTACCAAATCTCTATAACGTGTACTTTATTTTCATACACGTATTATACAAATCTAATCTTTGCATCAATAATAAAACACAAATGAACAAATTAAATAGGCTCACAAGTATTCGCTTAAAACTAAACAGAAGAAAAGCAATAACGAAGTCTTCAGGCAGGATGTTCTGCCGGCGGCGGTGGCCGAGCGATTCTAGGCGCTTCAGTCCGGAACCGCGAAACTTCTACGGTCGCAGGTTCGAATCCTGCCTCGGGCATGCATGTGTGTGATGTCCTTAGGTTAGTTAGGTTTAAGTAGTTCTCATTTCTAGGGGACTGATGACCTCAGATGTTAAGTCCCATAATGCTCAGAGCCATTTGAACCAGGATGTTCTTGGCTTCATACTTCGTTGCAAAGCTCTTTGTGTGTAGTACTGCAACACACCCGGCTGGCCTAGAATCCGCGAATTTGGCCAGTCGCGCCTGAGTTAATCTTCTTCCATTCCTCACACGGTTATTTGTCGAAAGCCTCCTTGTTGGTGCAGTTTTGTTGGCGAAAACGTCAATCCAGCTCGCCCCCAAAGACGTTCTATGCGGTTTAAGTCTGGACTGTGGCTTGGTCATTCGAATACCTTTACTTTGTGCTGCTTCAGAACTGTTTTCACATGGCCAGAAATGTGCTTCGAATCGTTTTCATGCTGGAATTACCCATTACGCAGCATATTTTTTCTTCTGTGAGGTATAATATGATCTGTCAATATTTCACCATATTACAGACTACCTGTTACCAACAAATTTCTACGAGAGGACCTACAGCATTTGGCGAGAAACAGCCCCATACTATGGTATTTCTTCCTTTGTGCTTCATGGTGTGTACTTGGTACTTTCCGTCATTCCTCTCGTTTTTCTGCCGCCAAAACTACTGAAGAGAAGAGATTACTTTGACTTCATCACTCCATAGAATTTTTGATCAGTCTTGAGTGGTCCACGACGCGTACTTCTTAGCGAATTTACTTGACGAGTTCGTATTTTTTCACTGAACGGGAGTGCGGGACGGAGTCAAAAGTCTTCCTGAAGCCATGTTACACAGCATCAATCCAAGTGTCGTCGTCTACAGCCTTGTGGATCTCATGGAAGATCAGAGAGAGAGAGAGAGAGAGAGAGAGAGAGAGAGAGAGAGAGAGAGAGAGAGAGAGAGAGCTGAATTTCGTAAGATCTATGTTTGAAGAAGACATGTTTGAATTTAAAGAGGAGATTTTCGTTCTCCGAAA
Source organism: Schistocerca nitens (assembly GCF_023898315.1). Lineage (NCBI taxonomy): Eukaryota > Metazoa > Arthropoda > Insecta > Orthoptera > Acrididae > Schistocerca > Schistocerca nitens. The sequence continues at coordinate 745,508,057 of NC_064618.1, read as the reverse complement.
ACGTCAGAAGTTATTTGCGTAACCAAACCAAGGAAAACCTAGTGCTAATGGTCGGACAGAACTTGGAACCTTACTCCCCTCCCACATCTACAGCTACAATCCGTAAGTCTCGGATGGCAGTTCTGGTACAACTACTATCATTCCCACGGATTAAAACTCTCCGTACTGCTCAACGTTCTTCTCTTGCCACTGGGGGTTTGTTGTGCATCTCCTTAAAACTCTTGCGCCGACTAAATGTGCTGCTTTTCGTGCGATCTTCTCCGCATCTTCTATTAATTGAATATGGTAAAGATCTCTGACGAATGTTTTAAAAGTTACATCTTTTGTACGTGAAATACATTGCCTTACGACTTAACGACCCCATCGCCCTCATCAGCTCAAGATATGTAGACTAGCTATTCGACATGCGATAGTAGAAAAGAGGGTGGGTGTGAGATGTTGAGGATTTTGCTGTAGTATTAGAATTCTACGAACTTTGTGTGACATTCTAACGAATGTTCCTTGTGTCTATTGGAAAGAATAGTGCAGTAAAAGAGTAGACGCTATGTTTGGAGTGGGACTTTTACCAGCATTACTGTGTATAATGTGACTGCCATTGCGTCGGGCCGGCCGGGGTGGCCGAGCGGTTCCAGGCGCTACAGTCTGGAACCGCGCGACCGCTACGGTCGCAGGTTCGAATTCTGCTTCGGGCATGGATGTGTGTGATGTCCTTAGGTTAGTTAGGTTTAAGTAGTTCTAAGTTCTAGGGGACTGATGACCTCAGAAGTTAAGTCCCATAGTGCTCAGAGCCATTTGATCCATTTGATCCATTGCGTCGGTCTGAAGCCCATCGCGCCATATTTACCTTCTAGACAACACGAACTTGAGTTTTTTCGCTGTCTTCACGCTCATGTTTAAAAACACAGGAAAAATGATAACCGCAACACCATAAACTATTACTGTACACTTTTTTTCGAGCTATCGAACCTAAAAGTAGTTGTTTCAGAGTGTCAGCAAAACAAACAGATACAAATATGCATCTTATATAAACTTATTCATTTCTTTGTGTACTATTAAGGGTCGTAAAGTTACGATATCTGCTATTATGAATGGCCATTGGAAGTATTTTGTGTTATAAACTATTTCATTAATTCTCGTGATAGAAACGGTAGGATTTTACACTGCGTATTTCATATTATTTTCAGTATCAAGGATTTTTACTTTGTATAAGATGTTTCTAACATCTCCTTAACATCTGCTGTTACTTGTAGAGACGATGGACACATAATGAATTCATTAAAAACTTCCGTATATTGTCCTGTGAATTGGTGACAAAAATTTGCTTTAATCATGGTTGCTATTAAGTTTGTAACCATGCAGCTAATGTGGTGACAATGGCTAATGATTAACGTTCTTGCGGTGGACAGTACACAAATCCTTCGTCCAGCGTGGCCAGCAGTGGGGAATAGATTGTTTTACACGGATGCTATTTAAGTTCGGTGACAGTACGTTTCCAGATATGACTTCATATTCACTGAGTCCAATGAGGTTTTACAAACTTTCTATACACGTGGCAATATTTTTGCATTATGTCATGCTTCAGTGCTATGAAGGGAGATGAACTGGAATGGCATATTATCCTGACATTTCGTGCAGATGAACTTTTCTGTGGAATTATCATCGCCTAATTTGGGAATTTTCAACAAACTTTTTGTGAAACTCTGGATATTCTACTTTATGTCTGCATTTTACAGCGAGTCATGTTATTACAAAACACTTGGAGAGTAATCGGCAAAGAAAGGGCAAATGCGGCCTCAAACGACGTTGTGTCCGGCGAGATTCACCTGGTGATTAAAGAAACAGTTTTTCCATGGAATCGCAAATACGATTCAATAGCTCTGAAATACGGGAACTCTAAATAAAGAAATTCAAAGTGAGGTATATTTATAAGTTAATGCACTTACAAACGTGTCTTTACGGTTTGCAGAAGCACATCTTTGAAACACATGATTTATAATAATTTTTCTAAAGAAGAATTGACTGTTATGTGATGTAGAATTTTCAAATGAACTGAAAATTGTACAGCCCATAACGGACAATGTTTTCTTTTCGAAGATACACCCAGGCTGTTGACCAGTGTACAAACAAGACTTCTATTAACAATGGTTTCTAGTAACAATGGTTTCTAGTAACAATGGTTTCTAGTAACAATGGTTTCTAGTAACAATGGTTTCTAGTAACAATGGTTTCTAGTAACAATGATTTCTAGTAACACTGTCACGCCCAGGATTGAACAGTTTCTTGAACTTTTGCGATAATACACAATATTTGTTTGATTATTTAATTTGTTGATTACGATTTGTAGTACAGTGTCAAAATTCGATTATCGGCGTGGTTGACGTTCTGATCTTTCGTTAATACTTAACTCATTTGCCTCGCCAATAAAAAAGCTTCTACGTGGCTACTTCTGAGTAAGCTCTAAACATCTTTCATAAAATGGACCCAAAATAGTTTCTAGGCTGAGAATAGTCATCGTTCTTCAGTCCAAACTCTTCATGAAAAGATCGTGACTGACTATCTTTCTCAAATAAACTTGTCTCATTCTGACATTAATACATTTTAGCCCGTCTGATCAACATACCGTTATACTTAAAAGTTGATAGGCTCGGTATCTTCTGCCTATTCGACATGCTAGGACAAGGAAGGCGAAAGGCCGTGCCTTTTTCAAAACAACCAACCCAGTATCAGCCTCAAACGATTTAGGAAAACCACTGTAAAATCGGCATGACCGGACGGGGATTTGAAGTGCCGTCCTACCGAATGCGAGCCCAGCTCCTTAACTATTGCTACAGCTCGTATGTTTAGGCCTGAATGCCAGGCTGTATGGATAATGTTTAACAGGCTCGTGGCGCTTCTCTACCTTCAATTGGTTTAAAATTGCGTCAGATACAAGACATGGCCTCCTGATGAAAAAGTGAGTCAAGTCTACACAGTATCTACAGAGGATCCTTTCTGCACCTGCCACGAATTTATCGGCCACGGACTACAAGATTTATTTTGTCTAAGCGGTGCTGGGCAGCTTTGATGGAGCTTAAAAATCATACTGTGCCACATACTTCGTACTACTTTATTTTTCCAGAATGAGATCATCACTCTGCAGCGGTGTGTGCGCTGATATGAAACTTCCTACAGATAGGAACAGTATGCTTGAACAATACTCGAACCTGGGACCTTTGCTTTCCTCTGGCAAATGCTCTACCGACTGAGCTACCCAAGCACGACTCACGACCCACCCTCACAGCTTTACTTCCGCCAGTACCTCATTAGCTATCTTCCGACCTTTACAGAAGTTCTCCTGCGAAATTTGCAAGACTAGCATTTCTGGAAGGAAAGTCCGACACGCCGTTGGAATCGAACCCGGGAACCGTCTACCTTGAATGGAGAAACCAGATTGCGCTATGGTTGGCCCGCTAGATGGCGCTGCCAAAGGTCAAACGGATATCAACTGCGTTTTTTTTAAATAGGAACCCCCATTTTTTATTACATATTAGCGTAGTAGTAAAGAAATTTGAATTTTTTAGTTGGACCACTTTTTTCGCTTTGAGATAGATTGCGCTGTAATAGTCAGTAACGTATAAGTACGTGGTATCACGTAACATTCCTCCAGTGCGGACGGTATTTGCTTCGTGATACATTACCCGTGTTAAAATGGACCGTTTACCAATTGCGGAAAAGATCGATATCGTGTTGATGTATGGCTATTGTGGTCAAAATGCCCAACGGGCGTGTGCTATGTATGCTGCTCGGTATCCTGGACGACATCATCCAAGTGTCCCGACCGTTCGCCGGATAGTTACCTTATTTAAGGAAACAGGAAGTGTTCAGCTACATGTGAAACGTCAACCACGACCTGCAACAAATGTTGATGCCCAAGTAGGTGTTTTAGCTGCTGTCGCGGCTAATCCGCACATCAGTAGCAGACAAATTGCGTGAGAATCGGGAATCTCAAAAACGTCGGTGTTGAGAATGCTACATCAACATCGATTGCACCCGTACCATATTTCTATGCATCAGGAATTCATGGCGACGACTTTGAACGTCGTGTACAGTTCTGCCACTGGGCACAAGAGAAATTACTGGACGATGACAGATTTTTTTAACGCGTTCTATTTAGCGACGAAGCGTCATGAACCAACAAAAATGGTTCAAATGCCTGTGAGCACTACGGGACTTAACTTATGAGGTTATCAGTCCCATAGAACGTAGAACTACTTAAACCTAACTAACCTAAGGACATCACAAACATCCATGCTCTCATTCACCAACAGCGGTAACGTAAACCGCCATAATATGCACTATTGGGCAACGGAAAATCCACAATGGCTGCGACAAGTGGAACATCAGCGACCTTGGCGGATTAATGTATGGTGCGGCATTATGGGAGGAAGGATAATTGGCCTCCATTTTATCGATGGCAATCTAAGTGGTGCAATGTATGCTGACTTCCTGCGTAATGTTCTATCGATGTTACTACAACATGTTTCACTGCATGACAGATTGGCCATGTACTTCCAACATGATGGATGTCCGGCACATAGCTCGTGTGCGTTTGAAGCGGTATTGAATAGCATATTTCATGACAGGTGGATTGGTCATCGAAGCACCATACCGTGGCCCGCACGTTCACCGGAACTGACGTCCCCGGATTTCTTTCCGTGGGGAAAGTTGAAGGATGTTTGCTATCGTGATCCACCGACAACGCCTGACGGGATACCAGTTCGATTCTACACAGAGTACGCGAAAGAACTTGCCCTCCTTCTAACAGCCGTGTACCGCAAGTCTCTAGAGGAGCGGAAGGTTCCAAATGATTGGAAAAGAGCACAGGTAGTCCCAGTCTTCAAGAAGGGTCGTCGAGCAGATGCACAAAGCTATAGACCTATATCTCTGACATCGATCTGTTGTAGAATTTTAGAACATGTTTTTTGCTCGAGTATCATGTCATTTCTGGAAACCCAGAATCTACTCTGTAGGAATCAACATGGATTCCGGAAACAGCGATCGTGTGAGACCCAACTCGCTTTATTTGTTCATGAGACCCAGAAAATATTAGATACAGGCTCCCAGGTAGATACTATTTTCCTTGACTTCCGGAAGGCGTTCGATACAGTTCCGCACTGTCGGCTGATAATGTAAGAGCCTACGGAATATCAGACCAGCTGTGTGGCTGGATTGAAGAAATTTTTAGCAAACAGAACACAGCATGTTGTTATCAATGGAGAGACGTCTACAGACGTTAAAGTAACCTCTGGCGTCCCACCGGGGAGTGTTATGGGACCATTACTTTTCACAATATACGAGGGCAGTTCAATAAGTAATGCAACACATTTTTTTTCTGAAACAGCGGTTGTTTTATTCAGCATTGAAATACACCAGGTTATTCCCCAATCTTTTAGCTACACAACACTATTTTTCAACGTAATCTCCATTCAATGCTACGGCCTTATGCCACCTTGAAATGAGGGCCAGTATGCCTGCACGGTACCATTCCACTGGTCGATGTCGGAACCAACATCGTACTGCATCAATAACTTCTTCATCATCCGCGTAGTGCCTCCCACGGATTGCGTCCTTCATTGGGCCAAACATATGGAAATCCGACGGTGCGAGATCGGGGCTGTAGGGTGCATGAGGAAGAACAGTCCACTGAAGATTTGTGAGCTCCTCTCGGGTGAGGTGAGGTCTTGTGTGAGGTCTTGCGTTGTCATGAAGAAGGAGAAGTTAGTTCAGATTTTTGTGCCTACGAACACGCTGAAGTCGTTTCTTCAATTTCTGAAGAGTAGCACAATACACTTCAGAGTTGATCGTTTGACCATGGGGAAGGACATCGAACAGAATAACCCCTTCAGCGTCCCAGAAGACTGTAACCATGACTTTACCGGCTGAGGGTATGGCTTTAAACTTTTTCTTGGTAGGGGAGTCGGTGTGGCACCACTCCATTGATTGCCGTTTTGTTTCAGGTTCGAAGTGATGAACCCATGTTTCATCGCCTGTAACAATCTTTGACAAGAAATTGTCACCCTCAGTCACATGACGAGCAACCAATTCCGCACAGATGGTTCTCCTTTGCTCTTTATGGTGTTCAGTTAGACAACGAGGGACCCAGCGGGAACAAACCTTTGAATATCCCAACTGGTGAACAATTGTGACAGCACTACCAACAGAGATGTCAAGTTGAGCACTGAGTTGTTTGATGGTGATCCGTCGATCATCTCGAACGAGTGTGTTCGCACGCTCCGCCATTGCAGGAGTCACAGCTGTGCACGGCCGGCCCGCACGCGGGAGATCAGACAGTCTTGCTTGATCTTGCGGCGATGATGACACACGCTTTGCCCAACGACTCACCGTGCTTTTGTCCACTGCCAGATCACCGTAGACATTCTGCAAGCGCCTATGAATATCTGAGATGCCCTGGTTTTCCGCCAAAAGAAACTCGATCTCTGGCCATTGTTTGCAACGCACATCCGTTACAGACGCCATTTTAACAGCTCCGTACAGCGCTGCCACCTGTCGGAAGTCAATGAAACTATACGAGACGAAGCGGGAATGTTTGAAAATATTCCACAAGAAATTTCCGGTTTTTTCAACCAAAATTGGCCGAGAAAAAAAATGTGTTGCATTACTTATTGAATTGCCCTCGTATATAAATGACCTAGTAGATAGTGTCGGAAGTTCTATGCGGCTGGTGCTGTAATATACAGAGAAGTTGCAGCATTAGAAAATTGTAGCGAAATGCAGGAAGATCTGCAGCGGATAGGCACTTGGTGCAGGGAGTGGCAACTGACCCTTAACATAGACAAATATAATGTATTGCGAATACATAGAAAGAAGGATCCTTTATTGTATGATTACATGATAGCGAAACAAACACTGGTAGCAGTTACTTCTGTAAAATATCTGGGAGTATGCGTGCGGAACGATTTGAAGTGGAATGATCATACAAAATTAATTGTTGGTAAGGCGGGTACCAGGTTGAGATTCATTGGGAGAGTGCTTAGAAAATGTAGTCTATCAACAAAGGAGGTGGCTTACAAAACACTCGTTCGACCTATACTTGAGTATTGCTCATCAGTGTGGGATCCGTACCAGATCGGGTTGACGGAGGAGATAGAGAAGATCCAAAGAAGAGCGGCGCGTTTCGTCACAGGGTTATTTGGTAACCGTGATAGCGTTACGGAGATGTTTAGCAAACTCAAGTGGCAGACTCTGCAAGAGAGGCGCTCTGCATCGCGGTGTAGCTTGCTCGCCAGGTTTCGAGAGGGTGCATTTCTGGATGAGGTATCGAATATATTGCTTCCCCCTACTTATACCTCCAGAGGAGATCACGAATGTAAAATTAGAGAGATTAGAGTGCGCACGGAGACTTTCCGGCAGTCGTTCTTTCCGCGAACCATACGCGACTGGAACAGAAAAGGGAGGTAATGACAGTGGCACGTAAAGTGCCCTCCGCCACACACCGTTGGGTGGCTTGCGGAGTATAAATGTAGATGTAGATGTACAACATGCGTTAGCGCACTGTCAATGCATGTGCGAACATTACGGAAAGCGAACTACTCGCTGTTGAGAGGAATGTCGTTACACGTATTGCCAAATGCATCGAGGTTGACGGACATCATTTTGAGCATTTATTGCAATAATGTGGTATTTACAGGTAATCATGCTGTGACAGCATGCGTTCTCAGAAATTATAAATTCACAAAGGTACATGTATCACATTGGAACAACCGAAATAAAATGTTCAAACGTACCTACGTCCTGTATTTTAATTTAAAAAACCTACCTGTTACCAACTATTCGTCTAAAATTGTGAGCCTGGCGTTTGTGACTATTACAGCGCCATCTATCACAAAGCGAAAAAAGTGGGCCAACTAAAACATTCATATTTCTTTACGTACTACACGAAGATGTAATAAGAAATGGGGGTTCCTATTTAAAAAAACGCAGTTGATATCCGTTTCTCCTATGGCAGCGCCATCTAGCGGGCCAACCATAGCGCCATCTGGTTTCCCCCTTCATGCTAGACAAGTTTCGTCCTTTGCAGTTTTTTCGTTTGACACTTATTTCGTGAGACGTTTGGCCCGGTCACGATCAATGGACGACCCTGTACAGGCGTTGTCGACCACAGCGCTGTACGCTGCCTGATTACATATCTCTGTATTTGAATACGCTTGCATATACTTCAGTGTATGAGGTACGCGTAATTTGTTTTTCTACTGATTAACCCTACCACGATCTTACGTAACAGACTGTAGGTGTGCGGCGGAATAGTGGATTACGTCCGTTTCGCAACACGTTCACATACTTACAGCTCGTTTCCTACAGTGGTCTGTAAACCACAGGATTAGCAAAGAGCCACCGATGAGTGGATTCCTTGTTGACTCCTGCAACGTGAAGATCGCATGAGTCACGAGAACAAGAGGTTTACCACGCCAGCGCCTTTCCCTCTGTCCGCTAAGCGAAATGCAAATGCTCTCTCGCGGGTCTCTTGCGAGCAAAGTCCGGCTCTCGAAGCAGCCTCTGTGATAGGGCGATATCAGCTGAGGTCTGCGGATACGGCTGCGGTCAGCAGCGGGAAGCAATATCCTGGGATTCCGCAGCTCGAGAGCACTTGCGGTATTGGATTTCTACAGACTTGCATATGTATATATCTGTGCCTGGTGCTATCGTAGGAGTGCTGACTGACCTAGACCGCGCTGGCTGTGCACGTCTCGAGTGTCTCAGCAGTGCTTATTCGCCCGACATCTTGTCAACTGCTTCTCTGCAAAATCGTGCACGCGCTGCCTCGGCTGCAGAGTCGTGTGGGAAGTTATTTCGCACTTGCTGATTCGTCAGCCTCAACGAGCCCGATGCTCTTTTAAGCGCAGATTTGGTACTCACATCGAAAAGAAATCATGCCCTTGCAAGATATAACTTTTATTTTTCTGGTTTAAAATCTTTCTGAATTACGTCGAAGGAAACGGTCTATTGACACACAGTCAACATGGGTTTAGAAAACACCGTTCCTGTGAAACACAACTAGAAAATGGTTCAAATGGCTCTGAGCACTATGGGACATAACATCTATGGTCATCAGTCCCCTAGAACTTAGAACTACTTAAACCTAACTAACCTAAGGACAGCACACAACACCCAGTCATCACGAGGCAGAGAAAATCCCTAACCCCGCTGGGGATCGAACCCGGGAACCCGGGCGCGGGAAGCGAGAACGCTACCGCACGACCACGAGCTGCGGACAAAACACAACTAGCTCTTTATTCAAATGAAGTGCTGAGTGCTACTGACAAGGGATTTCAGATCGATTCCGTATTCCTAGATTTCCGGAAGGCTTTTGACACTGTACAACACAAGCGACTCGTAGTAAAATTGCGTGATTATGGAATATCGTCTCAGTTATGTGACTGGATTTGCGATTTCCTGTCAGAGAGGTCACGGTTCGTAGTAATTGACGGAAAGTCATCGAGTAGAACAGAAGTGATTTCAGGCGTTCCCCAAGGTAGTGTTATACGCCCTTTGCTGTTCCTTATCTATATAAACGATTTGGGAGACAATCTGAGCAGCCGTCTTCCGTTGTTTGCAGATGACGCTGTCGTTTATCGACTACTAAAGTCATCAGAAGATCAAAACAAACTGCAAAACGATTTAGAAAAAAAATATCTGAATGGTGCGAAAAGTGGCAGTTGACCCTAAATAACGAAAAATGTGAGGTCATCCATATGAGTGCGAAAAGGAACTCGTTGAACTTCTGTTACACGACAAATCAGTCTAATCTAAAAGCCGTAAATTCAACTAAATACCTAGGTATTACAATTACGCAAAACTTAAAATGGAAAGAACACATAGAAAATTTGTGGAGAAGGCTAAACAAAGACTGCGTTTTATTGGCAGGACACTGAGAAAATGTAACAGACCTACTAAGGAGACTGCCTACACTACGCTTGTCCGTCCTCTTTTAGAATACTGCTGCGCGGTGTGGGATCCTTACCAGGTATGGCTGACGGAGTACATCGAAAAAGTTCAAAGAAAGGCAGCACGTTTTGTATTAGCGCGAAATATGGGAGAGAGTGTCATAGAAATTATACATGATTTGGGATGGACCATCATTAAAAGAAAGGCGTTTTTCGTTGCGACGGAATGTTCTCACGAAATTCCAATCACCAACTTTCTCATCCGAATGCCAAAATATTTTGTTGACACCGACTTACATAGGGAGGAACGATCACCAAGATAAAATAAGGGAAATCAGAGCTCGTACGGAAAGAGATAGGTGTTCATTCTTTCCGCGCGCTATACGAGATTGAAATAATAGAGAATTGTGAAGGTGGTTCGATGAACCCTCTGCCAGGCACTTAAAAAAATGGTTCAAATGGCTCTGAGCACTATGGAACTTAACATCTGAGGTCATCAGTCCCCGAGAACTTAGAACTACTCAAACATCACACACATCCATGCCCGAGGCAGGATTCGAACCTGTGACCGTAGCGGTCGCGCGGTTCCAGACTGAAGCGCCTAGAACCGCTCTGCCACACCGGCCGGCACCCAGGCATTTAAATGTGATTTGCAGAGTATCCATGGAGATCTGCATTGATTTTAACAACTGCGTACTTGCATGACAGGGAGAGTGAGCAGAAGAGGTAACATTTTCTCAACATCAGAATGGAGACAAAGCGATTCCTAAAGGCAGGGAAGACACCATATCCAACCAGTTTATTAGAGCAAGTGGAGGCAGAGAGCCACAACGGAAATTGAAGTCAATTTTTCCAATGTATCAAAAATCACAAACTTGCTTCATTAGAGAAAGGAACAGCGACATGATAAATGACAAGGAAAGAATTGTAGAAAGATGGAGATAATATTTCTCAGAACTCCTAAATCGTTCTCATCCAGATGAGAGGTTGCCTGCAGTCACCAAAGAGGAAAAGAGGTGAAAAAGAATGGTAAGTGACTGAAGAAGATGTGAAGGCTGCAATCAAACAATATCAGAAATAACATGGCTCCAGGGGAGGACAGAATGATGGGAGAATTAATCAAAGACGGAGGTGACAGGTTGCACTGCGAAATATATAAACTGATCAAGTTGATACGGAACAATGAGACATTGCCAGAAAAATGGAAAGTGACCATAATATTCCCGATATACAATAAGAGAAATAAAAAGGAATATAGCAACTGCAGAGGTATCAGCTCGCTAAATGCAACCTACAAGGTACAGTCTATCGTTAACCTCAGAAAATTAAAATCTTTCATAGGGAACAACATATAGAAATACCAAGCTGGCTTTCGACCAAAACGATCGACAATAGATCATATTTTCACACTACGACAGTATTAGAATTAGTCAGACGTTTCACGATGAAATTTGTATGGCAGTTATCCTTCTTTTGTTCACAGCACATTGGAAATTGAGTTTGATACAGTTTGAAGTTCAAGCAAAGATGTATGGGCGCCAGTTAAAACTGTACTCGTCAGCTGTCAACATTTATAGCTGTACTTTGAGCCGTTGGCATTAGATGTTAGCAATACTGCCGTTCACTTACAGAATGTAAGAGAAAGGACTGCACGCGCTCTAGTTTCAACTTGTTTGCGTCTACAACCGTTACGCTTTAGGTGAGTGGTCGGCAGTGGATGGAATCTAAGGTATCTCGCCAAAGTCAACACAAGCAAATGCGTGTCGCTTTTGCAACTTACCTTTTAACAAACTCATCGATAATACGACAGACTTAAATTTGGTTTTATGTCAAAGCAACTGCAGTAGGTCTGGTAACTTTAAATGTAACACAGATTTAGCGAGTGTAGCGGGTCGATAAAGTGTAAAAAATTTGATAAATCGCTTGACTGAAGACGTATCGGACCCGGTGCACGAGGAAGGCATTGAGTGGTTCTGTTCGATCAATCTACTGACGTGGAAATATGTCACTGAGGAAACAGATAGGGTAATGGAGGGTGTGCCAACATGCTGGAGTTGTGTACGGCGCTCTTGGACGTCCTTTCGATCTGTGGAGCTACAAGTTTTCCTCTCTGGATACATTCTTATTGTTCTCTCTCAGAAAAAAGGGCTTCGACTTCGTCGTTACTTAAGAGACAAAAGATGCAAAGTTTTAGCTTGTCACTAATGCATTCTAGAGATTACTGTAAATTTTCACTGTCCTAACACGTCTGTGTGTGTGTGTGTGTGTGTGTGTGTGTGTGTGTGTGTGCGCGCGCGCGCGCGCGCGTTTGTGTGTGTTCATTTTCATAGTAAATGATTTAATACTGAATATTTTCTAGGCGGGAGGAGAGTAGTTATAAGTATTCTGACTGGTTTGGTGCGGCCCACCACAACTTACTTTTCATCGGGTAGACTGTATTCCCAACAAATTCAGTGTATTGATCCAGTTGATGTACGCTGTTAGCACAAAAACATCTTACGAGTCACTTCAGTATATTTTAGTTCCTGCAGCATTACATTAACATGTAAACGATTCCTTAATTTAGGCCAATCAATCGCATGTACAACAATCAGTTTAAGAGGAGCACGCTGTAAGGAAATTGTTAGACTGTTAAATAAACCTTGACCCGATTGGCTTCCATTACATTACTTGAGACCTACTATATACCGAACAGCCAAACTGATTCGGGGGGAGGGGACCAAACAGCGAGGTCATCGGTCCCATTGTGCTAACCACTGCGCCACCTCACCCAATGATCTCAATAAGAAGGAAACGGAAGGAAGTTGGCCGTGTCTTTTCAAAGAAAAAATCCCGGCATTTGCCTGAAACTATTTAGAGAAATCGCGGAAAACCTAAATCAGGACGGCCGGACGCGGGTTTGAACCGTCGTCCACTCGAGTGCGACTCCGGTGTGCTAACCACTGCGCCACCTCACTCAGTGATCTCAGTAAGACACTTAAATTACGCGCAAATATTGGGCACGAAAGTTCCGTTGCATGGTTGTTGGATACCGCTATTCTTCGAATAAAAATACTGCAATTAAATATGGTAACAATAAAAGCATTCATTTCGGATCAATTAATCATAGCTATTACCGTAGTGTCATTCGGGATTATTCCTCTTTGTGAATAAAACTTTGATGTACCTTACAAAATGACAGTCGTCAAAACGAACTTTTAGACCAATAGGAATTTTCGAAGCCTTTACTTAAGAACCTCCCATAGTCAATGAGCAGCAGTAGTAATTATGTTCATTTTCCGCTCATATTAGATGTTCCTCATTTTTCAACGTCCTTTTTAAATCATTGTGTTCAGCCTTAAGGGAAGGGAAGGGAGGTGGCACAGGTAAATTCCTTATCCTTCCTACCTGAATCGGTTTCGTTAAAACGCTTTTAAAGTGACCAATTCCTAATTGCAGCAAGCGGTCCAGCTCTCATGCCATTGATGAACAACAGACAAAGTAAAAGCTAAAATCAAATGGTTCAAATGGCTCTGAACACTATGGGACTTAACATCTGAGGTCATCAGTCCCCTAGAAGTTAGAACTACTTAAACCTAACTAACCTAAGGACGTCACACACATCCACGCCCGAGGCAGGATTCGAGCCAGCGACCGTAGCGGTCGCGTGGTTCCAGACTGTAGCGCCTAGAACCGCTCGGCCACTCCGGCCGTCGGGGCGGGTTTCGGTGAATGCTTTTTTGTAGGGGAGGTGTTTCAAACATCACTGTAGCTGACACATTAGACTTAGAGAATAGCAACTGTATTATGAAAAACAATTTTATTATTTAATTTAATTTTCAGTCTCCGATGCAAATTTTTTTATAGTGTGACTGGTTTCGATCTCCCTGGGTCAACTCCATATCTATGTAGCTGTGTCATCAAACCGTCTTATCTGTGTCGGAACCATCAGTAGTTCTGATACGACAGGTTGCTGACGCAATTACACAGATCCGAAGATAGGCCACGGAGATCGAAACCAGTTTTACTACAAAAAAGGGCAACTGGAACTGAAAAATATACTATATATTAAAACCGTTTTAAAGTTTCAAATATATCTGGAAGGGGAGTGCTTGACTCGAAGTTATTAGACGAAACAAGTACATTTACTGCAGGGCAAGTCACCGAAATGGAATACAATCTTAAGTTTGTACTCATCCTGGCCTGCTCCGTCGTATAGTCATATAACGACATTATATATTATACTATGATACCAAGACGCTGCTGTGTTAAATAGGCCTATTTAGGCGAGATTGCCATCTTTAGGTGATACCAGATGGTTTTGAAACCCATATGACATCGATGTCTCAGTTGCTGTCACACTACTATAAAAGTGTGCTTCATTGATATTGGTGGAGCTAATACCAGGTGATGTACTTTTGCTGGAGCAATTATTTGTGAAGTTATCCAGTTATGAAAGTTTATTTCATTGCGACGATACTTGGCAGCCGTACTGTCGGTTGAAACAGCGATGCTATATGTTTTACAACGGCGTCTTGGTCTCTTAACGTAATATATAACGTCCTAATAAAGGTTAAGTCTTTGGAGTAGGCCGCGCGGGGTAGCCCTAACGGTTCGCGCGGATCCCCCCTTAAAGTTAGATTAAGTAGTGTGTAAGCTTAGGGACCGATGACCTCAGCAGTTTGGTCCCCTAGTCCTTAACAAAAATTTCCAAATTTCTTTGGAGCTCCGACGTTCTCCCCTTAGAAAGGCTAACTTATGTTGGCATTGTCACGTGTTTCGAAATAGATGTCAGTTTGCTGCATAATGTGTCTATGTCCAAACTGAAGATGCGAAATCTTTTATCTGCCAGTAAAGCTGTAACTTGATTTTCGACGCGCTGACCGTGCTGTAAGCGATTAATTATCCTGACGCAGTACAGAATGTTTTGAAAAACAATGGTCATGAATCCTCGCACAGGCAGTTTCTCTACGATAACTCCAGCACAGAGATAGGTAGTGAGTCACATGAACTACTGACCTCAGATAACGTGTGACCAGATTGAGACATCGTTGTTACTATACAATAAAATGGAACACCTGCAGCTATCCTTAGGATGTTGCTGTTCTTCTTTAGTAAGAACGACATCCTCACAGTCACTTACCATACACTGGAGCGCCAAAGAAATTGGTACAGGCAATCATATTAAAATACAGAGATATGTAAACAGGCAGGCAGAATAAGGCGCTGCGGTCGGAAAGGCTTATATAAGACAACAAGTCTCTGGTGCAGTTGTTAGATCGGTTACGGCTGCTACAATGGCAGGTTATCAAGATTTAAGTGAGTTTGAACGTGGTGTTATAATCGGCGCACGAGCGATGGGATACAGCATCTCCGAGGTACCGATGAAGTGGGGATTTTCCCGTACGACCATTTCACGACTGCGCCTTGAGTATCAGGAATCCGGTAAAACATCAAATCTCCGACACCACTGCGGTCGGAAAAACGATCCGCAAGAACGGGACCAACGACGACTGAAGAGAATCGTTCATTGTCACAGAAGTGCAACCCTTTTGCAGATTGCTGCAGATTTCAATGCTGGGCCATCAACAAGAGTCAGCTTAAGAACCATTCAACGAAAAATCATCAAACTCAGCTTTCGGAGCCGAAGGACCATCCGCGTACCCTTTAAGACTGCACGACACAAAACTTTACGCCACACCAATAAACGCCGACATTGGACTGTTGAGTGGAAACATGTTGCCTGATCGGAGGAGTCTCGGTACACATTGTATCGAGCGGATGAATGTGTACGGGTATGGAGACTACCTCATCAAGCCATGGACCCTGCATGTCAGCAGGGGACTGTTCAAGCTGGATGAAGCTCTATAACGGTGTGGAGCACGTGCAGTTGGAGTGATATGGGACCCCTGTTACGTCTAGATACGACTGTGACAGGTGACACGTACGAAGGTATCCTGTCTGATCACTTTCATCCATTCATGTCCATTGTGCATTCCGACGAAATTGGCAATTCCAGCAGGACCAAGCGACAGGCCGCATGTGCAGAATTGCTACAGAGTGGCACCAAACTCCACAGACATGAATGTTATTGAGAATATGTGGGAAGCCTTGCAACGTGCTATTCAGAAGAGATCTCCACCGGGTCGTACTCTTACGGATTTATGGACAGCCTTGCAAGATTTATGATATCAATTCCCTCCAGTTCTACTTCAGACATCAGTCACGTCCACGCCACGTCGTGTGCGGCACTCCTTGCTCGCGGGGGCCCTAGTCGATATTAGGCTGGTATACCAATTTCCTTGGCTCTTCGGTTTAGCTGCATTATTGGGCATTTCACCAAACTGCAAGTAGAACTGCAATGTCGCTACAATTAAACGATGAATGATTCCACGAAATCTGTGCGTATATATAATTAAAAGTGTTCCGTCGCATTTTTCTGTATATACACTACATGATCAAAAGTATCCGGACACCCCCAAATACATACGTTTTTGATATTAGGTGCATTGTCCTGTCACCTACTGCCCAGTACTCCATATCAGTGACCTCGGTAGCCACTAGACATCCTGAGAGAGCAGAATCTGGCGGAACTCACGGATTTCGAACGTGGTCAGGTGATTGGGTGTCTCTTGTGTCATACGTCTGCACGTGAGATTTCCACACTCCTAAACATTCCTAGGTCCACTGTTTCCGATGTTAAAGTGAAGTTGAAACGTGAAGGGACACGTGCAGCACAAAAGCGTACGGGCCGACCCTGTCTGTTGGCTGACAGAAACCGCCGACAGTTGAAGAGGGTCGTAATGTGTAATAGGCAGACATCTATCTAGACCACCACACAGCAATTCCAAACTGCATCAGGATCCACTGCAAGTACTATGACGGTTAGGCGGGAGGTGAGAAAACTTCGATTTCATGGCCCAGTGGCTGCTCGTAAGCCATACATCACGCCGGTAAATGCCAAACGACGCATCGATTGGTGTAAGGATCGAAAACATTGGATGATTGAACAGTGAAGAAACATTGTGTGGAGTGTCGAATCACGGTACACAATGTGGCGATCCGATGGCAGGGTGCGCGTATAGCGAATGCCCATTGAATCTCGTCTCCCAGCGTGTGTAGTGCCAACAGTAAAATTCGGTGCGGTAGTGTTAGGGTGTGGTCATGTTTTTCATGGAGGGGGCTTGCATCCGTTGTTGTTTTTCGTGGCACGATCACAGCACAGGCCTATATTGATGTTTTAAGCACCTTCTTGCTTGCCCCTGTTGAAGAGCAGTTCGGGGATGGCGATTGCATCTTTCAACGCGATCGAGAACGGCCTGTGGGGGAGTGGGTATAAGACAATAACATCCCTGTAATGGACTGGGCAGCACAGAGTCCTGACCTGAATCCTATAGAACACCTTCGGGATGTTTTGGAACGCCGACTTCGTACCAGGCCTTATTGACGGACATCGATACCTCTCTTCAGTGCAGCAGCACTCCGTCCAGAATGAGCTGCCATTCCCCAAGAAACCTTCCAGCACCTGACTGAACGTATACCTGCGAGAGTGGAAGCTGTCATCAAGACTAAGGGTTAGCCAACACCATACTGAATTCCAGTATTACCGATGGAGGGCGCCACGAAAATACAAATCATTTTCAGCCATGTGTCCGCATACTTTTAATCACATAGTGTATTTCTACTACTTCTATAGGTATTACAAAGCCCCGGTCGCCTCTTTCTGTGCATAGCTAATGGCTAATTTCAGGAACTGCTGTATGGGGTTTGACAGTTTTCACTAACAGATAGACTGATAAAGGAGGAAGGTTTGTGTATGTAGTTTCTTACCTCTATAGCAAAGAACAAGTCTTCATAAATAAAACATCAAGTTTTTGCAATTTAATTTTCGCAGTGCGTAGGTGGAGTCAGTTCAAACAAATACTGCCTACCATATCTTTCAAGCGACGTTCAGTGTAGACGGAAAGCGTCTGTTTGTTTCCCGTTACAAAACAAAATTATTTTTAAAGCGGGATTTACGTCTCCGCTCGATAGAGTTATCTCAAATTAGTCCAGTGCGATATTCGTGTTACCTATAGGTATTTATAGGTACAGTAAAACACGGAGAGCAACCAGTACCCCGGGAGCGCAGCCACTGTATAGCGGTAGAAGTCAGCGCGTGCAGGGGCTATGTCGTCGCTGCTGCAGTACTGGTTATTCTTCGTGTTTTACTGTCCCTCCTGTTACATATCGATAACATGAATATTGCACTAATTTGGACCGCTCTATCCATGGGAACGTAAAAAAATAATTTTGTTTGTAACGGGAAACAAACCGAAGCTTTCCGTCCATACTGGACATCGCATGGAAAAAGTGATGAGCTGTGTTTGTTTGCGCTGACTCCAGCTACACATAGCAAAAACAAAATTGCAAATATCCGCCGAAACACCAGAGAAAATGCTCTTGACGATTCATAGGGGAGCCTATTTCCTGAGATATTACAGCCGGTACCTGCGGAGAAAAAATAAGTATAGGAATACACTTGTTGTAGCTGGGATTCACAGTCACAAAAAACTTCTTGAAGGACGTCATCTTTACGTCAGTGACTGTTGTAAGTTTTTATTACATACTATTGCAATTTCGGCCTTAGGCCATTATCAAGTGCTGCTGAAAAATACAGAATGTTTAAAAAAATTTTTTTACAGAGTCCTTATGTATCCCCACGTAATGCCGATTATACAAAACATTTTAATTACGTAGCCATGTTACTTACATATTACGTAATGTAAGCTGACGCTTTTGTATCTCGTTGTCAATCCTGATAAATACATAGTGTCGTTGATACACAGGGCGAGCACACGTATTCAAGCATCGTAAAACAACATGTTCGTTAACACACCACTAGTTCAAAATGGTTCAAATGGCTCTGAGCACTATGGGACTTAACTGCTGTGGTCATCAGTCCCCTAGAACTTAGAACTACTTAAACCTAACCAACCTAAGGACATGACACACATCTATGCCCGAGGCAGGATTCGAACCTGCGACCGTAGCGGTCGCGCGGTTCCAGACCGTAGCGCATAAAACCGCTCGGCCACGCCGGCCGGCCCCATCACTACTCACACATGCATTAGACCACAGCTGCAGACTACTGTTTGCAGGCTACTAAAAACCGTTTTGGCGCCTAAACGGATTACAGATATTGTTTTACTATGTGTGGAGCGCCACTGCGGTCCAACGACTGTATTAGGAAGCAAAGAGTATGCTCTCGTTGCACAATTATGAAGTCTGCTGTAAAATCTTACGTGACTTATTCTTAAACCATCATAGATTAACGTGAGCATTATACATCAAATTACATACACTATTGTTATACATCATTATACATAAAATCTTACGTGACTTATTTTTAAAAGATACGAACAATCGTGAAGATTATACGTCGAATTACATACATAAGGATTGAACATCGTCATACAAAAATGTAGGTATTCTTTTTCGGCCACTCTTACTGTTAAACCTGCACAAGATACATACTACTACGTCGCAGGCTTACTGCAACTACACTGTACAACCAAACTGACAGAGGCAGTGAGACGTCACGCAGCACCTCATGCGCTACCAAAACAGAAGAACGCTCCCATAGAGCCACCTTCGCTCAAATTCAACAAAGCTGGCATAATATTTTGTTAGCTTTACATGCATTTTCGTACATAAATTGGTCTTCAACACAGCCAATCAAAGTAATATGAAAATAAAATATGGTACGTCTTCTCTATGTCAGTTATATAAAACGGGCTACCGGCATCAAAGACTAAAATAATAAATGGTAAAAAAAGTGTACAGTATTGTTTTGAAGGGAGTTCGTCATTTTGTAAAATTCACACTACACTGCAGTTGTATTCGGCGTTGTATAAAAATCATAATACACTGAATTAATACGTTAACCTGAGCCTAAATCTGAGCTGCTATTAGTGTGTGCATCGTAAGATCGAGTAAAAATTATCTAAGAATCGTTTGTTTCTCAATTCCGTTTGGTCATTTAAAAGATTATCAGGATCATCTTTGTAAGGAATGTAAGTCTGCAAATTTCACGCCATAACGCTGAAGAGATTATTAAAAAATGTGGGGATTATCCATCCGAAACGCACGAAATATTTCTCTGGGAGCATTTCATGCGCGCGGTGTGCGAAACCAATCGGTTCTTAGGATATACCCATTTGGTGAATGGGTTTTGCTCTTAAATTTGGTGTTCGGTAACTGAACTATCTAGTAAATTCACTTGGGAGATGAAACTTTTTAAAAAATACGTATTAAATGAAGAATGTGGATCCATGATTAAGATGTCAGATACCGTACCACTTGGACTACGTTTACCAAATAAAAAACATATTCTTGAACCCAGGATCGAACCCTCAACCTCCGGCATGTTAACCCAAAACTCTATCCACTGCACCAACTGAACAGCACAACTATAACGTGTTGACGGAACTAGTTACTATATATGTGGTTACAGTGTTGCCAGATTGCCACTCCTTAACATCCTTTTTCTGCCAGATGTACTCGCCGGACGAAATTTTGTGACAGACATTTTTTTTTAATTGCTGGCATGTGAGGAGTCGCGCTGCGAATCCCGAGTGCGGGAATTTCGCTTCACCATGTGTGTGTGTGTGTGTGTGTGTGTGTGTGTGTGTGTGTAGATTCTCCATTTTTTTTTCGTTCAGGTACCCTCTGCACCGCAACAGCTCACAGATGTTTGCGTCATTTTGGAACACCGTGTACAGGAGTTGCGTAGTTACGAAAGGCCGCGCCTGTCCTCGGCAGGGAGTGTGAGCAGCAGGAGAGCGCCCGCTGGCTATAGAGCTGCGTCGCTCGGTGCCACTGGACGCAGCGGCGTGTGGCGCGATGCGGCGCCGCGTGGGCTGCATGCAGCCGAGTCTCATTAAATTCACGCCCCGCTCATGCATCGATCGCCGACGGGGGATGCTAAGCCCGCCGTGGCACAGGTAGCTCCTCTCCCAACAGCTGGGCGCCAACCATTTAAAACACTTCTCCGCGTCCGACGTTAGAGAGAGAGAGGAGAGAGAGAGAGAGAGAGAGGGACGCTTTGCAGGTGAGAGCACCGT
Organism: Schistocerca nitens; assembly: GCF_023898315.1. NCBI lineage: Eukaryota > Metazoa > Arthropoda > Insecta > Orthoptera > Acrididae > Schistocerca > Schistocerca nitens. Next base: position 745,487,032 of record NC_064618.1, on the reverse strand, counting down.
GCAACTCACTGCCAGTAATCAGCGCTCCTCTTTTGCACCTCTTGGTCCGACGAAAAATACAAATTGTTTCAAAAAGATTCACACGAATTCACAAGGCTATCTTACACGAATAAACGACTAATTCGGGGCAGTGTGCCGGTTGCAGATTCCGTCTCTAAAGGCTTACAGGAGCTTTTTAATACTTCATGCAGCTCGTGGTCTTGCGGTAGCGTTCTCGCTTCTCTCGCATGGGTTGCCCGGTTCGATTCCCGGCGGGGTACAGGGATTTCCCCTGCCTCGAGATTACTGGGTGTTATTGTGTCATCATCATCATCATCATCATCATCATCATCATCATTCATCCCCATTATCGTCAGAGGAAGGCGATGGCAAACCACCTTCGCTAGGACCTTGCCTAGTGCGGCGGTGCGGGTTTTCCGCATCGTCCCCTACGCTCCTAGGACCTTATCATCACGATCATCATCATCATCATCATCATCATGCAGTTACTACCCCCATTTTACTAATTTAAAGTGGTGTTATAATCTAGTCATTAAGAGCTACAATTTTACGTTAACGCCGGCCGCTGCTGGCCGAGCGTTTCTAGGCGCTACAGTCTGGAACCGCGCGACCGCTACGGTCGCAGGTTCGAATCCTGCCTCGGGCATGGATGTGTGTGTTGTCATTAGGTTAGTTAGGTTTAAGTAGTTCTAAGTTCTAGGGGACTTATGACCTCAGCAGTTGAGTCCCATAGTGCTCAGAGCCATTTTACGTTAACGGTTTCGCACAGCAATACCAGTATTACAGTTAGAAACAATGTAAATGTCTTGAAGCAGCGCGAGTCACGGCGCGCAAATTACCCAGATTAACAGAAAGGTAAAACTAATATATAGAAGGGCTGCACAAGTGAAATGAACTTCAAAGGCAGTGTTATGAAAAGTGAAGAGGAAGCTGATGAAGGTGAGATGGAACATATGATGCTACAGAAGAATGCTAAAGATTACATGGGTAGATTGTGTAACTAAACAGGAGGTACTGAAAAGAACTGGTGAGAAAGGAAATTTGTGGCGTAACTTGACTGAAAGAAGGGATCGGTTATCGGATACATTCTGAGGCATCGAAGAATCGTCAAACAATTTATCAGTCCACTTGTAAGTAGGCTTTTTACGTTTTTATGTTGGTAACGCCACGTAGCGCCCTGTATGAAAATCGCTGACTGTGTTGTGTGCAGTCTGTGGCTGGTTGTACTCATTGTTGGAATATTCACTTGTGTGGTGTTGGGCATTTGGATGTGAACAGCGGGTAGCGTTGTGCAGGAGGTGAGCTGTCAGCTGTGGTGGATGTGGAGAGAGAGAGAGATGCCCGAGTTCTGAGAGGTTGCTGTGAACGGACGATCTGGACGTGTGTCCGCCAGAAAAAGGAAATTTGTAAAGATGGATGTCATGAATTGATAGATATATATGATGACTTTTGAAGATTATTAAGGTAAATACATTGTTTGTTCTCTATCAAAATCTTTCATTTGCTAACTATGCCTATCAGTAGTTAGTGCCTTCAGTAGTTAGAATCTTTCATTTAGCTGGCAGTATTGGCGCTCGCTGTATAGCAAGAGTAGTTCGAGTAACGAAGATTTTTGTGAGGTAAGTGATTAGTGATTCATGAAAGGTATACGTTATTGTTAGTCAGGGCCATTCTTTCGTAGGGATTATTAAGAGTCAGATTGCGTTGCGCAAAAAATTTGTCTGTCAGTTTAGTGATGATCAGAATAAGTAAAGAGAAAACTGAGTACGTTTAGTTTTGCTCAACTGTTTGTAACTCAAATAACGTAAGAGGTTTCCAAGCACAGTAATTCTTAAATTTTTCGAAGGGGACGTTTCACACTGGTCGACTTATTAGTCGACCACAATATTATCATATCTGGGAGACAAACCGTGAGTTTTTATTGTGATACTTAAGAAAAACGTACTGAATCACTTGACAGTGCATGCTCAACTGTCCTAAAATCACTCACAATGCGATGTGTTTTCCTTAGACACCACTGTACTTGCTTACAGTGACGTCATTGCGTGTTTCCTGTAACGGCCACTGGTGGCCAAGTGCAGTAATATCGTGATCGGGTAATAGCGACTTCGGACAAACTTTGAGCAAAATTTCAAACCTTCACAAAACTCTTTTTCGATGATCCTCCCTCCTTTCATCCCCCCTCCCCCCGCAAAATAATGAATGGAAAAAAATTTAAAACTTGCTACATTTTCACTGTTTTTGATGTAAAACTGCTGCATCTGGCATGACGTTGTAATTTATTACTTGTTTACTTCTAAATCTATTCGCAACGCCTTTGATCAGACGATTTGAAGAGATATTCGTGGCTGGCCGCATCAAACCCGCCAGAAAACTAATGACTCAAATTGATTTCCACATATACCTCAGAATGCACCTGCAAAGCAGTATCACGGTACGATACATAGTTCGGAAGGTACGACGTTTTATACTTGACTGATTCCCTAAAGAATCGGGGATGGGGTTTACTAGTCGAAAATAAAAGTAACAGTGGGCCAGTGGTATATTGCTGATTTATGTGGTTGCGGGCAGGGGTGTATTTGGTGCAGCTAGCTCGTTTGTTACCCAATGCCCGTCTAGTCGAGTTAACTATAATGCAGCAACAAAGGCTTGCAGTAATTGATTTACGCTTTGAAACTCAAGCGTCACTACAAAATACGCCGGCCAGACACACACACACACGAGGAATGCGTAACTCTCTGCTAGCACGACGGGTAGACTTTCGTGTACTGTGGGCAAAACTGTGTTGAATGCTCTTTATATCTTGGAAAGGCACACGGAGACGACCTGTGGATTTCCCCCTAACACAAACAACCAGTGCCTTAAAGCTGTTGTTGCCATCGTGGAACACCTTGAGCTGTGGCAGGTCCTTTCCAGTGGTTTCGACGAAGGTACCAACGCCCATTTGCCACTGTTGAAACAATGAAAGCTGTGGTGTTGCCACGTCGACGCAACGCCCGACAGACGATGATTTAAGAGCCAGTGAGATCCGCCAGGAGACTTCTATCGGCGTAAATTAAAACATCCAAAATTTCTCTTTTCCTTTACGTAGAAGATACAGTCTTGTCAAATCGGATGAATCTTTCTGAAACACCTCACAATATGCACATTTAACAACTTTATGAAGCGATTTAAGTCGAAACAACTGCAATGCAGTAGGCCTGAAATTCATCGGAAGAATCCTAAAAGATGTTACAAAATCTTCTCTCGACCGATTCAGAATCAACTGAAACAGCCAAATGGCACTAAAACAGTGCAAGCACGTATTATTTAACATGTAACAGCTGCGCCTAAATATGTTAGTGTGACGAACGGTGAACATATTAGAGCTCTTAAGAGTGAGTACGACTATTCTACACTGCTTGGAAGCTGCAAAGGAAAAACTACCAATTGCTACGGAACAACCGACAGTTGCAAAGGAACACCCCAGCAATGATAGTAAAAGGAAATTAGATGACGATCCGATTGGCTTTAGGAAAGGTAAAGGCACCAGAGAGGCAGTTCTGACGTCGTGGTTGCTAATGGAAGCAAGACTAAAGAAAAATCAAGAAACGTTCATAGGATCGGTCAACCTAGAAAAACCGTTCGACAATGTAAAACGGTGCAAGATCTTCGAAATTCTGAGAAAAAAAGGTGTAAGCCGTAGGGAGAGACGATAATATACGATATGTACAGGAGCCAAGTCGACGACAGAGAATGAAATGCTCGGATAAAAAAGGGCGTAAGAGAGGGATGTAGTCTTTCAATCTGTATATCGAAGAAGAAGTAATGGAAATAAAACAAAAGTTCACGAATGGGATTAAAATTCAAGGTGAAAGGGTATCAAAGATACGATTCGCTGATGACATTGCTATCTTCAGTGAAAGTGTAGAAGAATTACTTGATCTGCTGAATGGAATGGACGGTCTAATGGGCACAGAATATGGACTGAGAGTCCACCGAAGAAAGAAGAAACTCATGAGAAGTAGCAGAAATGAGAACTGCGAGAAACTTAACATCAGGATTGAAGGTCAAGAAGTAGATGAAGTTACGGGATTCTGCTACCTAGGCAGCAAAATAACGAATGACGAACGGAGCAAGGAGGACATCAAAAGCAGACTGGCACGTGCAAAAAGAGCACTCCCGTCCAAGAGAAGTATACTAGTGTCAAACATAGGCCTTAATTTGAGGAAGAAGTTTCTGAGAAATTGTATGGTAGTGAAACACGGACTGTGGGGAAAACCGGAGAAGCAATCGAAGCATTTTAGATGTGGTGCTACAGACGAATGTTGAAAATTAGGTGGACTGATAAGGTAAGGAAAGAGGAGGTTCTGCGCAGAATCGGAGAGGAAAGGAATATGTAGAAAACATTGACGAGGAAAAGGGACAGGACGATAGGCCATCTTTTAAGACATCAGGGACTGACCTCCATGGTACTAGAGGGAGCTGTAGAAGGCAAAAACTGTAGAGGAAGACAAAGATTCGAATACATCCAGTAAATAATTGAGGAAGTCCGTTGCAAATGCAACTCTGAAATGAAGAGGTTTGCACAAGACAGGAATACGTGGCGGGCGACATGAAACCAGTCAGAAGACTGATGACTCAAATAAAAAAAAATAAAAAAAAAGAGATGAAACAGTTGTGAACGTTTACACATTTTCCAGTGGATGGCGCTTTGTCTTGCTATGGTCGTCTAGTTTTTCAGGACAATGTATATGCCGTTTAGTGCAAACAGTTCACATATTCTAAAAAAATCAATGTGCCACACAAACACTTTACAATATTCTTCATGTAACTCACACATGTGTTTTACATTCCATGTTTTTGTTTAAAATGCAAAGAACATCCACTAACCAAGCATTTCATTTCTTATATATTTTATTGAGCACAGAGTTAAACAAAGCAAAGAAATTGTGGGGTGGTGCAGCATGTCACTAACATAAAAAGGCTTGTAGCTCTAAGAATGAACTTAGTGTTAAAGGATTATAGGACAAGTTGTTTTCAGTAGGTTTCTTCTTTTTTCAATAATTGGGAGCGAAACATTATAGTGTCACCAGATTGCCTGCTATAAATCACTCACTCACTCACACACACACACACACACACACACACACAAACTGTGTAATATTTTAACTTTAATTTTGGTATGAAGAAAGCGGTACTGATGGGCAATGAAACCGGGTTACAAGCTGTGATCTGTCTGGGGAAGTTAATCTTGCATTACTAAGCAACTGTTTCATCAGGTATCTAGTCCAAGTTTACCAAATTCCCAAGCAGACTAACATTAATGATAATCTTTTAATAGTGATACAACAACCGGTAATATATATATATATATATATATATATATATATATATATATATATATAAAGGAGAATTTAAATAAAAAGAAAGAAATCAGTTTATATTTGGAAATTTATTTTTAAGATTGATCATGAAATTTCAGCATATTAAATTCTATTCGTAACTAAGCTGGTGCCTTGTTTAAGGATTGTGAAAATCTTACGGAACACATCAAATATAGAGCCAAGATTGGGAGTCTGCATGCAACACTGCATTCATAAAACAACACACAAAGAACGTTGAAACGCATGCAAGAGAAAGTTAACCACTACAAACAGATTCAAATTTTTACCCAAAGAAATTACGTTCGAAGCACAATCCTGTCCGTCATGTAATTACCACACACTGGTATACTAAATTCATATTAACTCTTTGTGAAATCTTCGCGAAAAGAATAGCTGAGGGCTACTTTGATGATTACACCACATGCTTCACGTGGTCAACTTGGTTTACACAAAGCGTATAACTCCACAATAATTTCGATAATTAAAATTAATTTAGATCAAGAAGCAATTTACAAAAGGAAAACCTTGAACTGGTTGTTAACGTCTTACTGTTAACCTGACGGGTCAGTTATATAAGCACGTGGTACTGGTCTCGCAAAGTACACCCCACGTGTGTTGAACATAAAGAAAAGTTGCTATATTGCAAAATATTGTCAAGACGAGACGTTATAATCACACAAGCATTTGCATTTAAGATTGATCTTAGTTAGAGTTACTGATCAACACGTGGTTCCACTTTACTCACAAAGTAGTAACAAAGCAACTCCCGGAAAATAATATGAACTTCACACGAGAATTACACTACGCTGCAATTTAAGATAACCTTAGCTAACCCGAAATAAAGATGATTAAATTCTCAGTTAGGCTGAACTTAACAAATCCATTGTCCTACGGACTTAGCAGGCACGCGCTTAGCCGGAGATCTTACCATTTCAGACGCTCGCCACCGCCAGACTGCCCTGCGCTACTGCCAGACTGCTACAGCCTACTACTCGACTGCAACTGCCTACTACTGAGCGTGCTTCCTGAGGGTGGCTCACAAAGACAAACGGAAGGGACCAGAGGGGCAGCTTCCTATACCAACATGACAACGGACGGACAGGACCATACAAGGATAGAAACCTCTCTGCTTTAAGAAAGCGTAGCTACCTGTTCCGACGTTGGTCCTACTGTTCTCTAGCAGACAGCCTTGTCTGCTATCCTCAAGCATGCAACTACAAACACATTTGATCATTCATCCTCTCACACAGAAGGGAAGGGGGATGACAGTATCTTATCATATACAGTATATAACAGAAAGCGGATGTAGGTTCCGTATGAGACTGTGTGACATGAATTACATACAAACTGTGTTTTAAAGTGTAGTAGTGTGACAGATCGTTCTTGTTTACGTGTAAAAGTAATGCGTTCCACTACTCAGTCTCCTCCCAGATAGTCAGAAACGCCACAGTAAATTTAGTAAAGGAATTTATGCCGTAAATGACAACAGATTTAAGAAATCAAACATGAAAGGAATCCAACAGAGACCTTTCAACTGGTCAGTGTTAGAGTTTAGCGGTGGCCCTGCGGTTCTGGCGCTGCAGTCCGGAACCGCGGGACTGCTACGGTCGCAGGTTCGAATCCTGCCTCGGGCATGGGTGTGTGTGATGTCCTTATGTTAGTTAGGTTTAAGTAGTTCTAAGTTCTAGGGGATGTATGACCTAAGATGTTGAGTCCCATAGTGCTCAGAGCCATTTGAACCATTTTTTTTGTTAGAGTTTATATTTAATTAAAAGCAAGTTCAATAAGTAATGCAACACACGTTTTTCTCGGCCAATTTCGGTTGAAAGAATGCATAATTTGTTGTGGGACATCGTAGAATATTCCCGCTTCAGCCCGTATAGGTTAATAATATTCCGATAGGCCGTGGCGCTATAACCGTAGCCTTCAAAATGGAATCTCTTAGAGTTTAGACTTAATTAACTTGACATCATAAACACGTTACTTCAAACATAAATATATGCAAGTAATAATAATAGCATGTTTTAGCATATGTTAAAAATTGAAAATATTTGTTATTAGTGCACTCTGAATGTCTACGTAGTGTGGTGAGTTTGATCTCCGTTCCTTTTGTTCTGTAGTAGTTGTCAGTATGTAATGAAGTGTAGGTGTTCTTGTATTGCATTAAGGACATTCTTGTTCACATTTTTTGTTGTTGAGGGTCCATATTGTGTTTAATTTGTGTGAACAGCCCAAGTAAATTATGTAGAACTTGTTTCTGAGCTAGCTCGAATTTTTTATTTAGAGTGAAGTGAGTGTGTCACTACGTATTTCTGATTTGTATAGGACGTCCAGCATGGATCATGTGCCCTGTATATGTTCTCCTTGTTTCCCACTGACTTCATGCTGTGTCTGCACAGTGGAGTAAAAATCGAATTCACCGAATTTTATGCGCTAGTTATTTTTCTCTCCTTTACTCAACACGGTGTTTCAAGCTTTCTCTGGACTGCCCCATCAAAAAGTGTCCTGCCGTTTCACTTTTACATGGCCAAACTATTGCAGATTCTATCCCCAAGAATTTTAACGCAGAGAGAGAGAGAGAGAGAGGGAGAGAGAGAGAGAAATACTAAATGTTCTTCGACGTCAGATAATATTGGTCTTCAAGCCAGCATTACACACCACAGAAGTTAGCAGTACTACCAGCTACCATACTGTCGTTACGTAAGTTGCGAAAAGTAACGCGAAGAAGAAATCATGCTTAATATTTGAATGGGGAAAGACACAGCTCTCATCGAAGTTAAAAAGAAAAATTCTGCTTCTTTGAAGTAATTTCAAATATTGACCTAGAAGGGAGTTCGTCTAAATGCACATTTAGAATATAGCATTGTACGGAAGTAAGGTATGGACTGTGGGCTAAGGGGAGAAGAAGAAACTAGGAACGTCTCAAAAGAAATGCCAGAGAAACATGTTAAAAATTGAGGGTCGCTAGAATTAATAGACTAGGGAATGCTGAAGATTAGATGGGTAGATCACATAACTAATGAGGAGGTATTGAATAGAATTGGGGAGAAGAGGAGTTTGTGGCACAACTTGACAAGAAGAAAGGACCGGTTGGTAGGACATGTTCTGAGGCATCAAGGGATCACAGATTTAGCATTGGAGGGCAGCGTGGAGGGTAAAAATCGTAGAGGGAGACCAAAGAGATGAATACAATAAGCAGATTCAGAAGGATGTAGGTAGCAGTAAGTACTGCACAGGATAGAGTAGAATGAAGAGCTGCATCAAACCAGTCTCAGAATTGAAGACAGCCGGCCTCGGTGGTCTAGCGGTTCTAGGCGCTCAGTCAGGAACCACGCGACTGCTACGGTCGCAGGTTCGAATCCTGCCTCGGGCATGGATGTGTGTGATGTCCTTAGGTTACTTAGGTTTAAGTAGTTCTAAGTTCTAGGGGACTTATGACCACAGATGTTGAGTCCCATAGTGCTCAGAGCCATTTGAACCATTTTTTTTTTGAATTAACAACAACAACAGGGAAGAAGTAATCGAAAAACCACGAGAAGAAGGGATATGTCGTGGAGCATTTAAAGCATGATAAAAAAGGTGATCAAGAGCTGGAATCAGCAGTAAGGGGTAAAAGAATGGAGTGATAGAGAAATTGTTAGAGCTTACAAAAACGGTGAAGTTGGTATATGAGCTCTAGCGTAGGTTAGAAGTGAAGGCGGACGCTTCATATGGGGAGACTACTTACAATCAAAAATTTGCTCTCCAGTTGCATTTCAGGCGAACATAATTAGAAATAACAGACGGAGAAAGAGGCCTGTGGAAAGCCCTCACCAGAAGAGAGAGATTTGTTGGACATTTGTGAAGACATACAGTAACAGGCGTTAGAAGAAATATTGTATTGGGGCGAGGGGAGAGGGAAGCTTTGGTCTGTCTGTCTGACTTAGGTTATGGTCGACGTTGGTTGCAGTTTCTGCGTGAAGATTAGCAGAGGTAAGGAGGAAAAGTGGATACACCAACAAATCGGTGTAAAGGCTACTTCTCTTGCAGCACGGAACGGACGGGCTGTTTGTGCTGTGGGTGTTGTGTGCCGTGTTGTGCTGTCTCGCTGGGCCGTGAGGCCGGCAGGCGGGAAAAGCTAACGGCCCCTGGGACGCCTCCACTACCGTTCCACTGCACCGGGGCAGCGGCGGGCAGAGCCGGTTCTCGCATATCTGTCCACGGAGGTCGTGAGATACCGCATATGTAACCACCCGTGACGGTGCACCGGGATCTGCTGATACGGCCAGCGCGGCACGTTATCCTGCACGGGCAGATACACGGGCTTCTATTCCTTTTTCAGTCAAAGGTCATCAACGATATACCTCTTTTGCAACTGACTTAATTTGTTTAATAACCAAACACGTTTGACCTAATTATTTTCGGTACCTTCACCACCCTACAACAGAAATGATTAATATAATTTATTGAATGAGATTTTCACTCTGCAGCGGAGTGTGCGCTGAAATGAAACTACCTGGCAGATTAAAACTGTGTGCCGAACCGAGACTCGAACTCGGGACCTTTGCCTTTCGCGGGCAAGTGCTCTACGAACTGAGCTTTCCAAGCACTATTCACGCCCCATCGTCACAGCTTTACTTTTGCCAGTACCTCGTCTCCTACCTTCCAAACTTTACAGAAGCTCTCCTGCGAACCTTGCAGAACTAGCACTCCTGTAAGAAAGGGTATTGCGGAGACATGGCTTATCCACAGCCTGGATGATGTTTCCAGAATGAGATTTTCACTCTGCAGCGTGGTGTGCGCTGATATGAAACTTCCTGGCAGATTAAAACTGTGTGCCTGACAGAGACTGAGCTTCCTGGCAGATTACAACTGTGTGCCAGACCGAGACTCGAACTCGGGACCGTTGCCTTTCGATGGCAAGTGCTCTACCATCTGAGCTACCCAAGCACGACTCACGCCCCGTCCTCACAGCACACACTCCTCTGCAGAGTGAAAATCTCATTCTTGAAACATCCTCCAGGCTGTGGCTAAGCCATGTCTCCGCAATATCCTTTGTTTCAGAAGTACTAGTTCTGCAAGGTTCGCAAAAGAGCAATCGCTTTCGTCTCCAGAACAGCTGAATCCAAAGTTATAATTTCTCCACAGCGACGAACTGGATTTTGAAGAGTGAAACGACATTGAATTTGTCTCTTTTCGTACTACGGTACTAGCGGCAGAAATTACTAGAGTTCCAACAGGAAATGCGAAGTTGATAATTAATACAGTTATAAAAATAGACTATACGTAATTTAGTGAGGACTTTTTCACAGTTAACCCCTTGCCTTATCATTTAGTCCGTGCACAAGCGATTGGTGGCTACGCTTGCGAAAACCGTGGACACCTGTAATGCAACTACACGTTTGCTTCACGTGATACTACTATTCTAGACGTTAGCACTAATTTAATTCTTATTGATTTTATATATAGTATGCTATTTCAAACAATACTTCAAAGTATAAATATAAATCTTTATGGGCCCCTTCAGTTGTGCCTTCTTCAGAAGGAATGTAGCAACGCGACGCCTACACGTAGATACTGTCAACAAGAAATGTAATTACAAGAAGACATGCTCCTCATGAACGAATTTATAATAGGAGAATAGCAACAGTTATAAAAATTAATTGACATGCAAGGCATGTTAGTTTCGAAAACATTGTGCTAGATGCAACGCCGCTTTCTCTCCGTGCATTTCCACGTCTTTTCGCTTCGTACTTCAGTTTCATGCAAACTTTGCTCATCCTTGTTGGTTTTTTCAGGCACCACATCGATATGATATGAGAAATGGGCCCAGAACTGCGCTTGGAGTTGAAGAAGTGTTTCCCCTAGTGATGGGTTTCCCACGCTTTTCGTAGTCCACCAGTCGGATGTGTTTTCTGCATTTATCCGGTTCTCGAGATATGTTTCCTTCCTCTGACCGTGTATTGTTTATAGATAATGTACGTATGAACAGAGCCATATCAGACATATAAAAAAAGTTTGACCCAACTTTCGTTACAAGTGTGAATCGTGATCATTACGTGGTCCGCATTTGTTTTCACGAGTCGGACTCGTCAAAGCACAGCGAGGGGTTAGTTTGGGTGAGAACAGAATTACGATATCTTAAAAAAAAATGTTCAAATGTGTATAAAATCTTATTGGACTTAACTGCTAAGGTCATTAGTCCCTAAGCTTACACACTACTTAACCTAAATTATCCTAAGGACAAACACACACATCCATGCCCGAGGGAGGACTCGAACCTCCGCCGGGACCAGCCGCACAGTCCGTGACTGCAGCGCCTAAGACCGCTCGGCTAATCCCACGCGACACGATATCTTAAACGGCACAGGTAAATAGGTAGACAGCTTAGCTGAAGCACTTTGTGTATCGGGCGGCTAGGATAGACTGGCAAATGTTAAACATAAATTGGAATAGGACAAGAACATCGAGAATTTGAGCCCTGTGAAGTCAGGCTGAACATTTTGTTAAACATGGCAGTAAGGAAGTAGAACTGTCGGTATTTCTAAAAATATCGGGAATCCTATATCACGATGTTTAAAAAATATCATTATCGATTCCTGATATATTGAGAGAAAGTATCGATTTATCGACGAAGGGAATATCGTCATACTTGTATATAATAATATCGGCTGCACGTTGTAGATATAGTGCCGGTTTTAGCGTTGTATATTTGAGAACTGATTTACTGTCAGAGATTCTGTACATCAAGAGGCTAGCAGTGTGCCTATCCATCTTAGAGCAAAAATTGAAAGAGAAACGATGCATTTTGCTAACAGTACTAGCTGCAGGTAAGCGGCACAAAAACGATGTTCTACAGGTAGTAGCTGCAGGTAAGCGGCACAAAAACGATGTTCTACAGGTCCGTGTCCGCAGCTCGTGGTCGTGCGGTAGCGTTCTCGCTACCCGCGCCCGGGTTCCCGGGTTCGATTCCCGGCGGGGTCAGGGATTTTCTCTGTCTTGTGATGACTGGGTGTTGTGTGACGTCCTTAGGTTAGTTAGGTTTAAGTAGTTCTAAGTTATAGGGGACTGATGACCATAGTGCTCAGAGCCGTATGAACCATTTTTCTACACGTCCGTCGTTCGGTTGAGTCACATATCTGACTTGTGAGACCTATAGTGAGTAACATCGGCGCTCCGACATATCGTGTATCCAAGCATCTTGCTTCTCTGTTGAGTCCACAAGTAGGACAGTGTGAACATCATATCAGGAACTCAGCTGATTTTTTACGTCGTTTGGAGGGACTGAGGCTGAATGACTCTGATATTTTAGTGAGTTTCGATGTGGTCTCTCTCTTCACTCGTGTTCCTCTGTCTGATTCGTTGCGGTTAATTGAAGCCAGGTTTGGTGCTGATTTAACTAATCTCTTTAGGCATGTGTTGACATCCACTTACTTTTTATTTAATGACCAGTATTACGAGCAGACAGATGGAGTTGCGATGGGTAGTCCGTTGTCTCCTGTGATCGCAAATTTATTTATGGAAGACTTCGAGGAACGTGCATTGGAGTCGGCGCCTTTAAAACCCGCCTGTTTCTTTAGATACGTTGACGATACCTTCGTTGTTTGGCCTCACGGTAGGGAAAATTTGAATTTTCTAGAACATCTGAACTCGATCCACCCGAACATTCGTTTTACGATGGAGGTGGAAGAGGATGGTTGCCTTCCCTTTCTTGACGTGTTGGTTAGGAGGAAGGATGATGGATCATTGGGACATGCAGTCTACAGGAAACGTACTCACACCGATTTGTACTTACAAGCTAATAGTTGTCACCATTCGGCTCAGCGTGAAGGGGTACTTCGTACCTTGGTACACAGGGCACATGTCGTTTCTGACGCTGAGACTTTGCCAGCTGAGCTGTCCCATCTTGAAGTTACATTTCGTCGAAATGGTTATAGTGATAGACAGATTGAACGTGCGTTGCGCTATCGACCAACTGTACATCGGGTGATTGATGATAATTCTGAGTCAACACCTAAGTCTACTGCTTTTTTGCCTTACGTAGGAAACACGTCCAATAAGATCGGTCGTATTTTACGGAAATACGATGTGAAATGTGTTTTCCGACCTCCATCTAAAATTAGAGCACTTTTGAGTTCCGTTAAGGATGATCTTGGATTGCGTAAGGCAGGTGTGTATCGTATTCCCTGTAGCTGCGGTATGGCATATATTGGTCAAACTATCAGGACCGTGGAGGACAGATGTACTGAGCATAAACGGCACACACGATTACAGCAGCCAAATAGATCTGCTATTGCCGAACATTGCTTGGATACTGGTCACCCCATGTTATATAATAACACCGAGATATTGGCATGCACGTCCAGCTATTGGGACAGTGTCATTAAGGAGGCAGTTGAGATTAAACTAGCGAGCAACCTCGTTAACAGGGATGGAGGTTTCTGTTTAAACTCTGTTTGGAATCCGGCTCTCTCCCTTATCAAAAAACAGAGGAACAGAGTCAATGCTGCCTCACCTGTGAATTCATAGTCTCACTATCGATAGCTCTGACTTTGGTCATCTTTGGTGGCACTAGTGTTCAGTGTGTGTGTTATCTTTCCTGCTTCTGTCGCAGAACCGAGGTATTAAATTTGCATGCACGCCGCCTGTCCGTTGCAGTTTGCCTTGAAAATGGCGGGGTGTTCTCCCGCCGAAATATCGGCGGTCGCTGAAAGTGTTACCTGGCTGAATTCCCGGAAGTTATTTGAAACATATCTGACTTGTCCTTAACACTTCATGTCGACTTACCAGTTCTTTTTTTTCTGCCGACGTCAGCGACCAAGCAGCTGTAGTGTCAAAATTGCGTGGTGAAACTAAACGCTGCAGTTTCTGTTGGTACCGCTGAGCGACGGTTATGTCAACAAGTCTCCGCCCAACGGAATTACCCATCTTGTCATTTAGACCTTTGTTTTTTAACGCAACTGGTGTGCGCTTTCTTCATATCGAGAAACTTGTTATTCCGTTCACACAGCCACGCCTCTGGCTCAATCGGACGTCTTTTGTGCCTCATATACTTGTTTCACGCAGTCAGAGAGTAAGATTGGACGTGATGAAAGCTCAAAAAATAGTAGGGCTAATTTTAACCTTTTAAAAAGCGACAGCCTCAGTTGCAGAGTTTACCTGGATTTACCTAGGTTTCAGTCGGGATAACCCAACCTTCTCCAGAATAAAAGCAACTACCGTTTATCCATAGAGGACATCGCCAAGCTAAAACTACAAATCCATAAATTACCGTCAGACTGTAAAAACTTATCTGAAACTGCCTCGGCCCCACTTCGTGACCGCGATGCGGCAGCCACGAGTGCTGTACTGGCAGTGTGACAGCCAGTACTGTGCTGCCAGTACAGCACTCGAGGCGGCTGCATCGCGGTCGCGAAGTGGGGCCGAGGCAGTTTCAGATAAGTTTTTACAGTCTGACGGTAATTTATGGATTTGTAGTTTTAGCTTGATGATGTCCTCTGTGGACAAACGGTTGTTACTTTTATTCCGAAGAAGGTTGGGTTATCCCGACTGAAACCTAGGTTAATCTAGGTAAACTCTGCAACTGAGGCTGTTGGTTTTAAAAAAGTTAAAATTAATATTTATACATTTGCTGACAGGGCCGCGAAATGTTGAAAATATTTAAATAGTAGGACTCCTTCACACAATGGAAGTAAAACTATTCTACTGCAATTTAAAAAGAGCATCTTCAAATAATTACCGAAAATTGTGACAAATATAATATAAAATAAAAATATCGGCACTCAACATAGCCCTTCTGATATCGATATATCGTTGGAAATATTATCACCGATATATAGACATTTTTGGAAAAAAATATTTTATCAACAAGCGTATAAAGAAGACGTTAGCGATTGCACATGACAATTATTTTCTAATAACAAAATCACAATTTGTTATCGAAAATAAATACGAAAATCATTTATGCCGTTAGAATAGGTAGCGTTTCTACGAAAAACTCGAAATCATTTGTGCCGTTAGAATAGGTAGCGTGTCTACGAAAAACTCGAAAATTATAATCGGCGACTAAAGAATTAAACCCAATCTCTCTTAATTTCATAAATCACAAATTTATTCGTCAGCATCATGCCCACAAGCCTATCCAAAAATTTTGCCCAAAAAACGAAAGTAACTAATACATTATAATGTGAGACTACTGTGGTATCGATATCCACGATGCCACGGTGTAAATACAAATTATAAAGTTGGCACTACGACAGACACCGACGACAGCGCACTCTAGCCGGAGCGGGAGAGCTCTACGAGCTCCGCTCCAGATTCTGCCCCATTTCATCAAGAGCAGACGGCCTGGAAACATCGCTTCATATAGAGACGCGCTCATCACTGCAAAGTTATGTATGCCCTGGAAATATTCATGCACTAGTAAAACCATTTCTAAGAGCAGCACCGAGAAATTTTCACATTGTCCTGCTCCTACTCACTTCCTATATTCGGCCTAGCCTTCAGTTTACAGGAGCAGACCCGCGCCCCGCCTTCCAGGCGGGATACAAAAATTATCTCCGCTGGAGCGTATTAAAGCGATGCTACCGGCTACGATTTGCACAATATTCGGTGATGACAAAAGAAGGGTGTTGTGGATAAATAAAAAGTCAATGCATGAAATATATGTATAAGTAAATAAAATAATTGTAAGACGTGTGTATTTCTATTGTCAAACCACAATTTATGAAAGATGTTTATATTTTATTAATACGATTAAGTAGGAATAATTAATATTTGTCATGTTGGAAATAATTGTGGTAGCAGGGAATGTCTGCACCAAAGTATTTTTGGCAAGAGAGACCGCAAATTGATATAATTTTAAAAAGGGCGGGAGAGACCGCGTATGGATACATTTTAAGAAAAGAGCGGGAAACACCGCGCATTTGATACATTTTGTAATTGTAGCGCGGACTGCCTGCACCAGAAAGCATTGTTGGCAGGAGAGACTGCACTTTAGCGTTCGTAGGAAGTCAGTAGTAAGCGAGATGTGAAGCGAGTTGGTAGCAGGTCTGAAGCGAGAGGTTGAGAGGAGCAGTGTGCCTGCCAGCCACCAGCTATGATTTACAAGAGATTATAAACGGACGTACAGTCACATCAGCTATTATCATAAGAGGAACTAATATTATTGAATTATTTTCTTTGCGAAACTCAAGACTACTGAAGGTATGTTTGCGCAACGCTAGTTGTAAGATTATTGTAAAAAGTAAGTCCCATTTGAACATTTGTAAAATCATTTCATTACCAGCAGTAAATATTTGAAGCGTTTTAGAATATAATTATATAATTAATTTTTGCCAGCAATGTTGCATTACCGATTCTAATCCATCCCAGAAACCATCAACGTAAAACTCTGCAAAAATTTTATTGTTGTGAAGAAAAAGTGTAACTATGAATTACGTAACTTGAGCCAAATTAATTAAAGAATAACGTCAGCTTTACTATTAAAGAATAACGTCAGCTTTGGTGATAAATAGCCGGCCGCGGTGGTCTCGCGGTTCTAGGCGCGCAGTCCGGAACCGTGCGACTGCTGCGGTCGCAGGTTCGAATCCTGCCTCGGGCATGGATGTGTGTGATGTCCTTAGGTTAGTTAGGTTTAAGTAGTTCTAAGTTCTAGGGGACTGATGACCACAGCAGTTGAGTCCCATAGTGCTCAGAGCCATTTGAACCATTTGGTGATAAATACAGCCACTTATTATGACAGCCCACCAGCAGTTAATAGAGTATAGTAAACCAGAGTAAGTATATTCATGTCGCAGTTCGATGTAGCAGTCAGATGGCGATCCAGTAACAGTAAAAAAAGTAAGGAACGGTTTTGGTTCAAATGGCTCTGAGCACTATGGGACTCAACTGCTGAGGTCATTAGTCCCCTAGAACTTAGAACTAGTTAAACCTAACTAACCTAAGGACATCACAAACATCCATGCCCTAGGCAGGATTCGAACCTGCGACCCTAGCGGTCTTGCGGTTCCAGACTGCAGCGCCTTTAACCGCACGGCCACTTCGGCCGGCTAACAGTTTTGGGTTATTGCAGATAACGACTGAGGGCCACGACGACGACACATTCAATGTTTCGTCTAAATAATCAGAAAATCACTTTTAATAAGCAGCAATTAATTTTGTGTGCGAAGATTGAGAAAGAGAATAAATTTCAAAGGGAAGATTTCATTTGTTGTTATTAAGCAAGAGATAGAAATCCTAAGGAAAGGTTTCATAGGTTATTGTACAAGGGAAGGTTGCGTAAAAAAGATATAGAGGAGACGGGAAGGTTTCATAATTAAATACGAAAAATCACCACAAATCATCTACCGCCCTTAACTTAGCCTGTTATGTCCTAAAGTAGTACAGTTAGCGTTTAGACAATACCATCGCGCGCAAGATTTCTGCACAGCATTTCAGGCATACTGCAGCTAAAAACACAGCAGTAATCATTGTACTTTGCGAGTGACAAAGTTACGGCCAACCTAGACGACTATTGTGCACGCAATTTGCGGTTCATTTCGTACAGATGATAAAGCCAGTGTAGCAAAAAAATACTTCTCTGAGTGAAGCGTAGCTAAGTGTTCACGACATCTCGTGTACATGCAGAGGTCGATTAACCACTGGCAAACATAGTGAATTAATAATGAAATTGATCAGCTGGGCAGTAGCCCAGGATGCGCGAGATTCCGAATCCGATAGCTCTCATGCGCCGCTAATGATTAAACACATTTCCGACTAACTGAAGCTTTGTGTCGGTATCAGAATTCGACAGAATCTACGCTAAACATGACGGGAAAAAAACGACACTGCAAATAAAATGCTGCAGCTGTCAACACAGAACTGAGGAACTGTTATCATGCTATTACTCACAAGAGAACCTCCCCATCGCACCCCCCTCAGATTTAATTATAAGTTGGCATAGTGGATAGGCCTTGAAAAACGGAACACAGGAAAACAGGAAGAAGTTGTGTGGAACTATGAAAAAAATAAGCAAAATATACAAAGTGAGTAGTCCATGTGCAAGATAGCCAACATCAAGGAGAGTATGTGCCAAGGAGCGCCGTGGTCCTGTGGTTAGCGTGAGTGGCTGCGGAACGAGAGGTCCTTGGATCAAGTCCTTCCTCTAGTGAAAAGTTTACTTTTTTTTATCTTCGCAAAGTTATGATCTGTCCGTTCGTTCATTGACGTCTCTATTCACTGTAATAAGTTTAGTGTCTGTGTTTTGCGACCGCATCGCAAAACCGTGCGATTAGTAGGCGAAAGGACGTGCCTCTCCAATGGGAACTAAAACATATGATCGCAAGGTCATAGGTCAACCGGTTCCTCCACAAGAAAACACGTCTGATATATTCTATACGACACTGGTGACGGCATGTGCGTCACATGACAGGAATATGTTGTCGACCCACCTAACTTGTACACTTGGCGAATGGGTAAAAAGATTCTTCTACCTTACCCGATTTAGGTTTACTTGTGGATGTGATAATCACTCGATAAAAGTGATGAAAACATAACGGACGGACAGATAATAATTGTCTGAAAATAAAAAATTAAAATTTCCACTCGATTGAAGACTTGAACCAAGGACCTCTCACTCCGCAGCCGCTTACGCTAACCACGGGACCACGACACTCCTTATCTCACACTCTCCTTGATGTTGCATATCTTGCACATGGACTTCTCAGTTTGTATATTTTGCTTATTTTTTTCATAGTTCCACACAACTTCTTCGTGTTTTCTCGATTGATGTGTGTTCCGTTTTTCAAGGCCTATCCACTGTGCCATCTTATAACTAAATCTGTGGGGGGTGCGATGGGGAGGTTCCCTTGTCAGTGCCATGTCCTGTCAGTACATAAAATGGGAAACATAACATTAGAGTAAAGTTTCAGAAAAAATAACGAATCAAACTGCGTACAACTTTGTCTGGGAGAAAAGTTCACTAGATGCGGGCAATAGATCCTTGATCTCGTTGGATGGGTTTGTTTTGTGTACAAAGGATGCTTGGAATAGTTAAAAGAGATCACTAGCAGCTGAATGGCTCACCTTGAGGGCAGCCGAGACAGATCGCGAATGGGATACAATAGCCTACAGCGCAAGCACCAGCGTTTGCCCTTTAGACGATCAGTCACGCTTGCGGCGAATAATTTTCTGCTGATTCATCGTTCTCTCTTCAAGGAAACGTCGAGGCAAACACAACAAAACACTTAGCAAATTTTTCAGACTTCTCTATACAACACTGCACTTTTACAGGGCTGAGATAATTTGGACACTAACTGTTCGTCTTCTTTCTCCATACTTTTCCCCGTTTCTCTATGTGTTTTGGCAACATTAGTGATAGTCTGTGGCCAGACGCCTTACCCGAATCCCGGAAGCGGCGCGTTATCGTTCTCGGCTATGTGGACGGGTCACAAACCACTGATTTCACTGAGAAATAAGATTATATATTTATACAGGGAGTTCCTCCTGAGAGTTATTAGGGTTAATTTCTTTGGTGTTTCTGCACATATCTGTAATTTCGTTTGTGCAATGTGTAACTGGAGTCAGCGAAACAAATACTGTTCATCATGTCTTTCATGCGACACTCACTGTTGACGAAAACCGTCGGTTTGTTTCCCGTTACAAAGAAAACGATTTTTAAAGCGGAATTTTGCGTGCCGTTTCGAGAGAGCTGTCACAGATTGGTCTAGTGCGATATTCATTGTAGCGATGTGGATTTAACAGGGACAGTAAAAGACGAAACACAACAGTATTCCAGCAGCGACTGACCAGCGCTGCCAGATGACGGTAAGAGTCAGCGCGAGCCGCTGCTGGGGTATTGATTATTCCCTGTGTTTTACTGTCCCTTCTAATACATACCGAAAAACCAATATCGCGCTAGGCTATTTAGGGACCGAACTGTCGAATGGACACGTAAAATTCCACTTGAAAATTATTTTGTTTGTGACGGAAAACAAATGAAAGAGGAGATGAGCAGTATTTGTTTAGGCTGACTCCATCTATCTGCTGTAAAACCGAAACCGCAAGCATCTGTCGAAACTTGACGACATTAAGTGGGCCACCCTGAATATATATACAAGGTGGTCCATTGATCGTGACCGGGCCAAATATCTCACGAAATAAGAGTCAAGCGAAAAAACTACAAAGGACGAAACATGTCTAGCTTGAAGGGGGAAACCAGATGGCGCTATGGTTGGCCCACCAGATGGTGCTGCCATAGGTCAAACGGATATCAACTGCGTTTTTTAAAATAGGAACCCCCATTTTTTATTACATACTCGTGTAGTACGTAAAGAAATATGAATGTTTTAGTTGGACCACTTTTTTCGTTTTGTGATAGATGGCGCTGTAATAGTTGCAAACGTATAAGTACGTGGTATCACGTAACATTTCGCCAGTGCGGACGGTGTTTGCTTCGTGTTACATTACACGTGTTAAAATGGACCGTTTACCAATTGAGGAAAAGGTCGACATCGTGTTGATGTATGGCTATTGTGATTAAAATGCCCAACGGGCGTGTGCAATGTATGTTGCTCGGTATCCTGGACGACATCATCCAAGTGTCCGGACCGTTCGCCGGATAGTTACGTTATTTAAGGAAACAGGAAGTGTTCAGCCACGTGTAAAACGTCAACCACGACCTGCAACAAATGATGATGCCCAAGTAGGTGTTTTAGCTGCTGTCGCGGCTAATCCGCACATCAGTAGCAGACAAATTGCTCGAGAATCGGGAATCTCAAAAACGTCGGTGTTGAGAATGCTACATCAACATCGATTGCACCCGTACCGTATTTCTATGCATCAGGAATTGCATGGCGACTACTTTGAACGTTGTTTACAGTTCTGCCACTGGGAACAAGACAAATTACTGGACGATGACAGATTTTTTTGCACGCGATCTATTTAGCGACGAAGCGTCACTCACCAACAGCTGTCACGTAAACCGGCATAACATGTACTATTGGGCAACGGAAAATCGACGATGGCTGCGACAAGTGGAACATCAGCGACCGAGGCGGGTTAATGTATGGTGCGGCATTATGGGAGGAAGGATAATTGGCCCCCATGTTATCGATGGCAATCTAAATGGTGCAATGTATGCTGATTTCCTACGTAATGTTGTACCGATGTTACTACAACATGTTTCACTGCATGACAGAATGGCGATGTACTTCCAACATGATGGATGTCCGGCACATAGCTCGCGTGCGGTTGAAGCGGTATTGAATAGCATATTTCATGACATGTGGATTGGTCGTCGAAGCACCATACCATGGCTCGCAAGTTCACCGGATCTGACGTCCCTGGATTTTTTTCTGTGGGGAAAGTTGAAGGATATTTGCTATCGTGATCCACCGACAACGCCTGACAACATGCGTCAGCGCATTGTCAATGCATGTGCGAACATTGCGGAAGGCGAACTGCTCGTTGTTGAGAGGAATGTCGTTGCACGTATTGCCAAACGCATTGAGGTTGACAGACATCATTTTGAGCATTTATTGCATTAATGTGATATTTACAGGTAATCAAGCTTAACATCATGCGTTCTCAGAAATGATAAGTTCACAAAGGTATATGTATCACATTGGAACGACAGAAATAAAATGTTCAAACGTGCCTACGTTCTTTATTTTAATTTAAAAAACCTGCCTGTTACCAACTGTTCGTCTAAAATTGTGAGCCATATGTTTGTGACTATTACAGCGCCATCTATCACAAAGCGAAAAAAGTGGTCCAACTAAAACATTCATATTTCTTTACGTACTACACGAATGTAATAAAAATGGGGTTTCTATTTTGAAAAACCCAGTTGATATTCGTTTCACCTATGGCAGCGCCATCTAGCGGGCCAACCATAGCGCCATCTCGTTTCCCCTTCAGGCTAGACAAGTTTCGTTCTTTGTAGTTTTTTCGTTTGACGCTTATTTCGTAGGATATTTGGCCGGGTCACGATCAGTGGACCATCCTGTATATATAGGGTGGCCCACTTACACGTTTCAGTGCAAATCTCTCTGAAATAAAAACAGATATTGAAAAACGACTTTCACTGGTACAAATGTAAGACAGGGGCTCATGGAAATAAATACTATGAGATATTCCAAAATGTAAAACAAATATTAGTTTCAACACAAACTTTAGCTTTTTTAATGGATACCCTGTATTATTTCTTACGCAATAAATAAGATGAATAATCACAGAAACAATGCCGCTGGTTGCATCGCATTACGACAATTACATCCTCAGAAATTGCAAAATGCCGGCCGGAGTGGCCGAGCGGTTCTAGGCGCTTCAGTCTGGAACCGCGCGACCGCTGCGGTCGCAGGTTCGAATCCTGCCTCGGGCATGGAGGTGTGTGATGTCCTTAGGTTAGGTAGGTTTAAGTAGTTCTAAGTTCTAGGGGACTGATGACCTCAGAAGTCCTATAGTGCTCAGAGCCATTTGAACCATTTTGAAATTGGAAAACGAAGTAGACGCCTGAAATAAATGAAAGGCGCTGCTGTTGCAGATCTCGAGATGCAAGCGTGAGCCCAACGTTGCTCATAATCGCGATGTGATTGACGCACATAATCTTACTTTCACTGTTGCCACGAGTGCCAAAAGTAGTAATAGGGCTTCCTGCCGTAAACACTGATGTGTGGGGATCATGCTTGCATCTCTGTATGCGTAAAACTGACGCGTTTCTTTTATTTCAAGCGTCAACTTCGCTTTTCAGTTTCGCGGGATGTAATTGATGTGTTGCTACGCAACCGACGCCATTCTTTTTACGATTTTTCATGTTATTTATTACGTAACAAATAATATGGGGCGTCCATCTAAAGAAAGATAATTTTGTGTTGCAACTTATATTTGCTTACGTTTTACAGTGTGTCATAGCATTTACCTTTATGTATCCCTGCCTTACACTCATACCAGTGGAAGTCAGATCTCAGTATCTATAACTGTTCCAGAGATATTTGTGCTGAAACGTTCAAGTCGACCACTATGTACATAGAATCGGTCCAAAACGATTTTTTGAGACTTTAACCGAGTTTAACATCCAAATAATTTGAAGTAGAAACATTCCGTAACAATGACTTTACAGAATAAGTCTTTCATTGTTTAGCCGAATGCATGCTGTATTAAAACTACCTGGTGTATTAAACCTGTCTACTGGACTGGGGCATGAACCCGTAACCTTGCCTTTCGGAGTGCAATGGTTTTACCGAATGAAGCAGCCAACGTAGACTCGAACCCGTAACTTTGCTTTTCAAAGGTCAGTGCTCTTACCGGTTAAGCTATCGAGGATAGCTGAGTCTATAAGACGACTGCTCTTTGAAACGTAAGGTTTCGGGTTTGCGCTCCGCTCCGTCACACAGCTTTAATCTGCAGGAAATTTCAATATCGATTTTTGTTACCTGTTAACTGGTGTTCGAGCTGAAGATCGGATATTAATCCTATCACCTTATTAACCACGGGAATACTGCTTCACTTATAGGTCCCGTCGACAACGAGGTCATGGAGCACAAACTGAAAGATGATATGGAAGGCTATCGGCTTTGTCCTTTCCAAAGGATCCATCCCCGTACTTGCCTTTGATTTGAGGAAACCATAAGAAACGTAAATGTGGATGGGCGGAATGCGATCGGAACC
The DNA here is from genome assembly GCF_023898315.1 of Schistocerca nitens. NCBI lineage: Eukaryota > Metazoa > Arthropoda > Insecta > Orthoptera > Acrididae > Schistocerca > Schistocerca nitens. Next base: position 745,463,039 of record NC_064618.1, on the reverse strand, counting down.
ATCGTTCTACCGAATGCGTGTCACACCACTGCCCCAGCTCGCTCGGTCCTCATTTCTAAGATCGTCCAGTGCTCTAAACACTTAGAACTACAACAGCGTTCTGCAGATCATTGAAGTATTAAGAGGACTCGCTATTCACTTTAACTTCAATGTTTATTTATATGCCATTGAGGAAAATTCGAACACCACAGTAGAGGTAATTATAACCCAATTTAAATTAGTCGTCATCCGAAGTTTTAAGTACGGAGTTGCGGAGTTTTCGCGACAAGATCTGTCTGCAAGCAGCCGCCACAGCACTTCGTCCTCAGTGGTAATGGAATATTACTTTCAAGAATATTACTTTCAAGCTGTATCTCGTACAAAAATTACACAAAATTACACAAAAATTACACAAAATTTATATATTCACGTATCATATAGATATCTATAGCATCTAAGCATGTTAAAAGGTGTTAATTGTTGCTCAAATGGCTATGAGCACTATGCGACTTAACTTCTGAGGTCATCAGTCCCCTAGAACTGAGAACTAATTAAACCTAACTAACCTAAAGACATCACACACATCCATGCCCGAGGCAGGATTCGAACCTGCGACCGTAGCGGTCGCTCGGTTCCAGACTGTAGCGCCTAGAACCGCACGGCCACTCCGGCTGGCTGTTAATTGTTGTAATTAAGTTTAGGGGTAAGGTCGTTTATTCATCTTCAAACTCATCAACTTTTTTCTCGAAAGCTATTGAACTCAATGAAATATTTTTTTTCCGTTGATTACGAATCTGCGTTACTCGGCAAGTGAACTTTGCAAAGTTCTGTCTCTCATTGAGGTAGTTACAAGCTTCAGAAGATAACGTTTTCAAAATACGTAATTCGTAATGAGTATAAAGTCCCTTTCTGCTACAAAAATCGCGTAAAAATTCTGAATTCACGTACAATACACATTTTAAAGTGTGTACGCCCGTATCAAAAAATTTAACTGTGACCGGAGCTACGCTTTTGCTTGAAGCAGGCGATATTTTCATCTACGGAAGAGTTTCTTTCCGAAGGACTGGCAGGCGCAATGTTTTGCGCAACTGAAGTGGCAGTACAGTGGAAACCGACAGAGTCAGGCTCTCCTTGGTGTGCTGCTACCGGGAGTAGTCCATTCCACCAGCTAATTTAACAGGACAAAGTTACGTCACTGGGGTGGAAATGATTGAGAACCCAAGGTTAAAAACCGAAGCAGCCATTATCCGAGAAGCTTTTGGCCAGACGAATTTCAATTTTATATGATTTTAAACATAAAATGTAAACATCAAATCGCCCTATCTCTCTCTCTCTCTGCCTTTCCGTAAGTGCTAGAAAGATACGAGGAATGGTACAAAGAAGAGAAACGAGGAGGACGTAGTGCCTTCATCAATCTGTTAACAGGAGTTATAAATGCCGTAGCTTCTCTTCCAAATTTGTCCATGGAAAACCGTCAGCCACGCGGAATGGCCGCGCGGTTAGAGGCGCCATGTCACTGACTGCGCTGCCCCTACCGCCGGAGGTCTGTGTCCTCCCTCGGACCTGTGTGTGTGTGTGTGTGTGTGTGTGTGTGTGTGTGTGTGTGTGTGTGTGTGTGTGTGTGTGTGTGTTGTTCTTAGCATAGGTTACTTTAAGTAGTGTGTAAGTCTCGATGACCTCTGCAGTTTGGTCCCTTAAGAACTCACACTCATTTGAACATTTGAAAACCGTCAATTTGACGGCCACAACAGGCAGAAGAATGTAACGTAGTACCTTTAATGTCCCATTCCCACTTCCGTTATTAGAAAAAGTAATCCTAGACTGAACTGCAGTGCTATTATTCAACTTTGTTGCACGTTCGCCTCATACCGTTACCACACAGTTTTTTTTTTTTTTTTTAACCTTGCATGAATAAGTCAAGATGATTCCTGAGGCTGTCGGGCGATTCATCAGAGCATGTAAGAATTCAAAGGTAACCAAAACATCGTAGACAAACAAAAACCGAACGAAGCCGCAACTGCCCCGAGAGAGTAACGCTTAAAGCGTTCAACGAATTTATAGTAAAATTCCGTGTCAATAATGGTATCGAAACGGAGGATGATAGTAAACTCCTTTTTTTCCCAAAATTGTTTCACTGACGGGAGATCTACTGCTGTTCCTTCTTTCAACTGTCGCATGAACGTCAAATTGACAAATAACGAAATAATTGACAGCGGGGTAGAAAAATCAACCAAAATCGTTCAACAGGGGAAAGGCGACCGGAGCTGAAGCACAGCACAGGGAGGACATACAGTACCAACCTGACTACAGCAGACGTTGAAAGTGGCCACCATTCATCTCCTGACACTTTTGAGCCCTGGGCAACAAGTTGCTAAAGGCGCATCGAAGCTGGACTGCTGGAATTCGTGCAATCTAATCCGAAATGTTTCTGCGCAGTTCTTGAAGACTGTGAGGGTTGTAGCGATACACTTTAGACTTGAGGGCTCCTCACACAAAGTAATCACATTGACCTCTGCCAACAACTCTGTTAGGCGTGAAGATTGTGTAAATATGCTCCAAGGTTAGTCCAGCTGTATGGGCTGTTGCTCCGCCCTGTTGGAAGTTACTGTAGGTCTTTTCCTCCCCCGTCACTGCATACAACGCCACCCTGTGTGGCTGAGCGGTCCTAGGCACTGCAGTTTGGAACCGCGCGGCCGCCACGTCACAGGTTCGAATCCTGCCTCGGACATGGATGTGTGTGATGTCCTTAGGTTAGTTATGTTTAAGTAGTTCTAAGTTCTAGGGGACTGATGACCTCAGATGTTATGTCCCATAGTGCTCTCCTCTCATAGCGTTCCAAGCTACTGAAAAAATGCGCAAAGCACATCGAACAGGCGGACACGTATTTAGGGCCATGTCGCTGACGTAGAACTGCAGAGCAAGTGTTATGACGGCCCGATTTTCTGGAGACCGAGGATTCCCTCTGTAGGAAGCATTATAGATTTCACAAATAGCGATGTTGTGAAATCTGACTCACTATGTTCGGCCACGACCACGAGACCCAGCAAGCAGTGGATCCAGACGCCCACGATGATGCCCTCTTCCTTGGCTTCCGGTAGGCGTTCGGCACAGTTCCGCATTGTCGCTTAGCACGCTAGCGTACAGAATTTAAGGCCAACTTTGTGACTGAACTGAAGAGCTCCTGGCAAACGGAACACAGCATGTCTTTCTTAACGGAGAGAAATATCCAGAGGTAAAATAGCTTTAAGTATACACCAGGGAAGTGTTGTAGGGTCATTCCTGTTCACAAATTACGTAGCCAGAAGTTCCACCGGGCTACTCGCGGATGAATAGTAAGAGAAGTCTTAATGCTCGAAATTTTTAATGCCGCTTGGTGCAGAGATCGACAGCTCAAGGTAAAAAATGTACTACGCAGAAATCGGCAGAAGGATCGATATCGTATGATTATTTAACTGTTGTCACATTCATTAAATACACTACTGGCCATTAAAATTGCTACACCACGAAGATGACGTGCTACAGACGCGAAATTTAGCCGACAGGAAGAAGATGCTGTGATATGCAAATGATTAGCTTTGCAGAGCATTCACACAAGGTTGGCGCCGGTGGCGACACCTACAATGTGCTGACATGAGGAAAATTTCCAACAGATTTCTCATACACAAACAGCAGTTGACCGGCGTTGCCTGGTGAAACGTTGTTGTGATGCCTCGTGTAAGGAGGAGAAATGCGTACCACCACGTTTCGGACTTTGATAAAGGGTTGATTGTAGCCTATCGCCACTGCGGTTTATCGTATCGCGACATTGCTGCTCGCGTTGGTCGAGATCCGATGACTGTTAGCAGAATATGGAATCGGTGGGTGCAGGAAGGTAATTCGGTACGCCGTGCTGTATCCCAACGGCTTCGTATCTCTAGCAGTCGAGATGACAGGCATCTTATCCGCATGGCTGTAACGGATCGTGCAGCCACGTCTCGATCCCTGAGTCAACACATGGGGACGTTTGCCAGACAACAACCATCAGCACGAACAGTTCGACGACGTTTGCAGCAGCATGGACTATCAGGCCGGAGACCATGGCTGCGGTTACCCTTGACGCTGCATCACAGACAGGAGCGCCTGCGATGGTGTCCTCGACGACGAACCTGGGTGCACGAATGGCAAAACGTCATTTTTTCGGATGAATCCAGGTTCTGTTTACAGCATCATGATGGTCGCATCCGTGTTTGGCGACATCGCAGTGAACGCACATTGGAAGCGTGTATTTGTCATCGCCATACTGGCGTATCACCCGGCGTGATGGTATCGGGTGCCATTGGTTACGCGTCTCGGTCACCTCTTGTTCGCATTGACGGCACTTTGAACAGTGGACGTTACATTTGAGATGTGTTACGACCCGTGGCTCTACCCTTCATTCGATCCCTGCGAAACCCTACATTTCAGCAGGATAATGCACGACCGCATGTTGCAGGTCCTGTACGGGCCTTTGTGGATACAGAAAATGTTCGACTGCTGCCCTGGCCAGAAAATTCTCCAGATCTCTCACCAACTGAAAACGTCTGGTCAATGGTGGCCGAGCAACTGGCTCGTCACAATACGCCAGTCACTTTTCTTGATGAACTGTGGTATCGTGTTGAAGCTGCATGGGCAGCTGTACCTGTACACGCCATACAAGCTCTGTTTGACTCAATGCCCTGGCGTATCAAGGCCGTTATTACGGTCAGAGGTGGTTGGTTTCTCAGGATCTATGCACCCAAATTGCGTGAAAATGTAATCACATGTCAGTTCTAGTATAATATATTTGCCCAACGAATACCCGTTTATCATCTGCTTTTCTTCTTGGTGTAATAATTTTAATGGCCTGTAGTGTATATGGGAGTATGTCTGCGGATAAGTGTAAAGTGGTACGATTACATATAACTAACTGTAGGAATGACAAATGCCAGACTGAGGCTGACTGGAAGAATCCCCATGAAGAGTAATCCACCCATAAACGATCCAGCTTACGAAAGCTTTGTGTGTGTCGGTGTGGGACCCGTCGTACCGGAAAAGGTTGGTATATGAAATGACATCCAAAGAAGGGCAGTGTATTTCGTAACAGATTTGTTTAGCAAGCGAGAAAGCGTCACGAATATTCTCATTCAATCTCAGTAGCAAACGCTACAAGAGAGGCTTTGTGCATCAAGGTGCGTTTTACTGTTAAAATTCCGAGGGCGTACGTCCTTAAGAGAGTAAACAATATACTAATTTCTCCCACATACTTCTCACGAAATGCTGATGAAGTAAAATTAGAGGTTCGAGCTCACACGGAAGCTAACCAACAATCCTCCTTCCCGTGCCTGTTCGCTACTGCAAGTACGCTCCGCCACACATCGTAAGGTGGCTTTGAGTATATACGTAGATGTATTTGTCTCTGCGAAAAACGAATGCGCCAAGCGACCGTTTGCAGCTCAGGCGCCCATCTGAAAGGCTGAGAAAATAGGTCGTCTGATGGGATGCTGAATCTGTAGGCGTGAGATGACGGACCACTGTTTATGTTACGTCACTCCTCTGAGTCGACCTGATTCCAACGCAGATAGCGCTGGGTCCCACGCTTTAATTAAATCATCTCTCGAGGGCAACATTTTTAATAACAGCGCGAGAAGAGGGAAGCAGTAGTGAGGTTCTTGGTGTTTTTTGTGGTCTAAGCTCTGTACTGGATCCAGAGAGTTCTCGGTAACCGCCGCTTTTTTTTCAGTTTCCCTTTACCGAATATGACAGCGATGTTCGTCACATTCAAACAATACGGAGGGAACGGAAGCCATACTGCCACGCAATTGCGAAACAACGCCGTGTCTAACAGAATCAAGTGTCTGCGTACGCACTTGAAGAGTGAAAATTGTGTTTGGTCCTTAAAAAAACTGCCCATCTCCCATTGATGAGTGCTCACTTGGCTAGTGATCACCCAAAATTCACATGTGCAGTCCGAAACGAATTCGCTGTTCAGAGTTCTTGACATAAGACAAATATTATTTTGATATTATAAAATATTATTTTGGCTGTATCTACATAAATATTTATAGTTTACACTGAGCTTCATTTTTTGTACAAGCCGTCCTGACAATATGTTTGTTCGCTATACTTCTGCTACCTAGCAGTACTTTACCTTTGCCTTACGCTTGCCATGACACTCCTTAGATGTCAGTCTGTGTATAGCTCAGGTGTTCAGGAGTTAGGTTAAGCGACTGTTTTGAGCTGTTGGACTGCAGTAATATTGTTCGTTTCTATGTTCGTAAGCATATTTTCGCTTTCTGTATTCATCTAATGCCCGATTTCACGCTACGTTAAGTAAATGCTTGATCGATGTCCTACGCTTATACGACGAAAGCTAAAGCTATGGTTATTGAAATACTTCAAGTGTACCAAAAAAAAAAAAAAAAAAAAAAAAATCTGACCCACATATTCTTATTTATCTTTTGAGTGGTATTATCAAGAGTGCTCATTCTAGTGCAATAGCCGGCCCGGAACCGCGCTGCTGCTACGGTCGCAGGTTCGGATCCTGCCTCGGGCATGGATGTATGTGAAGTCCTTAGGTTAGTTATGTTTAATAGTTCTAAGTCTAGGAGACTGATGACCTCAGATGTTGAGTCCCATAGTGCTTAGAGCCATTTGAACCATTTATTTAGTGCAATATGGACCGTAGGTGACTAAATCGATATTGTATCTGTTCCGGATTCGAAATGATTCGATCCCCATGTGAAAGCACGCTTTGTGCTCCGTTACATCCAGACGGATAATGGCAACTTCTTTCCTGAAGACACAAGTTGTCACATGTGCGCTTCCAGTAAACTCCATGACCTTAGGATCCTTGCTGAGTACATGTAGTACGGATAAGTTCGAGCTTACCTCCGCCTCCATGCCGAACCGAATTAAGATGAAGGAATAAATATAACGCAGCTGCACCTTTTAAGATTCATAACAGAACGCAGCCTTCGATCAACCGTATACTTGTGCAAGCCACAAGCTACAAGACAGTAATCGTAACGCCTTCTTGTGCACGTACAACGTAGAGCAAATAATTTTACTTTTTTTCTCATATGAGACAAAGAAATCTATTCCTCGTCAGGTTCTGTCAACAGCAACGTCCTTGTCAGCTTTGCCGATGCCCACTGAATGTTTACAGATGTTTGTTAAATCATCAATAACACCCGTTATTTGGATGGGTGACCCCCAGTTCATTCTCAAAGCAATAACTGTCGTTCTGAGCAAATCGGTAAAATATCGCTTGCATCCCCGTGAATCATTCCAACAGCCTGTACGTCAGGAAAAGCTTACCGCCACACTCTAGAAACTGGTTCGCATGTAACAACTGTTCGTACAGAATATTCCAACAACGAACATTCCGCTACGAATACTTTTAGAATGCTACTGACTTCGCAAAGAAACAGTAATAACAACTAATCCCTTTACAATTGGGTATCCTTTTTTAGATCAGGGACGCAGAGCTTATGGCTCTGATTTTGGAACAAATCTCAAAGCAACAGTTACTATTCAATTTATACTGCTCGTCAATGAGCTGTGCTTGCATCTTTCGACGATTTACTGACCGTTACACGCATCTGATCACGTTGTTTTTGTGTTATAATATGGATGAAGAAGAAAGTTTACGAAGATATCTTGATTAGAAACACTTAAGTTTACATAAAATTTTTAAATGAAGAGGACGTAACAAGAACTTCCGTGTTGTAGCTGATTGCGAATCATTGCAACTTTTGTTTTAAAATTATTGACGAACTGTGCACTGATTCTATGTACCAAATTTCACGAGTAAGGGTGAAAACTACTCAGCTTTTCTGCGTGAATTGGTCGGACAGCGGGGACTCTCATTACACAAAATGTGCATGTTGCTAAATTTACAGCCACCCACACGCGATCTCTAAACAAAACCGTAAAGCAACTGAGCTTTGTACTTCACCCAAAGTCTGAAGCACCGTGGCGGCAAGCTTATGTAAACACCGGCCAGGTCTCTAGGGAGACTGTGTTGTTACACAGGCAGTTTCAACACACTCATCGAAGAGGCGCAACCAGTGAAAGCGAGGAGAAATTTGATGAAGAGGAGAGGCGGGAAGAAAGCAATGGAGAGGACAGAAACGATGTTATTAGCCTGCTCTCTCCATGAAGCAATCTTCCGCAAACAGTGTACACTTCACCATTAAAACACGCTTATGTTTTCGCAACACTGCTCTAAACCAACTACTTTTTTGGCTATTTCCATACATGGATCTAATCACAAAATCATTTCGTTAAAACTGTAAATACGTGTATACAAATGTATTATTTCTTTTTAACCTGGAGATGTGTACAGTCTTTACGGCACTAATATAATACCCAGGGGCAGGATGATTCAAACCACATTAAATTCCCTCCCATCCTTCCACAGCTGACCTAATACGATATCTGATACATTTTCTTTGTTAGTATAGCTACTAGTTGTTCTTCAAACTGTGTCACGTCGTCACCGACATGTAGCCGCAGCTATGTTCGATTTCCTATTTCTATCATCTACCTACCAATTCATCCAAAGTTTTTATTGTTTACTACAATCAGAGACGATGCTATCCGCTAGTAACGTTAGTGCAGTGACAACCATGTTGCTTCACTAAATCAGTAGTAGTTAATCTGATGAAAAAGGCAAATCGTTATCGGTATTGATATAGTAATACGGTGGAATAGAAATTATTTACCGTCGGAGGTTACGCGTTGCACGTGTTTTATGCAGTAATGTGTTAGTACATCCATATCGACTGCGCAGAGGAGGAATCGCTTCCCAAAAACAAAAAAAGTTAAAAAGCAAAGGAAGATGTGTTGTTTGTCTGCACACTCCGCGAAAGATTCTTTCTCAAACTCTTGAAGAGAGCAATACTTAACACTCGGAAATGACGTCGCTAATCTGTGCTGTAACAGAAATGAACATCTCTAAACTAGAAAACGATTCAAAAATGTTTTTACGCATAAAAGAAAAACTTCATTTGTAAAACAATATCCAAGCCCATTTTCACTGATAATAGATGTTTCCTGTTGCTAAGTTAACAGTGAAGAGATGCCGTTGGCAACTAACCGCAGACGTTTTCTTCTCAGTCCTAACGATATACATAAAAATTACTAACTCCTACATTTTTATGGGCAATAATAGTCATGAAGCGGTTTTAAGGCTTTGTGCACTCTATACAACAAATCAGCGGGGACTCGGATACAAAGGAAGAAAACTCTGGCGCAATGGAACGGAACAGAAAATCAACGGGAACTTGGATATAAAGGAAGAAAGCTCTGGCGCAATGGAAACAATGTAGCGCCTAAAGGTCACCTCCTGTACTTGTTCATTAAATAACTCTGTAGCAATCGCTGTTCGGCTGGGAATGGAACGAGGATAAAAACTCAATAAGTTTACAGTGTACAGTACAACACACTACAAAAGCACCAAATATGAACACTTACCTCTTAAGCACGGCGTGGTGCCTTACGAAGGTACAGTCCGTGGTGCGGAGTCTGTTGCCATCAGAATAAGCGAAGCGTCGACATGCACTGTTAACACTTTCCCAAGCCTGTTCATTGACTACGGCTGCAGACACACCCACCGGCAACGAAAGCTCTTTCACTACTGAGTAGTAAACTTTCCATAACACTCACGTAAGATGCATGTAGAATACTGTTCTATTAACACTTCGACTCACGAAGGAATGGTGTCACGGACAAAATGTTTTACAGCGTCTCATCGTGCAGGTCGCTAGGTAAACATTGCAAAAAGCAGACGAGAAGAAACTCCGAGGAAATTATTGGCAATTTATCTACGTCTGTTTACTTCCCAGCGATAGTATGTTAGTGCATCTGCTGCGAAATATTATTGTTTGACACCAGGGGTTGACACGGAAGTAAAACCCCTTTCCGGCACAGTTCAAAATATGGCTCTTCTCAGTAAAGAACTGCAAAGTGCTCATAAACTTATATATCAAATTTCCTATGTACACCAATAAATGCTGATACTAACAGCTGTAATGAAATTGTCTTTTGAAATTCACCAATGATTCAAGTCGTTCGACAACTGTCCTTTATGACGAATATAAGGAGTTATTGCTGCATTCGAGGTCATTAATCCGAGCGCCGATCCCACAGCCCGCTGTGCGGTCCACCCACGCCAAGTGCACGGGTCAGGCTGTCCACGCGCGTCTCACTGAGCGCCTTTTTCTTCACCGACACACTCGGCAGAGGAGTTAATCCGGATGCGGCACCAAGTGTCACTTAACAGTCATATGAGACGCACGTAGTGACGCAACGCAGCTGCGAAGAGCGGCTCCCGTCAAGATATGACACAGTCACACACTGGCGTTATACACACGCTTTCGAACCCACTTTGCACGTCAGCTCCGCTCGGAGTCTGTCATCTGATCGGCGGAGTTAACGACACAGCGCGATCTGAGAGATGAACTGGAATCTATTACGAACAGCTGACTATCGTAATGTACCCATATTAGCCACGCAGGACCGCGGGCTGCACGCTGCAACCGCACTCGGCCAGGGCTGAGGGCAGACTGGCGTCCCTCGGCTACGGTCGTCCGGACTCGGCTGTCCCGAATCAGCGCAGACGCAGGAACTGCGCATGCGCACGCACAACCCGGCTAACCACAGCGGCGCGGTCGGGAGCGCCGCGGCTGCCCCACGCAGAGCGCGGGCGGCAGGTTGCCGCGGTGACGTCATCGCCCGCTTACCTGCCAGACTCGCGGGTACTGCTGGTCCGCGACAATTACCCCCACTTCTGCCGCGCCAACTAGTTGCTTCGTGAAACAGATGGTCCACAAAAAGTACCCTTTGCTGCGCGAGCTAAGAGCTCTGAAGTGGACAAGTAGGCGCTTGTAACTACCTCACGACGTCTTAAAAGCCACCAAAATTCCGAACCAATAAATCTATTTAAAACGTCGCATAATTAGGACATAAAGAATTTTTCGACCTCTTATAAAGAGGTCTTATAAAGATGAAAAAACTATACGTTGCAGTAGCAAGCAGGGAACCAAGTGGTACACATAATATTGATGGTGTACAGCAGCAACTAGCCGCAATATGATTTTAGGTGACATTTCTCAGAAAACCGGTTTAGAATTGGTACATTTCATCAGACGGCTGTCATGCTTTCGTCAAAACACAATGTTATGTTGATTTACTGGTGAATTACCGTGAAATGTCCGTCTGGAACATCGAATTTTACCAATGGTTATTTTCAGAATAAGTAATCTAAAACCATTTTGCGATTGGTTAAAAATGGTTCAAATGGCTCTGAGCACTATGGGACTTAACTTCTAAGGTCATCAGTCCCCTAGAACTTAGAACTACTTAAACCTAACTAACCTAAGGACATCAGACACATCCATGCCCGAGGCAGGTTTCGAACCTGCGACCGTAGCGGTCACGCGATACCAGACTGTAGCGCCTAGAACCGCTCGGCCACCCCGGCCGGCTGCGACTGGTTATTTGGTTACTGCTGTACACTATTAGTAATCTGAATCACGTAACAGTCATGACCTCCAATCATGTCTTTATTCGACAAAATTGGTTCAAGTGGTATATATTTCTTACCTGAGAGTGAAATACAACAATCTCAACAAAACAGATTTGAGTTAAAGGCAAGGTTTATCAAAACAAGAACAAAAGTACTTAGTCTACAGCCAGCCGTTGTGGCCGAGCGGTTCTAAGCGCTTCAGTCCGGAACCGCGCTGCTGCTACGGTCGCAGATTCGAATCCTGCCTCGGGCATAGATATGTGTGATGTCCTTAGGTTAGTTATGTTTAATAGTTCTAAGTCTAGGAGACTGATGACCTCAGCTGTTAAGTTCCATAGTGCTCAGAGCCAGATGAACAATTCGAACTTAGTTTACACACTCGTCCATATTGAAAACATGAAGTGGCAACGATCGCGGTAGCCAGATTATAAGCGTGATAAGTGTGAAATAATTTATTCACTACGTCACACATTTCAAAGTGCTGCTTTCCATCATCAGTATTTTTTGGATCTGTCGCAATGTAAGATTTTTTTTTTAAATGATGATAATAACAAGGTCTTGTTAAACTACAAATTAACTTCTTCCGTTTCTCTACAAGGAGATTATAAAGAACGGAATAACGTCAATTTGCTAAAACCTTTAACGGGGCCAAGGGGCAAGCTAAAAAGTTAAAGCTGCCATCAACCCGAAGGTTCGATTGAATACTACAGTGCTTTAGGCCTTTGCGACGGCTTATCTAGCCCGTTATTGAAGTACCTTCGGATTAATTTGGATTCCAAACAACGAAGCAAAACAACATTTTTCAGATTAAAAACATCGTCAGAGACGGAAGAAATGACAGGAGTGTGTTAAGCTATATGAATAAATTTCAAGACAAGAAACGCTTTCCGTTAAAATAAGGTAATCTACAGTGTGAGTCGAGAGGAAGGATACATGCTTTGAGGGGTGACAGTGATTCTGAATAGAAAACAAATAGACATATGCCCTATTGCGAATGGTTTCAGGGACAGAAGACTTTTAATGTACACAGTCATTTATTTTCTGTATTATTCAAACATCGTCATTGTTTACAAAGTACTGCAATAGTGTAGACAAAGTTGAGACGAACAGTTTGATATTTGTGGTTTTCCCAGTGGGGAAACTACCTCAAATTGGTCTACGAAAACTAACTAAACTACAGCGAATGCGCGTCGGGCGAGGTTTCCAGTATTCACGTGCTCTATTCGTCCAAGCTGTTAGTCTTACAAGGGGAGGCCGCCAATTGTGAAATTCAGATTCGATTCATACTGCGCATAATAAAAGCTCATGGCCAGAGGTGTAATGTGGCAAAGCACCAAGATACACTTCTCAACCGTTGTCGAGAAAATCCACAGCTAAAAGAAACCGTTGCGGTGAAATACTCTGTACGATTAGTAACTTTCTACAGCGTCGTGGTGCAGCGGTAAGCGCTCGGGTTCGTAATCCGAAGGTCGCCTGATCGAATCTCGCGCCATGCAACTTTTTTTTTTAGTATTTGTGTTTTGTAGTTCATATATATATATATATATATATATATATATATATAATTCCCGGCAATCAGTTGCAACAATTATGCATATAATAAGTTGTTGGAAGTCATTTGTCGTGGAAAAACTGGCGACTTCGAACATCATTATGTTTTCCGTAAACAAAGTTGTATTTCACAAATGTTATTAATTATCTTCATAATGTTAACCACGTATAGTCAACGGAAGACGTAGAAACGATATTCCGAAACAAATACGTATAGCGTAAGTCAAACGTTCGAATTAGAATAGAGACACCACGAACACAAAACGTAGTTGCCTGCTAACTTCGAAAGAAGGTAGATGCGGTCCCTAGCGCAACTTACAACATCGTCGAAAATCAGTGCGGACGGGAGAGCTTTGGTACACCCTGTTAAACAAACGGAAAAATGGAGGCGGTACAATTGGAGAGCGATCCGCCTTCACCAACATGCATAAGCAATTCATTAATAGGATATATATATATATATATATATATATATTCCTGGAAATGGAAAAAGGAACACATTGACACCGGTGTGTCAGACCCACCATACTTGCTCCGGACACTGCGAGAGGGCTGTACAAGCAATGATCACACGCACGGCACAGCGGACACACCAGGAACCGCGGTGTTGGCCGTCGAATGGCGCTAGCTGCGCAGCATTTGTGCACCGCCACCGTCAGTGTCAGCCAGTTTGCCGTGGCATACGGAGCTCCATCGCAGTCTTTAACACTGGTAGCATGCCGCGACAGCGTGGACGTGAACCGTATGTGCAGTTGACGGACTTTGAGCGAGGGCGTATAGTGGGCATGCGGGAGGCCGGGTGGACGTACCGCCGAATTGCTCAACACGTGGGGCGTGAGGTCTCCACAGTACATCGATGTTGTCGCCAGTGGTCGGCGGAAGGTGCACGTGCCCGTCAACCTGGGACCGGACCGCAGCGACGCACGGATGCACGCCAAGACCGTAGGATCCTACGCAGTGCCGTAGGGGACCGCACCGCCACTTCCCAGCAAATTAGGGACACTGTTGCTCCTGGGGTATCGGCGAGGACCATTCGCAACCGTCTCCATGAAGCTGGGCTACGGTCCCGCACACCGTTAGGCCGTCTTCCGCTCACGCCCCAACATCGTGCAGCCCGCCTCCAGTGGTGTCGCGACAGGCGTGAATGGAGGGACGAATGGAGACGTGTCGTCTTCAGCGATGAGAGTCGCTTCTGCCTTGGTGCCAATGATGGTCGTATGCGTGTTTGGCGCCGTGCAGGTGAGCGCCACAATCAGGACTGCATACGACCGAGGCACACAGGGCCAACACCCGGCATCATGGTGTGGGGAGTGATCTCCTACACTGGCCGTACACCACTGGTGATCGTCGAGGGGACACTGAATAGTGCACGGTACATCCAAACCGTCATCGAACCCATCGTTCTACCATTCCTAGACCGGCAAGGGAACTTGCTGTTCCAACAGGACAATGCACGTCCGCATGTATCCCGTGCCACCCAACGTGCTCTAGAAGGTGTAAGTCAACTACCCTGGCCAGCAAGATCTCCGGATCTGTCCCCCATTGAGCATGTTTGGGACTGGATGAAGCGTCGTCTCACGCGGTCTGCACGTCCAGCACGAACGCTGGTCCAACTGAGGCGCCAGGTGGAAATGGCATGGCAAGCCGTTCCACAGGACTACATCCAGCATCTCTACGATCGTCTCCATGGGAGAATAGCAGCCTGCATTGCTGCGAAAGGTGGATATACACTGTACTAGTGCCGACATTGTGCATGCTCTGTTGCCTGTGTCTATGTTCCTGTGGTTCTGTCAGTGTGATCATGTGATGTATCTGACCCCAGGAATGTGTCAATAAAGTTTCCCCTTCCTGGGACAATGAATTCATGGTGTTCTTATTTCAATTTCCAGGAGTATATATATATATATATATATATATATATATATATATATATATATATATATATATTTGAATTACAAGAAACTAATTATAAAAAGAATTGCATGGCGCGAGATTCGATTCGGCGACCTTTGGATTACGAACCCGAGCGCTTACCGCTGCGCCACGACGCTGGAGAACATTATTAATCGTAGAGAGTATCTCACCGCAACGGTTTCTTTTAACTGTCGATTTTCTCGACAACGGCTGAGAAGTGCATCTTGGTGCTTTGCCACATTACACCTCTGGCCATGAGCTTTTATTATGCGCAGTATGAATCGAATCTGAATTTCACAATTGGCGGCCTCCCCCTGTTAGAGAAAAACTAAGCAGGACATTTTTGTAGGAAATTTACTGTAATTTATTTTTGCTGTGCGACACGTTTTGACTGGTGAGTGCGGTTTTCGAATTATTCAAGGAAAACGTACAAAGGTGGTATTAAATGTGTTCTATCTCGCAAACCATTCGGAATAGGGCGTATGTCCACATGAAGGTTTTTACTCAGAATCACTGATGCTGTGAGTCCTGAAAGCATGTAACTTCTCTCCTGACTCACCCTGAATATTATCACTTTATTTCAGTGGCAAAAACCTGATAAGCTAATTGGCGATAGCTGGATAGAGTAATGACAACACCGATAAATGTGTTAATAGGAATATTTACTTAGACCGAACACAAAATTGTGAGACCACCTGTATTTTGACACCGTACGTCACAAGCGGCTTGTAATAAAAGCCGGCCGGAGTGGCCGAGCGGTTCTAGGCGCTACAGTCTGGAACCTCGCGACCCCTACGGTCGCAGGTTCGAATCCTGCCTCGGGCATGGATGTGTGTGATGTCCTTAGGTTAGTTAGGTTTAAGTAGTTCTAAGTTCTAGGGGACTGATGACCACTGCAGTTAAGTCACATAGTGCTCAGAGCCATTTGAACCATTTTGTAATAAAAATGCGTCCTTATGGATTTCCTGTCAGAGAGGTCACAATTCGCAGTAACTGAATTAAAGTCACCGAATAAAACATAAGTGATTTCTGGCGTTCCCCAAGGTAGTGTTATAGGCCCGCCGTTGTTCCTGATCTACATAAACTATTTAAGCGACAATCTGAGCAGCCGCCTTAGGTTGTTTGCAGATGATGCTGTCGTTTACCATCTAATAAAGTCTTCAGAACACCAAAAGCAATTGCAAAACGATTTAAATAAGACATCTGTATAGTGTGAAAATTGGCAATTCACCCTAAATAATGAAAAGTGTGAGGTCACCTACAAGAGTACTAAAAGGAATCGATTTAACTTCGGTTACACGATAAATCAATCAAGTCTAACGGCCGTAAATTCAACTAAATACCGTGGAGTTACCACTTAAATTGGAAAGAACACATAGAACATGTTGTGGGGAAGGCGAATTGAAGACTCCGTTTTGTTGGCAGAACACTTGGAAAACGAAACCGGTCTACTAAACAGACTTCCTTCGCTACTCTTGTCCGTCCTCTTTTGGATTAGTGCTGCTGGAGTCTTCTCACGAAATGGCAATCATCAACTTTCTCCTCCGAATGCGAAAATATTTTGTTGTCACCGACCCCTATAGGGAGAAACGATTATGGTACTAAAATAAGGGAAATGAGAGGTCGTTCGGAAAGATATAGGTGTTCGTTTTTACCGCGCAGTGTTCGAGAGTGGAATAATAGAGAATTTGTGTGACGGTATTTCGACGAACCTTCCGGCAGGCAGTTAAGTGTGATTTGCAAGGTAGTCAAGTATCTGTAGACGGAGATGTATGGAGAAATGAAACCCACAAAACTGACAAAGACGCGGCCTATCAAAGTAGGATACTTCTTACAGGAACAGTAGTAATATATATATATTTTTTTGTTTTTCGTGTAGCATATACAGAGGGTCGCGGCATTCCCGTGCAACTATGCAACATGTAGAGACATTTTTGTCGTCAGGGAAGCAGCCGAAGCGGCTTGTTGCGTGTGTCGGTGATCCCCCGGAGCGCCAGATGACGCCCCCACGTGGCTGCGGACGCAGCAGCAACCAGCTGGTAACCAGCAGGCTTCATATTTCTCATCCCCCCCCCCCCCCCCCCGGCCACCAGCACTGCCGTTACTCTCGTTTTGTTATACACACTCTTACAATCTGCGGCTGCTCGGTTATGCTGAGGCGGACAATTTTCGCTGCTCTTAGAAATTTACACTATTCTAGAGGGCTACGGGCTTCTCCGTTGTGTAATGACTAGCATACACCTCACTACTTCCATGCTTTATGAGGAAGTAAACCGGTATGCATAACTTAAAGAGATTGACGATGTATACAGGGTGGTCCACTGATCGTGACCGGGCCAAATATCTCACGAAATAAGCGTCAAACGAAAAAACTACAAACAACGAAACTTGTCTAGCCTGAAGGGCTAGATGGCGCTGCCATGGGTCAAACGGATATGAACTGCGTTTTTTTTTAAAAATAGGAACCCCCATTTTTTTATTATATATTCGTGTTGTACGTAATGAAACATAAATGTTTTAGTTGCACCACTTTTTTCGCTTTGTGATAGATGGTGCTGTAATAGTGACAAACATATGGCTCACAATTTTAGACGAACAGTTGGTAACAAGTAGGTTTTTTAAATTAAAATGCAGAACGTAGGTACGTTTGAACATTTTATTTCGTTTGTTCCAATGTGATACATGTACCTTTGTGAACTTATCATTTCTGAGAACGCATGCTGTTACAGCGTGATTATCTGTAAATACTACATTAATGCAATAAATGTTCAAAATGATGTCCGTCAACCTCAGTGCTTTTGGCAATATGTGTAACGACATTCCTCTCAACAGCGAGTAGTTCCCCTTCCGTAATGTTCGCACATGCATTGACAATGCGCTGACGCATGTTGTCAGGCGTTGTCGGTTGATCACGATAGGAAATATCCTTCAACTTTCCCCACAGAAAGAAATCCGGGGACGTCAGATACGGGGAATGTGCGGGCCATTGTATGGTGCTTCGACGACCAATCCACCTGTCATCAAATATGCTATTCAGTACCGCTTCAAACACACCCGAGCTATGTGCCGAACATCCATCATGTTGGAAGAACATCGCCATTCTGTCATGCAGTGAAACATCTTGTAGTAACATCGGTAGAACATTACGTAGGAAATCAACCATTTAGATTGCCATCGATAAAATGGGGGCCAATTATCCTTCCTCCCATAATGCCGCACCATACATTAACCCGCCTCGGTCGCTGATGTTCTACTTCTCGCAGCCATCGTGGATTTTCAGTTGCCCAATAGTGCATATTATGACGGTTTACGATACCGCTGTTGGTGAATGACGCTTCGTCGCTACATAGAACGCGTGCAAAATAATTGTCATCGTCCCGTAATCTCTCTTGTGGCCAGTGGCAGAACTGTACACGACTTTCAAAGTCTTCGCCATGCAATTCCTGGTGCATAGAAATATGGTACGGGTGCAATCGATGGCCGGCCGCGGTGGCCGTGCGGTTCTAGGCGCTCCAGTCCGGAACCGCGCTGCTGCTACGGTCGCAGGTTCGAATCCTGCCTCGGGCATGGGTGTGTGTGATGTCCTTAGGTTAGTTAGGTTTAAGTAGTTCTAAGTTCTAGGGGACTGATGACCACAGCAGTTGAGTCCCATAGTGCTCAGAGCCATTTGAACCATTTTTTGCAATCGATGCCGATGTAGCATTCTCAACACCGACGATTTTGAGATTCCCGATTCTCGCCCAGTTTGTCTGCTACTGATGTGCGGATTAGCCGCAACAGCAGCTAAAACACCTACTTGGGCATCATCATTTGTTGCAGGTCGTGGTTGACGTTTCACATGTGGCTGAACACTTCCTGTCTCCTTAAATAACGTAACTATCCAGCGAACGGTCCGGACACTTGGATGATGTCGTCCTGGATACCGAGCAGCATACATAGAACACGCCCGTTGGGCATTTTGATCACAATAGCCATACATCAACACGATATCGACATTTTCCGCAATTGGTAAACGGTCCATTTTAACACGGGTAATGTATCACGAAGCAAATACCGTCCACACTGGCGGAATGTTACGTGATACCACGTACTTATGCGTTTGTCACTATTACAGCACCATCTATCACAAAGCGAAAATAGTGGTCCAACTAAAACATTCATATTTCTTTACATACTACACGGATATGTAATAAAAATGGGGGTTCCTACTTAAAAAAAATAACGCAGTTGATATCCGTTTGACCTATGGCAGCGCCATCTAACGGGCCAACCATAGCGCCATCTGATTTACCCCTTCAAGCTAGACGAGTTTCAGCAAATAAACAATTTTTTCAGCCTTCAGTTGCAAGGTAATTTTACTCGTTTACCTAGGTTTCGATTCCAGTAATGGAATCTTCTTCAGAACCTATAAATTAAACCACATACGGACATATATTACTCACTAAAATGCATTATCTGTCTAATGATTGAATATTAAAGAAATTGTGATACTTACAAAAAATTAAATTATTTTGTGAGCCAAACACTGGGCATGTCACAGATTAAAAATTGAAACAATAAAGACGCATAATCATAAGATTACGTCAGTCAAAATTAAAACCATTAAGGCGAACGTAGACGGAGCTACGCCGGCCAGAAATCAGGACCACACGAAAGCGGCTCGAAAACTAGGCGTTGTGAGCAGTTACGCGGCGAGGCTCGGCCGCGGCCAAGCGCATGCGCAAGCGCAAGCGCAGGGCGAGAGACAAACTGTCTCAAAATTACTTAGAGCAAATATACATATAAACAAAATGTGACAAAGCCGTCCTACAATTGGACAAACCTATCTATTGGTATAGCAACATTAAACAATTTACCTGAGAACAAACTACAAAGCGAAGGTATATATATATATTTTTTTTGTAAATATTATAGTGAGAGGGCGTAGCCCCGCGACAGTAACTAAAAATTAGTGTCAAAACCATGTTAAACCATGTTAAAGATATATAGACGAGTTTCGTTCTTTGTAGTTTTTTCGTTTGATATTTATTTCGTGACATATTTGGTCCGGTCACTATCAATGGACCACCCTATATATGTGGCGATCGAAATGTTCCGTTCGAAGGCTGCACCGTCAAGAATCGTTATGCCAACGAGGCAAATTCGCCGTGAGTATTGAGGAAATCATTTCACCGTCGTACCAGAATGAAGGTAGGCGTTTGGTAAAATGCTGTGTCCTGCTGTGGGCAGAAGTCCGTAACTGGCTGCTGCTCATCCTCACCCGACAAGAATCGGCGCCACTCAAGCCCTTCTTTAAGGGACGGAATGCGCGATAATGACATGGATAGAGATCAGGCAGGTGCTCGAGTGCCTTCCACTTGAGCTGTTGGATCGCCACCAGCACGGAGCTTACAGATCATCCATCACTGAAGTGAATGTGGGACTGTGGCTGGTCATAAACTTGTAGAAATAGGGAATATAGTTTTATAAAGTAATTAATAGTTTCTACACAATGTTAATGTCATCTTCAGGCCTCTATGCTAACTGAATGATGGTATCCAACCGTCGGTGCATTAGTTATCATGTGTATTCACTGGTCTCATGGATTTCTGTTTACACGATGTGTGTCCTCCATTCATCTAACAACAACTGCCCAGTTGTCTTTAGAAGGCTAGAGTACACGTCGGTTCCGTTTGGACGTATTTGGTAATGACGTCGCCGTAGCTCACGTTTCCGCAATTACCGTACGCAGGTCGGAAAGACACGAATGCAACACCAATCACTTGCCTGTATGTTGGTGCTTGTACAGGGTAAACATTAATCAAACCGACAAACTGCAGGGACGGGTTCCTGACAGGAAATGGAGGAAAAATACTCCTATGAAATTTGTCCGGAAATGGACGGTGTGCGTGCAACGACAACAGATCTTCCTGGAACACAGGGCAAAGCTGCATCGCATTTACGCCACAACAAATGTTCAAAGTGGCCTCCATGCCTTGCAATACCCGTAATCGTACTTTGGCTTAATCAATGTTGGCGGGCCACTTGTCTGCAGCTTGTACTAGGGGTCGTCTCAACATCCTCTAGAAAGCTGTCCTCCAAATCTGGTCTGCGCACAGTCCACCGCCTCCCTGCACGTTCGTCTGTCTGAAAGGACCGCTCATCACGCAAACGCCCAGAAAGGGCTTGAAATGTTGTGTGATGTGACTGCTGTTTGTGAGGGCACTTGTTTTGGTATAGCTGTGTTGGCTCTCGACCGTTTCCATCTACCTGGCCTTGTGTAAGCACCATCTCGGCTTGTTCCCGACGTGAATACCGGGCCATTCTACAGCTTACAGTACTCTATGTCGATCACACAGCCTGCAACAAACGACATGTCGTCAGCGTAACTGTTATTCGTCTGCGCCATCTACCTTGGCAAAGATGCATTTCCCGACGCGTGTTAACAGGACCTTTCTCCCCCAATTTCCAATCAGGAATCCGTCTCCGTAGTTTGTCGGATTTATTAACGTCTACCCTGTATATCTGTATGGGAGTCGCGCTACGTTGCATATACACTGCAGCAATGCCCTCAAACGCAAACTTTTTTATGGCTCCTGACAGATACTTGTACATTTTTTCTAATATTCAAATTAATCGTTATCAGATGCATATAAAACGTCTGTTTCTCTTTCTCTCCCTTCAGGCTATAGCCAAAATTTCTCTTCTCCTGCAGCCAATGGGTCGAACGGATTTTTCATATGTCTTCCAGCATCACTTCGCCCTTTAGGCCTGTATCCTGTTTTATGAAGTCTGTCGACCATTCTGTTGCGAAGATACTGGACGAAAAAGTATTCATTCCATTAATGAAGCACAATGGGCGCTTTGGAGCGCAGCAAATGGTTTAGAACTGCCACCAGACGATGATGTGAGCTTCTAGCACTGACGTGAGCCATACCAGCCAAGTGATATACTGAGGTGTGCAGGAAAGTAATGCCTCCGAAGTTTTATAAGAAAACTCCCAAAGATTTTTAAATAGAAGAAATGTGATTAACATTCTACATATTTACAGCCCTCTTTCAAAATGGTTCAAATGGCTCTGAGGTCATCAGTCCCCTAGAACTTAGAACTACTTAAACCTAACTAACCTAAGGACATCACACACATCCATGCCCGAGGCAGGATTTGAACCTGCGGCCGTAGCGGTCGCGCGGTTCCAGACGGAAGCACCTAGAACCGCTCGGCCACAGCGACCGGCAGCCGTCTATCGCTAGAGGGTTTTGAGTAATAGCGTGTAAAATGACTGTGAGTAACGTAACTATATTCGAAATACTTAAACTAACTTATGCTAAGAACAACACACACACACACACACACACACACACACACACACACACACACACACATGCCCAAGGAGGACTCGAACCTCCGGCGGAGTGGCCCGCACGATCCGTAAAATAGCGTCTCTAACCCGGCGGCCACCCCGCGCCGCACGCAAGTATGTCGGTGCATGAGAAACAGCGTGCTGTAATCGACTTTCAAATTCGAGGAATTCGTCAACACGTGTGCTTCAGCATGACAATACCAGACCACACGCGAACGCTGCGACACCTGCAACAATCGGACGCCTTGGGTTTACCGTCATATATCATCCGATTACAGCCCCAACTTGGCCCCATTAGCCGGCCGAAGTGGCCGAGCGGTTCTAGGCGCTACAGTCTGGAACCTCGCGACCCCTACGGTCGCAGGTTCGAATCCTGCCTCGGGCGTGGATGTGTTTGATGTCCTTAGGTTAGTTAGGTTTAAGTAGTTCTAAGTTCTAGGGGACTGATGACTTCAAAATTTAAGTCCCGTAGTGCTCAGAGCCATTTGAACCCTTTTTTTTTGCCCCATCCGAATTTCATTTGTTTCTAAAACTTAAAGAACACCTCCGAGAACTTCACTTTCGTAGTGGTGAAGTGGTGCAAATTCGAAGTGAGGATGTGGCTCCGTCAAAGAAGTCAAACATGCTACAGTCTCGGTATCCACAAACTGGTCTCTCGTTCGGAGAAATGTGCTCGTCGCCAAGGTGACTGTGTTGAAAAATAAATATGTAGACATGAAAACAAGGATGTAGAATGTTGATAACGTTTACTTTGTGCTGATCGAATCTCGGTCAGACCACGGATTTTTCAGTCTTCGTGATGTGAGGAGCCGCCGGAAACGACACGTGGTTCAGATTCCACGTTAGACTGTAGGTCCCCTTTTCTCGATTGGATAAGTGAGGTAGGTTAGGGACAAGCAGATCGCCGAAGTGGCGTCCAATTGAAACACTTGCACCAGTCCCTTAAGCCATTGAGTGATGTGGTATGTATGTGTCAGTCGTTTCTGTGGAATCATGGCAGTAAGGTGTGTTGAAGGGGAGAGGTGACAGAGTGAGTAGTGTGTTTACAAATGGCTCAAAATGGCTCTGAGCACTATGGGACTCAACTGCTGAGGTCATTAGTCCCCTAGAACTTAGAACTAGTTAAACCTAACTAACCTAAGGACATCACAAATATCCATGCCCGAGGCAGGATTCGAACCTGCGACCGTAGCGGTACTGCGGTTCCAGACTGCAGCGCCTTTAACCGCATGGCCACTTCGGCCGGCAGTGTGTTTACATTTCGCGGCGTCCGCTGCAGCTGTAGCAGTTATAAAGCTAAGTACTGACAAACTTATTTGTGAACTGTTAAACAGTTATTAAGTTTAATAGTTTACAGCGGTGTTTCGTGCTGTTTGTGGCGAAATAACGACTTAATAAACTTTTGAAAACGTTCGCTCGCTGTGTTTTTTTAGAGTTTTCTGTGCTTTAGTTTTCAGCTGACGTTTCTTATTGTTTCTAGTGGAATATTTCAGTAAAATCTTCAGTCAGTGTTTTAACTTCGTTGAGTGTTCCAGTGGCCGTTTGAATTTTTTGTTTTAGCTGATAATTTTGTGAAGTTTTATTGGTATTGGTATTAGCTGTGGTGTAGTTGCATTAATACAAGTAGTCGCTTTCTTAGTAGACAGAGAATTTCGAAACCGCTATTGTTACTTCTATAAATAGTTCTACTGGTGTAACTGAAATTCGGTAACGTAGACCAGTAACTGTAAAATTTTACCATGAGTGAGAAGTATGGGCTCTATCGTAGGTTTGTGAGTAGTGGATTACGGTGTGGGATTTGTTGAAAGTATTTTCATTGGGGGGAACGGAGTTGGGAAGCCAGTGGTCATTCTAGCTGGATCCTCTCCTGGGAATGCAGACTGTATAGTAGAAATAAGTTGATAGAGGAGCAGGAGCGTAAGATCTGTGCCTTCAGGTGCAGTTACAACGCGCAAAGGAGGAACTAGATAGGTTGAGGAGGGTGAAGGGTGGTGGATAATGGGAAATGGCAGCTGGCAAGAAGGCACCTAGGAAGAGGAGGTATTCAGACAGTTATACTTTGCGTATATGCAATAGATTTGACCAACTGTCAGAGTTGAGTAGAGAGGAGCCTCGTGTAGCTGTAGATGTAGGGAACATGCAGCAGTCCTCAGCTGTTAGGACTATGTCAGTTGCAAAGTCTAACAGAAAGGAGGTTCTGCTGCTAGGTAGTCCGCACGGTAGAGGTGTGGTCCAGCCGTTGCAGGAAGTGTTGGGGAGTGAGTACCAGCACTGTGAACCTAGTGCGGGTTCGCTCAAGTGACTGACAGCATAGGGGAGTTATGTAGGAATTTTACGGAGGAGGATCAGGAAGTGATAGTGGGTGGAGCAGGGAACAGTCTTGATAGGGACGGGGAATAAGATGTAGGTGGTGACCTGGTGAAGACAGCTACTGAAACTGGTGGCACTAATGTGCATTTCGTGCAACTGTTTCAGCGTCATGATCGGCCTCATTTTAATGCGACTCTTAGGCGCGTTAACATAGGGCTGGGGAGGGCGCTGATGGCGGAGGGCATGGGTCACATCTCAGTGGCGCCAGTTGGGTCTATCAGTAGATCGGGATTCATTAGGCATGGCCTGCACCTCAATAGGTATGGGAATGGGAGGCTGGCAAAGCTTATAGGTGACAGTGTAGAGGGTGGTGGTGGTGGGATCACTCATGGAAAAATTCCTATAATAATTGGTGTTAGAGCTGCACCTTTTTTAGATTAAAGTCAGCTGATAGATATACCTGCTTAAAGGAAGTCCCTCTAAGGGATCTCCTTCTGAGGATGTAATGTTTCCAAGTAGAGAAGGAATTAGCATATTTCATCAAAATATAAGAGGTATTAGAGATAAAGTTAATGAGCTGCTTATGGATGTTGACTCTGAAATTATTGATATATCAGAGCACCACTTAAATGATTTGACAATTCAGAGGCTTTCTTTAGCAGGATACAGATTAGCTGGCTGTTTTTCAAGGGGTTCCTTGCGGTGTGGGAGAGCGGCTACGTACGTAAGAAACAGTATTCCATTTAAGTCCAAAGGTATATCATGGCACTGGACTGAACAGATTTTTGAATGTTGTGCAGGGCAGATAAATTTAGTGAAACTAAACATCTAATTGTTGTCGTTTATAGGTCCCCTAACTCTGACTTCAGAGCATTTCTGATCAAGCTAGAGAGGGTTCTTGATTCACTTTGTAGGAAGTACCAGAAATTAGTTATATGTGGTGACTTCAATATAAATTTTGTATATGATGATGTAAGAAAAAGGATGTTGGTAGATCTCATAAATTAATATGGTCTGATTCAGTCTCTGTTTTTTTCCAACTAGGGTGCAGGGGAACAGCAGCACAGCCACAAACAGTATATTTATTCATTCTTCGTTACTAGATGGGCATTCTGGTAGTAAAAGGGTGAATGGCCTTTCAGACCATGATGCACAAATTTTATCACAAAAAGGCTGCACTACTCAAAGAAATGTCATATTTAATTACAAAATATGTGGGAAAGTTAATCCAACAGCAATAGAGAGTTTTTTTGAACCTTGTCAAGGAAAAGAGTGGCAGGATGTTTGTAGTGCTGATAACATTTATGATAAATATAATGCTTTCCTTAACACATTTCTCATGCTCCTTGAGAGTTGCTTTCCATTAGAACGTTCTATACGGGGTGGTAACAGTAATAGGAAACCCTAGTGGCTGACTAGTGGGATAAGGATATCATGTAGAAGAAAGCGGGAATTATATCAAAATGTTAGAAGTAGTCACAATCTAGCTACTGAAGCCCATTACAAACAGTGTTATAAGGTGCTTAAAAATGTTATTAGGAAGGCAAAGAGTATGTGGTACGCAAATAGAATAGCTAATTCACTGGATAAAATTAAAACCATATGGTCAGTTGTGAAGGAAGTGTCTGGTCAGCAGCACAAGGTTGACGATGGAAAGTCAGTTCGCAGTAAAAATATTTCTGTTACTGATAAATCAGATATATGTACAACATTTAACAATCATTTTCTGAGAATTGCTGGTGAATTAAATAAAAATTTAGTTTCTACAGGGAGTCATATCACTCTCTTGGCAAATGCCTTTCCTGTGATACAGACAAGAGGGAGATTGAGTACATAATTAAATCACTGAAGACTAAGGAATTTCATGGCTATGATGGAGTCCCTAGCAGAATATTAAAGTACTGTGCTGCACATTTTAGTCCTGTATTTATCCATATTTTTAAATTTTCCTATAGGAATGGTCAGTTTCTTGCAAAAGTCATTGAAACGGCTGTCTATGCAAGGATAATTGATAATTATATATCACACGATTTGCTATCAAATGTACAGTTCGGCTTTAGAAGTCGTTTAACAACTGAAAACGGTATATTCTCTTTTCTCTGTGAGGTACTGGATAGGTTAAAGGAAAGGTTTCGAACGCTTGGCGTGTTTTTTGATTTAACTAAGGGATTTGATTGTGTTGATCACAAAATATTGCTCCAGAAGTTGGACCATTATGGAATATGGGGAGTGGCTCACAATTGGTTCACCTCTTACTTTAGCAATAGACAGCAAAAGGTCGTTATTCACAATGCTGAAATGTCTGTGATGTGGGATCTGGGTGGGGGGTGCCCCATGGATCAGTGTTGGGGCCACTCCTGTTCCTTATTTATATAAATGATATATCCTCTAGAATTAAGGGTAACTCTAAAATATTTCTGTTTGCTGATGCCACTAGCTTCGCAGTAAAGGATGTTGTGGGCAACATTGGCTCTGTTTCAAATAGTGCAGTTTATGGCCTAAGTTCATGACTTGTAAAAAATAAACTAACGCTAAATCACATTAAGACTCAGTTTCTACAGTTTCTAACACATGATTTCTACAAAACCTGACGTTTTAATTTCACAGAATGGGCATATGATTAGTGAAACTGAACAGTTCAAATTTCTAGGTGTTCAGATAGATAGTAAGCTCTCGTGGAAAGCCCACGTTCAGGAACTTGTTCAAAGACTTAATGCTGCCATTTTTACTATTCGAACGGTATCTGAAATGAGTTTATTATTATTATCGTATTCATAAATTACAGTAATACACATTTAGCAAAACAAAGAAATATATATAAAAATGAGCATGTGAAACTATGTACAGTACACAAGTTTTAAAACGGCTCAGACTACACTCGGATGTTGATTCACTCGATCCAGCGGAGTGCCTCGTGGGATGCATGATGGAGCTTCTCAATGCCAGCAGGGAAGCATCTGATTGGACATTCATTCACGATGTGGCTCATTGTTTGGGTGTCACCACAGTCACACACACTGTCACTAGAAAAGCCCCACTTGTGCATGTTGTATTTGCACCTACCCTCTTCAGTCCGATATCTGTTTAACTGTACTCACACCTCCCTTGGTTGGTGGAAGCCTGGAACTGGAACTGTTGGCTTGTCTACAAGTTCGTGGTTTCGGGTTCTTGTAGCTTGCCACTCACGTTTCCACTCTGCGACCTGGTCAATTCCTGTGGATGGCATTTGGACTCCCATTTCATATGCAGGTCTTCTAAATTTGAGGCGTTTCCTGGGCAGTGATAGCAAATCGTCATGAAGAGGGATCGAGTTGCTTTCAGAAACTTGCTGACAGAGGTTGTAAAGAGCAGCCTTTCGACAGAGGTCTGGTGGACAGATGTTTGAAAGCACTGGTAGCCAGCAAGTAGGTGTAGACCGGATGTACCACTAATTACTCTCATAACTGAGTTCAGTTGGACGCCTACTTTCACTACGTGGGCGCTTCAGAGCCAAACTGGTGCACATTATTCTGCTGCAGAATATACCAGTTCAAGGGATGCTCCTCGGAGGACTGATGTGGTTGCTCCCCTTGTACCGTCTGCCAGCTTTCTCACAAGGTTCACTCGTGTTTGTATCTTCTTGGCCAAGTTGGAAAGGTGTTTTTTTGTATGTTAAAGTTCTGTCCAGAGTGACTCCCAGATATTTTGGGCTTTCGTTGTATCTGACTGTGCCAAGAGGGCCGAACTGTTGACTGATCTTCGCTCATGAAAGGCGATTAGAGAGGTGGAACAGGCTTACCTCGGTTTTAGAAACATTAGGTCTCAGTCACCATGTCTCAAAATACTCATAAAGTTTAGTAAGGCTGTTCGTTAGGTGTTCTTCACATTCAGAAAGCTCTTCACTCTGATATGAAATTGCCAGTCATCTGCTTATTGAAATTTTCGGCAGGTCAAATTCGGCAGGTCAGATGTGTAGAGGTTGAATAACAGTGGAGCAAGAGTAGAGCCCTGAGGTAATCTGTCATTGAGTACATGCAGTCTGCTTTTCTCTTCTCCTTGATGTACTTTAAACTGCCTATTGCTTAACATGTTACTTAAGAGGTTGTCTAGAGTTTTGCAAGGTATTGCTCACATAAATTTCAATAATAGGCCCTCGTGCCACACTGTGTCAGAAGGTGCTGACAGGTCAATGAACACTACTCCAGTTTTAAGTTTCTTTTGGTATCCAAATTCTATGTGATTAGTCAAGGAGAGACTTGTTCACAGCAGCTTCTACAAGGTCTGAATCCAGCTTGTTCAGGTGGTACCATAGCATTAATTTGATCTTGGATTCGGTTAAGAATCGTTCTGTCCAATAGCTTGTACGCACAGCTAAGTAGAGATAATGGGCGGAAGTGTTCTGCAGCTGTTCCCTCTTTCCCTGGCTTTTTGATAACGATAATTTTTGCTCTTTTAAATTTTTTGGGTAATGTCGCTGTACGAAGAATTTCGTTAAAAAGGCAAACTAGCCAATTTCGCGTTACTGGTCCACTGTGCACAAATAATTCGGGGTAAAGCCAAACTGCATCTGCAGCTTTTCTACATTTCGTATGCTTAAGGGCTGTCTCCAGTTCAGTGATTGTAAATGGAGAAGAGAATTCCGGGTTATGTTGCAGAGATTTCTTGACTTACGTAAGCTCTCTCTTTACTTGCTGAAGATTTGCTTTATCTGTTGGGACCTTGGAAACTCTCACTAAGTGACTGGCTATTGAGTCGCATGAGACCGTTGAGTTTTCTTCGTTGTGGGAAGGGTCTTCTCCAAGTTTTTGAATCAGCGTCCACGCTTTTCTACTGGAGTCTGTGAAATCGAGGTCCCTAGTTTCTTTATGCCATTTTCCTCTCCTTTGTTCATTCAAGGAATTCATAAGGTTCATAGGTGTTTCTTGGTCTCCACTTTCCTTGAATTGGTTAAACAGCTGGTTGATCTCTTGATTCCAGCCAGGAACGTATTCTTTCCGGCATCCTCTGAGTATGCTCTTTTTGGCAGTAGATATTACGATCTTTAAAAACTGTGAGTATGATTTTGAAAGTGCAGGGACCTTTGTTACCATACGACAGAAGCGAATGAAAATAAGCAAAGTAGACTAATTTTCAGGTCCCTGAAGTGAGTGATCGTTCGACACAAAATTAGTCTACTTTGCTTATTTTCATTCGGTTATGTCGGATGGTATTATATTTTGGGGTAATTCTTCCCATTCTAAAAGGATATTTTTGGCTCAGAGACGGGTGGTTCGGGCAATAAGTGATGTAGGTTCACAAACCTCTTGTCGACCCCTGTTAACGAGTCTGGATATTTTGACATTGGCCTCTCAGTATATACACTGCTGGCCACCGTAAATGCAACACCCTGAAGGAAGCATCCGAATCGAGTGAAATTTACACCATGGGTTTACAGCGATGAGATATGCAACTGATTAGAATTTCAGCGCAGACGCACATCACGTGCGCCTGTGGCACCACCTCATAGCGCCATTTAAGGCTTAGCGATTTCTACGAGTGAACGTTCGGCACGTGTGTTTACCTTGTGGTTGTTTCACAAGACGATCAGTTATGCCTCGTAGACAACAGCGAACATCTTTTGATCAAGTATCCGAGTTCGACAGAGGAAGGATAGTGGCTTACCGAGATTGTGGATTATCATACAGAGAAATCGCTAGTCGTGTTGGACGAAACCAAA
Organism: Schistocerca nitens; assembly: GCF_023898315.1. Classification (NCBI taxonomy): domain Eukaryota; kingdom Metazoa; phylum Arthropoda; class Insecta; order Orthoptera; family Acrididae; genus Schistocerca; species Schistocerca nitens. Next base: position 745,432,721 of record NC_064618.1, on the reverse strand, counting down.
CAACTGTAATGCGGATATGTGACCGTTGGATGCAGGAGGGTACGACGCATTCACCTCGGTGCACCACTGCACGTGCTGATAGGCAAATTGTGCGCATGGCAGTGACAGATCGCTCAGTGACATCCCGAACCATAGCACAGCACATTGCGTCTGTAACGCATCATCCAGTGTCTGCGCGTACCATTCGACGCCGTTTACAGCAGAGTGGTCTGTCCGCAAGACGTCCATTGCTTCGTCTACCATTGACGCAGAACCACAGACGTCTCCGTCGCCAATGGTGTGATGACAGACGGATGTGGACGGCAGAATGGAATGACGTTGCCTTTACTGACGAGGCACGCTTCTGTCTGCAGCACCACGATGGTCGGATTCGAGTGTGGAGACACCGTGGAGAGAGGATGCTGGACAGCTGCGTTATGCACCGCCACAATGGTCTTGCACCGGGTATTATGGTATGGGGCGGTATTGGATATTTCTCTCGCACGCCTCTAGTACGCATTGCCGGTACTTTAAATAGCTGGCGCTACATATCCGAGGTGCTGGAGCCAGTTGTCCTTCAGGGCTCGGCCACAGCCATATTTCAACAGGATAATGCGCGACCACACGTGGCACGCATTGTCCAAAGGTTCTTCGTCAATAACCAGATTGAATTGCTTCCCTGGCCGGCTCGCTCTCCGGATCTTTCGCCGATAGAAAACATGTGGTCCATGGTTGCTCAACGAGAGACCCAGATTACATCCCCAGCTGCCACACCAGATGATCTTTGGCAACGTGTGGAAGCTGCTTGGGCTGCTGTACCCCAGGAACACATCCAACGTCTCTTTGACTCAATGCCGAGACGTGTGGCAGCGGTGATCTCCAACAATGGCGGCTACTCTGGCTACTGATTCTGGCAGGAACCACGTCACAGACGTCTGTAAACGTAATCATTTGATACTTGGTCAACATGTTATCTACAAAATAAATCTTGTTGTGCTACCTCTTGTCTTTCTTGGTGTTGCATTTACGGTGGCCAGCAGTGTATATTCCTTACTGTCATTTCTTGTTAAGAATATTAGCTTATTCCCAAGAATAAGCAGCTTTCACTCAGCTAATACTCGGCAGAAATGAAAGCTGCATTTGGATTGGACTTCCTTAACTCTTGTGCAGAAAGGTGTACAGTATACTGCTGCATCCATTTTCAATAAGCTACCATTCGAATTCAAAAATCTTAGCAATAATCCACTCGCTTTCAAATCTAAACTGAAGAGTTTCCTCATGGGTCACTCCTTGTATTCTGTCGAGAAGTTCCTTGAAAAATTAAGTTGATTCTTGTTGTATTGTTGATTGCGTTTAAGTAAACTTATGGGCTGACTTTTTTCGTGTTCATAAACATTTGTTTTTATCTGTATTTTTTTAATGTTGTAATTTCATGTACTGACACGTTCCATGCCTTTGGAGATTTGCTCCTCAATTTGATCCTACGGAACTTGACGCGTAAATAAAATAAAAATAAAAAACGACAGAAAGGAGCTGTCGTACTTGCAGGTGCCAATGTCCACACCGTGAATGAAGCTGCCTGATTTTTTGGTGCGTCAACGCGAACATCCAAGTGTTTTTTCGAAGAGTAGTGTACAACTGGATAACGTGTAATACGGCGTAAGAACAGTGATCGTACAAAGACTCTCTTACCGACAGTACAATGCTATGTCAAATCCGACAGAAATTGCTGATGTCAGTGAATACAGATCCATCTCAACCAGTTTCCCAGAGAACATTGCGTAGGGAACTGCAGTCAGTGGACGTTTGGAGAAGGATACTTCGTAAAAGGCTTTTGTTCAGGATGACACTTAAAATTGCATGTCTTCAATGGGTCAGAAAGTAAATGGAGAATAGCTCACAGGAGGGAGTGTGCTGCGGTCCTATGAGTTGCGGTTTTGTCTCCTTGCTAGCGGTGCAGAGCGCCGAACACACCGACAGCCTCATGAGGTGATCAGTCCTCTACGTGTGGAGGGTGTAGCTGGGGGGGGGGGGGGGGGTGGAAGGTGCTTGTCTGATGTTTAAGGGATGTTTTTCTCAACAATACTTGGGTCCACTCAATCAGGGTGCCTTGAATAGTCACCAAGATGCTTATTTCAACATTTTCGAGGACCAAGCGTTGCCTTATCTTCTACTTCTTCGTGATAAGTATGCTGCGGACAGAGCCGACTTCCATTATGACTACATCTGCATCTACATCCATACTCCGCAAGCCACATGACGGTGTGTGGCGGAGGGTACCCTGAGTACATCTATCAGTTCTCCCTTCTATTCCAGTCTCGTATTGTTCGTGGAAAGAAGGATTGTCTGTATGCTTCTATGTGGGCTCTAATCTCTCTGATTTTATCCTCATGGTCTCTTCGCGAGATATACGTAGGAGGGAGCAATATACTGCTGGACTCTTCGGTGAAGGTATGTTCTCGAAACTTTAACAAAAGCCCGTACCGAGCTACTGAGCGTCTCTCCTGCAGAGTCTTCCACTGGAGTTTATCTATCATCTCCGTAACGCTTTCGCGATTACTAAATGATCCTGTAACGAAGCGCGCTGCTCTCCGTTGGATCTTCTCTATCTCTTCTATCAACCCTATCTGGTACGGATCCCACACTACTGAGCAGTATTCAAGCAGTGGGCGAACAAGCGTACTGTAACCTACTTCCTTTGTTTTCGGATTGATTTCCTTAGGATTCTTCCAATGAATCTCAGTCTGGCATCTGCTTTACCGACGATCAACTTTATATGATCATTCCATTTTAAATCACTCCTAATGCGTACTCCCAGATAATTTATGGAATTAACTGCTTCCAGTTGCTGACCTGCTATTTTGTAGCTAAATGATAAGGGATCTATCTTTCAATGTATTCGCAACAAATTACACTTGTCTACATTGAGATTCAATTGGCATTCCCTGCACCATGCGTCAATTCGCTGCAGATCCTCCTGCATTTCAGTAAAATTTTCCATTGTTACAACCTCTCGATACACCACAGCATCATCTGCAAAAAGCCTCAGTGAACTTCCGATGTCATCCACTAGGTCATTTATGTATATTGTGAACAGCAACGGTCCCATGACACTCCCCTGTGGCACACCTGAAATCACTCTTACTTCGGAAGACTTCTCTCCATTGAGAATGACATGCTGCGTTCTGTTACCTAGGAACTCCTCAATCCAATCACACAATTGGTGTGATAGTCCATATGCTCCTACTTTGTTCATTAAACGACTGTGGGGAACTGTATCGAACGCCTTGCGGAAGTCAAGAAACACGGCATCGACCTGGGAACTCGTGTCTATGGCCCTCTGAGTCTCGTGGACGAATAGCGCGAGCTAGGTTTCACACGACAGTCTTTTTCAAAACCCATGCTGATTCCTACAGAGTAGATTTCTAGTCTCCAGGAAAGTCATTATACTCGAACATAATACGTGTTCCAAAATTCTACAACTGATCGACGTTAGAGATATAGGTCTATAGTTCTGCACATCTGTTCGACGTCCCTTCTTGAAAACGGGGATGACGTGTACCCTTTTCCAATCCTTTGGAACGCTACGCTCTTCTAGAGACCTACGGTACACCGCTGCAAGAAGGGGGGCAAGTTCCTTCGCGTACTCTGTGTAAAATAGAACTGGTATCCCATCAGGTCCAGCTGCCTTTCCTCCTATGTTCCTGCTTTCACGAAAAGTCAGGTACCCATGAAAATGCCGGGGCCATATGGAACCGTGCATGAAACGTGGCAGTAAGCATTCCCGAAAACTGATAGCTATTCGCGATGTAATCATCAATGGGTGACTTTATATGGCATACCCCAAGAAATTTGTGACCCCTCTTCCACACTGAATGCATTCTGTTCTGTTCCTACATTAGGTTAGCATGGCGAATTGAAATAACAGCGCAGTATTCATTCTCGTGAAATAATTTCGTTCGGTGGGAAGTTCCTTCGTTGTTATTCTATCGCCACGTAGTGAACCATAATCTAAGACCATGCCTTTCTCGTGCACTTGGTAGTCAGTTATTGGTTTGGATAATCACATGGCGGAAATAAAGCAACAAACCAGAGAACTTCCTGACAAGTGATCTCATTATTTACTGGTTTGTGCTTGGATGTTTCACTTGGTATAACATCTCTACTTACATTGTGATCTTAAGTGCTTTTCAACAGGACAAAATCTGTGTGAATAGTTTTCGTGTTACCAATGAGACCTTGAAGATGTTCGTCGACTTTTCTAACCAGCACGATCGTCATACCTGTCCTCTGTTGCCCATGTGCGCGATACGAAGGGGCGGTGTCTGATCTTGTCTGCCCGTTAACCAACGGCAACTCCGTGTGGAGACAGCGTGGAACTCTTTCAGTGTAACATCAAAAACTTCTGTGCTGCTCTCTGTATCTAATCTGCATAGGTTCCTAAGGAACGATGTGCAGTAAGTTTAAATTGTAATTTGGGATTCCGTTGAAACGGGTGAAGCTATTCAGCTGAAATATCATTCATTCTTTTTATTCACGTTTATTTCCCACCTAACTATGCTCTTGACGATCATGCATTCAAAAACGATCGATTCCAGTGTCACTAACGCCTTCATAAGACCGTAACAAACGCCACTAAATATTTGTACAGAAATACGATTGTATTATATTGTGTTAGGTATGTTGACAATGTGGAGACGTAGTGGACGCCTCAGTATCTTCAAGAGATGAAGTCAGTAGTAGATAAGAAAGACACGGGCTGCTCTCTTCAGTAGGTATGCGTTCTTCCGCAGTATGGCAGTGCGGCTTGTGCCGTTGCAGAATGCGTTGGTGGGGAGTGTGGAGACCGCGCCCAGGGGTCAGAGTCATGAGTCACAGAGTCATGCCCTGAGTAGGCCGGCAACGACGGGGCCACAGCTGTGGCTCAGGCTGGGTGAACACAGCAGAAGAACCGCGTCTTCCCACATCTCTACCTTTCGGGAAAAAGAGTTGCAGTGAAACTAATTCTGGAGATTCTCTCTGACTTCTTTTCTCCCCTACGAGTCACCGAGTGACGTGACGCAACGTCTGAGGCAATGGTCTCGTATATCTACATCTACATCTACATCTACGTGATTACTCTGCTATTCACAACAAAGTGCCTGGCAGATGGTTCAATGAACCACCTTCATGCTGTCTCTCTACCGTTCCACTCTCGAACGGCATGCGGGAAAAACGAGCACTTAAATTTTTCCGTGCGAGCCCTGATTTCTCTTATTTTATCGTGATGATCATTTCTCCCTATGTAGGTGGGTGCCAACAGAATGTTTTCGCAGTCGGAGGAGAAAACTGGTGATTGAAATTTCATGAGAAGATCCTGTCGCAACGAAAAACGCCTTTATTTTAATGATTGCCACTCCAATTCACGTATCATGTCTGTAACACTATGTCCCCTATTTTGCGATAGTACAAAACGAGCTGCCCTTCTTTGTACTTCTTCGATGTCATCCGTCAGTCCCACCTGATGCGGATCCCACACCGCACAGCAATACTCCAGAATAGGCCGGACAAGCGTAGTGTAACCAGTCTCTTTGGCAGACCTTTGCACCTTCTAAGTGTTCTATCAATGAATCACAGTCTTTGGTTTGCTCTACCCACAATATTATCTATGTGATCGTTCGAATTTAGGTTATTTGTAATTTTAGTCCCTAAGTATTTAGTTGAATTGACAGCCCCCAGATTTGTGTGACTTACCGCGTAATCGAAATTTAGCTGATTTGTTTTAGTACTCATGTGAATAACTTCACACTTTTCTTTATTCAGGGTCAATTGCCACTTTTAACACCATACAAATATCTTATCTAAATCATTTTGCAAGTCGTTTTGATCATCTGATGATTTTACAAGAAGGTAAATGACAGCATCATCTGCAAACAATCTAAGACAGCTATTCAGATTGTCTCCTATGTCGTTAATATAGATCAGGAACAATAGAGGGCCTAAACACTTCCTTGGGGAACGCTGGATATTACTTCTGTTTTACTCGATGACTTTCCGTCTATTACTACGAACTGAGACCTTTCTGACAGGAAATCATGAATCCAGTCGCACGACGGAGGCGATATTCCGTAGGCATGCAGTTTGATTAGAAGACGCTTGTGAGGAACGTGGTCGAAAGCTTTCTGGAAATCTAAAAATATGGAATCAATTTGACATCTCCTGTCGTTAGCACTCATTACTTCATGAGATAAAAAGCTAGATGTGTTTTATCAGAACGATATTTTCTGAATCCGTGCTGGCTATATGTCAATAAATCGTTTTCTTCGAGGTACTTCATAATGTTCGAATACAGTATATGTTCCAAAAACCTACTGCAAATCGACGTTTGTGTTATGGGCCTGTATTTTGGCGGGTTGCTCCTACTTCCCTTTTTGGGTATTGGTGTGACTTGAACAATCTTCCAGTCTTTAGGTACGTATCTTTCTGTGAGCGAGTGGTTGTATATAATTGCTAAATATGGAGCTATTTTATCAGCATACTCAGAGAGGAACCTGACTGATATACAATCTGGACCGGAGGCCTTGCCTTTATTAAGTGATTTAAGCGGCTTTGTTACACCGAGGATATCTACTTCTATGTTTCTCATCTTGGCAGTTGTTCTTGACTGGAATTCAGGAACATTTACTTCGTCTTCTTATGCAGGAGAAGCGGGGCTCAAATCTCTGCCTGTCCATCTTGACTTAGGTTGTTCGAGAGAATTATTGAGAATCAGTTGCTTAAAAACAAGTAGTCCACTACCAAGCGAAAAGCTATCGAACTTAAACATTTCTGAGAACCAGGTTTCGAAATTAGTTTCTTCTAACTGTCTATCTCGTACACTGATAAGCCAAAACATTATGACCACTGCCCACCGCGACGTTGGATGCCCCTTCGTGACGTTGCGGGCACGTGACGCGGTAACAAAACTATGTAAGTGGTGCAGACACGGACGGGGATCACCCTAGCGAAGATATGGGCTGCAAATGGGGAAATACATTGAGATAAACGACTTTGACAAAGGGAAGATTAATATTACTCAGAGCCCGTGAACGAGTATCTCGGAAACGGCGAAACTGTTAGAATGTTCGCGTGCTGCTGTCGCGAGCATCTACGGAAAGAGATAGAAGGACAGTGAAACTACCAGTATGCGCTAAATGGTTGGACATCAACGGCTCTTCGCAGAACGTGCGGTTCGGAGGCTTGTCTGTTCTGTAAAGTGGGATATATGGTGATCTGTGGCATCTCTGCCGAAAGATCACAATGCTGGTGCACTCACAAGTGTTTCGCAGCACACCGTTCATCGAACATTGTTGAACATGGAGCTCCGCAGCAGGCCACCCCTATGTGTTGACATGTTGACCCCACGACATTGTCAGTTACGATTACAGTGGACACATTTATACAGGACTGTGCTTAAACTGAGACACAATATTTTTAGCGCGGCGCAATCTGACTTTCAATAATCCCTACAAAAAAATGGCCCTGACTTACATTAACCTATACCTTTCACAAATCACTTACCTCACAAAAATCTTCGTTACTCGAACTACTGCAATACAGCGAGCGCCACTACTGCCAGCTAAATAAGAGATTCAAACTACGGAAGGCACTAACTACTGATAGGCATAGTCAGCAAATGAAAGATTTTAATAGAGAACAAACAATGTATTTACCTTAATAGTGTTCAAAAGTCATAATATATATAGCAGTTCATGACATCCAGTCTTACAAATTTCAAAACTCCGCCATTTCTCTCCCCACATCCACCACTGCTGGCGGCTCACCTCCAACTGCGCAACGCTACGCGCTGTTCACATCCAGCTGCCGCTGCCCAACACTACAATGGCAGACAACAATGCAAACTAGCCACAGACTGCACACAGCACAGCCAGTGATTTTCATACAGAGCGCTACGTAACGTTGCCAATAAGAAAACATAAAACAGCACAGCCAGTGATTTTCATACAGAGCGCTACGTAACGTTGCCAATAAGAAAACATAAACGGCCTACTTACATAGCCCCCATGCTCCCCACAAAAAATTTTACAAATTGTTTTGGGCAGTGGCCAATAATGATTTGATAAAATTTTTCATAATTACAATAACAAAGAAATCAAAGGCACACACTTATTGATACAATGTTGGTCAAAAGCTAAAATTTTCTCACAGTCCATAAAGACAGTCCTGATCATTCATCACAGTAACATTGCAGTGTTTTCTCAAAGTCTGAGCAGTAAAAGATAGCCACAGATTGCACACAGCACAGCCAGTGATTTTCATACAGAGCGCTACGTAACGTTGCCAATAAGAAAACATAAAATAGCACAGCCAGTGATTTTCATACAGAGCGCTACGTAACGTTGCTAATAAGAAAACATAAACAGCCTACTTAAAACGGGACCAGAGGGATTATATAGTTGATCAATGGAAACGTGTCGGCTCTTCGCGCGAATCACATTTCTGCTCCACTAGGTTGGTGGTCGACTCCACAAATGCCGTCATCGAGGTGAACGGCGGCTCGAACTTTGTACCGCACCACGAAAACAGGATGGTGAGAGAAGTATTACGCTGTGGGAGACATTCCCCTGTGCTTGAATGTGACCTGTGGTAGTCATGTAAGACTCGCTGACAGCTGCGAATCACCTGCGTCCCTCCATGCTTAATGCCTTCCCCGACGGCAATGTCGTCTTTCAGCAGTATCATTGTCCGTTTCTCGGAGCCAGAACCGTGATACAGTTGTTCGAGGAACATTATAATGAACTCACGTTGATGTCTCGGCTACCAAATTCGCCTTATGTAAATCCGATGGAACGCATCTGGGTCGCTATAGGGATCCATCACCGCGTACGTAAAACATCGGCCCGTTATTTACGCGAATTACGTGGCCTGTGTGTAGAGCATCTAATGCCACAAACCTACCAAAAAAGTGTCGGATCCATCTTACGCAGAATCAGTGATGTATTTTGTTCCATAGATGGACTAACAAGCTTTAAACAGGTAGTCATGATGTTTTGGCTCATCAGCATATAGCTGCTTAGGCTATCGCGGCCAGAGATAGTTAACATGAAAGTCTTCTGGGTACAGTACCGCGTCATATTGTAAATAACTGTCACCATCGCTTCAGGCACGGCTACAAAGGTCTCCTTCTGGTTCTAATGGTATCTTTCTTGTTGCCCAGTGTCACTTATATGACTGCTCTGCTGAGCATGAAATTGCGTCACAGTTTTGTAATATCGTGCTCAGCAGAGCAGTCCCAATAAAATATGAGTTTAGATAACAAAAAATGTACTAGCAGAGCGAGCAGAAGCCACTGTAATCGTGGCCGAAGCGCTGTTGATAGTTATTTACAGTATGACGCGGTTCCATATTCAGAAGATGAATATTAACAGAACCAAAACGCGTATGATGGAATGTAGTCAAATTAAATCAGGCGATGCTGAGGGAATTAGATTGGGAAATGAGACACTAAGGGTAGTAGAAGGCTTTCGCTATTTGGGCAGTAAAATAACTTGTGATGGCCGAAGTAGGAAGGATACATAATGTAGAGCAGTAATGGCAAGAAAAGCGTTTCTGAAGATGGGAGTGAGACCTGATACCAAGGAAGGCAGGATTGGGTTACGATTGTGGACGGGGCCGTAATCAATTGCTGTTGGTTAGTTTATTTTTCAATCACGTACACTTTATTTAGAAACAACAACAATAAAAGGTGACAATAAATTGAGGAGTGTTCCACGGCTGAAGACCTTAATGACAAGCAATTCAAAGCTATTTCTCGGCTGAAGGCTCCAATATTAATAATTTAAAACTGTTTCACGGCTGAAAGCCTGAATAGCAATCTTTTAAGAAACAGCTAACTTCTTAAACTTGCAATTATAGTTATTAAAATATTTTTAAAAGAACAATCATCAAAGCCTCACTGCTAGAATACAATCGTCTAATTAAAATTTTAAGACAAGTAACACTCATTGCTGAAGGCCTTAATGACAACAAATTCAACTATTTCTCGGCTGAAGGCCCAAGTAGTAATAATTTAAAAACTGTTTCACGGCTGAACGCCTGAATAGCAATCCTTTAAGAACCAGTTAAACATCTTCAAACTTGAAATTACAGTTATTAAAATTAAAAAAAAAACAATCAGCAAATCTGACCAAACCAAGGAGAGGGAGTGGAGGGGGAGGCGCAGACGCTACTCCAAGTATCGACCTGGGAAAGTCCTTCAAAACTTCGCAAGCGATGAGACAGGCAGCCAAGAATTGCAATCGCTCCATGAGGTGGTAACTCAGACTAGTGGCAGTTTAATCACATGACCAATAATCATTTGCCGAATCTACCTAACGTCCGATGACCAATGCAACGATGGAATAACACACCCAAGCCGGAACCGGCGGTCAGCACTATGTCTACAGACTCCGGTGTTTAGAGTATCCGGAAGCATAAAGGAACCACTACTGCCAGGGTAGGAGGAAAAAAAAAGCACACCAGCCGGCCCACAGATCAAGGAAGCTGTCGAACTACGCGTCTTACCGGACAGCAGCGGCAAGGCGAGGAAAAGTACACTGCCTAACACATATTAAGCTCTGGGGCAGGTAACTGGGGAGTTAGCGGCCACTAGGCAGGAAAAATACCACTAGTTGAGCTTCACAAATAATAACATATAGAATGCAACAATTAATAATAAGAAGTGGAGGAAGGCTGATCAGGTTCGCCTTCCCCAAACGCTCTACTCGCTGCTCTTCGTCTCGGCGACACAGCGAGCAGCAACACGCAAGCAAATGCCGTGATCTCACAGTGGTGGAGGTTTCACTACTTGAATTAAGGCCCACTCAACTTAAGCTTCCTGGGTTTGATTGACAACGAGGTTGTACCCCTCGTGACTACAGCCCTTCCATCCGGCAGTGCATGCGTGCCGCCAGTGGTCCCGGCGTATTTTGGCGCTGCGCGGACCTGGCTGCTCGTCCGTCCTCAACCGAACTGCCGACTGACACCACACAGAAAATCCACAACGTCGCCCCAAAGACAGTACCACCGTTACTAGATATCGATAACCGCCGCTGCTGCCACTAGCGGACAGACAACACTTGCAAATGGAGTGGCGCCAACGAACACAAGATGAAGACGACAACCGTAACTATACCAATTAAACGATGCCAACGTAGCAACGGCACCAACGCGAGCCGCAGCACGGCTCAGGGAGATTTATTGGCCTCGAAAACAGACGTTAGGAAATCTTTTCTGAAGGCATTTGTCTGGAATGTAGCCACATACGGAAGTGAAACGCGGAAGATAAACAGTTCAGGCAAGAAGAGAGTGGAAGCTTTCGGAATGTGCTTCTATAGAAGAATACTAAAGATTATTTGGGTATATCATGTAACTAATGAGGAGTTACTGAATAGTATTGGGGGAAAAGAAACTTGGGGCATAACGTGACTGAAATAAGGTGTCCATTGGTAGAACACATCAAGGTATCGTCAGTTTAGTGTTTGAGGAATGTGTGTTTGAGGAATGTGTGTGTGTGTGTGTGGGTGTGTTTGTTTGTGGCGGCGGGGGGGGGGGGGTGGTTAAAAACCACAGAGGGAGACCAAGAGTTGAGTACCGCCGGATGTGGGTTGCAGCAGTAATTCGGAGATAAAGAGGCTTGCACCAGATAGAATAGCATTGAGAGATACATCAAACCAATTCCCAGACTGAAGGCGCAACAACAAAGTTATATAACTTCCCGTCACCTGAAAACCGTGTGTCACACCAAAGTAGTAAGTCAGAACTGTATCTTCAGCCGAAATAAACTTTGCTTTTGTACCTCCTGGAATGCTTCTCGGGATGGTTGCCTAAAAAATGTCCAGCCCTATCCTTGATCAATTAGTGTTCCGTCTCTGATGAGTAACGACCTCTACACTGACATTAAGCTAAACCGAGCTTTCCAATTTTACTTTCACATAGCGGTCTATGCGATGTTCCCGTCCACTACAAAATTCTACCAGATCCTGTTCAGTGCTCTCCAAAAAAATATTAACAATTTTCAATGCGCCTGCGGCTTTCCAGTAATTGGGTAACATTAACAGAATTAGTGGAATTGATTTAGAAAACAAATGTACAACTTTAGTAAAAAACCGGAGTAATTGATAGAACACATCTTGAGGCACCAGAAACAGCTTAACTCGTAATGGAGGTAGGTGCTGGATGTAAAAACAGTAGCGGCAGTCTTAAGCTTTAATACGGCCAGAAGGCTCAAATACGAGATGCAGGTCTCAGCAATCATACGGAGATGATGAGACTTCCGCTGGCTAGTCTAGCGTGGAGACGTGCATCAGACCAGCCTTTGGACTCTATAGCTCAACTAAAACAAAAGATAATGGTGTGATTTTAAGACGCCAACTAGACTGAGTGCTATTCCAATATAAGAACCATTCACGATTTTTCATTGCTTTTTTTTTTCGTTAGACATCTTTCTGTCGTTGGCAGGCTCATTATGAAATACTGGTGTTCACAGGACATTACTGTGTAAAAAGTATGCTTGAGCCGTCGTCGGTACGCGTTGATGCCGTTCTTCTTTTTTGGCATTTTGTCACCATCGAGTGGCATCTTATTGCTCCCTCAGCGACTACCTGAACGAGTTGCTCGCTTGCGTCCGTCAGGGGCAGCAGCAGCGTTTATCGATACTGGTACTGCTGTACCTTCTTTGGTGTGCCCGCTATATTCCCGTGTCATGGTGTGTGTGAGGCAGTTTGTCGGATGCGACGGAGCAGTGAGGAAGTCTCCGTGGCATGTGGTCAGGCCGGGGCCACTGGCGGCATGCACACACGGTCGGAGTTGTCTGGCACTAGCTGCGAGAGCTGCAAAGTTCGTCGCCCACCGAACCTGCGTACTGGAGTTGAGTTATCAGTGAATCTGTTATGAAATCTCAACTCTTCGTTGATTACTGGTTGTTGCTTCCTGGGCTGTTCCCCCAAGCAGCAATGTGATGGTGTGCTGGAGTCGGCAAAATTTTGCAGCCATCTTCCTGTATGGTGTTTAACTTTCGAAATGATTATAATTTATTAGTAAAGTGCACCAGCGGTGTCTTCTGCCCTGTGGCCGTTAACATTCCCGTTACCTGCCATGGTTGTTAGCGTAGTTTTCCGGCAGTGTGTTTTCCTCGCTGTGTTGACGCTGTCCGGCATGGTGTGTAGTTCGACAGGTTGATGTTGTTATCCCTTTTTCTTTGAGTGGTTATTGTGCCTTGACTGTGTTTGGACGCCAATTATTAAGACATAATCCTGCTGCGATCCTCGTCTTTGCTGGTACTTTTGGTTGTCGTCCCGTTGGTCGGGTGGAAGGGAATTGACTGGGTTCTTGGTTGGTTCTTCAGCTGTCCATAGGTCGTACTGCCACCTGGTTATTTAGTGTGCCTTGACTGTGTTTGGACGCCAATTATTAAGACATAATCCTGCTGCGATCCTCGTCTTTGCTGGTACTTTTGGTTGTCGTCCCGTTGGTCGGGTGGAAGAGAATTGACTGGGTTGTTGGTTGGTTCTTCAGCTGTCCATAGGTCGTACTGCCACCTGGTTATTTAGTGTTATGCTTGGCTTCCTGTCTCACCTAAAATGTTGTTAGAGTTTCCTCCCCAGGCCGACCCTTGGAACACTTCTGAGCGCCACTGTTCTGTTGTTTGTGATTGCGATTTTCTTTTGTCGCAGGTACTGTTCAAGGCCTTCAGTCATGCATTAAATTTGTCTGTTCTGTGTTTAGTATATGGCCCTCAGCCAAACCTTATTTTAAGATTAGGCCTGCAGCCGTGTTTTATTTAAAATTCTTGTTTGCTCTGTATTTAGGCCTTCAGCAACATTTGTTTTAAACTCTGTGGCTTTCAGCCTTTAATGTGTAAATTCCTGTCTGTAAGGATTCTCTGTAATTATCTTGAAATATTAAAATGGCCTTCAGCCGTACTGTGTAAATGCTTATCTTAATGCTTATCTTGGGTCCTCTGCCGTCAAGATATTTCAAGATTTCTTAAGATCGTTTTCTGTTGTACTGTGTAAACGCTTGTCTTTAAAGGTTCCCTTTTGTTATGTTGAAATATTATTGGGCTTTCAGACGATGAATCAATTTAAATTTTCCTTAATAAGGCTTTTAGCCGAAATTTGTAAATGCTTGCCTTTTAAGAATTTCCTTTGCTGGTCTGAAATATTATTTGGGCCTTTAGCCGAGAAGATATTTCAATTTTACTTAAGTAAGGCCTTCAACCGTTTGTCTAAATCCTTGTGTTTTAAAAGGAATTATTTAAACTTTATTACTGAGAAGTTACTTGGGCCCTCAGCTTTGAATTGATCCTTGTTGTTTTAAAGACAAAACTGTGCATTGGTTTTCGAGGAATAAAGTTGTGTGTTCTTGTGTAGCTAACAGTAACTGATCTTGGCCCCTTTGCACAACCTGATCCGCTCTGTCCTGCGAAACCAGATTTGTTGTGCAGGATTTACTTTTGAGCAAACGTGTGCTTATGTGCTGCAGCCGCAGAGTCGAGAGGACGGGAAAACAGCGCTAGTATCCGTTTACACACAGGATTGAGTTTAGTCTCTGTTCGCACGTGTAAAGTATTTCTTTACATAAATGTGTAACTATTGTGGTTAGTGTTTCTGTAATTTTTTAGTGCATTTTCACTGTGTGAACTGACTTTGGAATGTATTGAAAACAAGAAGCAGCGTAGCAGCTGTCGGCCTACTTAGCTTGCATCTAGCGACTGCTTGGATTTGTGCTGTATTTATTGTGGCTTAGACGGAGAGGGATTACGTATGTTGTGTACAGACGCAGTGGGCACGGGCTACTGTTTTTAAACGGCGGGAAGCTGTGTTGCTGTATCGTCACGAGTGCCCCAGCTATTTTCTGCTTACATACATAAATGATCTGGCAGACAGGGTGAGGAGCAATCTACGGTTGTTTGCTGATGATGCTGTGGTGTACTGGAAGGCGTCGAAGTTGAGTGACTGCAGGGGGATACGACTTAGACAAAAATTTCTAGTTGTGTTATAAATGATGCCGGCCGGGGTGGCCGGGCGGTTCTAGGCGCTTCAGTCTGAAACCGCGCGACCGCTACGGTCGCAGGGTCGAATCCTGCCTCGGTCATGGATGTGTGTGATGTCCTTAGGTTAGTTAGGTTTAAGTAGTTCTAAGTTCTAGGGGACTGATGACCTCACATGTTAAGTCCTATAGTGCTCAGAGCCATTTGAACCATTTTGTTATAAATGGCAGCTGGCTCTAAATGCAGGAAAATGTAAGTTAATGCGGATGAGTAGGAAAAACAAACCCATAATGTTCAGCTACAGCATTAACAGTGTTCTGCTTGACATAGTCACGTCGTTTAAATATCTAGGTTAACGCAGCTGAGCATAATGAAGTTGAACGAGCATGTGAGGATTGTAGTGCGAAAGGCTAATGGTCAACTTCGGTTTATTCGGAGAATTTTGGGAAAGTGTGCTGCATCTATAAAGGAGACCTGTTCTTGAGTATTGCTCGAATGTTTAGGACCCCCACCAAGTCGGATTAGAGAAAGACATCGAAGCAATTCAGAGAGTGCTAGATCTGTTCGAACCTCACGCAAGTATTACAGATATGCTTCGGGGACCAAATGGGAATCCCTGGAGGGAAGGCGACGCTCTTTTCGAGGAACACTATTGAGAAAATTTATAGAGCTGGCATTTGAAGCTGACTGCAGAACGATTCTGTTGCCAACATACGTTCGCGTAAGGACCACGAAGATAGGAGAAAATAGGGCTCGTACGGAGGAGGCACATAGACAGTAGTTTTTCCTTTGCTCTGTTTGTTTGTGGAACGGGAAAGGAAATGACTAGTAGTGGTACTGGGTTCCCTCCACCACGCACCGTACGGTTGTTTGCGGAGTGTGGATGTAGGATGTAGCCACGGTCGAGAGGCTCCAGCCTGCTGCCCTGGGCTGTGTTGGCGTTAGGGGACCCGAAGCGAATGCTTCGGCACCTCTGGAGCCTGTAGTGACGCCTGGGATCCCTGGTGACGCGGGCCCCCTCCGATTTGCTGTGCTGGCCGCTTGAAATTCGTTTTGCTGTGGATGGCGAACAGTGGCGGGCTCATGAATTTTTGGAAGGAAGCCAAACGTGGGTACTGGCTGCATAGCTGCCCCTTTACGCTGTCCACTGCTGAAAGTACATCTGAGCCAGCACAGGGCGTCTAGCCGGCCGGTGTGGCCGAGCGGTTGTAGGCGCTTCAGTCTGGAACCTCGCGACCGCTACGGTCGCAGGTCCGAATCCTGCCTCGGGCATGGATGTGTCTGATGTCCTTAGGTTAGTTAGGTTTAAGTAGTTCTAAGGATGTACCCGTGGTCTAGGGGTCGCCGGCACGGTAGCTCAGCGTGTTCGGTCAGCGAGCTGAGTGATCTCTGTAATAAAAAAACTGAGTGAATGGATCAGGGGACGCCCGCCCAGAACAATTGCAACGAACTATAACGAACAAAATTAGATTAAAAAAAAAAGGTAGCGTCTTTGATTCATAATCAAAACGTCTTCGGTCCCGGGTTCGATCACCGCCTCTGCCTAAATTTTGATAAATAATCAGCATTGGCGGCCGAAGACTTCCAGCATAAGAAGTGAGCCTCATTCTTGTCAAAGAGGGCGGAGGAGGGGATACAGTTTCAGGGCACTCTCTTGTCCTAGGGGTGGGAAATTGCCCCTAAAGGCCGGCCGAAGTGGCCGTGCGGTTAAAGGCGCTGCAGTCTGGAACCGCAAGACCGCTACGGTCGCAGGTTCGAATCCTGCCTCGGGCATGGATGTTTGTGATGTCCTTAGGTTAGTTAGGTTTAACTAGTTCTAAGTTCTAGGGGACTAATGACCTCAGCAGTTGAGTCCCATAGTGCTCAGAGCCATTTTTTTTGCCCCTAAAGGCGGAAGAATCAGCAATGATCAACGACATGAGGATGCAGAAGGCAATGGAAACCACTGCATTAAAGACACGTAACGTGTATCCACAGGACATGTGGCCTGTAATTGAAGAAGTGTCATGATGATCTCTCCATTGGCAAAAGATTCCGGAATAGTCCCCCATTCGGATCTCCGGGAGGGGACTGCCAAGGGGGAGGTTACCATGAGAAAAAGATTGAATAATCAACGAAAGGAAAACGTTCTATGAGTCGGGGCGTGGAATGTCAGAAGCTTGAACGTGGTAGGGAAACTAGAAAATCTGAAAAGGGAAATGCAAAGGCTCAATCTAGATATAGTAGGGGTTAGTGAAGCGAAGTGGAAGGAAGACAAGGATTTCTGGTCAGATGAGTATCGGGTAATATCAACAGCAGCAGAAAATGGTATAACAGGTGTAGGATTCGTTATGAATAGGAAGGTAGGGCAGAGGGTGTGTTACTGTGAACAGTTCAGTGACCGGGTTGTTCTAATGAGAATCGACAGCAGACCAACACCGACAACGATAGTTCAGGTATACATGCCGACGTCGTAAGCTGAAGATGAACAGATAGAGAAAGTGTATGAGGATATTGAAAGGGTAATGCAGTATGTAAAGGGGGACGAAAATCTAATAGTCATGGGCGACTGGAATGCAGTTGTATGGGAAGGAGTAGAAGAAAAGGTTACAGGTGAATATGGGCTTGGGACAAGGAATGAAAGAGGAGAAAGACTAATTGAGTTCTGCAACAAGTTTCAGCTAGTAATAGCGAACACCCTGTTCAAGAATCACAAGAGGAGAGGTATACTTGGAAAAGGCCGGGAGATACGGGAAGATTTCAATTAGATTACATCATGGTCAGACAGAGATTCCGAAATCAGATACTGGACTGTAAGGCGTACCCAGGAGCACATATAGACTCAGATCACAATATAGTAGTGATGAAGAGTAGGCTGAAGTTCAAGACATTAGTCAGGAAGAATCAATACGCAAAGAAGTGGGATACGGAAGTACTAAGGAATGACGAGATACGTTTGAAGTTCTCTAACGCTGTAGATACAGCAATAAGGAATAGCGCAGTAGGCAGTACAGTTGAAGAGGAATGGACATCTCTAAAAAGGTCCATCACAGAAGTTGGGAAGGAAAACATAGGTACAAAGAAGGTAGCTGCGAAGAAACCATGGGTAACAGAAGAAATACTTCAGTTGATTGATGAAAGGAGGAAGTACAAACATGTTCCAGGAAAATCAGGAATACAGAAATACAAGCCGCTGAGGAATGAAATAAATAGGAAGTGCAGGGAAGCTAAGACGAAATGGCTGCAGGAAAAATGTGAAGACATCGAAAATGATATGCTTGTCGGAAGGACAGACTCAGCATACAGGAAAGTCAAAACAACCTTTGGTGACATTAAAAGCAACGGTGGTAACATTAAGAGTGCAACGGGAACTCCACTGTTAAATGCAGGGGAGAGAGCAGATAGGTGGAAAGAATACATTGAAAGCCTCTATGAGGGTGAAGATTTGTCTGATGTGATAGAAGAAGAAACAGGAGTCGATTTAGAAGAGATAGGGGATCCAGTATTAGAATCGGAATTTAAAAGAGCTTTGGAGGACTTACGGTCAAATAAGGCAGAAGGGATAGATAACATTCCATCAGAATTTCTAAAATCATTGGGGGAAGTGGCAACAAAACGACTATTCACGTTGGTGTGTAGAATATATGAGTCTGGCGACATACCATCTGACTTTCGGAAAAGCATCATCCACACAATTCCGAAGACGGCAAGAGCTGACAAGTGCGAGAATTATCGCACAATCAGCTTGACAGCTTATGCATCGAAGCTGCTTACAAGAATAATATACAGAAGAATGGAAAAGAAAATTGAGAATGCGCTAGGTGACGATCAGTTTGGCTTTAGGCAAAGTAAAGGGACGAGAGAGGCAATTCTGACGTTACGGCTAATAATGGAAGCAACGCTAAAGAAAAATCAAGACACTTTCATAGGATTTGTCGACCTGGAAAAAGCGTTCGACAATATAAAATGGTGCAAGCTGTTCGAGATTGTGAAAAAAGTAGGGGTAAGCTATAGGGAGAGACGGGTCATATACAATATGTACAACAACCAAGAGGGAATAATAAGAGTGGACGATCAAGAACGAAGTGCTCGTATTAAGAAGGGTGTATGACAAGGCTGTAGCCTTTCGCCCCTACTCTTCAATCTGTACATCGAGGAAGCAATGATGGAAATAAAAGAAAGGTTCAGGAGTGGAATTAAAATACAAGGTGAAAGGATATCAATGATACGATTCGCTGATGACATTGTTATCCTGAGTGAAAGTGAAGAAGAATTAAATGATCTGCTGAACGGAATGAACAGTCTAATGAGTTCACAGTATGGTTTGAGAGTAAATCGGAGAAAGGCGAAGGTAATGAGAAGTAGTAGAAATGAGAACAGCGAGAAACTTAACATCAGGATTGATGGTCACGAAGTCAATGAAGTTAAGGAATTCTGCTACCTAGGCAGTAGAATAACCAATGACGGACGGAGCAAAGAGGACATCAAAAGCAGACTCGCTATGGCAAAAAAGGCATTTCTGGCCAAGAGAAGTCTACTAATATCAAATACCGGCCTTAATTTAAGGAAGAAATTTCTGAGGATGTACGTCTGGAGTACAGCATTGTATGGTAGTGAAACATGGACAGTGGGAAAACCGGAAGAGAAGAGAATCGAAGCATTTGAGATGTGGTGCTATAGACGAATGTTGAAAATTAGCTGGACTGATAAGGTAAGGAATGAGGAGGTTCTATGCAGAATCGGAGAGGAAAGGAATATGTGGAAATCACTGATAAGGAGAAGGGACAGGATGATAGGACATCTGCTAAGACATGAGGGAATGACTTCCATGGTACTAGAGGGAGCTGTAGAGGGCAAAAACTGTAGAGGAAGACAGGGATTAGAATACGTGAAGCAAATAATTGAGGACGTAGGTTGCAAGTGCTACTCTGAGATGAAGAGGTTAGCACAGGAAAGGAATTCGTGGCGGGCCGCATCAAACCAGTCAGTAGACTGATGACAAAAAAAAAAAAAAAAAAAAAAAAAAATAAGTAGTTCTAAGTTCTAGGAGACTGATGAACTCAGATGTTAAGTCCCATAGTGCTCAGAGCCATTTGAACCATTTGAACGGGACGTCTCATCTGTTGAGACTGGGGTCGGTCTTCCTAAAATGTCCGCACAAGTGGTCCAGAGGTGGGGCATTGACTAGTAATTAAACCGTCATGGGTCGGGAACTCGGACCCAGCCACTGCGTAAATCTGTTATAATAAACAACATAAATATTCGTTAGTTCAAAATCGAAAGTTTTTCACCGATTCTATTGAAATTTTGACACGACGT
Organism: Schistocerca nitens; assembly: GCF_023898315.1. Taxonomy (NCBI): domain Eukaryota; kingdom Metazoa; phylum Arthropoda; class Insecta; order Orthoptera; family Acrididae; genus Schistocerca; species Schistocerca nitens. Next base: position 745,412,434 of record NC_064618.1, on the reverse strand, counting down.
TGCATTGCACTTGTTTTTGTATATATACTGTACTTTTATAAAAATGTAATACATGTAGTTAATACATTTATATACCATATGGCGTATTCGAAAGCAACATAATGTCAAAATTTCAAAAAATGAGTGAATGACTTTCGGAGATTTAAGGTTTTGAACAAAGATAATTATACTTTTCCTAACAACGTACATTCGGACAGGCACAGGATATTAATTCTTAAAATATATATATATCAAATAAATATATATGTAATAGATAAAGGAGAAACACTGCTGCCAAAAGTCTCAAAAAGTATTCGACAAATTTACTTTAATTTTTTATATGTTACTGCTATAAAGGTCTAATGAAACTTATATCCAGTTCCCATATCCAGTTCCCATACGTATTAGAGACGTGCGCTTCCTCTTTAACCAGACTGAGCCACTGCAACGCGTGGCCGGGGGCACCAAGCACTCAATAAATGTTGTCGACAGTGGCGTCCAAAGATTGAAGTCACCGTTGCTCTATCAGTGGCCTCGACAAAAAGGGCGGAGATTTTCACACTGCTGCAGAAGGCGGAAGGATGAGAATACATCAAAGGCGTGAGGATACAGAAACTAATGGATACCACTGCATAAAAGACACAGTATACACTATATCCATACAATCACGTTTATCTCTCTATTGGCAAAAGATTTCCAGGGCGGGGAGTATCAACAAGAAGGTAACCACGAGGAAAAGATGAATAACCAACGAAAAGATAACATTCTTCTCCGAGTCGGACCATGGAAGGTCAGAAATTTGAACGTAGTGGGAAATCCAGAAGATCTGAAAAGGGAAATGTAATGGCTCGATCTAGGTATAGTGGGGTCAGTGAAGTGACATGGATAGAAGGTAAGTATTCCTAGTAAGGCGAGTTTGCTGTTATGTCAACAGCAGCATGGACTGTTATGAGCAGGAAGATAGGGAAGAGAGTGAATTACTGTGAACAGTTCAGTGATAGGGTTATTCTCATCAGAATCGACAGCAAACCAACGCCAACAATGGTAGTGCAAGTACATGTGCCAGTGTCACAAGCAGAAAAAAATGTGTGTGAAATATTATGGAATTTACTGCTAAGGTCATCAGTCCCTAAGCTTACACTCTACTTAACCTAAATTATCCTAAGGACAAACACACACACCCATGCCCGAAGGAGGACTCGAACCTCCGCCGGAAACAGCGTCACCAACAGAAGATGAGATAATGTTTATGATACTGAACAGATAACTGAGTAACTAAAGGAAGATGATGATATAATGACAATGTAGGATTGGAATGCTGTGGTAGACGAAGGAATACAAGAAAGAGTTGCGGGAGAATATGGCCTTTGGTAGTAGGAATCAGATGAAGTACTGAGGAATGGTGAGATGCGTCTGAAGTTGTCTAAGGCTGTATATACTACAATATTGAATACCGAAGTAATAAGTTCAGTTGAACTGGGATTGATATCTCTAAATAGGGCAATTACAGAAACCAGGCCGGCCGGGGTGGCCGAGCGGTTCTAGGCGCTACAGTCTGGAACCGCGCGACCGCTACGGTCGCAGGTTCGAATCCTGCCTCGGGCATGGATGTGTGTGATGTCCTTAGGTAAGTTAGGTTTAAGTAGTTCTAAGTTCTAGGGGACTGATGAGCTCATGAGTTTAGTCCCATAGTGGTCAGAGCCATTCGAACCATTCGAACAGAAGCCAGATAGACGAACGTAGTTTCAAGGAAGAAACTTTGAGTTACCGAAAAAATACTTCAGTTTATCATCGAGAAAAGGAAGCACAAAAATGTTCGGAATGCAGAAATATGTCACCTAGGAAATAACTAAATAGGAAGTGGAGGGAAACCAAGACGAAAAAGCTGCGGGAAAAATGTGAATAATTCGAAAAATAAATAGTTTCAGAAGGATTGATTGAGTATATAGATAAATCAAACCACTTTCGGCGAAATGAAAAACGAGGGCGTAAACCAAAGAGTGCAATGCGAATTTCATTTCTAAATACAAAGGTGAGAGGAGATATATGGAAAGAACACGCCGAAGGCTATTACAAGTGGAGGAGTCGTCTGATGACATAGCGCTGGAAGCCTTGAGATCAATTCAGTCAGAGGGTCTAGATAACATCCCATTGGAATTTTTAAAATCGTTGGTGGGAGTGGCAACCAAATGACTATTCAAGTTAGTGTGTAGGTGTATGAGTCTAGACACCCACTACCACACTCCTGAAAAAATATCATCCGAACAAATACGAAGATGGAACAGGAAGGTAAATGTATTATCGCACAATCAGATAACGTGTCAAGCATCCAAGCTGCTGACAAGAATAATATACAGAAGAACCGAAAAGAAAATTGAGGAGCTGCCAGATGACGATCAGTTTGGCTTTCGGAAAGGTAAAGGTGCTTTAGAGGCAGTTCGTCGTTGCGTCTGATAATGAAAGCAAGACTTAAAAAAAAACCAAAAAGCGTTCATAGGATTTTTCGGCATGGAAAAAGCGTTCTACTAAGTAAGTTGGTCCAAGATGTTTGAAATTTTGAGGAAAATGGGAGTAAGCTATAAGGAAAGACGTAGAAGAAGCATGCTGGAACCACAACAATGAAGACTAAGTTCTCTAATTAATAATGGGTAAGACTTGGATTCAGTCTTCCGGCCCTACTGTTCAGTCTATACGCCGAAGGAATAATGACAAAAATAAAAGAGAAAGGTAGGATTAAACTGCAGAGTGGAAATGACAAGATTCTCTCGTAACACTGATATCCTCAGTGAAAGTAAAGAAGAATAGATTTACGGGGAATATTGAACAGAATGAACAGTTTAATAATTAAAGAATATGGATTGAAATTAAACGGAAGGAAGTCGAAAGTAATGAGGAGTAGCAGAAATGAGATTAATGAAAAACTTAACATCATAATTGGTGGTTATGAAGTAGTCGAAGTTAAAGAATTCTACTACCTCGGAAGGAAAATAACGCAAGATAGACGAAGCAAGGAGAACATAAAAAGCAGATAAGCACAGGCGAAGATGGCATTCCTGATCAAAAGAAGTCAACTAGTATGAAGGATCGGCCTTAACTGGCGAAGAAATTTCTGAGAATGTATATTTTGGAGCGCAGCGTTGTATGGTAACCAATAATGGATTGTGGGAACACCGGAACAGAAGAAAAGCGAAGCGTTTGAGACGTTATTTTATAGAAGGATGGTGAAAATTAGGTAGATTGGTAAGAAAAGGAATGAGGAGCTTCTCCGCAGAATCGGCGAGAAGACCCGTAGAAAACACTGACAAGAGGCAGGATGACAGAACGTCAGGATGCTAGAGGAAGCTGTGAAGGGTAAAAACTGCTGGAGAGACAGAGCTTGGATTACATCCAACAAATAACTGACGAAACGCGTATTATTTTATGCTTACAAGATTGCAAAACTGTCAGTGGAAGCAGTCACATTTATTAACTATCTAGGGAGCATGCTTGCAGGGCGCTTTAAAGTGCAACGACCACGCAAAGCTTATCTCAGACGCCAGTCTGAGACTCATTGGGAGAATCCTCAGGGACTGTAATCCACACAAAACGGAGGTAAGTAGCTTACAGAACTAATCGTTCGCCTAATGCTAGAATATACACTCCTGGAAATTGAAATAAGAACACCGTGAATTCATTGTCCCAGGAAGGGGAAACTTTATTGACACATTCCTGGGGTCAGATACATCACATGATCACACCGACAGAACCACAGGCACATAGACACAGGCAACAGAGCATGCACAATGTCGGCACTAGTACAGTGTATATCCACCTTTCGCAGCAATGCAGGCTGCTATTCTCCCATGGAGACGATCGTAGAGATGCTGGATGTAGTCCTGTGGAACGGCTTGCCATGCCATTTCCACCTGGCGCCTCAGTTGGACCAGCGTTCGTGCTGGACGTGCAGACCGCGTGAGACGACGCTTCATCCAGTCCCAAACATGCTCAGTGGGGGACAGATCCGGAGATCTTGCTGGCCAGGGTAGTTGACTTACACCTTCTAGAGCACGTTGGGTGGCACGGGATACATGCGGACGTGCATTGTCCTGTTGGAACAGCAAGTTCCCTTGCCGGTCTAGGAATGGTAGAACGATGGGTTCGATGACGGTTTGGATGTACCGTGCACTATTCAGTGTCCCCTCGACGATCACCAGTGGTGTACGGCCAGTGTAGGAGATCGCTCCCCACACCATGATGCCGGGTGTTGGCCGTGTGTGCCTCGGTCGTATGCAGTCCTGATTGTGGCGCTCACCTGCACGGCGCCAAACACGCATACGACCATCATTGGCACCAAGGCAGAAGCGACTCTCATCGCTGAAGACGACACGTCTCCATTCGTCCCTCCATTCACGCCTGTCGCGACACCACTGGAGGCGGGCTGCACGATGTTGGGGCGTGAGCGGAAGACGGCCTAACGGTGTGCGGGACCGTAGCCCAGCTTCATGGAGACGGTTGCGAATGGTCCTCGCCGATACCCCAGGAGCAACAGTGTCCCTAATTTGCTGGGAAGTGGCGGTGCGGTCCCCTACGGCACTGCGTAGGATCCTACGGTCTTGGCGTGCATCCGTGCGTCGCTGCGGTCCGGTCCCAGGTCGACGGGCACGTGCACCTTCCGCCGACCACTGGCGACAACATTGATGTACTGTGGAGACCTCACGCCCCACGTGTTGAGCAATTCGGTGGTACGTCCACCCGGCCTCCCGCATGCCCACTATACGCCCTCGCTCAAAGTCCGTCAACTGCACATACGGTTCACGTCCACGCTGTCGCGGCATGCTACCAGTGTTAAAGACTGCGATGGAGCTCCGTATGCCACGGCAAACTGGCTGACACTGACGGCGGCGGTGCACAAATGCTGCGCAGCTAGCGCCATTCGACGGCCAACACCGCGGTTCCTGGTGTGTCCGCTGTGCCGTGCGTGTGATCATTGCTTGTACAGCCCTCTCGCAGTGTCCGGAGCAAGTATGGTGGGTCTGACACACCGGTGTCAATGTGTTCTTTTTTCCATTTCCAGGAGTGTAGGTCGTCAGTCTGAGGTCCGTCCAATACAGGAATTATAAAGGAGAACGAGAAGATCTGAAGAAGTGCAGCGCGTTACGTTACAGGTTCACTTAGAGAGCGCGAAAGCGCCACGGAGATGCGCAGCAGGGGAGGTGTTGACCTCACGATGTGGTATTCCGTGAAATTCCGAGAACGTACTTCCCTAGAAGAGTCAACCAATATAGAGCTCCAGCCCACGTACATCTCGCGAAAGTTCAAGAAGGTAAAATTAACGAGGTTCTTGCTCTCACGAAGGATTAGCTGCAATCGCGCTTTCTGTGGACCGTTCGCTACTGGAACGGGAAAGGGAGGACATGGAAAAATGGGAGCAGAATCATTAGTCATACATTGGGGAAAGACGAGGCAAGTTTTTTTGAGTGCTTTCAACATTCAATTAATTTAACCCTTTGTTTGGAGCACATAGAAATATTGTGAAGAAAAAACATTAAGGCTAGCAACATCAAGGCGTTTTCCACAATGCACTTTCGAAGGGGGTTACTTTGTGTCCACCCTAAAAAAACAGAAAAACAAATTCGTTAATTGTTGTTGAATTATATGAACATGCTTTTTAAAGACGTACACATGGTCCAGAACCTGAAAATACCTTTTAGAACACTTAGCAATAACAACGCCCCCACACAAAATATAAAAATATGCAAATTTCGTTCATTGTTGTTGAATTTTACTCTTAACATACTTTTTAAGGAGATATTGATTTGTAACTAAAGCCCTGATCCTGGAAATACTGAATACGACCTTGTTTGGGGAAAGTGTTGTGAGTTTGGTGAGACTATCATTTTTAGGTTAAGTTTAACTGAAAAATTAAAAACCCATATGTAATTTGGTAGAAGAATTCATTAAAACATTAAATTTTTCAACATTTTAAAATATAAAAAACTGATTAGACTGCAATATTTCCAAAAGGTAGGCATATAGTAACCCCCCCCCCACCCCCTCACCGCTCTCCGTAGTTATTGCGAGGGCTAAGTTACATTAATTAGATGTATATGCTCATGTGAACAATTTCACATACATTGTTTCAACCAACAGTACGTTACCTGCTAGTATCCCTGCCCGCAAAAGGCGCATGTGTGCTACAATAGCAGTACTACTATGTTGCCCCTGTGGCTAGCAAAATGGTTGAATTTTGCACAGTTGCATGATACGTCTTAAACCACTTCCTTTTTGGTAGAAAGCACAGAACGATTACACGTTTTCCACAATTTATGGTTGAATATCCCTGAGGGGGAAGCCTACATCTTCCCTTTTGGCTCATACTCTGGACAGTGACCGGAACTGTCTCGTAGTAGATCATTCACTGGCACAGGAACTGATGTTTATTTTTTCTTCTGGTCTAGTTCCGTATCCAATACTCAAAGCCAGTCTTTCTCTTTCCAGAAAAGATGAGTGCATTTGCAATGTCGCAGGTAAGAATTCGCTAACACATTTATTTAACAACACGCCATCAAGACTCCCTCTTTCGTTGAAAAATAAAAGAGAGCTATGAAAGCAGATGAAACTTCAACTCCAGTGACTGATGTTCATATAACCTGTGTCTGCTAGAGTCGCGCACGGTTCAGAAACTTTACTTCTTCTAGACAGAATAACGAAGTCTTTGAAAGCTTAAATGTTGCTTTGAAGCACCATTATCCATCCAAGGCGAAACTTGAAACGTGTTACAGAAACCAGAGCGTAATTTTGATGTTGCTTGCGAGCAGCATTTACAAATTAAGGGTTACAACACGTCAGGATGAGTGCTCTTTGTCCTAGAACATAGTATAATATCAACCACATAAACGCAATCATATTTTAAACGTACATCGAGATGCTGAGAATCTGTGGAACTTGCTTGTAATGAGATGATTCTTTTATCCTTATTGAGAAATAATACAAAAAGGTATTTCGCTTCCGTCCGAGTGAGTAGCTGCGCAGTGGTAACATTCCTTAAATGCTCCTTCTTTGTCAATACAGGCAAACTATTATTATGATATTTTGACGTATCACTAACTGGTGCTCTGCCTGTGAGGTCACTTATAAGCAATGGGTGATTGTCATCCACTTAATTCTTAATTTTGCTAGCGATCCGAAAATTTCACGCTTGACGGATTGTGATTTCTCGCCGTTTTCAATGTTACTGATTACCAACAGCGCACAAATATGTACTGTACTTTTAAGTAAAAGTTAAATTTATGATGCTGTTTAAACGTGTGTGCTATGACAAGTTACCTCCACTACTTCTTTGTCCCAGGACAACAAAGTGGAATTTCCGCGTTGTTCCTCACTCTGATTCGAGTACAAGACACTTTTCACAATAATGGTACTACATAAAGCTAACAACAATGTAGTTTTTTGAAGAGGTGTCAAATGCTATGACAGTATACGTTAAAGTATAAAATGATAGTCTACGCAATGTTACTCACCAGTTGCAATTTGTTTAAGTAGAACACTTGCAGGAACATGAAGATGATTTTGCATTGTGAACATTCTGTGCATACCGTAAAATAAAGTTTTCAAGGTTCACACAAAATACATATTAAAATGTTTTTTCTCTATCACACGATTTTATTCGCGTCAACTCGGTTAGCGCTCGAAGATTAGTACTAGGAAAATTAAACGCATGTAATCGACTCGACACAATCCACTTTCAGAAGTTTTAAAATCACCTTCACCGTTCTACTCTTTAATCTGCTGACATATGGCCACGTAAAGTATTATATGCAGCTGTAAACTATTTCATACCGCCGTATGACACGAAATAGGTCTCGTGCTTAGACTTTTCGCGGGAAAGTGCTCTACCATCTGAGCTACCCAAGCACGACTAACGACCCCTCCTCACAGCTTCAATTCTGCCAGTACCTCGTCTCCTACCTTCCAAACTTCAGAAGAGCTTCTGTGAAGTTTGGAAGGTTGGAGAGGAGGTACTGGGAGAATTGAAGCTGAGGACGGGTCGTGAGTCGTGCTTGGGTAGCTCAGATGGTAGAGCACTTTCCCGCGTAAGGCAAAGGTCTCGAGTTTGAGTCTCGCTCCGGCACACAGTTTTAATTTGCCAGGAAGTTTAATAGTTCGGTTGGTTGGTTAGTTGATTTGGGGGCGGGGACCAAACAGTGAGGTCATCGGTCCCATCATTTGGGAAGGCTGGGAAGGAAGTCGGCCGTGCCCTTTCACGTGAACCATCCCGGCATTTCCCTTAAGCGATTTAGGGATCACGGAAACCTTAAATCAGGATGGCCGGACTCGGGTTTGAACCGTCGTCCTCCCGAATGTCAGCCCACTGTGCTAACCACTGTGCCACCTCGCTCGGTGGCAGTAGTTCGGTACCATGCAGCATTTCTGAGAAGACTTTGCAAACTGGACAGTGGACTGCTTTGGAAAGTACACTCCCTTCAACTGCACTTTATAGGGATGCAGACAGCTGGACTGCTCCGTAAAGACTGCTGCGTTGCCCACTGGAACGCCATGACCGTGTACCTTCGGTTCAATAGAAGACTTGTGCTAAATTTCTAAGCGTTGCAACAAACGAGTTGGCGAAGTGGTAAGACACTGGACTCGTATTCGGGAACGCGGCTGTTCAAATTACCGTCCGGCCATCCAGATTTAGATTTTCGGAGATTTCCTTAGAATCACTTATACACCTACATCTTCATACACACTCTGGAAATCACAATCAAGCGCATGATAGAGGATACTTCTGATCATACCATATATTAAGGTGCCTCCCCGCTCCATTCGTGTACCGTGCGAGGAACGAAGCTTAAATGCCCCTCTGTGCGCTATAATTTAATCTCGTCTTAGCTGTCCCTACGGAAAGGTGTGTAAGGGGGTTGCGTTGTATTTCGACGTTCCTCATTTGATATGGTTTCTCGAAACTTTGCAAGCAGGCCCTTACGGGACTGTTTTTGCCTGTCTTCAAGTGCCTGTCAGTTCAGCATCTAAGTCACACGCTCCATTGGGTCAAACAAACCTGTGACCATTCGTGCTGCACATCTTTGTATACGTGCAAAGTCCTCAGTTGGTACCGTTTGGTACGTGTCCCACAGTCCTGAGAATTATTCTAGAATGTGTCGCACGAGTGTTTTATTAAGAAAGCTCCTTTGTATACTGACTGTACCCTCCTAGTATCCTACCAATGTTCCTTCGAAAAAGCATGCCTGATTTCTTTTCCATCATTCACCAATCAGAGGTTGTGCACCATCCGTAAAGACCGCTTCGTCGAGGAGACGTTGGACCGTAATCTTCCGTCTTTCTTCGCTCTGCTTTGTGAATGATATCACCTAGTGAAGGCTTATGTATTTATTATTTGCGCCACTCGATGCATCGGCACTGTGCTTGGGACAAGAATGTGTTCAATATATTTTTATATACACTGCCGGAAAAAATAAAGACACTCATTTAAATGTTTCCAGTTCACTCTCAGGATTTGTTGTTGCAATAGGGTATATGGAATACATGAAATGATCACATTTACATATCAATAGCACAAGCGGTTCTGAGGCACCAGGTATGGAACACCCTTATTAGAATGTGGTGTAGCCTCCATAGGTGGTAATAATAATGAGCGTATGGCATTGATGGACGGGAGACCCGTCGCGGGGCGGTTCGGCCTCCGCTCCGCAAATTCTTTAACGCCACTACGGCGACTTGCGAGTGAATGAGGATTAAATGATGATGAAAGACACACAACACCTAGTCATCTCGAGGCAGAGAAAATCCATGATCCCGCCGGGAATCGAACCCGGGACTCCGTGCGCGGGAAGCGAGAACGCTACCGCAAGACCACGAGCCGCGGACTGCATAGGTGGTACTGCAGGCTCTGATTGGCATATAATCGATCGTACAGATGTGAATACTGTCTTGGGATACGTTACGCAACGCCTGCTCGACATGTTCATGTAGTTTTGTAAGAGGTTCTGGTTGATGAGTCACTTCAGTCACTTCTCGTCCCATCACAACCGACATGTGCTAGACTGGAGGCAAGTCCAGAGATCGTGTTGGGTAGCGAAGTTTCTGCACGTCTTGCAGAGCACGCAGTTTCATGGGCTGTGTCTGGGCGAGTATTATCCTGTTGGAACAATACATCACCTTCCTATTGCAAGAACGGCCAAAGAACTGGTCTAACGACATTCTGGACATACCGAGCGCTGGTTAGCGTCCTCTCCAGAAACAACAAAAGTGAACGTGGGTTGTAAAAAAAAGAAATGTTCAAATGTGTGTGAAATCTTATGGGACTTAACTGCTAAGGTCATCAGTCCCTAAACTTACACACTATTTAACCTAAATTATCCTAAGGACAAACAAACACACAGATGCCCGAGGGAGGACTCGAACCTCCACCGGGACCAGCCGCACAGTCCATGACATCAGCGCCTTAGACCGATCGAGAGTTGTAGCTAGAGTCCTGGACGAATGCACTCTCGCGAGACAGCGCTCACCAGGTCTATGTCGTATGGGCAAACGACCATCACTTGCATACAGCCAGAATCTGCTTTAATCGCTGATGACCACGGCGCGCCATTTCATCTTGCAGGTGATCCTCTGGAGGCACCAGTTGAGTCATGCGCGTCGATGCTATGGCGTGAGTGGAAGATGGGCTAAAGGTGTGTGTGCCTGTAGTCCCATTGTTAATAGCCATTCGTCTTAACGTGTCTGGGTTCACATGCCCTCTTTTCTGTACCGTGGTAGCTGTACAATCTGCCACTGCTGGAACACCCATATGTGGTGTTGTCTCCACAGGCAGCAATTCAGTTGCTGACTCTGGCATCCACTCGATCGTACAGATGGCGAATACTGTCTTGGAATATGTTATGCCACACCTCCTGCATGATCTCTTCATATAGTTCTCTAAGATCTGTTGGTTGACAAGTCGCACGAGTCACTTCTCTTCCCCTCATTTCCCACACGTGCACGTTTGGAGACAAACACCAGGTGAACGAGAGTTGTTGCTTATGGCACACAAGATGATGGGGCCTGAGTTGGGACCAGTGTGTGGTGGACGAGTGCACTCTACGAGACAGTGCTCACCAAGTCTACATCGCGCGCGCAAACGACCTTCACTTACGAGCAGGCAGAATCTCGTTTCATCGCTGAAGATCGAGGCGCCCCATTCCGTCTTTCAAGTGATCCTCTGACGGCATCAGTCGAGCTGTGCGCGTCGACGCTGTGGTGTGAGTGGAAAAAGATCTAGAGGTGTGCGTGCCCGTAATCCCATTGCTGATAACCGGTCCACAACAGTTCGTGGTGGCATATTGGGCTAAGAAGCCCTTGTATCTATGCTGTGGTATCTGTACGATCTGCCACTGCTGCCCTTTCAATAAGACGATCCTGGCGGGCGTCTGTGCTGTGTGGATGTCCAGAACCTCCTCTACGGGTGTGAGAATGTTCACTTGACCACTGATAGCAGCATAATTGCACAACTGACGAAGAGCGTCCCACCTGGGTGGCCATTCTCCGAATCGATCATCCCACCAGTCACAAGACCACGATTTGACCCCTTTTTAAACTAGCTCATTTGCCTGTAGGAAGCATGAATGCATCTCTGAGGCGTGGTTGCCTGTTTGCTTCGCACGTTTGCAACACACTCAAGTCTTACGACTGTGAACATTTCCTATTAAATGGTAAACACAGAAGGCGCTTTGGTAGCTATACCAGTATGCTGTCTGTTGGTGGAAGACTTTGAAAACACTATCAATATATTCACTATCTCGCAGGTGGCATATGCCATCATTGCATCAAAATCGACGTCAGCTTTACAAGTGTGCTACTTTTTTCCCAGCAGTGTATATTTTTCTCTATCTACGAACGTCCGGGGTGATGTAGCCGGGTTACAGCTTCGATGCCTACACACCTGCTTACATCCGACCATGACCTTATCTGCCGTTACCTTCTCTGTGTTGCTTTTTCATGCCTGCTATTGACCGTCCGCCGGGGGCCCTCTCCCTTTTAACAGTCAATATAAACTCCATCTCCAACCCAGTAAAACTACGCTCTCTGAAAGACTTTCTGCGCCTTGGTGCATTCGATGTGGTTTTTCTCCAGGAGGTTTGTGCCCCCTTTCTCTCTGACCTGATTGGTTATGAGGCACTATATAACATCGATCCTGACGCCAGGCGGGGCACCGCCTTGCTATACAGATCCGAGTTGACTCCTTCCGATATTACAACACTACCCAATGGTCGCGTTCTTGCATGTATCATTCGAGATGTACTTTTTATTAATGTCTATGCTCCTTCAGGAGCTACTCACAGGCATGACCGAACAACACTTTTTACGTCAGTTATCACCCCTTTCTTGACAGCTCGTCGTCCTATCGTATTTGGCGGAGATTTCAACTGTGTGGTAGCCGATGCTGATCAGGTCCCAACGCCTATGAGGTGTGAAGCGCTCGCTTCACTCCTTCGGGCGGCTGCCCTTAATGATACGTGGCGCCACTTTCACCCCGCCTACACACAATTTACTCGCATATATTCCACTGGGGCAAGCCGTATTGATCGTGTGTATGTCTCTACTGATTTGATTCCTGCCCTTTGTGCCGTCCAAGTCATTCCTGTGGCCTTCAGTGACCACTGTGCATACTCTTGCTCCTTGCATATCACGGGTCCAATCCCGTTTCCTCGGGGCACCTATTGGAAGATGAATACACTTCATCTCCCAACGCCCGAACTTCGCACACTTGTCACGAAAACATGGCGGGATTGCATCGCTACTGCTTCAAAGTACCCTACCACTGTGGTTTGGTGGCTCCGCTGTGCGAAACCACGGCTGCGACGTGTCATCCAGCAACATAGTCGCGAAGTCGCACACTGGAAGCGTAGCACGTTAGACTTCTATCAACAATGTCTCAATGATGCACTAACCCTTCCTGCCGACAGGTATGACCAGCTACGCATGCGCCTCAACAAAATTAAAGCGACAATCCTTCGCTTCTCTCGGGAGAAGGCCGAGGGGATGATGGTGAGGTGCCGATCTGCAACCCCGATTGACGGCGAGAGGCCATCCATCTATCACCTTGCCTGTGAAAGGAATCGTGCAAAGAAGAACGCCATTCTACGCCTTAAAACAGACGATGGTACGCGCCTCACAGATCACCGTGAAGTCCTCAAACACCTAACAGACCATTATACGCACCTCTTCCAGGATGTTGCGGTAGACGTCGCCGCCCAACGAGCACTTATCGGTGGGGTCCCGACTTCCTTGGACCGTCGAGACCGCGACTGTTTAACCGAGCCACTCACACTCGCTGACCTCACCTCTGTCCTCCGCGCCTGCCCGGGAAACAAATCACCTGGCCCCGACGGTCTCCCTTATGAATTCTACCAACAATTTTGGGACCTGTTAGGGGACCGCTTCTGCAAAATGTGCGAGGAGATTTTTGCTGGTTGCGAACTACCCGCCGACTTTCTAGCTGGACGCATTGCCCTTATTCCAAAGGTCACCGGTTACTGTCGGGCTAAAGACCTGCGTCCCATCACCGTTCTTAACACTGATTATAAGTTGATGGCACGAAGCGTGGCTTCACGTCTTAAACAAGTCATGAATACGGTACTTTGCCCCACTCAATCATGTGGCGTTTCGACTCGAACCATCTTCACCGCCGCTTCTATATACCGTGATGCGGTCTTACTCACCGCCGACGCTCGAACCCCGGCTGCAATTCTGTCCCTAGATTTCGCCGGTGCCTTTGACAGGGTCTCCCACCATTACCTGCTGGCCGTTATGTCGCGGATGGGTTTTGGGAAGCGCTTCATAAGAATCATCCGGCACTTCTTGGATGGAGCAAATTCCACAATCGTTGTGAACGGCTGCCGATCACGACCGATTCCCATCAGACGATCAGTTCGACAAGGGTGTCCCCTGTCAATGTATTTGTTCGCTTTAGCGCTGGACCCCATGCTGCGTGACATCGGACGGATGGTCGATGGTGTCGCTCTCCCAGGCGTCACCTTCCGCAGTGCGGCATACGCGGATGATGTCGGTGTGTTCGTTGCAAACGCCAGGGACATCGATTCCGTTCGCCGAGTTCTCAACGTTTATGAACGAGCATTCGGTGCCATGTTAAATTCCAACAAAACGGTGCTGCTCCCGCTAGGACCACGATCATTGACCATCGAACGCCCATGGTACCGAGTTGTGGGGGAACAACGTATCTTGGGCCTTGAGGTGACTGCCTGCCCGCAGCGTATGTTAACACTCACTTGGAGGCGGCTTCTCACGCGCATCAGAGGACTTTGCATGAGCCACGCTGATCGACGCCTCGACCTCCATCAACGAATCCAACTGATTAATACCTACATCCTCTCACGGGCATGGTATGTAGCACAAATCCTTACGCTACCGAAACAAATCGGCAGAGCCATCTCACGAGCAGTATACTGGCTCTTGTGGCGGCATACACTGTTCAAAGTTGATGCGCAGACTTGTACACTGACAAAAGTCGATGGTGGCCTTGGACTCATCGACTTTACCCGCAAATGTGCGGCCCTCCTGATTCACCGTATCGCCACTTTGCGCGAAACTGACCCAGGTGGGACAACAGCGGTTCTTTTCGACCGTTATCGTCCACGATCGGCGCGTGCACCAGTATATTTGACGCATATTCCGTTCCGGATGACGACAGTCAAGGACTATTACCTCAATCAAAGTTACGTCTTAACAGTGGCCACTGACAAGGCGCGCACGTCGAAGCGCCTTTACCAGGCACTTCGAGGCCAGCCCACACCACATAAATTAGAGGACAGACGACCGTCGGTCATCTGGCACCAAGCTTGGGCTAATGTCAACAACCCAGCCCTTCCCACGGAAGTTTCGGCGCTATGGTATCGTGTCGTCAACAATTTAATACCCACTAATCATCGACTGGCGGCCATCCGCCTACGGCCATCGGCTGCTTGCGGCCGATGTGGTGACGTAGACACCAGAGAGCATCGTCTCTTATGCCCTCACGTCCAAGAAGTGTGGAACCTTGCACGTGTGCTATTAGCTTGCGGCCGATGTGGTGACGTAGACACCAGAGAGCATCGTCTCTTATGCCCTCACGTCCAAGAAGTGTGGAACCTTGCACGTGTGCTATTAGCGCTGATCGGTGGGACGACACCAGACAATGTGTCGATCGACTGGTTCCTTACTCCTGATATTCAGTCCAACCCCCGAACACGACGTAACGCAATGGTGTGGCTCTTGGGCCACACCATTTTCACGATCTATGACCTTTCCCTCACCGATGCTGTCTCTTTCATGGACTACCTGTGGAGCCAGCATCGCCTGGCGGAATCTGACCGGAAATATACCACTACCTTTGCTAGATTTCTGAAAGTTGCAATGGTTCGTGGGTATCAAAAGGTGTTCCGGGTTGACTAAGGCACCTCGTCCTGGAATTGCCTGAGTTTACCCCTGGAGCTATGTCACTCGGCCTTCAAACTACCCTGGACTTGCCTATACCCCAGATTTGACATTGGCCTTCTGGGCATCACTAGAGTAGACTATTCTATGTTACTAATGATATGACAATTGATAACATGGGAATTGTGTGAACTTTGTATGGGAAATTATTGGGAAATCAGAAACCACGTAAATAATCTTAGAGGATTATTAATTAGTTAATTCTATGGGCGATGAGATTATCTCGCCAGTTTAGTTTTCTTTTGTGTGTGATCTGTTCATTTTTTTTTTTTTTCATTTTCAGTCCTTTTTACGCTTTGGTTAGTTCTAAAGATTGGGAAATCAGAAACCACGTAAATAATCTTAGAGGATTATTACTTAGTTAATTCATGGGCGATGAGATTATCTCGCCAGTTTAGTTTTCATTTATGTGTGCTGCCGTCCATGCTTTTCATTTGCCTTCATTATTTCTTTAACAAAAAAAAAATAAAAATAAAAAAAAAGAAAAAAAAACAAAAAAAGTGAAAAAAAGAAAAAAAAGAAAAAAAGAAAGAAAAAAGAGAAAAAAACAAAAAAACGGTTCGGTGGCGACGAGAAAGAACAGGAATGGGAGGAATACCACTGGGAGGAAAAATAAAAAATAAAAAAGTAAACAGATAGAACGAAATTTTCACTTCGTAGAGTGCGCACTGGTATGAAACTTCCTGGCAGTTTAAAAGCAGTGAAGTTTGGAAGGCACACTTACTGGAAGTAAAGCCGTGAGGGCGGGTTGTGAGTCGTGCTTGGGTACCTCAGTCGGTTCAGCATTTGCCTGCAGAAGAGAAGGGACGCGTGGTCGAGTCTCGGTGCGGCACAAAGTCTTAATATGTCAGGAAGTTTCAAAAAACAGGTAGACTGTGTGACATTCGCAGATGATATTAAGATATCGTCGGAATGAAGAGTAGAGGCGGCTAATTAAGCCCCCCAGCTCCGAAGACAAATGGCTACATCGGGTTCAAAGATCTCTATCGTGGAGACACAGTATATGGTGAACATCAAGACAGCTGCTAGATGGACGGCATCAGATGGAAGGAAAACCCAAAAGGTAACGCGACCACTAATAAGGAAGGTGAATTTAGCACACTAACTCAGTATGAACATCTGCAATAAGAAGAATCTATTGATCTGTAGCTACATCAGTCCTCCGTAAGCCACTTAACGGCGTGTGGCGCTGGCAGCTCTGGCAGCATTACCATTTTCCTCCTCCTCTGTTCCATTCGCAAATGTTGGTCGGAAGAATGACTGTTTATGAACACCGACAAGGTAATGAACGCACGCGATGCCGCATTTTTCAGCGAATAAGGCTTCACTCAGAACTGCAGAAGTCTCATCTGTTACATCCCCTTTTTACGTAATACTAGTGTCGATCGTCAATTGAAGCTCATGGTATTCACATTTGCTACGTAAGTTAAAATCTGAAACGCGATGATTTTTTTGTTATATAATTATTGAGAAGCCACATCAGCCACTGTAATTTACGACAAGTTAGATAAGTAATTAAAGATAATTGAGGGTCACTGTTAACCTTAAGCTCCGCCTACAAAAATTCTGTCTATCCAATGAGAAACGTTATACTTTTCGTGGTGGGGCAATGTTTTTAAAGTTTGCAACGTAACAGAGACGCGAAAAAGTCTCACGCTAAAACTTGCGGCTGGTGTGGCCCTTTTAGTGTTATCGTAAGATTTATACTGTTCTTCTGGAGGGCTCTATCTTTTAACATGGGCTGGGGGGTGGTCCTGTCGGTTACTTTTCGTGGTGGGGCAATGTTTTTAACGTTTTCAACGTAACAGAGACGCGAAAAAGTCTCACGCTAAAACTTGCGGCTGGTGTGGCCCTTTTAGTGTTATCGTAAGATCTATACTGTTCTTCTGGAGGGCTCTAGCTTTTAACATGGGCGAGGGGGTGGTCCTGTCGGTTAGCTGGCGACGTGGGTGTCCGTCGCTTATCGTAGGGCCTTCTAGCTTAACACGGTTCTGCTTTCGGCTTCTGTTCTCGTTTCTCCCCTCGGAACTGCGTCTGTCTCACGGTGGGAAGGTATGACATGCATTTAGGCATTCTTGTGTTAGTCTGTGGTATTCCATTTGCTCACTCGTTACTCATATTACTTTGGTTAATTTAATGTCACGATGTATTCGGAGCTATGTGACATACTACTGGATTTGCTTATCATGTCAGGGTTTTCATGGAAGGTGTTGGATTTGCCTGACACCTTACATATCACCACCCTTCGAACTTAATTTTTGCACTGAAGTTAGGCAATGATTGAATCGTTGTCTAAGCCAGTCACAAATTATTCCTTTATCTAAATTTTGTTGCCTACTGTTCAGCCACGTTATTCTGGTTCTATGCTAGCTTGTATTACTAATTTATTTTTTATATTCTTCCACATTATTCTCAAAAATATGTTTATATTGACAAGAGAAGAATATTTTTATATTATTATTAATTTTTATTATTTTCTTTCTATATTTAAGTGTGAAGTTTGTTTTTTAAGAAGTTTGTTATCGAAAGTGAAGAGTCTTCACATCGATTTTCTTAGAAATATTTTTTTTTAAATGTAGTAATTAAGTGAAATCTATTCCTAACACATTTTCTAAATATCATGTACAAGTAAAATGTTTTTGTTTCTAGACACTCATTTCAACATTGTTACACTAACAAATAAGAATTATTTCCAAGAATTGCTTTGACAAAGAAATATACATACACAAGTATTGAGATATTATCCTAACAAATGGTACAAATGTTAAAACAAAAGGAAAACATCCAACAAGATAATTTTTTATTCTTTGTTTTTATAAGGAGAAAATGAGTAAAATATAGTTATTCTTTTATTTTTATGAGGAGAAAATAAGTGGCATATAGTTTTAGTGTTTATTATGCCTTACTTTTGTTCTTTATATACTGTCCATTTCAGAACTAATGACTTATTTTTATCGACAGTCTATTTTTTACTTAAGTCCATAGTCGATGACTGTTATTTTGTAGTTTATTAACTGTCTGGTGTGCTTAACTTATTTAGTTTCTCACACATTTCTTTTGCATAATTCCTACATCACGTAATTTGATTTCACACATTCACACAATCCTATGAATGTTTAAGCATGAGGTTGGCGAATGTTTTTGCACGAAGGTGATGGACTTGAGCGAGATGGATGTGGGCAAGTATTTGATGTACAGCATCGTTCGTCATTCCTTGTTGGCTTTGCAAGTGTGTGTTGCTGTTGTGGAGGTCCGATAATGGAATGGAGCTGTGAGTGCAGAATCTCGTGGTTTACTGGCTTTGTATGCTTGAAAGTCATCGTTATGTGTCGCTGAAAGCGGTCGTTTTTCGTTTTAATACTTCGCAGGCGACTAGTTTACAATAGGATAGGGATTTGGGAAGGTTTGTCATCTATTCTTCACCCATCTTGTTTCCTAGTCTGAATCTTACGAATCTTCAACTTCTGTTCTTCCTGCTTTTTCTCTGCTTCTTACTTGATTCTTGGTTCTTCTCTGGGCAGGATATGGAAATATTTATTGATAACTAGTCGCTTTGAAGTTCTCGCCTTAGTAACAGTTTGATAAATTGTTTGGGCGTGTCATTTTTACTTTGTGGAAGTTTTATTCAGTTTGGTGCATCAGCGTGCTGTTTAATAGCAGTAGTGTGACTTTTACACATATTTTTTTGCCAGTGGTGGCTTGCTGAGGCGGTCTTCTCGTCGGGCCGTTTTTTTGCTCATTCCGCTGCATGGGGGCGTTCCAAGACCCTTCTGGCGTTCGGTGTCCTGTCGTGTCTCTGCAGGGTTCCGCCACTCTGTGGTTCCGCTGTCCTTTCCCTTCTCTCGACGCTTCTGCCTTGTAGGAATCGTGTCTTGCTAATTACGTCCTTTTCTTTCTTGATACTTCTCTCATTGCAACTTGTGGGTCGTTGCATCTCATCCTTGCTGGAGTTTTTACAATGGTTCTTACAAAAAGTTTTACTTATAATCATCTAACATATGTCTAGTACCTACATTGTTTTACACCTTCTTAAAAAGCTTTACAAATTTCGGCGCCCTTTCCATGTTACAATTCCAAGATATTTTGAGTCTTAACTTCTACAAGAATCCTCAAATTCGTTTTTTATTTTTGTGTAGTGTCGTGGTGTATAGCATTTTAGTATTTCATGCTGTTAGACTCTCTACATTTTATCCCTTCCCCTTAATCTATGGTACTATTGGTGTTATTTTTGTTTTTGTTTTTATTGAAACTACTTTCTTTTTCCCACCTTCCTCTCTCTTCCTTCTTCTTTCTCCTGACGATCTTATCTGCAACATAATCTTGAAATACTGTGCTGATTATTTACCAGTAATAAAGTTAATCTTCAATGCTCCTATCTCGTTTATGTACAATATGGAGAGGGCTGTTATATGTGGAGGTAGCTGGTTCAATAATATCATCATCTAACATTTTAGATATCTCCTGGAATACTTCATTCCTGTAGCTTAATGGGATTGTATAGGGTGGCACTCTAAATGGTTTGTGCTGTTTTACTTCAAACTTGTACTGAAAGTGTTTAATACTGCCAGTCTTAGGTAAAAATACCTCTGCTTTATCTCGTAAAATACCCTCTAATTCTCTTTTACTGTGTTCCGAAATACCTTGAACTTCTTGCAATTTTTCGTCGATTTCTTTATGAACTTCTAACATGAGTTGAGGCGATTCCCCCTTTTGTGCATACCATTCTATTTCTTCATCCTCTTTATCTTGCGTCATTCTTAATTGTTTGTTTATAACTGGTATTTCTTCTAATTTTAGCTTTTGCTCAAAGAGAAGTGTGACATTCCCGAATGTTACGCTACCTTTCCCCATATCTATTATCGCACGTCTCTCATTTAAAAAATCTGCACCTATAATCAAATCTACCCCCCCCCATGAACCATGGACCTTGCCGTTGGTGGGGAGGCTTGCGTGCCTCAGCGATACAGATAGCCGTACCGTAGGTACAACCACAACGGAGGGGTATCTGTTGAGAGGCCAGACAAACGTGTGGTTCCTGAAGAGGGGCAGCAGCCTTTTCAGTAGTTGCAAGGGCAACAGTCTGGATGATTGACTGATCTGGCCTAGTAACAATAACCAAAACGGCCTTGCTGTGCTGGTACTGCGAACGGCTGAAAGCAAGGGGAAACTACGGCCGTAATTTTCCCGAGGGCATGCAGCTTTACTGTATGATTAAATGATGATGGCGTCCTCTTGGGTAAAATATTCCGGAGGTAAAATAGTCCCCCATTCGGATCTCCGGGCGGGGACTACTCAAGAGGATGTCGTTATCAGGAGAAAGAAAACTGGCGTTCTACGGATCGGAGCGTGGAATGTCAGGTCCCTTAATCGGGCAGGTAGGTTAGAAAATTTGAAAAGGGAAATGGATAGGTTAAAGTTAGATATAGTGGGAATTAGTGAAGTTCGGTGGCGGGAGGAACAAGACTTCTGGTCAGGCGACTACAGGGTTATAAACACAAAGTCAAATATGGGTAATGCAGGAGTAGGTTTAATAATGAATAGGAAAATAGCAACGCGGGTAAGCTACTACAAACAGCTTAGTGAACGCATTATTGTGGCCAAGATAGATACGAAGCCCACACCTACTACAGTAGTACAAGTTTATATGCCAACTAGCTCTGCAGATGACGAAGAAATTGAAGTAATGTATGATGAAATAAAAGAAATTATTCAGATAGTGAAGGGAGACGAAAATTTAATAGTCATGGGTGATTGGAATTCGAGTGTAGGAAAAGGGAGAGAAGGAAACGTAGTAGGTGAATATGGATTGGGGCTAAGAAATGAAAGAGGAAGCCGCCTGGTAGAATTTTGCACAGAGCACAACTTAATCATAGCTAACACTTGGTTTAAGAATCATGATAGAAGGTTGTATACATGGAAGAACCCTGGAGATACTAAAAGGTATCAGATAGATTATATAATGGTAAGACAGAGATTTAGGAACCAGGTTTTAAATTGTAAGACATTTCCAGGGGCAGATGTGGACTCTGACCACAATCTATTGGTTATGACCTGTAGATTAAAACTGAAGAAACTGCAAAAAGGTGGGAATTTAAGGAGATGGGACCTGGATAAACTGAAAGAACCAGAGGTTGTACAGAGTTTCAGGGAGAGCATAAGGGAACAATTGACAGGAATGG
The DNA here is from genome assembly GCF_023898315.1 of Schistocerca nitens. NCBI lineage: Eukaryota > Metazoa > Arthropoda > Insecta > Orthoptera > Acrididae > Schistocerca > Schistocerca nitens. The sequence continues at coordinate 745,390,805 of NC_064618.1, read as the reverse complement.
GGGAAAGAAATACAGTAGAAGAAGAATGGGTAGCTTTGAGGGATGAAGTAGTGAAGGCAGCAGAGGATAAAGTAGGTAAAAAGACGAGGGCTAGTAGAAATCCTTGGGTAACAGAAGAAATATTGAGTTTAATTGATGAAAGGAGAAAATATAAAAATGCAGTAAATGAAGCAGGCAAAAAGGAATACAAACGTCTCAAAAATGAGATTGACAGGAAGTGCAAAATGGCTAAGCAGGGATGGCTAGAGGACAAATGTAAGGATGTAGAGGCTTATCTCACTAGGGGTAAGATAGATACTGCCTACAGGAAAATTAAAGAGACCTTTGGAGATAAGAGAACCACTTCTATGAACATCAAGAGCTCAGATGGGAACCCAGTTCTAAGCAAAGAAGGGAAAGCAGAAAGGTGGAAGGAGTATATAGAGGGTCTATACAAGGGCGATGTACTTGAGGACAATATTATGGAAATGGAAGAGGATGTAGATGAAGATCAAATGGGAGATAAGATACTGCGTGAAGAGTTTGACGGAGCACTGAAAGACCTGAGTCGAAACAAGGCCCCCGGAGTAGACAACATTCCATTGGAACTACTGACGGCCTTGGGAGAGCCAGTCCTGACAAAACTCTACCATCTGGTGAGCAAGATGTATGAAACAGGCGAAATACCCTCAGACTTCAAGAAGAATATAATAATTCCAATCCCAAAGAAAGCAGGTGTTGACAGATGTGAGAATTACCGAACAATCAGTTTAATAAGCCACAGCTGCAAAATACTAACACGAATTCTTTAGAGACGAATGGAAAAACTGGTAGAAGCCGACCTCGGGGAAGATCAGTTTGGATTCCGTAGAAATACTGGAACACGTGAGGCAATACTGACCTTACGACTTATCTTAGAAGAAAGATTAAGGAAAGGCAAGCCTACGTTTCTAGCATTTGTAGACTTAGAGAAAGCTTTTGACAATGTTGACTGGAATACTCTCTTTCAAATTCTAAAGGTGGCAGGGGTAAAATACAGGGAGCGAAAGGCTATTTACAATTTGTACAGAAACCAGATGGCAGTTATAAGAGTCGAGGGACACGAAAGGGAAGCAGCAGTTGGGAAGGGAGTAAGACAGGGTTGTAGCCTCTCCCCGATGTTATTCAATCTGTATATTGAGCAAGCAGTGAAGGAAACAAAAGAAAAATTCGGAGTAGGTATTAAAATCCATGGAGAAGAAATAAAAACTTTGAGGTTCGCCGATGACATTGTAATTCTGTCAGAGACAGCAAAGGACTTGGAAGAGCAGTTGAACGGAATGGATGGTGTCTTGAAGGGAGGATATAAGATGAACATCAACAAAAGCAAAACGAGGATAATGGAATGTAGTCGAAGTAAGTCGGGTGATGTTGACGGTATTAGATTAGGAAATGAGACACTTAAAGTAGTAAAGGAGTTTTGCTATTTGGGGAGCAAAATAACCGATGATGGTCGAAGTAGAGAGGATATAAAATGTAGACTGGCAATGGCAAGGAAAGCGTTTCTGAAGAAGAGAAATTTGTTAACATCGAGAATAGATTTAAGTGTCAGGAAGTCTTTTCTGAAAGTATTTGTATGGAGTGTAGCCATGTATGGAAGTGAAACATGGACGATAAATAGTTTGGACAAGAAGAGAATAGAAGCTTTCGAAATGTGGTGCTACAGAAGAATGCTGAAGATTAGATGGGTAGATCACATAACTAATGAGGAGGTACTGAATCGGATTGGGGAGAAGAGGAGTTTGTGGCACAACTTGACCAGAAGAAGGGATCGGTTGGTAGGACATGTTCTGAGGCATCAAGGGATCACCAATTTAGTATTGGAGGGCAGCGTGGAGGGTAAAAATCGTAGGGGGAGACCAAGGGATGCATACACTAACCAGATTCAGAAGGATGTAGGTTGCAGTAGGTACTGGGAGATGAAGAAGCTTGCACAGGATAGAGTAGCATGGAGAGCTGCATCAAACCAGTCTCAGGACTGAAGACCACAACAACAACAACAATCAAATCTACAGTTAGGAGTGCGGGTTAGCTACTACAAACAGCATAGTGAATGCATTATTGTGGCCAAGATAGACACAAAGCCCATGCCTACTACAGTAGTACAAGTTCATATGCCAACTAGCTCTGCAGATGATGAAGAAATAGATGAAATGTATGACGAGATAAAAGAAATTATTCAGGTAGCGAAGGGAGACGAAAATTTAATAGTCATGGGTGACTGGAATTCGTCGGTAGGAAAAGGGAGAGAAGGAAACATAGTAGGTGAATATGGATTGGGGGGAAGAAATGAAAGACGAAGCCCCCTCGTAGAATTTTGCGCAGAGCATGACTTAATCATAGCTAACACTTGGTTCAAGAATCATAAAAGAAGGTTGTATACCTGGAAGAATCCTGGAGATACTAAAAGGTATCAGATAGATTATATAATGGTAAGACAGATATTTAGGAACAAGGTTTTAAATTGTAAGACATTTCCAGGGGCAGATGTGTACTCTGACCACAATCTATTGGTTATGAACTGCAGATTGAATCTGAAGAAATTGCAAAAAGGTGGGAATTTAAGGAGATGGGACATGGATAAACTGAAAGAACCAGAGGTTGTAGAGAGTTTCAGGGAGAGCATAAGGGAACAATTGACAGGAATCGCGGAAAGAAATACAGTAGAAGAAGAATGGGTAGCTCTGAGGGATGAAGTAGTGAAGGCAGCAGACGATCAAGTAGGTAAAAAGACGAGGGCTAATAGAAATCCTTGGGTAACAGAAGAAATATTGAATTTAATTGATGAAAGGAGAAAATATAAAAACGCAGTAAATGAAGAAGGCAAAAAGGAATACAAACGTCTCAAAAATGAGATCGACAGGAAGTGCAAAATGGCTAAGCAGGGATGGCTAGAGGATAAACGTAAGGATGTAGAGGCTTATCGCACTAGGGGTAAGATAGATACAACCTATAGAAAAATTAAAGAGACCTTTGGAGAGAAGAGAACCACTTGTATGAATATCAAGAGCTCAGATGGAAACCCAGTTCTAAGCAAAGAAGGGAAGGCAGAAAGGTGGAAGGAGTATATAGAGGGTTTATACAAGGGTGATGTACTTGAGGACAATATTATGGAAAGGGAAGAGGATGTAGATGAAGACGAAATGGGAGATAAGATACTGCGTGAAGAGTTTGACAGAGCACTGAAAGACCTGAGTCGAAACAAGGCCCCGGGAGTAGACAACATTCCATTAGAACTACTGATGGCCTTGGGAGAGCCAGTCCTGACAAAACTCTACCATCTGGTGAGCAAGATGTATGAGACAGGCGAAATACCCTCAGCCTTCAAGAAGAATATAATAATTCCAATCCCAAAGAAAGCAGGTGTTGACAGATGTGAAAATTACCGAACTATCAGTTTAATAAGTCATGGCTGCAAAATACTAACGCGAATTATTTACAGACGAATGGAAAAACTGGTAGAAGCGGACCTCGGGGAAGATCAGTTTGGATTCCGTAGAAATGTTGGAACACGTGAGGCAATACTAACCTTACGATTTATCTTAGAAGAAAGATTAAGAAAAGGCAAACCTACGTTTCTAGCATTTGTAGACTTAGAGAAAGCTTTTGACAATGTTAACTGGAATACTCTCTTTCAAATTCTGAAGGTGGCAGGGGTAAAATACAGGGAGCGAAAGGCTATTTACAATTTGTACAGAAACCAGGTGGCAGTTATAAGAGTCGAGGGGCATGAAAGGGAAGCAGTAGTTGGGAAAGGAGTGAGACAGGCTTGTAGCCTCTCCCTGATGTTATTCAATCTGTATATTGAGCAAGCAGTAAAGGAAACAAAAGAAAAATTCGGAGTAGGTATTAAAATCCATGGAGAAGAAATAAAAACTTTGAGGTTCGCCGATGACATTGTAATTCTGTCAGAGACAGCAAAGGACTTGGAGGAGCACTTGAACGGAATGGACAGTGTTTTGAAAGGAGGATATAAGATGAACATCAACAAAAGCAAAACGAGGATAATGGAATGTAGTCAAATTAAATCGGGTGATGCTGAGGGAATTAAATTAGGAAATGAGACACTTAAAGTAGTAAAGGAGTTTTGCTATTTAGGGAGTAAAATAACTGATGATGGTCGAAGTAGAGAGGATATAAAATGTAGACTGGCAATGGCAAGGAAATCGTTTCTGAAGAAGAGAAATTTGTTAACGTCGAGTATAGATTTAAGTGTCAGGAAGCCGTTTCTGAAAGTATTTGTATGGAGTGTAGCCATGTTTGGAAGTGAAACATGGACGATAACTAGTTTGGACAAGAAGAGAATAGAAGCTTTCGAAATGTGGTGCTACAGAAGAATGCTGAAGATAAGGTGGGTAGATCACGTAACTAATGAGGAGGTATTGAACAGGATTGGGGAGAAGAGAGGTTTGTGGCACAACTCGACTAGAAGAAGGGATCGGTTGGTAGGACATGTTTTGAGGCATCAAGGGATCACAAATTTAGCATTGGAGGGCAGCGTGGAGGGTAAAAATCGTAGAGGGAGACCAAGAGATGAATACACTAAGCAGATTCAGAAGGATGTAGGTTGCAGTAGGTACTGGGAGATGAAGAAGCTTGCACAGGATAGAGTAGCATGGAGAGCTGCATCAAACCAGTGTCAGGACTGAAGACCACAACAACACAGTTAGTTTAGGTATAATCACGAAGTTGACTTCGATCTTTTGACCTTGACACGATAGAGTTAACCTTGTTTGTCTTGTAACTTCCGCAGCATTGTTTCTAATAGGACCTCTTACTTTAATCTTACGTGTTTTCAGAACTGGTAATTCCTCTTTGGCATTACACTGCATGAATAAATTTTCTGAGATCGCAGTCAGTTCACTTCCGCTATCAATTACAATATTGACTGGGATATGCTTTATCATGGCCTTCACAATTGGTTGAATTTGAAAGGGTTGGTTCTGTTCTTGTTCTTCTTGCATCAACGAATCCTCTACTGAATCATACATGAGTCTTTTCAGGGATTTCCCTTGTGAATTCGAACTTTCTGTAGGATAAGCTTCGACTGCTACTTCTCCCTCTTTTATTTCCTCTTCTCTATTTCTTCGTTCATTTACGCTTTCTTCAATATCCTCTACTTTTTCCTCATCCTCGTCTATCTTCTCCTTCTTCGTCGCTACTTCCACATAATCGCATCTAAATGCTCTAATTATCGCTTGATAACTTCCTTCATTATATACGTTGGGTTGTGTGCCCACTAGTAACTTATTTACAACTTCTGTCGACTGCGCATTATCCTCATTGAATTCGCTTTCCCTGGTTTCCATCTCAAATAGCTCTGCAATACTCATTACTTCGTCCTTTCCTCCTACATTCGTTGTGCATGCCTCTGGTAATTCATCTTCCTCGTCAGTATTCTCCCAATTAATTTCGTCCCAACACGATATTGTTATTTTCCTGTCTTCGTTTTCATCTGGTCCCTGAGGATTTGTTTCTTCCTTCTTCTCTTCTCGTGATAAGGTATTTACTTCTCTGTTCAAGGTGCTGCAATTGTCGTGGGTCGGTGCGTCATTCCCTTTGGCATGGGCGCTTAGCTGTCAATTCGAACGTTTTTCGGGGTTTGGTGGTCTTTCCTCCACCTTTTCTATCTGTTTGCTTTTTTCTTGCTCCGCTTGTTGATATTGGTTTCTTTGTTGATAATTTGTCGGTATATTGGCGCTCCAATACCCGTTCCGGTTGTCGTTATTCCCTCTGTAATAGTTGTTGCCGTTCCTGGGGGAATTATAGTTATTGCCATATTCTCTTCTAAATCCATAACCGGTTCTTTGTTGAAATCTATTGTCGTTTCTTGGTGCGAAGTTATCACGTGGTTCGTAATTACTGTTTCTTCGTACTGTGTCTTGTGGATTCCACTGCTTTTTGCTTTCGTTTTCACGTACGCTTCGTCTTTTTCTTGCATCATCTTCCGAAAATATGAACTCTACTTCCCTTAGAATACCTTTAAATGCTTCGACGTCATTGCCTCCGCGACCTACTAATGATTGCTGGTATTTCAATGGTAACTTCATCGCGCATAATTTAATCAACTCTCCGTCACTGTATGGTACATCTAAGCATTGATTTTTCTTTGCCATAAATTCGAAAAATTTCACGGGACTCTTCTCTCCTGAATTTTCAAAATATGGGTTCTGTAATAATTCGTACTTCACTCTGTTCTGTGCTTCGCTGGACCAATATCGTGAGAGAAACTTCTCTCTGAAATCTTCGTACGATCGGCATGTCGCTGCAACATTCTGCATGGTTTCTGCGACTGTTCCTGACATGTGTGCACCTATAAAGTCTAATTTGTGTGCTAGCGTCCAGTGTTCTGGTAATCCTACTCGGAATTGATCAATAAAAGTTCGTGATGTAATGAGTTTCCTTCTCGAAGGTGTTGAAATTTTCTGACTGTGAGGAAATGATCGTTGTCGTACTTCGTCATAGTTCCATATGAAATTCGCGATTCTACGCCACTTTTGTTTCTGATCATTTCTCCCGTCGTTCTTTCCGGTTGTGGTAGATCATTTGGATATTGTCCACTGTAACTTTCGCCTACCCTTGCGTACTATCGTTGGAGTGGTACGCAATAATTTTCTTCCATCGGTTGTGAACGTGTAGCTGAATGCATTGCACTGTACTCTTCGCGACCTGGCTTTCCATTGTCAGGTATTGGTTCGGTATCTTGTCTGGCTAACCTTGCTGCTTCATTGCACGGTCCAAACTGTCTTGAAACACACATTTGTGGTTCTGCATGTGTTTGTAATGCCGTTTGTTCATCAAGAATTTCGAAACGTGTTTGTTGCTGTGCAGGCTGTCTGATTTCACGTACGTTACTTTCCGCCTGTGATTGGAATCGCAAATGCGTAATATCTTCGTTAATTGCTGGTTTTCCCGGTACTGTTGCAGATACGGATGTGGTTGCAGACTCAGTGCTTGTTCGATCCTGTTCACTACGCTCTTCAGTGGTTTGCAACAACTCTGTTCGCAATTTCTGAAATTGTCGCTTCGTTTGCGCTTCTATTTTGACTATGCGGTTATCATATCTTTTCAGCGCTGCTTTTGTGATACGTTTGTGTAACACACTGTTTTCAACAATTTCACGCGCTGTACCTGCTACTTGTCTAGTAATTACGTTTATCTGTTTCCCTAGTTTCTTGACTTCTCCCTGGGTGTTGTTACGTAATGCTTTGACCTCGTCCTGAGTGTCATTACGCAATGTTTGTACGTCCGCTCGTACCCTGTCAATGTCTGTTCTCAATTGATTGTGACCTGTTATTAAGTTTCGTATCACTTCTCGAGATTCTTTTGCCTCGTCTTCGTTACGACTTAAGTGTAACTGAATTTTTTTGTTTTGTTCTTTAATCTCACGAATTTGTCTCGTGGTTTCTGCAATTTGTTTCGTCGTTTCTGCATTCTGAATTTTAATTTGGTTCGCAATTTCTTTATTTTGTCTTGTCATGGTTTCCGCCATTAATTGTAATAATTCTGCCAGATTGGTGGGTCCTATTGCGTTTTCTTCCGACGTCCTACGCTCTGTGTTTTCGCCCAATTGTTGGTTTGCAACCGATTGCATTGAACTGTGCGGTGACACGTTTCTGCTCGCATTCCTTGTATTCTGTGGTGAGGGAGCTCTGATTACTTGTACTGTGGGTTCTACGTATTCAAGACGCAAGTTAGAATCCTCATCGGCTGTCTCTCTACTTTCCTGCTCCTCTGTCGTATGCTGACTTACGTTTTCTATGCCTTGACGTACATTATCCTCGTTATGGTGCGTTATCTGTCTTATTTCTCGTGATACTCCATCGTCTGTTGTACTGTCTCTATTCTCTGTCCGTCTTCATGTTGGGTCTCTACCTTAATTCGGTCAAGGTCTCGATCTGCCATTGCTAATCTTTCCGAATCCCTTATTTTCTGTTTTAAAAGCAAATCACGCGCCCTACTTCGCTTCAACATGCGCTCATACGATCTCACGCGTTTCATAAACTTTTTGCACACACGACTTGACAATCAGTTCACTTACTTGTCAGGCCAGAACCAACTTGTCAACGATGTATCCGCCACCTGTGTGCTTGCATTGAAGAGAAAACTTAATTCTAACAATATTAAAATTCATAACTTAATTATGCTGTTGTCTCTGCTAGAATATCTCACTTTCTATTGAATACTTTCTTACTATCTATCGCTGCAGCTATTATTTTCGACTATGTATAACTTTAAGAAAAAATTTTTTACAACGAAAATTTTTCAACAGGGTATTTTTCGGACCTAGTTAGGCATGTGGTAGACCTTCAATCATGGTATTTTACCATCCTGGCAGGGTCGCCATTCTCTGACATTCTGCATGGTGTCTGTTGTTGTAAGTCGTGTCTCCCTACCACTTTCGCGCAACGACACTCTGAGCGTGTTTTTTAGGGAATTGACTAGTTTGAACCTGGGACCTGTTGCTGGCAAGGAGACGCCGGACCACACATGACATGTAGAGTTCAGAAGAGTTCAGTGAGAATAGCGATGATATAACCAAATACTTAATGATTTAAGCGTCAGCTCCACTGCACTCCCTGTAAAAGAATCTTAATACTAACTAAATTTAGTGGAAGGGGTTCAAGGCTTTCCTATTTTTAGTTAGCCGGTAAAATAACGTCGAAAAAGCAGTTAAGTTTACCATTGGAAATTTATTCTACTCACAAACCATTGTTTATAAATTGCACTATTGATAAAAGGAAATGTTTTAATACAGGATGATAAAAACCAACTGCGTTCAACAAAAATGTGAACGAATATTCCCTGAATGGGTTTCCAAGTTCTACAATGGATCTAAGGATGACCTACGCCAGATCACATCTATAATCTAGGTTTAAGTTAAGTTTCACAAAAGAGAAAACTATCAAAATGGTCTACAGTGACCCTCAATTATCTTTAATTACTTATCTAACGTGTCGTAAATTACAGTGGCTGATGTGGCTTCTCAATAATTATATAACAGAAAAATCATTGCGTTTCAGATTTTAACTTACGTAGCAAATGTGAATGCCATGAGCTTTAATTGACGATCGACACTAGTACTACGCAAAACGGGGTTGTAACAGATGAGACTTCTGCAGTTCTGAGTGAAGCTTTATGCGCTGTTATGCGGCATCGCGTTCGTTCATTACCTTGTCGTTGGTTAGGCAGCTTCAGGGGGACAGCGGGCGGCGCAGCTCCACCTTCGCCGTCTCGGAAGCAACTCTCTTCTAGCTTCTCCTTACTACAATTTACCGAAGTTGGTTAAAAAAAAAAAACTATCTGGCTGTGTTTCCATCTGACCAATCAGGGTCACAACATTAACCTTAAGCTCCGCCTACAAAAATTCTGTCTATCCAATGAGAAACGTTATACTTTTCGTGATGGGGCAATGTTTTTAAAGTTTGTAATGTAACAGAGACGCGAAAAAGTCTCACGCTAAAACTTGCGGCTGGTGTGGCCCTTTTAGTGTTATCGTAAGATTTATACTGTTCTTCTGGAGGGCTCTATCTTTTAACATGGGCTGGGGGGTGGTCCTGTCGGTTACTTTTCGTGGTGGGGCAATGTTTTTAACGTTTTCAACGTAACAGAGACGCGAAAAAGTCTCACGCTAAAACTTGCGGCTGGTGTGGCCCTTTTAGTGTTATCGTAAGATCTTTACTGTTCTTCTGGAGGGCTCTAGCTTTTAACATGGGTGGGGGGGGGGTGGTCCTGTCGGTTAGCTGGCGACGTGGGTGTCCGTCGCTTATCGTAGGGCCTTCTAGCTTAACACGGTTCTGCTTTCGGCTTCTGTTCTCGTTTCTCCCCTCGGAACTGCGTCTGTCTCACGGTGGGAAGGTATGACATGCATTTAGGCATTCTTGTGTTAGTCTGTGGTATTCCATTTGCTCACTCGTTACTCATATTACTTTGGTTAATTTAATGTCACGATGTATTCGGAGCTATGTGACATACTACTGGATTTGCTTATCACTTCAGGGTTTTCATGGAAGGTGTTGGATTTGCCTGACACCTTACAGTCCATTTATACATTGTTTGAAAGAATAAGGGGAAAACGTGTATCAACGTTCGGTATGTTAAATCTGTATTGATGCAGGGTGTACTTGTGTTCCGAGTGCATGGAATCAGATCGAACAGTAATAGACCTCTAAGCCTATTTGCGCGCAATATGTTACATTTATTTATTCCCGCGGTCAGTGCGAGTGTCTGCACTAATCATCGATCCTTCGCAGATGTAACCGACGATTGAAATCATTCGCCGTCTATTTGCGCATTACAGAGACCCCTCACAAGAAAGTGAGTACTGGTGTCCCAGCGGTGTGGTTCACATACGGCTGTTGTCATTTATGGACGTTACATTCAACCAGGCACATGGAGTGAAAGTTGCAAGGGCGGTCTGTTTGATCCAAACATGATGGACTTTCGGTCAAGTGGTTGCAGATGGCAATGCCTCTCCGTGTATCATATGTAGATTGTGGACACCCTACAGGAGGCCAGTTCAGTACATAAGGCGGGTTGGACAAGGTCATCGACGCATTACAACCCCACTGGAAGATATCGGGCCCATCTCTGCTTTGCGGTATCGTACGAATACCTACAGAGCATTGCAAGACGATCTCAAAAGGGCCACTGGAGCCACTGTGTCCGATAAGACCGTAATGAATAGATTAAGATGAAGGACCTCAGGACACAGATGACCTGCTCGAGTAACCCGCTGCACAGGACAACATCTTGCAGCTCGTCTTCTGCCACCGTCATGTCAAGTGGCACCTTTGTCACTGGAGAAACGTGTTACTCACGGTGGAGACCAAATGTCCTCTGACACAAGCTGATGGCCGTGATCTTGCGCAGAGATCCGTGATGAGCGGTAACTGCCAAATATTTCCCAGGAAATCGACAGATTTCCAAGATTCTTCGATATTGTGGGGAAGCTTCTGTGTTGACAGTCATACGGATCTTGTCGTTGTCAGTGGCCGCCTTACCGCCAGGCAGTACATCGAAAAAATCCTGTTGGATAATGTGGTGGCTGCTACGTACGTGGTGACCCTTAATTCCTTCTAACGCCAGGGCCTATGTGACGGGTATCAGCAGGGATGCGTAGCGAAGCCTGGACATTGCAGCGCAGCTGTCTGTGAGTCCTGTCCTAACCTCCACGGTGCATACGAGGTGCGGCGAGAAAAAAACGGGACTGATGCTGGAAAAAACATTTATTTACAATTATTTACAATTTCATGTTATCTCCTTCAATGTACTCTCGTCCTCGGTCTCTACACCGCTCCATACGAATTTTCCACTGTTCATAGCAATGCTGCAGATCATTTTCGGTAAGTCCATACATTACATCCGTCGCTTTTTCTTTTACTGCTTCAACAGTCTCAAATCTAGTTCCTTTCAAAGCTGACTTGACTTTAGGGAAAAGAAAAAAGTCACGGGGGGCCAAATCAGGTGAGTAGGGTGGATGATCTAAGATGGGAATGTTGTGTTTTGCCAAAAACGTCTTCAGTGACAACGCACTGTGAGCTGGGGCATTGTCTTGGTGAAGGATCCATGACTTTTTTCTCCACAAATCGTTCCGTTTTCTCCGTACTCGCTCACGTAGGGTAGACAGGACGCTAATGTAGTAATGCTGATTCACTGTTTGTCCCTCTGGTACCCAATCAATGTGCACAATCCTTTTGATGTCTAAAAAAACAATCATCATTGCCTTGAATTTCGATTTTGACATTCGTGCTTTTTTTTTGTCGTGGAGAACCAGGAGTTTTCCAATGCATCGATTGGCGTTTAGTTTCGGGATCGTAAGTAAAAAACCACGATTCATCGCAAGTAATAACATTTTGTAAGAAGGTGGGATCACTTTCAATGTTTTCCAGGATGTCAGAACAAATCATTCTTCGGCGTTCCTTCTGTTCAATTGTGAGACACTTTGGAACCATTTTTGAACACACTTTGTTCATGTTGAAACTTTCATGAAGAATCAGCCTAACACTTTCCTTGTCAACTCCTGTTAACTCAGACACTGCTCTGATTGTTAAACGGCGATCTTGTCCAACAAGTTTACCGATTTTTTCAATGTTTGCATCAGTTTTTGCTGACAATGGTCTGCCAGTGCGAGTGTCATCACTGGTGTCTTCGCGGCCATCTTTAAATCGTTTAAACCACTCAAACACTTGTGTTCGCGATAAACAATCATCGCCGTACACTTGTTGTAACATTACAAACGTTTCACTTGCAGATTTTCCTAGTTTGAAACAAAATTTGATGTTAACACGCTGTTCTTTCTGTACACTCAACATTTTCCGACGCACAGACAAAACGTCAACTACTTAAAACAGACACCACGGGCAGACTGAGTGCAGGAGGCAGATGAAACTCGAGCAGTAGGCGGAGCGAGAGTCACGTGACAGGCCACGAGACTTTCAGCCTTATTGCATTCATTTTATTGTTTCACCAGTACTAGTCCGGTTTTTTTCTAGCCACACCTCGTATGTGGGCCTTGCTTGATGGACAGGTACGTGGTCGTCCTGTTCCTCCACAGACTCTCCATAAACTCTCATGCGCTGTTACTGAAGAATGGGAACGGATGACACAGAGTGACCTCCATAGACGTATACGCAGCATGTCACCTGGTGACAGGCAGTGACAAATGCTCACCGAAGGCACATACATTTTTGAACCTCTCAAAATTGAATCAAGAACACCATGGATGACAGGATAAATGATAATTTACATTTGTTTTCGATAGAATCTGACATCTCAGTTCTTTTTATGTAAATAACCGAGGACGTAACGACGTTTTGTTGTCTATTCAATTTGTAAAAGATAAAGACATAATTTCGTAACATATTTAGTCCTCAACAGTTATTGCTCAGTGGAGTTTGGCAGACGCCCAAAGTAATGTTCGAGGCGTGACGCCTTATATCGCTCCTGTCTAGAGCCTGTGTATCCGGTGTATCGGGAGAAAGACTCATGGTGCACAGTGGCAGATGGTCTGAAGCAGGTACAGTCGAGTACGTAGTTCTAATTTTCATCCACAGAGTGCAGTAGTGCACAGAGACATTCAATGAAAAGGTCAAGAGTATGTTTTTTGAATTGTTCTCTTTATTTCTTGAAGGCTTTTCTGTTTATTTACGTTTGTACAGTTTTGTATATGCTTTTAGAAGCGTGAATGATGCGTGAATGTGGTCTCAAATATGTAGATCATTGTTATACTGATAAACGCAGTGCGAACTAGTGAGAGAAATACTTAAGACAGTGTGGATGCAGACGACAGGGAATTTTGTATCATAATATGTTAAGATTATGATATGTATCATAATATGTTAAGCCTCCATGAACCATGGACCTTGCCGTTGGTGGGGAAGCTTGCGTGCCTCAACGATACAGACAGCCGTACCGTAGGTGCAACCACAACAGAGGGGTATCTGTTGAGAGGCCAGACAAATGTGTGGTTCTTGAAGAGGGGCAGCAGCCTTTTCAGTAGTTGCAGGGGCAACAGTCTGGATGATTGACTGATCTGGCCTTGTAACATTAACCAAAGCGGCCTTGCTGTTGGGGTACTGCGAAAGGCTGAAAGCAAGGGGAAACTACAGCCGTAATTTTTCCCGAGGGCATGCAGCTTTACTGTATGGTTAAATGATGATGGCGTCCTCTTGGGTAAAATATTCCGGAGGTAAAATAATCCCCCATTCGGATCTCCGAGCGGGGACTACTCAGGAGGACGTCGTAATCAGGAGAAAGAAAACTGGCATTCTACGGATCGGAGCGTGGAATGTCAGATCCCTTAATCGGGCAGGTAGGTTAGAAAATTTAAAAAGGGAAATGGATAGGTTAAAGTTAGATATAGTGGGAATTAGTGACGTTAGGTGGCAGGAGGAACAAGACTTCTGGTCAGGTGAATACAGGGTTATAAATACAAAATCAAATAGGGGTAATGCAGGAGTAGGTTTAATAATGAATAAAAAAAATAGGAGTGCGGGTAAGCTACTACAAACAGCATAGTGAACGTATTATAGTGGCCAAGATAGACACAAAGCCCATGCCTACTACAGTAGTACAAGTTTATATGCCAACTAGCTCTGCAGATGACGAAGAAATTGAAGAAATGTATGATGAGATAAAAGAAATTATTCAGGTAGTGAAGGGAGACGAAAATTTAATAGTCATAGGTGACTGGAATTCGGCAGTAGGGAAAGGGAGAGAACGAAACATAGTAGGTGGATATGGATTGGGGCTAAGAAATGAAAGAGGAAGCCGTCTGGTAGAATTTTGCATAGAGCATAACTTAATCATAGCTAACACTTGGTTCAAGAATCATAAAAGAAGGTTGTATACATGGAAGAATCCTGGAGATACTAAAAGGTATCAGATAGATTATATAATGGTAAGACAGAGATTTAGGAACAAGGTTTTAAATTGTAAGACATTTCCAGGGGCAGATGTGGACCCTGACCACAATCTATTGGCTATGAACTGTAGATTAAAACTGAAGAAACTGAAAAAAGGTGGGAATTTAATGAGATGGGACCTGGATAAACTGACTAAACCAGAGGTTGTACAGAGTTTCAAGGAGAGCATAAGGGAACAATTGACAGGAATCGCGGAAAGAAATACAGTAGAAGACGAATGGGTAGCTCTGAGGGATGAAGTAGTGAAGGCGGCAGAGGATCAAGTAGGTAAAAAGACGAGGGCTAGTAGAAATCCTTGGGAAACAGAAGAAATATTGAATTTAATTGATGAAAGGAGAAAATATAAAAATGCAGTAAATGAAGCAGGCAAAAAGGAATACAAACGTCTCAAAAATGAGATCGACAGGAAGTGCAAAATAGCTAAGCAGGCATGGCTTGAGGACAAATGAAAGGATGTAGAGGCTTATCTCACTAGGGGTAAGATAGATACAACCTATAGAAAAATTAAAGAGACCTTTGGAGAAAAGAGAGCCACTTGTATGAATATCAAGAGCTCAGATGGAAACCCAGTTCTAAGCAAAGAGGGGAAAGCAGAAAGGTGGAAGGAGTATATAGAGGGTCTATACAAGGGCGATGTACTTGAGGACAATATTATGGAAATGGAAGAGGATGTAGATAAAGATGAAATGGGAGATATGATACTGCGTGAATAGTTTGACAGAGCACTGAAAGACCTGAGTCGAAATAAGGCCCCGGGAGTAGACAACATTCCATTAGAACTACTGACGGCCTTGGAAGAGCCAGTCCTGACAAAACTCTACCATCTGGTGAGCAAGATGTACGAGACAGGCGAAATACCCTCAGACTTCAAGAAGAATATAATAATTCCAATCCCAAAGAAAGCAGGTGTTGACAGATGTGAAAATTACCGAACTATCAGTTTAATAAGTCACAGCTGCAAAATACTGACGCGAATTATTTACAGACGAATGGAAAAACTGGTAGAAGCCGACCTCAGGGAAGATCAGTTTGGATTCCGTAGAAATGTTGGAACACGTGAGGCAATACTGACCTTACGACTTATCTTAGGAGGAAGATTAAGGAAAGGCAAACCTACGTTTCTAGCATTTGTAGACTTAGAGAAAGCTTTTGACAATGTTAACTGGAATACTCTCTTTCAAATTCTAAAGGTGGCAGGGGTAAAATACAGGGAGCGAAAGGCTATTTACAATTTGTACAGAAACCAGATGGCAGTTAAAAGAGTCGAGGGGCATGAAAGGGGAGCAGTGGTTGGGAAGGGACTGAGACAGGGTTGTAGCCTCTCCCCGATGTTATTCAATCTGTATATTGAGCAAGCAGTAAAGGAAACAAAAGAAAAATTTGGAGTAGGTATTAAAATCCAGGGAGAAGAAATAAAAACTTTTAGGTTCGCCGATGACATTGTAATTCTGTCAGAGACAGCAAAGGACCTGGAAGAGCAGTTGAACGGAATGGACAGTGTCTTGAAAGGAGGATATAAGATGAACGTCAACAAAAGCAACATGAGGATAATGGAATGTAGTCGAATTAAATCGTGTGATGCTGAGGGAATTAGATTAAGAAATGAGACACTTAAAGTAGTAAATGAGTTTTGCTATTTGGGGTGCAAAATACTTGAGTGTGAGTGGTTAGTGTTTAACGTCCCGTCGACAACGAGGTCATTAGAGACGGAGCGCAAGCTCGGGTTAGGGAAGGATCGGGAAGGAAATCGGCCGCGCCCTTTCAAAGGAACCATCCCGGCATTTGCCTGAAACGATTTAGGGAAATCACGGAAAACCTAAATCAGGACGGCTGGAGACGGGATTGAACCGTCGTCCTCCCGAATGCGAGTCCAGTGTGCTAACCACTGAGCCACCTCGCTCGGTCGCAAAATAACTGATGATGGTCGAAGTAGAGAGGATATAAAATGTAGACTGGCAATGGCAAGGAAAGCGTTTCTGAAGAAGAGAAATTTGTTAACATCGAGTATAGATGTAAGTGTCAGGAAGTCGTTTCTGAAAGTGTTTGTATCGAATGTAGCCGTGTATGGAAGTGAAACATGGACAATAAATAGTTAAGATAAGAAAAGAATAGAAGCTTTTGAAATGTGGTGCTACAGAAGAATGTTGAAGATTAGTTGGGTAGATCACGTAACTAATGAGGAGGTATTGAATAGGATTGGGGAGAAGAGAAGTTTGTGGCACAACTTGACTAGAAGAAGGGATCGGTTGGTAGGACATTTCCTGAGGCATCAAGGGATCACAAATTTAGCATTGGAAGGCAGTGTGGAGGGTAAAAATCGTAGAGGGAGACCAAGAGATGAATACACTAAGCAGATTCAGAAGGATGTAGGTTGCAGTAGGTACTGGGAGATGAAGGAGCTTGTACAGGATAGATTAGCATGGAGAGCTGCATCAAACCAGTCTCAGGACTGAAGACCACAACAACAACAACAATATGTTAAGTAAGTTTATGGTAAAAGGAAAGCTAAGTAGAGTGCAAATCCCATTAATATTACCTGCCTGACATTTAATTCTCCCCAAAAAAGTTCCTGAAATAGAGAAATTATTATTTCAAACTACTCTTAAATATTCCACATGCATACCATGTCTCTACTCTTTTGTCTTTATGGAGCACACCTAATACAGGTCTTAACAGCACAAGATCCAGCGGCAGAGTGCTGAAACATGGCCGTTCTTCAGGTCCTCTCGCACCTCTGCCAAAGTGGGGGAGCAACTTGCTACCGTATTGGTCAGCCACACTACAGGCGCTCAAAGCTCAGGTAAATTTCATCTCTTTTCTATATACAGCCCACACTTGTGCTATTGATTGTACCTGTCGTTCCTCATACAAAACATGAACGTGTCAAAAAAAAAAAAAAAAAAAAAGGAATAAGAAACAATCTGTACAGCTCATAATTACAATAATTACAATATCAAATAGTAGACTACTCTAACATCCTATCACAGTGGAAATGTTAGAAACTGTTGATTCTAAAACTACAATATACAATGAACCTTTGTGCTTGTGACAGACTGAAATTAATACCCCTTGAAAGTGTTCTAACAAAAAAATAAGAAATACTCTACACAGCTCACAATTACCTACCACATGTTGTTAAATAGTAAACTACTTTAACATCCTTACACAGTAAACATTTTAGAAACTGATGACTCTAAATCTACAACATACAATGCACAATAATGTTTTAGTTATGGATCGGTAGCATCCCCTTTACAGGAGTGTGCGCATTGATCACACTACTCTACGACTCTCACTCACCAGACATCACATTTTCCTTCTCATTCAATCCATTAATACACTAACATAATAGGTCTAGAAGTCATCTAACCTTAACACCACCACACTCACGACAACATACCATACCTTTGCTCCCTTATACTCAACCACATAACACATGAAGCTGTTTCGGAAATAGCATTCCAGTCTCCGAATTCGTCCTTTCACTCTGGCACCTCTCTCCATCGGCTTACCTCTGCATTCACTTTACCGATTATTCATCCTGCTAAATATCAACTTAGAATTGCGACATTTCATCTAAGAACAAAAAATACACAAATTATTCATCCTGAAAAATAACTGTACACATTCTTGGTACCGTTTTGATTAGTTATACTGGTACCAGGCTTCAGCAACAACAACAAAAATTATTTTTTTTCATATTGCAAATGTTATGGTAAGAATTAGATTTACACTTATATTACATCTTACGTCAGTATTCCACAACGTTCACCATCTGGATCTCATACTCCCTTTATGTCCTTTCACGATGTGCAGTTGTCCTCATCTCATCATTCGTATTTTGGCTCTCCGTCCGTCCACTACTTCATCATTTCCTGGTCTTCCTTCGCCATTGGCATCAATCTCTATTGCAGCATACACAGGCCTCTCTGTAACATACATCTAAGACATCTCCACATTATTAATTCTACTCACCTTTACTTACCACTGTTTCATCACGTCGAATCTCTCTTTATTAATCACATTGCTTCACGTCGCTTCTCTCCTTAAATATCACCTTTATCAACTACTATTTATCACGTCGCTTCTCTCACTATCTACCATCTTTATCCACTCATTAATCATCACGTCATTTCTGCTTGATCCTTATTCATATGACAAAAAATACGTATATACACCACTCTGTCGACTCCTGTTTATGACTCATTCTACCAGTCTATTCTGTCATACTTCCTGACATCCCGCCTGAAAATTCTTATGTTCGATTTGACCCTGCACAACGTTACACACCACAAATAAATACACTGACTATCTACCATAAATTGCCTACTTTCGATCTATCCTTAATTTTTCCATAATCTGATGTTAGAAATGTGATGAAGCCCACGCGATTTTTTTCCCTTGATTGTCTCAATCAGTACAGCATTTTCATGGACAATCCGCCTCACTCTGAATGGTTCACTGTACACAGTAAAGAATTTGCTAGTTAGGAATCTGTGCTTACATGAAAATTAAATGTATGCAGAGAATATACAAGCTGGGAGAAATGGGACAGCCCAAGTGTTAGAAACTTTGGTGCTAGTGGCCTCTTTCCCTAACACCAGATTCCGAACAACCATACGCAGCACTTCATTATAACTGTCACCACGACAATGACATACTATAGATCAGATGGCATCTAATTTAAAAACTTCGATCACATTACTGATGTTACCTGTAACAGCAGTATAAACGTACCCTATTCCATACAGATCACAATGTTGACTTTTTACATTATGTGTTAAGTACCTGCAATAGTCAAATCACAATAATGAAACTGGACTCATTGGCACTATTACATAACATTTTTTTTGAGGAAACAGTCCTTTTACTTTAGTGTTCCAAATCAAAATTTGCAAATTTTGCTCTGAGAGACCAGCCTAACAGATTCCATTACTGGTGTTTTATTCTGTGATCAGAAGTAGGTATTTGCACTCCTACATATCAGTAGAGTATGTCTCCTACCTAGACAATTCTCAGTGCTAGCGGCATGTGTTTTAAGGCAAGATGCTAAGGGCTGATATGCTGGATTAGTTTCTCCTATCCATCAATCCATTATGACAAGAATGAAATGCCAGGATTCCATGCTCTCCTGTCATTCTGATAGTTTCTGCCGTTCCTATCCCCGACACTGTCTGACCTATGAGTCGTGTCTCCGTTCACGATGTTGCTCTCATTACCCAATTCTTGTAAGAAGTGCTGAAATGACGCAGAATCGTCTAAGCCTCTGCCTGCTATCGCTATATCTCTGTGCAATTTCACTGGCAACTTCGTTATACAGATCCTAATGAACTCCCCAGGTTCGTATGGCACATCCTATTTCGTCTCAGCCTTTCCTGATAGCACGACACTGGATCTCTTATACCACCTTCGTTACAATTTGGCATCATCAACATACTTTGCTTAACCTGGTCCTGCTTACTTTTCGACCAGAATTCATTTAAAAACTTGTCACAAAATATCTTTTAGCTACTACAGTCTTTAATAACTTCCTGCATTTTCCCTCAAATGGTTACACACAAACTTCATTTTGAGGAGCGGTCCCCACGATGAAGGTAATGAATCTTGAAATTGAGACAGCCACAGCCATGGATGTTGGTAATTATCAGGATCCGGAAAACAAGTGTACGTTTGTACCAACACGAAGTGCCTCCTACATTCTTCTTCCGCATTTATGTTTTCCGACCTTGGACTATACCCAGTTGGGTTTGCCACCTGTTTTATCCGACACAACCGTTCTTCTAACTCTCTGAGTTCGTCTTTCTCTTTCTGCCTATTTTCGTTTTTTGAATTTGTCTCACTCTCCCACTGCAGTCTACCTGGTGGTGTGTTACCTTCGCTACTGCACGCTAATTGCAACTGTGCTAGTTCTTCTCTATGTTTCCTACTTATTTCTAATTGCGCCTCTCTAAGCTGTAATAGTGAGTGTATCTCCCCCTGGTTGGCATAAACCTCTCGCTGCGTACTGTCAGAGCCTGTCTCGCCTCTTATACTGATCTTTTCTACATCTGCACTAATCGTATTCATTCTGACCACTACCTCTTTGATTCGCTCATCTGGCAACACATCCCTACGTTCTGTAATATCACTCTCTATTGCAATTATTCGTACCTCCAAATTATTGGCTTTTTCTTTCACGGCGTCACATACTTGCTTCAATGCACCCAGATTCTTCTCCCCCTCATCTAACCGATTATTAACTGCGGGCAGACGCTCATCGATAACTGAGTGTAGCTTCCTCATTGCCTCTTTATTTCCCTTATCCAATGCCTCCATACTTTCCTTACTATCTTTATCCATCGCTTCAAATCTTTCCTTATTATCTTTATCCATCGCTTCCAATATTTCCTTAATCTCCCTATCTCTCTCCTTATTATATCTATCCATCACTTCCAATCTTTCCTTATTCTCCCTATCTCTCTCCTTATTATCTTTATCCATCCTCTGTAAAAACTGCAGTAGCACATTGTCATTTGCTACTTTCGGTGCGCTCACCTCATTTGCCTGAGAAATCGTAGCTTCGCCAAGGGTAGCTTCACTTTCACTGCATACCTGACCTAGTCCCGGCTCGCCCGCGTCGTCGGGAAAAGCCCCCGGTTGTGGACAAAGCCCGCCGCTTAAAGGATCACCTAGCCGCGGTCCGCTGAACAATTCAGCCCCTTCCGAGTGTTTGCCGTTCTCGCTCATTAGCCCATGGTCGACACCTACTTCCTGCTGCACTGCTACGTTCACCCCAGAATCACTATTCTGCAAGATGACTACACTTTTCGACTGCGACCTAGTTACTACGGACATTACGCAAAAAAATTATACAACGATCTTCCAGCCTTGGACGACGTAGCAAGCGATTACATAAAAAAAATAAAAGATCCTCACCAATCCAGAAAGATATTGCAAACAAAAAAAAAATTACTTCTTAGCGCTATCACAATACATTCCATTAAAAAAATCTTTACAGCAAACCCTAACAGCAAAATATCCTGGCAGGGTCGAAATTATGAGAGGCACCCACATGCCTTGCTCATACTGTGGCATCAAGCAGTCAGGCCTGCAAGATGAGTGGTCTGCCAAGCGAGTGGATTCATTCTTATTTATCGAGTAACATGAACTCTCGTACTCACAATTAAGTTACAAATTATCCTCCTGTATGAATAATACGCAACGGAAACGCAATTCTGACTATGAGTAATTTACAGAACTCTGACTGTTCACTACGCACTGGCAATACCACATTTTCTTTTTTTTTATTTAACGGCTTTTATCAACACGTGGCCATCGCACTGAATATGAGTGGCGCACACATTATAAATTCTGGATATCATGACAACATACAATTCGAAGGAAAAGGCCACCAATCTTTTTCTTTTCACTATCTTATTTATTCCGATAAATTCTATAACCTAAACACACAAATTCTATAACCTACAACAATAACACATGAGAAATTCCGCCCAGTGGGCATGGCTTTACATTGGTGAATCTCTATCTAATGGTCTCATAATTATTTAACGCTACAGTGCACTTTCTGAATAGGATGGTGGATCTTTTATTATTTCTCACACTTCGACTCTCACAATCATCATCACGAAACTTTCCTCCAGACCGAGCAGTACAAAAGGAACACGCATAACCCACTACCTCTGAAACTACCTTGCTACTCTCCCATGCAAACCACACATACTTAAATTACATGACATACACCACACTACAACATGAAATACAACACAGGGAATAGTCACAACATTATCACTTTCAGCTTTCCCACTTCAATTAATATTTATCCCAGTTTCACACGACACTGCCCCACTTTGTAATTCTACTTTCCTACTATGAACTATGGAGATATATGCACGTCTTCCTGTGCAATGCAAGCCAAGTGGCGTTGCTGGATAGACGGCTGACTCACCTTGTTTCTCTCTCAGAGTATTATAGTTTGAATCAAGCGTCACACGGAAACATATCACGCAAAGTAATATTAAGAACATATTCATCAACACACACGAGCCCTCAGCTGATACCATGGACGAGTACTTCTCTTTATCCTTTGTCTCATACACAGATTGAGACTCACACAGTACTCACCACGTGGAAGTACTCGCCTCTAATTTCAAGTCCTGCACACGCTATTTCTTAAATATTTCAACTTATAGTACACACGCTAGTAATTCAGCTTAACTTAAGCACACAGTATTATTTCAACTTATTGCTACACATGGTTTCATTGTGACCGTTGGTCACTTCTGAAGATTACTACGATCCCATTAATATTACCTGCCTGACATTTAATTCTCCCCACAAAAGTTCCTGAAATAGCGAAATTATTATTTCAAACTACTCTTAAATATTCCACATGCATACCATGTTTCCACTCTTTTGTCTATATGGAGCACACCTAAGACAGGTCTTAACAGCACAAGATCCAGCGGCAGAGTGCTGAAACATGGCCGTTCTTCAGGTCCTCTCGCACCTCTGCCGAAGTGGGGGAGCACCTTGCTACCGTATTGGTCAGCCACATTTCAGGCGCTCAAAGCTCAGGTAAATTTCATCTCTTTGGTCCCACCAAAGGTGGCCAAAGGATCGTCTCAAAGATGATCATATATTCACATTCACTATCTGCGGTTAGCAGACGACCATACATTCATTCATTTCACAGATCTCACCAAACTGGATGTAGGGATTTACTTTGTGCGAGCGCACATGTGATCAATTAAATAAATAAATTGTCATTCTTTCCCACACTGGTATCCGGCTTCGCTGTATTAATTGAAATTGAGTTATTTTTACAAAAATGTGTTGTTCTGACAAGAATAATGAAGTATGTTGTACCTATTTTCAATGTCAGGCGGTACTGTACCCTTTCACTTTGTACGGGTTTTAGGAGGCCACTCACAATGGAACACATTGACTAATGTTTTACTCTGAGGGCTGCACACCCAGCAGAGCAGGTTTGAGCAAGCAAATTGCATGTGAGTTTTGATGTCTCTGTGGACACTATTCGCGTGTCGCAGTTAAAAATTTCATTAATTACCAGTACCAGAGAATGCCCCTCCAACAGAGTGTGTGCAGCACAGTCGGCCGGCCAGCTAACTTGCCCACTCTTCTACTGCCACTAATCGTAACTCACGTTCTCTAACCTCGTTTCGACGTTGAAAGTTCTTGTAGGCAGGTAATTAACTGCATCCATCCTCGTGGAGGGATTTGTTTGCCTCGAAGATAATTAGTACACTACTGGCCATTAAAATTGCTGCACCACGAAGATGACGTGCTACTGACGCGAAATTTAACCAACAGGAAGAAGATGCTGTGATATGCAAATGATTAGCTTTTCAGAGCATTCACACAAGGTTGGCGACGGTGCGACACCTACAACGTGCTGACATGAGGAACGTTTCCAACCGATTTCTCATACTTAAACAGCAGTTGACCGGCGTTGCCTGGTGAAATGTTGATGTGATGCCTCGTGTAAGGAGGAGAAATGCGTACCATCACATTTCCGACTTTGATAAAGGTCGGATTGAAGCCTATCACGATTGTGGTTTATCGTATCGCGACATTGCTGCTCGCGTTGGTCGAGATCCAGTGACTGTTAATAGAATATGGAATCGGTGGGTTCAGGAGGGTAATACGGAACGCCGTGCTGGATCCAACGGCCTCGTATCACTAGCAGTCGAGATGACAGGCATCTTATCCGCATGGCTGTAACGGATCGTGCAGCCACGTCTCGATCCCTGAGTCAACACATGGGGACGTTTGCCAGACAACAACAATCAGCACGAACAGTTCGACGACGTTTGCAGCAGCATGGACTATCAGGTCGGAGACCATGGCTGCGGTTACCCTTGACGCTGCATCACAGACAGGAGCGCCTGCGATGGTGTACTCAACGACGAACCTGGGTGCACGAATGGCAAAACGTCATTTTTTCGGATGAATCAAGGTTCTGTTTACAGCATCATGATGGTCGCATCCGTGTTTGGCGACATCGCAGTGAACGCACATTGGAAGCGTGTATTTGTCATCGCCATACTGGCGTATCACCCGGCGTGATGGTATCGGGTGCCATTGGTTACGCGTCTCGGTCACCTCTTGTTCGCATTGACGGCACTTTGACCAGTGGACGTTTCATTTGAGATGTGTTACGACCCGTGGCTCTACCCTTCATTCGATCCCTGCGAAACCCTACATTTCAGCAGGATAATGCACGACCGCATGTTGCAGGTCCTGTACGGGCCTTTCTGGATACAGAAAATGTTCGACTGCTGCCCTGGCCAGCAAATTCTCCAGATCTCTCACCAACTGAAAAGTCTGGTCAATGGTGGCCGAGCAACTGGCTCGTCGCAATACGCCAGTCACTTTTCTTGATGAACTGTGGTATCGTGTTGAAGCTGCATGGGCAGCTGTACCTGTACACGCCATCCAAGGTCTGTTTGACTCAATGCCCAGGCGTATCAAGGCCGTTATTACGGCCAGAGGTGGTTGTTCTGGGTACTGATTTCTCAGGATCTATGGACCCAAATTGCGTGCAAATGTAATCACATGTCAGTTCTAGTATATTTGTCCAATGAATACCCGTTTATCATCTACATTTCTTCTTGGTGTAGCAATTTTAATGGTCAGTAGTGTATTTAGAATCATGAAACAAGTATTACTTTGTTGTCCAATACGCATTTTATTAATAAAACAACGCAACGTGTTTGCATTGGTAATAAAATACATACAAAACGATGTAGTACTGTTTTTGTTTCCACAATTCCAGAAACGGAAGACATCAGATACGTGGTAACTACAACACTGAAGCTCCACAACCAGACAGGCCAGAAGCTGCTGGAGTAATCACGTCGAAGACGACGTCGAATTTCTTGGAAACAATAGCAGATAAATAGCAAAACAATGAATGCTGCTGACTGGGAAAAAGTAATCATAGACTAGTGTTTATTCAAAAGTCGGAGTCGATTAGAAGTGTCTAAATGATAATGTTATCGCGATATGACTTATTCCCTTCACGATACACTATTGAAATGCTGGCCTTGTAGCCAGTGTCAAATGATTTATTATTTCCTTTTCGTTATGAACCGCACATCGTATTATATGTCGAAAGCATCATGTTAGTTAATTTACCATATAGGGATCACCACGTTAATGTCACTTAAACGGTTGATGAGAGTAGGAAATGAAAACATCATGTGGATGGTTAGTTTTGTATCTTTTATCTCGTGCTTCGAAAAATTATTCTTTTTGGTAATCTACGCTATGCTTTCACTTCGTACTCTAACAAACGATGTAAGCGACATTAAAATGACAATCACTGTATGATCAAATAACGAATATGATCTTCGTAACATATACTACTACGTGAAACGTAGCTAATTTCAAAAGAACAATTCCTACAAAGCTGAAATTGTAACAGTTTATCCAGAAGCAAATACGAAACAGTCAGAATCATTGTAAGACTTATGCTTTGCCGGCGATGGGCGAGGCATGACAGAGTCTCTGACCAGAGAGCAGTATGTCGTTAGTTGTTGCTTGTCGCTAGTCTGCGCTTGTCTGCGCGAGTCGACAGTAGTCTTTAGTAGTCTGCGCGAGTGGACAGTAGTCTTGAGTAGTCTGCGTGAGTCGGCGGGAGTCGGCGCGTGTCGGCTGTGTGCTCTGCTCGGGACTCTTGTCAGGACTCTGCAGGATGTGTATTATTGTAGAAGGTAAAGAAGCAGCCTTGCGCATATCTAATAATGTATGTTAATTGTCATTTAATTTGTTCCAAAAAAATGCCCCAATAATAATTGTTATAATATAAAGTAACTTTTTTTTAAAAAAACATTTATTTCAATTTAAAGAATATTTCCAATGCATGATCATTCCTTCCAAGAATCAAAAAAAAAAATATACGCCAGCATTGCAGGAAGCTGTGTCAAAAAATTTCTACATAAGAGCAGATATATTTGCAGTTTTTTTTTTTGAGGTAAGAATTTTTGCTTTTTTATTCAGAATACAGGGCCGAAGGGCAGCGCTGCTGTCCTCATAAAATTTATCAGGTTACTAATTTGTTTTTTATTATTATTTCCGGATTTATAAATTGAATTTTGAGGTTACATTAAATGTGAATGTATTTTTGCACACAGATTATAAATGGGAGCCAATTTTGTTCAGAGGTTACATTAAAATCAATTTTGTTCTGAGGTTACAATATTAACAAATTCATTTAGTTATTATTTTTGTGGGGAGTTCACGCATGGTTCATAATTCATTTTCATTATTATTTTTCTGTGGGGAGGTTACATCATTTAAACAAATAAATAATACCAATTGTGTGATCGGTATCAGCAACGTAAAATCTTAGGATTTATTGTACTGTACAGTCGTAGTCTTTCAGTTTTCTAAAATAGCAGCGGATTTACTGTTAACTATGCTAGCATTTTCCCTCACATATTTCGCCGTCGTTTCTATGTTATTATTTAAACCTTGCAATACCAAGACATTTTCCATAACGTGTATTTCCAAGAAGCAAAAAGCTAAATTCGTTAATTGTCATCAAATTACATTAACTACATAATTTTTAAAGAGATACTGGCGTACAAGTGGGTCCAGAGCCTCAAAATACCTTTCGAAACACTCTTAGCAATATCAGGACACCCTCAATGGTGAGTGCTACTGACTTTGTGACTACCACCAAAACAATCTGAAAAATACAAATTTCTCTCATTGTTGTTGACTCTTACTCTCAAGAGATTGATGTGCAAGTAAGGCCCCGAACCTGGAAATGCTGAATACGACAATCATTGGAGAAAGTGATATCTACTGCTGAGTCTTAAATTTTTGGGTTATGTTTAACTGAAAAATTTAACCCTGTCAGACCCACTGGCTACAATTGTGTACATTAACTTTGACAGTCTGTTAGCTGCAACAAAAGCATTTCTTCCCTAAGCGAACCAGAGCTACACACTTGTAAATGTTCAACTTTTTCATCACGCACAAATGCTGCCAACCGTTGGGCATCACTATAAAAATATCAGCAAGTCAATGTGGCAGTGCGCAGCAACTCTTGACCACTAGAATACATGATTCGCTATATTCCAGTGTATAACTGAATATTGTTGTTATTTTACATGGAAATTATTGAATGATCATTTTACTATTTACACTCCTGGAAATGGAAAAAAGAACACATTGACACCGGTGTGTCAGACCCACCATACTTGCTCCGGACACTGCGAGAGGGCTGTACAAGCAATGATCACACGCACGGCACAGCGGACACACCAGGAACCGCGGTGTTGGCCGTCGTATGGCGCTAGCTGCGCAGCATTTGTGCACCGCCGCCGTCAGTGTCAGCCAGTTTGCCGTGCCATACGGAGCTCCATCGCAGTCTTTAACACTGGTAGCATGCCGCGACAGCGTGGACGTGAACCGTATGTGCAGTTGACGGACTTTGAGCGAGGGCGTATAGTGGGCATGCGGGAGGCCGGGTGGACGTACCGCCGAATTGCTCAACACGTGGGGCGTGAGGTCTCCACAGTACATCGATGTTGTCGCCAGTGCTCGGCGGAAGGTGCACGTGCCCGTCGACCTGGGACCGGACCGCAGCGACGCACGGATGCACGCCAAGACCGTAGGATCCTACGCAGTGCCGTAGGGGACCGCACCGCCACTTCCCAGCAAATTAGGGACACTGTTGCTCCTGGGGTATCGGCGAGGACCATTCGCAACCGTCTCCATGAAGCTGGGCTACGGTCCCGCACACCGTTAGGCCGTCTTCCGCTCACGCCCCAACATCGTGCAGCCCGCCTCCAGTGGTGTCGCGACAGGCGTGAATGGAGGGACGAATGGAGACGTGTCGTCTTCAGCGATGAGAGTCGCTTCTGCCTTGGTGCCAATGATGGTCGTATGCGTGTTTGGCGCCGTGCAGGTGAGCGCCACAATCAGGACTGCATACGACCGAGGCACACAGGGCCAACACCCGGCATCATGGTGTGGGGAGCGATCTCCTACACTGGCCGTACACCACTGGTGATCGTCGAGGGGACACTGAATAGTGCACGGTACATCCAAACCGTCATCGAACCCATCGTTCTACCATTCCTAGACCGGCAAGGGAACTTGCTGTTCCAACAGGACAATGCACGTCCGCATGTATCCCGTGCCACCCAACGTGCTCTAGAAGGTGTAAGTCAACTACCCTGGCCAGCAAGATCTCCGGATCTGTCCCCCATTGAGCATGTTTGGGAGTGGATGAAGCGTCGTCTCACGCGGTCTGCACGTCCAGCACGAACGCTGGTCCAACTGAGGCGCCAGGTGGAAATGGCATGGCAAGCCGTTCCACAGGACTACATCCAGCATCTCTACGATCGTCTCCATGGGAGAATAGCAGCCTGCATTGCTGCGAAAGGTGGATATACACTGTACTAGTGCCGACATTGTGCATGCTCTGTTGCCTGTGTCTATGTGCCTGTGGTTCTGTCAGTGTGATCATGTGATGTATCCGACCGCAGGAATGTGTCAATAAAGTTTCCCCTTCCTGGGACAATGAATTCACGGTGTTCTTATTTCAATTTCCAGGAGTGTATTACAATAGAGGATATTTCATAATTAGTTATTTTAGTCCTTAAAGTGAAGCCAAGTGAACAAAGTACGTTTTGGAAACGGGTACATATTTTTGTATAAATGTGGCTCCTAAAATCATTAAAAAATCACCTAAGACCACTACCACATAAAGAAAAACTTTTCTTCCTCCAGAAAAATTTCGGGTCTGAAAGGGTTAAAACATGTATGGGATCTGGTAGAATAATTCATTAAAAAGAATACGTATTTTTTCCAAAATTTTAAAATGTAAAGCAGCCGCATCTGGTGACCTTTCTTCCCACACAAAGTTATACGCCGCTCGATTCGTTATTCTTGCCGGAACTTTAGTGCATGTTATGCTTGCTGTGTTATCTGCTGACAGAACCTGTTGCTGAACAATAGCATGCTCACAATCACAATCCCCCCTCGCACTACCGTTGACAGTTGCGACATTATAGTAGCAGTCTCACTGTTTTCGTGTTATTTACATGTTCTCTCAGTTAGTAGGAAAATGTGTTTCGTTATTAGCGGCGGCGCAGGAGAGCCATGAGATTCGGAATGCCATGCGTCGTTGTCCACTGGCCAACAGATTAATTCCATTATTAATTCACGATGATTGCCAGTGGTTAATAGGACTGTGCATGTACAATAGCTGTCACATCTCCTCGCAGGCTGTCATTTCAGCAGAACCAGAGGTAAGCACAAAAATGGCCCTCTGGACCGCAGTGACAGTAGAATTTTTCACAATTCTCAACTGTGTCCAGCTCTTGTACACAGTAGCTTCTTTCTTATCGTTAAATAGTGGCAATAAAATATAAAGTGTACTCTTCAGTGTAGAATACAAATTAACATCACGACCACGTTATATTGAATGAGGCAGGAAGCAGGAGGGACGTCGTTTCACATCACCGACCTTAACAAAAAAGACTTCCAGTTTTCAGTTCAGTTTCAATTTCATTTATTGCCATAAATCTTAGACCTGTTGCATAGAAATTTTAAACAGGTGGTACATATTCAAAACAATAAATTGCCAGTTAAGAAGGTAACAATAATTTTTTTAACGCCTCGAGGATATCGTTTGCGCCGGCCGAAGTGGCCGTGCGGTTAAAGGCGCTGCAGTCTGGAACCACGAGACCACTAAGGTCGCAGGTTCGAATCCTGCCTCGGGCATGGATGTTTGTGATGTCCTTAGGTTAGATAGGTTTAACTAGTTCTAAGTTCTAGGGGACTAATGACCTCAGCAGTTGAGTCCCATAGTGCTCAGAGCCATTTGAACCATTTGATATCGTTTGCGGAAGTGTATTAAGGGCAAAACTGATGGAAGTTGACGTCGGAGAGGATCAGTTTGGGTAAAAAAATCGTAGGTCATTCTGACCCAATGACTTATCTTAAAGTCAGGTAAAAGAACGGTAGATCCATATTTAGAAACAACGTTGACCGGAACACACTCTTCGTATTTCTTGAAGTCTAAGGGGTACAATACTCACAGTGGAAAGTTATCTGTACCTTGTACAGAAATTAGACTGCAGTTTTAAGAGTCGAAACAGACGAAAGGGAATCAGCAGGCAAGAGACACATTTGTAGCTGTTCCTCGATGTTATTACATATGCACATATGTCACAAGAGCACTTGCACACAATGGACAGTGTCTCGAAAAAGAGGTTGTAAGGTGAACATCAGCAAAGGTAATAAGTAAAGGTAAAGCTCCGTGTTCTATCCGTAGGCAGGTCAGTCCAGCCCCACCGACCGCCATGTCATCCTCTGATATTGGTGTCATCGGATACGGTTGAAAACGGGCATGTGGTAGGCACACCGCTACCACCGTCGTTGTCGGGTTTATTGACCTTTGAAGCGCTACTAATCGGCCGAGTGGCTCTTCAGTTGCCCTCACGAGGCTGAGTGCACACCGAACCAGTCCTCTCATCAAGGAAAACCACTGGCAGAACAGAGAATGGAACTCAGGTCCATCATATGTCAGTCAGCCAAGCTGACCAGACAGCTACGCAGGCGGACATTAGCAAAAGTAAAACGATGGTAATGAATTGTATATGAATTAAATCAGGCGATACTGAGAAAATTACATTAGAAAAAGAGACACTAAAAGCAGCTAATGGGTTTTGCTGTCTGGACACTAGAATTGTAGCCGGAAAAGTGAAAGAGGATATAAAATACAGACTGGCAATAAAAATAAAGGTGTTTGTGAAAAAGAGAAATTTATCAACGTTGAATACAAATGTAAAATTTCAGGAAGTGTTTCTAAAGGTACTTGTGTGGAGTGTAGGCCTGTACACAAGTGAGAAGTTTAGACAAGAAGCTTTTGTAATATGATGCTTCAGAAAAAATATGAAGATTAGATGGTTGAATCGAGGAGACACGGAATCGAATTGATGAAAAAAATAAAGTTGTGGCGCAACTTGACTAGAAAGTATGGATCGGTTGATACAATACATCCTAAGGCGTCGTGGAATTGTAAATTTGGTAATGGAAAAATAGTGGAGCGAGACCAAGGTTTGATTGTAATAATGAGGTTCAAATACATGTAATTGCAATAGTTACGGAGAGATGAAGAGGCTTGCACAAGCATAGACTAGCGTTGAGAACTGAATCATACCAGTCCTAGGACTGAAGACCACCACAATAGCAATAACATCAACATTAGTTTATTTTTCCTGTCTACATATCTGTGTTTGCTCTCAGAGGGTAAAAGAAGGTATAAAGATTTAGTAATCCTTATTTCTATTCTGCCTTTTGATGTTGGCCCTCCCGACTTTCCTCCCTTGTACCAAACTCACATCTCAGAGTAGCAATTGCACCCTACACCCTCAGTTATTTGTTGAATGCTTTCCAGTCTCTGCTTGCCCTACAGATTTTACTCTCTACAACATCCCCGACTACCGTGGAAGTTATTCTCTGATCTCTTAAGACTTGGCCTACCATAATAGTGTTCCGTAAATGTTCCTTTCTTCGCTGATTATGCGGAAAATCTTTCCATTCTTTATCTTCTGAGTCCACTTAATTTTCAACACCCTTCTATAGCAAAATATCTCAAATGCTTCGATTCTCTTATTTTCCTGTTTCTCCGCACCCCATGACTCACTACTATAATATTCTGTGCTCCAAATGCACATTTTCAGAAACGTCTTCCTCAAGTTAAGGCCAATTATTTCATACTAGCAGACTTCTTTTTGCCAGGAATGTCTTATTTGCATCAGCTGGTTTGATTTTTATGTCTTCCTGTGTCTGTCAGTGTTATTTTGCTT
Organism: Schistocerca nitens; assembly: GCF_023898315.1. Taxonomy (NCBI): domain Eukaryota; kingdom Metazoa; phylum Arthropoda; class Insecta; order Orthoptera; family Acrididae; genus Schistocerca; species Schistocerca nitens. Next base: position 745,358,509 of record NC_064618.1, on the reverse strand, counting down.
CAATTGTAGCAGAAATCATTTGTGGTTCCTAATGCTGATGTAAGTTTATCGCCGATCTTAATCTCATTTCTGCTAGTCCTCATTACTTTCGTTTTTCTTCGTTTTACCCTCATTCCAATTCTGTGCTCGTTACAATGTTCATTTCATTTAACACTTCCTATAATTCTTATTCATTTTCACTGAATATAGAACATCATTCGAGAATCTTGTCACTGACATCATTTTACCCTACATTTTAATCCTACTCTAGAATTTCTCTTTTATTTCTGTCATTGCTTCTTCGATGCATAGCTTGAAAACTAGTGACGAAAGACTGCATTCCTGTCTTATATACATTTTAGTCCGAGGAGTTCGTTCTTGGTCTTCCAGTATCTTTGTTCCCTCTTGGTTCTAACACGTTGTTCATTACCAGTATTTCCCTGCAGCTTATTCCTATTTCTCTCAGGAAGTCGAACGTCTTATACCATTTTACACTATCAAACGCTTTTTCTAGTTCGACAAATTATATTTTTTTTAATCTGGCTTCCATTACGAAGCGCAGCAACGGATTTGCGTCTTTCGCGTTATTAGTTTGTCGAGTGCTAAATGGATTGTCATCGAACAAATCCCCAATTTTCTTTCTAATTCTTCTTTACGTTATTCTTGTTAGTAGCTTAGATTCATAAAATGTTACGCAGACTCTGCACTTATCTACCGTTTCTATGTTCGAACTTTTGTGGATGGTATTTTTCAGAAACTGTGATGATATGTCTCCAATCTGATAGATACAACACACTAACTTGTATAGTTGTCAACCTGCTATTTTCTCCTGTGATTTCAGAAATTCCGTAGAAATATTATCTGTCATGAGCCGTGCGAGGCTCGCGGTCATGCCGTTTATTGCTCGTCATCCTGTTTTTGTGGTTCTGTCGCCTCGTTTTTCTTTTAATTCAATTTACTGGTGTCACTAGGTTGCTGGTTTGCTTGCCCGTGTGTAGCAGCAGCAGCGCTCATCGATAAGGGCACTGTCGTACCATCTCTGGAGTGACTGGTAGTATTTCCGGGTCGTCATGTGTCTGGAGTTCTGTCGGGGACGTAGCGCCAGTGAGGCGCGGACCCTGCCGAGACACATGAACTGTCCGACGGAAGGAGATTGAAGCGGGAACGACCGCCGGTTGGTCGTCTCATTGGGCGGCGTGTATTTGGTCTTTTGACCGTTTGTGGGCCTCATAAGTTGGTCATCTTGCCGGACGTGGGTCGGTTCCTTCCTTGTGCAGAGATGTCGGGTGGCCAATGGGCAAGTTTTCCCTCTGTATGTTTGGGCCAGAGCAAGTGTTCCCGGGTCGCCGTGTCTCCGAGTTCCGAACGGACATCGAGTTGAGTCGGGCTGGAGCTGCAGTGAGTTCCGGACAGCTAAGACTCGCCCGACCGTTGCCGACCCTCATTACTTGAGTGGGGACGACCTTGGTTTTGTAGTTCGGTCGGTCGTCTCATCGGACGACGTGTATTTGGTCGCCGACCGCTTATGGAAACTCTCTGTGTGTGGCTTGTCATTTCTCCTTCTTGTTCCACGGTGATCGGTTTTAGGATTATCGGAGTTCTTCCGTGGAACTGTGAACTGTCTGTAGCTTCTTGATTTTCACTGAGCAATTATGAATGCTGTCTGCCTACTGGAGTAGGCAGTCGGTCGGTTGGGCCAGGAGTGGTTATTGTACTTTAGCTGTATTGAGATGCCAATTGTCAAGACATAGTGCTGCTGCGATCTTCATCCTCGCTGATATTTTCGGTTGTCGGGCCTTTGGTTGGGTGGAAGGGAACTGATTAGGTTGTTGGTTGGTTCGTCTGCCGTCCCTAGGTCGTGCTGCCAAATGGTTCAAATGGCTCTGAGCACTATGCGACTTAACTTCGGAGGTCATCAGTCGCCTAGAACTTAGAGCTAATTAAACCTAACTAACCTAGGGACATCACACACATCCATGCCCGAGGTAGGATTCGAACCTGCGACCGTAGCGGTCGCTCGGTTCCAGACTGTAGCGCCTAGAACCGCACGGCCACTCCGGCCGGCGGTCGTGCTGCCACCCGATTATTTAGTGTTACGCTTCGCTGTATGTCTCACCTAAACTGTGGTTAGTGTTTCCTGCCCAGGCCGACCCTTGGAACACTTCTGAGCACCACTGTTCTCTTGTTTGTGATTGTGATTTTCTTTTGTCACAAGTACTGTGCCAGGCTTTCAGCCGTGTATTAATTTTGTCTGTTCTATGTCCAGTATATGTCCTTCAGCCGAACCTTACGTGAAGTATTTTAAGATTAGGCTTTCAGCCCTGTTTTATTTAAAATTCTTGGTTTGCTCTGTATTTAGGCCTTCAGCCGCGTTTGTTTTAAAATCTGTGGCTTTCTGCCTTACTGTGTAAATGCTTATCTTAATTATTTTGAATAACTGTTTGGGCCTTCAGCCGTGAAGATATTTCAAGTTTTCGTAAGATGGTTTTCTGTTGTACTGTGTAAATGCTGGTCTTTAAAGGTTGCCTTTTATTATGTTGAAATATTATTGGGCTTTCAGCTGAGGAATTAATTTAAATTTTCCTTAATATGGCTTTTAGCCGAAATTTGTAAATGCTTGCCTTTTAAAGAATTTTCTTTGCTGATCTGAAATATTATTTGGGCGTTTAGCCCAGAAGACATTTTAATTTTAGTTAAGTAAGGCCTTCAGCCGTTTGTCTAAATCCTTATGTTTTAAGAGGAATTATTTAAACTTTATTACTGAGAAGTTACTTGGGCCCTCAGCCGTGAATTGATCCTTGTTGTTTTAAAGAGAAAACTGTGCATTGTGTTTTGGAGGAATAAAGTTGTGTAGTCTTGTGTAACTAACTTGGCCCCTTTCCAACACATAATTATGATCCGCTCTGTCCTACGAAACCAGAGTTCATGTCGCTTCTGCCTTATGCGATCGCAAGAGTTTCAAAGCCCTCTTAAACTGTATTTAACACTGGTTACCCTAGGTTTTCCACATCGACTCCCATTTCTTCTTCTATCATGTCACCCACGCAGTTCCTCCTCTCGTAGTGACGTTCAGTGTAATTTATTCAAGAACCCGCTCCCTGCATTTAACAGTGAAATTACCAATGCACTGTTAACGTAGACGCAATTGCTTTTAATTTCACTGAAAGATGTTTTGGCTTTTTTGTATGCTGAATCAAGCTTGCCAACAATCATTTCTCTTTCGATTTCTTCACATTTTTCCTGTAACTATTTCGTCTCGGCTTCCCTCTACTTCCTGTTTCATCCCTAAGTGCCTTATACTGCTATATTCCTGTCTTCCTCTGAATTTTTTGCATTCCGTCAATCGACTGAAATACACTCCTGGAAATTGAAATAAGAACACCGTGAATTCATTGTCCCAGGAAGGGGAAACTTTATTGACACATTCCTGGGGTCACATACATCACATGATCACACTGACAGAACCACAGGCACATAGACACAGGCAACAGAGCATGCACAATGTCGGCACTAGTACAGTGTATATCCACCTTTCGCAGCAATGCAAGCTGCTATTCTCCCATGGAGACGATCGTAGAGATGCTGGATGTAGTCCTGTGGAACGGCTTGCCATGCCATTTCCACCTGGCGCCTCAGTTGGACCAGCGTTCGTGCTGGACGTGCAGACCGCGTGAGACGACGCTTCATCCAGTCCCAAACATGCTCAATGGGGGACAGATCCGGAGATCTTGCTGGCCAGGGTAGTTGACTTACACCTTCTAGAGCACGTTGGGTGGCACGGGATACATGCGGACGTGCATTGTCCTGTTGGAACAGCAAGTTCCCTTGCCGGTCTAGGAATGGTAGAACGATGGGTTCGATGACGGTTTGGATGTACCGTGCACTATTCAGTGTCCCCTCGACGATCACCAGTGGTGTACGGCCAGTGTAGGAGATCGCTCCCCACACCATGATGCCGGGTGTTGGCCCTGTGTGCCTCGGTCGTATGCAGTCCTGATTGTGGCGCTCACCTGCACGGCGCCAAACACGCATACGACCATCATTGGCACCAAGGCAGAAGCGACTCTCATCGCTGAAGACGACACGTCTCCATTCGTCCCTCCATTCACGCCTGTCGCGACACCACTGGAGGCGGGCTGCACGATGTTGGGGCGTGAGCGGAAGACGGCCTAACGGTGTGCGGGACCGTAGCCCAGCTTCATGGAGACGGTTGCGAATGGTCCTCGCCGATACCCCAGGAGCAACAGTGTCCCTAATTTGCTGGGAAGTGGCGGTGCGGTCCCCTACGGCACTGCGTAGGATCCTTCGGTCTTGGCGTGCATCCGTGCGTCGCTGCGGTCCGGTCCCAGGTCGACGGGCACGTGCACCTTCCGCCGACCACTGGCGACAACATCGATGTACTGTGGAGACCTCACGCCCCACGTGTTGAGCAATTCGGCGGTACGTCCACCCGGCCTCCCGCATGCCCACTATACGCCCTCGCTCAAAGTCCGTCAACTGCACATACGGTTCACGTCCACGCTGTCGCGGCATGCTACCAGTGTTAAAGACTGCGATGGAGCTCCGTATGCCACGGCAAACTGGCTGACACTGACGGCGGCGGTGCACAAATGCTGCGCAGCTAGCGCCATTCGACGGCCAACACCGCGGTTCCTGGTGTGTCCGCTGTGCCGTGCGTGTGATCATTGCTTGTACAGCCCTCTCGCAGTGTCCGGAGCAAGTATGGTGGGTCTGACACACCAGTGTCAATGTGTTCTTTTTTCCATTTCCAGGAGTGTATTTCTCGTGTTACCCAAGGTTTCTTCGCAGTTATCTTTGACTTCTTTTTAGCCTAACTTATTTTTAGCTTCTTCTTCTTCTTCGTCTTCGTTTTAGCCTAACAGATTTAAAGCAGGTTACCTGAGTCGTTACAGTGTTATTCTGTCTCGCCGGCGGCAACATCACAACTGAGGGGAAGCATAGTTGGGGAAGAATGAGAAAGAGAATCGGGCGTGTCCTGTCCTGCCTTACGCGACTTGGGCAAGTCAGGGCAAACGTAAATTAGAATGGGGAGATGTGCACATGAACCCCCGTGCATTCCAATGCGAGCCCAGAGTCTTAACCATCGCGCCACCTCGGTCGGTGGTTTCTTACGTTCGAGGCTTTCACCCTGTTGTCTGACACCATTATGTCCGGTGTCCGAAGTTAATAATTTCCCTTTGTAGTCCAACGTATCGAAACAAAGTTTCCGGCAATCGATAGCAAGCAAATGAGCGAATAATTTATTGTATTTTTTTATAGTCGTAACTTTTTTATCTATCGAAATATTGAAACAAAAGTATATTTTAATGGAACGATGTAGAGTATACACGGTTCAGTCACATTAACGTGACCACATGTCAAAAGTCTTAATGACCTTCTTTTGCAGCGCAGACGTGCAGGAAGAGTGAATGAGGTTCTGGAAGGTACCGACAGGGATTTGGAGTCATACCGACTCCAGGGCCGGGGCCAGTTATGTTGGGTTTCTCGGTTGAGGATGCATGACAAGAACAGCCCGAGCGAGGTGGTCCCACAGATTCTCGAAATCCGGAGAGTTTGGTGGCCAAGGGAGTAAGGTAAATTCATCCTGATGCTCTTCGAACCATTCACGTACAGTGCGAGACGTGCGACATTGCACTGACCTGCCATCATACAGAAGAAAAAATGCATGTAGGTGTGGACATGGTCCCTAAGAATAGAAGCATACTTGTGTTGGTCCACTGTGTCTTCCGCAATGACGAAATGACCCACGGAACGCCACGAAAACATTCCCCTGACCATAATGCTTCCTCCTCCGGCACGTATCCAGCCGAAGATTGTTTGTTGGGTCGTTCACGCTAACGACCATCTGTACAAATCGTGATGATGATGTTGGTTTATGGGGCGCTCAACACCTTAGTCATCAGCTCCCGTACAAGTTCCTGACTTTCTATTTCCAGTCTCGCCACTACCCGAATGATGATGAGATGGTGAGGACAACATAAACACCCAGTCTCCGGGCGGAGAAAATCCCCGACCTGGCCGCGAATCGAATCCGGGACCCTGTGATACAGAGGCATCAAATGCTAGCCACTAGACCACGAGCTGCGGACTGTATAAAACGTGATTCGTATGAAAATGCCATCTTTCGCCACTCACTGAACGTCCAGTTGCGGTATTGGTATGAAAATTCTGGCCTTCGTCGCTGACGGACAGCATTCAGCATGGGGTGCATGAATCACGCGCCTTCTGCGGAGCAACGTTTGCTGAACCGTCGTTGAAGAGACGCTGTTGGTAGCACCTCGGTTCAACTGGGCCCTCAGTCGCACGTCTATTCGCCTGCAGCCGTCGTTCACTCCTGTCATTTCTGGCCTGTGGTGGACCGCAATTTTCTCGGCGCCCGTGTTGGATAGCTCCAATTTGCCATGCACGGTCTAGTTTAACCACGACCCTCCACGTTAGCCGAGAGCGCTAATGCGCTGCTTCGTGGACTCGGGTAGACGCGCCGGCCCCTGATCGAATCCGCCCGGTGGATTAACGAAGACGGTCGGTGTGCCGGCCAGCCTGGATGTGGTTTTTAGGCGGTTTTCCACATCCCCCTAGGTGAATACCGGGCTGGTCCCCACGTCCCGCCCCAGTTACGTGGCTCGCAGACATATGAACACTTTCGCACTATTCCATGGATTACACTAGTCGCAGACAGATGGGGTACACTAATTCCGTCCTGGGGGGGGGGGGGGGGTACGGGGTGGCGCCAGGAAGGGCATCCGGCCACCCCTTAATCTAACATCGCCAAATCCGATTAACCATGCCGACCCTGCGTACCTGTGGGAAAAAGGCACCAACGAAAGAAAGTCTAGTTTAACCACAGTGGCACAAACAGTTTTGAAAACTTAGTCATTTGAGAAATGCTTCCACTCTTCACCCGAAAGCCAATAGCCATGCCCTATTTGACATCAGATAAATCACTCCGTTTCAGCATTACGACGACGACTGCATTGTTTTCCGCATCCCCCAACAAGCTGTACATACCCTCCAATGCTACTGCTGCAACCTTATATTTTTGAATAGGTTTTGCACGCTTACTTCGAACATAGGCGGTGGTCACATCTATGTGACTGGACCGTGTAGTTTAGTGTTAAGTTCAGTGTCGCCTCCATTGTGAAGAAAAATAATAACTTCGACGAAACTGCGACGCCTCGATGGTATTAGTGCTCACACTCGACGCATTTTCATGCCGTTTACATGAAATGCTGCACTGCGAACATCCACAGGTGTTCTGTCGTTGGGCTTCCTTTTCGTATGTTATCGTAAGTCGGTTAAAAGTAATGTTAATAGCTGTTCTTTTAATAATGCTACAGGTTCTTGAATATCTTGGCGACAATGATTTACCTGCAGTGAATTTCTGGCCTATGCGCGATACACACATCAAAAAAAGTTTTGCATCACCCCGTTTCCCAGAACTCCTGAAGACAGACGTTGACTGTTGATATCCTTTTGACTGTGTCTCTGATCCAATATATCTGTTCTTTCACTGTCCAGAGATGTCACTAAACCCACCCAAAGATGTAAACAACCTTGCATGAGCAGCGCCTATTAGACAGAGGTGGTCCCACAGCCGATCAGTTCCAGTCATTCCACAAGGAAGGAGCTACACGGCTCGTGTTGTCTGTAGTTCAATACCGCAGTTCGATCGTGTTTCCATTGTTACTTTGTGCCAGGATGGGCTCTCAACAAGGTAAGTGTCCAAGAGTCTTGCAGTCAAACAAACCCATGTTGTTTGGACATGGAGGAGATACAGAGAGACAAGAACTGTCGATGACATGCCTCGCTCAGGCCGCCCAAGGGCTACTACTGCAGTGGATGACCGCCATCTACGGATCATGGCTCGGAGGAACCCTGCCAGCAACACCACCAGTTTGAATAATACCTTTCGTGCAGCCACAGGAAGACGTGTTACGACTCAGACTGTGTGCAATAGGCTGAATGATTCAAAACTTCAGCCGGCCGCTGGGGGCGAGCGGTTCTAGGCGCTTCAGTCCGGAACGGCGCTGCTTTTACGGTCGCAGGTTCGAATCCTGCCTCGGGCATGGATGTGTGTGATGTCCTTAGGTTAGTTAGGTTTAAGTAGTTCTACATCTAGGGGACTCATGATCTCAGATGTCCCATAATGCTTGGAGCCATTTGAACCATTTTTTGATGCGCAACTTCACTCCTGACGTCCATGGCGAGATCCATCTTTGCAACCACGACACCATGCAGCGCGGTACAGATGGACCCAACAACATACCGAATGGACGGCTCAGGAATGGCATCACGTTCTCTTTACCGATGAGTGTCGCATATGCCTTCGACCAGAAAATCGTCGGAGGCTACCCGGTCAGGCTGAACGCCTTAGACACGCTGTCCAGCGAAAGCAGCAAGGCGGACGTTCCCTGCTGTTTTGGATAGCATTATGTGGGGCCGACGTACGCCGATGGTGGTCATGGAAGGCGCCATAATGACTGTACTATACGTGAATGCCATCCTCCGACACGATAGTGCAACCATGTTGGTAGGATATCGGTGAAGAATTCGTCTTCATGCTCGAAAATTCGCGTCCCCATCGTGCACATCTTGTAGAATGACTTCCTTCAGGATAACGACATCGCTCGACTAGAGTGGTCAGCATATTCTGCAGACATGAACCCTAACGAACATGCCTGGTATAGATTGAGAAGGGCTGTTTATGGACGACGCGACCCACCAACCACTCTGAGGGATCTATGCCGAATCGCCATTGAGTAGTGGGACAATCTGGACCAACAGTGCCTTGATGAACTTCTGGATAGTATGCCACGACAAATACAGGCATGCATCAGTGCAAGAGGACGTGCTGCTGGGTATTAGAGGTACAGCAATATGGACCAAACCTCTGATTGACTCACTGCATGGTGGTACAACATGCAATGTTTGGTTTTCATGAGGAATAAAAAGGGCGGAAATGAAGTTTATGTTGATCTATATTCCAATTTTCTGTACAGGTTCCGGAACTCTCGTACGCGAGGTGATACCAAAGTTCTTTAAAGTGTCTATAATTATTGGATACGTAGTCCTCACATTTTCAACCGTGTGTGAAATATTAGAGAGTGTGCGTATGGGAGATTCATTTTTTATATATTTACTTATTGAAGCCAATTTTCTTGTCGACAACTGTGGTTCGTTAAATATAAAATATAATTTATGTGACCTTGCATGATAATCTTTTTCTTTCTTCTCTTTTGCTCTAGATGTGGTACAACTATTTCAGTAGAAACTGGGAATGAGGAATGAATTTCACTTCACACGAACGTGCTTGGAACCTAGAGTAAGAAATTTGCTACGGGCTTTGATACTGATTCAGCCAGACGCGTTTGGAATGCAAAACATTAATCTGCAACCACCCATGCACAACGGAAAACGAAATTGAAAGCTCTTCAAAACAAAAGGAAACGACAGCAATTTCCTGCAAATATTTGTTTGCCAGTTAACTTGGAAACAATGGTTGCAGATAGCAGCACCTCATTTATGATGATTGGTATTTACCGCTACTGAGTGGGAAGCCTTTTACGAACTAAGGCTAGTGGAAGTGATTTCAGATAATACGACGCGCAGTTGCATCGCACAGAGTTGGAGTTAAACCAATAGGCTCTAGAAACTGACGCAGGCGGCTGTGAGCTAATCGTCGCGTTCGATTGCTGATAAGTGATATCGGCGCTGAGGCCCTGATATCGGCGCTGGACTGGGGAAGTCCGCTCCACGTACAGTCTGCGTTACTTTACCTAGACGCGTTCAGTACGTTACGATATGGATTGACTGTAGGGGTATAGTTTGCAAGCTATAGCGGCGTTAATGGGCGTAACCAGCGAGGGGAGAAACTTCTCCAATCAGACTCGCTACCTGCTCCTGCACACGCATAATCCAGTTCAGTATCTGTTTGAAGAAAGCCGAAAGAGGTAATTATGGAACCGAGAGCCATTTGCCGTCAAATCTAAAAACTCTTTCTTTAAACGGAAAATGCCAGATGGCCCTATGTCTAAAGGCTTGCAAATGCGTTGTACCTTCAATTCGCTATGTTTATCCTCGCGTTACAGGCGAAAGGAAAAAATTACTAAAACGAGAATACAGAATGTAGTTCCATGCACCTGAACGTCAACTCCCTGACAGCAAAATAATGTGTACAATTCTCATACAAAATAAAGATCGCAGGCAGCTGGTACCTGTTATAAAGTTGAGGTATTAAGCATGTTTGAGTATAAATAAATACAGATGCACTTATGAAAATAAAAGAAAGATTTGAGAATGGAATTAAAATTCTGGTGAAAGAACATCATTATGAGATGTACTAATGACATTCTATATCACTGAACTCTGTACATAGAATATCAATTGGGAATTAAGCGAAGAAATGAGATTAACTATAAAGTTAACATCAAAATTGTGGACCGAAAGGTTGACGAAGTAAAGTAATTCTGCTACTTTGGAAACAAAATAACGCTTGACTCACGAAACAGACTAGCACAGACAAAGAGGTCAGTCCTGGCCAAGACAAGTCTCCTAGTATCGAGAATTTGAGGAAGAAATTACTCAGAATGTACATTCAGAACACAGAAGAATGTTGAGAATTAGGTGGACTGATAAAATAATAAGGAGTTTCTTCCCACAATCGGCGAAGAAAAGAACATATGGAGAATAGTGACAGTAAGAGAGGGCAGTTTGCGTGTTAAGACGTCAGGCAATAACCTCTACCGGAGGGAGCTGTAGAGGGTAAAAACCGTAGGGGAAGACAGAGATTTGAACACATCCAACGAATAACTGTGGACGTAGTTTGCAAGTGCCAGCCTGAGATGAATGGATTGGCACTTGAGAGGAAGTGAAACGCCTCATCCAATCAGTCACAGGAAAGTTTTGAGTCTTTTTTGTAAGAATTTGTCTTTCGCTTTGTCCTAGCTTTCCTTTCTATGAAACCCGTTTGACTGCCCCACCATTCCCCCTTCGCCCCTCCCCAACGCCCATAGTGGCATTGTAACATAACAGTTACAGACGAAATATAAATATTTTTTTATCAATATTGTATTTGGTACAGTTCTTTAAATTTCTCATGTTTGACCTCTGTTCCGTATTTCTCAAACTTCTAAGTTGTTAAAATTAGTATTCAATGAACTGTGGATGAAGTCCGACCAACAGGCATTACATGCATTGATCAAAAATGATTGCGCATTTAGAATGGCTAGTTTCTAGCTGAAATCTAGATCTGTCAATAAAGTTTCAAAAGGACGACTGAAATCTATTATTTACAAGTCAACATAACAGTCGCTGCATGCAACAGCATCCGAATGGAGGGTAGCCTGATGAAGTTTTTGACTAGATTTTTTTGGTTGTAATTAAGTAATTATACATATACATTTACATCTATTATCCGCGAGCAATGATATGGAGTGTGTCGGATTGCAGTGTATGCTTCAGTGTCACTTCATCCTTTTCTGCTATTTGCTAAAGATGAACCATTAGCATTCTTCTTATAAATCGTGCTAATGTACAAGCGTAAAAAGACAACCGCGAGGGCTCAGGCGTGGTGAAAAGCTTTGTGTCGTGAAGTCATCGAGGTTACACGAGTAGGCCTTCGGTCCCGAAAGCCCATACAGTTGATATTTCGTTCAATGGTTCGCATTGAAATCTGCAGCAATTTCCGGAAGGGTTGCACTTCTGTAACACTGAACGATTCTCTACAGTCGTCGTTGGCCCATTCTTGCAGGATCTTTTTCCGGCCACAGTGATGTCGGAGATTTGATGTTTTACCGGATTCCTAATGTTCACGGTACACTCGTGAATTAATCGTGTAGGAAAATCCCCACTTCATCACTATCGCAGATATGCTGTGTCCCATCGCTTGTGCGCCGCCTGTAACACCACGTTCAAACTCACTTAAATCTTGATAACCTGCCATTATAACGGCAGTAACCGATCTAAAACCTGCGCCGGACAATTTTTGTCTCATGCAGGCGTTGCTGACGGCTGCGCCATATTCTGCCTGTTTGCATTGTATTTGATTACGCGTGCCTATACCAGTTTTATTGACGCTTCAGTGTATATCCATTGGCTTATTGTAATGCTAGATGAATAGAAATGGCGGAGATTAGAATAAAACTGAATATCATTTAATTACAGTTTGAGGCAAACCCATTCTTATGTTCGACGCAAAAAAAAAAAAAAAAGACGTAGAATCACAATCGTATCGGAGGAAAATGTTATCAGGTCACAATGCCCAGTGTTCGGATAATACGCCAACCTACACTGCCTGTCGCCGCCTGCATGACGTACTGACTACAGCAGCAGGCAGTGCCGCAGTCACGTCCACCGCCTTCTCTTCTCTCGTTCTCTCCCCACGCTCGCCTTGTCGCGCAGTACATGCGCCGCACTGCCATGCGCGGGCTTCCGCCGCCATTGAAGATCGTATGCTGTGACCGGCGTGGGCGCCACCAGAATACCAATCCGCTCACCCAAGGTCCCTCGCCAACGCCAACAATCCTGCATTGCGAATCGCAGAAGTAGCTCTGTCTACGGCCGGACGACTTGTCTGGCGCAGCGGTATTAAATATACACGTAAGCCTTCGAATCTCTCTATCCATTTCCTCTTCCAGTAGACCAGCATGCAGTGTGGACCTGTTCCTAAGTAGCTTCACCCGATTTGAAATATGGGGGGGGGGGGCATCAGGAAGATTCGTTTGGTTTGACAAGGCTGTATCGTCTATATAAATGAGACAGCAACGTGGGGAAATTGTTGTCTTATTCATAGGTCGGAAAAGAACCATCCGATTTTACAAGGGCATATGTTGTACACGCTTTTTGCAGCTACATTACGGTCAGGCACAAATCAAGGAAGGTGTTTCTTACTTTTATCCATTCCCTTCTCACCCAAATACAATTTTCTATCACTCACAATTTTTTAAGTACAGCAATTGAATAATAATAGAAGTTACATAAATGAAGTGTTTTAACATAATAATAATATCTTGCTTACGTTAATGCTTATTAATCCGCTTTAGCGTAGCTTACAAACATGCACTAAGACCACTGTGCAAAAAGAGAGGTACCTTCTCAGAGGAGAATGAAACAGTTCTGGATAGTAGATGCATCACTGAACTGTTAATGTACTCCAGAGTTGAAGGATGGTCACAGTGATTACTGTAGGCAAAACAGTCATGGTGAAATTGGCGAAGAAAAAGCTAGAAAAATTCTGTGTGACGTTTACTATACACTTTAGAAAGTGAAACAAAGAAACCTGATGTAAAGACACACAGACGAACATTATAAAAAAAAAAATTAAAAAGGTGATAAATGGCCTGTTGTGGCCCAACCGGATGCAGAATGGAACCACGTTCATAATTTTAATATCGTGTAAGGACTACTACTAATTTACAGTTCGTTACAACTTCAAAATTTATTTATTTACACGTCCAGTTCCGTAGTACCAAACTGAGGAGCAAATCTCCAAGGTCATGGAACATGTCAGTATATGAAATTACAACATAAAAGTAATAACAGATAAAAATAAAATGTTTGTGAGCTCAAAAAAGTCAAGCCGTAAGTTTAAGTAAACGCAATCAGCAATATAACATAAGAATCAGCTTAATTTTCCAAGGGACTCCTCAACAGAATAGAAGGAGTGACCTATGAGGGAGCTCTTTGAATTCTGGAATGAACACTTTTCTGCACAAGAGTTAAGGAAGTTCGATCCAAATGCAGGTTGGATTTCTCACGAGTTTTAACTTAGCGAAAGCTGCTTATTCTTGGGAATAAGCTGATATTGTCAACAGGAAACGACAGTAAATCATATAATATATATTGCGAGGCCAATGTCAAAATACCCACACTAGTGAACAGGGGTCGACAAGAGGTTCGCGAACTTACACCACTTATCGCCCGAACCGCCAATTTTTTGAGCCAAAAATATCATTTTAGAATGAGAAGAGTTACCCCAAAATATAATACCATACGACATATGTGAATGAAAATAAGCAAAGTAGACTAATTTTCGTGTCGAACGATCACTTACTTCAGATACCATTCAAACAGTAAAAATGGTAGCATTAAGTCTTTGAACAAGATCCTGAATGAGGGCTTTCCATGACAGTTTACTATCTATCTGAACTCCTAGAGATTTGGACTGTTCAGTTTCACTAATCATATGCCCATTCTGTGAAATTAAAACGTCGGGTTTGACTTGTGTGTTAGAGACCGTAGAAAAGTGAGTCTTACTGTGATTTAGCGTTATTTTATTTTCTACAAGCCATGAACTTATGTCATGAAACCGAGAGAGGTGGCGCAGTGGTTAGCACACTTGACTCGCATTCGGGCGGACGACGGTTCATCCGCGCCCGGCCATCCTGTTTTAGGTTTTCCGCGATGTCCCTAAATCGCTGCAGGTAATTGCCAGAATGGTTCCTTTGAAAGGGCATGGCCAGCTTCATTTCACACCCTTCCCTAATCTGATGAGACTGATGACCTCACTGTTTGGTCTTCTTCCCCAAACAACCCAACCCTATGTCATGAACTGCACTATTTGAAACCAAGCCAATATTGCACACAGCATCCTTTACTACCAAGATAGTGTCATCAGCAAACAGAAATATTTTAAAGTTACCTGCAATACTAGAGGGCATACCATTTATATAAATAAGGGACAGGAGTGGCCCCAACACTGATCCTCAGGGCACCCCCCCCCCCCCCCCCCCATTGACTGTACCCCACTCAGACCCCACATCACACCCATTCACACACTGTTGCAGCCTCTTACATGTATTCTGTAGACCAACTTTGACGATTAGTTTCACGTTCGTATCTTCTTGTTATCTATGAAAAAAGAAGGATTGTGACTAGCGACAATATAAGAAATGTGAAAATATAGTAGTGTGTCTTAGAGGTGTTAGAATAAATATGGATGGTGAAAAGTAAACACTAGGAAAGAATGGTACTACACTACCTGGGGCAGAACCTTGCTTCATTCCGCCCCACCCTGTGAGGTTAGATACAGCTCGAAACCCACAAAGTTTTCTACAGAACAAATATTATTTATACCAGGCTTGGTCAAGACTTGAACCGCTGAGTCTGCTCAGTGTTCCAGCTTCCTCCACCACTGCTTTGTTCCGAGTAGGTTTGTGCGTGAGGCAGCTGTATGCTAAAGGCTGTATATGCAGGAAACCTAGGAAGATGTGGTTGCAAAGCAGTGCGAGTGCTTCTGAAACGCGTATATTGCAACATACTTTTATAATGAGGATTTCATAACTACTATTAAGTTTCCATTCTTATTTCTCCACCAAAGCACTAACTTGACTACATAACGCCATAAGTGCATTAGACACTGCTGATATACGAATCAGAACTACAAAAACCATTACACACTGCCATTTATCATTGTCATGTTTCTAAATTTATACAAATTTCGATTGCAGGATATGTAATATATCTGGAACAATGGTTTGTAATAGAAAAATATGGTGTTATGCAGGTTAAAATCTGTTTCCTGGAAGTTGGTGGGACCTTCTCAATTTCATAACGGATAAAACATTATACCAAACGATGAAATAGCTTTAGCGAGTTGTCTGTGCAGTCGAGGATTTTGCTTTGGTGTAACATTTTATAAATCTCGTAAATTTCTGCACTGGACAACAGGTCACTAAATCAGGTGCTACACTGTAGTGTATCAGCTCAAGTTGGAGGTAACGATGAAGGATATCAGCAGGCAAAAGCGACAACACTTTGACAAATAAATCGAAATCACCCTTCAACATGCGAAGTTTTGAAACCTCTTTGAGAACTCATTATGAAATATTTCAGTTCTTGAATCTTAGTCAGTCTTGCCTGATCCACAAATAACTCCCTTGAGTTGCATAAAATGCTTCACGTAATGAAATTGAAAGCGATTTTCTGTAGGAATAATTTCTCTTTGATAACATCAATCTTGTCGACCATATCTGGTACCAAATGATTGTCACCTTGCGTTAAAAAACTTAATGAAATCAAATAATAGGAGATGTACACCATAAAAGATTTTCTCTGCTAATTTATAATTAACTCAGTTTTTTTTTCGCTTAAAGATGTTCCAACGAATGCTTTTCCAGCACTCAATAGTGCAATGGCGTATTAAACACTTCGTGTGGCCGTCAAATTATACGAAAAATAAAGCAGTTCCCATTCACTATTATTATGTAGCTTCTCCATTTTTTTTCTTGATTAGAGTGTAGATGCCTTGGTATTCCCGATGCAGAACGTGAATTTAACATACCTGGTCGTTGTTTGGCCAGGCAGGGTCTAAACGAATGGACTGACGTGTTGTGATTTAACATCTGGACCGAGTGCACAACGCGTTGAACCCCTTCCAGTTATCGCGAGGGCAGCAGAAGAGGAAGACAGCAATTGATGGTGATGGGCACAGAGATTCTCAAGTCTTTCGAAACGGTTCTTTCAATACTCTGTGTGCTGCAAAAATATCGTCCAGTACTTAGTTCTGTCGTGTTTTTGCTGTCAATCGTGAGTTACACTGTTTTGCAAAGCTGATTTACTAAAAGCTAAGCTGCCATTACTTGTATTGAATAAGTCTCGTATTTATTTCTACAAGTACATGTACATCTACATGCTCCTCAGCCCACCTTATATCTCACGCCCGTCTTTCTTACTATTAATTTTATGAGGTCATTCCATTTTAAATCGCTCCATCTGCTTACTCCCAGGTGTGTAACAGATGTGACTGCTCCCAGTGATTGTTCAACAATCGTGTAATCATAAAATATCAGGTTATTTTCGACTAATTAAGAAAATACGTTAATTATATATATATTTTTTAAGGGTGAACTCACAATCCCTGCACCAAGCGTAGACCCTCCTAAATGTCTACCTGCATTCATTGCAATTTTCTAGCTTTGTGACTTTTCTGTGTACACCAGCATCACCTGTGAACTTGTATATGGGCTGCTTCTGTGTTGGCAGCGCTGTGTAGTGCTTTGCATTGGATCCCTGACTGCGCTTTCTTTGTAAGAGACTCTGGGGCTGGTTGGACTCGTTGTTGGAAGTTAGTCGCCAGCAGTGGTGGAAGTACTGTTGGGCAGTTGTAAGTTAGTCACCAGCAGTGATGTAAATACTATTGGGCACTTGGAGGTGAACAACCAGCAGTGATGGATGATAAATGTGAGAAATTAGCATTGATGTAGGATACAGGTCTGAAGTGTTAGCGCAGGCTAACGATCTGGAAGTATCCGACTTAGAAATTGAAAATTATTCATGACTATTTATCTTTGTACTGGATGTCAGAGACGATTTATATTCGTGTTTGAACTGGATGTCACATTATCAAGGTAAAAAAAAATACATTATTTGGTTTGCAACAAAATCTTTCCTTTGCTAACCACATGCCTATTAGTAGTTACTGGCTTTAGTAGTTAGAATCTTTTATTTAGCTGGCAGTATTACGCTCACTGTATTGCAGTAGTTTGCGCAATGAAGATTTTTCTGAGGTAAGTGCCTAATGTCCGACCCTGGTAGCTGAGTGGTCAGCGCGACAGAATGTCAGTCCTAAGGGCCCTCATTCGATTCCCGGCTGGGTCGGAGATTTTCTCCGATCAGGGACTGGGTATTGTGTTGTCCTAATCATCATCATTTCGTCCCTATTGGCGTCCAAATAGCCGAAGTGGCGTCAAATCGAAAGACTTGCACTCGGCGAACGGTCTACCCGACGGGAGGCCCTAGTCACACGACATTTACATTTAGTGCTTAGTGAAATGTATAGGTTATTGTCAGGATTGCTTCTTATTCAAGGCCATTCTTTTGTATTAATTATTTGAAGTCAGTTTGTAATTTTTTTTTGAGCAATCAGACTGCGTTGCGCTGCAATATTGAGGGTCAGTGTTGACATGATTAGAAAAAGTAAAGAGAAAGTAGGCTCAGTACGTTCAGTCTTACTCAGCTGTTTCAGAATAACTTAACGTGGAAGTTTCATCTTCTCGGTCATTCAGCAATTTAAGTACATAAAGAAGTTTCTAATTGTATCAAGGAGCATTCCACGTGATCCATTACGTAATTTATGTGTATTTTGAACAGTAATGATCCTGTAGCACAACTTCTGAAGATTTCCGTCCGTTCAGAGCGACATGTGTGTTATGTGCTAGGAACTATCTTATCTACTCACATAGTTGGTTTGATTTTTTGCTTGTTCGCATTTTTATCACTACGCGACAGTGCACAACTGTATCGGACGCCTTTCGGAAATCAATAAATATGGCATCAACCTGGGTGCCGGTGTCTGCTGCATTCTCGGTCTCGTGGACAAACACATCAATCTGAGTTTTACACGACTGTTGTTGACGGAATCCATGTTGATTCCTGCACAGGAAATTCTTGGTATTCACGAAAAACGTCTTTGTGGAGTGTACGTACGGCAATAAACATGAATAACGTCAACTTTCATCACGCTTCTAGTAACTGCAGCAGACGAAATACTTGCTAAATTAAAGTTATCCTGTTAATATCGATATTCCTGAAGTAGGAAACTCTTTGGGGACCAGGAACAAATACGACAGCCGGCCGGGGTGGCCGAGCGGTTCTAGGCGCTACAGTCAGGAACCGCGTGACCGCTACGGTCGCAGGTTCGAATCTTGCCTCGGGCATGGATGTGTGTGATGTCCTTAGGTTAGTTAGGTTTAAGTAGTTCTACGTTCTAAGGGACTGATGGCCTCAGATGTTAAGTCCGATAGTGCTTAGAGCCATTTGAAGCAATTGAACAAGTACGACATTGTCAAGTTGGTCAGCGGATGTGACGAAAACCTCTGGTTGCGCGGAAAGCTTTGTTTGTATAGGCAGCTTTCCTGGTGAACGAAAGACGGAGGGGAGCTATCCCGTACTGAATGCACTGCAAGTTGTGGGTAAGGGCAACATTATTCCTAGACACATTTCGTGAAAGGCTTTTGATCATTCCTGTTATTAAAGCCACGATATAGGAGTATGACGTTTGCAAAATTTCGGTTAGCTGATTTCGCGAATATTAACGTGCAAGAAGGCCGATCGTAATTCGACACATGTTCCGGGCTACGTAGAAGTTCTTGCTTTCTACATAGTTCTTTGTATTCTTATAAACCTTTCCACCTTTAACAAATGTTAAAGAAAATTTTGCCCGCATCTCGTGGTCGTGCGGTAGCGTTCTCGCTTCCCACGCCCGGGTTCCCGGGTTCGATTCCCGGCGGGGTCAGGGATTTTCTCTGCCTCGTGATGGCTGGGTGTTGTGTGCTGTCCTTAGGTTAGTTAGGTTTAAGTAGTTCTAAGTTCTAGGGGACTTATGACCACAGCAGTTGAGTCCCATAGTGCTCAGAGCCATTTGAACCATTTGAAAGAAAATTTTGAATTAAGTTCTATTTTATGATTATTTTGGCACATCAGATGATGAAAAAAGGTAAAAAATTATTTAATTTGTAAGTTGATTGAAAAGTACTAGCACCTTACGGGTCTGGCTTTATTTGAGCTTAATTGTCCTCTGATTTGATGGAGAATAGTAATGAATAAAAGCCTGTTCTTATTTAACTTTTATTTGATAGTAATGCTGGCAAAAAGCACAAAGTTTATAACTCATATTTTGTGACATAAAAATGTATTAATCACAACAAATTTAGAACTTCTGTAGAACAAAGACAGGTGCAGATTGCTTAACTTTTTGTGAAAGAGTTTGAAACAGTCCTTTCCCTTTACGAGACATACTGGTTGCATTTAATACATTTTGTTTTAGGTTTGCCAACGCAGTGCTCATATTGACGTGCTTTTGATGAAATAATGTCACCTACTGTGAGCAAATGATCATACCCATCGTATCACTTGACTTGGTTTGTTTCCGGATGAGGTCTGTATATTTTTGTCCTTTTTGAGGTGCCTAAGTCATTTTCTGACAGTGCCTCACATTATTCTATCCTTCTCTTTCTGTTTGAAAAGGTCAGAAGAGCCTCTGCCAGAGACATCCTAAATTCACGAAGATCCATAAAGATCTGTTTCACAGTCTGGTTTTTACGGAAGTGCTCTCTGCACAGAAACCAGTAGTTGAACTGAAATGAAATGATCGTATCGCATTGATGGCGGTGAGTTCCCACATGGGGAAGTTCGGCCCTAGACAAGTCTTTCAGTTGAAGCCAGATTGGGCTCCTTGCGTGTCGATGACGATAAAATGATGATGAGGACAACACAACGCCCTGTCCCCGAGCGGAGAAAATCTCCGACCCAGTAGGAAATCGAACCCAGGCCCACTGCATGGCAGTCAGACGCGCTGACGGGAAGGGGCACAAAGTGAGTAAACACAGGGGATCTAATTTGATCTTCTGTTAGATATGTGCATCTTTCATCTTATATACAGCGGTGTCCAAAATTAAACCACTATTTCCCCGTCCTGTGTCTAATTCACGGTATAATCATACCAACTGCCAGCAGATGTACGTACGATCGTGTTCTGCACGGAAGATAACATTCCGCTCAAAGAACAACCACGCTAACGATGACGTCAGGGCACATGTCATAGGGGGTAGTGTTTGGCTAGTAGTTCAAATCCACAGTCGCTGTGTGCACAATCATAGACGGTGCTGTATGGCACTGAAGACGCCAACCAGACACTCTGCGGTGGAGGGACATAGGAAGAATGGAAGCAAGACAATGGCAACTTGATGTGGTCCGATGGCTTAACGTGAATCGTTCTGTTATTTTTCGGAAGAGGAGACAGTTCATATAGGTGGGATCTATATCCCGAAGACCAGAGCAGGGCCGACCATGTGTAACATCGGAAAGAAAGGAGCGTTATTTGGCTATCGATCAAACGGTGTACAGAAGCTTTCGGCAGAGTGGCCTTTATTGTCGGAGACCTGCAGTATGTGTACCTGTGACACGTCTTCAGAGAAGAGAATGTCTAAAGTGGAACCGTCAACATGCCACCTGGACGGTCGAACAGTGGGCCAATGTTCTTTTCACAGATGAGTGCCGGTTTGGTCTAGAGAATTATTCTCGGCGGATTCGCATCTGGAGGGATCGTGGAACATTATTTCGGGTCGCAAACATTGTGGAAAGAGACCGATATCGAGAAGGATCCCTAATGGTGCGAGCAGGGATTATGTTGACCACTGAAACACCTCTTCATGAACTTGTACGGTGGGCTTATACTAAATCGTTCTGTTGTTTTCCGGATGCGGCGACAGTTCATAGAGACAACTCGAACAATCCTAAAACCAGTGACTGTGGAACAACAAGGACGAATCACAAGTCGACACACACGGAGAACCCAGAAGTGGTCGGCGACTAAATACACGTCGCCTGATGAGACGGCCGACCGGACGACCAACCAAGGTCGTCCCCACTAAGTCATGTGTGTCGGCAACTGTCGGGCGAGTCATGGCTGTCCGTACTTCACTGCTGCTCTGTCCCGACTCTACTCCTGACACACGACAACCCAGAAATATTAGCGATCGCTCCAAAGATAGTACGACAGTACTCTTATCGATAAGCGCTGCTGCTGCTGCCACTCATGGGCAGGCAAGCCAGCAACTTAGTGACGACAGTAAATCGAATAAGAAACGGGACGACATTAACGCAAAGACAAGATGTCAAGCAATAAATGGCGCGAACACGAGCCGCGCACGGCTCACAAACGAAGACTGATGTGTTTTCCGTCTGGGCTGCCGGCGATAAATTGACAGGAGTCTGTTATGGTACGACCTGTAACACATAATTTCCGACCGAGCTCTTAGGTGTTTGGGACGCAAGAGCTGGTTTTTCGTGGAGGCAATGGGCTGGGCCGATATTATCCTCCTAAAGTGGTTGTGGTCGGAGCCACTAGGCTGCTTAACGGCTCATGACCTCCCCATGACATCAGATATACTGTTTTGATAAACTAGTAAACAAAACACGAAAACTTGTAGTCAATATCTTCTTCTTCCTAAAGGCTTCGCATTGATTCTACAGCCACAGTTTCCTCTCTTCAGCAGTCCTCTTGATCTCCGTGAATGAAGAACCTCTCACTGATCATTTTTTTTTTTTTTACAGAGGATTTCGTCGGTCCCCTATCGTTTTCTTCCCTGCATTCATGCTTTCGACAATAGTTTATTGAAGAATATGACTTCTAATTAAGTGTCCAGTGAGCTTTGCTTTTCGTTAACGTATAACCTTCAGAATTTCTTTCTTCTTTCCTATTTTTTGCAACACCATCCCATTCTATTTTTGTCACTCCAGCTAGTTCTTATTATTAGCCTCCAGAACCACATTTCTGCAGCTTCAAGGCGATCTTATTCCTGTTAATAAGTTACGGCTGCAACATACTAACGCGAATTCTTTACAGACAGATGGAAAAACTAGTAGAAGCAGACCTCGGGGAAGATCAGTTTGGATTCCATAGACATATCGGAACACATGAATCAATACTGACCCTACGACTTATCTTAGAAGCTAGATTAAGGAAAGGCAAACCTACGTTTCTAGCATTTGTAGTAGAGAAAGCATTTGACAATGTTGACTGGAACGCTCTCTTTCAGATTCTGAAGGTGGCAGGGGTAAAATACAGGGAGCGAAGAGCTATTTACAATTTGTACAGAAACCAGATGGCAGTTATAAGAGTCGAGGGGCATGAAAGGGAAGCAGTGGTTGGGAAGGGAGTGAGGCAGGGTTGTAGCCTCTCCCCAATGTTATTCAATCTGTATATTGAGCAAGCAGTGAAGGAAACAAAAGAAAAATTCGGAGTAGGTATTAAAATCCATGGGGAAGAAATAAAAACTTTGAGGTTCGCCGATGACATTGTAATTCTGTCAGAGACAGCAAAGGACTTAGAGAAGAGCAGTTGAACGGAATGGATAGTGTCTTGAAAGGAGGATATAAGATGAACATCAACAAAAGCAAAACGAGGATAATGGAATGTAGTCGAATTAAGTCGGGTGATGCTGAGGGAATTATATTAGGAAATGAGATGTTTAAAGTAGTAAAGGAGTTTTACTATTTGGGGAGCAAAATAACTGATGATGGTCGAAGTAGAGAGGATATAAAATGTAGACTGGCAATGGCAAGGAAAGCGTTTCTGAAGAAGAGAAATTTGTTAACATCGAGTATAGATTTAAGTGTCAGGAAGTCATTTCTGAAAGTATTTGTATGGAGTGTAGCCATGTATGGGAGTGAAACATGGAAGATAACTAGTTTGGACAAGAAGAGAATAGAAGCTTTCGAAATGTGGTGCTACAGAACAATGCTGAAGATTAGATGGGTAGATCACATAACTAATGAGAAGGTATTGAATAGGATTGGGGAGAAGAGAGGTTTGTGGCACAACTCGACTAGAAGAAGGGATCGGTTGGTAGGACATGTTCTGAGGCATCAAGGGATCACCAATTTAGTATTGGAAGGCAGCGTGGAGGGTAAAAATCGTAGAGGGGGACCAAGAGATGAATACACTAAACAGATACAGAAGGATGTAGGTTGCAGTAGGTACTGGGAGATGAAGAAGCTTGCACAGGATAGAGTAGCATGGAGAGCTGCATCAAACCAGTCTCAGGACTGAAGACCACAACAACAACGTAAGGACACTGCATACAAATGTCTTTATATATATTTCCTTAGTATGGAAGCTGAAGTGCTTATCAACAGAAGTTTCTTACTTTGTAAGGTGCTTTTGGCCTGTGATATTCTTCTCTCCATTTCGTCGAGACATCCTCTATTTTCCCCCTCATTGCTATGGAGGTAGCGAATTTCGTTGCCTCTTCAAGTTTATCACTACCTACTCGTACGTCACCCTCACCTCCACTTACTTTCTTGTCTATAATCGTGACTTTTGTATTTTTGGTACTGATTTTTAGTTTTACTTTCCTTATATCCTGATTTGAGACCCTAAACATTTTATATAGCCCTTTCTCCGAGTCTCCCACTACTGCAGTGTCATCAGCAAAACTGATGCAGTCAATATGCATACCATCAATTTTGATTACAGCCGTCTTTTATTTCATTGTTGTTATTGCCTCTTCGATGGGCATATTAAGTAAGGTGATAGAGGGCACCACGTCCCATTCCTCTTTCACTATAGGTACTTACAAAAGATATAAAAACGTAATAAAACTGTAATAAAAGGCAAAAGGCGTCAGCATAATGTCAACGTATAACGCCGGAAATGCATATCCTCCTATTTCCATCTACTGTACTGTAGATTTTTCGTTATTTTGTTACCCGAAGATATGACATTTCTGTGTCTTTATATATTGTAATTGTTTTACTATTTGTATATATATATATATATATATATATATATATATATATATTTATGCATTTATGTCAATGTATAATTGGTTTGTTTTGTGAATATTATTTGTATTTTTATGCTGGGTCTGGCCTAGGGAAAACTATGCTATCGAACGATTACATCGATAGGTTGTGTGGCGAACCAAAGTGTTTAGAATCTTTGGTAGTGTTAACGCTGCCGCGTGGGTCGCGGGCAGAGCAGAGAGAGTTTGGCTGGAGGAGGGCAGTGGAGCAGGTGTGTTGTGTGAAGCTCCCGCGAGTTGCCGCGCTTTCGGGGTTTGGCAGCATGTAATTGCGCTCGACTTGCGATGATAGTTTCTGACATGGTGTCGCGGACGGGAAGCATTTGCTGGCGCACATCAAGAGCCCGTTTCGTCTGGTGACCGTGTCGAGAAGAAGGCGCGACAACATCCAGCTTCTGCAACAGCGACGGCCGACAATGAGTGACTGTCGCCACCTCCTCGATCGACGGCTTCAAACCTTCAATCAACCAACGAGGAAGACTGGAAGCACGTAAAGTTTTAGAACTGTATGGCAGACCTCAGCTTTTAAAATTGTTCCATTCACAAAATTACAGCAACTTAGCATGAACCTTTGTTGCTCATTGTCCCAATTGCATTACCAAGCAGGGTCCCTTCCTTTTCCAGAATGAACCCGAGTGTCGTTGAAATTCAAACGCCAGCATTAAAGTAATATCATTCCATTTCGCTGCTTTAATTTCAAAATTCAGTTAAAGTATTCATAGCTGGCTACAATATTTAGATTACACATGCACAAATTAAAAGTGCGAGTTTTGTCACCATATTTTAGCTTACCTGTGACTGCAGCCCAGCTTGGTACGTATTAAATTTTACTATTGTTAATTGTTCAGAATCATTTAATTCAAGTTCAAAGTTAAATCTCTTATTTCTAAATTGCGTAGATTCAAGTAGTTTTTGAAATGATTGTTGAGGTAGCCCAAGACTAACCTTATTTTACTGAATTTCGTAGTGCTTCAGAAACAAATCTCACTATTAATTTCAGTCACTGAATTAACTTTCAATTTTCCAGTTTTATTAATTCTTTTGCTAAATTAAGTCAGAGTGTAGCGAAATTTATTACTTCTGACAAACTTTCAGTTTTGACACTACATGTGTGATATTCAGTTGCCACGCTTCTAGTGCTAATTATATGTGTAATAACCTTTCTTTTTCACTTACTATAGTAATAGTCCATAGGACTGGCGACCGTAATTTTTCCCAAATCTCAAATATCTAATGACAACTAGTTAATTGTTAATGTAACGGCCGCACATTTACTTTCTTTATTAACTTTACCCCTTCTCAAAATTAATTTCCACCAGTTTCATTTGCATTTTTCCTTTCACTTAGATGTAACCCTTTCCTCCCTCTTTACCGACAGATTAACTTCGGTGACGATTGCTTTTTCCAAATTTCCATTAGGTACACGCGGTTTAATTTTTCACTGTCATTAAGGTCGATAAGTGAGGGGGAGGTTACAGGTGGCGACCTGGTGACAGGACAATCTTCAGATTTGAGGTTGTTCTGGACACAAATTTTGTGTGGTGCAAATCTCGTAACAAAGTATTGGTTACGAACAGGTCGTTACGTCAGCGAGATTAAGTAGTGGGAGGAATCCTAATTAGATTTGAGATTTGGCATTTATATTGAAAATTATTAAAATGAGTGAAGGCAACAATTACCAAAATTTGGTAGACTTGGATACGGAACAATCGGTCGAACAGTGGGAAACGCGCACCGCGGTACCCATTGTTCAGGGGCAGGCGGCTAGCATGAAAGACGCGACCGCCGAAACGCGACAAAGAGCAGAAATGGAAACCCAAACTTTAGAAAATGTTTCGGAATCGGAAGCGAAAATCAAATGTGTACCCCTTGATGACGAATACAGGGGAACATATATAGAGGAACCAGCTACGGAAGTAAAACCGGTAGTTTCCGGGAATTTAACTGATTTATTGCATGTTTTGATTAATGAAATCAAGAGTCAATCGGCAGAAAATAAAGCTCAGGTTGCCAAGCAAGAAGCTCAGTCTGCCAAGCAAAAAGCTCAGTCTGAAAAAATTGAACGGAAGCTAGACAATCAGAAAAAAGCTATTAATGTTGTTAACAACAATGTTGGAGTAGTTAACACAAAAGCTGATAAAATCAAAGAAGATGTTGTTGTGGTTGATACCGAAATCGGTAATCTTAAACAGGAAATGATAGGCGTTCAGGTGGAAATTGCGAGCATAAGTACTCGTTTTTATTCCGAAATTAGCAGAATCGAGAAAAGTGTAGAAGAAGCAGTTGCTCCGATCATCGAGAATAAGGTGACGGAACAAATTCAATTAGTGAAAAAAGAGGATCAAAAGAAGGTGGAAACTTTAAAGGCTTTAGTATCCGAAGTAGGTACCAAAGTGAGGAAGCAGGCTAATACCTGCGAAGAGAAAAAGAGGGAAGTGGAAACGCTTGCGACAACCACTTGTCAAGTAATTACGAGAGTTTCGGAATTAGAAAAGAAACCTGACGAAAAACAGAGCTATGTGCCAACCTGTGCACACAGTTCGGAATTGTTGACGAAAGAGGAGCGGTTCGACCCCTTGAAAAAAGGCGGTATGCACGCGACGGATTTCATTAAAAATTGTGAAAGAGTTTTACCCAGATCATGGACTAATGAGAGAAAAATTAATGCGGTTATCGATGTGTTGGCTGGTGATGCCAAGCGTTGGGGCTTAAACCTCGACATTACGAACCTGACTTTCGACGAATTTAAAAATTTGTTTCAGGCTGAATACTGGTCAGAGCAAAAACAACAAAGAGTGTGGCGCGAATTTGTCGTATCGAGGCCTTTCGATGCGAATTCGCGCGGCTTGATGAAGGAGTTTTGTGAGGGCTGGATCCGCAAGTTGGAATATTTGCGTGATCGCCGCACGGAATCCGAAATAGTCTGGGAACTCTACAGGAAGCTTCCAGATGATACAAAACGCTACATAGGAAGCAATTACAGGACAATCAATGATTTCCTGGAAAGAGTTGAGGACGAGGACAATTGGCGCAATAATCGCGATAGTGGTAGAGGCCGTGGTAACAACAACGGGTACCACAACAACAACAACAACGATAACCAAGGGAATAATGCATACCGCAACCTCGGCAGCAATAACAACAGTGGTTCGGACCGTGATGACAATCGGTACAATGCAAATAATAACAGGAATGACGGAAATCAGTATCATACTAGCGTGATACGGGCTTCGCGTAATACGAGGTGCATTCAAGTTATAAGGCCTCCAATTTTTTTTCTGATTAACTACTCACCCGAAATCGATGAAACTGGCGTTACTTCTCGACGTAATCGCCCTGCAGGCGTACACATTTTTCACAACGCCGACGCCATGATTCCATGGCAGCGGCGAAGGCTTCTTTAGGAGTCTGTTTTGACCACTGGAAAATCGCTGAGGCAATTGCAGCACGGCTGGTGAATGTGCGGCCACGGAGTGTGTCTTTCATTGTTCGAAAAAGCCAAAAGTTACTAGGAGCCAGGTCAGGTGAGTAGGGAGCATGAGGAATCACTTGAAAGTTGTCATCACGAAGAAACTGTTGCGTAACGTTAGCTCGATGTGCGGGTGCGTTGTCTCGGTGAAACACCACACGCGCAGCCTGTCCCGGACGTTTTTTTTGCAATGCAGGAAGTAATTTGTTCTTCAAAACATTTTCGTAGGATGCACCTGTTACCGTAGTGCCCTTTGGAATGCAATGGGTAAGGATTACGCCCTCGCAGTCCCAGAACATGGACACCATCATTTTTTCAGCACTGGCGGTTACTCGCGAAATTTTTTTGGTGGCGGTGAATCTGTGTGCTTCCATTGAGCTGACTGGCGCTTTGTTTCTGGATTGAAAAATGGCATCCACGCCTCATCCATTGTCACAACCGAGAAAAAGAAAGTGCCATTCATGCTGTCGTTGCGCGTCGACATTGCTCGGCAACAAGCCACATGGGCAGCCGTGTGGTCGTCCGTCAGCATTCGTGGCACCCACCTGGATGACACTTTTCGCATTTTCAGCTCGTCATGCAGGATTGTGTGCACAGAACCCACAGAAATGCCAACTCTGGAGGCGATCTGTTCAACAGTCATTCGGCGATCCCCCAAAACAATTCTCTACACTTTCTCGATCGTGTCGTCAGACCGGCTTGTGCGAGCCCGAGGTTGTTTCGGTTTGTTGTCACACGATGTTCTGCCTTCATTAAACTGTCGCACCCACGGACGCACTTTCGACACATCCATAACTCCATCACCACATGTCTCCTTCAACTGTCGATGAATTTCACACTACGCAAACTCGGAAAACGAATGATTGCACGCTGTTCAAGTAAGGAAAACGTCGCCATTTTAAGTATTTAAAACAGTTCTCATTCTCGCCGCTGGCGGTAAAATTCCATCTGCCGTACGGTGCTGCCATCTATGGGACGTATTGACAATGAACGTGGCCCCATTTTAAAACAATGCGCATGTTTCTATCTTTTTCCAGTCCGGAGAAAAAAAATCGGAGGCCTTAGAACTTGAATGCACCTCGTAGTAATAACGCCAGAGGGTGTGATCAGCCGCCTCAGCAGCATCCGGGGAGCGTATCTGCTGGGACGAGACAGGGAAACCATTAGCCGCGCCGGTGAGGGGCCGACCGGGCGTGGAGAAATTTTGGCGGCCCAATAACAGTAGAAAACCGATGTGTCGTCGTTATGAAAATTCCGTATGGAATAATCAACGGCGGGAGAGTGTGCCAGTGTTAGGAGAAAGGAGTGCACCCACAAGTAGTAGATCAGCTGTAGACACGGCAGCAGAAAATGCATTCACTGTCAGTGAGAACAATTTAAGTAGTGTTCCGGAAAACGATTATAAAGTGGCAGCTGTAACACCCACAGCGGAACTGGAGATTGCGTTTAAGAATGATTCTCAATTGTTGAGAGAAGATCAGATGTCGGATAACACGTCCGTCATCGAGCGAGGGGATGCAGAGAGGGATGAGGTCTGGTTAAGGCAGTTCGGTCGCTTATACGACGAACTAAGAGATTATAGGGGTCTGTACGGGAGAAGCGTTTATGGGGAGCGCGGGCAGGATTTGCCGCGTCTCGTCCTGCAGGAAGATAGCGTTTGTGAAGTGATAGAAAGTTCTGGCCCTAAACGGCAGACTTTACCAGAAATAGTTGATGTTAATGGGGAGCACGAGCAAGATTCGTCGTGCTTCGTCCCGCAGGGGTTGGATGTTGAAGTAGTAACGGGAAGTCCTGGCCCTAACCGGCAGACCTTACCGAAAGTTGTAGTGGTAGAAGTAGCCGACCCATCCGACGCAAACCTCCAGTTTAAACATTGCGAGAGTATTAAGGAGAAAGATTACGAAAATAGCCGGACACGATTGGTAGAAAAGCACGTAGATTACAGCGTGTATGAGGTTAGAGCTGACGTTATACGGTCAGACGGTAGCTGTGTGGGTTGCGCAGATCCAGAGGAAGTAATTGCAGATACTACTGGGCACATTCCTCCAGGTAGATTGGCAGATGAGATCAATCTGACCAAAGAGGAATCAACGAAAGTTACAATTAGTGAATTAGTAGCAAAGCAACACTCAATAGTTGACGAATTACAGGAAAAGGTTTCGGTATTGGAGGCGAAGCTACAGACTAAGCCTCAGGACAAACGTGTTGAAATTAAAACTGTATGTGAACAGAGGCTGAAAAGGCCGCCAGATAAGCCGGATTTAGGATCAAAACCGGATGGTTTTTTCTGGAATGACCTGGATATAGACGAGGATTTACTGTGGGAAAATAAAGAAACAGTCGAGGATAAGTGTAGACAGATTGTAGTGTCTGTTAATATGCACGACCTACAACTAAACGTGTTGATTGACACCGGTGCAGAATTGAGTGCTGTATCTGGGAAAATATTTGAGTTACTGAATGACAGATCTGGTATCGTAGTTATGCCAGTAACGGGAGTGAAAATTATGGGTGCTACTGGGAAGGCCAGTAAACCGGTCACAAAACAGATTTTTGTCAACTTCGTGATTTGTGGGGCACGATTTGAACAAGAGTTTGTCGTCGTGCCAGACTTAACTACAGAAGTAATTATCGGGTTAGATTGGCTACTAAAATACCGCGTGGTGATTAATTGTGAAAGCAAAACTTTGACATGTGCGTCACAAGATAATACAATAGTAGTTAGTTTTGATGAGGCAGGAGACGGTGTGCATAGGCAATACCAGCCTATACACATTGTTAAGTGGCTGGATGCCATTGACTTAGATATGAATTTGAACTACTGTAATGTGAGGAGGGATGGTAGTGTGCGTATTGTGATTGACGCACGCACGTTGAATAGGGTTGTTCAACGCGAAACAGACGGACCAGAGAGTATGGAGGAGATTTTGCAACGTTTTCATGACGTTAAGTTCATGACTAGCCTCGATCTGACGGCTAGTTACTGGCAAATAGAACTCGAAGAAGAATCTAGGCCATACACTGCCTTCTTGTTTGCGGGCAGGTGTTATCAGTGTAGAGTACTGCCGTTTGGAATTAATATATCTGTGTCCGTATTCATCAGGGCCCTAGATAAAGTGCTACGACCGGCTTTGAGTTCAAGATTAACTGTATATGTTGACGACCTATTGTTAGCCAATGCCACTTGGCATGACCATTGTGACCTGTTAGATGAAGTTTTTAGAGCATTGCGCCGTGGCGGAATGACTCTAAAGCTAAAGAAATGCGAATATGTGAAGCAGGAACTGCAATTTTTAGGGCATGTAATTACCACTGCTGGTATTACGAAGGACCCAGAGAAACTAGAGGCAATAAGGAATTGTCCTCCACCCAAGTCTAGGAAACAATTAAAAAGTTTTCTAGGGCTCACAGGACTTTACCGTAAAATTTGTAAAAGGACAAGTGTTTAATGATGAAAATTTGAATAACCTCTTACGCAAAAATGTTCCGTTTGTGTGGACTGACGGGTGTCAGGCCGCTTTCGAGAGATTAAAAGACGAGTTGTTAAGATCTAACATACTGTTTCATCCTGATTTATCGCTACCCTTCCATCTGGGAACGGATTCGTCGAATTACGGGGTGGGGGTAGAACTGTTCCAAGAAGTTGGTAAAGGAGAGGATAAGGAACACCGGACGATAGCGTTCGCGAGTCGAACTTTATCAAAAAGTGAGCGAAACTACACGATTTCTGAGAAAGAGTGTCTCGCTATCGTGTGGGGATTCAAGAAGTTCAAGGGTTACCTATGGGACCGTAAGGTGATTATTCATATGGAACATAAGGCGCTCACTTATCTGAAGGATTGTAAACTACTTCACGAAAGACTGACTAGGTGGTCGCTGTATTTACAGCAATTCAACTATGACATCTGTTACGTAAAAGGGACCGACAATTGCGTAGCGGATGCGCTGTCGCGGTTGCCCGAGTCTAATCAAGATGTATTGAAAGATGAGTCAGATGGAGTGGTCAAATTATACTATTTTAAAGAAGTTGAGGGACGTAAATTAGTAGTGAACATCTGTAAGAATCTACGTCGTCATCAGAACGAGGACGGTTGTTTAAATATGGTGAAAACCCGATATGACGAAAGGAGTCCAGAAGGAGAGAAATTAAGAAAGTATTACAAGATATACGATCATATCTTGTACATACGTAAGGGTGAAGATAGTAATATTTGGCGGGTATGCTGGCCCACCAAATACGTCACAGAAATAATAGACTACTACCATTTGGCATATGGTCACTGTGGACCAAAGAAATGTACGGAAAAGCTGAGTGAAGTAGTGCATTTTAACAACATGTTAAAACACGTTACTGGCAGAGTGAAAACTTGCGATTTATGTCAGAAGGTGAAGGTTACCAACTGTACGAGTCAAAAAAATGGTTCAAATGGCTCTGAGCACTATGGGACTTAACATCTATGGTCATCAGTCCCCTAGAACATAGAACTACTTAAACCTAACTAACCTAAGGACATCACACAACACCCAGTCATCACGAGGCAGAGAAAAGTCCTGACCCCGCCGGGAATCGAACCCGGGAACCCGGGCGTGGGAAGCGAGAACGCTACCGCACGACCACGAGCTGCGGACTGTACGAGTCGTGGTCCTATGCAAAGTATAAGGCCTAACGACACCTTTGAATTACTGTGCGTGGACTTGTACGGACCTTTGCCCAAGTCATCACGAAACTTTGCCTACATTTTAGTAGTGCTAGAAGCTTTTCCCAAATTCCCGGTTTTATTAATTCTTTTGCTAAATTAAGTCAGAGTGTAGCGAAATTTATTGCTTCTGACAAACTTTCAGTTTTCACACTACACGTGTGATGTTCAGTTGCCACGCTTCAAGTGCTAATTATATGTGTAATAACCTTTCTTTTTCAGTTACTATAGTAATTGTCCATAGGACTGGCGACCGTAATTTTCCCCAAATCTCAAATATCTAATTACCGCTAGTTAATTGTTAACGTAACGGCCGCACATTTACTTTCTTTATTAACTTTACCCTTTTTCAAAATTAATTTCCACCAGTTTCATTTGCATTTTTCCTTTCACTTAGATGTAACCCTTTACTCCCTCTTTACCGACAGATTAACTTCGGTGACGATTGCTTTTCCCAAATTTCCATTAGGTACACGCGGTTTAATTTTTCACTGTCATTAAGGTCGATAAGTGAGGGGGAGGTTACAAACGTTGGCTACGCGCCTATACGTCGCTGCTGTACTTATGTGATCTGATGCTGGGTGCATAGTTGAAACCTGTCATGAATTTTAATCATCCCAAATGTAAAGATATATAACGTAACCCTTACTGAACGCCAAGAAGTGTGACTTATCTGGTTCCAAATGGTGGCTGAGGCGTTCTATAACGTTGTGAAGATTACGCTTACCTCCAGCTGAGCGACAGGGTACTATGCTGCTTCACAGTTACTGGTGTATAATGATATAGGATCATAATTAGCAATGGAAAACATTTCAGAAACAGGCATTTTAAAATAAACTGTGAGTTACCTTCCTATCTGTGCGAGTGGGATGGGACTCTACAGATACCGAATTACGTAAAAATACGGTTCTGAGTATCCTAGACCCACTAATAAAAATCGCATATCATTGAATATGATTGAGTGTGCAGCATCATATGTGAGTCTCAGACTCAGACCATCTCTTTCGGTTTTCACACTGAACCGTACAGTCTGAGTGTAGGATTTAATGATACTACTTCTGGTGGAGATGTTGGCCGTTATCTCATTGTGAACTGTTAAGAACTGTCAGATGTGTATCTGTGAATACTTGTATAGGGCTATAGTTGTACCGTACGGAATCAAAAGAAAAGATAGGTTAACGTACGGTGCCAGCCCATTGCCTAATCTTCTGAAATGACAGAACGGCGAATCACCGCCGTCAGTTTGGTAAGCTCTTATTCCATGACACACGGTACAGATATAAGAAAATCATCCTAGAAGTTGGCAGATAATCCAATTTTTAGTCGTTTTCACTGCCTCCTTCTCTGTCATTTGTCGTCCAAACACTGGTACGAAAGTTCTGACTTCGCTGCATCCGCACACACTACCGTGTGTGGTCGAACGTGACTGTAGACGAATGTGACGAAAAACACAACAAAATGTCAGAGGTCTGTGTATTCCACTTGCTTAATATTTCGCCTGAAATGCAACACCGTGTACTGGATGAGTAACACAAGTGGATTATTTCTGGTTCCTACAGTCTTTCCGAATTAATTATGTATATGCTCGTTAAACAGAGTGGCCGGCGCAAGAAGATCTCATTCAACAGATGGGTCACACATATCATCCCGCTGGGATGAAAATACGATTTGCTTAATTAATACTGTGCCTGAATTCTGACTGAATTTTCCCACCTGTGAAAAAGTTTCGTTGAACCTGATGGAGTGGTTGAGTAAGTCTGTTAGTATAATCGAGAGACTGTGTCCTCGGATTTCTTCCCTTAGGAGTAAGAAATGAGGGTAACTCAACCTTAAGACTGGTGGAAAATCTGTCTATTGTCTTTTACACAGCATTTTTTCTTTGTCAACGTACATTTCCAAGCCAGAGCTTCATCATAAGTGTTTCAGTTCTTCTGTAAGGATCTTGCGTGAGATAAAACCTGTTGATGTAATAGTGGCTTCGAAATTTACTTTAACGAAGTAAAAACGCTATTGAAAAGATATTAGAGTTTACTATTAAAATTTCCATTTTTTCACTCTCTCTGTATATTGTAAAGAATATCCGTTATGGCTACCACGAAATTGTAAACTAGTGTTTCGTTGCTTCTTGAATTGTTCGCTCCAACACAGAGGCACAGAGGCAACACAGAGGCAAACGAAGAAGTTATGATAAATGAAAACTACGACTACAGCAGCAAAATAACAACGGAAAACCAGCGAAACATGTAAATTTCACAAAAATTTGTTTTATTTTCATATGATTTTGTGAAGTTTGCTGTAGTAATACACTCCTGGAAATTGAAATAAGAACACCGTGAATTCATTGTCCCAGGAAGGGAAACTTTATTGACACATTCCTGGGGTCAGATACATCACATGATCACACTGACAGAACCACAGGCACATAGACACAGGCAACAGAGCATGCACAATGTCGGCACTAGTACAGTGTATATCCACCTTTCGCAGCAATGCAGGCTGCTATTCTCCCATGGAGACGATCGTAGAGATGCTGGATGTAGTCCTGTGGAACGGCTTGCCATGCCATTTCCACCTGGCGCCTCAGTTGGACCAGCGTTCGTGCTGGACGTGCAGACCGCGTGAGACGACGCTTCATCCAGTCCCAAACATGCTCAATGGGGGACAGATCCGGAGATCTTGCTGGCCAGGGTAGTTGACTTACACCTTCTAGAGCACATTGGGTGGCACGGGATACATGCGGACGTGCATTGTCCTGTTTGAACAGCAAGTTCCCTTGCCGGTCTAGGAATGGTAGAACGATGGGTTCGATGACGGTTTGGATGTACCGTGCACTATTCAGTGTCCCCTCGACGATCACCAGTGGTGTACGGCCAGTGTAGGAGATCGCTCCCCACACCATGATGCCGGGTGTTGGCCCTGTGTGCCTCGGTCGTATGCAGTCCTGATTGTGGCGCTCACCTGCACGGCGCCAAACACGCATACGACCATCATTGGCACCAAGGCAGAAGCGACTCTCATCGCTGAAGACGACACGTCTCCATTCGTCCTGACGGTGTGCGGGACCGTAGCCCAGCTTCATGGAGACGGTTGCGAATGGTCCTCGCCGATACCCCAGGAGCAACAGTGTCCCTAATTTGCTGGGAAGTGGCGGTGCGGTCCCCTACGGCACTGCGTAGGATCCTACGGTCTTGGCGTGCATCCGTGCGTCGCTGCGGTCCGGTCCCAGGTCGACGGGCACGTGCACCTTCCGCCGACCACTGGCGACAACATCGATGTACTGTGGAGACCTCACGCCCCACGTGTTGAGCAATTCGGCGGTACGTCCACCCAGCCTCCCGCATGCCCACTATACGCCCTCGCTCAAAGTCCGTCAACTGCACATACGGTTCACGTCCACGCTGTCGCGGCATGCTACCAGTGTTAAAGACTGCGATGGAGCTCCGTATGCCACGGCAAACTGGCTGACACTGACGGCGGCGGTGCACAAATGCTGCGCAGCTAGCGCCATTCGACGGCCAACACCGCGGTTCCTGGTGTGTCCGCTGTGCCGTGCGTGTGATCATTGCTTGTACAGCCCTCTCGCAGTGTCCGGAGCAAGTATGGTGGGTCTGACACACCGGTGTCAATGTGTTCTTTTTTCCATTGCCAGGAGTGTAGTTACATGTACGAAAGTAATGTCTCAGAGGTGTAGGGGATCGAATGATTAGAGAGATTAAGTTAGTTAAAGGTAGGAGTTTTACAGAAATGGAGTTAGTTAAAATGTGTCGGAGCCAGAAGTCGTACGTGTGTTACATTGTGTTGCTCACCTCGCGGTATGATGCAGTGGGTCGGTGGAGCGCTGCGTTAAGCAACATGAAGGAGAACACTGAGTCACCTACCAGCGGAGGACGTGACAAGAAGCAGCTCGTCGCACGCCAGGGTGTAAACACCGAGGGTGGTAACGGGGTCAGGTACCCTAGCCATGCAACACCAGAGTACTCCACCGACCTGTTGGGGAGGAAGAACTGCAAACATCTGCGGCAGAAAGCCTTATTTAAGGACCAGCAACCGACTGCGTTGGAGTGATGCAGAGCCTGTGTCACTCAGTGCCGCCACCAGTTCGGAGTCTTCACTGTCATCGCAGTCATCGTAATAGACACCGTTGTTTTTTCAAGTCGTCGCCTAGGAGGCGCCAGAGTGGCGCCGCCGCTGTAGTTATCACCGTCACGATCGTGGGACGCCGTAATAAGGCAGCCATCTGTCATGCGAGTCATGTGGTAACGGACTGTCGTCAGCGTCCTGGGTCTCTGCCTCCACAAACGCCGTGACCGGGGCCAGAGCCGGGGATCCCGGCACGCCGACGCCAGACAGCCGCCGCCGAGGACGGTCGCCGAGACAGGGCACTCACCTGCCTCAATACCATAGCAGCCACGTGGGTTAGATGGGAAAGAGGATGGTTGGACGCAGGTGGTAGGATCTTAAAGACAGCGCTTGGTACAGCTGATGCGGATGAATTAGCTAACATCATCAAGACATTACAAGAAGTTCGGAAGGAGGCGGAAAGCAAGCAGGAGGCAGTGAATTTGAATTTTCATGCAACACAGCTCGCCAGTTTGGAAAGCAATGCGGTGGAAGACAGTCGGCAGCTTTGCGAATTCGCCGCTACTTTAACGTCTCATATTACGTCATATGCTGAAACGACCAATGGAGACTTACGTGTTAATGGTGATACCTTGGACAATAATGATGCACAGTTAATATACCATAGATGAATTCTTGAATATGAGTAAATAAATCTGGAGATATAATATATACATTTTGTGCCATTTGAGGAAATGGGATAGATAATAGAAATATTTAGGTGTAACACTAATGTAAAAAAAAGAAAACAAAAAAACTTGTTTCCTGTGCGCATTTCTTGTGCATTTGACACGTTCCACATCATAACGGTTTTCCGTGCTGTTGATCAATGGAACACGTAACTAACTAACTAACTAACTGACTGCTGGATTACTACTCACATGGGAACCTCCCCATCGCACCCCCCTCAGATTTAGTTATAAGTTGGCACAGTGGATAGGCCTTGAAAAACTGAACACAGATCAATCGAGAAAACAGGAAGAAGTTGTGTGGAACTATGAAAAAAATAAGCAAAATATAGAAACTGAGTAGTCCATGCGTATCATAGGCAACATCAAGGATAGAACGAGCCCAGGAGCGCCGTGGTCCCGTGGTTAGAGTGAGCAGCTGCGGAGTGAAAGGTACTTGGTTCTAGTCTTCCTTCCAGTGAAAAATTTAATTTTTTTATTTTCAGACAATTGTTATCTGTCCGTCCGTCCGTACGATGCGAGGTAAACTGCGCCGTAGTATCGGGCAAGGTAGAAGAATCTTTTTACCCATTCGCCAAGTGTACAAGTTAGGTGGGTCGACAACGTATTACTGTCATGTGACGCACATGGCGTCACCAGTGTCGTATAGAATGTATCAGACGTGTTTTCTTGTTGAGGAATCTGTTGACCTATGACCTTGCGATCAAATGTTTTCGGTTCCCATTGGAGAGGGACGTCCTTTCGTCTACTAATCGCACGGTTTTGCGGTGCAGTCGCAAAACACAGACTCTAAACTTATTACAGTGAACAAAGACGTCAATGAACAAACGGACAGATAATAACTTTGCGAAAATAAAGAAAAAAATTTTTTCACTCGAGGGACGACTTGAATCTAGCACCTCTCGTTCCGCAGCTGCTCGCGCTAACCACGGGACCACGGCGCACCTACGGTCGTTTTGTCCTTGATGTTGCCAATGTTGTTCATGGACTTCTCAGTTTGTATATTTTGCTTATTTTTTTCATAGTTCCACACAACTTCTTCCTGTTTTCTCGTTTGATTTGTGTTCAGTTTTTCAAGGCCTATCCACTATGCCAACTTATAACTAAATCTGAGGGGGGTGCGATGGGGAGGTTCCCTTGTGAGTATTGCTGACAGCTTGACCGATGCTCACATTGAAAATGTGGAGTTGTAGGAAACACCATTGCACACCATGCACGAGACACTTACACCAGTTCTAATGCCACCGGAACAATTGTTGACGTGTTTGAAAGAAGTCCAGACTTAATAAACTGGCAAGGGAGGAGTAGTTGACTATGTACTATCGCCTGGCTACCGTTACGAGCCAGCAGAGAGGGGCTCACCTGGGAGTTAGCGTACAAATACCACTTGCTGAGACTGCTATTTAGAGTGATGTGCAGTACCCACATACCCAGTGGCATGGGAGTCCTTGTCAACTCCTGTTAACTCAGACACTGCTCTGATTGTTAAACGGCGATCTTGTCGAACAAGTTTACCGATTTTTTCAATGTTTGCATCACTTTTTGCTGACAATGGTCTGCCAGTGCGAGTGTCATCAGTGGTGTCTTCGCGGCCATCTTTAAATCGTTTAAACCACTCAAACACTTGTGTTCGCGATAAACAATCATCGCCGTACACTTGTTGTAACATTACAAACGTTTCACTTGCAGATTTTCCTAGTTTGAAACAAAATTTTATGTTAACACGCTGTTCTTTCTGTACACTCAACATTTTCCGACGCACAGACAAAACGTCAACTACTTAAAACAGACGCCACGGGCAGACTGAGTGCAGGAGGCAGATGAAACTCGAGCAGTAGGCGGAGCGAGAGTCACGTGACAGGCCACGCGACTTTCAGCCTTATTGCATTCGTTTTATTGTTTCACCAGTACTAGTCCGGTTTTTTTTTCTAGCCACACCTCGTACATCACCATCACGACCGTGGACAACAGGCAGCCATCTGTCATCGCCTGGGGTGCATTGTGGTAACGCACTTCGCCACTGTCCTGGGATGATTCCTCCACAAGTACCTTGAGGAGGGTTGGAGCCAGGGACCCTGGTCCGCCAACGACTGGCAGTCGCCACTAGGGATGGTCTCTGTGGCACTAACCTGCCGCCATGTCCCCTCCTCCCCCCCCCCCCCCCCCCCCGTCACGATCGCAACATCGCAACAGAGGCTGACGTCATGTGGTTCCAGCAAGGCCATAGCGCCGCTGCCAAGGCAGTGCAGCTCCAGTAGTAGCAGCGGGCGCCTGTGTGGGAGACCGCCGGCCACCTGCGTCGCCGCCGAGAGTATCACGGAGTGGAAGCAAACCTCGCCCAGAGGGCCAACAACTAATGTATTGCAGTTAATCAATAAATGTTCTTGTTCTGTCATCAGGAGCCATCCGTGGACTCACCCCCACCCATTCTCTTCCTCGCACCCTGCAGAGGCAGTGGATT
Organism: Schistocerca nitens; assembly: GCF_023898315.1. Classification (NCBI taxonomy): domain Eukaryota; kingdom Metazoa; phylum Arthropoda; class Insecta; order Orthoptera; family Acrididae; genus Schistocerca; species Schistocerca nitens. The sequence goes on along the minus strand of NC_064618.1, from coordinate 745,318,772 downwards.
GCTGTGCCTGTTAACAGGTGATACATTTATCTACCGTAATGAAGTACTGTCTGAAATACAAACAACGTTAATATTCAGTCAGACCGTCATGAGATATCAAAGTGGTGCAAAGATTAGCAACTTGCTTTAAACCTTCTGAAGTCTAAAAACATGCACTTCGTAAAACGAATATTGGCAAGCCACAATTGGAATCTGTCAACTCATACAAAACTCCGGGTGTAATAATTTGTGGGAATTTGGGATGGAACAATTACATAGGCTCAGTTGTAGGTAAGGCAAGCGGATGACTTCGGTTCATTGGTAGAATACTAGGGAAATACAATCAGCATATAGAAGATGTTGCTTTCGAAACACTCACTTTATCCAACATAGTCTCGTACAAAATAAGAGTGACAGGGGACAGTAATACCTGGCGTTATCAGTAAGCATTGATTAGAACCACTCCTTTTTATTTCGTTGGCGTAACTGGAACTTTATAATGCTGTCTCTAAAATTAGAATCATCTGAAGATGGCTGTGTGAACTACCGAAACTAGTTATCAGATTAAATGTTGATATTGTTCGCGATATAGATAATTTAAAAAATGTATTAAATTTTAAAAAATGATTTTTTTAGTAAAGAGGATATTGAATGTGTACAGAGAAGGGCAGAACAAGTGGTCAAAGTGAAACATCCCCTTAGAAAAATTATAAATGACTGTGTTGATAAACTTCTATGTCATTTGATTTTCAAACGGCTGAGCAAAACTTAACATACTCAGACATTTCTCTCTTTACTTATTCTGATCATCACTAAACTGACACACAATATTTTTTTAGCGCAGCGCAGTCTGAGTTTCAATAATCCTTACAAAACAATGGCCCCGACTAACAATAACCTATACCTTTCATGAATGACTTACCACACAAAAATCTTCGTTATATGAAACGTCCCCTTTGGAAAATTATGTATTACTGTGCTGGTAAACCTCTTACGTTATTTGTATTCCAAACAGCTGAGCAAAACTATGCGTACTCAGACATTTCTCTCTTTGCTTATTCTGATCATCACTAAACTGACACACAATATTTTTTTAGCGCAACGCAGTCTGACTTTCAATAATCCCTAAAAAAGAATAACCCTGACTAACAATAACCTATACCTTTCATGAATCACTTACCTCACAAAAATCTTTGTTTTTCTCGAACTACTGCAATACAGCGAGAGCCAATATTGCCGGCTAAATAAAAGATTCTAACTACTGAAGGCACTAACTAGTGATAGGTATAGTTAGCAAATGAAAGATTTTGATAGAGAACAAACAACGTATTTATCTTAATAGTGTTTAAAAGTCATCATATATTCATGACATCCATCTTTACAAATTGCCTTTTGGCGGACACACGTCCAGATTGTCCGTTCTCAAATCTCTGGCCGGACTCTGTGGCCGAGCGGTTCTAGGCGCTTCAGTCCGGAGCCGCGCTGCTGCTGCGGTCGCAGGTTCGAATCCTACCTCGGGCATGGATGTGTGTGATGTCCTTAGGTTAGTTAGGTTTAAGTAGTTCTAAGTCTAGGGGACTGATGACCTCAGATGTTAAGTCCCATAGTGCTCAGAGCCATGATCAAATCTCTGGAATCTATCTCTCCACCGCTGCTGGCGGCTCACCTCCAACTGCACAACGTTACGCGCTGTTCACATCCACTGCCCAACGCTACACAAGCGAATATTCCAACAGTGAGTCCAACCAGCCACAGGCTGCACTCAGCACAGTGATTTTCATACAGAGCGCTACGCGATGTTAGCTACATAAAAACCTAAACAGCCTACAAACCTAAACAGCCTACTTACAAAAGGTATATTCTGCTGGTGAGAGAGTGTCACTGAGAAACGGAACTGGCAGACGCTGTTCTGAGAAAGGCTGCTTACAAATTTTCAAGAAACAGTTTTAAATGATGAATGTAGGAATATATTAAAAGACCCTACGCATCATTCCAGTAGGGATTGAGAGGACACGGACAAGATTAAACTAATTACAGCTCGTACAAAGGCGTTTGAATAACCCTTCTTACTGCATTCTACACCGTCCAGTCATATTGATGTGACCACCACCTGTACAATGACCACTCACAGACGACATATGGCAGCACTAGCAGTGGCTCATATGAAGCGTATCGGGGGGGGGGGGGGGGGATAACAGTGCAATCATTGTTGTAATGCGGAAATGGAGCGAATTCTCTAACGCCCAAAAAGGCATGATCACTGGCTTTCGGGCCAAAGTCGGAAAAATTTCTGAAACGGCTGAGTTTCTAAACTGTTCTCGTGCCGCCTTGGTTAAAGTATACCGTGTATGGCAGAAAGGCGCTATCAAAACGAGCGCCACGGTAACTGTGGTTCAGCATAGGCCATAGATGACAGTGTTGAACAATGGCTGCAGAGATTTGTAGGGGTGAACAGGGGTGCTACTGTTAAGCAGCTGACTGCCAGGTGAACCGGGGGGGGGGGGGGGGGGGTACCAGCGGTTTCATCTCAACAACTGTTCAGCAAACGTTGCTGCGTGTGGACCTCCGCAGCGGGCGCCTCGTTCATGCATCCATATTACACTACTGGCCATTAAAATTGCTACAGCACGAAGATGACGTGCTACAGACGCGAAATTTAACCGAAGGAAGAAGATGCTGTGATATGCAAATGATTAGCTTTTCAGAGCATTCACACAAGGTTGGCGCTGGTGGCGACACCTACAACGTGCTGACATGAGTAAAATTTCCAACCGATTTCTCATACACAAACAGCAGTTGACCGGCGTTGCCTGGTGAAAAGTCATTGTGATGCCTCGTCTAAGGAGGGGAAATGCGTGCCATCACGTTTCCGACTTTGATAAAGGTCGGATTGTAGCCTATCGCGATTGCGGTTTATCGTATCGCGACATTGCTGATCGCGTTGGTCGAGATCCAATGACTGTTAGCAGAATATGAATCGGTGGGTTCAGAAGGGTAATACGGAACACCGTGCTGGATCCCAACGGCCTCGTATCACTAGCAGTCGAGATGACAGGAATCTTATCCGCATGGCTGTAACGGTCCCCGAGTCAACAGACTGGGACGTTTGCAAGACAACAACCATCTGCCAACTCAACGACGAACTCAACGACGAATCTGGGAGCACAAATGGCAAAACGTCATTTTTTCGGATGAATCCAGGTTCTGTTGACAGCATCATGATGGTGGCGTCCGTGTTTGGTGACATCGCGGTGAACGCACATTGGAAGCGTGTATTCGTCATCGCCATACTGGTGTATCACCCGGCGTGATGGTATTGGGTGCCATTGGTTACACGTCTCTGTCACCTCTTGTTCGCATTGACGGCGCTTTGAACAGTGGACGTTACATTTCAGACGTGTTACGACCCGTGGCTCTACCCTTCATTCGATCCCTACGAAAACCTACATTTCAGCAGGATAATGCACGACCGCATGTTGCAGGTCCCGTACGGGCCTTTCTGGATACAGAAAATGTTCGACTGCTGCCCTGGCCAGCATATTCTCCAGATCTCTCACCAATTGAAAACGTCTGGTCAATGGTGGCCGAGCAACTGGCTCGTCACAATACGCCAGTCACTACTCTTGATGAACTGTGGTATCGTGTTGAAGCTGCATGGGCAGCTGTACCTGTACACCCCATCCAAGCTATGTTTGACTCAATGCCCAGGCGTATCAAGGCCGTTATTACGGCCAGAGGTGGTTGTTCTGGGTACTGATTTCTCAGGATCTATGCACCCAAATTGCGTGAAAATGTAATCACATGTCGGTTCTAGTATAATATACAGGGTGTTACAAAAAGGTACGGCCAAACTTTCAGGAAACATTCCTCACACACAAATAAAGAAAAGATGATATGTGAACATGTGTCCGGAAACGCTTAATTTCCATGTTAGAGCTCATTTTAGTTTCGTCAGTATGTACTGTACTTCCTCGATTCACCTCCATGCTTTCATATGGGATACTCTACCTGTGCTGCTAGAACATGTGCCTTTACAAGTACTACACAACATGTGGTTGATGCACGATGGAGCTCCTGCACATTTCAGTCGAAGTGTTCGTACGCTTCTCAACAACAGATTCGGTGACCGATGGATTGGTAGAGGCGGATCAATTCCATGGCCTCCACGCTCTCCTGACCTCAACCCTCTCGACTTTCATTTATGGGGGCATTTGAAAGCTCTTGTCTACGCAATCCCGGTACCAAATGTAGAGACTCTTCGTGGTCGTATTGTGGACGGCTGTGATACAATACGCCATTCTCCGGGGCTGCATCAGCGCATCAGGGATTCCATCGACGGAGGGTGGATACACGTATCCTCGGTAACGGAGGACATTTTGAACATTTCCTGTAACAAACTGTTTCCATTCCATGATTAATAGGATTTGAAGAGAAGTAATAAAATGAGCTCTAACATGGAAAGTAAGCGTTTCCGGACACATGTCCACATAACATATTTTCTTTCTTTGTGTGTGAGGAATGTTTCCTGAAAGTTTGGCCGTACCTTTTTGTAACACCCTGTATATGTCCAATGAATACCCGTTTATCATCTGCATTTCTTCTTGGTGTAGCAATTTTAATGGCCAGTAGTGTAGCTGCTGTTCATCGGCGACGAAGGATGGGATTTGCATGCCAGTACCGCAACTGGACGCCCACTGAATGGCGGCAGGTCGCCTTTTGAAATAGATCACGTCTTGTGCTGCTCCAACGGATAGATGGCTATTGGCGTATACGGCGTGAAACGTGTGAAAGCAAACACGCTGCAACAATCGTCGAAATGGTGCAGGCTAGGGAGGGAGCATTATGGTCTGGGGAATGTCTTCGTGGCATTCACTGGTTGAGCTCATCATTCTGGAAGGCACAAAAGATTAACACACGTATGTATCTGTCCTTGGGAACCATATCCACCTCTACATTCAGTTTGTTTTATCCTCACAAGGGAACCTCCCCATCGCACCCCCCTCAGATTTAGTTATAAGTTGGCACAGTGGATAGGTCATGAAAAACTGAACATAGATCAATCGAGAAAACAGGAAGAAGTTGTGTGGAACTATGAAAAAATAAGCAAAATATACAAATTGAGTAGTCCATGCGAAGATAGGCAACATCGAGGTTAATCTAAGCTCAGGAGCGCCGTGGTCCCATGGTTAGCGTGAGCAGCTGCGGAATGAGAGGTTCTTGGTTCAAGTCTCCCCTCGAGCGAAAAGTTTTTCTTGATTCTCGCAAAGTTATGATCTGCCCATTCGTTCATTGACGAGACGAGACTGTAATAAGTTTAGTGTCTGTGTTTTGCGACCGCACCTCAAAACCGTGCGATTAGTAGACGAAAGGACGTGCCTCTCCAATGGGAACCGAAAACATTTGATCGCAAGGTCATAGGTCAACCGATTCCTCCACAGGAAAACACGTATGATAAATTCTATACGACACTGGTGACGGCATGTGCGTCACATGACAGGAATATGTTGTCGACCCACCTAACTTGTATACTTGGCGAATGGGTAAAAAGATTCTTCTCCGTTGCCCGATTTAGGTTTCCTTCTGGATGTGAAAATTACTCCCAAAAAAGTGATGAAAACGTAAGAGTTTGTCACATAAACTGCAACAAATGAATCCAACAGTTTCACAGTCGCACAGTTTTCCCTGTGCTCTGTCAAAACATATGTTTTTAACATTTTCAAATTTTTCCGTGTATAGACCGTCAAATCCTGCATATGTCCAAGCAAATCTGAACATGTCCTGGAATTCTGGAGAGCGAAGTTGATTATGTGTGAGTGCCTGAACTTTGATAATGGTCAGAAAATAAAAAATTAAACTTTTCGCTCGAAGGAAGACTTGAACCAAGGACCTCACGTTTCGCAGCTGCTTACGCTAACCACGGGACCACGGCGCTCCTGAGCTCAGTCTAACCTTGATGTTGCCTATCTTGCGCATGAACTACTCAGTTTGTATATTTTGATTATTTTTTCATAGCTGTTGATATACTTTCCGGGATGTGAGGTCGTGGTCCAGGAATTTTTCTGCTCCTTACGTTTCGTCCAGGACTGCGCTGGACGAAACGTAAGGAGCAGAAAAAGTTCTTGGACCACGACCTCACATCCCGGAAAGTATATCAACAGCCATGTCACCCGGTCGTGAAAGCCTTCATTCTATTTTTTTCATAGTTTCACACAACTTCTTCCTGTTTTTTCGATTGATCTGTGTTCAGGTTTTCAAGGCCTATGCACTGTGGCAACTTATAACTAAATCTGAGGGGCGTGCGATGGGGAGGTTCCCTTGTCAGTACTATGGCATCTACCAGCAAGACAATGCAACGTGTCACACTGCTCGTGGAGTTCGTGCTTGGTTCAGTGAGCACCAGTATGAAATTACCTTACTACTCTGTCGTCATGCGCCCCGTATTTAGACCCAATCGAGAATCTTTGGGACCACGTCGATCGGCTATTCGCGCCATGGATTCTCAGCCTAGAAACTTAGCACAGCTGAGCAAGGCGCTGGAGCCGGCATGGCTCCACATCCCTGTCGGAACCTTTCAGAACTCCATTGACTGTCTTCCTGGACGGCCGCGCGGGATTAGCCGAGCGGTCTTAGGGGGCTGCAGTCATGGACTGTGCGGCTGGTCCCGGCGGAGGTTCGAGTCCTCCTTCTGGCATCGGTGGGTATGTTTCTCCTTAGGATAATTTAGGTGTGTAAGCTTAGGGACTGATGACCTTTGCAGTCCCATTAGACTTCACACACATTTGAACATTTTTTTCTTCCTGGGCGTGTCGCTGCGGTCCGTGCTGCGAAAGTGGTTATTCAGGCTTTTGATAGATTGTCACGTTAATGTGACTGGACAGTGTACATGGGAATCGAACGGGAAGAAGTCGTAATAGATGCTACAATGGACAGTAACCACTTCCATTCATTGAGTGGTTTACCATGAATGTAGGCGCAGAACGGCGCTGTCACATCGGGTACTGCCGCTGTGTGTGATTATCCAGTGTGTGGGGCGGCGAGTGTTGTGAATTGAAAATTATGATTGCAGTACAAATGTTTGTTTGTTGAATCAGTTTCTGGCTATTAGCAGGTTGTTAATGCTGTCTTTCGCCGTTCTCAACACTGGCTCTCTATTTACTTTTTAGGCACCCAGAAAGCGATTTAACAAAACGTGAAGCCTGTAATTAGAGTTCCTAGTGCCCACTTCATCTGAGAAGAATATTATAGCTGCAGCTTATAACTCTGAGGAATTAGGAGATTGTCCGGGATTTCCAATCAAAAACGATTTTCCAAAATAGTTGAGTATATTCTCAAATTCACAAATAAAAAACACAAGTATCCCTACAACCTAACTAACAGAGCAGTTCAGAGTCTAATGCACTGATGCAACTATGAATGTCCGAATTAAATGTTAAAAAGAATGCTCGCCATAATTTGATGAGAGTATTTCATCAAACGCCACGCTAAATAATTGGTAGAATGTCTGTCCCGCGACGGCACGTGAAAATACGACAATACGCAAACTGAAGCTAGATAATGAAAATCGTCCCAGAATTAACACTTCACTTGAAATGATTTCATGGTTACGCGCATCTCGAGTAACTGAATACGGCATCCGAGGCTGTTAGTAGCAGTGATACCGACGCGACGCGACTGCCGACACAGATGGCGTGTTATTCAGCGTCTGGAGAGAACTGGGGCCTTCCTTCCTCGCGCAGCGTTCTTATATATAAAGCCGCGGTGCGGACGGCTAAGGGAACGCCTGATCAAATCGGCTCTCCCGACTAGCCGCTGGGCTAGTAACGCACCACTTCAAGTTACATAATAAATTATAGCTTCTCTTGCTGATGGGCGACGAAGTTCTTAATTTAAATGTGCATTCAGCACGCAGTTAAGTGTTGATAACAGAATTTTGACGTGGCTAAGTTAAATATTTTGGGCGAGAGAATTAATTTAATTACACTGCACGCAGTAGACGATCTCTGAACTGTCCCTTTTGAGATCCGCTATCGCTATAATTTTATAGGTATTCAAAGGAAACTTTTCACATCTTCATAGTCATAGCGGACCTCCAACCTATTTAAATCTAAACATCCTAGCCTTATTTACTAGCCTACTTAATCTATCTTGCTTCCTTCAGTTTTGAGACGAAAACCACAAAATCATGAATTTCCACTAAAATCTTAATTTGTGAAATCCAAAGTACTGTTTTTATTAAATCATTATGAAAGATGAATCTAAATATAAATTTTGAAGTCTCTAGCTCTTTTCTGTTGCGCCAATGATTTTTATAGAAAAACGTCCAAATTTCGGAAATGGCTTAAGTTATCGAACTGATATTTAACACATATTAATTTAGTATTATTTCTGACATGCCAGAAAAGTTTTAGGTCATTTGCTTGATTTTTAAGGTATTGCGCAACATTTATGACGTCAGAGCTACTTACAGCAGACTGGCTGGCACACAATGGAAACTGATGTGAATTTACTACAGCGTGAGTAGGCTGCTTCCCTACAAGTGCTGAGTTATGCATGTTAGTAAGTCCTCAATTCGAACGTAGATAGATGATCTGTACGAATATGAAGTCTTTCTCAAGCGTCGATGTGATACTGAGTCTAAAGCTTTTCGATAATGTAGGGAAAGAAAGATTAGAGTCTGACGTTCCACCGACAGCAAGCGGAGCTCGTTATCTGATTGGGGACGGAAATAGACCTCGTCGTTTTCAAAGCAACCGTGTCAAGACTTGCCTTAAACGATTTAGGGTAACCACGGTATACCTAAATTGGATGACTGGACAGAGATTTGCGAATCTAGTGTGTTACAAATGGGCCACTTGGAGCGGTCGTTAGAGGCATTATGTCTAAATGATTACCACTATCATGGAAGGCAGAGGACTAGCCAACTTGTTAAAGTTTGGGAGAGGCATTAATCTGGAGTGATTTAGAGAACCTATAAAAACTTAAAGCCCGATATTGTCCTGATTACGGATCCAATGTCCTAACCAGTAAGCAACGTCCTTGGCTCAAATGGCTCTAAGCAATATGGTACTTAACACCTGAGGTCATCAGTCCCCTAAACTTAGAACTACTTAAACCTAACTAACTTAAGGACATCACACACATCCATGCCCGAGGCAGGATTCGAACCTGCGACTGTAGCAGCAACGTTCTTCAGGAGTGAGAAAAACGTTAGGATAAGTCAGTGCGACTCGTAATTATTTCGTTGTAGTTCCTTAGTTAAGATGGAAGGGTAGCTCGGAAGCTTCCAATCCCGTGTAAAACAGACGAGCAGAGACAGAAAGTTAAGTGAAAATCCATTTTCTCTGGTCGTTCGAGGCGTGACAAGACTGTTGTTTTTGGTAATCTACTGTGGGAAAGAGACGCACTGGAGCGTGCTGGGCCTCCTCTCTGTCTCTGGCTGAGCTGCGAAGAACGTAAAACAGTTGAAAATAAAGCGCCAAAGAACGTTTTACACGCAAGAACAAGGAACAGGAAGCAGTCAGTGCTAATAGCGAAGTAGCGGGCGCTAGGGGAACTGGCGCTTCGTCTTATTTTGCTGTTTGTCACACGTGATGTTGCGTTTCCTGAACTTCCCGGTTCGGCACACCTCTGGTACCTGTTAACTAATTCCACGGGTCTACCGAAACGAAGTAGCGCAAAACAGTTCTTTTTGAGAGTGGCTCGCCGTTTCGTTGCCTGATTTCACGTTGCCTTCGCTGGCCTGGATTCCTTCCGGGAACAAAAAGTCGCCGGGTAGCCGGTTGCTGCGAATGCAGGGGCGCACGACTGCGGAGTCCGCAAGAAACACCAGCGCAGCGCAGCGAAGCAATGTGGATCACGGACGCCGGGGGCGTTCGCCGGGCTTGCGTAGCTGCAACGCCTGACATCAGGTATACTGGCGCTACGTCTACCAAGCACGCAACTTCCGGAAACAGTTTGTCGCTGTTGTGTTTACATGTTGTACCTGAATCGATTTCGCTGGCTCGTCAAAGATTGGTTTTCCGAGCGTCAGTTTTTTTACACGAAAGGTGTCCATAAACCAACTGTCTGATTTCGTCTGCACGATGTAGTGAGGTTACCAGTAATTTCGTAATAGTATTAATAAAGACAGAACACTATTTCGGCGCGCGGGATTAGCCGAGCGGTCTCAGGCGCTGCAGTCATGGACTGTGCGGCTGGTCCCGGAGGAGGTTCGAGTCCTCCCTTGGGCATGGGTGTGTGTGTTTGTCCTTAGGATAATTTAGGTTTAGTGTGTAAGCTTAGGGACTGATGACCTTAGCAGTTAAGTCCCATAAGATTTCACACACACATCGCTATTTCCTTATGAATGTCAGTGAACCTACGAGGAGAAGAAGGAAATTTCACAGAAAGAAATGACTAAAAATTTTTTCGTGCAAATTAACGCGTTCGAAACTATTTTATTAACAGAGGAAATAGATCTAAAGAAGAGCACTGTGTTCCATCACACGTTCACTTAGCAAGTGTGTATGTCTGTAGATATGTCATTAAGTATATTGTATCTTTCTTCGTACGCGAAAGTTAGAAAGATGGAAATCGCACAGAGCATTCCTTGTGCGCACTATTCGCGACTGGAACAGCTTTCATATGAGTCAGCTGCACAACGATTGGAATTCACGATATCCATTTTTATGGCGCTGTATGACTAGTTCGTTGATTTGAAAAAAAAAAAAAAAAGCGTATGGGACCTGAAGATGGCAAAATGAATTGCCGAAACTGGTTGTTTTCAGAATAAAATAAAATATCTTAAAAGTATACGGCAGTTGGTAAAGATTAATGAATTGAAAAGGAACAGCAAAGGGGGGTGGTGGGTTTGGTTGGGTTGGGGGGGGGGGGGCGCAAGTAACAATGATTAACAAAGTAGTACTCACCTCTTCTCCTAATGCTGGTCACAGAGTATGGATGGAGATGCAGATTAACCTACTTACATTAGGTGGAAGATTATAGCGATTTGGAGGTCGGATGCCACGAAACTTCCGAGCTAGACACTTTCGTATTTCTAACCACGGGAAGAATGAATGCTTTCCTGCCAATCAGATTTTTTTTTCATCTGTGTGGCCATGTAGTGGTAATTATTTTGTAATTACACAAGGTATATTAAATCCGTCTTCGCCACTATTAGAAAATGCCTACGCTTGTCACCAAATGTGTTTCGTTTTACACAAATAAAAAATTGTCATTGGATTGGAACTAAAGATATTTATATTTTGGCTTGCTTTTTTAGATCGAAAAAGCAGTTTGTTACAAAAGGATTTGATTTTGCTTATGGTACCTAATGCAAGGCCTTCGCTCTCATCATGGAACGCCGTCTGCTTGCATGTTTTTGAGATATTCGTAGGTTGGCACTGCTAATTGTAAGGAGTAATGTTGATGTTGAAGATTTACATGGTGAGTAGCGGGGCGGGAGCGAAAGGGGGGCGGGCACAAAGATGAGTGAGTAGTGAATGAGGAGTACTGGAATGGAAAGTGAGTTTGAGGAAAATGAATCAGGAGCAAGAGGTGAAATGAAAGGGGTAACAACCTACGCACTTTTTAAAAGAGTAGAGCGTTTGCGTGGGAACGAAAATCGATCTTGGAAGAGGAAATCCGGCAGCTAGAACCTAATGTCCAGAGGAGATATTGAGATACTTCTACTTACATGACAAACCAGTAGTGGTCTAGTGGCTAGCGCTGCTACCTCTGGATCACAGGGTCCTGTGTTCGATTACCGTCTGGGGCTGGGATTTTCTCCGCCAGGGGATTGGCTGTTTGTATTGTCCTCATCATCATTCGGGAAGTGGCGAGATGGAACTGGAAAGATTGGGAACCTGTACAGGCGCTGATGATCTCGATTTTGAGCGCCCCACCATCCAACAACATCATCATCACAAACCAGCAAAGGTACTGGCACCCCATGTAAATGTAATATGTGCGTCATTGTTCTGGCAACACCTTGGCGCGGCGGATTCAGAGCATTATGGCCCCAGACAGGCGGTACACAAGCTTTCCTACTGCTACGCAAAGTATCACTATCATTTCTCAGTCTCTCCTATTCCATACTCGCGGTCTACGGGGGTTCGAACCTAGTCACTGATTAAATTTAGAATAAAAATCATCAACAATGGAAGCCAAAAACTTCTGGCGTAAGTAGTCACCTTCGGTCTGCCAATGAAATTGTTAAAGATAGGTCCAGCGCACTCCCTTGCCCCTGGGGTCAGAAACTGCTTCTAAATGGCGGAAGAATCAGCAATGATCAACGGCATAAGGATGCAGAAGGCAGTCGAAACCACCGCATTACAGACACATAATGCGTATCTACAGGACACGTGGCTCGTAATGCGGAAGTGCCATGATATTCTGCAAAAAATGCCTGATTACTGCCCTCTTCCAGGTCTCCTAAGGGGAATGCCACGATGGGAAGTTAATAATGAGGAAAAGAGGTAATAACCAACAAAAGGGAAACGCCAAGATTCCGAGAGTGGAATGTGGGAAGTTTTAACGTGGTAGGGAAGCTAGAAAATTTTGAAAAGGGAAACGCTAAGATGGAATCAAGATGTAATGGGGACAGGAAGTGAAACGGAAAGAAGGAAATGATTGCTGGACAGAAGAATATAAGGTAATATCAACAGCAGCGGATAATGGTATAACTGGATGAGGATTCATTATGAATAATAAGGTAGGGCAGAGAGTGAGTTACTGTGGAAGGTTCAGTGATAGGGTTGTTCTCATTACAATCGACAGCAAACGTACGCCAACAATACTAGTTCAGGTATACACCCGATGTTGCAAGCAGAAGTTGAAAAGCTATTGATAGGATATTAGGATACTGAACAAGTAATTCAGTATGTAAAGAGAGGTGAAAATCTAAAGGTCATGGGGGACTGGAATGCGGTTGTAGGAGAAGGAATAGTAGAAAGGGTTACGGGGCATTAGAGAGAAGAAAGAGTGACTGATTTCTGTAACAAATTTCAGCTTGTAATAGCGAACAATCTTTTCAAGAATCACAACCAGAAGAGGTATGCTTGGAAAAGACCCGGGGGCAGTGACAGATTACTGCTCGATAACATCATGGTCAGAGATTGGGAAATGAGATATTGGATTTTAAGGTGCATCCAGGAGCAGATGTGGACTCATATCACATTTTACTAATGATGAAGAGTAAATTAAAGTTTAAGAGAATCGTCCGGAAGAATCATTATTGAAGGAAGTGGGATAGTCAAATACTGAGGAACGACGAGACGCGTTTGAAGTTCCCTAAGGATGTGGATGCGTTGATAAGGAACATCACAGTAGGCAGTTCAGTTGAAGAGGCTGGACATCTCTCAAAGGCTCGTATACAGATGATGGACGGCAAACATAGGTATAAGAAAGGTAACTGCGAAGAACCTTGGGTAGCAGGAGAAATACTTAAACTGATCAACAAAAGAAGCAAATACAAAAACGTTCAGGGAAAGACAGAAATACAGAAATAAAAATAACTAAGGAATGAAATGAACAGGAAGTGTAGATAAGCCAAGGCGAAATGACTGCAGAAAAAATGTGAAGAAACCGCAAAACAAATTACCGTCGGAAGCACTGATTCATCATAAAGAAAAGATAAAATAACCTTCGGTGAAATGAAAAGCAAGAGTCGTAGCACTCATCGTGCAGTAGAAGTCCCACGTAGATGAGAGACCGCATACGTGGAAAGAATACACTGAAGTCTTACATGAGGGAGAGGAATAATCACACCACATGATAGAAGAAGAAATTGGAGTTGATAGGAAAGAGACGGTGGATCTCGTAGGAATGTCAGTAAATAAAAGAGCTTTTGAAGTCTTGAGATAAAAAAAGGCATAAGAAATAGATAACATTCAATCGGAATTCCCCTGGCTACATAACATTAGACTTTCGGAAAAGTGTAGTTCAGACAACTTCGAAGGTATCAAGGACAGAAAAATGAGAACTGCCGCACAATTAGCTTAACCTACATGCATCTAAGTTTCTGACGAGAATCATACAAAAGACTGGGAAAGTAAACTGAAGATCTGTTAGATGACGATCAGTTTGGCTTTAGGAAATGCAAAGAAAAACACCAGAGAGGCAGTCCTGACGTTGCGCTTGATAATGGAAGCAAGACAGAAGAAAAAGCGTTCGACAGTGTCAAACGGTGCAAAGTACTGGAAATTCTAAGCAAAGTAGGCGTAATCTATTGGAAAAGATGAATACAATATGTACAAGAACCAAGAGCGGACCAATAACGAAGTGCTCGGATTAAAAAGTTTGTAGTTGTAGGACAGGGATGAAGTCTTTCGCTCCTACTCTCCAACTGATGCCTCGAAGAAAAAATGACGGAAATAAAAAGAAAAAAAGTTCAAGAGAGGGATTAAAATTCAGGGTGAAAGTATATCAATGATAATATTCACTGGTGACACAGGTATCCTCAGTGACAGTGAAGAAACACTGGGACGGAATGAACAGTCTAATGAGTACACAAATAGTGTACGAGGGTCTTTCACTAAGTAATGCCCCATATTTTTTTTAAAGCCATTTATATACATAGACAAACGTCCTTGTTGGCGCTTCACATTTGATGTGTGTTCTGTGCGCCGGTGAAGTTTCGAACCCTTTTGGCAGATGGCAGAGCCGTAATACAGCGTTAAAATGGCGTCTACATACGACTCACGTTACAAGCAGCGTGCTGTTATTGAACTGTTGTGTGCAGAAAAGAAACAGCGGTGAACATCGATAAAAGTTTTTGTGCAGTGTACGGCGATGCTACAGTTGACAGGAGTACAGTAAGGCGATGGGTAAAGAAAGTTACAGCCTCAGGAAATGCAGAAACAGAGCTCCATGATCAGCCACGCGCGGGACGACCTGTCACGGCCATTGCTCCAGACATGCTGAATCGTGCGGATGCCATTATTCGTGCCGACCGGCGCATTACAACTCGACAACTGGCTCTAGTTGTCGGTCAGCGTCGGGAGTGCGTTTATAATAGGTGCTCACGATGGGTTCCACGAATGCTCAAAGCGGATAAGAAGATTCAAAGAAAGGCCATTTCATCTGATTTGTTGGAGCGTTTAGAGACAGACGGAGAGGCCTTTCTGTCACAGATCATTACGGGGGACGAAAGCTGGGTGTATGCGCTGGAAGCAAAAAGGCAGTCCACGGAGTGGCATCATCCTCATTTACCACAAAAGAAGAAATTCAAGACAACCCCCTCTACCGGAAAAGACGTGGTGACAGTCTTCTGGGATTGTGATAGCGTCATTCTCGTGGATGTAATGCCAAGAGGGCCAACCATCAATTCAGAGGCGTACGTGAAGACTCGGAATAAACTCAAGAACCGTTTCCGACGAGTTCGATCGCAGAAGAATCCAGCAGAAATCTTGCTCCAACACGATAATGCACGCCCACACCCAAGTCTGAGAATCCGGGTACACATCGCCAAATTGGGTTGGTCATCATTGCCTCATCCACCCTACATTCCACCCTCTGACTTCCATCTCTTTGAGCCGCTTAAAGATTCGCTACGGGGAACACACTTTGAAGCCGACGAGAGTGTCAGTCATGCAGTGAAAACATGGCTACGCCTACAGGACAAGAGCTTTTACCAACAGGGAATTTATGCTCTTCCACAACGTTGGCGTACGGCAATAGAACGTGATGGAGACTACATAGAAAATAGGACATGGACATGACATGTTGATGTATATTGTCACCAAATTCTGGCTTAACAATAAATATTACGGTATATTGATTGTGTTTTATTCAGCTGCTGTCAGACGGTCCATAAGTAAAAATTATCAATATACCGTAATATTACACGCAACTGAGGAAGACAGGACTAAAAAAGTTGAAGATAACAATAAATATGTTCTGATAAACAAAATGTGGGGCATTACTTATTGAACGACTCGTATTGAGAGTAAATCGAAGAAAGACGAAAGTAATGAGAAGCAGCAGAAATAAGAAGATTGAGAATCTTAACGTCTAATTTGGTGATCACGAAGTGGACGAAGTTCAGGAATTCTTCTATCTTGGAAGCAAAGTAACCCATAACGGGTGGAGCAAGGAGGCCAAGAGAAGCAAACTAGTATAGGCAAAGAGGGAGTTCGTGGCAAAAGAAAAACTGTAAAGAAAGAGAGTCTTGAAATATGGAGGGATTGGCACAGAACAGGAGAGGAATTCGTGGCGGGCAACATCAAACAAATCAGAAGAATGGTAAAAGAAAAGCTGATTAGTGCGACGGAAATAAGCAAACCTTTTGACGTCCACATAGGAGTGTATTCCTCAGACTCACAAGGGTCTTTGACACGACACCAACGGATCTATGTAGCAGATATTGCGGTAAGATGTCGAGCGGCCTCCTTCGTTTTCTTAATATTCGCGAACGCAACTCGTACATTCAGGGAATGGTACATTACTTAAAAGGACGAGGCCTACAGCCTACAGCCAGCAATGTAAAGTGATACACGATGTTTAAAATCTCAGAAAAATAGCTCTACGACTGTCAGAGGAAACGTGGGTAACATACAAGATGTATTAGAACCAAGAGTGCAATAGAGTGAAGTGCTTGGATTATCGCAGGAATACAGTCTTTCTCCTCCATTGCTCAAACTATACATCGGAGAAGTAATCATGGTAATTACAGAAAGGTTCAGAAGTGGGATTAAATTTCCATGGCAAACAATATCAGTAACTTTCATTGATGACAGTATGTACTCTGTGAAAGTGAGGGAGCATTATGAGACGAATGGAAATGACGATATTCTAAACACAAAAATATGGATTGTGTGTAAACCAAAGAAAGACGAAAGTATTTCGGAGCAGCAGAAGTGAGGTTAGAGACGAACGTAACAGCAAAATTGCGTACCACGTAGTAGCTAAGGTGAAGGAATTCAGTTACTTTCGGCAAACCAGATAACGCATGACGGACGAAAGAAGGAACAAATAAGAAGCAAATTACCAAATAGTTAAGAGACCTAAAAGTAAGAAAAAAAGGCTATAATTTTAGGAAGAAATTTCTGAAACTAAGCCACTGGAGCACCGCATGACCGTGAATTATGGTCCATGGGAAGACCAGAAAAGAGCAGAATTCAAGTTTATGAGAAGTAATACTGCAGATGATGAAAATCAAGTTGAGTATTAACGTAAGGGATATCTGTTCTCTAGAATTTACGAGGAAATCACTGACTAGAAACGCTGAAACAATGGATGATACAACGTGGTGAGATATCTTGCAATAACTTCCGTAGTACTATGACGGAGTCGCATAACAAAATATTGTGGGTTTGATGAGAGAAACAGAAACTGAAATATGTACAACAAATATTAATAAATGAGACGCCCTGCTGAACCCGCAAGACAGGACAGGTAGTTTAAATTGTGGAAAGGGGCCAAAATAAGTGGCTGTCAGTTACACTCGAACGTACAATTTTATTTATTTGACCAAACATTACAAGAGCCAAAAAAATTTAAAAAAACACAACATTAATTTTTCGAACTTAATAACCGGCTGAATGCGCCATACATACTCATGCCTTAAGGGCAAGACCACTTTAATTTAAAATCGGCTGAAAGCCAATAACTTAAGACTGAAAGCCAATAACTTGCGACTCAAACCAAAATCAGAATTTTTAATAGACAAACAGCCTTATCTTAAAACAGTTCTTTAATTAGGCTGAAGGCCCAAACAATCTTACACTTTAAGGGCAAAACAACCTTAATTTAAAAATCGGCTTGAAGCCATACAATACAAACAACAAGAACAAATAAGGAAAGGCAATACACCACGCTCAGAAGTTTCCGAGGGTCGGCCTGGAATTCAAACACTAACGCTCGCTTAGGTGAGACAGGCAGTCGGCCCAACCATTGTCGATCCGACAACCCAACCGATAGACAGTCTATGGATCCACCGACAAGATAACTTCCGCTCCACCTGACCAGCACACAACAGGGAGTTCAATGGAACAACGTAGAAAGTATTGGTGCCCACAACCAATTATACATTGAGCTGTCAAACTACACACCATGCTGGACAGCGACAACACGATGAGGAAAATACACTGCCTGAATTTACGTCAACGACCAGGGCAGGTAACCGGAACGTTAACGGCCACGAGGCAGAAGATTCCGCTGGTGCACTTCAATTCAAAATAACCAAGTACAGTTAAACTCACCGGAGGGTGGCTAAAATTTGCCAACTTGAAAACACACGTTGTTGTTCATGGGAATGTCCCAACAGCCGACAGCGAAATCCAAACAACACAATGTGAACAGACGTGAATTGCTGGTAGATTAAGTCAAACTCAACTTCCTCGCTGCTCCACGCCAACCGACCAACTGGTCACACAGCTGCTGCGTGGTTTCTTCACGAAGATTCTTCGGTCTTCGAGTATAGCGCAGTTCTCAACATATGCATGTTTTGCCTCCCATTCAGTTTTGGCGGTGTGTTTTCTGGTGGTGATTGGCTTCATGTTTGAACCGCCTCTCCAGCTGTGGTCGCACACAGCACAGCCGGAAACTATAAGCGCCAGGCCAAAGATAGTACAAGGTGCGAATATCTATACACACCGCTGCTGCCACTCGCAGAGAGAGAGGATAACAGCATAATCGCGATAACCGCGTGAGACTAAACACAGAATAGCAACCAAGGTTTAATCCAACGCATAACATGTGCCAGCCACTGCTCAATATTGTTGAATACATTGCTTGTAAAGTCCTCCCTGGAATGAGGAGGTTGGCACACGACAGAAATCAGTGGCGACATGCAGCCGAATAGCTCACCTGGTGAGGTTGTTACTCTCGAAAGACAAAGATCCGGGTTTATACATTTCTCGAGTCTCTAAGATGCTCTATACAGCTAAGTACTCTTTCGAGATTTAAACTTCGGGTACGATATATTATTCTACATCTACATCTACGTCTACATAGATACTGCGCAATCCACGGTACGGTGCGTGGCGGAGGTAACCTGTACTGCTGCCAGGCGTTTTGTTTTCTGTTCCACTCGCAAATAGAACGTGGGGAAAAACGACTATCTATATGCCTACGTATGAACACTAATTTGTCATATCTTATCTTCGTGGTCCTTACGCGCAATTTATGTCGGCAGCAAGAGAATCGTTCGGCAGTCAGCTTCTCTAAATTTCAATAGTGTTTCTCGAAACGAACGTCACCTTCCCTCCAGGGATTCCCATTTGAGTTCTCGAAACACCTTCGTAACACAGATCTAGCAGCCCGCGTCTGAATCGCTACGATGTCTTCCTTCATTCCGACAAGGTACGGATCCCAAACACTCGAGCAGTTCTCAAGAATAGGTCGCACTATCGTCCTCCATGCAGTCTCCATTACGGGTGAACCGCTCTTTCCTAAAATTCTCCCAATAAACCGAAGTCGACCATTTGCCTTCCCCACCACAGTTTTCACACGCTCGTCCCTCCTCATATCGCTTTGCAACGTTACGTCCAGATATTGAAACGACTTGACTGTGTGAAGCAGGACACTAGTAATATTGTATCCGAACATTATAGTTTTGTTCTTCTTCCCACTCATCCGCATTAACTTACATTTTTCTATATTTAAAGCTAGCTGCCATTCGTAACACCAACGGGAGGTGTTCTCTAAGTCGTCTTGTATGTTCCTATGGTCTCTCAACTTCGGTACCTTACCGTACACAACGGTGTCACCAGCAAACAACCACAGATTGTGGCGCATCCCATCCACCAAATCATGTATGTGTATAGAGAGCAACAGCGGTCTTATCACACTTTCCTGGGGTATTCCTGACGATACCCTTGTCTCTGATGAGCACTCGCCGTCGAGGACAACATTCTGAAGGACTCGATGGCCACATTTTACGAGAACCAGACACAAATATTTTTTCTCTGACTGCAAAGATTACAATGTTGAGTATTTTATACAGCAGACTCTTTTATCCATCCATAAAGCAATTTAAATGAATCGACACTTTAACACAAAAACTAACAATTACTGAATGCCATAAAAACGTTTCGTAATGTCAAAAACGAAAATATAGAAAACTTTGAATAATTAACATTAAAGAACCATTAAGAAAGTTGTACACAAAAATGAACATACCTCTGGATACAAGCAGAAGCATGAGGCAACATGCAACCGCCACCTTCGTGAGACAGAGAGATGAGAGATGCTGCACTCTCTTTTTAAAATGCATTTACGATCTCCCAAGGTTCAGGTACTCGCAGTTACGGTCGTGATGAAAGCTAGTGTATGAGGCAACAGCGTTTCCAACAACGTCTTACTTACGAACTGAAATTACTGTTTGGAAAAGCAAAGGAGGAAGATTAGATTTTAAGAGCCAGTCAAGAACAAGGTCATAAGAGACGGAGCAGAAGCTCAGAATGGTTGAGGATGAAGCAGGAAATCTGCCGTGCCCTTTCAAATGATCCACCCAGGAATGTTTCAGGGAAATAACGGGAAACCTAAATCTGGATGGCAGGTCGCGGACTTGAACCGTCATCCTTCCGAACAGAGTCTAGTGTGGTAACCACTGCGCCTCCTCTCTCGATATCCTTACTTGGAATAATCATGTAAGAGAATCATTAAACATGATATCGTTGTGTTGGCAGAAGAGCCAACACCGTGTTACGAATGGAGGCCGAAATGCACGCGTTTTAGCTCACACAGGCTGGCGTGAGGAGGGAAGAACTATACTGACGTGAGGTCTGGAACATGACAAGGAATTAGAATTCAGAAAGCGGACGTAATTAGTTTGATGCTTAACTTTAATCCATTAATGATGAACGTCGCTCTTGACGGTACATGATTCACAATATTATCTGTTCAGAATACATTCATAGTAACTGAATATGGCGCCTTGCTAGGTCGTAGCAACTGACGTAGCTGAAGGCTATGCTAAACGGTCATCTCCGCAAATGAGAGCATATGTAGGCAGTGAACCATCGCTAGCAAAGTCGGCTGTACAACTGGGCGAGTGCTAGGGAGTCTCTCTAGACTAGACCTGCCGTGTGCCGGCGCTCGGTCTGCAATCACTGATAGTGGCGGCACGCGGGTCCGACGTATACTAACGGACCGCGGCCGATTTAAAGGCTACCACCTAGCAAGTGTGGTGTCTGGCAGTGACACCACAGATATTATAAACAATTATAAAAGCAAAGCAGCTATCACCAACAAGAATGTTGATCTGAACACCTCGCTGCTGTCTTAGACACTCTACTATTGAAAAAGTGGTGTCCATCATTTCGTATGACAAGTGTTCTGCTTCCTGGCCAGTTATAGAGGATGGCTCTGAGCACTATGGGACTCAACATCTGAGGTCATCAGTCCCCAGTTATAGAGGAGTTTACAATTTAATGTGGAATATGATTCACAATGTAATTTGATATTTTCTGCAGGCACAGAACATTAAGAGAATGAAACTCATATTAACAGCGAGAAAAGAGATATTAGAATCAACGGGGAATCGGTTATTTGCAGAGACACTTAGCCACATCATAATCTTGAAGTAATCCCAGAATCCTGATTCATAAGTGCTTGCACTCATATTTGTTGTCTTCAGGTTTTGGTGGAGGGGGGAAGGGGAGCTGAGATAGGTTACAGATGTTCTTTGAAGTATGAATTAAAAAAAACTCCTTCAGTCAGAAATTTTCGTGTTTTAGTAAATACATAATGCATTTCTGACCCTGAGGGTCCATCATCAGGAGTAAATTGTCTTAATACACGATTTATTTTTGCTCTTGGATGAGGTGATAATAAAAATTTGTATGCAAACGTGCGTCTTAAGTGAAGTGATATGCGTGAACTGGATGGAGGATCCAATGTATAATGGTGTTAAATAGTTAAAAACGCTTTTCTTGGATTATGTGCAACAAGGACTTCATTTCATTCAAGAGCAAAAATAAGTCATATATTAAGACTTTACTCCTTATGATGGACCCACGGGGTCCGAAATGCATCGTGTATTTAATACAACACGAAAATTTGTGACTGGAGGGATTTTTAAATTATACTTCCAGTGTATTTAATATGAGGCGACGGCCTTGCCACAGTGGATACACCGGTTCCCGTGAGATCACCGAAGTTAAGCGCTGTCGGGCGTGGCCGGCGCTTGAATGGGTCCCCATCCCGCCGCCACGTGCTGTTGCCATTTTTCGGGGTGCACTCAGCCTCGTGATGCCAATTGAGGAGCTACTCGACCGAATAGTAGCGGCTCCGGTCAAAGAAAACCGTCATAACGACCGGGAGAGCGGTGTGCTGACCCCATGCCCCTCCTATCCGCATCCTCACCTGAGGATGATACGGCGGTCGGATGGTCCCGATGGGTCGCTTGCGGCCTGTAGACGGAGTTAGTTAGTTAGTGTATTTAATATAGTTCCATTTGCAGCTGCAAAATACGGATAAAATTAAACAGGTGTTCTTGTTCTTATATCGACATTATCAAAGAGGGACATTCCCGCACTAACGATCGGACCTAGTTGATAAAACACTGTACTAACATTCAGGAACCCGGTGTTCACCGCGACAGATGTCGAGCAAGTAAGCTAATTTAGATCTACTCTTCTAGAGATATTCAGAAAGAAAATAACAGTACTAAAAATGGCGTTATGCTGTCGTGGAGATATCACGCAGTGATCTGTATATCCTGGGTGAATTATACAGTCTAGAGTAGACGCTACGTTACATTTTGGATAACCAGTTACAGCCGGTATAGGCCATCTTCAGATCTAAAAACTCGTCGCAGCACAGCTGCGCGTCGCAGCTGAAATGCAACAGTTTTTAAATCTGATGATGGCGTATGCTGAAAATATAAACAGTAATCTAGACAGGTGTCTCCAATCTTTTTAGTCCGCGGGCCACATTTACTCCTTCACGAAGTCATAAGGGCCAAGATCTACCTAGTGGGATTAAAGCACCCTAGCATTCCATGATCACCGTAATGTAAGGCTAAAGGAAAGATGAAATCGCAAAAATCTAAGGTTGTGGGAATAGCTAGCACTGAAACGAACTGCGATTTTTATTTAATTACATAATTTTGGTTGGTGGACGTACCTGACCGAAATTCTGTCGTATTTTATTCTGGCGAATTTTACCGACAAAAAAGTATATCATTGCGCATTCTGTATGTATTTTACAACGTAATCAAAAGAAAGTGAAACCTCGCTTAAGAAGCATCTTCCGTAATGATTGATTACTAAGGCTAGCCGCCGAAGTGGCGTCCATTTGAAAGACTTGCACCAGTCTCGTGAGTAGAATAAAATGCAAAGAATATTTTTACTTAAAATGTTTTCGCCAAACTAGTCTGTTAACCGTTCTTTTTTTTCACTATCGCACGGAGAATGGTCTGTCTGTTTATTGTGGATAGCCACAAGTTTAACCATGACCTTCCGCTTTATAAAGATAGAGCTCCCACAATGTCGCGGTGTATTGGTCGCGATAGGCCTCGAAACTCAATTGTTGGCAGTATAGGTTCCACCTCAAATATTTGGCGGGCCGGACACCGGGGATGTCCGGTCAGCTAACGCGCGCCGGTTTGCAGGCCCTCGCGGGCCGGTTTCGGCCCGCGGGCCGTAGTTTGGAGACCCCTGATCTAGACCATGTTATTCAGACAGTTAAAATAAAAGTACATCCGATCAGCCTGTTGCGATCAAGGTTTTGGGGATGTTTCCCTTCGTTGAAAAGGAATCTTGTTGTCTGCTTGCAAATATTTCCAGTTGGGCACCTCCTATTTGACCTTCCACGCAGCTTAATGCGATTTGATTGAAAAGAATCGAAGTTCACAATGGTCCGTATCAAAAACAGCTCATCCAATCGTACGGTAGAAATAAAGACCGCAAGAGATGGTCATTTAAGGTGAGTGTCAGAACAACAAGTGCCGAGAGAGATGGCAGCGATTGTGGCATTGTAGCAGTATTTGGAAAAAGAGCAATTTTTACCATGATGCTGTCATCATCAAATGCTAATGAAGGATGCTTTGATTCTCTAATTAAAATTTAAAAAAAATAACTGTGAAAACGGATTCCTTCCTCATTCTCTTCCAGCAAACATTGTCCTTTGTCTCATTTATGCACATAGGAAATTTAGATTTGGCCTTTCTTCCGTCCTTATTACCAGTACTCCTCAACCTTCTGGTAGAATTGGTAACGCAGCTGTAGCTGCAAATTGGTTCGCTACAGCCAGTGTGAAATTAATTAGAAGGAACTCTCAGAGCGACGAGCGAAATGCCACATTTTCTGTTTGCGAAACGAAGCTCGTTATCCTCTGAAACAAGTTTGTGACAAGAAGCTGCCCATAGTAGTTTAGCCAGCTGATCCCTAAGATGTCTAGAAAAAGTAACTGACACACAACGGTCTCATGTTTTCCAACAGAGCGAAGTGGGACAGAAGTTAGCACACTCGGCTCGCATTCAGAATGGCGGCGGTTCAATCTCCGTACGGCCATACGCTTCTGGATTTTTCATGATTTCCCTAAATAGCTTAAGTCAATTGCTTGGATAATTGCTTTGAAACAATAAGGCTGACTTCCCATCCCATTCTCGTCTGTAATGACTCCGTCGCCCGCTAAGCCCTAATATTCCTTCTACGTGTTTGCGCACTTTAGAAGGACAACTAGATCTGCTCTTTCTCAGCAAGCCATCTTACTGTGTCGTACATATACCTAGGAGTAAGAAATCCAGAGTGTAAAAAAAATGGCGAATACTTTGAGAGGTGGGACTACTCGCCGTAATAAGAAAAATAAGTCCAATAAAGATGGTCCGGAAACGCATAATTTCCGAGATAAACAAGCGTTTATAGGAAAGGCTGCGCGACGCTTGGTTCCGGATATTAGCACAGTCGTTGCATTGGCGCTCCGTCAAATGAGGACGTCAAATTAAAGACCTTTCAGCCGTCTAGTTTCCTCCTTATTTTATTTAGCAACCAGTTTTAGCGTTTTACTACGCTATCTTCAGGCCCTGTGTAAGGATAACAATGGTACCAGTATGAAATAGATAACCAAAAAAGGGGCGTCGTGCAAGTGTTATATACCATGGTAATATGTAATAACATAACAATACCAACCGGTGTAGGAAGTTACATACAGTTACAGATAAATTAAGGAATAAAATAACTTAAACTAGTGAGAAAAGTATATGTCATGTGATCGTAAAAAAGGAATCTGCTATAGGGAGGTAAATATTTCATGTTATGCATAGATAATCACTGTATAATACTAATGCAATGCCCATGAAACAGCTGGAGTAAAATAGTGTAGTCATATACCGACGACTTCAGACTGAACATGAAACATTTGATTACATGCTGTCATATACTAGTAAAACTTATACCACTTACTGGAGCTAAACCCCACAACTAACTGTATCATCATGTTCCATATACTACTAACAACTAATAAATGGAGAATAAAAATAAAAATACTTATCGATCAAAAACTCATAACACGCACCTTATTTAATAAAACATTCCTAGTTAATCACATTATGAATCTAATGTAAGATACCGTAATGATTCTCCATAAGCAGTAAGTATTGAAATATGGGAAAGATAAAACCATGTTTTCACGAAAGTGATAAGTCTGCCAGTAAGTAGGCTTGTGGCTAGGTGATATACTAAACCATAAGCTATGGAATAAGCCTGAAAGCCGGCCGCGGTGGTCTAGCGGTTCTGGCGCTGCAGTCCGGAACCGCGGGACTGCTACGGTCGCAGGTTCGAATCCTGCCTCGGGCATGGGTGTGTGTGATGTCCTTAGGTTAGTTAGGTTTAAGTAGTTCTAAGTTCTAGGGGACTTATGACCTAAGATGTTGAGTCCCATAGTGCTCAGAGCCATTTGAGCCAAGCCTGAAAGAAAACTACTGCGATGGATATGTAGTATATTAGAAAAACGCTAATAACAATCAGAACAACCTTTGGCGCATACCTCTACTTGTCATGTAGCCCTTAAGCAAGTGAAGAGAAAAGATAGTATGACCTACGACAGAAAAACCACCAGAGCACACGTGTCGGGGTATGCCATACAATGTGTAATATGTCAGTTAGAACCTTTGTGATTAGATTTCTTTTAGGCTTATTCCATAGATTACGGTTTACTGTATCACCAAGCCACACGTCTGCCTACTGGCAGACTTATCACTTTCGTGATAACGTGGTTTTATCTTTTCCATATTTCAATATTTATTGCTTAGCGATAATTTATCTGCAACTGTTTGTAACTTCCTGTGCTGTTTGGTACTGTTATGCTATTATATATTACCACTGTATGTAAGACTTGCAGCATGCCCCTTTTATCTGTTTCATAGTTATCTGTACACAGGGCCTAAAGATGGCGTAGTAAAACACTGAATCTGGTTGCTAAATAAAATAAGGTGGTAACTAGACGGCTGAAATGTGTTTAATTTGACATCCTCTATCGAACAGTCGAGTCCAGCAACCATTTCTAAAAAGATGGACATACAGTGACTCCATCAAATGTGTCGGCAGAACATTACGACGTCTTACTTACAGTACTCTGCCTACCATTAGGTGGTCTGCGGTCGGTTGTGTGGTTCCAGTCATGTTGTTTTCGTCGTATTTGTGTACTTTATTACACAGAACTGCCAACCCTAGTTACGTATCATGACGTTTTACCTTTTTCCAAACACGGATTCCTTATGTATTTACTGTTATCGCGCTGTTTGTACGTACAAATGGTGTAGTACATTTACATTTTTGCTCTTCCACCACTTGTTAGCGATGAAAACCTACACTCGACAAGTGAAATGGCGGATATGATATTCTGCTAAGGATTATCAAATGGACGTAGCCGGCGAGCCCGTGCCCTCTACGCTGAAAAATATTTGCAGCGCAGAGTACCCTCTGATAGGCCGTTTGGCAGACTTCTCCAGCGTGTAAGGGACACAGGTACCTTTGCACCTCGTAAGTCTGACAGTGGAAGTCTCCCGTCAGTCCGCACGACTGACATGGAGGAGCGTGTGCTACGTTCGGTGGAAGAAACCCCTGGGACGAGTGTGGGGCGATTATCAGGAGCAGATGGCGTGTCTCACTCTCTTATTTGTGGAGTACTTGATGAACAATTACTGTACCCGTATCACCTACAGCGCGTTCAAGCCCTAAGGCCACAGGATCATCATGGCAGATGGCGGTTCTGTCAAAGGCTGTTGAAGAAGTGTGCCGCAGATACGCTATTCACATCCAAGATTTTATTTACCGGTGAGACAGAGTTCACAAGAGATGGTGGTGTGAATTTCCGTTATCAGCATGTATGGGCAGATGTAAATCCCCAAGCAATTCAGGAAAGACGATCAATCTAGAGTTTCTCATTAACGTATAGCTTACCTTACTGGAGGCTGGGCCATTGGAGCCATGAATACATATGTGGTCCATGATGACGCACCAGCACACTTTCGTCACAATATGGGCGAACATCTGACGCAGGGGTCGCATATTCAATTCATGCCAGCAGGTAGAACAACAACCGAGGCCCATATCGTTAACGTCGATATGCAGCAGGATTTTAGAGCATATACTGAGTTCGAACATTATGAATTACCTCGAGGAAAACGGTCCATTGACACACAGTCAAGATGGGTTTAGAAAACTTCGTTCCTGTGAAACACCACTGGCTCTTTATTCACATTAAGTGTTGAGTGCTATTGACAAGGGATTTCAGATCGATTCCGTATTTCTGGATTTCCGGAAGGCTTTGACACTGTACCACACAAGCGGCTCGTAGTGAAATTGCGTGCTTATGGAATATCGTCTCAGTTATGTGACTGGATTTGTGATTTCCTGTCAGAGAGGTCACAGTTCGTAGTAATTGACGGAAAGTCATCGTGTAAAACAGTAGTTATTTCTGGCGTTCCCCAAGGTAGTGTTATAGGCCCTTTGCTGTTCCTTATCTATATAAACGATCTAGGAGACAATCTGTTCAGCTGTCTTCGGCTGTTTGCAGATGACGCTATTGCTTATCGACTAATAAAGTCATCAGAAGATCAAAACAAATTACAAAACGATTTAGAAGAAATACCGGAATGGTGCGAAATGTGTCAGTTGACCCTAAATAAAGAAAAGAGTGAGGTGATCCACAAGAGTACTAAAAGGAATTCGTTAAACTTCGGTTACACGATAAATCAGTCTAATCTAAAAGCCTTAAATTCAACTAAATACCTAGGTATTACTATTACGAACAACTTAAATTGGAAGGAACACATAAAAAATGTTGTGGGGGAAGGCTAACCAAAGACTGCGTTTTATTGGCAGGACACTTAAAAAATGTAACAGATACGCATGTAAGAATTAAAAAGCTAGGCGGGCACTAGGTCTCAATTCCTCGTTGTGCTATTCTCCCTGCTGCGAGGATCCGAGTAATGTTGCGAGCATTAGGTGAAGAATTTAGTGGACTGCGATGTAAGCATGTAGACTGTGTAACAGTTGGGAGTTGGGGACTGTCTGAGGAGCGTGCACGGGTAGCCGAAGTGGTTAAGGCGACCGCTCCGATAAACGGGAAATCAAAGAGTCCGTCCGACACAAATTTTCATCTGTCACTGCTGGTTAGTAGTTCTTACCTAACAGAACGAATGCCATGGAAATGCAGTCAGTGAATTAATTTCGAAGTATTTCGTACACCTTTGGATCGTGAACAGTGTCTGTTCTCTCAGACGTGAATGTACGAACAGCTATCAAAATTCAGCGTTATTTTCCTTGGAGTAGAGTAACACTAGCGCATAACTGTGGTGTACAGTTAGCGAATAAAGTTTTCACGTTTTGCTCACAGATACCTAAGACTCACTTTCAAAAATAGCCAACCGAAGATGCGTTACTGATTTCGCTGTGGAAATGGCTGTAACTTCAAATCTTTTTTTCTCACTATACGTTAAAACTGGAAATAAGCGAACATCTATCTGCGATTCAAATTGGTTCAAATGGCTCTGAGCACTATGGGACTTAACATCTGAGGTCATCAGTCCCTTAGAACTTAGAACTACTTAAACCTAACTAACCTAAGGACACCACACACATCCATGCCCGAGGCATGATTCGAACCTGCGACCGTAGAAGTCGGCGCTTCCAGACTGAAGCGCCTAGAACCGCTCGGTTACTATGGCCGGCTGTCTGCGATTAATACAAGGTCAAAATACATTTGTTTGGGTACGAGCACATACTGTTCACAATAGCTGTATCTAAAACAGAACATTTAGCAAAATAAGCCAAAAATATCTACTCGAAACTGCTCAAGATATAATGTTTCATCTTTTTTAGACCCCACAATTGTGACCAACAAAAGGGGAATAACAATTAACATTTGTCAGAATATAATGACAGTTACAGTTTTTTCCGTTGCAGAAGATGTATTTCCATCTGCCGTGAAGTGATGGCTGATTTCAAGTATGGTTATTTATTTACCTGTGGCGATGAAGATAACGTTAAATCATTTTTCTCAGGAAACGTCAAAACACGAAGTAAAGCCAGACGCCCACAAGTGCAACACACTCTTGTTAAAGAGCACATACTGCTCAGAGCATCTAGCAGAACAAGCTGGTAATATCCTTTTAAACTTGTTACAGTATAAGGTTTCACCATTTTAGAGTTCCAGTATACGGAGACCAAGCTAAAATTGGCGAAGGCGCAATATGTTAATATGTCCAACGCCATGCAAACGTTATACAGTTACCAACACCACTGGATGAGAACAATGTTACGTCAATTGCCACTAAAAAAAAAAAAAAAAAAAAAAAAAAAAAAAAAAAAAAAAAAAAAAGAGGCGTGGGGGGGGGGGAAGAGCTGGAAAATGTGATTGGAGAGTAAAATAATGAGCTATTGTTCTTCTTCTTCGTCCTGCCTTATCCCTTATCTTCAAGGGGTCGGCGTGTTTATCTTGATTTGGCAGTGTTAGTGGTAGAGAGCGACCAGATGTACGTCCTGCCGCTCCTCCCCCCTCCCCGTCCAGGACAGAAGATGTGTACCGCATCTGTATCCGCCTAGCGTTATTCTATGTGAAAAAGTGAGAATGTTTCCGGAAGTTTGCAAATCGTGTAACTGAGGCAGGATGTGGATACCAGCTCGGATGTGGAAGCCGCCTAAAAACGACATCTAGGCTGACCAACACACTGGTCCTCATCGTTAATCCTTTGGACACTAAGATTAGAAGCTGGCGCGCCTCCCAGAATCCCAGAGGCGGTGTGCTAAAGAACATGTCTACTAGTGCGGGTCAAAATACTGAATTGTTATTGGGAGAGCTAGACACGTGTGAGCTCTCTGACTGGCCTGTCCGCAGCTCGTGGTCGTGCGGTCGCGTTCTCGCTTCCCACGCCCGGGTTCGATTCCCGGCGGGGTCAGGGATTTTCTCTGCCTCGTGATGACTGGGTGTTGTGTGACGTCCTTAGGTTAGTTAGGTTTAAGTAGTTCTAAGTTCTAGGGGACTGATGAACATAGATGTTAAGTCCCATAGTGCTCAGAGCCATTTGAACCATTTTCTGACTGGCCTGTTTCCAAAAAAAAAAAGTGAGGCTTACGAAAAGGGAGGGGAAGCGAATGGGTGTGGCTTAGGCATGGGGAGGCGTGTGGAAGGTGGAGGGGAGGGTCGTGGATTAGGAAGGGTGTGTGGCGTGATGAGGTTATACGTTTTCCCTTGCATGTAAGCAACGCGACAGTCAAAAGTCAAATTTTGTGCAGGATACCTTTGCTCTCATCCCAATCCCGTAATCGATATTGCAGTCCTACTTCCAATAATGTTCCTGATGGCAAGAAGTCACAGTTTTGTCATGACGGATATGAGATTAGGCGTCATTCGAGATATGGCTGGTAATGTTCTTGTCCTCCGTGCGTCGAGAGGTTCACTCTGGTCTCTAGTAGCTCCCAAAAGGTCGTTGCTGTGACCAAAATCGAAGTTTTGTCGTACTCCATTGAATGTCCGTTGGAAATACAATGTTCCACACCTGCAGACTTACTGGGTTGCAGTAGGCGAGAGTAACGTTGATGTTCCGTACAACGCTGTTGCACTGTACGCGTTGTCTGTCCTATATAGGCCGACCACATTGACACGGTATTGGCCGAGCGGTTCTAGGCGCTTCAGTCTGGAATCGCGCGACCGCTACGGTCGCAGTTTCGAATCCTGCCTCGGGCATGGATATGTGTGATGTCCTTAGGTTAGTTAGGTTTAAGTAGTTCTAAGTCTAGGGGACTGATGACCTCAGATGTTAAGTCCCATAGTGCTCAGAGCCATTTGAACCATTTTTGACACGGTATTTTATAAATTCCCGCCTTCCGCGGTAACAAATCATCCTTCACCGATCCCAGCAGATCCGAAATCTTGGAAGGTGGACGAAAAACCACTTTCACATGAAAATTATTAAGAATCCTCGCTATTTTAAGGAGATATTTCCAACGAATGGAAGAAAAGCTAGAGACTTGGCTGGCGCGTTCTCCTCTTTATCCACTTCCCGGTTCCTGGCTTTAGTTGAGAAGGCCCTGTTAATTTGCCGGGTCGAGTATCCACTGTCTCTGAACACCCTCCATAAATGTGCAAGTTCCATCTCGACACCGCATGTGCCCTGCGCACACAGACTAAGTACACTCATGGTTTGGGATGGGTGATGGCAACTTGAAGAATGCAAGTACAAATCAGTGTGAGTCTTCGTCAGTCCTCGTTCGGCTCAACTGAAGATGGCTGGCAGTTGTCCAGTCGAAATATCGTGGAATGAAGTTTACGACGACCGGCTGCAATCCCGAAATCCCTTTGAATAGATTGCCTTCGTCATATATACGAGGGCCCCTTTTTTTTCCACCTCCGATAGACTATAAATAAAAGACAGGTTCACCAAAAGTTTTGTACACTTATGGTTACTTTTCAATATAATTACCGAAAAGATTGCCGGCCGAAGTGGCCGTGCGGTTAAAGGCGCTGCAGTCTGGAACCGCAAGACCGCTACGGTCGCAGGTTCGAATCCTGCCTCGGGCATGGATGTTTGTGATGTCCTTAGGTTAGTTAGGTTTAACTAGTTCTAAGTTCTAGGGGACTAATGACCTCAGCAGTTGAGTCCCATAGTGCTCAGAGCCATTTGAACCATTTGAACCGAAAAGATTGAGACATTTATCGTACCTGTGGACAAGCTTTGCAATATCCTCTTCAAAAAAATGTTGCCGCCAATGATTTCAAATGAGCATTGATGTTGTTTTGAAGATCTTCGTTGGTTTGAAAGTGCTGCCCCCTAACCACGTCTTCAGTTCACGGAAAAGGTGAAGGCGCTGGGTGCCAGGTCAGGAATGTACGGCAGATGATCGAAAATGTGCCATTGAATTGTTCAAGGAGCCATTGGGTTGTGTCAGCAGTGTGTGGACGAGCGTTGTCATGGATCAACACAGTTCCTGAAGTCAGCATTCCTCTTCGTTTGTTTTGAATGGCTCTCCGCAAACGTCGTAAAGTTTCATAATAAGCGGCTGCACTGATAGTGGTTCCGGGCTGCATAAACTCTACAACCTTCCTGTTGTTGAATGCTTGTTTGAGTTTTTTTGTTTATTTGATGAATTTGGATACATCTACTGTTGTGATTGTCGTTTTGTTTCCAGTGTGTCGTATTGGATCCAAGTTTCATCTCCAGTAACAATTGATTTCAAAAACTTCTCTACGTCGTCATGATAACGGTCAAGGAAATTCAAAGCTGACGCCATTCGGTGACTTTTGTGGGTGTCCGTCAACATTTTTGGAACCCAGCGAGCACAAAGTTTTTTGTAGCCCAAATGTTCAGTAACGATATAGTGTACGCCGGCCGGTGTGGACGAGCGGTTCTAGGCGCTTCAGTGTGGAACCGCGCGACCGCTACGGTCGCAGGTTCGAATCCTGCCTCGGGCATGGATGTGTGTGATGTCCTTAGGTTAGTTAGGTTTAAGTAGTTCTAAGTTCTAGGGGACTGATGACCTGAGATGTCAAGTCCCATAGTGCTCAGAGCCATTTGAACAGTTTTTGAACAGCTCTTGAAACTTACGGAATTACCAGAGACAAAGGCAGTTATGGTGAACCTACGATTTTCTCTAAACTTTCTGTCAACTAATTCAGCAAGGTCGGCTGTAACGACAGACTTGTGTCCCTTGCCCCCTTCATCATGCACGTCATTTCGGCTATCTTTAAACATTCGGCACCATTCACGTACAACACGACCAGTCACGAAGTCACCATCGTACACTAGGCTCATTCTGCGATGAATTTCTGCTGCACTATTCCCTTCTGCTTTCAGAAACCGAATTACACTTCGTAATCCACACTTGGCGGGATCAACAATGACGGCAGCCGTGTTTACGTGGGTGTAGTGCAACGCAGACTGATGCCCTGAGCTCGGCAATGGCGGAGTATGTAGTGCGAGAGCTGCGCAGCAGCCTACAGCGCGTGTCCACTTTCTGCCGCTCGCGTAGCTTCAATAATTAGCGATCGGAAGTCGGAAAAAAAGCCCTCGCAGTAACCGCACCCAATAACGCTTTTAACATGCGACGTCAGCACATATTTGCTTGGATTTAATTTACTATGTATGATGAGGGCAGTTTTTTTGCCGATGCCCTAATCGTTGCACCCAAAACCCAATTACCAACACTATACTGCTCAGTCTGAATCTGCCTTGTATTTGGTGCAACTCGTGTGACGAATAAATAAGGCAGTAAGAATTCTGCAGCGAAGACTGTAGTTCGCACCACTGCTGGTTGCTCTATCAACACTCCGAAAAGTGGAAATCCTTTTTAGCCGTGCGACCTGGGCTCCCGATGCCGAAAGTGGGGCGCTGCATCCATATGCACCAGCTGCCTTTGAAAGGGCCGTCAAAAGCCTGAGAGGCAGTTAAGAGGCGACAGAGCGAGGCGAGTTGTTTGCGGAGTTATTACCGCTGCTGGGGGCGGGGGAGTCATTAGTGCGGCGCGGCGCCCTCTCTAGGCGTCTAGGGGAATGTAGGGAACACAGAGCACAGACCCCTAGACACCAGGCGCAGCAGCCATCAACGTCGCCCCAGGGGGCGCGCTCGGCGCTCTGCTGGCGGCAAGTCCACACTGTCGTCTGTGTGTGTGTGTGTGTGTGTGTGTGTGTGTGTGTGTGTGTGTGTGTGTGTGTGAGCCGGAAGGCTAAAAGCACGCAGCATGGCAACGGGGGAGGGGTCTTGTTAGAAAGAGAGTATAATGTATTTCCAACGCAGAACTGAAACTTCCCGCTCTCAGATTTCACGAAAAAGAATCGAAATGCTCGCATTACTAAGGGACTACTGATAGTAGTGTGTTAATGTCTGACTACCTTCAGCTATGTCCTTGTCTTCTGAGGATTTTCACCTTTGTCAATCAACTCGGTAGCATGTAAGTGTCCCGGTAGAAATTTGAGTGGTTACACGCGAACACACAGTTTCATGATGATCGCTGTCGCCTGGTGCCTGAAAGTGTTTCACAAAGTCGATCTGCCTCGACTCGCTGAGCCAAGTGCTCCTGAACCACCAACTGCTCGCGTTCCTGTAATTAATGAATATAGGGAAGGGCACACTTAGGACCACGCTCTGGAACCCTCGTGACAAAAAATAAAAACACCTACAGCCGTCCTTATGATTTTATTTTATTTTGTCGCTACCAGTTTCGACGCTTCACTGCGTCATCTTCAGGCTGTTTTGATGCGCTACGGGTTGATACGATCCCCAACTGTCAACAGTTGAGCTGCATACCAATTGCCAAAGCAGGCCACCAGCAGTGTGTACGTGTCATGACAAGAGATCGAACATGTCACTTAGTGTGTCAAACTACTTGCTCTCAAGTGTATTCGTCCTCGAAAGGTTGAGCTTAGAAAAGGGAACTCTATCAAAGTTTAAAATCTAGTCGATGGCATTAGAAAAGAAGCGCGAACTTAGTTGGGCAATAATGGAGAACGAAAGCGTCAAAGGACCTGTTAAGGAACCATCCCAGAATTTGTTTTAAGGTTACAATGCTCACCAAAATATAGATCGGTGGAGATTTTTATGTTTTAGGGTGAAATCATCAGCTATTGCACTTGTATAAAAACGTCTATAGTCTTGGGTGGCCGCAGGTCATCGTGAAAAGAGAAGGAAGAGATATTTGGGTTTGAAGTCTCTCAGACAAAGAGGTCGTTAAATACAGATGTAAAGCTAGGGTTGGACAGAACAGTGAAGGAAAGCGTCAAACCCTCAACGATCTAGAGAAGCAAGGTAAAACATAAATCTGGGTGTCGGAGGCAAATATGAACGACGATCGTCCAGACTGCGAGAAATGCTCCACCTCTCGGTCCACGTGGTCTGTATTATCATCTGCCTTTGCATCACTCCTCACACGAACATTGCCTCTTCCATTCGAGTTGATGTTGGAGGGTTGGAGGTTATTGATCTCTCTCTCTCTCTCTCTCTCTCTCTCTCTCTCTGCCTCTGCGTGTGTGCGTCGCACGCGTGCTCGGAGAGAGAGAGGGCAAATACGAGGTGTGGCTAGAAAAAAACTGGACTAGTACTGGTGAAACAATAAAACGAATGCAATAAGGCTGAAAGTCACGTGGCCTGTCACGTGACTCGCGCTCCGCCTACTGCTCGAGTTTCATCTGCCTCCTGCACTCAGTCTGCCCGTGGCGTCTGTTTTAAGTAGTTGACGTTTTGTCTGTGCGTCGGGAAATGTTGAGTGTACAGAAAGAACAGCGTGTTAACATCAAATTTTGTTTCAAACTAGGAAAATCTGCAAGTGAAACGTTTGCAATGTTACAACAAGTGTACGGCGATGATTGTTTATCGCGAACACAAGTGTTTGAGTGGTTTAAACGATTTAAAGATGGCCGCGAAGACACCAGTGATGAAACTCGCACTGGCAGACCATTGTCAGCAAAAACTGATGCAAACATTGAAAAAATCGGTAAACTTGTTCGACAAGATCGCCGTTTAACAATCAGAGCAGTGTCTGAGTTAACAGGAGTTGACAAGGAAAGTGTTAGGCAGATTCTTCATGAAAGTTTCAACATGAACAAAGTGTGTTCAAAAATGGTTCCAAAGTGTCTCACAATTGAAAGTGATCCCACCTTCTTACGAAATGTTATTACTTGCGATGAATCGTGGTTTTTTACTTACGATCCCGAAATTAAACGCCAATCGATGCATTGGAAAACTCCTGGTTCTCCACGACAAAAAAAAGCACGAATTTCAAAATCGAAATTAAAGGCAATGATGATTGTTTTTTTTTTGACATCAAAGGGATTGTGCACATTGATTGGGTACCAGAGGGACAAACAGTGAATCAGCATTACTACATTAGCGTCCTGGCTACCCTACGTGAGCGAGTACGGAGAAAACGGAACGATTTGTGGAGAAAAAAGTCATGGATCCTTCACCAAGACAATGCCCCAGCTCACAGTGCGTTGTCAGTGAAGACGTTTTTGGCAAAACACAACATTCCCATCTTAGATCATCCACCCTACTCACCTGATTTGGCCCCCTGTGACTTTTTTCTTTTCCCTAAAGTCAAGTCAGCTTTGAAAGGAACTAGATTTGAGACTGTTGAAGCAGTAAAAGAAAAAGCGACGGAAGTAATGTATGGACTTACCGAAAATGATCTGCAGCATTGCTATGAACAGTGGAAAATTCGTATGGAGCGGTGTAGAGACCGAGGAGGAGAGTACATTGAAGGAGCTAACATGAAATTGTAAATAATTGTAAATAAATGTTTTTTCCAGCATCAGTCCGGTTTTTTTCTAGCCGCACCTCGTATGTAACGTATTTGACCACTTGCACTAACTGTTCGTTAAACGACGTTGGCAGTATTGCTACACAGCTGGAATAAACTTTACTGAAAATAAATAAAAGGGACCACTAAAACAAATTCACTGTTTCTTTTCACAGCAAACAGTACCATCATGCACCAACCAACTTTTTTTCGCTGCTGCAAATGCTGTTTGTTCTACGTGTTTTGCTTTGCACCGAATAATTGTGTTACGAGTGAATATCGCACCAGACTAACGTGAAGCTACTGCACCTACACATAAAGTTTCACTGTGTGTTATTGTGCTCCACTTCACAAACCATCGATGTCGTTAGCTCATTATATTAACGAAACGTCATTTAGTTCTATACATGTGTGGAAATCATATTCTTTTAAAAGCAAAGTACGACATTACAGTGCCTGCGTTATTCCGAATTACGATACATGCATGCATGCATGTCCTAAGAAACTTTGCATCGTAATTCGGAATAACACAGGCCCTGCAATCTCGTATTTATTCGCCGACACCGGACAAGCGACTGTCAAGTGAAATGTCTCCCATATACAGGAATATACACTCCTGGAAATTGAAATAAGAACACCGTGAATTCATTGTCCCAGGAAGGGGAAACTTTATTGACACATTCCTGGGGTCAGATACATCACATGATCACACTGACAGAACTACAGGCACATAGACACAGGCAACAGAGCATGCACAATGTCGGCACTAGTACAGTGTATATCCACCTTTCGCAGCAATGCCGGCTGCTATTCTCCCATGGAGACGATCGTAGAGAGGCTGGATGTAGTCCTGTGGAACGGCTTGCCATGCCATTTCCACCTGGCGCCTCAGTTGGACCAGCGTTCGTGCTGGACGTGCAGACCGCGTGAGACGACGCTTCATCCAGTCCCAAACATGCTCAATGGGGGACAGATCCGGAGATCTTGCTGGCCAGGGTAGTTGACTTACACCTTCTAGAGCACGTTGGGTGGCACGGGATACATGCGGACGTGCATTGTCCTGTTGGAACAGCAAGTTCCCTTGCCGGTCTAGGAATGGTAGAACGATGGGTTCGATGACGGTTTGGATGTACCGTGCACTATTCAGTGTCCCCTCGACGATCACCAGTGGTGTACGGCCAGTGTAGGAGATCGCTCCCCACACCATGATGCCGGGTGTTGGCCCTGTGTGCCTCGGTCGTATGCAGTCCTGATTGTGGCGCTCACCTGCACGGCGCCAAACACGCATACGACCATCATTGGCACCAAGGCAGAAGCGACTCTCATCGCTGAAGACGACACGTCTCCATTCGTCCCTCCATTCACGCCTGTCGCGACACCACTGGAGGCGGGCTGCACGATGTTGGGGCGTGAGCGGAAGACGGCCTAACGGTGTGCGGGACCGTAGCCCAGCTTCATGGAGACGGTTGCGAATGGTCCTCGCCGATACCCCAGGAGCAACAGTGTCCCTAATTTGCTGGGAAGTGGCGGTGCGGTCCCCTACGGCACTGCGTAGGATCCTACGGTCTTGGCGTGCATCCGTGCGTCGCTGCGGTCCGGTCCCAGGTCGACGGGCACGTGCACCTTCCGCCGACCACTGGCGACATCATCGATGTACTGTGGAGACCTCACGCCCCACGTGTTGAGCAATTCGGCGGTACGTCCACCCGGCCTCCCGCATGCCCACTATACGCCCTCGCTCAAAGTCCGTCAACTGCACATACGGTTCACGTCCACGCTGTCGCGGCATGCTACCAGTGTTAAAGACTGCGATGGAGCTCCGTATGCCACGGCAAACTGGCTGACACTGACGGCGGCGGTGCACAAATGCTGCGCAGCTAGCGCCATTCGACGGCCAACACCGCGGTTCCTGGTGTGTCCGCTGTGCCGTGCGTGTGATCATTGCTTGTACAGCCCTCTCGCAGTGTCCGGAGCAAGTATGGTGGGTCTGACACACCGGTGTCAATGTGTTCTTTTTTCCATTTCCAGGAGTGTATTTAATGGATATAAAAGTACAGTTTGTAGACGCATGACTGACGACATATGGAAGTTTGGGTGTGTCCATGGGTCGTGCACGGGTAGCTTAATGGTAAGGCAACAGCTCGTGATAAGTGGGAAATCTGGGTTCGAATCCCGGTCCGGTACAAATTTTCACTGTCGTCATTCCGTTATATAACTGATGGTAGTCCATATATTTTAAGAACAGAAAAATAGTTGCTCTCTGTAGTTACCACACAGGGAGGAAATCTTGTTTGGTCACTCGAATGGTTCGTGAATCATATCGAACGGTTCGTGAATCATACAGGTTATTCACATTGCGCCAGAAAATTTTCTCAGTACATGTTGCATAGGGACATTCAGGCCAGTCGTCCACGCTGCTCGGGATATTCCATGGTCCTCTCAGCGATAGTTACCAGAAGCATCATGCAACCTGTAGCCTAAGTCACTATTACTGCACTCCATCTGCCACTCTTCATGGCCGTTTCCTTCTTCACAATCGTGGCACAGTAGAACAATGACCATCGTAGCGGAATGTTTGTCACTAAAACCTTCAACTGGATTAAATAGAATCAATTTTAACAAAAACAGCTGTTGCTACTGTGGTATCGACGTTCGATACCGCTCTTGTTTGGGGTTGCAGTTATCGACCGCGGTCCGCATTAGTATCGTTGGACCCGCGAATCGCGGCCAGCGCCACTAGCGCCGCCCCGCAGCTTGTATCAAGTTTCTAGCGAGCTCTCGTCCACTCTTGCTCGGGACGTCAAGTAGTAAAGTAGCATAGCCTTCAGCTGATAGGAAGCAACGTCTAACAATGCGCTTAGTAACGTATAGTTGAAGTGAGGCCTCAATAGCTATCTGTTTATAATTATATGTATGCAGCCTAGAAGAATCCTGTACAACCAGTTAAGTACAATATATATTATTTTTTACCAACGACTTCTAATTATTTTAGTCGCTGAAGATCCAGACCATGCAGCCAGCACCTTAGCGACGTTACTGACAAACCTGCTGTGATTTATATGTTTCTATTTAGCACTGGTCACCAGTCAACAATGGCGAAGACTCGTTCGTCGTCATCATAACAGCTACTACCACTACCACTACTACTACTACTATTACTACTACTATTATTA
The DNA here is from genome assembly GCF_023898315.1 of Schistocerca nitens. Lineage (NCBI taxonomy): Eukaryota > Metazoa > Arthropoda > Insecta > Orthoptera > Acrididae > Schistocerca > Schistocerca nitens. The sequence goes on along the minus strand of NC_064618.1, from coordinate 745,278,964 downwards.
CTACTAAACGTAGCCTAGACAGATATATTTTTCCGTGTGTGGCAGGTAACATTTTCACTACACCTGCCGATGGTCATTTGTATACATAGAAAACTCGCGAAGATAACGTGGCGGTAAAAGCGGAAGTGATCCCAAATAACATAAAAGTAGGTGCACTTCTAAATGATTAGCTAGCAGGAATGAACTAAACTATTCTTCAGAAACATGCACTCTTTTCATTTGACACGTCTATATTTCTGATCACTTAGCCATCTCTCATTCCATTTAAAAAAGGGGCATGTGAAAAGCGACTGTCGGTATAGTTCTAAACGTGCTCTACTTTCTCTTATATTCTTGTGGTCATTTCATGTGGTAGGGAGTACAAGGTTAATTGACTTGAAACGAGCGCTTTCGGAATTTAAACAGTTCACGTCTCCATGGTACGCGACCGTTCCCTCGAAGCGTATGGGTCACTGGAACTGGATGAGCATCTTAGTGGTGCTCCAGCACTTAGCAAACTCACTTATAAAGAAAGAGGCTACTATTCTATTGATTTTCTTTATCACCTGTATTAATAATGGAGATTTAGGACACACTCTTTCCCTCGGAATGGGAAATTGCCTCTAAAAGTACACGAACTGCGTACAATCAACGGCACGACGTTGCATAAGGCAATAGAAACCATTGTGTTAATGGTACATAATACGTATCTGCAGGAAGTGTAGCCTGCAATTTAACAAAAATGTGATGCTGATTTCACAAATGGCAAAACGTTCCAGAATCGTGATGAGACTCATGTAGATTAAAACAAAGAAACAGTAACGAACCCGACTAGTCAAAGTTTGGAATATCAAAGATCTGAATGTTGTAGGGAGGCTAGAAAGTCTGGAAAGGGAGATGCAAATGCTCAGTCTAGTGAACTTAGAGAAAAAAAATTCTGGTCACACAGTTATAGGGTAACATCGACCAGCAGCAGAAAATGACTTAACGGAAGTAGTATTCGTTATGAGAAATAATATAAGACAAAGAGTGAGCTACTGTGAACAGTTCCGTGAGACGATTGTTTTCATGAGAACTGACATCAAATCCAACGCCTATAACAACAGTTCACGTATATCTGCCGACGTCACAAGCAAAAGGTGGAGATATAAAGAAACCATATGCGATTGTTGAACAATAACTCAATATTCAAAAGGAGATGAAATTCTATTAACCAAGGGGTATTGGAACGCTTTAGTAGGGCAATGAACACAAGGCATGGTTGCGGTAAAATGCATGGTCGAAGTAGGAATGAGAGAAGAGTTACGCTGCTAAAGTTCTCCAATAAATGTCAACCTGTAGTAGCAAACATAATGTTCAAAAAAGAACAAGAGGGCGTAGAGTTGGAAAATGAAAGGAGCCGCGAGAAAATGTAGACTGGATCACATCACAGGGATTCTGACATTAGAGACTGTAAGACTCATTTCTATTCAGCGGTGATGAAGAGTAAATCGAAGGTGAGAGAATTATCAGCAAAAATGAAATGTATGAAGTGGTATACTTGAGTGTTTACGAAGGTGATTTGCGTTTGAAGTTTCTGAAGTTGTAGATGCGGCGATAATGAATACCACGGAATCTACGGGATGTGAAGGAAAGCTAAAGCGAAATGGCTGCATGAAAATGTGAAGAAATCTAAAAGGAAACGGTCTTCGAAAAGACGAATTCCATATATAGAAAAGTCAAAACACCTTTCGGCAAAATTAAAAACAAAGGCGTCGGCTTTAAGATTCCAAAAGGAATTCCACTGTTAAGTTCTGAAGAGAGAGCGGATATGTAGAAAGGGCACACGGTAGGTCTCGAAGAGGATGAGGAACTGTCTGCCAACGCGACAGAACGAGAAATGGAAATTGATTTGGAAGGCATATGTGATCACTTATTAGAATCTGGTAATACTTTGGAAGACTTAAGTTCAAATAAGACAGAAGGGATATAAACATCTCTTCACAGTTTCAAAATGATTGCGGAGAACTGGTACTATTCAACTGGGACTATTAAAATTAATGTATGCATTATATCAGATTTCCGGAAGAACATCATCTACTCAATGCCGAAGATACCAAAGGCAGATAAATAAGAAGACAGTCACACAATCATCTCAAGAGTTCATATAAGGATAACACACAAAAGAATCTAAAAGAAAGCTGAGGATCCGTTACATGGCAACCAGTTTGGCTTAAGAAAAGTTACGGAGACCAAGGCGTCATTTTTGATGTTGCACTTGTTGATGGAGGGACGACTCAAGAGAAGATACATTCGAAAAAAATAGAATTATAACCAATAACGAAGGTGTATGTTATTTACAATATGGACAAGAACCAAGTGGGATAAGAACGGAACAAGAGAAAATGCTGTCCAACATGCCCATCGAAGAAGCAATGGAGGAAAAATAGGAGTATTCAGGAGAGGAGATGAAATTCAGCGTTCTACGTCGCTATCCTCAGTGAAAGTGTGAATGATTTACAAGATCTGTTGAATGAAATGAACAGGATATTAAATTTGTGTTAAAGCTAACATGGTGTTACAGAATTGAGTGGAACAATAGGAAATGAGTAAGTCCTCGGCAAAATCCGCGAGGAAAAGAGTATTTGAAAACACTGACTAGAAGGTATCAGGAGATAACTTACATGTTTCTACACTCAAATGGTTCAAATGGCTCTGAGCACTATGCGACTTAGGTTCTAAGGTCATCAGTCCCCTAGAACTATTTAAACCTAACTAACCTAAGGACATCACACACATCCATGCCCGAGGCACGATTCGAGCCTGCGACCGTAGCGGTCGCTCGGTTCCAGACTGTAGCGCCTAGAACGGTCGGCCACTCCGGCCGGCTTCTACACTCAGCCGCACGGTGCGAAAACGATGGGGGAAGACAGACGTTGGTGGACATACAGCAAATAATCGAGGACGTTGGATGTACGTGTTACTCTGAGAAGATTCGCACAGAAAAAAAATCTTGCCGGGCAGACAAATCCAGCCGTAAAACATGACCAAAAAGTACTTAATTAACAGATATCCTTGCCGCTGGATTGAAAGGGAAGACATGTTATGCGACTATAGCCTTTGTGGGATCTCACTCTCACGAAAATTTTTTCCCGTGGAGTCACACGAAATATGGAAGGCATGTAGAAACTGTTGTATATTTCTATTGTTTATTGCCAAATCACAATTTATGAAAGATGTTCATATTTTATTAATAGGATTAAGTAGGAATAATTAATATTTCTCATTTTGGAAATAATTGTGGCAGCAGGGAATGTCTGCACCAAAGTATTGTTGATATAACTTTAAAAAGGGCGGGAGAAACCGCGTACGGATACATTTTAAGGAAAGAGCGGGAAAGACCGCGCATTGATACATTTTGTAATGGTAGCAGGGATTGTCTGCACCAGAAAGCATTGTTGGCAGGAGAAACGGCACTTTAGCGTTCGAAGTCAGTAGTAAGCGAGAAGTGAAGCGAGTCGGTAGCAGGTCTGAAGCGAGAGGTTGAGAGGAGCGGTGTGCCGGCCAGCCAATAGCCTTGATTTACAAGAGATTATAAACGGATGTACAGAGACATCAGCTAACTATTATAATAAGAGGTACTAATATTATTGAATTAATTTTTTTGAGAAACTCAACACTACTGAAGGTATGTTTGCTAGTTGTAAGATTATTGTAAAAAGTAAGTCCCATTTGAACGTTTGTAAAATCAGTTCATTCAGAATATAATTACCTTTTGTAAGCAATATTGCACTTCTAATTATAATAAATCCCAAAAACCATCAACGTAAAACTTTGCAAAACTTTATTGTTGTCAAGAAAAAGTTTAACTATGAATTACGTAATTTCAGTCAAATTAATTAAAGAATAACGTCAGCTTTGCTATTAAAGAATAACGTCAGCTTTGGTAATAAGTACAGCCACTTATTATGAAAGCCCACCAGCAGCTAATAGAGTATAGTAAAACAGAGTAAGTATATTCATTTCTCAGTTTGATGTAGCAGTCAGATGGCGATACAGTAACAGTAAAAAAGGTAAGGAACAGTTTTGGGTTATTGCAGATAACGACTGAGGGCCACGACGACGACATATTCTATGTTTCGTCGAAATAATCAGAAAATCATTTTTAATAAGCAGCAATTAAATCTGTATGCGAAGGTAGAGAAAGAGAATAAATTTCAAAGGGAAGATTTCATTTGTTATTATTAAGCAAGAGATAGAAATCCTAAGGCAAGGTTACATAGTTTGTTGTAAAAGGGAATGTTATCATTAACAAAAGAGATAAAGAGGAGACGACGGGAAGGTTTCACTGTAAAAGATTTGGTTAGTAGGGTTCCGGATGCCTGTCTGACAGCACAGTGTACACAAGGGACATGACTGTGTGCTGAAAATTTTATGCGCCGACTTAATGCAATCATTGCGACTGTCGGTCGTAACTTGTAATATTTAGGTCGTACCACATGCTCAGAGTAATATTAATGTCGTATCACATGTTCAAAGGAGTAAGTCTTTTTATGTCACTGAGAATGCACATTTGAAGTGAAGACCTTGGCGCAGGACAGAAATTCGTGGCGAGCCGCATAGCACAGGAGAACAACTCGTGGCAGGTCGCAGTAAACATGTCAGTAGACATGACGTCAGAAGACGTGATGACTCAAGAAAGAAAATTAATATTCAGAAATATTCCTATCTCAGTTACTCAGATAAACTGCGTATACCATCTGTGTACTGCTGACCCTATAGTATCGGGACACGCGATGTATGTAATCTCTCGATCGCTAACGAAGAAGCTTTAGGTCAGAAGATCTCCATAAAAATAATAAATACTAAAGCAAGGCAAAACTAAGCTGCATTATATTACTATAGATCGCTGGGATGGGCCTACTTCTGGTGCATCCTTTGTTTGAAGCTTCATTGGGTGCAGATATTAAAGGTGTAAATGGCTAAAAATGGCTCTGAGCACTATGGGACTTAACATTGGAGGTCATCAGTCCCCTAGAACTTAGAACTACTTAAACCTAACTAACCTAAGGACATCACACACATCCACGCCCGAGGCAGGATTCGAACCTGCGACCGTAGCAGTTGCGCGGTTCTGGACTGAAGCGCCTAGAACCGCTCGGTCACTGCGGCCGACGAAGGTATAAATGACCGGCGTACATTTCTGTTGGTCGTTAATGTCGGATGTCCAAACAAGTTACCCACACACACACGGTATTTGTTATGAAGATTCAACATATGTGTTTATGTATACAAGAGTGCGACATTTGTGACTATCTTTTCTCGGGTTTGGAAATGCACCTTTAACGCAAACACTAAATGAATTATCGAGAGCGCTTTTATTGCCATCATCAGACTCTAATATTACATGATATCCGCTGATAAACACACTTGTTATTTACCTTCAATGGACTTTGCAGCAGTTCCGAGCAGCTAATCGAGTTCCTTATCTCGCAGGAGATCGGCTAAGTTTCCGAACTACACGTACCTGAAACGTAAGAAAACACCAATTAGCTACTAGCGACATTTATTATTACATATTACAGTTATTGATTTCAGAAACTGTCATCTCATGGTATTTTAAAATCACTTATTATTTATTTGAAAAACGGGAAAAATAATCGTTCGAAAAAAAACAACAAACTGCGGTTACGCGGTGCTATTGCAACCGTTTTCGTTTTCGAGTGCAGGGTGTAGACAAATGCAGGTCAGCAAGATACGGGGACATGCACAGAAACGAACAGCATCAACAGTGAGCAGGTTAGGTACATATGCAATGCAAACAGATTACGAACTGGAACTATTTTCGTTGTGGACTCTGCGTTATTTGTCTTTCGACTAGCTGCATAAACATTCCTATGTGCACGACGGCCACTGCTACAAACTAGGGCACTTTCGCTTTAATCCTGTTTCGTTCCGCTCTTTGACGTTTAGCGTTTGCCGTAATAGCGGGTAATGGAGACAGTGTTCACTTATTTAGACTAACTTAGTCTGACAGAGCTCTTAACGATAGTGGGACGATTGGAGGAGAGAAAGAAGAGAAAGAGAAAGAGAGAGAGAGAGAGAGAGAGAGAGAGAGAGAGAGGGTTGGAGAAGGGTCCTCCAACCGACATAAGGACATATTTACAATAACCGCTTAAATACAGTAGCGAATTGTTATTAAAAATTTCGCTGATGGATTGAAAGCATTTGGAAAAAATCAAATCTTACAACGGCCAAAAGCTGCTATTGAAATAATTATTTGTTTACTAACCGCTTCGATTTTGTGATCATCTTGAATACGTGCCATTGTTATAGTAATCACGGTAAATGATAACAGTCAAACAGTTGCAGGATAAAGATTTATTGAAATCCTTGAACACGGTTTCGGTATAACTAAATATACCTTCATCAGAAGCAAAAATGCACCTGAACAGGGAGACACCTTCATTAGCAAGAAACTTAGCTATGTTGCTACATTAAAAGATGGAATAACTTGTCACTTTCCCCACATTTTATTTTTTTTTGTATGCCTTCGACATACCTCTGTAGTGTATGCTCTGATGGAAATATAAAACATAGTGCTGTAATACAATACGTTTAGAGCAAACAGGTTATTTTCGTCTTTCCGTCTTGCAGCTCGAGTGGCACGCTAACATGGTTTAACAAGAAGTCAAAGGCATCTTTTTCAAATATCCAAATCCTATAGTCTTCAAAATTGGAAAAAGGAAGAGTCTGGACGCAGAGACATGTCAGCCAAAAAGGCAGTTTCAGTCGATTAGGTGACGAAAGGCAGTTTTCGTCTAATCCAGATCCAGTGCTTCCGACCGCAAGAGACAAACCTGTGGTCAACGTATCAGTTTGGAGACACCTGCTGCACTGGTGTCACACTTAGACCAGTACGGAAAAGACGTTCATTGGTTGGTACCAGATTGTGAACGACCTTGTACCATGACGATGCCACTTCCATTGGAAAAATAGGAAGACTAAGACCATCTTCCAAGACGTCGTCGGGGACGCACGTTCAGCAGGAGAGAGACAAGCGAGACATCTCCAGTGACGGAACAAGTGTCTGATAGTGAGGTGTGTCATTGAGAGGGACATCAGCTTCCAGATAGCTTATAGCGATATGAAATTTCCACATATCTTTCAGTTTGGAATTTATCCGGCCTATACAGACAGGGGGAGTTGTAAGTTATCGATGTGCACGTTACTGTGTTACGTTATTGTTAAACAATTTTTGGTCCTCTTGAGGGACAGTCTTTGCGCAGTCTGATACATTCTTAGTTGAAATGGGTAGATGGAACGTATTTAGTAGTGCTGTGTTGACCTGTCATTGTATCTGCTAGCTCAAGAAAGATTTATTGTAAAAGACAGCAAGGATGAATATGATGTATAGAAGAAAATATAAATGTTGAACAATGTTATTATGTCTGAAGAGAAAAAGTATCAGGTAAGACTGAAGTACTGTGCAGATAATTTTTTTAGAATAATTGTCAGCTAGTTAACTTGCTCAGAGTTGAAAGACTACCCCACTTCCCTGAGTTATGCATTAAGATATCAACATATTAAGCTGTCACGTTTTTATAGGAAATATGTTAACATTGTACCCTTTTCATATCATTGTTCACTTTGATTAGCATACCATTGTTCCGACAAATGTTATGCGTGAAGATCACGCGGAGATTTACTCCGTCTTTTTGAATACGTACTTCATTCTAAAATGTTTTCTTGGAATATCATCTGATAGGAATAGTTACTGTCCCCATCCCAAGGTTTCAAGAAGGTTTGTCATTATGCGTTACGACATTGCACCATATGGTATGCAACGGTTTGCATATTATTTGGAAATTTAATTTAAAGCAGAAATCTAGCTTATCTACTGCCGGCTTGCTGTTTCTATTGCCAAAGTGGGAGGTAAGCGGAAATTTTGATTAGTGCCAGATGATTCGTTTACTTCAATTGCGTATTTAATATAAAGACAAGTTGTATTCAGGTAAGTTACAGTTCAATTCAAACTAGATTCTGTTTAGTCGTCCGCCTGCTTAGCTCGGTGGAAACGTGCTTACCTCCGACGCAAGCGGGCCCGGATTCGATTCCCGGCCGGCTTGGAGATTTTCTCCGCTCGTGGACTGGGTGTTGTGTTGTCCTCATCATCATTTCATCCTCATCACCGACGCGCAAGTCGCCCCATGTAGCGTCAAATGAAATAAGACTTGCACTTGGCGGCCGAACTTCCCCGATTGGGCCTCCTGGCCAACGATGCCATATGCACATTTACATTTTCTGTTTAGTTGGCTCTATGAATGGCTCTGAGCACTATGGGACTCAACTGCTGTGGTCATAAGTCCCCTAGAACTTAGAACTACTTAAACCTAACTAACCTAAGGACATCACACACATCCATGCCCGAGGCAGGATTCGAACCTGCGACCGTAGCAGTCGCACGGCTCCGGACTGCGCGCCTAGAACCGCGAGACCACCGCGGCCGGCTTCTGTTTAGTCAAAGGTTAGTGAAGTGTCGGCAGAAGTGCCAACACCGTGTTGTTTGAGGAAGCCGAAATGCACGCTATAAGCTCACGCAGGATGGCGTGAGGTCTGAAACAGGATACTTAATGAATGCTATAAAGAAAAGTACGTAGCTGCTGGAATACTTAACTTTAATCCACAACTGGTGAACATTGATCTTGTTACTGTACATGCTTCATTAGATACATAGCAAAGGATAAATGGCGCCTTGCTAGGTCGTAGCAATTGACTTAGCTGAAGGCTATGCTAACTATCGTCTCGGCAAATGAGAGCGTAATTCTCAGTGAACCTTTCCTAGCAACGTCGGCTGTACAACTGGGGCGAGTACTAGTAAGTCTCTCGAGACCTGCCGTGTGGCGGCGCTCGGTCTGCAATTACTGACAGTGGCGACACGCGGGTCCGACGTATACTAGCGGACCGCGGCCGATTTAAAAGCTACCACCTGGCAAGTGTGGTGTCTGGCGGTGACACCACAGTTAGCATATGATTTTCTGTTGGATAAATGTTTATATTTTGGTATTACATAGACATTTTATAGAACGGGAGAAAGTTCTGGACAAATGTCATACAGAAACACATATAGCGGGGCGTTTACAGAGTGAAACTAACCGGCCGGAGACAGTTAACAGTCGAGGCGTGACTGGATGAGCGACTTGCGCACTTGTTAAGATAGTGCACCGGATACATAATACCGAAGTCTTTACCTGTATATCATGAAACCCCAACCCTGCATGTGGACGAGGTCTCGACAACACTTTATATCGTACTCGAAAAACGTGATGTTTCCGTTGCAAAAGTCCACATAATCGCTTTAGTTTCGGGCTATCGTCGTGGGAAGCGAAAAAATTTGTGCGGCAAAATACACTTCACTCAGAATACAGGTATCTAGATTCGGACGTTTTGAAATAATGTAAGAAAGCGGCGCTCATGGTCGAGAATCGCCCCTTGTGCTTTATCCGCAACCGGTCTCCATTTGAGCGCAGCCATTTTCATAAGGCAACCATCTGTGATGACGCCTAACAATTTCAAGACAATGTCCCACAGGATTACAGCGTCGGTAAAGCCCTGTAAACTCAGCAGCTGCATTTTCGTTCATTGATGCGGGCTGCAGAGACACATGGCATCCGAGGTTTCTCTGAGCAAGGTAATTTGATATGAATTTCGAAGTAAGACCAAGACACTGTCCGCGTATGCTCGCACCGAAAACTAGTCTCCTGATATCGTCCATCCACGTAGCTGAGCAACGATACAGGGACGTAAAGACTCCAGACATAATACCAAGAGGAGAGGGGGCTCACGTGTGTTGACACATTATGATTTACAGGAGGAGGGGGGTGGGGGTGGGATGAGTTAGCCATTCACGACCGCAGATTCTTGACTGCCAGTAAAAAGATTGAGTAACACTCGACGTTCTTCAGCATTATTACGTCACCTGTAAGTGGCCAAACGTGCACATAAAATTCTTTAGGGAGTCATATAATCGTCGTGATTTACGCGAGGGCGAACGAACAAGAAAATTACAGGTGTCATCTGAGTGAAAGTCGCCTAAAACATCAGTATTTAACGCGGTGCGACTACACAATCCAGAGAAGAGGTAAAAATCATCAGGCAACACAGTATCAGAAACAGGCACCACATAAAGATCAGAAAAGTATCTGTGTATCGCACGTGATATGTGGTGTTGTGACGTCATGACATACTTATCTTTATTTGTAAAAGTTGTGATACAACGCACATTTAGGAAACGCTCTAAACCGAAGGACATGATACGAGGAGATAAACTCGTCTTTCAGCAAGGAGCGTCGTTTTGACCTCAGCATAAATCCTTCCATTTGCTTCCTTTTAACATAAGCAGTTTAGCTCTCACGCGCCGAAATTCTGTAATCCGCAGGGGAGCTTGCCGAGCGCTATCCTAAAGACTTCGCAAAATGACATCGTGAAATTAGTGCCGCGCAGTCTTAGGCGCCTTGTTACGGCTCGCGCGGCTTCCCCCGTCGGAGGTTCGAGTCCTCCCTTGGGCATGGGTGTGTGCGTATTGTCCTTAGCGTAAGTTAGTTTAAGTTAGATTAAGTGGTGTGTAAGCTTAGGGACCGATGACCTCAGTATTTTGGTACCATAGAACTTAGCACAGATTTCCAAAATTTCCAAAATTAGTGGAACTTTCGGATTTCCCACGCTCTTGCATCGTTAAATACAATTAATGCCCTTCGGAGCCGCGGTTTTGCATTCGATATTCTCCAGTCGATAACTTGGGGCGATAATCCCTTGGCACGAAGACTGCGATCCCATACTTCGCTAATAATATCAGACAACTCATTAGACAACTTCTTCCTTGTAAAAATGCGAATGGTCCAGAGAATGTTCAGATCCGGATGGGGCATTAAGAAGAATTTGTGACTTATGATGAAACATACAGCCTATACCCCAATCGTTTTCGAGTATATCCTTACTAGTTATTTGTAAACCCTCCCTATAAAACAACCCCTGCTTTGGCCTCGGTCGGTCGAGGCATCGATAACGTTACAGATAAAGGAGGAATGCTTAGAACTACGTCAGTTTTCTGGGAAACTAGAGGCCGTCGCATGAAAAGCCGCTAACCAGGTTTCCCACGACAAGTCCCTCTACAACATACCTAAGACATCCAAATCCGTAATTAACCGGTCTGATGGCCACCTTTTAAGATATGACAGACAGGCATCTCAGAGATCCCGACACAGGCGAGCGTAGTTCGCGAGGAGGTAGGGTGTGGGGGTGCCTCACCAGTAGACGACATATCAGCATTCGCTATTGGCACACTATACGGGGGCACGAAGAATACCGGCTGTCAGATTGGCAGCAGGTAGTGTGAAAAATAGCTGGGATTGGGTTTCCCAGGACGAGTGGCCACTATTGCCACGAGCAGTGTCAGTGTGCCTCTACGGCACAAACTCAAAGGCTACTAATTATTTCATAGGTGCCACGCAAATAGAAGTAACATCCATATTAATAAAGATCCTGAATAGGGAATGGCATCGGGTGAGGAAGCTCTCTGCAGAAATAAGACGCTTTAGATAGTGATAGTAAAACAAGATTTGGTACATAGGATATCCGCAACTGAGAAGCATGATAATTAATTTAGAGAGATTCGCTTCAGTTGTACTAATTACTTACTAAACCACGACCGATTCGCTTCAGTTGTACTAATTACTTATTAAACCACGACCGGTTTCGGGATTCTAAAATCTCATCTTTGGGTGTAAGAATTCTTGTACTTGGTAATACATAATATGCGATTGGTCGTTTGAGTGATTTTGGGGGAGGGGACCAAACAGCGCGGTTTTCGATCCCATCGGATGAGGGAAGGATGGGGAAGGAAGTCGGTTGTGGCCTTTCAAAGGAACTATCCCGCCATTGACTGAAGTGATTTAGGAAAATCACAGAAAACCTAAATCAGAAGGGCCGGATGCGGGTTTGAACCGTCATCCTCCCGAATACCGATCCAGTGTGCCAAACATTGCGCCACTGCGCTCATTATAATACGCGTTCGGGCTCGCCAGTGCACGGAGTTCCAATCACGGTGTGTTGGCGGAAACTGTCCATTGTTGGGTAGCCACATGGTAGCAACGTCAGCCAGTAGTCTGATCAGTCAGTGCATGAATCTCAATCACTGCACGTCAGCAGAAACTGTCCAAATTGTCCACTGTATCCACTGATGGGTAGTCACACGGAACGAACGCAAACCAGTAGTTGGACCTGTCGATTCAAGAGTTCCAATCGCTGCATTTTGCTGGAAATCGTCAGTCGTCTGGCAGCCGCATGGTAGGAACACCAACCACTAGTCTGATCAGTCAGTTCAAGAGTTCCAGTAACTGCATGTTGATGGAAACTGTCTTTTTGCAGACACCCACTGACCCGCCAGTGCAAGAGTTCCATTCACTGCATGGGAAACTGTCCATCGCACGGCAGCCGCATGGTAGGAACGCCTACCAGTAGTCTTGAGTAGTCTGTGCAAGAGGTCCAATCACTGCATATTGGCGGAAGCTGTCCATTGCCAGGCAGCCGCACGATAGCAATTCCAACTAGTAGTTGATTCAAAAAATGGTTCAAATGGCTCTAACCACTATGGGACTTAACATCTGAGATCATCAGTCCCCTAGACTTAGATCTACTTAAACCTAACTAACCTAAGGACATCACACACATCCATGCCCGAGGCAGGATTCGAACCTGCGACCGTAGCAGCAGCGCGATTCCAGACTGAAGCGCCTAGAACCATTCGGTCACAGCGGCCGGGAACTAGTAGTTGGATCAGTCAGTGCAACAATTCCAATCACTGTATTTTGATGAAAACTGAACTCGCCGGTCAGTCGCTTGGTAGGAACACCAGCCAGTAATCTGACTAGACATTGCAAGGGCTCCAATCACTGCATGTTAGTGGAAACTGTCTGTTGCCGGGCATAAGCTTAGTAGGAGCGACACTGCAAGAGTTCCAGTCACTGCATTTTGGTGGAAACTGTCCATCGCCGGGCAGCGGCAGAGTAGGGAGGCCAACCAGTAATGGTTGGCCTTCCTTCCGTGTGGCTGCCCGGCGGCGGACAGTTTGGACAGTTTCCGCCAACATGTAGTGATCGAAACTCTTGCACTGACCGGTATTATCAAATAAATTAATTCATACATCTGAACATGGGATTTTAAAATCGCAGAACCGGTTGTGGTTTGAATAAATAGTTAGTGCAACTAATGCGGGTCTCTCTAAGTTAAATAACTGGTACTGGAAGGTGTGACTGTACTTACAATCATCAAAAGATTAAATACTTCTGAATGCCGTAAGCGGTCTTAACGAACTAATGTCAACTGATAACGCTGTGACATGGCTATCAGAAAATAGCTTCAGAATTTCGTTTGAGTTATGAGACGGAATGTTGATTCCCAGGGGTTAAACAACAAATGGTAGTGGAAAATAAACTGCAGCAGTAAGTGCAGCGTCAATATTAGATAATACCCTATAAGAAATATAGAAAATAATACTAATTTTGATTATCTCATCGAATTAGATACAAATGACCCAAAAAAAGAGCTCCAGCAAAAAATTAATGCCATCATAGAAAAGCTTGTAAAATTCTAGCTTTAAGTCATGAAAAATACTCTTATATGTAATTTTTATTCTTTGTAAGGTTATTTTGCAACCAACGAAAGACGTGATACATTTTTAATAAAAAGAGACTGAAACTGATATTTTTTAATAACTCGTAAGAACCAGCGCATAAACGCGTCGAATTTCTGTAGGAGTTTGAGAACTTAGATTTCGACAGCTGCGTTCGTGTACTTGAACCCTGAAAGACAGAGCAACGTTAGATTTGCAAAAGATTTGAACTGCAGCGTCGCGTTAGAAGACTTAAAATTTAAGGATAGATAAGTGGGATTTGAAAAGTTATCCATGGCTGACTTTTCTAACTCTGAACAGCAATGTGGTGTGTCGGACTTTTTGTGGTCCTCACTGAGTTCACGAATTCACGTGCCGTCGTACTCACAGTAATAAGCAAGGGCTGAAAAACATTTTAATTATTGAACGGTACCCACCTTACGTTAAGAACATTTATTCATTTCACCGATCATAGTCCTTCCTGTAATTTAATCAAATTATAACAGGGCAATGCGACAAGTTTTTGGTTGTCTTCAGAGGCATACGAAGCCAACGATCTTTAAAAAATTGGTCGCTTGCGTAATTAACCACTTTGACACAAGGAGACAGTGTGTAACGTGAAAGGCTTTTAGTATCTTCAATGTTTGTACTTCTATTTCGGGATGGTTCGTGTAATAGACTTGGTAGGCAATGCAGGATTTCGTGAAGCCAAAGGAGGCGGCAGCGGTATAGGCGTCAGCAAGCAACGTCTACTCAAGCGTATTAAAAGAGTACGGAAAAATCTGATGTAAGGCATGATTTTAATGTGATTTTTTGTGACAAATATGTGTAACTACTTAAAGAGAAACAATTTTATTCAGTGTTTAACGATTGTATCTATGAGATCCAGGAGGACCTTTTAGCTGAAAAAGAGTTCAAACAAGATGCTTCAGAGAGGATTCAACTTGTAATTGATGTTAAAGAAGTTAACATAAGTGAGTCTGCTTTTGTATACATCGAGAGTACTATGTATGATCTACCAAAAAAATTTTATTACTATATTAAAGACAGAGATATTGTAGAATTTCCTCTCACAGGGGTAAGAATAAGAAATGCTGCTGGGAATTACATTAAACTAGGAAAGGAAGAAGTTGTGCTGGGGAAGCAATATAATCAATCGTCTCTTGTACTTCCAGGAGCTGAGTGTTTGTGTACTGTAAAATAAAACATTTTTGGTGAAACAAGTGGCAAGATTTTGCTATAGAGACATAACGCTTGATTTAAATGCCACAGAGGCGGGAAGAAAGACAAATTTAAAAGGACAGCCACTGGAGAAGTCTTGGTGGCAAATTTGTGTGTGGCTCAATGTTAGGTGGACGAAGTAGAGCTTGAAGAGATAAAAACCAAAGTGACAGTGAGAAGGGACAGGATAAGCAGATCAGTATATTTAGTATTTAAGTATGTTTGTGCACATATGTGTGTTTACTGTTCTAAAGTGTCCATGGAATCACCATCTTGACAGAAGACAACTAAAGTAGCTCCAATTCGAATTGGTTAACAGTCATTACAATACGCAATGTTTAATTTAGAATGTGCTGGACATCTGGTGATGAAAATGCTGAGTTAAATAGAAGACTGAGAGATATAGAAGATCAGGACCCAAACCATGCCGTGCCAAAGTCAAGGGAATATATCACTATATTGTTAACATCATTAACTTAGGGTCATATTTACAGCATACATATGAAAACACATTGTACAACCGTCGCTGCAGTAATTTGAATATGACATAAGATAAGTTTGTGTCAGGTCACAGTGTCATTCAAAGTCAACCAGATCAAGGTAAAAAGAATCTACGTCTTATTAAGTAACGGAAACATTAGTCAAAACAACCTCCTTTTATTACAAAACTCATCTTTATTTTGGAGAAGTTAACCAGTATACACACTCTTCAGCCAGTATAATTTACTATTTCCGACATGTTTTGGGAGTTGAATTCGATTCTCGAATGTTTCAGGCGGGTTCCAATCGCACATCTCCTTTAGTTTTTTTCCTGGCTGTTATAAAAACAGGATGAATGTTATTTGTTTATATCTACCGGAATATGGAGAGAACAGTAATTGAAAACGTTGATTAATGTTTTTAATTACTTAACGTTTTCAATTATTTATCGCAGTATATTCCCCGAGACGTAAAAATAACAGATATCATGTTCAGCGTCAGATGAAAATTTAATGGAAAGCGAACATGTAATTCTTCAAAATCTGTCGAGTGTTTAAAAGAAATGAACTTCATAATGGCTATTGGGGAACGTGTGTAGTTATAAATTGTTTTAATCTTCACGGTATCAACAGCTGTAAGAATTTTTTCAAAAAAGTAGCTACATCTACATTTGTACTCGGCAAACCAGGGTAGTGTGTGCTGCAGTCGGTGCACATAGTACTAGGTTCGTTTCCTTCCCTTGCTATTTCGTTTGATGATGGTATGCGGGCAGAGTGTTGACTTTCTCTCTCTCTCTCTCTCTCTCCATACATTCATATTCTGAAGTTGAATGTAGTGGGCTGTTCGTTTCAGTTCCATGTAATTGTCACACCGTATCCTCTTCTCGATGTCTTTCAAATGCTTTATCCTAGGCCGTCCTTTTCCTTTCTTTCCCTGCACATTAATGACGAAAGTTTTGTGTATGATATTCGCGCCCAATAAATTTTATTTTTAAATGTGAACATTTTAGGTTTGACTTTACCTTGATTGTGATATCGCATGAAACAACAAGTTTTACAGTTTACCAGTCACTCTTTATTTATATCCACAACGCGTTGCGAAGGCTTAAAGCTTCGTCAGCAGGTGTATTTACACATATAGGTATGATAGATGTGTGTGTTGTGTTACGCTTTTGGGGTAACTTATGGCACTGTCTCCGGTGGTCATAGGCTCCTTTCTCAATTGTTTACAAAATGTGATATGATGTGTTACCGTAGAGAAAGAAACCTTTGATCACTGGAGACAGTGCCACACGTTACCCCAAAGTCTCTAAGCGTAAGGAAGTGTTGGTGATCTAAATGCATATACAAGCTCCAAAATAAACTTTCCATTGTAGGACGGTTGTTTGGTGAAAATGTAGTGAATAACAAGGTTGTAGGAAAAGGATGGCTGAAACATAAAAAATCCATAAATATACTCTGATAAGCTAAAACATTATGACCACTGCCCAGCGAGACCTTGATTGCCGCTTGGTAACGTTGCGGGCACGTGAAGCGGTAAAAAAAAAAAAAAAAGAAGTATGTGAGTGGAGCAGACATGGACGGGGGATCACACTAGCGAAGATACGGACTACAAATGGAGAAATCCACTGACATATGAGACTTAGACGAGGAGCAGATTATTTTTACGCAGTGCCTGTGAACGAGTATCTCGAAAACGGCGAAGCTGGTCAAGTGTTCACGTGACACTGTCATGAGCTTCTACAGAAAGGGATATAAAGACAGTGAAACTACCACTCGGCACTAAATGGTTGGACGTCTACGACGCTTCACAGAACGTGGGACTCGGAGGCTTGACCGTTCTATAAAGTGGGGCATTTCTGGCGAAAGAGCACAATGCTGATGCACGCACAAGTGTTTCTGAGCACACCATTCAGCGTACATTGTTGAACACGGAGCTCCATAGCAGTCCACTCCTGCGTGTCGACATGTTGACCCAGAGATATCGTCGATTACGAATGCGGTGGGCATGATACCATTGAGACTGGACCTTCGATCAGTGGAAACAGGTCTGCTCCTCGGGTGAATCACATTTTTGGTACACTAGGTCGAAGGTCGTCTCCGCCAACGCTGCCATCGAGGTCAATGGTGTCTCGAAACGTACAGCGTTCCACGGCCGGTGGGGGCGGTGTTATGCTATGCAGATAGTTGCCTGCACTTGCATGGGAGCTGTGGCAGTAACCTAAGACACGCTGACGACTGTGAACCACCTGTATCCATTCACGCTTGAGGCCTTCCCCGATGGCGATGTCATCTTTCAGCAGTATATCTGTCCGTGTCTCGGAGCTAGAACCGTACTAAAGTGGTTTGAGTAGTATCGTAGTGAACTCACGTTAATGAGTCGCTGGCCAAATTCGCCTGCTGTAAATCTCATGGACCCATCTCCCCACGTACGCAAATCGGCAACCCGTTATTTTGCGAATTACATGACCAGCTACGTTTCTAGCATTTGTAGACTTAGAGAAAGCTTTTGACAACGTTAACTGGAATACTCTCCTTCAAATTCTGAAGGTGGCAGGGGTAAAATACAGGGAGCGAAAGGCTATTTACAATTTGTACAGAAAACGGATGGCAGTTATAAGAGTCGAGGGGCATGAAAGGGAAGCAGTGGTTGGGAAAGGAGTGAGGCAGGGCTGTAGCCTCTCCCCGATGTTATTCAATCTGTATATTGAGCAAGCAGTAAAGGAAACAAAAGAAAAATTCGGAGTAGGTATTAAAATTCATGGAGAAGAAGTTAAAACTTTGAGGTTCGCCGATGACATTGTAATTCTGTCAGAGACAGCAAAGGACTTGGAAGAGCAGTTAAACGGAATGGACAGTGTCTTGAAAGGAGGATATAAGATGAACATCAACAAAAGCAAAACGAGGATAATGGAATGTAGTCAAATTAAATCGGGTGATGCTGAGGGAATTAGATTAGGAAATGAGACACTTAAAGTAATAAAGGAGTTTTGCTATTTAGGGAGTAAAATAACTGATGATGGTCGAAGTAGAGAGGATATGAAATGTAGACTGGCAATGCCAAGGAAATCGTTTCTGAAGAAGAGAAATTTGTTAACATCGAGTATAGATTTAAATGTCAGGAAGTCGTTTCTGAAAGTATTTGTATGGAGTGTAGCCATGTATGGAAGTGAAACATGGACGATAACCAGTTTGGACAAGAAGAGAATAGAAGCTTTCGAAATGTGGTGCTACAGAAGAATGCTGAAGATAAGGTGGGTAGATCACGTAACTAATGAGGAGGTATTGAATAGGATTGGGGAGAAGAGAAGCTTGTGGCACAACTTGACTAGAAGAAGGGATCGGTTGGTAGGACATGTTTTGAGGCATCAAGGGATCACAAATTTAGCATTGGAGGGCAGCGTGGAGGGTAAAAATCGTAGAGGGAGACCAAGAGATGAATACACTAAGCAGATTCAGAAGGATGTAGGCTGCAGTAGGTACTGGGAGATGAAGAAGCTTGCACAGGATAGAGTAGCATGGAGAGCTGCATCAAACCAGTCTCAGGACTGAAGACCACAACAACAACAACAACAACATGACCAGTGCATGGACATCTAACACCACACACTTTCACAAACCTACCAACAAACTGTCGGATCCCTGATATACAGAATCAGTGATATATTTTGTTCCAAAACTGGATAAGCAAGCTTAAGCAAGTGGTCATAATGTTATGCCTCATGAGTGTACATGGACAAAACCAACACGTGGATAAAAATCTGAATACATCATCATAAAACAAGATACTAATTTAAAAATGAATTATGTAAAAATTATGAGAGGTGCAGAATGCGGATCGCGTCACTATCTTGTGATCGCAAAAGTTATTTTCCGATTTAGGAAATGCGTGGCATTAAAAAGTGTTACAGAGCAGCGGTTATGTTAAATTAAATATAATTTGTACAGCTTATGAGATTATCCTATCAGGATGCTCTACCAGCTCAACCTCGGGAGTAAGTGGTGCAATATACGGGATGACTCTCCATGAAATATGTATGAGGAAAGTAAAGAAGCAATACACCAGGCTGCTGCGGAGGCATTATGGAAAAAACAGCTGCGATGTATGAGATGTAGAAACTGAATACTGGTAGGAGGGCAGTATCCACGAAATCAAGGAGAAAAAGCAAGGAGCATATCAGAAATGGCAGAGTGCCAAATTTGATGACGGTTTCAGAACATATCGCGGAAGGAGAAATAACGCCTGTCAAAAGACAAACAAAATAAATAATGAGTATTGGAAAAGAATATGTGCTCCATTAGAAAATTGTGGAGACAATATAGAGTTTACTATAAGAATGTGTGGTGTCTGTTCTGTCGGATATGTTCAAAAGAACAGACACTACACATTCACACAATTGATTAACCTCGATGAGCAATGAATCCACCGCCTTCAATGCAGATCCACAGTTACTTTCGACTTCCTGTGGGAATCTCAAAGTAGTAAGCATGGACGACAAGACTGGGACTGTAAGTAGATGGCACTAGATGGGAACGTGGTTTCGCTGCGAGATATGCCGAGACAGTCCTCGCAATCACAGCAAACATAGTGTCTGGATGTTCAACGCAACTGCTTAGTAATCAGGAGAGCCCGGGTTCGAAAACCGGTCCGACACACATTTTCACTCGATGCCGCTGTTTGCACATAACGTCCTGATGCAGTTGACGTCAATAGTTCCTTTCCTTTCCTTTCTCCTCCCTCCACGCTCCCTTTATATAATATAAAGTCTATATAGTATAAACACTGAAGAGCCAAAGAAACTGATATACCTGCCTAATATCGTGTAGGGCCCCGCAAGCACGCAGAAGTGCCGCAACACGACGTGGCATGGATTCAACTAATGTCTGAAGTAGTGCTGGAGGGAACTAACACCATGAATCCTGTAGGGCTGTCCAGGAATCTGTTAAGAGTACGAGGGGTGGAGATCTCTTCTGAGCAGCACTTTGACAGGCATCCCAAATATTCTCAATAATGTTCACAGGGGAGTCACTCTGTAGCAATTCTGGTCACGTGTGGGATGTAGCATTGTCCTCTTGGAACTGCCCAATACTGTCGGAATGCACAGTGGACATGAATGAATGCAGGTGAGACGGGATGCTTACGAACGTGTTACCTGTTAGAGTCGTATCTAGAGGTATCAAGTGTCCCATATCACTCCAATTGCACACACCACACACCATTACAGAGCATTGTCCACCTTGCACAGTGCCCTGCTGACGTGCAGGGTCCATGGATTCATGAGGTTGTCTCCATACCCATACACGTCCATCCGCTCAATACAATTTGAAACGAGACTCGTCCGACCAGGCAGCACTTTTCCAGTCATCAACAGTCCAATGACGGTGTTGATGTGCCCAGGCGAGACGTAAAGCTTTGTGTTGTGCAGTCGTCAAAGGTATACGAATGGGCCTTCAGCTCCGAAAGCCCATACCGATGATTTTTCGTTGAATGATCCGCACGATGACACTTGTTGATGGCCCAGCACTGAAATCTGCAGAAATTTGCTCAAGGGTTGCACTTCTGTCACGTTGAACGATTCTCTTCAGTCGTCGATGGTCCCGTTCTTGCAGGATCTTTTTCCGGCCGCAGCGATATCGGAGATTTGATGTTTTACCGGATTCATTATATTCACGGTATACTCATGAAATGGTCGCACGGGAAAAATCCCCACTCATCGCTGCCTCGGAGATGCTGTGTCCCATCGCTCGTGCACCGATTATAACATCACGTTCAAACTCACTTAAATCTTGATAACCTGCTATTGTAGCAGCAGTAACCGACCTAACAACTGCACCAGACACTTCTTCTTTTTATAGGCGCTGCCGACCACAGCGCCGTATTCTGCCTGTTTACATATTTCTGTATTTGAATACACATGCCTATACCAGTTTCTTTGGCGCTTCAGTGTATATAATATAATATAATATATAGATGTGTTATAATATGATGTACACTATGTGATCAAAGGTATACGGACACCCCCAAAAACATATGTTTTTCGTATTAGGTGCATTGTGCTGCCACCTACTGCCAGCTACTCCACATCAGCGACATCAGTAGCCATTAGACATCGTGAGAGAGCAGAATGGGGTGCTCTGCGGAACTCACGGATTTCGAACGTGGTCAGGTGTTTGGGTGTCACTTGCATCATACGTCTGTACGCGAAATTTCCACACTCCTGATCATCCCTAGGTCCACTGTTTCCGATGTGATAGTGAAGTGGAAACGTGAAGGGACACGTACAGCACAAAAGCGTACAGGCCGAGCTCGTATGTTGACTGACAGAGATCACCGACAGGTGAAGAGGGTCGTAATGTGTAATAGGCAGACATCTATCCAGACCATCACCCAGGAATTCCAAACTGCAGCAGTATCCACTGCAAGTACTATGACAGATAGGCGAGAAGTGAGAAAACTTGGATTTCATGGTCGAGCGGCTGCTCATAAGCCACACATCACACCGGTAAATTCCAAACGACGCCTCGCTTGGTGTAAGGACCGTAAACATTGGACGATTGAACAGTGGAAAAAAGTTGTGTGGAGTGGCGAATCACGGTACACAATGCGGCGATCCGATGGCAGGGTGTGTATGTAGCGAATGCTCGGTGAACGTCATCTGCAGGCGTGTGTAGTGCCAACAGTAAAATTCGGAGGCGGTGGTGTTATGGTGTGGTCGTGTTTTTCATGGAGGGGCTAGCGCCCCTCGTTGTTTTGTGTAGCACTATCATAGCACAGGCCTACATTGATGTTTTAATCACCGTCTCGCTTCCTACTGTTGCAGGGCAATTCGGGGATGGCGATTGCATCTTTCAACACGGTCGAGCACTTATTCATAATGGACGGCCTGTGGTGGAGTGGTTCCACGAAAATAACATCCCTGTAAAGGATTGGCCTGCACTGAGTCCTGACCTGAATCCTATAGAACACCTTTGGGATGTTTTGGAACGCCGACTTCGTGCCAGGCCTCACCGACCGACATCGATATGTCTCCTAAGTGCAACACGCCGTGAAGAATGGGCTGCCATTCCCCAAGAAACCTTCCAGTGCCTGATTGAACGTATGCCTGCGAGAGTGGAAGCTGTCATCAAGTCTAATGGTGGGCTAAAACCTTACTGAATTATAGCATTACCGATGGAGGGCGCGACGTAGTTGTCGTTTTTAGCCAGGTGTCCGGATATTTTTTATCACATAGTGTATATAACGGTATGATATGTATATAATATAATGTATATATACTAAAAGCGACGACCACGCAGAGTGAGATCAGGCTGGTATCAGCACAAAATGCCTGTATCTTTGGGTGCTGTATTATTAGGAATTTTTTAAAGGAGAAAAATTCTGAAACGAAAGCTATAGAATAGTGGGGCAACGAAGTGAAGGCTCTAACTAGGTGCCAGCAATAAGTTTCGATAAAGTAGTTCATGTGGTGAAACAAATGAACACTGGTAGTGTTCCGGAATCAGTATTGAGTTATAAAAGCTACCCCCCACAGTTCTTTGTGAGATAATGGCAAGGGTCTTTGATAACTGTTTAAAAATCGATCAAGACTCTTATGAATGGGTAGAAGCAAGTACATTGCTTCCATATACAAAAAGGTGACTGGTGAGAATGTTAAAAATTACAGAGGAATTAATGTGACGCCTTCAGTATTCAGCTAGTATTGCATAGTCCTAAAAAAAGCGGATAGAGGAGCAAATACCAGGCAGAAGAGCAAAAATGATATCGACCTGGAGGCTCCTGTTTTGATGGAATATTTACTTTAACATGGAAGAGAATGGCTAGAAATCAGAATACGCATTTGATATTCTTGAATCTACACAGAGCGTACTGGAAGATCATGTTGGAGGATGATGTCTTTAAGACTTATGCATTAACTGTGAGATAGTTGTGTACTGGATGTACCTGTTGCGCAAAAATGGGTAAACAGGTATCCTCTGAATTTTGGATCACAAAAAGATTCCGACAAGGACATACTTTAGCTGCTATTCTGCACAGAATCTCTTTTGAGGGCCGGCCGCGGTGGCCGTGCGGTTCTAGGCGCTGCAGTCCGGAACCGCGGGACTGCTCCGGTCGCAGGTTCGAATCCTGCCTCGGGCATGGGTGTGTGTGATGTCCTTAGGTTAGTTAGGTTTAAGTAGTTCTAAGTTCTAGGGGACTTATGACCTCAGATGTTGAGTCCCATAGTGCTCAGTGCCATTTGAACCATTTTTTCTCTTTTGAGGAAGCCTTACAAAAAAGGAAACGGAAATGCTGTGGCATGGGAATTCCAGTTGGAACAGAATAGTTCCACACGTTACTTTTTGCGGACGACCAAGTGGTCATTGCAACAGATGCTGAAGATACGTAGTATATTTTCCGATTTTCCGGTAACTCGGAGAAGGATACGAACGTTGAGGTCTTTTAATGAATCTTGTCAAAGCTGAATACATTGCAGTGGGAGAAAATGACGTAACGGATTTGAAAACTGATGTTGGCGAGATAAGAGAGAGTAAAGCTTTCAAATATCTTGGGGTAACTTCATCTGTCAGTGGGAAGAGCATAGTAGACATAAAAAGTGTGACAAGCCAACTAGGCAATCCGGAAGACAAATTCTGTCTGACTGAATAAAAAAATAACAACCAGAACCAAAGAAGCAATATACCGTTGACAGATTGTTACAGTATGAGAAGTGGCCTTGTTGTTTATGATATTATGTTTAACGGAGACTCTAGATTTCAAAATATATGTTGGTGTCAACCATATAGTCGGTGGGGTAAGACTTCGTATTCGAGCTTTGGCTGAAGTACGAGGTGTGGGTAGAAAAAAACCGGACTAGTACTGGTGAAACAATAAAACGAATGCAATAAGGCTGAAAGTCGCGTGGCCTGTCACGTGACTCTCGCTCCGCCTACTGCTCGAGTTTCATCTGCCTCCTGCACTCAGTCTGCCCGTGGCGTCTGTTTTAAGTAGTTGACGTTTTGTCTGTGCGTCGGAAAATGTTGAGTGTACAGAAAGAACAGCGTGTTAACATCAAATTTTGTTTCAAACTAGGAAAATCTGCAAGTGAAACGTTTGTAATGTTACAACAAGTGTACGGCGATGATTGTTTATCGCGAACACAAGTGTTTGAGTGGTTTAAACGATTTAAAGATGGCCGCGAAGACACCAGTGATGACACTCGCACTGGCAGACAACTGTCAGCAAAAACTGATGCAAACATTGAAAAAATCGGTAAACTTGTTCGACAAGATCGCCGTTTAACAATCAGAGCAGTGTCTGAGTTAACAGGAATTGACAAGGAAAGTGTTAGGCAGATTCTTCATGAAAGTTTCAACATGAACAAAGTGTGTTCAAAAATGGTTCCAAAGTGTCTCACAATTGAACAGAAGGAACGCCGAAGAATGATTTGTTCTGACATCCTGGAAAACATTGAAAGTGATCCCACCTTCTTACAAAATGTTATTACTTGCGATGAATCGTGGTTTTTTACTTACGATCCCGAAACTAAACGCCAATCGTTGCATTGGAAAACTCCTGGTTCTCCACGACAAAAAAAAGCACGAATGTCAAAATCGAAATTCAAGGCAATGATGATTGTTTTTTTTGACATCAAAGGGATTGTGCACATTGATTGGGTACCAGAGGGACAAACAGTGAATCAGCATTACTACATTAGCGTCCTGGCTACCCTACGTGAGCGAGTACGGAGAAAACGGAACGATTTGTGGAGAAAAAAGTCATGGATCCTTCACCAAGACAATGCCCCAGCTCACAGTGCGTTGTCAGTGAAGACGTTTTTGGCAAAACACAACATTCCCATCTTAGATCATCAACCCTACTCACCTGATTTGGCCCCCTGTGACTTTTTTCTTTTCCCTAAAGTCAAGTCAGCTTTGAAAGGAACTAGATTTGAGACTGTTGAAGCAGTAAAAGAAAAAGCGACGGAAGTAATGTATGGTCTTACCGAAAATGATCTGCAGCATTGCTATGAACAGTGGAAAATTCGTATGGAGCGGTGTAGAGACCGAGGAGGAGAGTACATTGAAGGAGATAACATGAAATTGTAAATAATTGTAAATAAATGTTTTTTCCAGCATCAGTCCGGTTTTTTTCTAGCCGCACCTCGTAGATCTATATTGCTGGTGTACAAACCTGATCTCGGAAAGCTGTTACTGCAGCTTGAAATATGTTAAAGCAGGTAATTTACACGGTGCGCTAGCATTGCAGAAAGTGGGATGTCGTTTTTAGGGAGCAGTTTCAGTTTAGTGTTGTAAATTTCCATAAGTTGCAATGTTTAACTATTACGACACTCGTAAATGCATGAACTCAGAAAAGGAACGCATCATCTTTTACCCCTTTTCATTTTTAAATAATGGATGTAAATTTTGTTTAAGGAAATAATTGCATGAAAGTTTTGACCAACGAGTTAACTTTGTAAAATTACTGTTTATTTTTAAATTATGACAATTTGATAAAAACGATGTTCGGTGCCATAGGTATGTTCATACCTTTTAATTTCTGCCATTGAATTCAGAACTGGAGTGCAATTTCCAAATTATTCGACATTTAGCCTCCAAATCCCACTTGCTGTTTAACAGGTTTAAAACATAGAAATTCGGACTCGCATTGCAGCCCATGGTATCCGATTATTACTTGCATTGTAGTTCTCAAGTTTTATTTTCGTAAAGGCAAAATCAACGTGATTTCTTTCAGTTGATTCCAGAGAAATGCAACTGCTTTGCTACATCTTTTTTATCCGTCATCGCACAGATAACTGATTATTAGGACCACAATTAAACGTCTTGCGCATTTAGGGAACAGTGATTGTCAATTGAGATTACATACCGTGCAATAGTAACTGCTTTGCAATAGATCCTGACATTATTTAATTCGCTGTTGAGTAAGTTGATGGATATATCCATACTGAAGCGATGAATGAAAATTTGTATGAAGGCCAGGATTCGAATCTGGGTCTCCAGCTGTCTAGGCAGATGCCCTAACCACTACGTCACCCTGGTACAGTGCCTTTGCACAACTGCATGGGTACCAAACAGCACGCATTCTTCCTCAGTCCAAATTCTCATTCACTCCTCAGTCCACTTGGCATTCGCCCCTAAACTCGAACAACGTTCCAGAGGCTCTTCAACTGTATCGTAATAGTACCTCAGCGTCGAATGAAACAGGGAATCCTGCCTGAAACCCATGCACTTGTGCTTTATTCAAATGAAGCTTTATGGTTGCACAGACTTTTTAGAATCTCAAACATGTATATACTCAGACTGAAGGGACGAATGGAAATTTGCACCAAGGCGTGGATTCGAACCTGGGTCTCCAGTTCACTAGGCAGATGCGCCACCCTAGCACAGTCGCTTAATACAACTTCGTGGACTACCTGAGCACGTTTCCTTCCTCAATACAAATTCCCATCCACGTCTTGCGGTTGTGTAAAGCCACTGTACCTGGATGTTGTGGTTAGCACATCTGCTTAGTGATCAGTGGTTCCAATGCCAGGCTTGGTATAAATTTTCATTCGTTGGTTCAACCAACATATATATGTTATAGATGTTCAAGACTTGGAAAGGTCTCTGCAACCATATAGTTTCATTTGATTAAATGCCTACGCCTGGGTTTCAGGCAAGACCCGTTCCAGTCGACGCTGAGATGTTATTCCAATAGAATTGGAGAGCTCCTGTAATGCTGTTCGAGTCTAGGGGGAATAGCAAGTGGGCTGAGGGCGAATGGGAATTTGAACTGAGGAGAGAGGTCTGCTAGTGTGACTGAACAGTTATCAAAACTCACTGTGCCAAGGTGGCTTATTTGTTAGCACATCTGCCTCGTCAGCTGGAGACTCAGATTCGAATTCCAGTTTTGCTACGAAGTTTTATTCATCGCTTCAGTCTGCTTATATGCATACACTGAGACGCCCTGCTAAGCCCTCAGGGCAGAACAAGTAGTAGGAATTGCGGAAGGGGGCCAGAATGAGCGGTTGTCAGTTACACTGCAAACATAATACTTTATTTAGTTGTCCAACATTACAGTGCAACTTTTAAGCTTGACTATCGACAGAAAAGCCTTTAATTCTAAAGCGGCTGAAGGCCCATGAATTAACGACAACTGCTATAAATATTTATTTTTTTTTAGACAGAAGGCTCTAGGCTTTAACCTTAAATAGTATTTAAGGCCAAGCATTGTAAGACTTGGTTAGTCAGATAAATTAAGTTTTTTAAAAGCAGCTGAAGGCCGATAAATTTAAAACAACGTAACTACAATAACCTTTCAATAAGCAGAAGGCCCAAGCTTTATGACCAATTAGAAACCTTACTCCAGAACGACTGAAAACCTTTGTTTAAAAAAAAACTGCAACCAATTTTCCAAGGCAGAAGGCCTAAAGCTTTTAACTTTAAATAGTATTTAAGCCCAAGTGATGTAAGACTTGATAAGTAAGAATTCAAAATTTTAAAACGGCTGAAGGCCAATCATTTTAATAACAATACAACTAGGATAAATTTTCAACAGGCAGAAGGCCCACAGCTTTATCTTGAAAGAACGTAATACTTGATAAGTAAGAACCTTAAAACTTAAAGTGGCTGAAGGCCGATGCCTTTAAAAACAATACACTACAATAAATTTTCAACAGGCAGAAAGCCCACAGCTTTATCTTCCAAAAGGTAATACTTGATAAGTAAGATCCTTAAAACTTAAAGAGGCTGAATGCCGATGCTTTAAAATAACACAATGAATTTTCAACAGGCAGAAGACCCAAGCTTTATCTTCAGACAATGTAAGACTTGCCCAATTTAGAAAAACTTACTTTTAAAACGGCTGAAGGCCTTTGATTTTAAAAACAGAATTACAAGCACACAAATTCCAACCATCAGCTGTGAGCCATTAAAAATACACAATTAGACGCTAATAAGAAGGCAATATAGGCAACGGCGCTCAGAAGTTTCCAGTGGGCTCGGTCTGCCCTTCAAATCTTAACGTTCGCTTAGGTGAGACAAGAAGTCAGCCCAACTATAGTCACCCAAGAAACAGTCAGGGACCCACCGACAAGACAACTTGCTAACCACCGACCAGTATACGAGAATTCCTAAGCCAAAACGTTACAGACATAGCCTCCCACAACCAAAAATACATTAAGCTGTCAAAAACAAGGACACTGCCTGAATTTACGTCAGCGACCAGGGCTGGTAACCGGAACACTAACGGCCACAAGGCAGACAATTCCGCTGGTGCACTTGAATTTCACACCAACAAATATAGTCGATTCCATCACATGGCGGCTAAATCTTCACCAACTCGAACACTTGCTGTTGCTCCCAGGAATACCACTAACAGCGAACCACCAACAAAGGGGACAACGTGAACAGACGTGGCTTCAGCAATAAAATCACCACTCAACTTTCATGTCCTGGGTCAGTGAGCCACGAACCTCGCAGCACTCGGAACAGCTCCCACACGCTCTGACACTGCGTAGAGGCCGCCAGCGGTCCCGGCCGACTGAGCCACGTGGAGACTTGCTTGCTGATTCGCTTCAACCGACCGACTGGCTGCACACCGCCAAGCCGGAACTATACGCACCAGACCAAAGATGGTATATGGTGCAAATATCGATACACACCACTGCTGCCACACGTAGAAAGAAGAAGAACCACCGCAATAACCACGGGAAACCAAACACAGAGTAACAGCCAAGTTTTAAAGCAACGCATAAACCGGCGTTAGCACGACTCACACTTCAGTCTGCTTATATACATACATCATAGATGTTTGAGATTTGAAAAGGTCAGAATGGATCTGTTTCATAGCATCGAATATGAACAAGTGTTGATACACCTTAAGGGGCCGCTACGGTCGCAGGTTCGAATCCTGCCTTGGGCATGGATGTTTGTGATGTCCTTAGGTTAGTTAGGTTTAACTAGTTCTAAGTTCTAGGGGACTAATGACCTCAGCAGTTGAGTCCCATAGTGCTCAGAGCCATTTGAACCATTTGAACACCTTAAGGTATGCATTTTAGGCATGCTCTTTAGGGTCCATGTTTACAAGACATTTTTTACTTATTTCTGTATAAGGAATCTGCCCCTAAAGATTTTCATTGTTTTCTTGGGACGCCACACACACACACACACACACACACACACACACACACACACACACACACACACACATATATATATATATATATATATATATATATATATATATATATATGTTTGTGTGTGTGTGGCGTCCCAAGAAAACAATGAAAATCTTTAGGGGCAGATTCCTTATACAGAAATAAGTTAAAAATGTCTTGTAAACATGGACCCTAAAGAGCATGCCTAAAATGCATACCTTAAGGTATCCTCCGTAACCAGCACTCCCAGGTATTGGAACTTCTCACGTCTCTCATAATTGCCACTGTTCAACTTAATATTTCTCTTTAACAACAGCATTTTTCGTGAAGCACAGAGATACTGTGTTTACACACACACACACACACACACACACACACACACACACATATATATATATATATATATATATATATATATATATATATATATATATGTGTGTATAAACACAGTATCTCTGTGCTTCAGGAAAAATGCTGTTGTTAAAGAGAAATATTAAGTTGAATATATATATGTGTGTGTGTGTGTGTGTGTATAAACACAGTATCTCTGTGCTTCAGGAAAAATGCTGTTGTTAAAGAGAAATATTAAGTTGAACAGTGGCAATTATGAGAGACGTGAGAAGTTCCAATACCTGGGAGTGCTGGTTACGGAGGATAGCAGAAAAAGAGAAGAAATAAAATCTAGGATTGCTGCAGGAAACAGAGCTTACTGGGCCCTGATCACGACCCTTCAGTTACGTAGCCTGAGTAGAAAATCGAAGTTGACTGTCTATGAAACAGTCATAAGACCGGTGGTAACGTATGGCTTAGAAACATGGACAATGACAGTAGCAGAAGAAGAGCTCTAGAGAAGATGGGAGAGGAAAATACTAAGAAAGATTTTTGGAGCCGTGTGTGAGGCGGGGCAGTGGAGGATAAGGAGAAACAAGGAATTGGAAGAACTGTATAGAAATCCTGACTTGCCAAATGAAATGAAGTGCAACAGATTGAGATGGCTGGGCCATGTAGAGCGAATGTCGGAGGATCGAGCTGTCAAAAAGGTTTACAACGGAAATCCAGGTGGCAAAAGGAGCAAAGGGAGACCCCGGAAATGATGGCTGGAGGATGTGGAAAATGATTAAGAGAAAGATTGGAGTCAGGAGATGGAGTAAAAGAGCAGAAAATCGTCAGGATTGGGCTATGATCATCAGAGAGGCCAAGGCCCTACATGGGCTTAGCTCCAAGGAGCAAGTAAGTAAGTAAGTAAGTGCGTATATAAATTAGTGAGTCAGTTGCCCCTACCGGTGTCGTTTTATGCAGCCCGCAATGATATGGCTGGCTTTCATAAACCACGTGCAAGATTTTCATGATCTGTCGCTCGCTACGTTCAAACTGTTGGTCTGATAAAAAAAAGAACATGATCATTTTGTCTGAAATTTGATGTCGTTAAATTTTTTAGTGAGGTACATTTTCGTTAGAGCCTGTAGTTTTCGAGTTATTCAAGAGAAACGTAGGTAAATGATCTTGAAACGCATACCCACTCCCATACTCAACCCTCAGGATATCTTGTTTGTTGTTCATGGCACTCCTACCACTGTACAAATATTGGAGACTGCACTAATCATTTCCCACGTTCGACATTTTTCGGTCTGCATTGACTGGTATCGGCACCGCCACCGGCTTATTTGATCACCTACTAATGGTAAAATTGACGATTGTTTAAATATTAGCTAACAATTTTGTGAATTTTAATAACATTTAGTAAACAATCACATCTCTGTATTGGTCATGTCTTCTGACTACGAATTGTGCTTGTAAGTGTCAAGTACGGATCGGATTGTCAACGAAATTAGTTTTAGCATATAAAGTTTACAAAAATCGTTTTTCTTTCATCACCCTCACAGGCACATTAAATTAATAATGTTAAGAAAGTAGTCGACTATGCTGGTGACCTAATAGCCCAATCAACAGAGACCAAAAAAGACCGAGCATTGGGAATAGCTCGTGTAGGAGGAAATTTTTCTACAGTGGAATGTGGGAGTGCCACGAAATACATACCAGAAATCTTGACTGGTGAGGGATGATTGTGTGGTGGAGGTGCGTTTCAAGATCCCTTTTGAACGTTTTTCTTGAATACATCGAAATCCGTGGCCTCATAGGAGAACGTATCCCAGTACAAATTTAAACACATGAAATTTCCTACAAAAAGGTCCCGATCATTCTTCCTGTGGCACTCACATTTTACGCGCAGCGATCGAGAGAATATGAAAATCTCGTGTGTGGTTTATAAAGACTAACTGTAACATTGTGGGTTGCATAAACCGTCAGCGGTAGGGGCAAGTGAATCACTAGTCATTTGATATCACCAGCGATATATACACTCCTGGAAATTGAAATAAGAACACCGTGAATTCATTGTCCCAGGAAGGGGGAACTTTATTGACACATTCCTGGGGTCAGATACATCACATGATCACACTGACAGAACCACAGGCACATAGACACAGGCAACAGAGCATGCACAATGTCGGCACTAGTTCAGTGTATATCCACCTTTCGCAGCAATGCAGGCTGCTATTCTCCCATGGAGACGATCGTAGAGATGCTGGATGTAGTCCTGTGGAACGGCTTGCCATGCCATTTCCACCTGGCGCCTCAGTTGGACCAGCGTTCGTGCTGGACGTGCAGACCGCGTGAGACGACGCTTCATCCAGTCCCAAACATGCTCAATGGGGGACAGATCCGGAGATCTTGCTGGCCAGGGTAGTTGACTTACTCCTTCTAGAGCACGTTGGGTGGCACGGGATACATGCGGACGTACATTGTCCTGTTGGAACAGCAAGTTCCCTTGCCGGTCTAGGAATGGTAGAACGATGGGTTCGATGACGGTTTGGATGTACCGTGCACTATTCAGTGTCCCCTCGACGATCACCAGTGGTGTACGGCCAGTGTAGGAGATCGCTCCCCACACCATGATGCCGGGTGTTGGCCCTGTGTGCCTCGGTCGTATGCAGTCCTGATTGTGGCGCTCACCTGCACGGCGCCAAACACGCATACGACCATCATTGGCACCAAGGCAGAAGCGACTCTCATCGCTGAAGACGACACGTCTCCATTCGTCCCTCCATTCATGCCTGTCGCGACACCACTGGAGGCGGGCTGCACGATGTTGGGGCGTGAGCGGAAGACGGCCTAACGGTGTGCGGGACCGTAGCCCCGCTTCATGGAGACGGTTGCGAATGGTCCTCGCCGATACCCCAGGAGCAACAGTGTCCCTAATTTGCTGGGAAGTGTCGGTGCGGTCCCCTACGGCACTGCGTAGGATCCTACGGTCTTGGCGTGC
Source organism: Schistocerca nitens (assembly GCF_023898315.1). Taxonomy (NCBI): domain Eukaryota; kingdom Metazoa; phylum Arthropoda; class Insecta; order Orthoptera; family Acrididae; genus Schistocerca; species Schistocerca nitens. The sequence goes on along the minus strand of NC_064618.1, from coordinate 745,246,180 downwards.
ATCCGTGCGTCGCTGCGGTCCGGTCCCAGGTCGACGGGCACGTGCACCTTCCGCCGACCACTGGCGACAACATCGATGTATTGTGGAGACCTCACGCCCCACGTGTTGAGCAATTCGGCGGTACGTCCACCCGGCCTCCCGCATGCCCACTATACGCCCTCGCTCAAAGTCCGTCAACTGCACATACTGTTGTGTCTAGACCATACAGCCTAGACACAATGCTGTAGCCGATAGGGCACGCAATGCTAACGCAGACGGGCGTGAAGTCTGGAACATGAGACTTATAAATGACTAAGAAGAAAAGTACGTAGATGCTTGTTACTTAACTTTTAATTAGTCCTTGGAATACATCTCTCTTGAATATTAGTAAGCTATAGGCACTGATACAAATGGCGCCTTGCTAGGTGGTCGCCATTTAACTTAGCAGAGGGCTATTCTACTGTCTATCTCTCGGCAAATGAGAGCAAGGCTTAGCACGTCCAATCGCTAGCTATGTTGTCCGTACAACTGGGACGAGGTCTCCTCAGTCTCTCGAGACCTGCCTTGTGGTGGCGCTAGGTTTGCGATCCCACAGTGGCGACACGCGGGTCCGACATGTACTACAGGACCGCGGCCGATTTAAGTTACCACCTAGCAAGTGTGGTGTCTAGCGGTGACACCACATTCCTCCCCCGCAAATCGGCGAACGGTCGTGAGATAAGGCTTCCGCCCGCCGTGGGGAGGACCGCATGTTGACGTATGCGATGAGTTGGGGAGCCTAACAACAGGCGAGGCTGTGCCACCTGCACCCGGCCATTCGGTCCGAGGGGAGCTAGGAAACGCCTGAAAACCTAGTCCAGGGTGCATGTCAACATGCGGTGGATGCGCACGTAATGAGACAGGAGGGGCCGAAGGGTCGACCTCCATTGCGTCGGGGAATCCGACGCGCGATGACGACATCTGGTCCGGAGCGGGCAAGAGGTCCATGGCTGAGGACGGCTGGTCACGGGAAGCGAGCGGCGGCGCGTGACCCTGGGAGGCGCGTGGCGGCTGCAGCGAAGCGTCCACCGCGGGCGGCGCCGGCGGCGGCTGCGGCGGTTGCGGCGGCGGCGCGACGCCATGAGGCAAAATGGAAGGCAGCGTCGGTAACACTTGGGGATGAGGCGAGCCAGTAGATGGGTCCCCCAGGCGCTGACCTGACGGCTCCGTCGCTGAAAGCAGACGGGGAGCGGCAGAACCCAGGCGACGACAGAGGCGCAGCTGATTGAGATGCCGTCGCACCTCACCAGAGGCCCCCAAAACCAAATACATCGCGCGGCCGAGGCAGCGAAGAATGCGCCCTGCGAGCCAACGCTGTGAACCGCGATAGGTGCGATAATAGACAACGTCGCCAGGAGCAAAAGCAGGAGTCTGCCGCTGCACAGGAACCTGATGTGGCGGATGCAGCAAAGACATCAAGGTGCGATGAGAACGACCATGGAGCAATGCAGCCGGCGAGCGACCATCGCGGGGCTGAGAGCGATACGAAGACAAAAAGAGCAACAATGCGTCCTCCCGAGAATGCGACTCTTTCAACTTCAACATCTGTGACTTGAAAGTCCGGACCAATCGTTCCGCGGCACCGTTTGACTGAGGCGAAAACGGCGCGGATGTCAGATGTTGAATACCATTGGCCTTGCAGAATGACTGAAATTCAGCGGACATGAATTGTGGGCCATTGTCGGAAACAATAGTCTGCGGAAGACCTTCAATGCAAAAGATAGCAGACAAGGCCTGGATTGTGGCAGAAGACGTCGTGGAAGACATCCGGACAACAAAAGGAAAATTACTGAAAGCATCGACCACAACCAACCATCGACCATTCCAAAATGGACCAGCAAAATCGATGTGCAAGCGTTGCCAAGGGGAAGTGGCTTTCGGCCAGGCAAAGAATTTCCGCGGCGGTGCGGAGTGTTGTTCGGCACACGCCACGCAAGAAGAGCACATATTCGTAATCGCAGCATCGATTCCGAACCAAGTACAGTGCTGACGAGCAAGTTGTTTCGTACGCACTATACCCCAATGTCCTTGGTGAAGAAGCTTTAAGACAGAGGACTGTAAGGAACGTGGGACCACGACTCTGGACTGATCATTATCGGAACGCAACAACAAAACACCACGTCGGACAAAAAGTCTCTCCTTGTGAGCAAAAAAACGACGAACCAAAGGATCCTCGATCCGTGACTTGGACAAGGGCCATTGCGTAGCAACAAAACGCAAAACAGTAGCAAGGACAGGGTCAGCAGCTGTGGCTGTAGCTACACGACGAAAATCAATCGGAAACGATTCGACCACGTCATCGGTTTCCGAATCAATGAACATGCAAGCAAGGTCGGAAGAATCGAATGCTTTATCCTCAGCAACAGGCAAACGGGACAACGCATCAGCGTTTCCGTGCTTAGCAGTGGACCGATGCAAGATATCGTAGCGGTACTGCGAGAGAAAAAGTGACCAGCGAATGAATTTCTGCGCTGTACGTGGAGGTACAGGCTTGGTCGGATGAAAAAGCGATGTCAAAGGTTTGTGGTCCGTGATGATGGTAAAGTGACGACCATACAAGAAATCGTGAAACTTTGTAACACCAAACACGAGAGCTAAAGCTTCTTTCTCTATCTGTGAATAATTTCTTTGCGCAGATGAGAGCAATTTGGACGCAAAGGCAATAGGGCGATCATGCGAGCCATCCTTGTGCGCAAGCACAGCACCGATCCCGAAATCCGATGCATCTACCATCAACAAAAGGGGTTTCTGGGGATCGAATGGCGTAAGGAACGTATTTGAAAGTAACGCCGATTTCAACTGGCGAAAGGCGCGTTCGCATTCCGTCGTCCAGACGAACGGAACACCTTTACGGCGTAAGCGATGAAGCGGAGCTGAAATGGAAGAAGCATTGCGCACAAACTTTGCATAATAATTAATTTTACCCAGCACACTCTGTAGTTGTTTAACATCCCGTGGCGAAGGCAACTCCTGTATGGCACGGAGGTGCTCTGGACTCGGATGTATACCTTGGGCATTTATGACATGCCCCAGGTAGGGTAAGTCCCGAGCAAAAAACACACATTTGTCCTTCCTCAAGCGAAGACCATTCTGACGCAAGACCTGAAATAATGTTCGGAGATTTTGCAAATGTTCGGCTTCTGTCTTTCCTGAGATCACAATATCGTCCAGATAGTTCGCAGCAGTAGGGACCGACGCACAAACAGTTTGTAAATATTGCTGAAACAAAGCAGGGGCGGATGCACACCCGAATGGCAGTCTTTTGAAGCGATACAAGCCAAGATGCGTGTTTACCACCAAGACGCGCTGGGATTCTGCGTCCACAGGTATTTGCAAGTACGCATCTGCTAGGTCCAATTCTGAAAAATATTTTCCCGGGCACAGTTTGTCAAAAAGATCTTCCGGGCGGGGCAAAGGAAAAGTGGCAGTCACAAGTTGTGGATTCACTGTTGCCTTGAAGTCCACACAAAGTCTCAGTTTACCGGAAGGTTTTGGCAAAATTACTAAGGGTGAGGCCCAGAGAGAAGCCTGCACACGTTCAATTACACCTTGAGATTCTAAATCGGCTAATGTTCTGGCGACCTCATCACGCAATGCGTGGAGAACATTGCGCGCTCTGAAAAATTTCGGTTGCGCGTTTACTTGCAGTTCCAAATGTGCTTTATAGTCCTTAGCGCAACCAAGGCTCGGTGCAAAAATGTCTGCAAATTCTTCACAAAGACTAGAAACACTGGCGGAAGGCACAGTCTGATTCACTGATAGGACCTGATTTACTATAGACATATTAAACAATTGAAATAAATCTAAACCAAACAAGTTCACTGCAGTAGAAGAACGAAGAACGTAAAATGAAACAAGTTTCGTTTGTCCCTTGTATGTTGCAAGAAGGCTGCACTGTCCTAACACAGGGATATGCTGTCCTGAGTAACTATGTAACTTAACATTTGCGGCACGCAAAGGCGGTTTGCCCAGTTGTTTGTACGTGTCGTGATTGAGCAATGAAACTGCAGCTCCGGTATCGAGCTGGAAGGGTATCACTTTGCCTTCAAAGTCTAAGTCCACAAAAAGTTTATTGTCCTGCTGACGACAAGAGCGACTGTCACGTGCAATTTGAACTGATACAGGTACAGAAGCACTTGCGACTTCACGGGATTTTCGGCGACGTCGACGCACACTGTTTGTGGGACGAACACAGTCACCGTTAGCTAAAGTGTCACTGGATGGGTGGGAATGAACTACATGAATGTCCATGGGCGAAGGTCCACGAGCCTGATTGTCCTGGGTTCGATTCCGGCGCGAAGCAAAGGGCCTGGAAGTATTGTGATTGTCTGATCTAAGCTTTTTCTGGCAAACACTTTGAACATGTCCTTTCTTTTGACAGTAAAAGCAAATAGCTTGGCGTGACGGGCAATTTTCACGCGAATGTCTAGTGGCACACCGCGGGCATGATTTCACTGCAGTTGCTTGCTTACGCGGCGCACGTGTTTGCAAGGTAGGCTGCCGCTGCGGTAACGGGCGCGAGGGCTGCTTAGCGTCCCGTGCAGCGGGCCCGGCGGGCCGGTTAATGTGACACACTGCTGGCGAAGTTTCAAATGAGTCCTGAGCAAAGTCAAGTGTGTCTTGCCTATCCAATATGTCTATCACTTGTTGAAGGGAGGGATTAACGAGTTTCAAAATCTGTTCCCTTATGCGAACATCAGAAACGTTCTGTGCTATTGCATCACGCACCATTGTATCTGAATAAGGAAGTCCACAGTCACATTCAAATGCACACTCCCTAGTAAGTCCTTGCAAAGTTGCAACCCACTCCCTATTAGTCTGACCGGCCGTACGTTTTGTACGAAAGAACGTATACCGTTTTGCAACTACATTAACTGTTTCCTTGAAATAGGCATCTACAGCAGACAAAATTTCTTCGTAGGTCAGAGTTGCCACGTCGCGTCGGGGAAACAATTTCACTATCACACGGTAGGTAGACACACCGACACAAGAAAGCAAAAACGGCTGCCGCTCGTTACCTTGAATTCTGTAGGCTGTTAGATGAAACTGGAACTGGCGGGACCATTCTTGCCATGTTTCATCGGCCGCCACGAATGGTCTAAATTGCGGTGCAACAGCGTTTTGTGGCAGCGGTAGCGATGAAGCGGCGGCTGCCGCATCGTGTTGCAGCACACGTTGACCCTGGACGAGCTGTCCCAGGGCATCCAAAACGCCTGCGACTGCTGATTCTGCAAGCGAAAAAACTCGGACAGTACATCCGGAGATTGTGGCGAAGCCATGACACAAACGAATTAACACAAACTCTTTTTCTCGTCGCCAATAATGTTGTGTCTAGACCATACAGCCTAGACACAATGCTGTAGCCGATAGGGCACGCAATGCTAACGCAGACGGGCGTGAAGTCTGGAACATGAGACTTATAAATGACTAAGAAGAAAAGTACGTAGATGCTTGTTACTTAACTTTTAATTAGTCCTTGGAATACATCTCTCTTGAATATTAGTAAGCTATAGGCACTGATACAAATGGCGCCTTGCTAGGTGGTCGCCATTTAACTTAGCAGAGGGCTATTCTACTGTCTATCTCTCGGCAAATGAGAGCAAGGCTTAGCACGTCCAATCGCTAGCTATGTTGTCCGTACAACTGGGACGAGGTCTCCTCAGTCTCTCGAGACCTGCCTTGTGGTGGCGCTAGGTTTGCGATCCCACAGTGGCGACACGCGGGTCCGACATGTACTACAGGACCGCGGCCGATTTAAGTTACCACCCAGCAAGTGTGGTGTCTAGCGGTGACACCACACATACGGTTCACGTCCACGCTGTCGCGGCATGCTACCAGTGTTAAAGACTGCGATGGAGCTCCGTATGCCACGGCAAAATAGCTGACACTGACGGCGGCGGTGCACAAATGCTGCGCAGCTAGCGCCATTCGACGGCCAACACCGCGGTTCCTGGTGTGTCCGCTGTGCCGTGCGTGTGATCATTACTTGTACAGCCCTCTCGCAGTGTCCGGAGCAAGTATGGTGGGTCTGACACACCGGTGTCAATGTGTTCTTTTTTCCATTTCCAGGAGAAAATATATATATATATACACTCCTGGAAATTGAAATAAGAACACCGTGAATTCATTGTCCCAGGAAGGGGAAACTTTATTGACACATTCCTGGGGTCAGATACATCACATGATCACACTGACAGAACCACAGGCACATAGACACAGGCAACAGAGCATGCACAATGTCGGCACTAGTACAGTGTATATCCACCTTTCGCAGCAATGCAGGCTGCTATTTTCCCATGGAGACGATCGTAGAGATGCTGGATGTAGTCCTGTGGAACGGCTTGCCATGCCATTTCCACCTGGCGCCTCAGTTGGACCAGCGTTCGTGCTGGACGTGCAGACCGCGTGAGACGACGCTTCATCCAGTCCCAAACATGCTCAATGGGGGACAGATCCGGAGATCTTGCTGGCCAGGGTAATTGACTTACACCTTCTAGAGCACGTTGGGTGGCACGAGATACATGCGGACGTGCATTGTCCTGTTGGAACAGCAAGTTCCCTTGCCGGTCTAGGAATGGTAGAACGATGGGTTCGATGACGGTTTGGATGTACCGTGCACTATTCAGTGTCCCCTCGACGATCACCAGTGGTGTACGGCCAGTGTAGGAGATCGCTCCCCACACCATGATGCCGGGTGTTGGCCCTGTGTGCCTCGGTCGTATGCAGTCCTGATTGTGGCGCTCACCTGCACGGCGCCAAACACGCATACGACCATCATTGGCACCAAGGCAGAAGCGACTCTCATCGCTGAAGACGACACGTCTCCATTCGTCCCTCCATTCACGCCTGTCGCGACACCACTGGAGGCGGGCTGCACGATGTTGGGGCGTGAGCGGAAGACGGCCTAACGGTGTTCGGGACCGTAGCCCAGCTTCATGGAGACGGTTGCGAATGGTCCTCGCCGATACCCCAGGAGCAACAGTGTCCCTAATTTGCTGGGAAGTGGCGGTGCGGTCCCCTACGGCACTGCGTAGGATCCTACGGTCTTGGCGTGCATCCGTGCGTCGCTGCGGTCCGGTCCCAGGTCGACGGGCACGTGCACCTTCCGCCGACCACTGGCGACAACATCGATGTACTGTGGAGACCTCACGCCCCACGTGTTGAGCAATTCGGCGGTACGTCCACCCGGCCTCCCGCATGCCCACTATACGCCCTCGCTCAAAGTCCGTCAACTGCACATACGGTTCACGTCCACGCTGTCGCGGCATGCTACCAGTGTTAAAGACTGCGATGGAGCTCCGTATGCCACGGCAAACTGGCTGACACTGACGGCGGCGGTGCACAAATGCTGCGCAGCTAGCGCCATTCGACGGCCAACACCGCGGTTCCTGGTGTGTCCGCTGTGCCGTGCGTGTGATCATTGCTTGTACAGCCCTCTCGCAGTGTCCGGAGCAAGTATGGTGGGTCTGACACACCGGTGTCAATGTGTTCTTTTTTCCATTCCAGGAGTGTATATATATATATCAACCGATTTTCCTCCCCAGTCGAAGATTGCTCTCCTTCTTTAACGTAATCGTCGACGAGACGTTAATCTTAATCTTCCTTTTTCAAGACTTTACTAGTAGTTTGCCAAATTACCCATTCGATAGTGTCCAACTGTGTTTCCATATTTTATGTGTGGTGTGATATGTGATCTGCATTTGGGTTACGTTTCAAATTTCTACTTTCCGCAGCTAAGAAGAATACGCGCTGCTGAAGTGCAACAGCGAGTCGGATATGCATTGTGATACGGTCTCGAGCAGAATAGTATGTGCCGTTCTGAAAATATTTTCATAAAAGCGATTACATCAACATTAGAAATGACTTGGATTGATTGTACGAGGGGCCTTCGGTAGGTAAGGCAACACATTTGTAAGTAGGCTGTTTATGTTTTCTTATTGGCAACGTTACGTAGCGCTCTGTATGAAAATCACTGGCTGTGCTGTGTGCAGTCTGTGGCTAGTTTGCATTGTTGTCTGCCATTGTAGTGTTGGGCAGCGGCAGCTGGATGTGAACAGCGCGTAGCGTTGGGCAGTTGGAGGTGAGTCGCCAGCAGTGGTGGATGTGGGGAGAGAGATGGCGGAGTTTGGAAATTTGTAAGACTGGATGTCATGATCTGTTATGTATATTATGATTTATCAACACTATTAAGGTAAATAAATTGTTTGTTCTCTACTAAAATCTTTCATTTCCTAACTATGCCTATGAGTAGTTAGTGCCTTCCGTAGTTTGAATCTTTTATTTAGCTGGCAGTAGTGGCGCTCGCTGTATTGCAGTAGTTCGAGTAACGAAGATTTTTGTGAGGTAAGTGATTTGTGAAAGGTATAGGTTAATGTTAGTCAGGGCCATTCTTTTGTAGGGATTTTTGAGAGTCAGATTGCGTTGCGCTAAAAATATTGTGTGTCAGGTTAAGCACAGTCCTGTATAATTGTTTAAAGGGGACGTTACACATTTATTTCTGATAGCAGGTTGGGTTTATAGAGTATTCCAATACAAAATACTATACCCCACACTTTTGGCTACAAAACCCTATTTCTCAACATAATCTCCATTCAATGCTCACGGCCTTACGTCACCTTACTGGGAGGGTCTGAACACCCATTTAGTACCATTCTACTGATTGACGTCTCAGTCAGCGTGTTGCTGCATCAATAAACTCCCCATCATTCATGTACTGCTTCCCGCAGAGTGCATCCTTGATTGGGCCAGAAGTCGGAAGGTGCGAAATCCGTGTTGTAGGGTGGATGAGGAACAATCCAATGAAGTTTTCAGAGCTTGTTTCCGGTGTCAGCACTATCAACAGAGACGTCCAGTTGAGCAGAGAGGTATCTGATGCATCCTTCATTGGGCCAGAAATCGGAAGGTGCGAAATCCGGGCTGTAGGGTGGATGAGGAACAATCCAATGAAGTTTTCTGAGCTTGTTTCCGCTGTCAGCACTATCAACAGAGACGTCCAGTTGAGCAGAGAGGTATCTGATTGTAATCAATCGATCGCGTCTAATGAGAGTTCAAATGACTCTAAGCACTATGGGACTTAACATCTGAGGTCATCAGTCCCCTAGAACTTAGAACTACTTAAACCTAACTAACCTAAGGACATCACACACATCTATGCCCGAGGCAGGATTCGAACCTGCGACCGTAGCAGCAGCAGCGCGGTTCCGGACTCAAGCGCCTAGAACCGCTCGGCCACACCGGCCGGCCTAATGAGAGTGTCCGTTCCGACATTGCGGAAGTCAGAGCGGTATCCATTTGACCGGCGCGCAGGAGATTAGGCAGGTTTGTGCGACCTTGTTGCGATGATGACAGATGCCTTGCCCAAAGACTCGCCGTTCTTTTGTTCACTGCCAGGTGTCCGTAAACATTTTACGAACACCTAAGAATATCTGCGGTTTTCCGCCAAAAGAAACTCAATGACACGTCTCTGTCTGGAACGCACCCCCGTTAAGGACTCCATTTTGAAAGTTATGTCTAGCGCCACGACCTATTGGAATTAGAGGTCGAAGCGGTAATGTTTCCCCATGTCCCGCAACAAATTTGGCACTGTTTCAGACGAAATTGGCCGAGAAAATGTATATGTTGCATCACTTATGGATCGCCGCTCTTTTATCGTCAAAACTTTTCAGCGTACTAATACTTTCGGAGTAGCACCGATAGAATTCTTTACAAGCATAACCGCGATATCGATAGCTGCTATACAAACGCTTCATTTATATTGGTAGTGTGCATGCAACCACTGAAATGCGTATTTTGCAACGATAAACGACTACTGGTTCCCTGGCACTGAGTCGAATATTGCATTTTACAAATAAACAATGCGACGAAACAAAACGCAGTGAATCTACATAGGTATATATTACTAGTACATAGGTAATAATAAAAGAAAATCAGATAATAGAAACTGTGAATAACAAAGTACAACATCGAAAATTTGACAAGTGTGGTATATCGCAGCCCCTTGGGAACGCGATGCAGTTGGTTGCTTAAAAGGGACCATAGTCTGTGAAATCTTGTCCACTTATATTTTGCTAAGAGCGATTAGGTCAATCGCCGGATATTAAATACCGTCTCATGCCAGGGCCAGATGTAATTTCGATCATCGTATGTTTCTGGTGCGAAGTAGGGCTTACGATGCTTTCCTCGGACGGCATAAACGCTTGAGTAACGCAACTCCAAGTTCGAGTCGCAGTTAACAAAGTAAATTGAAATTGACTGCTGTTGATAATTTGCAGCAATTTATAGAAAACCAATCACACACCAAGAGTTCATTCTTTAAATGAGCGTTTAAATTATGTGCATATTCAGGGCGTGAGAAAACTACGCATACAAAATGATATAGTGCGTAGAGGAGATAAAAAGAAACACTTTTATATGTGCCCTTTTGCCATATGTGCACTGTTTTCCCGCTAGGGTTTCATAAAGATTTTGACGCTAGAGATGTTCAAAGGTGGTGTTCAAAGTGTCGTGTGATGACTTCTGTTTTAGAGATGTTGCGGGACATGTCGTCCGACAGCATTAATGCACAACTGGCATTTGCGTGCTAATTGCTGTCTAGCATGTCCAAAGAGGGCAGACACTCCAGAAGAGCTGGTTGTCCGTTCGGTTGAAGCTGCAGCCATTATTCGCGAAACAACTGATTGTGTTAGTTTATCACTATCATGGAGATGCCACATGTGCTTTAATGCAAACGGAAGACATTTTCAGCAACATCTCTCAAACAGTATTTATCACAGAGGAATTTGAACGTCACCTCTGAACATCACTAGCCTCAGTACTTCCAAAGCGAGGGAAACAGTACACATTTTTGTTACTTAAAAACTGTTTTTCCATCTTCTCTAAACGCTCTAAAATTTTATATACGTAGAGACCTTTGGATAAAGGAGAAGCACTTGCACGAATATCAAGAGCTCCGATGGAAACCCAGTCCTGAGCAAAGAAGGGAAAGCAGAAAGGTGGAAGGAGTATAAAGAGGGTTTATACAAGGGCGATATTCTTGGGGACAATATTACAGATATGGAAGTGAATGTAGATGAAAATGAAATAGGAGATATGATACAGCGTGAAGAGTTTGACAGAGCACTGAAAGGCCTAAGTCGAAACAAGGCCCCAGGAGTAGACAACATTCCATTAGAACTACTGACAGCCTTGGGAGAGCCAGTCCTGACAAAACTCTACCATCTAGTGAGCAAGATATATGAGACAGGAGAAATACCCTCAGACTTCAAGAAGAATATAATAATTCCAATACCAAAGAAAGCAGGTGTTGACAGATGTGAAAATTACCGAACTATCAGTTTAATAAGCCACGGCTGCAAAATACTAAAACGAATTCTTTAGAGACGAATGGAAGAACTGATAGAAGCCGACCTCGGGGAAGATCAGTTTGGATTTCGTAGAAATGTTGGAAGACGTGAGGCAATACTGACCCTACGACTTATCTTAGAAAATAGATTAAGGAAAGGTAAACCTACGTTTCTAGCATTTGTAGACTTAGATAAAGCTTTTGACAACGTTGACTGGAATACTCTCTTTCAAATTTTGAAGGTGGCAGGGGTGAAATGAAGGGAGCGAAGGGCTATTTACAATTTGTACAGAAACATGATGACAGTTATAAGAGTCGAGGGGCATGAAAGGGAAGCAGTGGTTGGAAGGGATTGAGACAGAGTTGTAGCCTATCCCTGATGTTATTCAATCTGTATATTGAGCAAGCAGTAAAGGAAACAAAAGAAAAATTCGGAATATGAATTAAAATCTATGGAGAAGAAACAAAAACTTTCAGGTTCGCTGATGACATTGTAATTCTGTCAGACTGCAAAGAACCTGGAAGAGCAGTTGAACGGAATGGACAGTGTCTTGAAAGGAGGATATAAGATGAACATCAACAAAAGTAAAACGAGGATAATGGAATGTAGTCGAATTAAGTCGGGTGATGCTGATGAAATTAGAATAGGAAATGAGACGCTTAGAGTAGTAAATGAGTTTTGCTATTTGCTGAGCAAAATAACTGATGATGGTAGAAGTAGAGAGGATATAAAATGTAGACTGGCAATGGGAAGGAAAGCGTTTCTGAAGAAGAGAAATTTGTCAACATCGAGTATAGATTTAAGTGTCAGGAAGTCGTTTCTGAAAGTATTTGTATGGAGTGTAGCCATGTATGGAAGTGAAACGTGGACGATAAATAGTTTAGACAAGAAGAGAATAGAATCTTTCAAAATGTGGTGCTACAGAAGAATGCTGAAGATTAGATGGGTAGATCACATAACTAATGAGGAGATATTGAATAGAATGGAGAGAAGAGAAATTTGTATCACAACTTGACTAGATGAAGGGATCGGTTGGTAGGGCATATTCTGAGACATCAAGGGATCACCAATTTAGTATTGGAGGGAAGCGTGGAGGGTAAAAATCGTAGAGGGAGACCAAGAGATGAATACACTAAACAGATTCAGAAGAATGTAGGTTGCAGTAGGTACTGGGAGATGAAGAAGCTTGCACAGGATAGAGCAGCACGGAGAGCTGCATCAAACCAGTCTCTGCACTGAAGACCACAACAACAACAGATATTTTTACACACAGTATATACTGAAGTGTGAAAAGTTATGGGATACCTCCTAACATCGCGTCGGTCCTCCATTTGTCTGGCGTAGACCAGCAGTTCGACGTGGTATGAGCTCGACAAGTCTTTGGAAGTCCCCTGCAGAAATATTCGGCCATGCTGCATCTATAGCCGTCCATAATTGCAGAAGTGTTGCCGGTGCAGCATTTTGTGTGTGAACTGACCTCTCGATTATTTCTCATAAGTGTTCGATGGGACTCATATCGGACGATCTGGGTGGCCATATCATTCGCTAGAAATGTCCAAAATCTTCTTCAAAACAATCGCGAAAAACTATGGTCCAGTGACATGGCGCATTGGTAACTATAAATATTCCTTCGTTGTTTAGGAACATGAAGGCCATGAATGAGTGCCAATGGTCTCCAAGTAGCCGAACATAACCATTTACAGTCGGTGGTCGGTTCAGTTGGACCAGGGGCCCAGTCCATTCCACGTATACATGGACATCGCATACACCATTATGGAGTCACTACCAGCTTTCAAAGTGCCTTGTTTAGAACTTGGGTCCATGGCTTCGTGGGGTCTGCGCTACTCTCGAACTATACCATCAGCTCTGAAATCGGGACTCATCTGAACAGGCCACGATTTTCCAGTCATCTAGGGTCCAAAAGATATGGTCACGCGTACAGGAGAGGTGCCGCAGGCGATGTCGTGCTGTCAGCAAAGTCACTCGCATCTGTCGTCTGCTGCCATAGCCCATTAAAGCCAAAATTCGCCGCAGTGTCCTAACGGATACGTTCGTCGTACGTCCTACATTGATTTCTGTCGTTATGTGAAGCACTGCTGCTCGTCTGTTAGCGCTGAAAACACTACGGAAACGCTGCTGCCCTCGACGATAAGTGAAGGCCGTCAGTCACTGCGTTGTCCATGGTGAGAGGTAATGCCTGAAAGGTAGTATTCTCGGCACGCTCTTGACGCTGTGGATCTCGGAATATTGAATTCCCTAACGACTTCCGAAAAGGAATATCCCACGCGTACAGCTCCTACTACCATTCCGCTTTCAAAGTCTGTTAAGTCTCGACATGCGGCAACAATCACGTCGGAAACCTTCACACATGAATCACCTGAGCACAAATAATAGCTGCACCGATGCACTGCCCTTTATACTACCGCCATTTGCGTATGTACATGTCCTATCCCATGAATTTTGTCACCTCAGTATAAACTGTGTCTCAAGTAAATTGTCTATTTCTGTGACTCACAAAATAATAAGCGAAATTATGTTTAATTAGACAGGTTAACGTACGAACCATTATTCTTTCTGCGAACATATGATCATAATTTATTTAGATATTTCGCAGAGAGTTACAGTAACGAATAACAATTTTTTAAAGTACAAATAATGATGTAGGTGTTGCGTTCAAGCAACTGTGTACAAATGAGTTAAGATAAAATTTCTATCAATTGTGGTTACGGAACTAGAAACGTTCAAAGTTTTCTGGGTGGATTAAACATGCTGTATACAGTTAGCTGTGATCAGAAGGATGTTCTGGTGACGGAATGTTCATTTAAATATTCAAACGAGTGCCCATTTTCCTTAATGTAAACCACATGTCCTTTCTCAATGATCTGCGGACGAGATGTGCAGTTGCTGGTTTCACGAAGCGACAACCTTTCTCGGTGTGCTGTTTGAAGTCACTTGCGATTGTGGGCCAGGTGACATAAATATGATGTTTTAGATATACCGAAGGAAAAAAAACCCTGCTGGTGTTAAATCGAATGATCGGGTGGGCTATCCCTGTGGACGATGTTGTCCTGACCATCTTCCAGGATATCTTTTGTTGAATCCTTGTTCAGACAGGGCTAGGTGACTGTCGCACGGCAGCCACACATGGTCTTTAATGTGTACATTGGCAGGAGAGCACATGTCAACTACAAAAGCTACACACATCTTATCTGCCAGAGTAGTTGCCTAGTGGTGTGGGCTAATAATTTCACATACAAGGATTCCACTCAATAATGCACCATCTCCTTTGGCCTTTCGACGTGATGCATACATTTCGAATTTATGTGGCCCATTTATTTATTTATCGTATCCAAGACATCACCAGTTTACAAGAAAAATTATATTACAATGCAAGAGAAGCAGTTATAATACAATAATACATGGTTATAAGGTAAATTAACTACAATAATATAGAAAAGTATGTAACATATAATGATAAGCGCTAAGGATGCGAAACAGAGCGATTTTCATATCCCACGTGAAGCCCAATACACTGCAGCTTGAATAGCCTTGTCATTTGCTTCAAATAGGTCTTGAGTCGAACACGGGTTGTTTAGTTTCCTGCAGACCAGTAGGTGTTGTGGGTCTTGCTGTTCTCCACATTCGCAGGGCTCGTCTGCACTGATGTAGCCCCATTTTTCCAAGTTTGCTCTGCATCTTGATACGCCTGTTCGTAGTCTATTCAGGGCTTTCCAGGTCGTATATGGGAGTTCAGAGCCAGCTGTGGGTTCTTCCCTGGGGCTATTCCCTGGTCTTCCTGGGTCCACATTGTACCACATTGTACCACATGTGGCCCATTAATGTCTAAGGACGAAATTTCTGAGGATGTACGTTTGGAGCACAGCATTGTTCGGTAGTGAACCATGAACAGTGTGAAAACCGGAACAGAAGAGAATCGAAGAGTTTCAGATGAGTTGCTGCAGAAGAATGCCGAGAATTAGGTGTACTGATAAAATCAAAAACGAGGAAGTTTGCCGCAGTATGGATGAAGAAAGGAACGTTTAGGAAACACTGACAAGAATAAGAACAAGATAATAGGACAGGTGTGGTGTGGACCAATAATTTCACATACAACGATTCCGCTCCAATCGGTAATGAACCATCTCCTTTGGGGATCGACGTAAAGCATCCATTTAGAATTTTATGTGGCCCATTGATGCATATTACGACGGTACATTGCAACATAAATTGAGATGTGGATTCATCACAGAACATACCACACTGTAACAAAAAATACCTTCAGCTAAAAAATACACAACACCTCAAAACAAATTGTGAAGAAATACAATTTAAATATCAGGGTATAACTTCCGTGGTACCAGGGCGAGTTGGTATACGAGAGACCGAACCCCGTTTGTTTGACATACCGATCTGCCTTGTACACGGCATTGTAAGCATGAGTTCAAAGGAGGATGTTTCACAGAGAAAGCGGTCGCTCCGTGACAGCAGCAAGTTTACATCACCTCCGCAGGTTGTTGAGTTGTGCAATCAGGCAAACGCACTCATTTGAATACCTCCCTTAGATGAACATCAGCCTCCAGAATATCCATCTGAACACAGCCACTTATTCACAGCGTGCTACATCTACCCCTGTGTCAAAATGGTTCAAATGGCTCTGAGCACTATGGGACTCAACATCTGAGGTCATCAGTCCCCTAGAACTTAGAAATACTTAAACCTAACTAACGTAAGGACATCATACACATCCATGCCCGAGGCAGGATTCGAACCTGCGACCGTAGCGGTCGCGCGGTTCCAGACTGAAGCGCCTAGAACCGCTCGGCCACACCCGACGGCCCTGTGTCAAAGGCCATGCCGAGATGGATACACCGCTTTTCATCAGATCACCGAAGTACAGCCGCCTGTGACCAATTCTTGGATTGGCGACCGTTCAAGTATGCTGCTCGCAGTTACAGTTATCTTCCCTTTGCATTCACGGCAGGTGGGAAAGGACGGGTGGTGGCTTGAAATCCCTGATCGACAGTCTTTGCGCCAATGTCCTGGTTAAATTCCAAATCTCTCCGTGGTGTGTCATGAAGTGAGAGCATGCGACACTGTTGACGGTGATCCATCCATCAGATCGGGACGTTAAGGAAATTTTGGAAATCTGTGGTAAGGTCTTGTGGGACCAAACTGCTGAGGTCATCGGTCCCTAAGCCTACACACTTCTTAATCTGACTTAAACTAACTTAAGCTATGGACAACACACACCCATACTCGAGGGAGGACTCGAACCTCCGACGGGGACAGCCGCACGGACCATGAAAAGGCGCTTGAGACCGCGCGGCAGGGACGTTAGGCTCGTCATTCCCCTCAGTGCTTTTCGACAGAAGCAGGCTACGTGCTAATACCAGGGTTCATCTTCTCCAACACCAATATGGCAATCCACTCCAGTCATATCCATTACAGTCACCTACACGGCGCTCGTATTTCACGAAGGAGCGGTGCCTGCGTGTGTGAAGGATAGCAAAAACCTTTCCAATTAGGCAGCTGATCTCCTCTTCGGGGTCTCTCAACCATTCGTGCCAAAAAATGGTTCAAATGGCTCTGAGCACTATGGGACTTAACTTCTGAGGTCATCAGTCCCCTAGAACTTAGAACTACTTAAACCTAACTAACCTAAGGACATCACACACATCCATGCCCGAGGCAGGATTCGAACCTGCGACCGTAGCGGTCGCGCGGTTCCAGACTGTAGCGCCTAGAACCGCTCGGCCACTCCGGCCGGCCATTCATGCCATACGACTTTAATTTTACATCTTCCCCTAAAAATTTGAACTTTTCTAGCTCTCTGAATAAAACTAATGGAAATGACATTTGAACTGATTTGTACACATTTGATTTAAATACCTTGTCCCAGTTAGCATAGCACTGCTTATGTGAAATTCCAGCCTCCAACGCTGTCTCGTGACAAGTTGTGGAATAATGATCTTCGACATCGTAGACAGTCAAAATGCTTTCTTCACTGCAGCAGGTATCCTGGTCGCAAATGTAACGGTAAGTACGTGAAATTTGTCGGAAAACAGCGATGAAGCAGTGAGTCAGTATCAAGTCTTCTGAGTCCTCCATCGTTTGTCGGCGATACTTCATCGAATTCGACCCGAAAACCGAGAAGCAGGTTCCTGGTCTGTCCTCCATGACGACACTGCAGCACATAAAATGAAGAGCGTGTGCGAATTTTCGGCTAGCAAATGTATCGCCCACCGTATTCGCCGGATTTGGCCCCAGCCGACTTCTGGTCGTTCCCCTTATTTAGGCTGGCAAAAGAAGGACACAATTAGGATGCAATTGAGGATATCCAAGTTATCTGAATTGCAGAACTAAATGCAATTCCAAAAAGGACTATAATGTCTGTTTAAAAACACTTCAAAACGATTTTAGTTTTGTACTGATTCAGGGAGAGACTGTTTCGAATAAATACATCGATTTTGTGAACATAAGCCATGTCTTTCATATTTCATAGCCACAGTCCTAAAGGAACTGGGACATACTGTGTACATCTGCTACATGATAGATTCTACTGAAAAAATTATAACTCGTGGCTCTCTCTGGAAAGTAACTAATAAATGTTAACAGTTGTGCAGAAACAATAACATTTCTCGCTTTTACCCATTTAATTCTTGTTCCTTAACCCATTATTTTGTAAGTTATAGAGGAAAGCACTTAACCTCATACAAGATGTACATCACGTTAACAGAATCTTTCGTTGGTTCTTGGTAGAACAACATAATAATAAATAAAAATCACAAGCTTGCTTTTGTTCTACAATATTACTTTTATTGTTAACCGGTTTTCGGGTTACAAGGCCATCTTCAGATAGTAAATGTCTGAATATGGCCCTGTAAGCCGAAAACCGGTTAACAATAAATGTAATATTGTAGAACAAAAGCAAACTGTTGCTTTTCATTTATTATGATGTACATCACCTCTAATTGACCCCGTAAAACAAAAATTCATGATTACAGAGATTGTGCCATTGCAATGTGTTTGATGATTTCCCAATATAAACAAAATAAATACACAAGTGCTTGTTTTAATTTGAGACAGCTACTGCATGGTACAAAACAAAATCCATGTGAAAAGTTAATATTAGTAAAGAGAACATATATCTGTGCCATACTTGCCACCTCATGACCATCCCACCTGGGCGAACTTTGTGTGTTTTCACATGGGGACCCCATATTTCATTGCATATTCGGACTCTGAGCCAAAAAATACGTTTGGTTTACTGAAACAATTGTTTCACGTTCGTGGTAGATGGCGCTGTAATCGAAAAATAGTAAGTGCGCCTGTTCTTGCATTTAAGAACCGACGAATTTCATTCTACATTTCATTTACGATGTAAATGTAAGCCTTTGTGATCTAACGGTTGGTTATCGAGTTCAAACGGTACTTGAATGTTGCAAACGTAATTGTGTTCTTGTGGTCTTCAGCCCAGCCGCGTGGATAGCCGTGCTGTTTGAGGTGCCTTGTCACAATTCGCGCGGCTCTAGCCTTCCTTCGGGCATGAGTGTATGTGTTGTTCTTAGTGTAATTTAGTTTAAGTTAATTTAATTAGTGTGTAAGGCTAGGGACCGATGATCTCAGCAGTTTGGTCCCATAGAACCTTACCACAATTTTCCAAATTTTCTTCAGCCCAAAGACAGGTTTGGTGCAGCTCTCCATGCTACTGTATCCTGTGCAAGCCTCTTCATCTCTGAATAATTTCTGCAGGTTGCTTACGTTCTTTTGAATCTCTTACTGTAGTCATCTCTTGGTCTCCATAGACGATTTTTACCCCCTCCCCCCACCCTCCACCCTCACTTCCCTACAGTACTAGATTGGTGATCTCTTCATGTCTCAGAATGTATCCTACCAAGAGATTTCTTCTTTTAGTCAAATTGTGCCATAATTTTTTTTTCATCCCAATTCGATTCAGTATCTTCTCAATAGTTACGTAATCTATTCATTTAATCTTCACCATTTTTCTGTAACGCCACATTTTCACTGCCTCTGTATTCATCTTGCCTAAACTGTTTATCGTCCATGTTTCACTTCCATACACGGTTACACTCCACACAAACACTTTCAGAAAAAAAACTTGCTTACACTTCAACCGATGTTCGATGTTGACAAATTTTTCTTCTTCAGTCCGCCTGCTTTGCGGAGTGGTTATGTGATTGCCTACCATGCAGAGGGGCCGGGTTCGATTCCCGACCGGGTTGGAGACTTTCTCCGCCCGTCGATTAGGTGTTGTGTTGTCCTCATCATCACCGTCGCACAAGTCGCCCAATGTTGCGTCACCTGACACGAGGCATGCACCCGGCGGCCGAACTTCCCCGACCGGGGCCTGCAGGCCAAGAAACATCATGATCACATCTTGGGTTGTCTGGTGTTCTGCCGGATATCAGCGTCGTACTTGCACGATATTTCGGTCACGTAGCTCGTAACCTTCATCAGGTGCGACCTGAGACTGTTCCTGACGGACTGCCAGGCGCACCAGACCGAAGATGGAACACCCAGAAGTGGGACTGGTGGGCGCGGACCGCAGAGGGAACATCCAGAGCCGTAGCGGACGAAAAACGGAGCGGCAACGCTCCAACAGGTCGTGGTGAGCGGGCGCGGACCGCAGGGGGAACGCTTGGTACCCCAGACCGTAGATGAAACCGCCAGGGGCGGGTTTGGTGGGCGCGGACCGCAGAGGGAACACCTAGAACCGCAGCGGACGGAAAACGGAGCAGCAACGCTCCAGCAGGTCGCAGGGAATGGGCGCGGACCACAGAGGAAGCGCCTGCAGCCGTTGGTGGAGGGGGAAGGCCATAGGCATAAATACTGGACCAGGTCCACTCGAGGAGCAGTCTCAGGTCGCACCTGATGAAGGTTACGAGCTACGTGACCGAAATATCGTGCAAGTACGACGCTGATATCCGGCAGAACACCCGACAACCCTAGATGTCATTAGATCGCCGGGAAAGCCTGAAGAGTAACATCATGATCGTTTCATTTCATTTGTCTTCTTTAGAAAGATTTTGTTGCCATTGCCAGTCTACATTCTATAGTGTCTCTTCTTCGGCAATCAGCAGTTATTATGCTACTTTGGATCTTCTACTTTGTCTCGTTCTCTATTCTAATTCCCTCAGCATCACCTGATATAAGTCAATGTGTTATCCTGATTTTACTTTTGTTGATGTTCACCTTATTTCCTCCTTACAAGACACAGTCCAGTCCACTGAACTGCTCTTCCAAGTCCTTCACTGTCTCTGACAGAATACACACCTCAAAATTTCTATTTCTTGTCCCTAAACTTTAATTTCCACTCCAAATTTTTCTATTTTTTTCTTTACCGCTTGCTCACTGTACAGATTCAATAACATCAGGAATAGGCTACAACCCTGTCTCACTCCTTGCTCAACAGCTACTTCCTTTTCATACCCCTCGACTCTTCTTTACAGAAGAATAGAAAAATTGGTGATGTCGTTTCCGGGGAAGCTCAGTTTGGATTCCGAAGAAATTTAGGAACACGAGAGGCAATACTGTACCCTACGAGTTCTCTTAGAAGATTGGTGAAGGAAAGGTGGACCTACGTTTATAGATGCGGACTTAGAGAAAGCTTTTACCGGTGTTGACTGGAATACTGTCTTTGAAATTCCAAACACAGCTGTGGTAAAAAAACAGAATGCGAAAGGCTGTTTACAGCTTCTACAGAAACCAGACGGCAGCTGCTTGATTTTGGTGGCCACCCTCGAACCCTGCCATCAGGGTGACTGATATCCGTGTGCGTTTCCATCAAACAGCCGTAACTGTCGTGCAGGCTGCTACGCGGCTACCGGCGCAGTGCAAACGACAACAACTGAAATAAATTAAACTGTCCATGAAGTGATACTGACAGGCGCTCATGGCACGAATACTCACCGAAATCAAACACCTCAATGATGAGAGACAAGGGGCTGACTGATACCATGCGTCCCGATGGAAACATTCACATCGTTGTTCCTGGATCACGCTAAAAGCAGTTTCTAACAAGCCACTGAAACGGCTAACCATACTGTACCGTACAATCAAATCTGCAACACTACAGTAAATTTCGAACATAAATACGAGGGCAGTTCAATAAGTAATGCAACACATTTTTTTTTTTCTGAAACAGGGGTTGTTTTATTCAGCATTGAAATACACCAGGTTATTCCCCAATCTTTTAGCTACACAACACTATTTTTCAACGTAATCTCCATTCAATGCTACGGCCTTACGCCACCTTGAAATGAGGGCCTGTATGCCTGCACGGTACCATTCCACTGGTCGATGTCGGAGCCAATGTCGTACTGCATCAATAACTTCTTCATCATCCGCGTAGTGCCTCCCACGGATTGCGTCCTTCATTGGGCCAAACATATGGAAATCCGACGGTGCGAGATCGGGGCTGTAGGGTGCATGAGGAAGAACAGTCCACTGAAGTTTTGTGAGCTCCTCTCGGGTGCGAAGACTTGTGTGAGGTCTTGCGTTGTCATGAAGAAGGAGAAGTTCGTTCAGATTTTTGTGCCTACGAACACGCTGAAGTCGTTTCTTCAATTTCTGAAGAGTAGCACAATACACTTCAGAGTTGATCGTTTGACCATGTGGAAGGACATCGAACAGAATAACCCCTTCAGCGTCCCAGAAGACTGTAACCATGACTTTACCGGCTGAGGGTATGGCTTTAAACTTTTTCTTGGTAGGGGAGTGGGTGTGGCGCCACTCCATTGATTGCCGTTTTGTTTCAGGTTCGAAGTGATGAACCCATGTTTCATCGCCTGTAACAATCTTTGACAAGAAATTGTCACCCTCAGACACATGACGAGCAAGCAATTCCGCACAGATGGTTCTCCTTTGCTCTTTATGGTGTTCGGTTAGACAACGAGGGACCCAGCGGGAACAAACCTTTGAATATCCCAACTGGTGAACAATTGTGACAACACTACCAACAGAGATGTCAAGTTGAGCACTGAGTTGTTTGATGGTGATCCGTCGATCATCTCGAACGAGTGTGTTCGCACGCTCCGCCATTGCAGGAGTCACAGCTGTGCGCAGCCGGCCCGCACGCGGGAGATCAGACAGTCTTGCTTGACCTTGCGGCGATGATGACACACGCTTTGCCCTACGACTCACCGTGCTTTTGTCCACTGCCAGATCACCGTAGACATTCTGCAAGCGCCTATGAATATCTGAGATGCCCTGGTTTTCCGCCAAAAGAAACTCGATCACTGCCCGTTGTTTGCAACGCACATCCGTTACAGACGCCATTTTAACAGCTCTGTACAGCGCTGTCACCTGTCGGAAGTCAATGAAACTATACGAGACGAAGCGGGAATGTTTGAAAATATTCCACAAGAAATTTCCGGTTTTTTCAACCAAAATTGGCCGAGAAAAAAAATGTGTTGCATTACTTATTTAACTGCCCTCGTATTAACTGTTGGAACACAAAGGTTTACATTTACCACGTTAATTGAAAAAAACAGGTATATATGATGTTTCTCGATCGTAGAGGCATCTACCACGACAGTGAAACAATGATTTCAGCAAACCGTACGTATTTTTTGGCGCAGAATCCGAATATGCAATAAAAATGGGGGGAATTCCTATTTTACAACACAAAGTTGACCGCGCCCACGCAGGACGTTGGCAAGATGGTGGTCAGCTGTAGCACAGACTCCGTTATTAATATTAACTTTTCACCTAGTACCAAGTCATCGCCGGCCGGAGTGGCCGTGCGGTTCTAGGCGCTACAGTCTGGAACCGAGCACTGCTACGGTCGCAGGTTCGAATCCTGCCTCGGGCATGGATGTGTGTGATGTCCTTAGGTTAGTTAGGTTTAATTAGTTCTAAGTTCTAGGCGACTGATGACCTCAGAAGTTAAGTCGCATAGTGCTCAGAGCCATTTGAACCATTTGAACCCAAGTCATCTGAGACAAGAGTATCGACAGGATTGCCGCAGGGGAGTGAGGTAGGACCGCTGTTATTTTCTCTATGTCCGTGGCTGACAGGATGAGCAACAGCATGTGGCTGTTTGCTGATGATGCTGTGCTGTACAGGAACGCGTCGGTGTTGAATGACTGTAGTTGGATACAAGAAGACTTAAATGAAATTTCTACTTGGTTGATGAATGGGAGCTAGCTCTAAATGTAGAAGAATGTAAGTTAATGCGGATGAGAAGGAGAAACATTCCCGTAATGTTCAAATACAGCATTAGTAGTGTGGTGTTTCAAGCGATCACGTCCATTAAATATCTAGGCTTAACGTTGCAAAGCAGAAAGAAATGACACGAGCATGTAAGGATTGTAGTAGGGAAGGCGAATGGGGGACTTTGGTTTATTGGGAGAATTTGAGGAAAGTGTGGTTCATCTGTGAAGAAGACCACATGTACACTTGTGCTACCCCCTGATGAGTACTGTTCGAGTATTTGGGGTTCGCACCATGCTGGATTAAACGAAGAAACCGAAGCAATTCAGAGGCACGCTCCTGGATTTGTTACCGGCAGGTTCGTACAAAATGCAAGTACTGCGGAGATTTAACTGCCATCTTAGGCAATTTATAACACTCAAAACACTTGATAATGACACTTTAAAGCCGAAATCATGATTGTGTAAGTGTAACACTATAAATAAACAACAGTCTAATGGCGGTATTGACTTTAAAGAAATATTACGGAGATGTTTCGGGAACTCAAGTGGGAATCACTGGAGCGAAGGCGACTTTCTTTTCGAGGAGCAATATTGAGAAAATTTAGAGAGCCGACATTTGAGGCTGACTGCAGAACGATTCTTGTGCCGCCAACGTACATTTCGCGTAAGGACCACGAAGATTAGAGAGATTAGCGCTCGTACAGTGGCATATAGGCAGCCGTTTTCCCCTCGCTCTATTTGCGAGTGGGACTGGGTACCCTCCACCACGCACTATCTGGTTTACGGAGAATGTATGTACATATTGATATAAAACAAACACCCTGTGTGTTGGTAAGATAAAACGAACACCCAGCGAAGTTGAAGTCAGAAAGAAGGAATGACGAAATGAAGTATACGAAGTAAGGTGTAATTTTTCGTACTGCTGATAGCAGAGACCATAGCCAACTTCCTACTGTCTGCTTTTGTCGTTGTTGTTGTTGTTGTCTTCAGTCCATAGACTGGTTTGATGCGGCTCTTCATGCCACTCTATCGTGTGCAAGCTTCTTCATCTCCCAGTACCTACTGCAACGTACATCCTTCTGAACCTGCTTAGTGTATGCATCTCTTGGTCTCCCTCTTCGATTTTTACCCTCCACGCTCCCCTCCAATACTAAGTTAGTGATCCCTTGATGCCTCAGAATATGTCCTACCAAACGATTCCTTCTTCTAGTCAAGTTGTGCAACAAATTTCTCTTCTCCCCAATTCTGTTCAATACCTCCTCATTAGTTATGTGATCTGCCCATCTAATCTTCAGCATCCTTCTGTAGCACCACATTTCGAAAGCTTCTATTCTCTTGCTGTCCAAACTGTCTATCGTCCACGTTACACTTCCATACATGGCTACACTCCTGACGCTAAAATCTATACTCGATGTTAACAAATTTCTCTTCTACAGAAACGCTTTCTTTGCCATTGCCAGTCTACATTTTATATCCTCTCTACTTCGATCATCATCAGTTATTTTGCTCCCCTAATAGCAAAACTCATTTACTACTTTAAGCGTCTCATTTCCTAATTGAATTCCCTCAGCATCACTCGATTTAAATCGACTACATTCCATTATTCTCGTTTTACTTTTGTTAATGTTCATCTTATATCCTCCTTTCAAGATACTGTCCATTCCGTTCAGCTGCTCTTCCAGGTCCTTTGCTGTCTCTGACAGAATTACAGTGTCATCGGCGAACCTCAAAGTTTTTATTTCGTCTCCATGGAGTTTAATTCCTACTCCGAATTTTTCTTTTGTTTCCTTTATTGCTTCCTCAGAATACGGATTGAATAAAATCTGTATATTGAGCAAGAAGTAAAGTTATTATTATTATCATTACTAATATTATTCAAGTACAGATCGTAAGCGAGATTTCACTTGCGGAAAGGAAGGAGGCATAGGAATATCCAGCGCCTCGAGCACTCCGGCCTGTAATGCGTTGCAGATACGATCGAGTTACTCGGCACGCAGGACGAACTTCGAGTGTGAGACCAGCTCGCACAGTGGAGCGGCGAGGCGGGAAGGGAGGAGGTGCGCAGCCCAAGGGGGAGAAAGGCCGCCAGGCTGGCCCGTGTGAGTGGCGGGGCGCTCGCCGCGAAAGTAGTCGGCGGCGCGGCCGATGCGATGAGGTGACCCAGATGGTGGCCGCGACCACGCAAAAAGCGCGCCTGTAATCGCGTCCCATCTCTGGAGGGCCGACGCTCGCCCCGAGTGGTATCGGCGAGCAGTGGGCCGTCTCACGCCGGCGCAGCGTGCCTTATACTGCCTCGCACACACACACACACACACACACACACACACACACACACACACACACACACGCAGGAGCAATGCAGAGGCGCCTAGCTAAGCACAACGATAGAATTGGTCACTCCCTCTAGATTTTTTTTTTTTAGTCATCAGTCTACTGACTGGTTTGATGCGGCCCGCCACGAATTCCTTTCCTGTGCTATCCTCTTCATCTCAGAGTAGCACTTGCAACCTACGTCCTCAATTATTTGATTGACGTATTCCAATCTCTGTCTTCCTCTACAGTTTTTGCCCTCTACAGCTCCCTCTAGTACCATGGAAGTCATTCCCTCATGTCTTAGCAGATGTCCTATCATCCTGTCCCTTCTCCTTATCAGTGTTTTCCACATATTCCTTTCCTCTCCGATTCGCCCGCATCTCGTGGTCGTGCGGTAGCGTTCTCGCTTCCCACGCCCGGGTTCCCGGGTTCGATTCCCGGCGGGGTTAGGGATTTTCTCTGCCTCGTGATGGCTGGGTGTTGTGTGCTGTCCTTAGGTTAGTTAGGTTTAAGTAGTTCTAAGTGCTCCGAGCCATTTAAAAAAAATAAAAAAGAGCCTCTCCGATTCTTCGTAGAACCTCCTCATTCCTTACCTTATCAGTCCACCTAATTTTCAACATTCGTCAATAGCACCACATCTCAAATGCTTCGATTCTCTTCTGTTCCGGTTTTCCCACAGTCAATGTTTCACTACCATACAATGCTGTACTCCAGACGTACATCCTCAGAAATTTCTTTATCAAATTAAGGCCGGTATTTGATATTAGTAAACTTCTCTTGGCCAGAAATGCCTTTTTTGCCATAGCGGGTCTGCTTTTGATGTCCTCCTTGCTCCGTCCGTCATTGGTTATTTTACTGCCTAGGTAGCAGAATTCCTTAACTTCATTGACTTCGTGACCATCAATCCTGATGTTAAGTTTCTCGCTGTTCTCATTTCTGCTACTTCTCATTACCTTCGTCTTTCTCCGATTTACTCTCAAACCATACTGTGTACTCATTAGACTGTTCATTCCGTTCAGCAGATCATTTAATTCTTCTTCACTTTCACTCAGGATAGCACCGTCATCAGCGAATCGTATCATTGATATCCTTTCACCTTGTATTTTAATTCCACTCCTGAACCTTTCTTTTATTTCCATCATTGCTTCCTCGATGTACAGATTGAAGAGTAGGGGCCAAAGGCTACAGCCTTGTCTTACACCCTTCTTAATACGAGCACTTCGTTCTTGATCGTCCACTCTTATTATTCCCCCTTGGTTGTTGTACATATCCCTCTAAATATCACGCTAATATCATGTAACACTGCCAAAAGCTCTGATAAAATTCTTCAGGTAGGCCATATCCAGGTGAAGCTACTCGTTGATAATTAGATTCTGTAGAGCTACATGAGAATGCAGGCTTTCTCGGCGAATCTCGATGATAAAATTTTCTCGGCTTGACAGCCGAATCAATGTGTCGTTCTCTGGCAACGTTTCAGCAAGTTTCTTACTTGCAGGTAAGAAACTTACTGAAACGTTGTCGGTGAACGAAGCATTGATTCGGCTGTCAACCCGAGAAGATTTTATCGTCTTCTGTAGAGCTATCGAATTGTGGGGATGTTGATAGCTACGTTTCGGAGGCTCTTCCAAATAGTACCAGACATCTGTTGTGGATTGAAGATCGGGTGATTTATCGGGCTAGTCGTGGCGTGTTTGTCAAACCATGAAGGTGTGCGCGCTACTCTGTAAACACTGCTGTGTGAAAGGAAAGGCAACACTTACTGCCGAAAGTACAGTGTTTTAAAATCGTCCAGTAATTTGTGACGAACATCTGCAGATCACGTCGATACCGTTTATACCAGGGGCGGGCAGGAATCCTGCACAAGTGCGATGCACTTGCACGCGTGCAGTTAACAGGTGTTCCGCGTGCACACAGGGGCAAGCTGGCCACCCGCTTATCTCCCATCCCCACCATACCTTCTGTCCGCTTCTTCCTCTGTAATGCGTTTTGTTTCCTAGCTTGCTTTATTGAGTGAATCAATAAGGTTAGTAGGAGTGCTTGAAAGAAATCATGGTTTGAAAGAGTACCTATTACCTATGATACGTTTTATTTAATTATCACAGGTGGAGTTTACAATACGTTTAATATCTGGAACAAAATTTCTACATACAGACAAACACAAACAGTTACGTAAATTTTCATCACTGATGTTTGCTCTTAACCGAGACTTATTAATTCAGCAAATGGTTTTTCAGCTCTCACTACATTAAGCGCAGTCTTATAACTTGCACATACCGCTGGGCTATTATTGTTGTCGTCCTGAAAACTTGAAAACAGTGCTCCATAAAACGTTAAATCAGTTAGATGAGAGACATGACGAGAGAAAGTCGCAGATCTCTCGTGACAACAGAAACTACGACAAATTCAAATGGCTCTGAGCACTATGGGACTTAACTGCTGTGGTCATCAGTCCCCTAGAACTTAGAACTACTTAAACCTAACTAACCTAAGGACATCACACACATCCATGCCCGAGGCAGGATTCGAACCTGCGACCATAGCGGTCGCGCGGTTCCAGACTGTAGTGCCTAGAACCGCTCGGCCACTCCGGCCGGCCAACTACGACAGATTCATCTGGTATCGTCAGATCGCTCTTCTTAAGCTCAGACAATTCCCCATCCGCTCAGAATCCGACAATAAATTGTACTCGTCTTTGTGAAATTTATTATAATGGTCTTCAATACTAAACTTCCGTTGACCAGCGAGAATACTGCCACATATTAAACATTTCAAATTTTCACGTTTTTGCACAAAGAAAAAAAGATTCTCCCATTACTTTTTAAAAGATAGCAAATCTCCACTTCTCCGTTTCTTGAAATACAACGTTCACTACATAGTGCTCGCTTCGCATCAACGTCCGCAGCTTAGCCTGGCACTACACAGCCGCAACCTGCCGGCTGTCACCACAGCCCCGATCGACGCCTGCACGCGAGCAGCACACGTGCAGCGCTGTGCGCTCATGAGCCGCGTGCAACGTTTTCCCGCCCCTGGTTTATACGATATAGCAGGAATTGGGCGACATAGAGACAAGACAACAGAAAATACAAAGTATTAAACGGGGCAGGTCTTTTTCTCAACAAAATGAACTACATTTGATTGTTATTAGAGAACTTTCGAATGAACTAACTTATTGGTCCAATGTTTATTAAAATTTTCAATTCTTACCAAAGTGAAAACAATGGTTTTACCATCACTTCAGTGCAGATTAACCAACGACCATGCCATAGTGGTAACACCGGTTCCCATCAGATCTCCGAAGTTGCCTAGCTCACCGTCCGGGCCTGCCGCGTGCTGTTTGCAAACGGGGTGAAGTCACCCCTTGCGAGGCCAATTGAGCTACTTGACTGGGAAGTAGCGGCACCGATCACGAAGACACATGGACTCGCATTCGGGAGGACGACGGTTCAATCCCGTCTCCAGCCATCCTGATTTACGTTTTCCGTGATTTCCCTAAATCGTTTCAGGCGAATGCCGGGATGGTTTCTTTGAAAGGGCACGGCCGATTTCCTTCCCCATCCTTCCCTAACCCGAGCTTGCGCTCCGTCTCTAATGACCTCGTTGTCGACGGGACGTTAAACAACACTAACCTAACGAAGACACAACGGCCGGGAGAGTGGTGTGCTGACCACGTGCCCCTCCGTATCCGCGTCCAGTGACGCCTAAGGGCTGAGGATGATGGTGCGGCCGATACGTACTGTTGGGCTTTTACGGCCTCTTCGGAAGCTGTTTGTATTTGTGGAGTAGACCAGCGAATACTGATCCTACGACTTATCTTAGATGATATATTGAAAATAGAAACTCACATTTATACACATATCAGTTCGGCGACCAGGGGAGTATGGTAAACTCATTCTGTTGCTCTTCGAATCACGCACATAAACTGCAAGCTTTGTGACACGTTGCGTTGTCCTCCTCGTACATGACATAGTGCTGAGGAAAAAACAAAATTCATGTACAGGTGGACATGGTCTCCAAGTATAGATGCATACTTCCTTGGGGAACGAAAGATAGCATTTCTGTTTTATTCGATGATTTTCCGTCGATTACTACGTACTGTGACCTCTGTAACAGGGAATCACGAATTCAGTCGCACAACTGAAGCGACACTCCATAGGCATGTAATTTGATTAGCACTCTCCTGTGAGGAACGGTATCAAAATACTTCTAGAAATCTAGGAATATGGGATCGTTCTAATAAAGAGGTAGTTGTGTTTCTCAAGAACGATATTTTCTGACTCCGTGGTGACTATATGTCAATAGACCGTTACCTTCGCCGCCCGTGTGACCGAGCGGTTCTAGGCGCTTCAGTCGGGAACCGCGCTGCTGCTACGGTCGCAGGTTCGAATCCTATCTCGTGCATGGATGTGCGTGGTGTCCTTAGTTTAGTTAGGTTTACGTAGTTATAAGTCTAGGGGCCTGATGACCTCAGATGTTAAGTCCCATAGTGCTTAGAACCATTTGAACCATTTTTTAAACCGTTACCTTCGAGGTACGGAAAGTTGCACGAGTCACTCTATTATTCAATAATGGAAATAGCAGTAATCGGATGAAATACGACCCACATCACGGACGTCGATTCATAGTACGATTTTGGAACGTATACTCTGGTTGAACATTATGAATTACGTCGAAGATAATTTCTACAGAAAAATTGTTTATTGTGTCCCTGGTTCATCATTCTCAGCAGGACGGAGCTGAAAACACAAAGTAATGAAATATTTAGAAATGTTGGCAATCAAAGCATTTTTGTGACACATTAGGGTTGCACTCATGTGGTACTTTCATGTTTGCGTCAGAGATACTGATCACTTGATATGCGCACTTCGCATATGCAGCGAAGTGCACTGCTCGTAGGAGTCAATGAACTTCGCAGTAGATAAAAATTTTTACTGTACAAGGAAGATAAATAAATGAATCACGAAGTCTGATGATGGCCTTGTAACCCGAAAACTAGTTAACGAAACAAATTACTACTGTATAATATCCACAATTTTGTGCTTTTTGTTCATAATTGCGGAGCTTTTGCATCAAGCAGCAACAAATGATTTAAATAACATGAACCGCAACGAATGATTCAATTAACATGAATCGCAAAGGGCTACTATGGTTCAAGGCGCTTATTTGCGAACATATCCATTCGCACGTTATTGTGTTAACACGCATAAAAGTGGCTGCAGATATTATCAGGAAACAGTTCAGTCGAAAATAATTTTCTCAGAATTAATGAATTCGTATCAGGTCTCATCTAGCATGAAGAACCAAAATCACTAACCTCACTGGAATTGTGCTGACGTCTTTTTCACGAACGTCAAAACAAAACACAATATCTCTGAGAATTCATACCACAGACGAGCAGTCAATAATAGTCCGTATAGAAAAAAAAATGGTTCAAATGGCTCTGAGCACTATGGGACTTAACATCTGTGGTCATCAGTCCCCTAGAACTTAGAACTGCCCGAGGCAGGATTCGAACCTGCGACCGTAGCAGTCGTGCGGTTCCGGACTGAGCGCCTAGAGCCGCTAGACCACCGCGGCCGGCAGTCCGTATAGATCCCAGTAAAATATGGTAATCCACTTCAACTTACATTCTTCTAGCTGATTTTTGCAATAAACCACAGTAGAAAGGCAGGTGAATATAAGGGAACCGGAGGGCTGCGGACTTTTGTCCATCGTGGCTGTTGTAATCTAGGCGTGCATTGTGTGTGTATGATGCCTTTTCTTACCTTACGTGATGATGTGCATATACCGTACTCGTAACAGCAAAGAGGGCGCCTATTGTGGTTCACGAGGTCAGGGGAACTTGTAAAAGTACTGCACAATATACGCACTCCCTCCCTCGCAACTACGTTATTTACGTACTGGCGGTGTTTAATTACCACCAGCACTAACTGCATCTTTGCCTTCTCGATGGGGCTACAAAGGTATTAAAACGTTTACAGTTAAAGGTTATATTTCAACACCACTAATTCTGATTTCTCGTTATTAGGTATGACTGTTAATGTTAGCCATCTGGGAAGCTATACTAACTCCACGCTCTTTGACTGAAAGTCCGTCAGCAGATGAACAGAACATAAGAAAGGCAATCACCGTGTCATTTTCAAAGAACCTAATGGACATACGCATTAATAAATTTAGGGAGACCACGGAAAATGTACATGTAGATAACTGGACGGGGATCTGAAACGCATTTTTCCCTAATGCGTGTCTAGGGAGCTACCCACGGCGGCATCTCACATGATGTCCTGTTCGGACAATCGCAAAAACCCAAATTTTACTCGTTTGTTTAAAAATATAGAATAATTCTGAAATGAGAAGCAGAAATACAAGGATGGAAGACTGACCAGTTTTAGCTAACGTGGACATTCTCAAATTTTTTGTGGTAGAAACGTATGAAATAAGATAAAAGAGATTTAACATTAGCGGTAATACCATAAAGAGGGGTGTAATGTGTCTCTCTCCATTGTTCGCAGCATTTTCTTTAGCTCTGATGTTGAAGGAAGCATATATTTTTATAACTTCTTTCAGACATTTTTCAATTGAGAATAATAATGATATAACTACTCTTGATACCTGTGGCAGCCGTGGGGACATAGTGCGTCAATTGAGACGTAGGCAATGGACAATGATAACGCCTTCTGATTCCAACGTTTAGTTGCGTCTGAACTCTGTTCTTGTTTTTGTTGCTGTGGTCTCGAGCCGGGAGTCTGGTTTCATGCAATTCTCTACGCTAGACTACCATATTCCCATATTTATTACCCGGTCAAATTCCCTCAGCATGGCCTGATTTAATTCGCCTGTATTCAGTTCCCCTTCTTTCACTTTTGTTGGTCTTTGTATTATAATCTCTTTTCAATACATTTCAGGCAATCTTTTAAATCCTTTCTGTCTCTGACAGAAGTACGAATTAGTTGACAAACACTGAGGTTTTTCTTTTTTTCCTGGAGTTTTATTTCGTTTTCAGTTACACTCCTGGAAATGGAAAAAAGAACACATTGACACCGGTGTGTCAGACCCACCATACTTGCTCCGGACACTGCGAGAGGGCTGTACAAGCAATGATCACACGCACGGCACAGCGGACACACCAGGAACCGCGGTGTTGGCCGTCGAATGGCGCTAGCTGCGCAGCATTTGTGCACCGCCGCCGTCAGTGTCAGCCAGTTTGCCGTGGCATACGGAGCTCCATCGCAGTCTTTAACACTGGTAGCATGCCGCGACAGCGTGGACGTGAACCGTATGTGCAGTTGACGGACTTTGAGCGAGGGCGTATAGTGGGCATGCGGGAGGCCGGGTGGACGTACCGCCGAATTGCTCAACACGTGGGACGTGAGGTCTCCACAGTACATCGATGTTGTCGCCAGTGGTCGGCGGAAGGTGCACGTGCCCGTCGACCTGGGACCGGACCGCAGCGACGCACGGATGCACGCCAAGACCGTAGGATCCTACGCAGTGCCGTAGGGGACCGCACCGCCACTTCCCAGCAAATTAGGGACACTGTTGCTCCTGGGGTATCGGCGAGGACCATTCGCAACCGTCTCCATGAAGCTGGGCTACGGTCCCGCACACCGTTAGGCCGTCTTCCGCTCACGCCCCAACATCGTGCAGCCCGCCTCCAGTGGTGTCGCGACAGGCGTGAATGGAGGGACGAATGGAGACGTGTCGTCTTCAGCGATGAGAGTCGCTTCTGCCTTGGTGCCAATGATGGTCGTATGCGTGTTTGGCGCCGTGCAGGTGAGCGCCACAATCAGGACTGCATACGACCGAGGCACACAGGGCCAACACCCGGCATCATGGTGTGGGGAGCGATCTCCTACACTGGCCGTACACCACTGGTGATCGTCGAGGGGACACTGAATAGTGCACGGTACGTCCAAACCGTCATCGAACCCATCGTTCTACCATTCCTTGACCGGCAAGGGAACTTGCTGTTCCAACAGGACAATGCACGTCCGCATGTATCCCGTGCCACCCAACGTGCTCTAGAAGGTGTAAGTCAACTACCCTGGCCAGCAAGATCTCCGGATCTGTCCCCCATTGAGCATGTTTGGGACTGGATGAAGCGTCGTCTCACGCGGTCTGCACGTCCAGCACGAACGCTGGTCCAACTGAGGCGCCAGGTGGAAATGGCATGGCAAGCCGTTCCACAGGACTACATCCAGCATCTCTACGATCGTCTCCATGGGAGAATAGCAGCCTGCATTGCTGCGAAAGGTGGATATACACTGTACTAGTGCCGACATTGTGCATGCTCTGTTGCCTGTGTCTATGTGCCTGTGGTTCTGTCAGTGTGATCATGTGATGTATCTGACCCCAGGATGTGTCAATAAAGTTTCCCCTTCCTGGGACAATGAATTCACGGTGTTCTTATTTCAATTTCCAGGAGTGTATTTTCTGTTGCCTCCTATGCTGTTTTGTCCATGACCACTCTGAGTAACATGGGGGATACTCTGCAACTCTTGTCTTTCGTGTCATTAATTACTGCCTTCGATTCTTGTAACTGACCCGGGGTTTGTATGCAAGATATAACCTTTCGTCCCTTGTATTTTGTCCTTGCTACTTTGAAAGTTTAGAAGATTATATCTCGGTCAACAATTCCGAATCTTACATTGATGCACAAATTTTACACAGTCCATTGACATTAATGTGACCACCACGTATGTTCAACATTAACTGTCAAAGACCGTTCACAGACGGAAGTTGGCAACACTAAAAGTGGATGGTGATAAAGTATGTCGGGAGAATACGTGGACAACAGTGCACTCGTTGTCGTAATGCGGAAACGGAGTGATCTTTCTGACGTTCAAAAGGGCTTTCAGACCATAGGTGAAGACATATCCGAAACAGGCGAAGTCTGCAAACTGTTCGCATGCCACGGCGATTAAAGTACACCGTGCTTGGAGAAACGGCGCTTTCAAAACCTGCGCCCAGGCAACTGTGGTGACATAGGTGAACGGCGGCTGTGGAGACGCGTACGGGCGAACAGACGTGCAAGTGTTGATCGACTAACAGCTCAGATGAATTACAGGGCTACCGACAATGTCTCCTCAACGACCGTTCAGCGAACGTTGTTGCGTATGGACGCCCGCAGCAGTTGCCCGGTTCGTGCACCAAAGCAGACTGCTGGTCACCGGAGACGAATGCTACAATTTGCACGCCAATACCGAAACTAGACGTCCACGGAGTGACAACAGGTGGCGTTTTCAGATGAATCACGTTTTATGTTCAATCGGACACATGGCCGTTGATGTGTCTGGCCCTGCGACAATCGTCGGAAGAGTTGAGGCCGCAGAAGCGAGCGTTATGGTCTGGGGAACGTTTTCGTGCCTTTCCCTGGGTGATCTTATTCTGGAAGGCACACATAGTAATCGACGGAAAATGTTCCAATAAAACACA